>NC_142696.1:2422500-4822500 GCF_029641045.1 Salvia hispanica
GAAAGGAAAGGGATTGATTGAGGGAGATGAGGAGGAAGAAGAAGATGGAGGCCAAGGATTGGTATTCTTCAGAGGTTGGATTTCGCGGGAAGGTTTCAACTTTAAATTACGGTTTGTTTGGTTTTTACTTTTTGTCTTTTTTAGGTATATTTTTATAGGGAGAAATTTGAAGTTTGAGGAAATCTTTGGAATAATTTATATGTTGATCTAAGTAATGGGTTAATGTTGGGTTCGAATAGGATATTTTGATTTGGAGTGGTTTTAATCAATTTTTTCACAATTTAACAAATTTATTAATATTACTCCCTCGTCCCGCTTTAGGAGTCCCGGTTGAGTCGGACACATGTTTTAAGAAAAAATTGTTCGAGCGTGTGATAAATAAATATTGTAGTGGATGTTGAGACCCACTTTTAATTGAGTGTCCAATAAATAAATGTCATAGTGGATGTTGAGACCCACTTTTAACACTTTGTAGGCATTTTTTATTAATTTATTTCAACCGAGACTCCTAAAGCGGGATGCCCAAAATTGATTAACCGAGACTCCTAAAATGGGATGAGGGAGTATATAATTGTATCAATTATATCTAATAGATTCAACCTACCAATGCTAACAAAATCCTTTTTTTTTGTTTGTTTTGTGGAGTGTTTTTTACTATGGGAACTTGGCTCAATGATGATGGAATATAGAAATTGTAAGTAGGAAAAAAATATTGGACGGGATTGATTTATTAGTAAAAGGGATAATATTTTAACCCAGAGGGTATATTCGAATGGCAATAGACTCGTTAATCGTTAATTAAATGGTCAGGAGATTGATCCTACGAATGTGAAGCAAATCCTTGGGTCAATTATTTTACCACTCGAGATGCCTACAAATCAGTACGAGGAATAATCATTGGGTTTGTTGATGAATATCCTTGGGGCTGTTCGATTTGCAAGATTGTATCACAGATTAAATATGTAGTGTGTTTGGTTAATGAGATAACTCAATCTTACATGAATAATCATGAGATAATTTATGATAGTTGATCCACTAATAACTAAAATAATCTTACAACTCAATCCTAGATTATATTTTAGTATTATTTTATCTTAAAAAACCGAACACCACCCTCTACTAACAAAAAAAAAGTGATAAAATTTCGAAATTGAATAAAACTGATAAAATAATCAAATGTCTGAATAAATTCGGTGATCAACCCTTAATTATATATATACTTTGATTGGGCTTATTGATCGTTAAAGATGGGCTTTTGTATGGTCGATAACCGATCTTTTTAGAAATATGGGCCGGCGAAGAATTTCATTTTGCATTTCGCTCCCTGAAATCAGACATAATTTGACTTCGACCCTCACATGGGTTTCCATGGGTCCCACACAACAATATTGTTAAATTATTGGGATAGTTCTGAAAAGATCTAGAAATAGCTTCAAATAATTAGTTTGGTGAATTTTTGGTAACTCAATTATTTTATTTCTCAAATAAAATGTGAAATTGCTTAGCTTCTGAGTCAATTTGAGACTTCTTTTTGGATTCATCTGTGATTGGATTCAGCTTTACAGGTAGGCCATCTACAAGGAAACAGAATAATTTATTTAAATTATTTTAGAAACTGATAAATAATTTATATGCTTTTTGGGTGGAGGGAGGCATAATTCTATTTTCAGACAAAGAAACATGGTTACTCAGAAAAACTTTTATCCAATGTTCTAAATAATTTTCTAGGTGTATTATTATATTTACACTTTTCAAGATTTTTTTCATGGATTAGATGTTTTAACCTATTCATGATTTTTTGTCAATCAAACAAGCCTACAACGTTTGGTATAGGGTTGAATTCTTGCAATTTTAAGATTGGATCTTGCATAGGATGTTTTTTTTTAAAAATGGTTAATAATGATTCCACATTTATTCCATTATGACTCGAACCAATGACCCATTGGGTAGAGAAAAAGTCTCTTACCAACAAAGCTGCGTTGTATCATCGATCTTGCATATACGGTTGATTCGACTCGACGGTTTCAATTTTGCTTCAAATTTGATCGTTTTTATTGTTTTTTTCAGTTTCTCAACGGATTTCACATTTCCCAATTTCCATGGATTTTTCACATTTTCCTCTGATAACAGCTTAGAAGCATAATAGGTACGCCGGTTCTGGTTCCAGATGGGTAGTCCAAAAACCACAACCATCTGACTAGTTCCGAGCTGAGCCGGTGATTCGGATCTAACCATGTAATATCTATATCTGCATACAAAAAAATAATACCACATGTATAAGTAAATAAAAAAATCATCCAGTCAAAATGTACATAACTTGATTCTTTTCTGCCATTTATTCCATGGACAAAATGTCTTTATGAAAGATAGCAATCAGCCCCCCTCCCCCCTACTATGAGGCCAACAAAATACACAAAAAAATAAAATAAAATGATTTGCAAAGTTGGAAAGATACTGTATAAGATTTTGTAGGTCTATGGAAGGAAATGGAATGATGCAGCATTTTATTTTATTTGAAAATGTAGTTTTGTCTCTTTTTGTTTCTTTCTGCATTAGTACTACATATTTTAGCCACTATTCATACATCCACACACCCCCTTTTTTCCCTCCTTCCCATCTTCACATCCTCTCTTTCCGGGCTCAATCAGTCCTGTTTCTACTCCAAATACTTTTACCACTACAAACAAGGCCAGACGATGAAGAAGCATGTGCTCCTCCTCGCCTTGCTCTGTGCAGCAATCCTAGTCCAAGGTTGTAATTAAGTCTGCCATACTTGATTTTTCTCGGTTCGTATTGCTCCATGGTTTCATGCATGTGACTAGTGATTTTGGCAATGCAGGGTCCAGAGTTCAAAAGGGACATGTCAAAAACTGGAAAGATTACAATATTCCATCAGAATTGAGAGAAGTAAGTAAACTATAAGATTTTCAATAGCATCAAAATCTCAGTGTCTGAGCCATGGATTGAATTCCTTGTTGTGGGGAATGCAGGGAGGTTCTAGAAGGTTCTTAATCGGCTCGGTGGCTCCAACTTGCACCTACAACGAGTGCAGAGGTTGTCGGTATAAGTGTAGAGCGGAGCAAGTACCGGTTGAAGGCAATGATCCCATGAATAGTGCTTATCACTACAAATGTGTGTGCCACAGATAGTTCTTTTGCCTTTTCCTTGACTTACTATGTCCAAATATACAGTCAGAGTCAGTCTCTACCTTATGTTTTTTGATACTACTATAAATAACTGTTGCTATTACTAGGAGGAAATATAGATCCCTTTTGTCTAGAGTGGTTGTGTTTGTGCCATTTTTGTTTATTAAGGTTTTGGAATGTTGTTAACCGGTTTTGTTGGTGGAGGAGCAGATTATTGAGTCTGGTTTATGGTTTTTGAATGTTGTTTAACCTACAATTGTATTTCCCTACACTAGGTATAACATCGTATCGACATATAATCCTTAAAGGCCGAGCCCTATGGGATAGTCTTCTCACAGGACTGGTTAAGATCTGAATCCAAACGCATATTTCAATGACAAATTTGTTTTCGGTTGGTATGTGTAATACTATGAGTCTATGAGTTCCGGTTTCTATCTTGATCCATCTTATGGCAAGATGGTCTCATCATAAAACATGCATTCAAATTTTGAGGGCATGCATCCTAAAAATCTAAAAGCATGGTCCTCACAAAAGTACCCTTTATATGCATGCTTTCCACTTTATAATCATACATACCTCAACCATGGTGATGCAAATCCATGAAGAACACAGATCCATTGATCAAACGCGCATCCGCATGCACCTGCACATTCATCAGACAAATACATCAGGTGCAGCAGCATCACTTTCAACCCACGAACCTTAGAATATCAAAATTTACAGTGATAAGACAGGTGGGGGTGGGGGTGTAGGGGATTTGCAAGAATGGTGAAAAAAGAAGAATCACAATTAACTGCAAGTGGCACATGGAAGTGGTCCCAAATTGGTGGCATGATGCTAGAGCACATGGGCATTCTTGATTTAGAGAAGATATGACTAGAAAGGCCCCATTTTTGCAGTGTACAAGCAAGATCCCTATACAAGTTTATTGTACTTTGACAAAGTTGCAGCCTTTCCACTTCCTTACAGAAGCTTCTCGCAACGACTTTATGGCAACTTCTACACTATTATGCAGAAAGCCGTTTTACCTTTTTCACAAACTGGTTTTGGTACCTCTTTCTGCAATCAAATCTATTACATTCCCATGCACCACTTTGATGCAGTAGATGCCTCTACAAATTACAGTAACAACCAATGATTGAAGGAACATGTATAATATATTGCTTTTAAAATGAAAATTATAAATTACTACCTTGTGGCAGAAGGGAACTTGAGTTACTGAGACTGCTCTAGAAACCATCACTGGTAAAAAAAAAGGTGTGGAATAACAAAAAACAGTCAATGATACATACGTCTGAACAGATCGTTTATATGATGAAACATGAGCATGCGGTATCAGACACTTTGTTGCAGTGATGCCTCTAGAAATTACTTAACCTGCAGTAACAACCAATGATTGAAGTGACATGTATAACACTCTTTAAACTGAAAATTACCTTGTGGCAGAAGGGAACTTTAGTTACTGAGACTGCCCGAGAAACCATCACTGGTAGAGATTGATGATTCTTTGCAATTAAAAGGTGTGGAATAACGAAAAACAGTCAATGATAAAACTGAACAGATCGTTTATATGATGAAACATGAGCATGCGGTATCAGAAGATTCACATTAAGGCTTGCAACATGCTCCTCAAAGACAATCATTGATCTCACAATTTAATTCCAGCAGTAAATTTTAAAACTAGACACAAGCTAATAAGTGACATCCAAGTTTAGAATAGCATCATGTGATCTCGGATTGGACCATCACATTAAAGTGATGGAAAGAAGAGCTAGCTAATACAGAGCAGCCTGTTCATAAGAGGCATGTTTGTGTGGAATTACCAAGAAAGTTGCTACAGCTATTTTTTCAAGAAGGTAGGGGTGACCACAACTGTTCCCCTTTCAGTTTTTCTTATTGAAAGATCAGTTGCTTCTCGACAAGTTACAAGTAGCTCAAAGGTACACGAGCATGAGAAAAAAAAGGAACTAGCATTAACTGATATAAGCTGACATCTTGAATGCATAAGAAATCAGTTTTTTACTATTTTTTACATGTATCAAATACATTTGTATCAAATACATTTGAGTGTCGTTTCACCATCCTCATTCATATTAGCAATCCTCCTCCCTAGCAAAACCATTAATGTTCCATTAATGTTCTCCCAATCAACAGGAACCGGTAATTAAGAGAAGAGCCCACAACCAGTAGATTCCAAGTTCTACGAGGATGAAGGTGGAGATGGTGGGGAGGACAGAAAGGCATGGTAAGATGAAGATGCAAGTTGAGCCAAAGCCGGAAGTGAACCACCTGCATGTAAATCAAGTCCATATGGAAAGAAATAAGATGATGCATTTTCGTCATATTACAATAGCTAAATGGTTGAAAAATCACAAATTCTATTGCCAAACCCCCACCACAGCTAACTACATCAACAGTTTGCATGAAAACAAGTAGACAAAAGCCAGCTCCAGATCTCTTAATCTATCTATACAGCTTCTTGCGAAAAAGATGTTTCAGCAGACATGGCCGACAGAGTTGCTATCAAAATTACGCAGATATATAGTGTGTAGGATTAGCAAGTTATGATCGAGAGTGTGTTTAGCTAATAGACATGAGCAGTTAATTGGAGCAGCCATCTCACCTGCTAGCCCGGCACATCCTGATGAGAAAATAATGACAGGAGGTCCCTGCATCGAGAAAGATGAATTTAGATAAATCCGACAATGGAAAAGCAAAAGGAAGATGGGATCTTATGAGATAAACATCTTTATAAGTAACATATAGCTAAATGAAACATAAGAGAAACAAGGCTAAAAAACAGAGTATGTTTATAGTCTTCAAGAACAAAAAAGCAGCACCAATAGACTTACACCAACGAAGAATTGCAGCCACATAGGCCCTTTAATCCTCCTCCTAACGACGGGCATAGCTGCAGCAGTACAAAGGAAAGAGTGAATTTTTCGCAATCACATACTCCCCTTCCCAGCAAATCAAAATTTTGCAGCAAATCGCTAAACACTTCGCTACCAATAGCACATTAATATCGAGAAACGGAGCACTGAAGAATAAGTTGTGATTTCATAGCACTTAACCCAAGAAGAACCTCAAATTTCTTTCGTACTTGGATTAAAAACTAACAAGAGAAACGGCAACCTTGTCGCAAGCAGCACGACACTCATCAATCCTACTACGGTTCAATCTAAAGCTAGTGATTGATGGCAGAGTTGTTTTAAACCAACACGACTATCTCTTTCGATAATACAATAATAGAACAATACCTTATGAATAGGAATTTCATCAAACAAATTGTGTGCACAATTCAAAGTCTACCATAAAGCTACCAAAAATAAACAAAACAAGACAAACTTACTGTGGTTGAAGCCGTAGACAGCGCCTGCTATCCCTCCAACCGCCGTTCCTATCTAAACTCACGAGCAACAACAACACAAAAAAACTAAATTATGAAGGAAAATAGAAAAAAAAAACAAAAAAAAAAAACAGAAATTCACCCAAAAACCAAAAACACGAAGATTGTTTTAATTCTCACCATAGAGAAGCCTTCTCTAACGAGTGGCGAAACGGTCCACTTGCTAGTCTCCTGCAATCGTAGAAAAAATCTGAATAAAATCGAACTACAGCCATAAAAACTGAATCAATTTTATTTTTTTTGGGCGGCGTACCATCTCCTTAGTGAGAGGGCCGGCGCAGTGCGGGCACCGCGTGAATTGATCATCAGCTTTAGCATTTCCGCCGCCGCGATTTTGCTCCGCCATCACTGCAGCTCAGTTTAGTGAATCAATACAGCTTGAGAAAAATATTTACAGAAATAAATAAATAAATAAAATTATTATTATTAAAATGAACAGGCCCAATTATTATGGGCTTCTTCAGTAAAAAATTATTTACTATATTAATATTGATAGGCCCAATTCAATTCAGTCATTTTTTTATAGCCACGATGTATTAACTTAACTCATCACTCATGTTTTACTTTTATATACTAGTTTATAATCTCTCTTTTTCTTAATACTGTAGTTTATAAACTCATTTACTCAATAAGTGTAGACTATACTATAATCTAAGTACTCTCTCCTTCAGTCCTTCCACGTTAAATGCCTCAAGTGTCTCTTATTTTCATCCCGCTAATAAATGACTTATTTCACTTTTTAAAATTTTGACCGGTGAACTTCACATTCTATCAAATCATTCACTCAAAATATATAAAAATGGAGAACAAACCTCTTATGTGGAAGTTGACAATCCTAATTAAATATATAATAGGAGTAGTATATAGTGGAGAGTGAAACTCTTGTTAGTATTTATAGTGGAAAACAATTCTGAAAGTAGAAAATCATGATTATAGTACTCAATTATGACCACAAAAAATACATTAGTTTTACCATTTTGGGATGCTATCAAAATTAGACTAAGTCTAAATATGGAAAGTTTTAAATAAATAATAATTCTACACATCATCCATAATATGGACCTCACAATGCACTAACATTTATTCTACTACCTTTTTCCTCACTCTCTCTTACTTTACCAACTAGTATTAACAACCGAGCTATGCACGAGACATAAGTGTTTCAAGTAATGATAAATATAGAAAATGAGAACTGAAAGCAATATGGAGATTTAAAAAAAAAAAAAACAGATGTACTTATCTTGTATCACTCAAAATGAAGAATTTACTACTCCCTAGTGAATGAAACATTATGCAATTTTTTTAAATTTTTTTTGGTGTGTAAATAAATCCAATAAAATAAAAAGAAGTACAATAAGAGCTCGGGTATACCCGAGGGATACAACCAACTAGTCAAGCTAGCGAGCCGGGGTGGGGATCAAAACAATACAGTTGAAACTTGGGTATACCCAAGGGCTTTTACTAAGCCAATGTACAATGCGAACGGAACAAAAGTCTTAAACCTAGAGAGCCTAGGGCTTAGACAAGCGTCCTTGCCAAGTAGAATTTACATGGGGAACACAGGCATACCCGTGTGGGGGCAGTCCGGGTCTGCCCCCGAAACCACAAACGTGAACCCTCTAGCGGAGAGGGCGGGCCTCGTTAAAACCTCTCGGGGCAAAACCCATTGGGAAAAATCCCCAAGAGGAAAAAGAGTACCCTAAGAAGACAGGGAAGGGGGAGGAATGGCCGTTGTTTGAGTGATTGGTGCCCCGTCCTCTGATTGAAATTTATCGTTCGTAACCATATATGCCTTACTGGTGAGATCGGAAAACCTGGTTCAAATATATATGTAGGAGGACCACTCTGGTGGGAGTGGCCAGGCGATGGTGCGGACGATGCTCGGTAGTTCCCCAACATGGTGGGAACTCAAGTCGCGCCACCGAGTCCCTTGCGCAGACCCTCGGACACCACCAATGTAAGAAGCTCGAGTGCTTCGTTAGGCCCATCGGAGAAAAATGTGTTGCCTCGGCCTCTGTTTGAAATTTATCGTTCCTAACCATTACGCCATATTGGTACATTCGGAAAAGTGGGATTATTTATATATGAAGGTGGCCCACTGTGGTGGGGGGGTGGGCCACGCGGTGGTGCGTGACGATGATTTGGTAGTTCGATAACATGTGACAACTCAAGTCCGCACCACCTTGTCCCTTCTGCAGACCCTCGAACACCACTACGGTAAAACTCGAATGATTTGTTAGGCAATGTCGGCACACGAGACATAATTGGCCATCCTACCTTGGGATATACCCATGGCAGTGGTAGACGCACCCTGCCAAGGCAATTGCCCCAGCCCGATTATTATTAAGGACATTTAGCAACCAAGAGCCATTACAACGGAGTCCTCCGGGTACAAGGAATAGAGGACAATACATGTGACTCTTTTAATCTCGAACACAAGATGGTTCGGATCAAAGACAATACTATGGAAGACTAATAAATTTCTGGCCTTCCAGATGAGACTAACCGTAGCCGCAAGTGCTACCCATTTGGCCCGTTTGGTGATGGCAGACCCAAAGTTTTCTCGAGCCATCCACTTGATTGCGTTCTGGATTGTTGTGAGGGGTCTTGAAACTCCAAGCCAAGCCTTGATCTTCCCCCATGTTACTCTACTCTTTCTGCACTTGAAAAAGATGTGGCTTGCTGATTCGTGTTCCATGTTGCAAAGAGGGCAAACACGGTTGATGTCGAGGAATTTGAGCCGATCACGTGTAGGCAATCTCCCGAGTATTGCCTGCCATGTGGTGAAGGAATATTTTGGTGGAATATACCCCTTCCACACAAACTTTGGCCAGTATCTTTGTTCACCTTTCGGCCTGAACCACTCATATGCCTCTGATGTTCCTTTGGATTGGAACCAAGTGCCCCACAGCAGCTCCACCTCGGTATTCGGCAGGTGTTGCAACATTTCGTCGCGTATGCCAAGCAGTGTCTTTATCAGTTGCGAGTCCCGGTCCCGTGCACTCCAGTCCCAAAAGGAACGTTGCCCAATATAAATGTTATGGATCCATTTGATCCATAGGGAGTCCTTCTTACAAAAGATATCCCATAAGACCCTCGATAACAATGCTTTGTTCCACGATTTAAGGTTCCTCAGACCAAGACCACCTTCCTTTCGTGGGAGGCAGAGTGTCTTCCATGCAACTGGATTATGCTTTGACCCCCACAAGAATTGTCGGGTCACTCTAATAATGCGGTCAATGACCGTGCCGGGGAGGGGGAACACTTGGATCCAGTAGCAATCGACTCCTTGGAGAGCGGATTTAATCAGCTCGGTGCGGCCCGCATAAGAGAGATTTTTGCCCGTCCATTTCTTCGTGAGGGCGGTGATCTTGTCGAGCAGGGGTGAGTAATGAGCTGCCTTTAGCCTCGTCGAGTTTAGAGGGATCCCAAGATATTTTGTTGGCAATTCCCCCAATGGAAATCCAAAGATACTTGCAATCTCAGTGAGCTCACGTCCATGAACTCCTTCGGCAAAGAGTTGGGATTTCTCACCATTAATTTGAAGGCCCGAGCATTCCGCGAATTCATCCATCGTGTCGGCTAGTATTCTGATGGATCCCTCGTCGCCCCTACAAAAAAGCATCAAATCATCTGCGAAAGCAAGGTGTGTTATGCGTAGATCAGCACACTTGGCATGATAATTAAACTCAGCCTCCGTACGAGTTGCTAGTAGCCTTGAGAGGTACTCCATGCACAAGATGAAAAGGTATGGGGACATTGGATCCCCTTGGCGCAGACCACGTTTCCCTTGAAAGAACCCATGTGGGCTTCCATTAATAGCAATAGAGAAGGAAGGTGTTGAGACACATTCCATAATCCAGTCCACAAGTATAGGATGGAAGTTGAGTCCGAGCATGACCGTTCTTAGGAAGTTCCAGTTGATAGTGTCGTAAGCTTTCCTAAGGTCTATCTTTGCCGCACATCGTGGAGTTGATCTTTTAACCATGTAGCCCTTGAGAAGTTCTTGTGCAAGGTAGACATTGTCCATAATGTTGCGCCCCGGGATGAAAGCGGATTGGGCTTGGTTTATTAGCTTTGGCAGCACTGGACCAATTCTCTTTGAGATGATCTTCGTGATCACTTTATAAATCACATTGCAGCAAGAGATTGGCCTGTAGTCTCCTACTTTTGGGTTGGCCGACGTTTTCGGGATGAGGGACACTATTGTTGTGTTGATTCGCCTTAGAAGTTTCCGGGTCCTGAAAAACTCTTTGACCGCCTTAGTCACGTCGACACCCACCGTGTCCCAAGATTTCTTGTAAAAAGCAGACGTGTATCCATCAGGCCCCAGTGCCTTGTCATCTCCAATGCTAAATAAGGCCTCCTTAATCTCGTCGTCCGTCACGGTCTTGATCATGTCCCAACTCTCCTCAGCATTGAGAGTGTACTCATTTTGCACGATGTACGCCTCGATTGGTTGGGTCTCGGATCTGGTACCAAGAAGGTTTGAGAAATAGTCCACAAACTTTTGGTTGATTTGTACCGGGTCTCTTATTATAGATCCATCGTCGCTACACAGAAACGCAATGTAGTTCCTTGCGTTGTTCCTCTTGACCAACCCATGGAAGAAGGAGGTGTTATGATCACTCAAGAGTATATGCTTATTCTTAGCTTTTTGCGAGAAGAACTGCCTTTCCCATCGGCAAAATTTTTCAGCATCGATCTTGAGGGCCTTGACTTGTGCTTGAAGTTGTGTGTTGCTCGTGTCCCCATCTAATTGAAGTTGTAGCCTTTCAAGCGTGGTTGTTGCCTCGGTTGCCCTTTGGGAGATAAGGCTTGTCTCTTTGAAGTTGAAATCCTTGAGATGTTTCTTCATCTCCTTTCCCCTTTCGGCTAGAACAAATTGTGCCGTTCCATGGAATCTGGCAGCCCATTTTTCCTTGACCAAGGAGTCATAGCCTGCATGTTTAGTCCAAAAATTGAAGAACTTAAAAGGCTTTGGAAAGGATACCCGTTCTCCAAAGAGGGAGGTAAATGCCGGGGAATGGTCTGAATGATAACGTGCTGGCTGAAATACTGTTGTAGCGATGTAATTGTTCCTATGCCAAGCTTCATTTACAAGGACTCTATCAATTTTGCTGAACCTTGTCCCATTGGTCTATGTGAGCTTGCAACCTGTGTACGGGACATCCTTGAGGCCTAGCAAAGCACAAGTGTCGATAGGGTCTTTCATCTCATATTCAGTCGCAATGCGGTCCCCTACTCTTTCGTCCGGAGCCATTACACAGTTGAGATCCCCGCTGACCAGCCCCGGTTGTTCCTCTACAATGAACTCAATCAACGAGTCCCACATTGGCAAACGCTTAGTTGGATTGTATAATCCATAAACAAGCGAAAAGTTAAAGTAATTATTGGAAATTAAACACCTGATTTTGGCGTTGATGGTTTGTTGTCCGATGCTAATTGGTTCCACGTCCACTGTCTCCGGGTTCCAAATTAATAGCATACGCCCACCAGGTATAGCATGGAAATTGTTGGCTGATCTCCAATGAGGAAAGTAATTTTCCAAGAAAAAATTTAGGCAAGATGCCTCCATTTTGGTCTCAAGTAGACCCATAACGTCGACTTTATTTGATCTGATAACGTCGACGATTGTAGCATGACGGTTGGGCTGCTGCATGCCCCTTACATTCCATGATGAAACAATCATGACGCACCATCGGTGTCATCACCCAACCATTCCTCCCAAGTGTCCGGAGGAGGTCTTGATCTTGATCTAGAAGCGAAGCCAGGTTTGTCCCTCTTCTTGTGCTTGTCCTTGTCCTTTTGCTTACGGCCACGGTCTTGTTGTTGTTAGGTTTGGTATACTGAAAAGCATGTTTCGAGCAAGTTTCGCGCGAATAAAATCTTGCTTGTATACGTAAAACTCTACAATCCACTTTTAACCCGATTCAGTATTATTCGAGCAGTTCCGCACGAATAGAATCACTATTATTATTACATTGTGTTTGCTTGTGCATTTATAAGATGTTTTACAAACATTTAAATGCATAAAAAGTAAACAAAGTCTAAGTCTTTTGCTTAGTAGACCGGTTGTGGGCGTCGTCCACTTTAAGGTAACACGGTCAGATCTATGCAATGCTTTGCAAAAGAAAAAGAAGAATTTCACAACCTAGATAGGCTTTGGCTACCTATCGTGAAAGGTTGCAATGTCAGTCCGATTATTTCTAAGCCTTACTGAAATAAGATGACATTGGTGTGGTATAGCACCGAACGGATCTAACAGCAAGACGTGTCTTTATGCTATCTACTGAAACACTAGGTCTTGATAAAATACTATTTCTTAATCTACATATGTTAGCATTGAGCATACGGTATTGATTATGCACTACTTTGACTTATCAAATGGTGCGGGTTTTTCGCAACCCAATAATCCTGATATATTGGGTAGTGGTGATTAATATCTAGCGGTGCTAGGATTGCTATTATGTTGAATCGTGCACGAGGAGAGTCTCGTTTGATAATGTCCTCAAGAGGATCTCGAACAAGGTTTTATTATTCGGAAAACTGGCCAGTTGGAGTTTTATTACTCTATGAATAATAAATAAATGTTTCTTGCTAAGTCCACTCTTGGAATTAATAAGATATTAATTAATTAAGTCCATAGCAGACATTAATTAATTAATGGACATTTATATCTTAAGCGCGGGAAATAAATAATAAAAGTGGAAACCCGGATTACTTGTAATTTCGGATTTGGATGGAGAGAGTTCAATATTACTTCTGTAGTGGCTGCTCGTAATATTCCAATTATAACCTTCCATAGATCCCTGTCTGGGCCCAAAAGGAACTTAATATAAATAGGAGAATAAAGGAGACAGAATAAACACAATTTTCATTCTTGCAATTTTCGAAAATTTCGAAAATCTCTAGCTGTAGAGAATTTCGAATTCTGCTCCTATTCCCAAAAGGATTTCTTCTGTCTTCTTTATTCGAGTCCTAGTATTTTGATAAGATCAGCCCACCCACCCTGATATCGAGATACAGTTCGGGAACCAGAGAGAAGATCCGTGGTCTAGTATTGAAGATCATCATGTGGAGAAGGCGCGAGCAATCAACGATTCTTTGGAGAATCAAATCGGTAACCCTAAACCGTAGAATACCTGTTTTAGGATTTATTTTGTATGAGCATGAATTGTTTGTGTTCTAGCATGCAATTATCCGTTTAGCATGTGAATAGATTAATCGCATAATCGGTCAAATAAATCCTTATCTGATTTATTTGTTTTGTACAAGTCTTCCGCTGTGCAAGGGGCACCAAACCCCAGCAATTGGTATCAGAGCCAGTTTTTGGCTTTGATTATGTGAATTAATTTCATGTTATATGAATTGCTTGAATGCATGTTTTTATGCGTTTCTGCGTGTTTTATATATATATGATGATTACATGATAATATTAATCGTTATATTCGAATTTAATATATGTAATCGTTGCGCTGCTGTTTTGGAGAATTAATGGTTCTTCTCCTTTTGTGTAATCATTATGATTACTTAAGTTCGTTGACTCCAATTCTTAATTGAATGTATATCAATTTGTTTTGTAATCTTTGAATTGAAGTAATGACTACATGGATATCATATTGATATTAAACATTGCTGTACGTGTTTCAATTTGAATAACGTAGTCGGCAGAATCTCCGCCGTAATCCAGCGATGAGTGGGAGCAGCGCCGGCGGCTGCAGAGACGACGTCGCACAAGCGACGACGCAGCAGCAGCGCCAGAGGCGTCGCAACAGCGAACAGCAACACCGGAGCAGCTGCGACACGGCGGCAGCGACGTCGGAGATGTCGCAGCAGCAGCAACGGTGGTTTCGCGAGGCAGCAGCACTGTTGACGCCGGAGACGCGACAGCAGCTCCAGCGGAGCGACGTCGACGCAGCAGCGTCGGAGACGTCAGGCTTGGTGGATGAGTGAGACGGAGAGGGAAGGCTAGCTTGATGCAGGCGGCGATGGCGGTCTGAGTGGGAGCCCTTCGTGGGCAGTTCCCGGGCTCGAAAGACAGCGACCCTCGTGCGCAGCGGGCGTCGGAGAAGTCAGGCTGGCCAAGCTGCATCGGCAGCCCAAGCTCTCGAGCTTGACAGTTTGCGTGAAGCATAACGGCGGCTGTGATTCGAGTGGGAGCTCTTCGCGGGCAGTTTCCCGGCCTCGAGTTTGACGTCGCATTACCTCGTTCCGTGACTTTGCTTTCCAAATTTGATTAGGGTTTCCTAACCCTTGCATTAATTTTGGAAAGTGTTCGAGATTAATTTGGAAATAAGATTTGAATATATCTTATGGATTTTATATATTATATAAGATTTGATTTTGTATTAAATCATGGATTAATTATAGATTTTATCCTTATTTTATGGATTTGTAGGGATTTAATTCCTAGATGAATCCTAGTTAAATTTGGATAATGACAATCTAATTTTATTTATATCCTATGGATTAATATGGATTCATCCCTAGATAAATCCTAGTTGGATTTAAATAATGACTAATATTATTTTATTATATAATATTTTATTCTTATCTTATAGATTTATATGGATTTGTTCCTAGATAAATCTTGGATAGATTTGAATAATTATAATATAATATTATTTAATTCTATGGATTTATATGGATTTACTCCAAGATTAAATCCTAGATGGATTAGAAATAATATTAATATTAATTTATTTTTATCCTATGGATTTGAATAGATTTAATTCTATTAAGACAAATCCTAGATGGATTAAAAATAAATATTAATTTTCGAAAATCTCTAGCTGTAGAGAATTTCGAATTCTACTCCTATTCCCAAAAGGATTTCTTCTGTCTTCTTTATTCGAGTCCTAGTATTTTGATAAGATCAGCCCACCCTGATATCGAGATACAGTTCGGGAACCAGAGAGAAGATCCGTGGTCTAGTATTGAAGATCATCATGTGTAGAAGGCGCGAGCAATTAACGATTCTTTGGAGAATCAAATCGGTAACCCTAAACCGTAGAATACCTGTTTTAGGATTTATTTTCTATGAGCATGAATTGTTTGCGTTCTAGCATGCAATTATCCGTTTAGCATGTGAATAGATTAATCGCATAATCGGTCAAATAGATCCTTATCTGATTTATTTATTTTGTACAAGTCTTCCGCTGTGCAAGGGGCACCAAACCCCAGAAGTTGTTCCTCTGGGTCTTTTGGTTTCCAAACAGCTCCTTGCCTAGGAGTTGCAGTCGGTTCCCCAACAGGCCGAGCCGCAAGGTTGGTATCTTCATTCGGATCTGAAGCTCCAATAACTGGTTTTGCAGCCTCCCTTCCTCGGCTAGAACTCCTTGTTCTTCTGTTGACAAAAGGTGTCCCATCCGCTAGTGCTCTGTCCACAATAGCATCCACTTCGGGATCTTTACTAACGTTTCGCTGCCCATGTGATTGCCCTTTTGACGACGGCCCTGCTTCCATGGCCGGCCCTGACTTGTGTGTTGGGGCCTCTGTGCTCAGTGCGTCGGTTCCCTCCAAATCCTCAAGGGCAGCAAATCTGTTGGGGTTGGCAAAAGTATTGATACTAAGCCTCTGTTGGTTATGGTTGTTGTGGTTGGCCGTCATAACCTCGTTTGGCTTAAAGGGTGGAATGTGTGTAGCTCTGTTTCCGCCCATGTTGCGTTGTGCAGCTCGTTGGTTGGCATGGTTCTTCGGTGGGATCATTTCGTTCGAAGATCAGTTGCTAGCGGCTCCCCAACACATGAGGCGATTTTACTAATCGCAGATTCATTCCAAAGAGAAGGCCTAAGATCGACTAGCCGAACCCACACAGGGATGTTGATCTCTGGGTCCATGGCCGATTGAAGTGAGAAGGCATTGGTTTTAGGACCAATGGAATGCCAAATATTGCATGCGACCCTTGTTTTCTCGTTAGCTCCATTTCGGCCTCATTGCGAAACTGAAAAACCATCCATTCTCTTCTATGGAAGGAGACTCTGGCCTTGTGTGGCCATTTTTGAATCAAGTTGTACACTGCGTTCTTGCCCGGGAACCTCCCTGCAAAGATTCCAAGCAAGCATATCCCCCAATTTTTATGAATGGGAACTTGGTCAGCTTCATCAAGGGATAGGATTGGGGTGTCTGGGTTAAGATTGGGAAAGTGCTTCAGCAAAAGGTCCTCTTTGGAGAACTCCAGTTCGGTGTCCGTTGCAATTGTTCTTCTTAGCCACGGGTTGACCCCTCTGAGATGGCCTTCAGTGTGTCGGTCATGGTCTGGAGTCTCTGGAACAACCTCGAGCTCTTCCGCATTGCTCGTCTCACCCTCTTGTTGCTGGATAGGCCCAACATTTTGGCCTTCATGATGTGGCTGTTGTTGTCCGTTGGGTTTGGGCTGGGGCCCTTTGTGTTTGGGCTTTTGTTTCATCATAATTGCCCAACAATGAGTATACTAGGTCGAGTCGAAGATGGCCTCAAGAGACACGTGTGTTGACTTGGATTTCCTCAAAAAAGTAAAAGACAAGATTGCTTTCTAAATTGTTGGTGGGCAGGCTGAACAAGAAAATGCTGACTGCGCCTCCTAGAGTGGCATGCACCAGAACTCCTTTTTGTAGTACTTAGAGAATATTACCCAATTTTGGTGTGCAAACAAATATAACAGCTGACCCTTGGGGGAAGAGTGGCAGGTCTGCAAACTGCCCAGAATAGGCAAGTGACAAAGGAGAGGCTGGTCAAACAGGTGCTGACTGCCTATCCCAAAGAAGAATGCACCAGGTCCTTGGTCCCATGTTCCAACAAAAGATCCGTCTGGGTTGGTTGTAGCTGTTTCCGGCTAGAGACTCACCGGAGATGGCCAGTAAATTCAATCTTTTGAAATCAAGCGACGGATGACATGCATTGTGTGCTAGCCTGCTCACGTTAGAAGGCCGGTATTCTCCATAGCCAAGCTGAACTATGATGCAACAAGTTTAAATGCACACTGATAAAAGAGATCCTCGAATTTGTAGAATCAATAGGTGCTCTTTAATGCAAAGACAAACTCATATGACATGTAAAGGAGCAAAAACGATTCTACTTAAAGGCATTAATGGCTGCAAGGGGTGAGCATTAATGGTGGTAGTAGTAAATTCCAATCATTTGGCATCATTGTCAATATAACCATCATACCCTAGGCAGCACATATGGCACACGTCGTTCAAACACAAAGCTGTACCGTTCATCGGGGAGCTGGGGTAGGCAATGTTGTGACCGTCGAGTGTGTTGTTCCCTCTCCAGTCGAAGCTAACTTGCCGGACAGACCAGTCGCAAGCTTGCGAGGTGTTGCTGAGCGTCGGATGCAGTAGATGCGCTCAGCCACCACAATGTTAAGGATGAAGTCCGCCGGACAGACCAGACGCGGGACTCGAAACTCCCCTCTCCGCTGCGCAGTCGACGCAGATATGGCCACTCGCCGGACAGACCTGACGCGAGAACCCGGGCTTTTCTCACCTCGCACAACCACTCGTCCCTTTGCCGGAGAAGATGGGTTGAGGGTAGAAGGATAGTAGAACTGTTAACAGCTATGGAAGGAGGTGCTAGGATGAACTCCTAGTGAGAGAAATCTCAAACCCCACTTCCTAGAGAGAAGGCAGAGCGAATTTCTTAGAGAGAGAAAATCACTGAGAGCTCTTTATGCAATTTTTATTTGTAATCTAAGTGGAGTAAAAACAATAATGAGATGTGTGACTAATGATCAAAGAGTACGAATTAATTAGAATAAGATATACAAATAAAGAAAATAAGATGTTTATTGAAAGTGCTATGCAAGTCATTAATCCAAATAAAAGGAAAATTAATGTATAAATTTAATAGCTTAATTTATAAAAAAATAATTTAAAAAAAATATATGGAATATTAAACATATCCACATTAAATATATGAATAATTTAAATCATAAAAATTTAAAACTTCTTTGAGAAGTCAAATTAGAAAATTTGTATTATCCAATAATCACATTTTAGTGGACTATTTATTTCTTTCTTTTAATTTCAGACCATAACATAACTTGGTATACATTGCCAAAGACTAAATGAATTTTTTATATTGGAAAAAAAAAAATTCTTACTTCCCGCCACATATGCATATAAAAAGTAAATTACTACTATCACTTAAATAACGATAATATTTTATGCATCTTGTTTGTTTTGAATAATGTGACAATTTACACTACTCTTTATATTAAGAAGTTATACAAAATTTATAAATTAGATTTAATTTTAAATATGTGTAATTTCATCTTATTCCTTAGTTTGATCTATAAACTTAGCAGTATTGTTTAATTAGAGGCGAATTAAAATATAAGAATTAAAAACTTTAATTGAGTATTTATAGGATGAAAATTGTAAGCATTACATATATGTGTTGTCGTTTAGCTTGTGAATTAATTCGGAAAAAAAGTATTGAAATAAATTATTAAATCTCAATTTTAACCTAAATAAATGGAAGACAAACTAAACTTCTTAACACAATTCCAATTTAACTCAAATATAAGGCTAATTAATATATAAATTTAATAACTTAATTATAAAAAAAAATTAATGGTAGTGCACTATTTAAATGTGTTTTAAAACTTCTTCTAGAAATTAGCATTTTATTGGGCTATTATTTGTCCAATTGTTTTTGCATTAAAAATTATTTTTGGATAGAAAACACCTCATCTTTCCATTTTTCCTCCAAAAAGGGCATTAATGTCTTTTCACCAAACTTGCACTTTAGATTAGGATAAATTATACATTAAAACCCGTGTCATTTACAACTTTGTCTATTTTTTTGGACGGAGTGAGTATAATTTATAGTGGAGAAGAATCCGGCGGAAGTTGACAATCAACCTCTCCGGCGGAAGTTGACAATCAAACACTCATTCCACTACCTTTTCCCTCACTCTCTCTTACTTTAACAATTATACATTAAAACACGTGTCATTTACAACTTTTCTCTCTCTTCTACTCTCCGGTGGTTTGGACGTGGGAATAAGACATGTCCGATTACTCTGAAGCGTATGTACGACTTTAGTCTTATACCAAACCTTTTACTCCGCACCATGATAACAAGCTGGCATAAGTATGAAAGAAGCATATGTTAGTACATGGATTGGCATCTTTTGGATAGTTTCGGCTATACAACGTGACGTCGACATGGAAACTGAAGTTGCTATTCAAATGGATATTAAGACCTATGCCCTAAATGCTCTTCGCTTATTAGCAGCCTCCACAGATTCAAATAAGGAAAAGATCGGGTTGTATGATCCATTTATTGGGATTAAGAAAGTATTGACAGAAGGATTTAAAATGCATATGCCTATAACTGAAAATATCTTGGAATGAGAACATCACATCTGTGTGAAGAATCAAATGGATATTGCCGCCGTTGAGATTAGAAATCTATGCACCATCGAAACGAATGGGATATTAGCGGCTAAGAAGATGGTCTTGTTGAACTGATTGTTATAACCTGATTCGAAGGAATCAGCTTGTCGATGTGATGCTGGAAACTCTTTTCCAGCTTTCAACAATCAGAAAGGCAGTTGTGCAGATGGTTCACTGTGGTCTTATCCCCCTACTGTCGAGCATGCCAATGTGGGACATGCCGCACAGTATAGTAAATCGCCTTTGCTGTGCATTGCTATTGTGGTTATCTTCATTTTCTGTCAATACAGTAAATCACATTTTCTGTCAGTTCAGATATCTTCATTTTTTAACACCACATCTCATTTTCAACATGATTAACATCATTTTCCAAGTTGAATTCTTCTGACTCATATTTGTCTTGAAAACTGGTTTGATTTGAAGTTGTGTCTAGAAAAATCTTTGCTAGTTCCTAGTGAATTAAGACTTTCCTATTGATCTAGGTCATTTGGAGCTAATAGACTAGGTCATCTGAAGAAATACTGCAATCTCCAAATTTTGGTAGAGAAGTCGGCAATCACATCGCCTAAACAGAAAGAAGAAGCTGCCAATGCTGTTGCGGCCCTTTTACCATTGTCTCTCCCTGACTGAAACAAGACCATGATGGGAGAATGTGGCGCCTTGAAGCGCCTCATCATTTCTTTGGAATCAGGGGATGAGAACAAGGAGAGAGTTGTGACTGATGGTGTAGTTAAAGCTGTGATTGATGTTGCATGTAAAGTTTTGAATGATGAAGCTATCAAGGATAACATCCAAATGTATAAGAATTTAATAAAGATGTTGGTTCTTCTGGCACTGCTTTCAACTAATGAGAAGACGATTAAGCAGATGGATGATTGTGGAACAATGTCCATCTTGTTGACTATCATAAGTATGGTTATTGAGCTCCGGATCCTCAATGGTAAACCGGGAGGGAGAAAGATAGTAGAGGAGAGCCAGATAATTGAGAAGTGTGTTGCCATCATGCTCCAGATCCTCTATAGTGATCATGGACTGCGGATAAATATGACAACTCAT
This sequence comes from Salvia hispanica, assembly GCF_029641045.1. Lineage (NCBI taxonomy): Eukaryota > Viridiplantae > Streptophyta > Magnoliopsida > Lamiales > Lamiaceae > Salvia > Salvia hispanica. The sequence continues at coordinate 2,443,500 of NC_142696.1, forward strand.
GCACGAAGGCACTCATAGGGCCAAGGAGATGGTCAGAAAAATCCGTAGGCTGCTGATTTACATTTGAATGAAAGAAAACCGAGCACATGCGTATTTTATAGCACTGTAAGTTATATAATTATGATTCGGTTATTATCTTAGCTCAATCCTTGTTCATCTTGTGTGTTGTGTGGTGGTTTGTGTTATGCTTCAGCTGGATCGGATAACATTGATGTCATTAATCATTAGTCACTTCTGCGGCTGGTTCCACATTAATTAATTCACATCCTATTTTCAATGAGTACTTAGAAAGTTATGTGTAACAAAAAGTGGTGCGTATACTACTGGAGGTGGATGACTTCGATATAAAAGAAACCGAAAAATGTAAATGGCAAATGAAATGCTGATTGCGTTAGCTAATTTTAAAGCCAGTGATGGGGATTAGATTTCCATTGTGGTGCCAAAGTGGTTCAAAACTGCGTTAGTTCAACCGCATCCACAGTGAGCTCCTCACTCGTTAGGATGTCATGAAAATCCATATTCGATATCTGCTTTGCATAAAATAATCACAACAAAAAATATAATTTCATTAAAACTATTTTTGTTAATAAATTTTCATCTAATCGACGATTTCATAAAATTATTATAATCTTTATTTCTCCCATTTATGGAGTACTCTATATAATTAAGCTAATGATACATCAGTTACTAATCTTTCAATTTAATCAACCGACATTATTTGAATACTAAAATACCAAAAACTACAAAGACCTTCTATAAATTCCAATGCAATTATGACAACTATCTTTTGCCAATAAATCGATTAGACGAGTTTGTGCATGAAATATTTTAGCCAATGTAATCTAAATAGTTTCTACTTCTCCTCTACTTAAAATTACAGAAAAATACAGATCAATACATACACACAAAAAAATAGCAACATTGAAACAAACAAGCACATCAGTGGTAAGAAATTCGGATTTCAACGAATAATACCTGATGATGGAGAGAGAAAGGGTTCACTGGAGATTGTATGACGCATTTATAGAGTAGGAGAGAAAGGGTTCATGGGAGATTTCGACAAGTTTGGTTTTGACTAGGATCCACGTTTTTAGTATCGGGAAAATTGCCTAAAAAGTCATAAACTTTGGAGAAAGTTTGGTTTTTCCCACAAACTATAAAAGTTGCGCCTAAAGTCACGAACTTTATCGGATCGTGCAAATTTTCCTAACTACCGACTTGACGACATATTTCCGTTAAAAACTTATCCCACGTGGTATGGCGGAGGCGTGACCTGGCGAAGTTTTTGACTAGGCACAAAACGACGTTGTTTTATTTTTTTTATTGAATCTTCTTTACACGTCGCCGATTTCATCCCTAAACCGTTTGTCGACGATTTCACTCTTATCAATTACGTTTTCCGTCGATTGAATTGGGGTTGCGCTTTCGAAATCAGCAAAAAAGAGGTTATATTATCTGAGTTTAGGGTTAAACCAGAAATTTTGCCAAGTCATGCCTTCGGCATGCCACGTGGGATAAGTTTTTAACAGAAATATGCCACCGGGTCAGGTAGTTTGGGAAAATTGCACAATATGATAAAGTTCATGACTTTAATTGCAACTTTTAGAGTTTGTGGAAAAAACCAAACTTTCCCCAAAGTTTATGACTTTTTAGACAATTTACCCTTTAGTATTTGACCCGGATTTGAAATTCTTTATTTTATAGAGTATTTTCAAATTCTAAAGAATAGTCAACATACAAAATTGGATGTCTACACTCGTAAATGCACACAATCACTGGGCACTTGTGTACAATTTTAGAGAGCCAAAAGAAAAGAACAAAATGAAGTTGAAGAACAATCATATAAGACCCTAGATTGATCACATTGATCACAACTTAGTTGGCCTATTTTATTTTATTTAGTTTTATGATCTCTTTTCTAATACTTATAAGTATAGATTATACTCCCTCCGCCCATTAACTCACTTCACTTACCTATACTATTATAAAGCCAATATAAAAAAAATAAATATTATATTCCATTAACTTTTCGAATCTGCTATTTTTCAGATTGTTTTGTCACTGTGCACAGAATCTCAATACAGTTGAGAAATGGTATATTTATCAAAAGTAGAAATTAATAAATTAAATAAAATTATTATTAAAATGAACAGGCCCAATTATTATGGGCTTCTTCAGTCAAAATTTATTTACATATCAATATTGATAGGCCCAATTCAATTCAGTCGATTTTTTTTATCCACGATGTATTAACTCACTTTTTCAATTTTATACAGTAGTTTATAATCTCATTTACTCAATAAGTATAGATTATATAATCTAGTACTCTCTCCTTCAGTCCTTCTGCGTTAAATGCCTCATTGTTTCTCATTTTTTTTCCGTCCACTAATAACGTTATTTTATTTTTAAAAAATTTTTATAAGTGAATTTCACATTCTATTAACTTATTTCAATATATAAAAGGCCGGTTTATATTCCACTAATTTTTTCTACTTACTTTCTTTTACAGAGTCAAACAATTTATTAAATTCTATATAAAAAAATGAGATATTTATTATTGGAACGATGAAATATTAAAAAAAGTAAAATTCACAATTTTTTTATTACAGTTTTTGTGAAATAATCAATAGTGTGTGGCACTATTAGGAAAAATCCAAAGTTCTAATAACATAGATTTCACTTGCTAATTAATGGCATTAAAAATTAGTTTAGATTCAAATCTTGAATTGCCTCCTAAATTATAATTAAGCGAACTTTCCTGTGAGAAACCACAAAACAAACGTGTATAGCCCGATCAACCATGAAATCAAAATTCATAGTTTCTCAATAAAATGATAACTACGCCTAAACGTAATTAATTTCTTAATGTACCATTGAACTATGTTTTTAATTCAATTACATTAAATTTCCATTTATGAAAACTCTGTAAATTTTTAACTTCACTCCTATAGTCCTATGCAAGAGCAAGATTACTTTTAATTTCCATCTAAACGTCTAGCATACAAGTTTATTGTAGTTTATGTATATAAATATAAAATTTACTGCCTCTATTAATTTTCTTAAAACAATGAAATTTGCAAAATTTTCAGTTATATTAAATGCCGTACAAAAGAGATTTAATTTAAGTGACAAAACAGAGGTTCATCAAAAACTTCTCTTTGAAAATGCTCGAATTCAAAATAAGATTGGTATATGGTGGCCGAGGCCTAAATTATGATTGGCCCAATTCACGCTTCATAATTTTCAAGTCAGAACATGGTATGGTCACAAAATAATCATATAGTATAACAAAAAATAAAATAATTTATCAATTTATATTTACAACGTGTGCGGTCCACTAATAAAACTATACTTGTTGAGCTTCGTGGGCCTCCTACTTGCCCAGTGTGGATTAGTATGGACTTGGAATAAGCAAAATAAGTGGATAATATAAGATTGTCTATCATAGTATTAAAATCGATTTTCAAGTATACGCTCTTGAAACGGGGTTTTTGTGGACGGGCGTTGAAGCTGCCAACCCCTCGTTTGATTACTGCCACACCTTCATTGGTGCATATGTTAGTAGCAATTTTAGAATAAGAAGCAATCCATTGGCATACCCTGGTATTCTTGATGCTTGAGGGAAATTAAACTCGGTGATTAGATCCCCCTTGTGCTTATCTTCCAATTTGAAAATACGGAACTGATTTGATTTATAAGACAGATGTGAGACAACAAGGGCGAGGGGCATGCGAAGTTCACTCTCAATGAGATCGAGCCATGATTTGCAAACACATTTGCAAGTTAAAATAGTGTCGGGAGAGAGTCTTAATAGGATATCGACCAAGATTTCTGATGGAAGGTTTGTGAACAAATCTTGATCCATTATAGGATGGATTATCACTTTCTTAACTTCTAACCTATGATCATATAAAGAATAGACTATATATAAATATAAGCATAGGTTACAATTATGGACATGCTTTAAAATTTTGCCTATTTATGGACATGCTTTAAAATTATGCCTATTTATGGACATCAATTACACCTATTTATCGTAGTATATCTATATATGGATATAAGTATGAAGTATTGGAAATTTGTTTTAAATTTTAATAAATGTAAAACAGAACATATTGCCAAATAAATTGTAATTTTCAATATCTATCTATCATCATCTAAAAGCCGAGTTTTGGGCTGAATTTTGAATATTTAAAAATTTTGGGAATGATTTCTAACACAAATTTAGATGTTTGTAGTACTCCTAACTATTAGTAATTGCCATGAATCATAATATTTTGAACTCACTGAATTTGTTTAAATAACTTAGATTAATATGGCAGTTACTTAACTTTATAAAATATTTTTACTCAGCATTGCATTAATTAAAATCGTTACAAAAACGTTGCTGAAAAATTATTATATGAGGCATTAATTAAAATAGTAAAATTTATTTGATAGAATTAATTATGAATTAAATATGCATTAATTAAAATAGTTAAGAAAACGTTGCTGAAAAGTTATCATATGACGAATTGATTAAAAGCATTTTTAATTAATAGAATTATAAATCAATGAAGGATCAAAAAAATATGAGGCATTATTATAAACTTAATTTATACTAATAAATATTAGGCTCACTAAAAGTTATTTAGATTAAGAAGAATGCCAAAAGCTATCAAATCTTTTATAAATATTAATTCAATTTATCAAAAAGTTCTATTTTAGTGAAGTAATTTTCTAGGCTGTGCTGTTCTCTCGACTAGATCTATGATCTTATCTATATTTTTCATTTTTTTATTTCATCTATTATGCTTGTCATATTTCCATCTCTTGTCTTTTTTGGTTATTGTATTTTTTATTATGTTACCGTAAACAATAAAATAAATGTAACAACAACTACTATTTTACTAAGTTTTCATAATTTTTGCAGAACCTTCACAAGAAGAGAAGACAATAACAAGAAGCAATACTTTTCGAAAAAAAAAAATGAATGATTATGTTTTAACATTAAATAAAATTCTTCCTGAACGGTAAACTCTGAACCCATAACTAACACGTAGATACACAAATTTACATCACGTAACATCACTTTTATTTATAAATAAGACTTAAAACATAGTAATTCATAAAGCTCACATTAACATAGTAACTATTAAATTAAAAACTAACCTCGTTCGCTTAATTTCCTTGACTTGAGATAGCCTCGGCTGATGCTTCCTTCTATTTATGCTTCCTATGTTATATACTCATAGGGTTGTAATAGAAGCTGCTTGGGAGAAGGGCGAATTAGGCTCACAAGAAGGCCCAAAAAAAATTTGTAACGTGTATTTAAGTTGTTTAACTCAATGTATAATTGAAAAGCCTCAAAATCTAGTTTATATTTCTTTAGATTTAATTATTTTTATTGAAAAAAAACCGTACAGTATTTAATTATGGTGTTATTCCAAGTACCAAAGCTAAATTGAGATTCTCTTCATCGTCCATAAAATGTACCACTAGTTGTCTTTTAATAGACGAAAGGAACCAAAGCAAAAAAAATTTGGCTAAATGTTTGACGCCCTTTTAAGAACAATTAAAAGGATACGAAAAAGTCAGGGTATTAAGTATTAACCAGTTAAATTGATAATTATGCAATTCTTGGTAATAATTTAGAGAAGTGTATAGAAATATGTATCCAAGATCTGAATATTACTCCCATGAAACAATCCCACGACATAAACCTCTATTTAAGTTATGAAATTAATTATTTTAATTAGAGAGGATTGACTATTAATAATTATCATATAATTATGAATTATCCATTTAGCATTGAATTGTGAGATTCAATCTCATAAATTTAAAACACTACATATTTAATCTAGAGATAAATCTTACAAACCGCCACTTTTATAACATCTTATTCTAATCAATAGCTTCAACAAATCAATTGCGAAACAGAGATTTAATGGACATAATTAAACCAAGCGGATATATTTCAAAATATAAAAAGGGTAAAGATAAATTAACAACAATTGTATATACAAAATACCCCTTAATTTAATTCTATTTTGAGGATAATATTTTATGACTAATTTACCCTTAGTAATTAATATTGGATATTTCTAACTGTACTCGTTTAGGAAAATATCATTGATTTAGGTTTTAAACTATTTATGTTAATATTGATTAACACACTACATAATTAAATTACTATATTTAATTATAAAATAAATACTACTCCGTAGTATATAATTTAATAAAGTACGATACTATTTACTTTTTAAAAGAAATTTATATTTGTTCATTTTATAGTTTAGTATCTAGTGTTTTTTTGTCATTCATATTATTTTTTCATAACTTTTTTGGGTTTTTTTGTTAATATTTCATTTAAATTGTCATGCGATATAAATCATCAATATTGTTACAATGAAATAATTCAATATATAAAAATAATAAATTCAAATAATAAAATAATTTTTTAAATAACTGAAATGTCAACTACATGTGAACATACTTATAGTCATAATGATTTAATATATTTTGTATTTTCTTTTTATTTTTGCGCTATTTTCTTTCATATTTTCCTTAGCTTGTTCGTTTGTTATTAAATATCCAAAAGCATATACATAATTTTTTTAATTTTAATTACTTTTAGCTATAAGTATTTTAATATTAATAAAATATTAATCATTATTTCTTAACTAATCATTCAGTTATACAATAATATAATTGAATGCGAATGATCATTATCATTTTAATCTATTTTTTACAATTATACACTGTATTATGTTTGTTTTGTAATTTTTGAGTCAAGATGTAGATTAAAAAAAAAACTGACTAATGATCATCAATTAGTTGGACGAGAGTACTAAGAAATTAAGTATATATATAGTATATATATGGTCATTTTTATAATTCTCATTTAAAATTGTTGAATAATAAAATAGTTGGATGTGAATAATAATTAATGCTCCTACTATTGTTTTAATTTATTTTTATTAATTATATATCAAATTTATTTTTATTCATGATTTTGCATCAAGATATTGAATTAATGATTATCAGTTAGTTTAATGTTAGTATTATAAAATTAAGTGTACATTTATGTGGTTGTTCATAATTTATAATTTTAAAAATTATTTAATACTATTAAAATAGTTTGATCGAATGATTGTTTGTTTTAATTTATTTTTTATTGTTATATTCATTTCATAATTTTTTGAGTCAAAACGTATAGTGAAATCGACGTGATGATATTTAATTAGTTAATTAAGTATATTTACAAGAAGTTATATTTATAATTTATAATTTCGCTACTATTCCATTTAACAAAGAAATAGTTAGTTTTTTGAATAACTATTATTGTTTTAGTTTATTTTTATTATAAATAAATCAAAATAATAATCTTTAATTAGTAAGAATACTGAAAATTGAAATAAAAAATTATAATTAGTTGAATGATAATCCTAAATATTTAAATACATTATGTGACGTTCTTTTAGTGACTAAAATTTTATATGTCAATTTATTCAATTAAATTTTATTGTATAATACTGTAGCATTTAAAAGTTGAGTCTAATTACTCACCCCAGATTTTATTAAATGTATGATGAAAAATGTGATGAATCCAACTTTTTAGTTTTGATCTATCTATAATTATGTAGCTTTAAGATAGAACTACTTAATACTTTCCTAAATCTGTAGTTATTTAGTTAACAAACTTAATTTTTCCCTAAATAGTTAGGAAAGGGTAAATATGTGATATATAAACTAATTAATCATCATTAATGTAATTATAGATGTAAAATACCTAAAATATCCAATTTTGTATATACAATTTTTGTTAATTTATCATCGCCCATATAAAAAACTACGAAAAGGGTAATTATTATGGAAGATCGTTTATCATCAGTTAAGTAAAGTCCTATATTCATGCAAGATTTAAAATCTATAATCATGATATTTATTTCCTTAATTTAATCCAACATCCTCTCGCATGGAGTATATCATCATATTATTTGATTTAATCCATCGTCCTGAATTTAATCAGTTTTTCATAAATTTTGCAATTTTAATTAGATTCTCTCGAAGAATGTTGTGTACGTAGATTTTCTGTTGTTCAACCCCAGGATAGATACTAGTTAGTTTAAAAATCCAGTTAACTGTTAATATAACTTTGAGTAGTGATTTAGAGACATAATATCTCCATGCCATAATACTCCTATATTTTTTTACCATAAGAATAATTTATATATAGACTAATATACCCTTATTTCAAAAGAAAGGAAATTAGATCCGTTTGATTATAAAAGGAAAGTCTAATCAAAGCACATTAACTATTAACTTTCAATAACTTTGGAGAATTATAATTAAGTCATTAATAACACTCTTTAATTTTGCATAATATAAAAGGATTTGAATTGGTTTACCTTCAAATGAAAATTTTTATTTTATTTTATTCAAACACTAATATAAAAATTAACTTTTCAATTGAATTTGTTCATCTAATAGTAATCAATAGCAACTAATTATTTTATTATTAGATAATTCTTAAAATTCTAAATTATAAAAATAGTTATATACATATATATTAATTTCTTAGTATTATTATCAAACAAAACAATCAATTCTTTTGATCTAATTATTTTATGAGTACTAAATCACTTTTAAAATTTGACTTATTAGTAGTCATCCACATCTATTTATTTTATTGGTATTAAAAACTTACTCATTTTTATAGTCATTCATAATAAATTATTTTATTATTAAAAAATTAACTTTATACCATGAAATTACTACGATTAAATAGACGAAAAAACTTGTGATTATATTTTTTTTATCGAGATTCAACGTAATGTTCCAAAACTTAATGAATAAATTATGAGAGAGAAAGATAAAAAATTAAGAACAAATTTCCATAAATAAAAATGATAGTACTAATTACAGTGAATGGACCAAAATGAACATAACCAAAAGAATTAGTATTTTTATAAAATTATTAATGCATTGGAATTTTTAATTTTTGAAAAATATTTATTTTATTATATTTTCATTTTCAAACAAAAGAATAGGTGAAATTGATAAAAATTTTCTTATACTTGACACAAATCTTGTGTGTGGCCATCCTATTAATTTATTTGAATGTAAATTCATTTTAATGACAAAATGCTAATAGATTCAATATTCTTTTGTAAATTCAGTTTAATGACAAATTACATTGTTCCGTGAGAGACTAAAAAGGTTGAGCAGTAAATAAAATAACTATTCACAGATGGGACGGAAATGAAATACAGTACTATTTGACGAAGAGGGTAATAACAAAATAAAATGTGAATTCCACTTTTTTAAATAAGAGGAAACTAGTACTCCCTACAAATTTAGTCCTGAACTATACATTAATATTAATGCTGACTCCCATTCTTTAAAAAATGTCCCGACATGATTCTAACATTTGATACTCCATAATATTATTGGAAGAACTTTTTTCATTATTCCATGACTTTATTCCAATTTAGAGTGAGACGAAAATATCTATAATTATTAGGTATATTAATAATCGTGTTTGAAAATAAAGTAAAATGATCTCAATAAAAACCGCAAAATACAACTCCATCTCTTATTCGAATTTTCTTAATCACATACACACAAAACATACTTGCGATGCTTCTAAACTAATCGTAATTTGATCAACTATAAACGGGTGATAAGATTGCCACAATGTATGGTTATAAATTGGCGAGCACTAAACCTGTAAATGAACTTGAATTCCGTGGGATTAAAAATCACTTACTATATACCACCATTCTACGTTGTCCATTGCGAAATTATCCATTGAACAATTCAAATACGACAACACATTTACTACAAATAGAGGCCACTAAAATAGTAAATCAATATATTAAACTTACTAAAAAATTTTGAATCATGGAAAAGAGATTGGATGATCAATACAGTATGTCTTAAGGGCATCTACGGTGGGACGCCTTAAGCGACGCCCTCTGCACCGCCACGTCAGCATTTTATCCTCCTCTCATTCCATCTGTAGTGGAGCGGACTATAGCCCGTCCTAAGCGACGCCCTAAGCATTTTATCTATTATTTGAATATTTAAATACTTCAAAATTTGGAAAAAAAACTTCATTTCATTAAAATTAAAACATTACAGTACGAAATAAAAAAACTACAATTTCTCAACGGCGGCGGTTGCGGTTCCAAACTTCGTCAATCATGTCGGTCATGAGTTGAGTATGGTCTTGTTGGTTGCGCATTGAGGCCTGTCGTTGTAGAACCGCACCGAAGCCCATCGGTAATCCTCGAGTGACAGGCGAGGTCGTCGTGCTGGAGCTAGATCCGGCTTCATCATCCACCCAATCGGTGACATGTCCACGTTCTTGTTCGGCTATAATGTTATGCATGATGATGCACGCATACATGACATCGGCGATGACTTCCTTGTACCAGAAACGCGTCGGACCTTTCACGATTGCCCACCGCGATTGGAGCACCCCAAAAGCCCGCTCCACATCCTTCCGCGCGGACTCCTGCTTTGCCGCAAACAAGACTCTCCTCTCACCAATTGGGCAGCTGATCGTCTTCAAAAAAACAGACCACCTTGGGTATATGTCATCGGCCAAGTAGTACCCCATATGATGTGTGCGGCCGTTGGCAGTGAACTGGATGGCCGGCCCGCGACCCCTGCACTGATCGGCGAATAGGGTGGACGAGTTGAGGACGTTGATGTCGTTGTTCGACCCGGCTACACCAAAGTAGGCATGCCAGATCCAGAGGCGGTGGGCAGCGACGACTTCTAGGATCATCGTCGGGTGGCTGCCCTTGTAGCCGCTAGTAAATTGGCCCCTCCACGCTGTCAGGCAGTTCTTCCACTGCCGGTGCATACAGTCGATGCTCCCTAGTATCACAGGGAAGCCGTGCACCGTCTCGTGCATCCGCATCAGGCTCTGGCAATCATCAGCAGTCGGGCATCGCAAATATGTGTCGCCAAAAGCCTCCACAACTAACTTACAAAATTTCTTGAGACATTCGCGGCCAGTTGTATCCCCGACGTGAAGGTACTCGTCGAACATATCCGCTGTTGTGCCGTAGGCAAACTGGCGGATCGCAACCGTGCACTTGTGCAATGGCGTAAGTCCGGGTCTGCCGATCCCGTCTTCCCGAAACTAGAAGTACTCATCACGTCCCTCCAACGTGTGCACAATGCGGAGAAAAAGATCTCGGCCCATTCTAAAACGTCGATGAAAAACATTTGGGCCCCACCTTGGATTATCGGAAAAATAATCTGCGAACAGACGTTTGTGCGCTACGTCGTGCTCGCGGGGGACATACGTCCGACGTCGTATCGGGCGAGGGACCCGCGCCACCGCCGCCGCCTCCTCCCACTGCATTTGTGCCAAGCATTCCGCCTTGGCTTCATTAACGGCATCGAACAAGACTCGAGTCAAAGCCCATCTGCAGCCATCCGATGTACTCAAATCGTAGTCGTCGGGATTCATTTTTGAGACGATGAGAGAGAATAATTGAAGAGAAATTGAAGGGATGTGAAATTGGAGTGTGTGAAATGGTAGAGAATTGTAGTGTTTAAATAAGAAAATTTTTTGGAAAAAAACAAAACGCGTGAGCATCGTCCGACCCATCGTCCGCGTCGTCCACAGTGGCGGACGATGCGACGGACGATGGGGTATCCTCCTCGCATCGTCCGCGGACAATGTATCGGGCTCGGACGATGCATCGTCCGTCGCATCGTCCGCACCATTGCGGATGCCGTAATCATACTTGGAGCAATAATAGAAGATCTAGCCACAAACATGATTGAAAACATCAACAAAATCATGCTCTCGAGATATGGAATGATTACTCTTTCGATTGGACAAGACTTTTTTCTGGTAATTTTTTTTCTATTTCTCAAAAATTGATCAAAATGAAACACGCATAAAGATATACTAGTACTAGAATAAAAGGAATATTATATTATTGAGAAAATTATATTTGCAAAAGTAAAAAATATTTATAATTAGTTCATATTTGCATATAAAGAAAAAATATTTGTACTATTGTTAAATGTAGATGGAACTGAATTTTACTTTATTTCACTTCCACAAATTCAATTCCATCAAAATTTTAAAATCACGCGGATCTGACACGCGGATCTTTATTTAAAATCAGGCGGATCTTTCCGGGTCTAATATGTAAATGGGTCATACTATAAAAATACGAAAAACCAGATCCTTCCCGCCTTTTCTCTCAACTGCCCTAGCCCTAGCCCTAGTAGCCCTCTCCCTCTCCCTCTGCGACGGAATTTTCCCAATCTTCTCCGCCGTCGTGCGCATCATCTGCTCCGCCTATTTGTTACGCCATCACTTTTGCTCTTGTATCCGAGGTATTACTCACTTTTCATCTAAATTAACTTGTTAATTTTACGCCATCACTTCTCATTCGCCGCGTTTCCTGCCTCCATCTAGTACATCGGAAAGCAATCCGCCGCCGTGTGCATCATCTGCTCCGCCTAGTTGTTACGCCATCACTTTTGCTTGAGGTATTACTCACTTTTCATCTAAATTAGCTCCAATTTTATGCTATGATTGAAGTTCTCAAAATAACTTGTTAATTTCTTGTAATTCATGAATACTGTTTGCAAGTGTGTATTAATTTTATGCTATGTATTGTTTGCAAGTGTATATTAAATTTGCATAAGTATAATAATTGGGATTTGGCAAGAAAAAGAGCTTCTAATTGATTTAGTACAACATTATACAGTCAATGCAAACTGATAAAAAGACGACAACATAATAACTTATGAATTAGGTTATACATTTTCAGGGATTCTCTCCTCTCTACTCTCTCCCCCCAAACACCAAAACTGGCAAACTTTGTGACTTTGGAGGGGATACATTTTCTGGAGTATCTCGCAACAACCACTTTTCATATTGTCGAAACTTTTTGCTCCAAAGATTGTCCTGGAAACCATTACTTTTTTTTCTTGTATGGAGTTTTATGAGTGTTTTTTTGATTGAGCGGGTCAGGTCCAATACTAAGTCTCGGGACTATAGTGCTACGTTGGAGTAGTCTCCACTTATGAATCATAGTCATCCTCTTATAACAAAATTAATCTTAGGCTATCTCGAGCTAGTTCAATCTTGATAATCTTAGATCAATTTAATTTGAGTAACATCTCTCCACGCCAGTATGCTACTTATCAAGGCAAAATGAATTTATTAAGTATCCGTAGTACTATGTTATTCTCTGTTTTCTGCATATCAATGGTAGGTATACCTTCTGTCCTGCAGTACATAAGTCATAAGTGACACGTGGTGCATATCCACTGCATAGGTAGATCAAGTAGCCTTGAAAATAAGGAGTTTCTTTTCCTTCTCTATAGGTGAACTTAAAAAATGTGATTCATGGTTTAGAATTCTCTAACCATGATGATAATTAATAGGTGAAGAAAGTATAGCTTCAGAAAATCAGGACTGTGAAATTATAGCAGCCAACTTGGACTATTTGTAAGCATCCCACTAGTACTATTTGTTTGCTGTATATAGTAGTACATGTATCATTTGGTCTTCAATGAATATTCTCTATGATCACCTTGTATCATAAACTGAAATAAAAAAGAATTGATGAAAGTCTTGTTTACTTTATTTTGCCTGCTCACATGACAACTCTTCTTATCTTACTTCCTCTTACTACATGCCTACATGTATGTGTAGACTTCTCCATAGTAATAAAAAATACGGAGCCCTTTTGTCATCTCTAAATCGTATTTTCTTAGTCACAAGCACCTTTTGTTTCTCAAAACAGAATGGATTGCATGGATGTGGACTCTCTCGAGGTCAAGAGAGTGGTTCGTGAGTGTTTGACGGAGATTGAAGACAGCATTGATATGTCAACTATGGAGGATGTGCATACGGTGGAGAAAATGTTGACCATGTTGGCAAATTTGAAATTTAGTCAAGATGGCCGGGTCTCGATAGCGGTTCCTGAGTTGTTCCGCTGCTTGCTTTCTAAGAGACTCATGAGCGAGCCGGTGGTCATTTCTACCGGAGAGGTACTATAAATTAGAGATTAACGTATAGAGTGAGAGTTCAGAATTTTCACCTTCATTTAGCCTAGACATAGCATCTGCTGCAGTGTTATCAGCCCCTTTCTGGTACTTAATCTCATTGTCGGATTGCATCAGTCTTGCCATCCATGCTTTCTGAGTTGGTGTGGTCAACTTTTGCACCAAAAGATACCTCAAACTCTGGTGATCAGTCAAATATAGTAAACCATAGTGACACCACTTTTTGATGCAGCGTCCTTATTGCATAGATTTTTTACGCAACAACTATGATTATGTAATTGCTTTCTTGAATTTCATGGCATTTATCATGTTTTGAGCTTTGATTGGATATATTTTTGATGAATTTACAATAAATGATTTGTGCAGACATTTGATAAATCATCTATTCAGCCGGAGATGTATGTTATCCCCAACACCTTGCTCCATAACATGATTACAAGTTGGCGTAGAATTGAGCTACGGAAAGAAGACAATGTGGAGGAGGGGAAGGAGGAAGAGAAGGAAAAGGCCTCTGACCAGTAGAGAAATGCAGCTTTGTCCAGAGCACATATGATAGTAGACAGTAGACACCCTCTGATCTTGGCTTATAGCTGTGTAAATAAATCATCAATGGCAACTTCAGTAGTGTGAGACAAATTTTATGGGATGCGCATGCGTAAATTGTCAGTATATGCCTTGTTTTGGATGACTTTTGTGAGTATATACTTTGTCACTGTGTCTGCAAGGGCGTGTAAGAATTTCTTTTCCATTTTCAATGGATTCAATTGTTGGTTTAGTTAAGATACACTAGTAATTCTTTTGAGGGGTGAGTGATGAAGGAGTCCTGATATCCGGATTCCCTCGTCATTGAAATATTCTTCTCGGAATTTAAGTCTCAAGATATAAGAAAGTGGTTAATTGGTAAAGACACAGGAAATGGCAAGTTCCTTGACATTCTTCTTTTATTTATGAATGCCCTTTTCCTATAGCAAGAGCTCAGTGTTTTCGTTGTAAATATTTATGCATTGTATTGGCATTTTGGGGGCATAAATTACATTTTTCATGCATTTGAAGAATGGTGTAAATTGAATCGAAAGAGGCATTGGTTCTTGTCGATGCTATATTTGACTTCCTAGTTATATATGTATCTAACCCTATGATATGTTTAATCTCCTATAGTAATACTACGTTTTATGCCTTGAATTCGCGTTATTTATGTTGAAGGATGACGAGGGGCGTATCGTAAGGTAATATCTTACGGCTCTAAAGCCTCAAATTCATGTAGCAGCTTTTAGTGTAATGTTTATGATAAATTAAATTATTTTTTCAGTTCGCGACAAGTTGGATTAAATTAAATTGCTTAGAGTGAGAGCATCCACAGTTTTTAAATAGAGAGAAAACAAAATTAAAAATAAAGATATAGAAATCAAATTCCGAGTTATAAATAATGCAGTATTAATAGAGTAATAGAGAAAAGATTTATTTGAATTGAATTACTTCTCTCTTCGTCTTTTATAACGAACCGTCTTTCCCGCCAAATCAAATATCCCCTTTTTCGAGAGAGAAATCAAAAAACCCCTTTTTCGAGAGAGAAATCAAAAATCCCGAGAAATGGCAAGTAGTTCTTCGGAATCCGATGTCGATTTGGAAGAGTTGCTTTATGGCGATCCAGTTGCGGATTCCGACTCCGACATTGATATTGCCGCGGTCACCGATGCAGTCGTGTTTAAGAATGAGCTTAAGCGGCTATTGATTGCTTTTGTGGAGGAGGACGGCGTCAAAAAGTCGAATATGCAAAAGGCGAAGCAATTGCTGTCTGTTCTTCAGCAATTCAAAGGCAATTTCACTCAGAATCGTCGTGATCTCCCCTGGGACTACATTGTGGCGCCGGATGAGTTCTTATGCCCCATCTCCAACCAAGTTATGGTGGATCCTGTTATAATTGCATCCGGAAAGGTGTGATTTTCTGTTTTAATTGATTATTCGCACTACTATTTATTTAATCATGTTGGTGGTTGTGCATTTATGTGTGTTTAATTAGGGCTTTTCTGATTCTGGGAAATCGTTTATCTGTTACTATTAAATTTGAGTAGAAATGTTGGTATTTGGGGGAAATTGTTGAAATCGTGTATTTATATGTAGTTTTACTAGTATTTAATTGAATTGCAGACTTTTGATCGTTTGTCAATGGAGGATTGGTTCGATTCCGGGAATAGGAAATGTCCCGTATCTGGTGAAATACTGCCAAACACTGATATCACACCCAACAACAATATCCACGGTATTATAATGGCATGGTGTGTGAACAATGCAAAGCAACAGCTTGGCGTTGCCCTAGACTTCTCCACTTCTCCGAATCATCAATTGGCAATTCTCCGGAGCATGACACGCCTCCTCCACAGTGGCGGCGACCGTATGAAAAAGGCCTTTGCTGATTTTACCCTTGGTGTCTCTTCGATCATCTATGCTACTCAACGTAAAAGCAGGGATGAAGCTGAATCTGGAGCTGACATGAATGTTAGGTATAGGGCAGCTGAAGCCTTGACCTTAATAGCCACTCTAGAGTGTAATAAGAAAAAGATCGGGAAGATGGGTGCATTTTCTCGACTCAAGGCACTCTTGGAAGAAGGAGATGCCGTGGCGATGTACCAAGCTGCCACTGCAATTTGCATATTGTGCACTGTCGAAGAGAACAAGGTGAGAGTGGCTAAGGAAAGAGGACTTGTTGAACTGGTCCTTAGAAAGATGAAGGATGCGGTGTTACTTTCTGAGATGCTGGAAATTGTCCTCCAACTTTCCACCAACAAAACAGCAACCGAGAAGATGGCAGAGTATGATCTTATACCCCTCCTGTTCAAAATAATAAGAGACAATGTCCTTCCGGACATTACAGAGAGCTGCGTGGCTGTTGTGGACAGCATCTGCTGCACGTTGGATGCGTTGGTTTCACGCGTGAAAGAAGAGGATGACATGCATCACACACTGTCTTGGCTGTCTGGCCTCGGAGAGGAAGCAACTCCCAAGTCAAAGTCTCATGCCACTAACATCCTTGAAATGTTTAACAGAATCTAGGTTACTTTTAAGTAGTACTCCTACTAGTACCTACAATTTGTGGTTTGAACAGGTTTATCTTCTCCTATATACATTGAAGAAACTTGTGGAAGCTATGGTTTAGCATTTTTTTTACCTTCAGATATCCAATAAGTAAAATTGTTGTGTTTGTGTGCTTATGGCTATGGGTGTTTGTTATTTGGGTTTAATATACAATTGAGTTGAATGTAGAAAATAAACCTTGAGACCAAGATTAGGTAAAACAGAACTATTTCTTTCTTTACATATTGGGCTATAATAGTTCAATGACGATTAAAAAAACTAGTTGAATCGTTTTTTAATGAATGACGAGTCTATATATCCTACCCATTAATCGTTCTACTCCACCATTGGCTCATGAACGGGGGAAAACTCCATTTACTTCGACTTCATTGCTAGCAATACTCGTCAAACCGAGGCCTCTGCCTATCGACACCGACAACGAGCTCTTTCGTTGTTTGTCTGACTTCAATAGTTTTACTTTTATAGATTCGTCATTGATTATGATGAATAAGTATACCAAAAAATACATAGGCATTTATATATAGGCATTTATATATTTGTAACGGGGTTGGGCCTTTAGTTATAGAATATTACTATAACATTATGTAATCAGAAGGTCAAAGTATTACACTTCAAATTTTAAGAAATATTATAAAATAAGCAGAATAAAATAAATTATAAAATATAAATTCTAATTTTATACTATAAAATATGAGTATAATGATTTAGCATAGTGTAAGATTCATTTATTTAAATAAAAAAATAAATGAAATTGTAAATTATAGACATTTCAATATAATACTAAAATAAAACGATATTTCGTGGAAAAAGTACTAAATATACTTCTCAACCATATTCGTCACACCAAAAACAAAGCCAAAAAGATGAAGTTAATCGAATTATTCAAATAAAGCTATGAAATAGGTGCTTGTAACTGTAGAAAGTTAGTAAATCTACAACAATATTAGTGCATTAATATGATATGATATGATATACTATATTTTTTCTCTTTAATATTCAAGATGTCATATGAATTATGTCACGCTTCATTAATTTCTTCCTGTTCTCATCTCATGACGTGTATTATGCATGCTCAGATACAATAAAACAATATTTAAAGAAAAATAGAAAATAAGAAAAAGGAAATTAATGAAACCAACCGTAATATTCATATTTTACTAAAACAAACAACGATTAATTGTCGTCGAATATGCATATTAATGAGAAAGAAAAATAGCTGTCGATGAAGTAGAATTTGTGTAGAGTTTCAAAGTTCTAACAAATTTCAATTCAATAAACATTACTCCTAATTAAATATTCAATCGTTTTATAAAGGTCAAGTTGAGAGAAAATAATGACAATTAGTCAAATTTAATTATTTCCTGCAATTTTAAAAATAAGACATAATTGTTGATGTTTTCAATCACATACATGAAACTACTTTTTTTATGAATAAACAACATTAGTTAATTCAATAATAATGAAATTTATGCACTGTATGAATTTCCATTGTCATACTATTAGATATAATTTCACTAAAAATTATTCCATATAGTAAGATAAATGTAAAATTTAATCAAATTTATGATTTTTCGACATATACGCTTTTATAACATCTACTCCCTCCGTCCGCGAATAAGAGTCTTATTTTTCCATTTTAGTCCGTCCGCGAATAGAAGTCTTGGTTCACTTTTACCGTAAATGGTAATAAGGTCTCACCTTCCACTAATTCATTCATCTCCCATCTCATTTAAAACTAATACTATATACAAGTGTAAGGGGGAGTGTTATATTGCTAACTCATAACTTAATTGCTAACTACAACTAAATAATAGTCAGTAGATATTCAAATTAAGTGCTTAGATTATTAATCCCTAAATGTCAATACGATCAACGAAAAACGTCAATAACGCCTAGGATTAATTCCAAAATATATCAATAGGGGTATTAATGCCAATTAACTACATGTTTATTTATAACTAGCTTTTAAAAGAAATCCCAAAAGTTTAAATTCATATAACATATATCAAATTAAAGATAATTTCATAAGGATTCCAATGATATCATACATGCATATGTTCCGACGTCAAAATTTGAAAAAAAAATCGAATTTTTTAAATTTTTTCGTACAAACAGAAATGTCAACCTACTATATAAAATACATCAATATAATACATGTAGAATGTCAATATAAACAATGAGTTAACATTCTTAAAGCATTGTGTTGACATTCTCAAAGCATTGTGTTGATATTTTCGGAACACTATATTGACATTTTCATCCAAAACTCTAATCTGTTTTTTTTTTATCTTTTGTGATTTAATTAATAAAAATGAAAATTACACGTAGCAAATTGTAGACCACACGTTTTCTAAAATCCCATGGTCTTAAATTAGTTGTAGTTGACAATTAAATGATGAGTTAGCAATTGATCACTCTCCTACAAGGATAATATATACAAGTGAGATTCTTATTCCACTAACTTTTTTCCACCCCTTTTTCTTAACATCTCTTAAAACTCGTGCGGACGGAGGGAGTATATTTTTATAACGTCTTATTCTTATCAATAGCTTCAACAAAATGAATTACATTAATCTTCTCTGATGATTTAATTTGTAAAACAAAAATCAATTGCCTTTCGCCCACCATTTTTTCCCCCTTTCTGGTTTCTACAAATTCACTCAATCTTCAAGCTCAACTCTGCAGATTTTAGCAAATTCGGAAACCTTAATCCTCTCCATTTCAGGGAATCTATTCATCTGTATCCTCGCCGTCGTTCTCCCGGGTCCACACCTTCACGAGCATACACAGAGAGGCCGAATTTTGATGTAAGCGTTAAATGTATCATGGATTAATCTTCAATTGACTACAATTGATTGAGTCTTTAGTTGATAGCAATGATTCTGATTCTGATTATAATGTGAGTATTTGGATTTTACTTATATGAATTCTTCAACTAGATACATTCTGTGGTGCAAAGAAAATTCAAATTTCACAAGTTTTTTGTTCTTGCATGTTTATGTTAAGAATGTATGATTACTGATGCTCAATGTGGGGATGCTGATTCGATGTTTATTGTTTTTTGTATCGTTAATGGCAAGATCAGGAAATATGGTGTGATGCTGAATGCTGAGGATATGATTTTGCTGTATGTGCTTGAAGTGCTTCTGTAACTGTATAATCCAAATATTTTGATTGTTTTATGGACTTAGTTCAAATTGCACATACATCCATACACATTTTCATAGCATAGTATATATATATACATATAGTCCGCAAAGTAAATTGCAGATAAACTGGCATTTTGGAGCTAGTTGTTTCTATGTCATATCTGCAAAGCACTTTCTGAACCTTTGTGTGGAACATTATTTACTCCAAAAACACCAAAAGTTAATTTATTAGGAACTTGTTCTCTTGGAGAAACACATTTATCCATAGCTTACCTATTGATGTATGCATATAGAAAGTTAAAATCATTCCAATGAGAAACCCGAGTTGCAAAACCATGAAGTATCCTTATCTACTGTGCACCACCCTACCTACTGGGCCACACTGCAAACCACAAGTATAATTCAAGGCATAATACCTGGAAGCTTATAATACACACGCACGGTCTGGAATTTACATCGCTCCATCTTTCTTCACATTCTACTCTAGCTAGTGGAATACTCAACCAACTGTTGTTACATCTACCATGAACAAAGTTAAGAATTGATCAAGCAGCCGGCATTCATATCGAATTCCTTCCTTCCATTCTTGTTTTGACATGGTCGACTCTTCATGGTTTTTAAAGTAGGCCGAAATGAAAGCTGGTTAGATGCGACTTTTGTACTAATCCGATTTGACAAACGTGCTTCTTCTTATAACTATTGCAGATTCTTAGTATTAGTTTAGAATTTTCTATTCTTTTTTTCCTTTTTTGCTTTTCGGTATGCCCTAAAATCCATGCCTCGTAGTTTGCTACCTCTACTATCTACATCTTGATTTTGTCATGTATGCATTTAATCTTTTCTTTCTCAGTTTGACCTGTCCATATCATGTGGCAGAACGGTGGAACATAGAAGCAAATACTCAAAGGCAGCGGAAGATTGATTTAGTATGCAGCCCTATTTCTGCTGAACAAGCTGATGTGACATACTCCCTCCGTCCCATAAAAGTTGAGACAAAACTTTTGGGCACGGAGATTAAGAATTTATATTAAATAAATAGGAGAGATGAAAAAAGTAGGGAAGATGAGAGAGGGTAAAGTAAATGACTGAATAAAGTAAGAGTGATTAGATGTTTTGTCTTTAGTTAAAAAAAAGGAAATGACTCAACTTTGTTGGGACGGACTAAAAAGGAATACGACTCAACTTTTATGGGACGGAGGGAGTATAATTTTTTGTTCTAGTTGATGTAACATGATTTGCTCAAGTATTTTGTCCCTTATATTCTTAACTGCCTATTTCCTTTTCTTGTTCCTTGATTTATTTGATGTTTGGAACTTCCTAATAATACTATTTTATTGTTTGTTTGTCTCTTTTAGGACAGTAATTTTTCTGGAAGTACACACCCAGCAGCAGCTGATGCTCGGCACAAGAACACAGAACCAATTGACAACAACAAGCTAGGTGGTGATGTAAGTAAAAGAAAAGAAAGCCGTAGTCGGGCTACTACCTCTTCTGGCAGGGGACGGGGTTCTCGTGTTAGTGATCAGGCAAGAAATCATCGTATTTCTCCGTCAATTGGACAGGTCGAAAACTCCCCTTGTAAGGTGTGTCCATTATGTTAGTTACTTTATCCTTGTTATGCGAAGCTTCTGTCATCACATGATAGTCATATGATTTCATTAATTCTGTTGTTTAATTAAATTAATATATAAGTGTTTTGTTGGTTTTGGTATGCAGGATGGACTCGTTAAAGAACAGCTTGGGCATGATGGTCACCCCTCAATAGAGGTTTTAAATTGTGTTTAGATCTTTACCCTGTCAAAATTCTAAAACCTGAACCTAAGAGTTCTTAGTATAACTAACACAACTTCCTTAGATATTTATTTTTAGCATTAGTTTTGAGATTCCAGGATGAAGGAACTACACTACGAGCAAAGGTTTCAGCAATGGAGGAAGAACTGAAAAAATCATGTGAAGAGGTCTCGGAGTTCCCAGAATAAATGTGAACGACTTGAAAATGTTGTTGGCGGTTTCTCCTTTTTATTTGTACTTGAGTCAAAATTATGATTGTTATACTTGTAAGTGAAGTTTCGACCTTAAAAGGAGAATCCCGTATTAAGTTCTTTACATCCATTTTTTCCTTTACTCAAACAGGAGCTTAAGGATATCAGAGATTATGAACAGATGAAACCTAAGGTTTGCCTTCTCTAACCTGCACAGATTTTGGCTTGTGATTCTCATAATTATTGTATATTCTGTCTTATTTTACTCTAAGGCAGTCTCCTTTTATGTTTAAATTTTGAAAAGTCAGAGATTGAATTTCACCGAATAGTATATTAACGTGTAAGGTCTGATTGCGATTCTGATTTGCCTGACACTTGGATTTAGCTCCTCAAAGAGGTTGGATCAATGTTCTGGTCGAGCAGTTATTTTCTTTTGTTTCTTCCAATGCAGAGAATGAAAGTAATATTTGATTTATTGATGTCCGTATTAAAAGCTGAAAGACAAGAGGCAAGGATGAGAGTACACCAGGATTCCCTCAGACTTGGCAACATTGGAGTAGTCAGGTATTTGGAAATAGATCTGGGGTTTTCAGAGGGTTGTAATGGACTACGTAGAGACTAAAGATATTTGCTTCCAGTTGTAAAATCGTAATGTTTTTAATGCCTGAAATGAATTATGGAGATTAACAGAAATGAGAAATCTATCTAGATTCAGGAAAAGCTCTTGATTTATTTTGATCGACTTATTTGTACTTAATATTGCCATAAAAAAGATTTACTATTTTCTGTTTTTTTTTTCTTTAACGAAAATACATATGAATCACCACAGTATTATTTAACAAGATGAATAATAAATTTCTATGCTGCTGCGCTCCCTTAGATTTTTTTTATTATTTTTTTTTATCATTTTGTAACTGGTAATCTGTATCATCTAATTATTTATTTCCACTCCTTTTCTTTTCAATGAACTTTTGGCACGATCATATCTGAAGCGTGGGAGGATGGACAAGCCATGAAAGATATCAATGCCCAACTTGTATGCTCTTCTATGCTTTAACTAATATGTTGAATATTTACTGTTTCTTATTTGTGTAAAATCTACTAGCATGAAAATATAAATGTCACTTGTCGTCATATGCTGCATGATTCCTGGACGCCATATGAGCTCATCACGTCCAAAAGTTCTTTTGGTTTAATTTTCAATTTCTCAGATGTGGCCTTGCCTCTATGGAGCGTTTGATTCTTCCCATGGTGTTTCCAGTGAAGTTTGGCTCCATTTACATAAATTTATTTTCTTATACAGTTATACTCATCCTGTAAAAATTTTTTGCTTTGTTTAATTGGGTTTTTATGGCAGAGGAGTTTGTTGGAAATGAAGGAGGGAATTGAAAGACAGAAAAACTCTGTACAAATGACAATTTGGTAAAAATATTTATCAAATCTTGTGCTGCTCTACTTATTGATTGTCTCAGTGTACTTTCTGTAATTGGCAAGATTTTGAGGTGATCTTTATAGATATCCTCTGCTAAAAGTATTTCAAAAGTTGATATGATAAAGATGGTAATGATACTTTAGGTTGGAAGAAGGATCTAGTTTTTCCCATTTAGATGGCAGTTAGAAAAAATATTGATAGTGGTCTGCTAAATTGTATTTTAAAAGTAAGAAACTTCCCGGCTTCCTCATTTTGTTGTTGGTCTTAGGGAAGGAACTTCAAACATTCTTATGCTGTTTTTGAGCTATTCCTTGGTTTCCTTCATGGAGCAAATTTTGTATTTGTTCTTTTAGTGCTACAAGGATGTTATAGCACCGGAGTGAACAAGTACAATTTGTAATTAACCTACTGATAATCTTGCCTATATATCATACAGATATACGGCTCAACAGCTTTTTTAAACTTTTTTTTTCGTCTTATTGTCTCAAAGTTTTGTTTGATTCTTTTCCCTAGTATAATGAAAACTATTTTATGTTTTGCCTTGTCCTGACAAGGGTGAGGTAGCTTATGCAGATGGCAAGGTTCAGGAAGAAGATATTCTCATGCAAGATGAAATTATCAAGTCTCGCCTAGCCAGCATCAAACTGGTAAGCATGTTTCCTTTTTTAGTTCTTCCCTTTGTTTTTCTTGATAATTTCATAATTTGCAATTTTGCACATTCACTATCTTTAGGAGGAGGAAGCTGTACTGTGTGAAAGAGAGCGTCATGAATTGGAAAAGGGAAGATTAATACGTGAAATGAAACGTAAAAGGGACGAGGATGGCTCTCGTTTCAACAATTTTCTGATATCGAATATCCGTTATGCTCTGTTAAACCTCTAGTGCAGTCACAGTAACTCAAGGCTGATATGAGGACATAAAAAAGATGATACTTGATAGAACTACAGCATTGTCTTAGTTGAGGCAAGACTTAGTTGTTGAGACAGAATCATAGAGAAGAATGGGTTGTGAGATGGAGAGTGATCAGCCTGAGGATTTGGACGTCGTGATGACCTCAATGTGGCCGGAGGACATTAGCGAAGCCAGTAGGCAGTTTAATGTGGAGAGGCTCGGAGCAGATCAAGACATGTTGGAGGAGGTCACCATCAACGAAGAGCCCAACATAGTCAATTTCCAGAGGCTGATGATGGAGCTCACAAACTTTGGGAGTTCAAGCAGGCCAACGTCGTGCGCCTCTTGAGAGAGGAGCTCGACCAGCTCAGCAAGCAGCAGCAGGAGGTAGAGCTCAAGAAGCTCGAGATATCGGAGGAGCATCGTTGTCAGAAGGACGGATATGGTGGGGACAAGCGCCCCATCTCCATTCTTGACGAGAATCTGAGGTATCTGTACCAAGAGGCTCCCAAGAGGAGGAAGGAGGACGTTGTCTCCCAACTCCCAAGGGGAGATTGTAGCTATAGACGAAGCAGCAAGCAATGCATCTTGAGAAGCTTCTGGAAGCTATCCTTCAAAGGGAGCAAGTGTTGATGGAGAAACTGCAAGAGAATATAGATAGTTTGGAGAGGCAGTCGACTCTGTGGAGGATCTGTCTCAGTTCTTGGAGAAAGCCGATAACTTCTTGCATTTCGTCCTCCAAAATGCCCCTGTTGTTATAGGCCTTCAGGTGTAGATTTTTTCTCATCCGGGATACTCACATTGTGGTTTGGTTCAAGGCTGACATGGATTCTAACGTTTTGCAGGATAAGGGTATGCGTTATAGGTTCATCTTCAATCACTTCCCGAGCTTGGGAGAGCAGGTATGGCTATGTGATCCTGTCTTGTCTGAAAGACATTTTGGTGGAGCATCTGCCACTATAATTCATCGGATTAACTGATTTTACAGGATATCATAGGCAAAACGGACATGAAAATCTTTACTGGCACTGGCGTGAAGGAATCCCAAGAATTTAAAAGGGAGGTTTTGGAACGCGGATTGCCTGCCAAGAGGGAGATCACGTTTGAAACAGAGCTGTTTGGTTCACAGAAGTTCTTGATCTATGTGGAGCCTGTTTCAGCAAGGCAGGAGAGACCACTTGTGTGAGTTACATGGGAATGGAAGTTACTGATCAGGTTATATTCCATCGATCCACGTACATCTTGAATCGTTAACTCAATCCAAAAAACTTGTTGCCTCCAGCCTCACAACGTTGCGTTGTGTAATGGCTCCAATGCCGGTCAGGAAAAGGGAGGAGATGGCGAAACTCAGAGAGGAGATGGCTGTGCAGAAAGCTAAGGAGATGGATCTTAACATGACGATCCATATTACAGGTTATTCATCTTATAGTTAGTTGATTAGTTAGATTGAATATCAAAAAAATGGTAGCTGATTCGGTAGCTAGCAGAGGACAATGCGCACGAAGCAAATGCTGGCGACAATGTCTCATGAGATAAGGTCTCCTCTCCTGGAGTTGTGAGCATGACGGAGATTCTTGCAACCACTAACCTCGATAAAGAACAAATGCAGCTGATGTCTTCTGAAGATTTGGTTTTCCAGCTGATCAACATTATCGATCCTTGGTCTCTCCAAGGTGGAGTCAGGTGCGACACTTTATTTTTGAATTTTTTGTTTTGTTGGTGTAGCTAGTAAGATAGGTCTAGACATGAGGTGGGGTTCGTTGTGTCTCTTATGAAACTTAGGCCGAGGGAGGTAATGAAGCACGTGTTTCAGACAAAAGCAGCTCACATCAGGAGGACATGTAGCAGGAGATGTCCCGATAGAGTTATGAAAAGGATCTATTGTTATGTTCTAGGTTATTGGGATGTGCTGAGGATTCGACATATTCTTATCAGCCAATACGAATGGCAATGTACATGCTAACCACCCTTATTGTGAAGAATCCGAGCTCCAAACTGTGACCAAAGTGGTGATGAAATGGATCAAGACAAGGAGAGTCGAACGAAGGCTGAAGAACGAGTAGTATAATCTCTCTCCACTCCAGGCAATGTGCTCATAACTCTTTGATGCTATCTGTAGGGAACGCATAAGAGCAGCAACATGAACTGAGTCCAACACGCACATCGATGAATCAACACTAGCCTCATCACTCCTTGATTTGAAGATAGGATGATAATAATATCCTTGTACTATTTGTATTATTTACGCTAATGATGAGCTTAGCTGCGTCATCAGATTTTTTCCATCTATACAATAATGAATTATGGAAAATAAAAAATAGGTAAATCTTAATTATGAAATAACCATTTTCGGCTGATTTCAGTTATATTCCTTAGAGAATGGAAGGCATAATAATAAAATTATTTAAATGATTCAACTTTTGTTCATGCAATATACAAAGTAAAAGATCGTGGACAAATTATTAAGTGGAGTATTAGATTATAATTAACAATTTTAAGAATTATTTAATAATAAAATAATTGAATGCAAACAATTTTTGTTTTAATTATTTTACTATTCTAAACCAATTTTTTTCAATTTTATTTTCTTTTTTAGCAAGACGAAGAATACACTAGAAAATCGATATAATGATCATTAATTAGTTGAATGGTAGTATTAGAAATTAAGAATATTAAAAATCGATGGTACTAAATGAACAAAAGTAATCAATACAAGTAAAATGATAGTAAGAAAGAGAAAAGAATAATTCTAAAATCAAAATGAGATTATATTCTCCATGCCCAGAATTCTTTTGAGGGGAAGAAATCTTGGAGTTAGATGAATTGAGTTGATTCTGTACCAACAATCTTCAGATATATGTCCAAACGAATCAACTTTTCTAACCTTTCTACTCTTGCCAGAGTAGTATAAGAAATGCCTCCCTTCCCATAATAACAACATGTCACCGTTTCTATAAACTTTGATAGGATGAACAAATTTTTTGCAGTAATCTCCATCATCAGTATGCCTACTGGAAAATATACCAAGATGAGGTACTCTCATGACCTTGATCCAACATTTCTCCGCTTGTTCATATTCCTTCAACAACCATATGAACGAATTATAAGATGCTTCATCGTTGTAAAAACACAGGTAATCCCCCAAAGTACACAACCTCCCCTTGATTCCTACGCTTTTAGGAGGCACGGAGAAAGTGCTAAAACGTTCTGTCTCAAGATCAAAGCAACAAACATAAGGAATTCCCCTCCTATTTGAGACCAACCAGTGGAGATTGCCACTAACATATGCACCAACGGAGGTATAACAGCGATCAAACGAGGGGTTGGCAGCTTCAACGCCCCTCCACAAAGAACCCGCTTCAAGAGCGTATACTTGAAAACCGGTTTTAACATTATGACAGACAATCTTATGTTGTCCGGTAATTTTGCTGACTCCAAATCCATAATAATCTCCCCAAAGAGGGCTAGTAGGAGGCCCACGAAGCTCAACAAAATCACGGGTGAACGGGTTACATACATAAAGATCTTTATGGTCATCTTTCAAAAGAAGCAAACCATTGGCCGAACCTTGTATTGTTGATGCTCGAGGGAAATTAAACTTGGTGAATAGATCCTCCTTGTGCTCGTCTTCCAGTTTGAAAACATTGAACCGATTTGAATCCTTGGCCGGCATCGAGACAACAACTACGAGGGGATGGGACTTGTGAAAATTGTCACTCTCAATGAGATTGAGCCATGTTTTGCAAACGCATTTGCAAGTTGAAATGTTTTTGGGAGTGAGTCTCAATAGGATATGGATGATCGTGTCAGATGGAAGGTTTCTGAACAAATCTTGCTCCATTTTTGGATAGAACACTTGCTAACTTCTAACCTATAATCACATAAAGAAAAAACAATATATGAGCATAGATTACAAATACTGACAAAATCTTGTATTATTATTAAGTTAATTGATATTAATTCATCATAATATAGAATTAATTCGTCTCAAAAACTAAGAAAGACAACGAATCACAGATATTGGGAGAATGGCATCTGACGGATTAAATAAAAAGCACAGATTATATCAAAAAATCAAAAACCTAATTCAAATACTACCAATTAAGCCACTCTCTAATCCATATCAGATATTCAATTAAATAAAAGTAGACATAGAAGAGGAGATTATTACCTTCTAACGAGAGAAACGTTGAATTTGGGAGAGGGAGAGGGAGTGCAAGCGGCGGCCAAGGTTTCTGAAAAACCGTAATTTTTATACTCCATATTATATATATAGAGCAGCGGCCGAGTAAGACTATTAAATATTTCCCATAATTATCATTACTTTATTTTTTTACTTCGAAATATACGATTTAATACATTTTGGTCCATTACCATACCTGTTAAATCGTGCGGGTTGAGTTGTTATCGTGTCAATCCATTATTAACCCAATCCAATAAGGTTAAACCCAACCTAACCCAAAATCATCAGATTTTTATCGAGTCTCAACCTAACAGATACGTGTTGGATTCGTGCGTGTTATCGTGTACCCAAAATAGTCAACCCTCTGTTAATGATATTAAATTAGCTTGACACGACACGATAACGACTAAAACATAATGTTATTATACGATTTAAACATGATATTGCACGATAAAATAAAAAACTATTAAATTAAAATAATTATTTTCTTAATCAAAATAATAATATTAAAGTATAGTAATATTAAATATAAATAATTAAATTAAATAATTAAGAAATTAACTTTTAATAAAATCTAAGCATAACATTTTTTTAAAATTCATAAAAAAATAATTAATATTTTTTTAATTTATAAAATTAAAGTGTAGTATTTTTAAATTGACTAAAATTAAAGTATAATATTTTAATTTAATTAAAATTAAAGTATAATATTTTTTAATCAACAAAAATAACTAAAATTAAAGTTTAATAATTTTTTAATTAATAAAGGTAATTAATTTTTTTCTTTAACGTATAACCCAAACTCGATCTGAACCAACCCGTTATCTCTGGGTTCTTATTGGGTCGACCCTATAAGGACCCAAACCCAAAACATGCGTGTTCGTGTGTGTTAACTTCACGCGGGTCCGTGTCGTATCAAAAATTGTCGGGCCTTATTGATCTATTTTTTGTCCTAAAAGTTATTGTAGGTATTACTCTCTCCATATTAAGGAAAATGATCCTGACACGAGATTTTATGCAGTTTTATTTTGTGTATTATGTGGATAGAATAAAATAGTAATGGAATAAAGTAAAGATAAATGAGTTTATATTTTTATAATAGGTCATCTTGAACGAGATTTTATGTAGTTTTATTTTGTGTGTTAAATGGAGAGAATAAAGTAATAGAGATGGAATAAAGTAGAGAAAAATAAGTTTATATTTTTAATAATAGGTCATTTTGAGTGGGACAAACTAAAAATAAAAGTGAGTCATATTCTATGGAACAGAAGAATTCAACTTTATTACTTTAAATAAAATCACAAGGATGTAAAAAATGGATTGTTTTGATATTCACAATATAAAGCATGAGGAAAAATAATCATTTGAAAAATTGCCTTAGATCTAATCGAGATATATGGAAAAAAAAATTAATTTTATTACTTTTTTTTATCAGACAAACAACAATTCAAAATTTAATGATTAAAATTATTCAATTAAAATCTAGTACAAGTATTAATTTGCCCACAATCTACGTTTTCAGATTGCATGAACAAAATTTAAATTATTTAAACTTTCCATTTTTTAAGGAATTGCAATCAGCCGAAATGGTTCTTTCTTAAATTAGAGTTACCTATTTTTTATTTTCCAAAATTAAAGATTGTATAGATGGAAAAAACAAATCAATAAACAAGGGTGTGTTATATTGCTAATTTACTCTTAAATTAGGTATTATCAATTAACGAAATGTTATAACTAATTTTTAAAAAATATCTCAAAATTTTAAATGACTGTAACTATCTCAATTTATATTATTTTTTTACACAAAATATATTAAATTAAAGATAATTTTATAAGGATTCTAACGAGATCTCACTTGCATATGTTCCAATGTAAAAATTTGAACAAAACTATTGAATTTTCGTAAATATCAACTAGCAGCTTAATGTCAATATAGCTATTATAATATGTCAATATAATATATATACAATGTCATATTAAATTGTGTTGACATATTAAATGTATTATATTGATATATTTAGTACACTACATTGCCAATTTGATCAAAATCCTAATTTTGATAGTTTTCTTATATTTTCTAATTTAATTAATAATAAAACGAAATTACACATGACAATTTATGTACCACTGGATCTCTATAAATCTAATGATTTAAAATTAATTATAATTAACAATTAAAAATATAATTAGCAATTGATCACGTCACATCCCTCAATATAATGATATCTTTACATGTACTATATAGTAAGAAAATCGATTTAAATAAAATAAAATCAATCCTATCATAATTAAAATTAAAGGGTATTATATTTATGTACATACTACTCCTACAATTTATGTAAATTTATATCTACTCATACGTTTAATAGTTTTACTTAGGTATAACTCAGTCCTTCGTTTAGATCCGTTTATTAAAGAGAGAAATTTTTAATTTTAGAAAATTTAGTTACATGGGACATTTTTCTAAATAATTCACTTATTTTTATTCCTCTTATTTTATTAAATTTGCAGTACAATTTATATTGTTTTAAAATTTAGCTGCTGCGCTCCTTAAATGAGGGTCAATGTGAGCGGCCACGTAGTTCCGTTTCAATTCTTTTTTTATTTTCTATTTTTCCTCCCTCTTTCCTATTGATGTTTTTTTAGTTAGCAATTTTATTTAGTTTTCTGTTTTTCCTATTTCCTCTTGCTCACCTGCTGCACTTTATTTCTTGTCATCAGTCGTCAGTTTTAATTTAGTTTCTCTTAATATGGCTCTTCTTCTCTTTTAAATCAAAATTTTGTATCATTTTTGTCATCTCTGATTATTCTCCATGCCAATTATTTTCTTCTGTTTTTCTATAGTTATTTTCATCATTTTTTTATAAATTTAAATTTCTTCATCTCTCAATTCTAGATTACTTATTTCCTCTAAAAGAGAAAATTTATAATTATTCCCAATTTCCCACTTAATTGAGAAAATTTGTAGGGTAAATAAACACAGAAGTTGAAAAAGTTGGGGAAGATAAACTCAAAAGGAAAGAAAAATTAAAGAAAAGGAAAAATAAAAAGAAAAGTTGGGAAAGATAATCACAAAAGGAAAGAAAATTAAAGAAAAGGAAAAATACAAAGAAAGCGAGAAAACAAGTGGATCATTATATATTACTACTAACACTCAATTTAAAGTTTTTAAATGAGTATAAAAAATCTAAACTAAATTGGGTTATGTTTATTAATTTAAAAAATTCTTAACCCTCATCTTATAAATCTAGCAGGATACAAATTTGGAGCCGCTTTAAAATCCCTAATAACTGCGAAAATCATATACTGCAATCTATTTTTGATGGTGAAGGTGCCGGAGCTGTTCAAGTGCCCGCTTTCGAAGAAACTAATGGTGGATCCTGTCATTCTTTCTACCGGAGTGGTTCGTTTCTTCATTCTTTCCTAAATTATTTAATTGATTTTCATTGCAAACTTGATTTGGTTGGATTTGTGTCTGTGTTTTGCGGTGGTGAGCTGTCGATTGTTTCTCTTTGATTCAGTTTGAATTTTGTGTGTCTGTGTGAGAGTGTCGATATAGTCTGTTTGCCGTAGATAGGATTTGGAAAATTTCTCGAAATAGACAAAACCCTGAACACTAGTACCTCCAACCATACACCAAATCCCATTTTTGTCGTATAAAAGTTCTCCAACCATACACCATATCCAACCTCATTTTTGGTGTTTTTAATGAAACAACACCAAGTTTAAAGTAAACACCAAAATTGAGTATCAACTTTACTATTACTTTGAGGTACTTGAATCAGTTGGCCATAATTTGTGTACTAGGACTTGATAGTTAGGGCTGGCTAAATATACTGCACTTATCAGATCGAAAAAAATACTGGAAATAACAAATTTGCGGTACAATATGATACATTACCGATAGATTTCGATACGGTATGGATTTTCCTATACCGCCACAATATACCGCATTTACGATATTTGCCAAAAATTCGATATATATGTTGTATTTAAAATTTATATAAAAAATACTAGTTAATATGTTAAAATCTCTAACCCTACTTCCATATTTTAGTTCAGCCGCCGCAGAGATGCAAGTCCACTGTATAGATTTGATTGTGGTGCAGTTTTAATCTTCTGGACATTATTTAAATAGGTGAAATTTTATTTTAGTATAACGGCATGTCATACCTTATTTTGGTATATCGTACTCGGTATGTCATACCTTATTTCTGATTGCTCTATCATATGTTTATCGAGTTTGAAAGGTTGGTTCTTGAAAAAGGAGGACGATTCCTATGGCGTTGATTAGATTCATATCCAAGATGAATCAAATTAAATTGTTGCCCTTCCAAATATTTTTATTCTGTTAGGTTTTACTGAATGTGGATTGTTAATCCATGATTTATTAATCTTTTTCTAAATCATTTCCTTGAATTGGGCAGACATGTGATCGTCCCTTCATACAAGAATGGCTTAATTCCGTGAAGAAAACATGCCCTAAATCTGATAGATTATTGTCACACACTGTTCTCATACCAAACCGCGTGATGCACGAAATGATAACGAGCTGGTGCAAGAATCACGCATTCGAGCCACCAGAATATAATTCCAATGATGCGGTGGCACAGCTGGTGGCTGCACTCTTTGAAGCCAGCGCCTTGGTTCCCCTCATCGCTATGTTGGAGGACGAAGGGGATGGTTTTGGGATGAAAGAGGCCGCCTCTGCAATTCTCAATCTGTGTAGCCTCAAGAAGAACACGGTGAGAGCTATAGAAGAAGGTGTTGTGGAAGTGGTGATGATAAAGATCAAGAATGAAGTGCTTGTGAGTGAGATGATGGAGATTCTTGCACTCCTTGCGACAGACTCGAATGCGATCAGGGAGATGGTCGAGATGAAGGTTGTCTCGTGTTTGTTTGAGATCATAAGGTTGAATCCTAGTCCGCGCGATGTAGAGAACTGCGTGCTCGTCCTGTTTGCTATCTCCCATGAGGAATTGATCACGAGGACGGAGATGAGAAGAGAGGAGGATACGCATCAGACACTGTCCTGGATCATGCGAGAAGGCACTCCTGAGGCCAAGTACAGGGCTAGTGAAATTCTTTACATGCTGACAGGGAGCTCAGGGAGGATACATCCCCCCAGGCTGTTAAGGCGACCACACTACTAGAAATTTCGTCCAAAACATTGTACTATTTGCTAGATTTGGCTCCTAAACATTATGTTATGCTCAGTCTTTTGCCAAAAGTTGACGAAACCGTTAAATTTGGACGCAGTTAAGGAGGTTTCATTCACGTTGTGAATCGCAATGTCGATGGCAAAAACCAGCAGGTTATAGAGCGAAATAATTTGATTTAATTTTACAAGTAAACAATACTAATAAAGATTAAATTTTCAGAATTCAAATGTGTTGCCACTGCCTACATTTTGGTCGATTGTGGACATTCATTCACCATTTTGTTCAAGTTTTTATTTTGTTAAGGAAGCCCCCACCCCTCCCTATGTGTGATGCACTAATTTTCTGGGGTGAATTGAGTAACTCAAATATTGATATTAGTATGATAAGTAAATCTGATGACGCAACTAAGCTCATCATTAGCGTAAATAATACAAATAGTACTAGTAAGTATATTATTATCATCCTATTTTTAAATCAAGGAGTGATGAGGCTAGTGTTGATCTTCGATGTGCGTATTGGACTCGGTTCATGTTGCTGCTCTTATGCGTTCCCCACAGATAGCATCAGAGTTATATGCACACATTGCCTGGAGTGGAGAGAGATTATACTACTCATTCCTCAGCCTTCGTTCGACTCTCCTTGTCTTGATCCATTTCATCACCACTTTGGTCACAATTTGGAGCTCGGATTCTTCACAATAAGGGTTGTTATCAGCATGCACATTGCCATTCGTATTGGCTGATAAGAATATGTCGAATCCTCAGCACATCCCAATAACCTAGAACATAACAATAGATCCTTTTCATAACTCTATCGGGACATCTCCTGCTACATGTCCTCCTGATGTGAGCTGCTTTTGTCTGAAACACAGTGCTTCATTACCTCCCTCGGCCTAAGTTTCATAAGAGACACAACGAACCCCACCTCATGTCTAGACCTATCTTACTAGCTACACCAACAAAACAAAAAATTCAAAAATAAAGTGTCGCACCTGACTCCACCTTGGAGAGACCAAGGATCGATAATGTTGATCAGCTGGAAAACCAAATCTTCAGAAGACATCAGCTGCATTTGTTCTTTATCGAGGTTAGTGGTTGCAAGAATCTCCGTCATGCTCACAACTCCAGGAGAGGAGACCTTATCTCATGAGACATTGTCGCCAGCATTTGCTTCGTGCGCATTGTCCTCTGCTAGCTACCGAATCAGCTACCATTTTTTTGATATTCAATCTAACTAATCAACTAACTATAAGATGAATAACCTGTAATATGGATCGTCATGTTAAGATCCATCTCCTTAGCTTTCTGCACAGCCATCTCCTCTCTGAGTTTCGCCATCTCCTCCCTTTTCCTGACCGGCATTGGAGCCATTACACAACGCAACGTTGTGAGGCTGGAGGCAACAAGTTTTTTGGATTGAGTTAACGATTCAAGATGTACGTGGATCGATGGAATATAACCTGATCAGTAACTTCCATTCCCATGTAACTCACACAAGTGGTCTCTCCTGCCTTGCTGAAACAGGCTCCACATAGATCAAGAACTTCTGTGAACCAAACAGCTCTGTTTCAAACGTGATCTCCCTCTTGGCAGGCAATCCGCGTTCCAAAACCTCCCTTTTAAATTCTTGGGATTCCTTCACGCCAGTGCCAGTAAAGATTTTCATGTCCGTTTTGCCTATGATATCCTGTAAAATCAGTTAATCCGATGAATTATAGTGGCAGATGCTCCACCAAAATGTCTTTCAGACAAGACAGGATCACATAGCCATACCTGCTCTCCCAAGCTCGGGAAGTGATTGAAGATGAACCTATAACGCATACCCTTATCCTGCAAAACGTTAGAATCCATGTCAGCCTTGAACCAAACCACAATGTGAGTATCCCGGATGAGAAAAAATCTACACCTGAAGGCCTATAACAACAGGGGCATTTTGGAGGACGAAATGCAAGAAGTTATCGGCTTTCTCCAAGAACTGAGACAGATCCTCCACAGAGTCGACTGCCTCTCCAAACTATCTATATTCTCTTGCAGTTTCTCCATCAACACTTGCTCCCTTTGAAGGATAGCTTCCAGAAGCTTCTCAAGATGCATTGCTTGCTGCTTCGTCTATAGCTACAATCTCCCCTTGGGAGTTGGGAGACAACGTCCTCCTTCCTCCTCTTGGGAGCCTCTTGGTACAGATACCTCAGATTCTCGTCAAGAATGGAGATGGGGCGCTTGTCCCCACCATATCCGTCCTTCTGACAACGATGCTCCTCCGATATCTCGAGCTTCTTGAGCTCTACCTCCTGCTGCTGCTTGCTGAGCTGGTCGAGCTCCTCTCTCAAGAGGCGCACGACGTTGGCCTGCTTGAACTCCCAAAGTTTGTGAGCTCCATCATCAGCCTCTGGAAATTGACTATGTTGGGCTCTTCGTTGATGGTGACCTCCTCCAACATGTCTTGATCTGCTCCGAGCCTCTCCACATTAAACTGCCTACTGGCTTCGCTAATGTCCTCCGGCCACATTGAGGTCATCACGACGTCCAAATCCTCAGGCTGATCACTCTCCATCTCACAACCCATTCTTCTCTATGATTCTGTCTCAACAACTAAGTCTTGCCTCAACTAAGACAATGCTGTAGTTCTATCAAGTATCATCTTTTTTATGTCCTCATATCAGCCTTGAGTTACTGTGACTGCACTAGAGGTTTAACAGAGCATAACGGATATTCGATATCAGAAAATTGTTGAAACGAGAGCCATCCTCGTCCCTTTTACGTTTCATTTCACGTATTAATCTTCCCTTTTCCAATTCATGACGCTCTCTTTCACACAGTACAGCTTCCTCCTCCTAAAGATAGTGAATGTGCAAAATTGCAAATTATGAAATTATCAAGAAAAACAAAGGGAAGAACTAAAAAAGGAAACATGCTTACCAGTTTGATGCTGGCTAGGCGAGACTTGATAATTTCATCTTGCATGAGAATATCTTCTTCCTGAACCTTGCCATCTGCATAAGCTACCTCACCCTTGTCAGGACAAGGCAAAACATAAAATAGTTTTCATTATACTAGGGAAAAGAATCAAACAAAACTTTGAGACAATAAGACGAAAAAAAAAGTTTAAAAAAGCTGTTGAGCCGTATATCTGTATGATATATAGGCAAGATTATCAGTAGGTTAATTACAAATTGTACTTGTTCACTCCGGTGCTATAACATCCTTGTAGCACTAAAAGAACAAATACAAAATTTGCTCCATGAAGGAAACCAAGGAATAGCTCAAAAACAGCATAAGAATGTTTGAAGTTCCTTCCCTAAGACCAACAACAAAATGAGGAAGCCGGGAAGTTTCTTACTTTTAAAATACAATTTAGCAGACCACTATCAATATTTTTTCTAACTGCCATCTAAATGGGAAAAACTAGATCCTTCTTCCAACCTAAAGTATCATTACCATCTTTATCATATCAACTTTTGAAATACTTTTAGCAGAGGATATCTATAAAGATCACCTCAAAATCTTGCCAATTACAGAAAGTACACTGAGACAATCAATAAGTAGAGCAGCACAAGATTTGATAAATATTTTTACCAAATTGTCATTTGTACAGAGTTTTTCTGTCTTTCAATTCCCTCCTTCATTTCCAACAAACTCCTCTGCCATAAAAACCCAATTAAACAAAGCAAAAAATTTTTACAGGATGAGTATAACTGTATAAGAAAATAAATTTATGTAAATGGAGCCAAACTTCACTGGAAACACCATGGGAAGAATCAAACGCTCCATAGAGGCAAGGCCACATCTGAGAAATTGAAAATTAAACCAAAAGAACTTTTGGACGTGATGAGCTCATATGGCGTCCAGGAATCATGCAGCATATGACGACAAGTGACATTTATATTTTCATGCTAGTAGATTTTACACAAATAAGAAACGGTAAATATTCAACATATTAGTTAAAGCATAGAAGAGCATACAAGTTGGGCATTGATATCTTTCATGGCTTGTCCATCCTCCCACGCTTCAGATATGATCGTGCCAAAAGTTCATTGAAAAGAAAAGGAGTGGAAATAAATAATTAGATGATACAGATTACCAGTTACAAAATGATAAAAAAAAATAATAAAAAAAATCTAAGGGAGCGCAGCAGCATAGAAATTTATTATTCATCTTGTTAAATAATACTGTGGTGATTCATATGTATTTTCGTTAAAGAAAAAAAAAACAGAAAATAGTAAATCTTTTTTATGGCAATATTAAGTACAAATAAGTCGATCAAAATAAATCAAGAGCTTTTCCTGAATCTAGATAGATTTCTCATTTCTGTTAATCTCCATAATTCATTTCAGGCATTAAAAACATTACGATTTTACAACTGGAAGCAAATATCTTTAGTCTCTACGTAGTCCATTACAACCCTCTGAAAACCCCAGATCTATTTCCAAATACCTGACTACTCCAATGTTGCCAAGTCTGAGGGAATCCTGGTGTACTCTCATCCTTGCCTCTTGTCTTTCAGCTTTTAATACGGACATCAATAAATCAAATATTACTTTCATTCTCTGCATTGGAAGAAACAAAAGAAAATAACTGCTCGACCAGAACATTGATCCAACCTCTTTGAGGAGCTAAATCCAAGTGTCAGGCAAATCAGAATCGCAATCAGACCTTACACGTTAATATACTATTCGGTGAAATTCAATCTCTGACTTTTCAAAATTTAAACATAAAAGGAGACTGCCTTAGAGTAAAATAAGACAGAATATACAATAATTATGAGAATCACAAGCCAAAATCTGTGCAGGTTAGAGAAGGCAAACCTTAGGTTTCATCTGTTCATAATCTCTGATATCCTTAAGCTCCTGTTTGAGTAAAGGAAAAAATGGATGTAAAGAACTTAATACGGGATTCTCCTTTTAAGGTCGAAACTTCACTTACAAGTATAACAATCATAATTTTGACTCAAGTACAAATAAAAAGGAGAAACCGCCAACAACATTTTCAAGTCGTTCACATTTATTCTGGGAACTCCGAGACCTCTTCACATGATTTTTTCAGTTCTTCCTCCATTGCTGAAACCTTTGCTCGTAGTGTAGTTCCTTCATCCTGGAATCTCAAAACTAATGCTAAAAATAAATATCTAAGGAAGTTGTGTTAGTTATACTAAGAACTCTTAGGTTCAGGTTTTAGAATTTTGACAGGGTAAAGATCTAAACACAATTTAAAACCTCTATTGAGGGGTGACCATCATGCCCAAGCTGTTCTTTAACGAGTCCATCCTGCATACCAAAACCAACAAAACACTTATATATTAATTTAATTAAACAACAGAATTAATGAAATCATATGACTATCATGTGATGACAGAAGCTTCGCATAACAAGGATAAAGTAACTAACATAATGGACACACCTTACAAGGGGAGTTTTCGACCTGTCCAATTGACGGAGAAATACGATGATTTCTTGCCTGATCACTAACACGAGAACCCCGTCCCCTGCCAGAAGAGGTAGTAGCCCGACTACGGCTTTCTTTTCTTTTACTTACATCACCACCTAGCTTGTTGTTGTCAATTGGTTCTGTGTTCTTGTGCCGAGCATCAGCTGCTGCTGGTTGTGTACTTCCAGAAAAATTACTGTCCTAAAAGAGACAAACAAACAATAAAATAGTATTATTAGGAAGTTCCAAACATCAAATAAATCAAGGAACAAGAAAAGGAAATAGGCAGTTAAGAATATAAGGGACAAAATACTTGAGCAAATCATGTTACATCAACTAGAACAAAAAATTATACTCCCTCCGTCCCATAAAAGTTGAGTCGTATTCCTTTTTAGTCCGTCCCAACAAAGTTGAGTCATTTCCTTTTTTTTAACTAAAGACAAAACATCTAATCACTCTTACTTTATTCAGTCATTTACTTTACCCTCTCTCATCTTCCCTACTTTTTTCATCTCTCCTATTTATTTAATATAAATTCTTAATCTCCGTGCCCAAAAGTTTTGTCTCAACTTTTATGGGACGGAGGGAGTATGTCACATCAGCTTGTTCAGCAGAAATAGGGCTGCATACTAAATCAATCTTCCGCTGCCTTTGAGTATTTGCTTCTATGTTCCACCGTTCTGCCACATGATATGGACAGGTCAAACTGAGAAAGAAAAGATTAAATGCATACATGACAAAATCAAGATGTAGATAGTAGAGGTAGCAAACTACGAGGCATGGATTTTAGGGCATACCGAAAAGCAAAAAAGGAAAAAAAGAATAGAAAATTCTAAACTAATACTAAGAATCTGCAATAGTTATAAGAAGAAGCACGTTTGTCAAATCGGATTAGTACAAAAGTCGCATCTAACCAGCTTTCATTTCGGCCTACTTTAAAAACCATGAAGAGTCGACCATGTCAAAACAAGAATGGAAGGAAGGAATTCGATATGAATGCCGGCTGCTTGATCAATTCTTAACTTTGTTCATGGTAGATGTAACAACAGTTGGTTGAGTATTCCACTAGCTAGAGTAGAATGTGAAGAAAGATGGAGCGATGTAAATTCCAGACCGTGCGTGTGTATTATAAGCTTCCAGGTATTATGCCTTGAATTATACTTGTGGTTTGCAGTGTGGCCCAGTAGGTAGGGTGGTGCACAGTAGATAAGGATACTTCATGGTTTTGCAACTCGGGTTTCTCATTGGAATGATTTTAACTTTCTATATGCATACATCAATAGGTAAGCTATGGATAAATGTGTTTCTCCAAGAGAACAAGTTCCTAATAAATTAACTTTTGGTGTTTTTGGAGTAAATAATGTTCCACACAAAGGTTCAGAAAGTGCTTTGCAGATATGACATAGAAACAACTAGCTCCAAAATGCCAGTTTATCTGCAATTTACTTTGCGGACTATATGTATATATATATACTATGCTATGAAAATGTGTATGGATGTATGTGCAATTTGAACTAAGTCCATAAAACAATCAAAATATTTGGATTATACAGTTACAGAAGCACTTCAAGCACATACAGCAAAATCATATCCTCAGCATTCAGCATCACACCATATTTCCTGATCTTGCCATTAACGATACAAAAAACAATAAACATCGAATCAGCATCCCCACATTGAGCATCAGTAATCATACATTCTTAACATAAACATGCAAGAACAAAAAACTTGTGAAATTTGAATTTTCTTTGCACCACAGAATGTATCTAGTTGAAGAATTCATATAAGTAAAATCCAAATACTCACATTATAATCAGAATCAGAATCATTGCTATCAACTAAAGACTCAATCAATTGTAGTCAATTGAAGATTAATCCATGATACATTTAACGCTTACATCAAAATTCGGCCTCTCTGTGTATGCTCGTGAAGGTGTGGACCCGGGAGAACGACGGCGAGGATACAGATGAATAGATTCCCTGAAATGGAGAGGATTAAGGTTTCCGAATTTGCTAAAATCTGCAGAGTTGAGCTTGAAGATTGAGTGAATTTGTAGAAACCAGAAAGGGGGAAAAAATGGTGGGCGAAAGGCAATTGATTTTTGTTTTACAAATTAAATCATCAGAGAAGATTAATGTAATTCATATGTCGAAAAATCATAAATTTGATTAAATTTTGCATTTTTCCTAATATATAATTTTCCAATGAAATTAATTTTGCATTTTTCCTAATATATAATTTTCCAATGAAATTGTATTTAATATGACACTTAAAAATCATACATAAATTTTATTATTAGTGAAGAACTAATGTCGTCAATTCATAAAAAAAAATGTGTTAATATAGATTTATAAAAGTGTATATATCGATAAATCATAAATTTGATTAAATTTTACATTTATCTTACAGTATAATTTTCCAATAAAATTGTATCTAATATAACAATTGAAAATCATACATTAATTTTATTATTAGTGAATAACCAATGTCTTCATTAAAAAAAATAGTGTTACCTGATTGAAAACGTCTACGTGGATGCCAATTTTA
Organism: Salvia hispanica; assembly: GCF_029641045.1. Taxonomy (NCBI): domain Eukaryota; kingdom Viridiplantae; phylum Streptophyta; class Magnoliopsida; order Lamiales; family Lamiaceae; genus Salvia; species Salvia hispanica. The sequence continues at coordinate 2,485,400 of NC_142696.1, forward strand.
TTATCTTGTGAATAGATCCCAATTTTATGATTTTTATGTCTTATTATTTTTAAAATTGCAGGAAATATGTGAATTGGACTGAAGGGGCATGTTAGGGTGCCACCACCCCTTAAAATAACATTATACCATCATTTCTAGCCAATCATTTGTACACGTGGACGAATAATAAGCTGCCACGTGACAAAAAATTTTTTTGGAAAAAGACGGTCAGCAATATGCTGGTCTTTAACCAGCAATATTTATTGTCCAGCAATATCCGACACACTATACAACAATCTATAGATTGTTGTGTAGTGTTTGTAATATTGCTGTGTAGCGTTTATAATATTGCTGTATAAGCGGTGTCACGGTGTCATTTTAAGAGGGGTTGTCATTTTAACACAACCCTTGGACTGAATGTCATTATTTTCTGTCAACTTGAATATTTAATTAGTACTAATATTTATTGAATTGAAATTCGTTAGACCCTTGAAACTCTACATAAATTCTACTTCATCCACAATTATAGCTATTTTTCTTTCTCATTAATATTTGACGATAATTTATCATGGTTTCAATTTCACCAAAATATGAATATTACGTTTAGTTTCCTTAATTTCCTTTTTCCTTATTTTCTCTTTTTCCATAATTATTTTGTTGGACCTGACTCTCTGAGCTAGCATAACGCACGTCATGAGAGGAGAATAGGAAGAAATAAATGAAGTGTGTGACATAGTTCATATGACATCTTGTATACTCATTAAAGAGAGAAAATATATGTCGAATCATATTATTTGATATATTTACTACTAACATTCTACACTTACAAGCACCTATTTTATAGATTTGTTTTGTTTTGGTGTTATGAATTTTTTTGGTTTAGATTTATATGTATTACCATTACTTTTTCTTCCACGATATTATTATATTGAAATGTCCACTAGTTTCATTTATTTTTTTATTTAAAGAAATGAATCTTACACTCCACTAAATTACTATACTCACATAAAATATTAAAATAAATATTTATTAATATTTTACATTCTTCGTATTTTATACTAATAATTTTTTAAATTTCTAACTAAGTATAGAAGAATAGAGTAATAGTACTTCGAACTTCAAATTACAAATCTTATTCTATGCTATAATTAAAGGCCCAATGGATCCGGGTCGAATTTTTGAGAGGCTGTATGATCCAACAGTAGAGGCCCATAAAAATATGCTACGTTATACAGGATGGTAATAGCAATAATTATTCAATTAATGATGATTAGATTTAGAGATCTATTGCCTTAAAAGTTATATTAATTGTATTTTTAAAATAAATAAATTAATCTAAAATCTAAAATGATATCTTATCTATTTAGCCACCATAATTTTGAAAATACTTCGGCAGTTATTTATCCTTCTAAAATCTTACAAATACACAATATTTTCGTCGATAATTAATTAATTTCTAAAATCTCAACTTATTTCTAATATGTTTACACGATTTGTTCCTTTATTTGTAGATTTTCGCAAAAAAATATATACAACCAACTTCGTTTTCTCCATTTTATCTGGTGACTACATATATCCACATTCATCATTAATACTCGTATTGTGATTTCATTGCATGTTAACATAATATATCAAAAATATGAAATATGAAATATGAATAGAACAATACTTGTAGATCAACACAATTCATTGATGCATAATACTACTAATTCATAAAACATAATAACACCATTACGTGTATCAGCAATGGCACGTGGGTATAGTAACAAGGACTTGTCAAAATATTACTTCTAGTATTTAGTAAAACAAGATAAGGGGTAATTGCTTGATTAGCATAGTTCTAGATTGTCTATCAACATCCCATAATTTAATTATCAATATCCCACAAAAATATATATTTGGATGCTAGTATAATCAACACTTTTACATACTTCAAAACTAGGGTCTAGGAGTATTTTTTCATTTTAGATTTCACCGGCTATTAATACAAAAACAAACTTAAATAAAACACATTATGTATTTAAACACAAAGGATGTGGGACGGAATTCACACCCATCTTGAGGTGGCCGGAGACCGGGCCTACCGAGCGGTCCGGTGCGTATAGACCGTACTCCTTTTGATTATGATATGATTTTTTGTATATGGTCACTGAAATTATAATTTGGCAAATAATATGTAGCAAATGATGATATGCTTGGATCCCTTCTCGTTTAAATAGATGTCGTTCTTCTTAGTAGCCGTGTTCACCCACATTATAGTTATTTAACATCGTTCGTTTTAAGTAATAAGAGCATCAGTAACGAATATGGACATGGCGGGACGAAGAGCTCGTTTAGTTTGTGGTGCCCTACGTGCAAGTCCATTAATGTTGATAATTTTGATTTTTTTTAATGAGTTCTTGTTTATTGAATAACATATAGTTTTGGCTAAAAATCTGATCATCAAGATGCCCAACTATTTATTGTTACTTTGGTATGTCTAGTAGTCCGCACCAATATTCTATAATTATTATTTATTGGGAAATCTATAATTCTTTTTTTCACCCCGTTACAAATATATTAATAATATAATATACATTCACATTGCACAACCCAATTATTATGGGCTTCTTATTTTCTTCAATCAAAACTAAAAAATATTAAGCGTAGCATTGAAAGGCCCGGTTTTTCTGGCCCATTTTGTCAATTTTATATTGACTCATTTTATTTCAGGGTAAATTACTAGAAAAATCATGAATTATGGTCATTATGTGATTTTTAAAATGGACAGAAAAAAATTGTGAATTCTAACATTTTTTTTCTCTCAAGTTTTCTACTAGTCTGATTTGGGTAAAGTGCATCTAATGGGGCATACAAAAAATTATACGACGACAAGATCGCCCATTATTTTTGTCATTTTATTCAATCCATTTAGGAAATAATTTGTCATCGATTTGAAACACATGTACGAAATCAGCAATGTATTAGAAATAGAAAATCAGAATATTTCGTCTTGAGAATACTGAGAAAAATAAAAACTGAATTTATGGATGAAATTATTGGGTAAGAGGGGTACAAAGTTCATATTTAATGAGTGACATTATTTTACTTACAACTTCATGCCATTAAAATAAATTTAGATACAAAATGGGACATATACTATTGGTGTCTTGCTCATGTCTAATCTCATAAATGCACACAATCTTATGGGTACTAATGTACTCCATAAGATTAAAGAGCCAAAAAGAAGAAGTTGAAGAACAAATATAGAAGACCCTAGATTGATCAATATTTCGTCTTATCACAACTTAGTGGGCCTATTTTATTTTATTTGAATTTTCTAAATGTAGGCTCTTGGTGATCTATCAACATCCCCTAATTTAATTGTCATTCTTGACTCAATTATTTTTAATATCCTACAAAAAATATATCATTAGATACTAGAACAAGCAACTCCCTTGCTTATTTCAAAACAGCAGTGTTTTTTTTTTTTAATTATCTTAACAAAAACCAACTTTATAAAACACATTTGTCTTTGGACACATATATATAGAACTCAGTCATTATTTTTTTACATTTAATTGCAATTTTGCATGCATGTAATTCCCAAATTCATTATCCACAACACAAAACACACACACACACACTAGTTCACTAAAATGATAAAATCTCACCCCAGGTATTCTCAACAAACTAGTAGACTTTTTCTTCTCTTTAAAAAATATTATCTTGCAACATATATTTATTTCAAAGTGATGAATTTACTAGTGAGTATTGCAAAGACCAAAAATAAAATGTAATGTCACATTTCAGAAGCAAGAATTTGCAAAATCAAAAGGCTTTTGGTAGTTTTCTCACCTAAAACTGAACTCTCAAGTCCAATAAAATAAGCAAAGTCGTTGAGAATTGAGATTCCAATCTCTGCATCCAATATATATATGACCTTTTCAGATCAAATGCAACAAATCAAGATTTCATATCAATCTCAAAAATGGCTGATTCATCAGCATTTCACCTGCTTTTCCTGCTGTTCTGCTTCTTGCTTGTTGCCACTGGTGATGCAGGGTACAGGCACCCCCGGCAGCCTCTAGACGCGAGGCTCAGAGATTTGATGAGTCGAATGACACTCGAGGAGAAGATAGGCCAGATGACACAGATTGCAAAAGAAGTAGCATCACCTCAGATCATCAAGAAGCACCACATTGGTAGAAATTAGAATCCCATCAGATTTCTTGTTCGCGTTTTTACATTTTGATGATAATCGCGTGTTTAGGCAGCATTTTGATCAGCCCGGGAGGTGAGCCGGCCGTCCATGCCTCTGCTGAGGCATGGATGGACATGGCTGACAGTTTTCAAGAAGGCGCTCTCTCTACTCGCCTCGGGATCCCTCTTATCATAGGCGTGGACGCGCTTCATGGCCACAACAACGCGTACAACGCCACCATTTTCCCTCACAATGTTGGCCTTGGAGCTACTAGGTAGTATTAGTTATGACAACTTTTTTGTTGTTTTATTGTTCAAGAATGAACCTTGCATTGTGTTGGTTGTTGCCAGAGATCCGCAGCTCGTGCAGAGGATCGGAGCTGCAACTGCCCTTGAAGTCAGGGCTACCGGGATACAATACACTTTCGCCCCTTGCATCGCGGTACATAAAAGCAAAAATCAAGAATTAGTCCCTTTTTTAGCATATAACATGGTTGATTGTTTTGTAGGTTTGTCGTGACCCGAGATGGGGCCGTTGCTACGAGAGCTACAGCGAAGATCCTAAAATCGTGCGGGAAATGACAGAGATTGTACCTGGCTTGCAAGGCTACTTGCCAGCTGAGTACCAGAGAAACTTCCCATATGTGAATGGAAGGTGTGTGTGTGTTGTGTGTGAAATTTAAGGCTACATTTCAAGATTTTTTAAGGCGATTCGTGCAAAAACAGTGAAAAAATCGCGTCTTGCGCTAAGCACTTTGTGGGAGATGGAGGGACGATTGATGGGATCGATGAGTACAACACGGTTATAGACTGGGATGGCCTAAAGAGCATCCACATGCCTGCGTATGTCGACTCAATCAGAAAGGGCGTTGCCACGATCATGATCTCGTATTCTAGCTGGAACGGGAAGAAGATGCATACTAACTATGATCTCATCACTGGATACCTCAAGAATGAGTTGAAGTTCAAGGTAGCTCTTTTATAACCAAGATTTGATCTTTATTGCTTTTTAAGTGAACCCTTTTCTTGTTTCCTCTTGCAATAGGGATTTGTGATCTCAGATTCGGAGGGGCTTGATCGTATCACAACCCCTCCTCGTGCCAACTACACTTACTCGGTCGAAGCTGCTATCAATGCAGGAATAGACATGGTTGGTGAATGTAAAAATCTAATCTTGTGAGCCAAGATTTCATGTTAGGTGCTGATTTGTTGCAGGTGATGGTGCCTTACACGTACCTCGAGTTCATCAACGAGCTGACTTCTCTGGTGTCGAAAGGGGTGGTCTCAATGAGCAGGATTGATGATGCTGTTGAGAGGATACTGAGGGTCAAGTTCATCATGGGACTATTTGAGCAGCCGTTGTCTGATCGTACGATGGTGAAGCATCTGGGAAGCCAGGTTGTGGCACTAGTCGAAGGCTGATGTTCGTGTTTTGGTACTGATTGGGATGTTGGATTCGCGCAGGAGCACAGACGGATAGCTCGGGAAGCTGTGAGGAAATCACTAGTGCTGTTGAAGAATGGTAAGGATGTGAGTAAGCCTCTGCTTCCTCTGCCAAAGAATGCGCGGAGGCTGCTCGTTGCAGGCAGCCACGCCGACGACATTGGTAGGCAGTGTGGAGGGTGGACTATGGATTGGCAAGGACAATCTGGTAATATCACAAAAGGTATAGTATATATGCTACGATTCTTGAATCTTGAATGAAAAAAGTGTGTGGTTTAAGGCCTTTTTTTGTTGACAATGTGTGATTAGGTACAAGTATTTTATCTGGTGTGAGGGATGCTGTTGATCAAGAAACTGAGGTTGTGTACATTGAGAATCCGGAGAAGGCGGTTGTTGCCTCGTCTAACTTCTCCTTTGCGGTCGTGGTGGTGGGGGAGGAGCCTTACTCGGAGTACGAAGGCGATAGCAAGGATTTGAGGCTGAGTGAGGTGTGCTACAGCACGATTTCTAACGTGTGTGGCGTTGTAGAGTGTGTTGTGGTAGTCGTCTCTGGCCGGCCTGTTGTGATGGAGCCTTTCGTCGATGAGATGGATGCGTTGGTGGCTGCTTGGCTACCCGGGAGTGAGGGTGGGGGTGTGGCTGATGTTCTGTTTGGTGACTATGGTTTAAGTGGTAAGTTGCCGCGGACATGGTTCAGGCGGGTCGAGCAGCTTCCAATGAACAAGGGCGACGCACATTATGATCCGTTGTTTGGGTTCGGATTCGGGCTCACAACCATGGCTAGTGATGGAGTTGGAGTGGCGGCAGAGTAGATGTTTCTTGAGGATGTAGATGTTGTGTTGTGTGGGCTTAGAGTTCTCACTTGAGTGAGGTGGTTTTGTGTTTTATGTGTGAATGTTGCATTTTACCATACATATAAAAGAGATCGACCATTCTACACTTAGACTATGTTTATCAGCAACCACCCAACCCAACCCAACCAGCCACTTTTTCAATATTTAATTTATTTCTATCTCCTCCACATCATCTTCCACATCATCAATATTTATCCAACCCAACCACCCACATTTTCATGGTTTATCAATGACCACCCCAACCACCCAACCACACTATTATATATTTATTTTTATATTATTTTTTAATAATATTATTAATACATGAAATACTTATTATTGTAAATTTATAGAAAAACGTAATAAATGACAAACTAAAAATTATAAAAACAAACAAAAAAAAATATACATTACAATAATTGAAATATAAAATTTAAAATACATAATTGGTGCTCATACATAAGATGAAAACTAGACATTCAATTGCAATTGCCGAATTTTGCCCATATATGCTCAACCAAATCGTCTCGCAGAGCTTTGTGAGCTTCTCTGTTTTGAAGTTGGGCTTTGTTTTTCATGTAAGAAGCTAGACTCGCAATTCTATTCGTAGAATATATGAAATCATTATTCGCATCTCCATCTCCATTCTCATGACTACTTTGTCCAAGTCGATCTTGAATAAATTCTGCTGGATCACAATAGTTCGAATATGTGCTTCTTTCGTCTTCCACTATCATATTGTGCAAGATTATGCAAGCAATCATTATCTTCCCCATAATATCACGATCCCAAATAAGACATGGACATTTGATAAAAGCAAAACGAGCTTGCAAAACACCAAAAGCTCGTTCAACATCTTTTCGCGCAGACTCTTGATGTCGAGCAAACAACTTGTGCCTCATCGTTTGTGGACCTGGTATAGATTTGACAAACGCCGCCCATTGAGGATATATGCCATCAGTGAGATAATATCCCATATTTTTTTCCTGGCCATTTACTATGTAATTGACCTTCGGTGCTCGACCTTCCAAAATATCATCAAAAACAGGAGATTGATCAAGCACATTAATATCATTTCTCGAACCTGGAGTTCCAAAAAAAGCATGCCATATCCACAAATCTTGAGATGCTACTGCTTCCAAGATGATTGTCGGATTCCCGCTTCTTCCGGCATATTGTCCAGCCCATGCAGTGGGACAATTCTTCCATTCCCAATGCATGCAGTCAATACTACCCAACATGCCTGGAAACCCACGTTGTTCTCCAATATGCAGAAGTCTTGCCAAGTCTTCTTCGGTGGGCTTTCGCAAGTACTCATCGCCGAAGTTAGAGATTACACCTTCAACGAACTTGATGAGAGATTTGCGAATGAGTTGTGCGCTCATTCTCAAATATTCGTCGTGCAAGTCGGCCGCCGCCCCGTAGGCCAACATCCTCATCGCTGCTGTACATTTCTGAATTGCAGACATACCAAGTCGACCGGTAGCATCACGCTTCTGCACAAAAAAGTTGTCGGTGTCGATGAGCTTGTTCATTATTTTTTCGAACAAAGGTTTTCGCATGCGATACCTTGTTCGAAAAATATCTGGAGGATAGATTGGATCTTCAGCAAAGTACTGCTCGAAAATAATATCATGACCCTCTTCGCGTTTCCTTTCAATGTATCTCCTTTTAGCTCTAGCCGTCTGGGTTGTAGGTTGTGAAGGCAAGGTTGTTGGCCAAATAGCTATATCCTCGATTAGTTGATCGAGTTGCTGATTTTGTTCAACAATTTTTTCTTCCCATTCATTGTCTTCAAGAAGATTGAAAGCTTCAAAATTAGAACTTGATGACATTTTTTAGGGAGAGTTGGCTCAATAATCGTGAGAGGATTTGTGTATAATTTTCTTGAAGCATATAAGTAAATATATAGAAGTAATTTGTTGAGCATAGGATTCCACTACTATCATTTGTGATCACATGGGTTGTCCTTGGATTCCACCACCACTTGTGATAGAAAATGACTTGTCATGTAATCATACTTTGATTTTCGTGATCACATGGGTTGTCATTGGATTCCACCCCCACTTGATAGAAAATGACTTGTCATATAGTCACACTTTGATTTTCGTGATCACATGGGTTATCATTGGATTCCACCACCACTTGTGATAGAAAATGCCTTGTCATGTAGCCATACTTTGATTTTCGTGATCACATGGGATGTCATTAGATTCCACCACCATTTGTGATAGAAAATGCCTTGTCATGTAGCCATACTTTGATTTTCGTGATCACATGGGTTATCATTGGATTCCACCACCACTTGTGATAGAAAATGCCTTGTCATGTAGCCATACTTTGATTTTCGTGATCACATGGGATGTCATTAGATTCCACCACCATTTGTGATAGAAAATGCCTTGTCATGTAGCCATACTTTGATTTTCGTGATCACATGGGTTGTCATTGGATTCCACCCCCACTTGATAGAAAATGACTTGTCATATAGTCACACTTTGATTTTCGTGATCACATGGGATGTCATTGGATTCCACCCCCACTTGTAATGTCATGTAGTCATACTTTGATTGAAGGGCTTATCACATAAACTGGAAATTACATAAGCAACATAAATTAAAGATTACATACTAAGCAACAGAAATTGAAGATTACACACTAAGCAACAGAAGTTGAAATTTGCATAATAAGAAACATACATTGAAAACAGATAAACTACGATCAATTCCCAAATAATTCTGCTATTAGATTGCGTTTCAACGTTTCTTCTTCTGGAGTTAAGTCCCTCCTAGCCATCAGCGGAGTAAGGATAGCTGCCTTGATGTTCCGTTCCTGAATATCACTAGCTGCTTTGATCTTCCGTTCTTGAATATCACATTCCCTTTCACGTGTAACTCTCATTTCACGCAGTGCTGCAGTGAAATCATTAGGGATTGTATATGAAGACGTTGCAACTTCTTTGCCTCTTCTTTTAGCCTTACTCTTAGCTTGATCTCTTCCGGTAGGACTGATAAGGCTAATTTCATGCATTGGTTATGTAGTGAAAAACATCACATTTCTGCTGGATCTAACAAGTTTTGTTAAGCCAGGTGTGTGTGTAGCGCTAGATCCAGGAGATGCTGGAGGAGGATATCTAGCGAGGAGCAGGAACGGAATCACGAGGAAAAGCTAGAGGAAGGAAGCCAAAAGCTGAGGGCAATCAAGTCAATCAATACCTCGCTGGGCCCCACCTCGAAGCTTATAAATAAAGGAGTGCGCAACAAGAATGGCAGATCGGTTACACTCCACACACAGTCACGCTCTTAGCACACACACTAGGGATATGGGAAATTTGGGGTGGTTTTCGTTTTCAGGAGTCTCGTATCAGTGCATCACCGTCCCTTGAGGGCGAAGAAACAATTGTTCTTTTAAAATTTCTGTTTGGTACTCAGTTCAGTCTCGAACTTCACGTTTGGAAGTCGAGCTTGTTGTTTTGTTGCTGAATCAGTTTATCCGTTCTATTTACATTTGATTTGCTTTGATGAAGTTAGATTTCGTGTTGATTATTATGATGCTTGCTATTTTGGTTTGTTTATTTGAGATGTTCTCTTGAATTTGTTGCTGAATATTTTAGGAGATTCGAGAATCGTGGTATTGAAGTTGTGTTCGGTTGGATTTTTGTTCTGATGCTTGGATCCGGAGTGGATTTAGCATCCGAAGTGTGGATCTGAACAGGGGAGGTGAAATTTGTGCATGAGATTATGGGGATTTTGTTCTGCTTGGTTTGCTTCGTCTAGTAGTGTGATTTCCGTCGTTGTTTCGTTTACCGTTAAAATTATGTTTCCAATCTACATCTGAGTTTGTTTTTCTCGATCTCTGCATTTATTTGTGTTCGTTGAAGAAGATGAAGTCATTTTCAGTTGATGCTTTAGTTAGTTAGGCTGCAGATTCGATTCTGTCCGTACTTACCTTTTTCAGAGTTTGGTCCCCACTTGTTTTAATCTCCTTGGTCTAGAGATGTTCGTAGAAGTCCCAGATCTAGTAGTTGATTTGATTTAGTTCTTATACATAATTCATTTTTTGCCTAGATCTAGCAGTTAGCATAGCATACTTTATTTCCAAATTCACTTAGTTAAATTCCTCAACCCAAAATATGCGTGGCAGCAGCCAACCCAAAAATAGTTTCCAATTCTCTACGCATGTATTTTACGAGTCCATCTCTGTGGGATCGATCCCTACTTCCCTGTGCTAGTTTAGTATCTGTGGTTGAGGGTTTTGAAGGTTTGCTTGCGTACCAACGACCAGACTTCCAGTCTTGTGAGTCTCTAGACCTTGTGATCTAGTTGATTTACTGGATCTAGGAAGTGTGTAATTAGAAATTGATAGGATACAGCAAGCAAGAAATCAACTCTTCAAATGGCGCCGTTGCCGGGGATGGATGGCGTAGTTTGTTTATGTGTTTAGAGATTTGGTGTAAATAGTTTTAATCTTTTGAATTTCGCTTTTGGCAGTTTATGAGCAAGGGCTCAAGGTCAGGAATCTGGAGCAACCCATCTTGGTCAAGGAACGTGCAGTTGAAGTGGCAAGTTAAGGAATCAACATCCGCCATAACTACCAGATCGGGGTTGTCAACTGTAGATCCATTTCCGTTTGAATCAGGGAGTGAAGAAGAGTGGAATTCATCGGGGAAAGAGGATTCACGGTCGTCGTCAGAAACTGAGCATTCGGAAAGGGAGGAAGAGGAGTCTGTAATGGCAAACTTAGTGGACCTAGACCCAGAGATTGGTTCGCTAACTGCACATCTCGACGGAGAGCCAGCTCATGCCATAGTGTCAAATCAACGTCAGCGGTCTATTGAGATCAAGACGAATGTGCTGGGCGTTTTACCTACATTCTCTGGACGGAGGAATGAGTGTCCTTATGAGTTTTTGAACGAGTTTAGTAAGCTATGTAGCATCCAGAAAAGGCCTAACGAAACTACCGAGGAGGACTATCGCCTGCGAGCGATTCCATTTGCATTGAAAGGAGAGGCAAACACTTGGTTGCTGAGGCTTCCACCTGACTCGATCACCACATGGAGGGATTTCAAATTGGAGTTCCTGGACTATTTCTTTCCGTCCAATAAGACAAACGCTTTGAAAAAAGAAATTCAAGAGTGTAAGCAGGACTACGATGAATCTTTAAGCCAATATTGGTCTCGGTTTAAAGGCCTGCTTGACGCTTGCCCAAATCACAGGATGACGGAGGCTGAAACATTTTATCTATTCTACGAAGGGGCAAATCCTGAGTCCAAGGACTTAATGAATTCCTCGAGCGGGGGGAATTTCACCAAGAATAAGGCAAGCGAGGCACGCGAGATTCTGGGAAGATTAATCGACGCGAAGAAGGCGTATGACTGCCCGCGTGCTATCATGAGGAGAAGCTCCGCGAACACAGTTAAGGAACGAGAAGGAGAAGAGGTTAGAGACAGAATAGATCGACTGGAGAAGGCACTGCTAAATGCCATTGAAAAGAAAAATACCCCTGGGTCGACTGATAAGGAAAAAAACCCAGGTCAAGAGGAACATCAGCTTCAATTTTACAATAATCCCTCACTCGATGGAGATTTCCAAGCTCAAGTGAATGCAATGGGGAATTGGAATCAAAGTAATCAAAATACCAACTGGAACCAGTGGAAGATTAGGGAGGCACCATGGAGGGACAATCCTTGTTTCAGATGGGCTGAAGGGAACCAACAACCACAGTCACAACACCCAGGTCCAGCGGAGAACCAGCAGACATGGCCCAGCCGGAATCAGGAAGGACCACAGCATAATTCTAACTGGGCAGGGAAGCAGCAAGAGGGGCTGAACAACTGGAATTTCCGTAACCAAGGGGATCAGCATAACTGGAACAACAGGAACCAGAGCAACCAAGGGAATTCTTATGTGCCACCGCATCAGAGGAACAATTCAGGAAACAATCAAAATTTCCAACAGAGTCACCCAGGTCCAGCAACCCAGTACAACAATAATCAAGGAGGTCAGGGAAATTTTCGCCAGAACCAGGTGGTTGGAACCAATCAAAATCAAGGATTTAATCCCAGTTCAATTCAAGGTTTCCGACCACAGCGGAATCTTGATGACATGGTGCATGACCTGGTAAATTTCCAACAACACATGCAGAATAACATGCAGGCTAACAATGACGTGGTGCACAAAATTCAAGATGCCCAGCAGGAGCAGAAGTCTGCCATGGACATGTTGGCAAAGCAGATGTCCCAGTTGGCCACGTCGCTGAACGAAATGCGGGGAAATGAAGGGAAATTGCCTGCCACTGTCAAACCACCAGACCGAGCAAATATTAGTCAAATTACCTTGAGATCGGGGAAAGGCTATGAAGGACCGAAGCAAGTGATAAACGAGGAGACACCCTCACAGATGAACGGAGAAAAGGGGAATCAGAAGTCTCGAGGAGATGATCCTGGACTCAGAGAAATTCCTATACAGGATGACCTCCAGGAGGGAGATTTAAGGGGATCTATGCCTCGACTAAGTGACCCATTTTTCCTTGATCCAGAACCTGAGTTGGAACTTAAAGAGGGAAGCAGGGAGACAGGTGCAGCCCCAGCAGGGAGTTCCACGAATGCAGTAAAGCGACCCAAACCATTCCCATATCGAGGAGAAGCCAAGAAAAAGAAAGATGATACTGAGGACCTTGTGGAAATATTTAGTAAGCTGGAGATTAACCTACCCTTTTTGCAGGCTCTGAAAATACCCACCTTCAGCAAGTTCATCAAGGAATTCATAGCAGGAAAAACCAAACCTGATGGGAAGATTGTTATAGGAGAAAATGTATCCGCCGTGATACAAAAGAGGAGGATGCCGTCAAAGTGTACAGATCCAGGTATGTTCACTCTTCCTATTTCTATAGGTGATATTAAAATTGAGCATGCCATGTGTGATCTAGGTGCTTCGATAAATGTCCTACCGCTGTCAATATATAAAAAATTGGTGGGAGTCAGTTTGGTTGATACTAAAGTAGTGATTCAGTTGGCCGATAGAACATGCATCTCTCCTGAGGGAGTATTGGAAAATGTTATAGTTAGAGTGCATGATTTCCTATACCCAGCTGATTTTCATGTGATAAAAATGAGGGGTAATGAATCTGCTGAGTCTAGTGGGGTGTTACTGGGGAGACCCTTCCTTCGCACCGCGAAGACTGTTATTGATGTGTTTGATGGAACCATATGCCTGGACTATCATGGGGAGAAATACACCTTCAACATTGAAGAAGCTATGAAAAAACCGCTTGATGTTGAAAACTTGCATGTTGTAGATGTAATTAACCCCCTAGTCCAAGAATATCTTGAGACTGAACTAATGCAGGAACAGTTTGACAATTCGGAGCTGAGCCAGACTGTAGAAAAGGAGGTGACAGGATGGTGTGAAACTTTTTTCACACAGGACTTGACAGATGATCAGATCAATGAAGCGATCATGGCATTCTGCCACCAGCCACTATCATTCCAATCAGCCAGATCTGTTCAGGAGAAGAGCCCAGACGAGGGAGCGAATCTAGAGGAAATGGCGCCAAGAAGTAAGGCGGAGAACCCTTTACCTCAGGAAGCCATCACACCGAAGAAGGAGTTGAAAATTTTGCCTGAAAATTTAAAGTATGCATACCTGGAGGAAGGAGAAACTTGTCCAGTGATAATTAACAGCCGCTTGACTGAAGACCAAGAGAGTGCGCTGCTGGAAGTAATAAGGAGGAACAAGAAGGCCATAGGGTGGACACTTTCTGACCTAGTTGGAATTAGCCCTGATCTTTGCATGCACCACATCAGACTAGAGGAAGGGGCAAAGGCTCGGCGTGATCCACAAAGGAAACTGAATCCAAACATGAGGGAGGAAGTGCTCAAGGAAGTTCTGAAACTACTGTCCCTTGGAATCATATACTCTATTCCAGATAGCGAGTGGGTCAGTCCGGTTCACATGGTACCGAAGAAATCTGGAATACAAGTGGTGAAGAATGATGAAGAGTTGATTTCTTGCTTGCTGTATCCTATCAATTTCTAATTACACACTTCCTAGATCCAGTAAATCAACTAGATCACAAGGTCTAGAGACTCACAAGACTGGAAGTCTGGTCGTTGGTACGCAAGCAAACCTTCAAAACCCTCAACCACAGATACTAAACTAGCACAGGGAAGTAGGGATCGATCCCACAGAGATGGACTCGTATAGTACATGCATAGAGATTTGGAAACTATTTTTGGGTTGGCTGCTGCCACGCATATTTTGGGTTGAGGAATTTAACTAAGTGAATTTGGAAATAAAGTATGCTATGCTAACTGCTAGATCTAGGCAAAAAAATGAATTATGTATAAGAACTAAATCAAATCAACTACTAGATCTGGGACTTCTACGAACATCTCTAGACCAAGGAGATTAAAACAAGTGGGGACCAAACTCTGAAAAAGGTAAGTACGGACAGAATCGAATCTGCAGCCTAACTAACTAAAGCATCAACTGAAAATGACTTCATCTTCTTCAACGAACACAAATAAATGCAGAGATCAAGAAAAACAAACTCAGATGTAGATCGGAGGCATAATCTTAACAGAAAACTAAACAACGACGGAAATTAAACTGCTAGACGAAGCAAACCAGGCAGAACAAAATTTCCCATAATTTCATGCAGAAATTCACCTCCCCTGTTCAGATCCATACTTCGGATGCTAAATCCACTCCGGATCCAAGCATCAGAACAACAAACCAACCAAACACAACTCCATAGCCATGATTCTCAAATCTATTAAGATATTCAGCAACAAATTCAAGATAGCATCTCAAATAAACACTCCGAAATAGCAAGCATCATAATAATCAACACGAAATCTAACTTCATCAAAGCAAATCAAATGTAAACAGAACGGATAAACTGATTTAGCAACAAAACAACAAGCTCGACTTCCAAACGTGAAGTTCGAGACTGAACTGAGTACCAAACAGAAATTTTAAAAGAACAATTGTTTCTTCGCCCTCAAGGGACGGTGATGCACTGATACGAGACTCCTGAAAACGAAAACCACCCCAAATTTCCCATATCCCTAGTGTGTGTGCTAAGAGCGTGACTGTGTGTGGAGTGTAACCGATCTGCCATTCTTGTTGCGCACTCCTTTATTTATAAGCTTCGAGGTGGGGCCCAGCGAGGTATTGATTGACTTGATTGCCCTCAGCTTTTGGCTTCCTTCCTCTAGCTTTTCCTCGTGATTCCGTTCCTGCTCCTCGCTAGATATCCTCCTCCAGCATCTCCTGGATCTAGCGCTACACACACACCTGGCTTAACAAAACTTGTTAGATCCAGCAGAAATGTGATGTTTTTCACTACATAACCAATGCATGAAATTAGCCTTATCAAACTGCTCACACTTAAACCATACTTGTCCTCAAGTATAAAGACAAGAAGAAAAGAAGAATAAGGCGAATTTCAAGCATGGTTATCCCCTTGACCGACTCTACAGACTCTAGACAAAACTCCTACACCTAGACACAACTGAGGCAAAGCTAGACACTAAAACAAAGAATACATAATCACATAAGATGAAAACACATAAACACATATGCATGAACTGGTTTCAACTTTTAGACAACCGTCCCCACAAGATTAAGGTCAATCCAACAGGCTGCACTCCTCCAAATAGGCCCTTTTCTCCCCTCTACCTAGCCAATCTGTCAGCTCGTCAAGATAGCCTTTTACTTCCCCAATTGTTAGATTCACTCGATCACTCATTCCTCACCAGGGATGTTAGGACCGATTCTCTCTTAAGTTATTGCCAACCACTGAAACCTCGGGTTATGAGAATTCCTCCTTCTATCCTCCGTCACTATCCCCCTTTTTTTTCTTTTTTTTTTTTTTTCTTTCTGGACTTCGTCCAGCTTATACCTCCTTGATTTCCTGGACTTCGTCCAGCTTATACCTCCTTGATTTCCTGGACTTCGTCCAGCTTATACCTCCTTGATTTTTTTTCTCTCTTTTTATTTCCTCCTCTGGACTTCGTCCAGCTTATACCTCCAGATTTTATGATTATATATTTTCTCCTTTCCCCCTTTTTTATTTATATTTTTTTTTTTTTTTTTCTTCTCTTTTCCTTCAGCATTCAGTGGCAGACTTTTGACATATGTTAGCTCTAAGTGTTATCACAGGCTTATAACTCACCTCTAGAGTAGGGCTTCACAACTGAGCAAGTAAAGGCATTTACTATCGTTCTCGCTTCATTCAGATTGGTTCGGCTTACTAAAGAATCAGGCTTCTAAGTTGGAATACCTCCTATTTTCAATTGCTCTCCCTAAGGGAATCTGCCGTATTATATCCACTAGTTCATGCGACACACCCCTAGACCTACGACTCCTCAAAGCATAATAACACTGCATTGATTCCTCTCCCCCTCCCACTTCACTCAAGCTTGTCCTCAAGCCATCGTCGTGAAGGGGGGAAAACAGAGAATTCAATGCAGAATTAAACAACAATTCTAAAAAAAAACAACTTCTCACACTTAGACCGAGCAACGGGCTAAGTGGGAGAAGAACAAACCAACAGAAAACACAGAACTTCTCACACTTAGACCAAGGATTGGGCTAAGTGGGAGAAGGTAGCATAAAACACAGCAAAAACATGAAAATAAGACACAGAAAAGAAAAAAAACACAAAAACTAAAATTTACTTGGTCTGGGGAAATTGTTCATTTCTGGGGCTGGCTCCCGCGAGAGCCAGACGGTGGTGGAACACTGGGGCGGTTTGTTTTCACTTTCTTCTTCGCTGGTTGCTCCAGCTCTTCCTTTCCTTCTGCAGCTTGATCGAGTCCTGGTTTCCTCATTAGCATTTTCGTCCTCGGTGGATTTGGAACTTTCTCGGGAATAGTCGGGGTGGTCAACTGCTGGAATGGCTTGATCGAGGGACTGCTGTGGATGATCTTCTGTGCCTCGCCACTTGACCCAGGAGTCGACTTCGACTGGGTCAAGGGAAGCGTCTGATGCAGCCATTTCAACATCCTCGTAGATATCTCTACAGCTTCCGCCACTCTTTCACTTTGCTTGGCACATTTCGTGGCCAAATCTGCTACGTTGCTGCTCAGACCTTTCACTTCCTCCCGACTCCCATTGAGTTCCTTTCGTACCCCACCTAGTTCCTTCATCATCTCCTTCCTCATCAGCTGCATTTCCTTCCTAACGTCTTGCACTTCTTTCCTCATCTCCTGCACCTCCTTCCTAAGCTCTTCCACCTCTTCACTTGGCATGGCCTCCTCAGCTTCCTCTAATTGATTCCCTTGACCGCGACCTAAAAAAAATATGAAGACCCCAGACTCCTGGGTCAAGGTTAAAGTACGAGACATAAATCCCCTTTGAGTTTGGGTCTTCGAAAATATTTTTGGAAATTTTTGAATTTTTATTTTGTTTGGATTTTCTTTGTCTTCTAAAGCAATTAAACTATGTACAATTACCTTTGAATATTCTCGAATCCCCTGGATCAGTGTGTAAAAACATAACATTTCCCTTGACCCAGGAGTTCATCGAGAATATTCCTTTGTCTGGCTAAGTGATAACTGAGAGCGCACGTAGTGGTATTTCCTCCACTACGCATAGCTCAGAATTATCCCTATAGACTTTCAATCTATGGCCATTAACAAGAAAAGGGACCGAGTTAGGAGCACTTCCCTGGATTTCCACTGCTCCGTGTGCGCGGAGGCCAACGATGGTATATGGACCTACCCACTTTGACTTCAACTTCCCTGGCATTAGCTTGAGTCTGGACTGAAATAGAAGTACTTTCTGCCCCACCTGAAGTTCCTTGACCCGGAGGTTCTTGTCGTGCCAGAGCTTCGTTCTTTCCTTGTACCACATTGCTGAATCGAATGCCTCTAGCCGTAGTTCCTCCAGCTCCTGTAATTGCAGCTTCCTTTCTTCTTCACATGCCACAGACTTCATATTCATTTCCTTAATGGCCCAGTATGCCTTGTGCTCCACTTCCACGGGTAAGTGACACATTTTCCCAAACACCAACCTATAAGGTGACATCCCGATTGGTGTCTTGTAAGCAGTTCTATACGCCCACAAAGCATCGTCAAGGCGTTTACTCCAATCCTTCCTTGTGGTGTTAACTGATTTTTCCAAAATACTCTTTATCTCCCTATTAGAGACTTCAGCTTGCCCATTCGATTGGGGGTGATATGGTGTAGACAATCTATGATGCACGCCGTATTTCCTCATGAGCGCTTCTATAGTGCGGTTGCAGAAGTGTGTTCCTTGATCTGAGATAATCGCTCTAGGAACTCCATATCTGCTGAAAATGTTTGACTTCAGAAACTTGGCCACCTCTTTAGACTCACAAGTGGGCGTAGCCTTCGCCTCTATCCATTTGGAAACGTAGTCTACAGCGACCAATATGTAAGCATTTCCGTACGACGACGGAAATGGGCCCATAAAATCCATCCCCCAAACATCGAAAATTTCGCAGATCACTATGGGCACTTGGGGCATCTCATCTCGTCTCGAGATTCCCCCTGTCTGTTGACACCTTTCGCAGCATTGACAGTATTCAAAGGCATCCTTGTTCAATGTAGGCCAGTAGAATCCACTGTCTAGAACTTTCCTTGCGGTTCTCCTTGGTCCGAAATGCCCTCCACACGCCAAGGAGTGACAATGATGGAGTACATCTCTTTGTTCCCATTCAGGAATGCAACGTCGAATTATCTGATCTGCACACATCTTCCAAAGATAAGGATCATCCCAGAAGTAATATTTGGCTTCGCTTTTAAGCTTCATCTTCTGGGCCCGGGAGGCTTCCTCTGAACTTGGCTCCTCTCCCGTGACCAAGTAATTTGCCAGGTCTGCGTACCATGGTTCTGCGTTACGTACGCGCTTTCCTCGATCAGATTCTCCTGGACCGGTTAAAACTAAGACAGATTCCCAGCTTATCGGTCTAGGTGGTTCGTCCATATAGTACAAATGCTCTTCGGGAAAAACATCGGGAATAGCCTCGTCCGTATCTCCTTGATGAATTCTACTCAAGTGGTCAGCCACTCGATTCTCTGTTCCTCTTTTGTCTCTTACTTCCCAATCAAACTCCTGTAGAAGTAGGACCCATCGAATTAGCCTTGGCTTTGATTCTTTCTTAGCTAGCAAGTACTTTATTGCTGCATGATCAGTGAAAACAATAACCTTTGACCCAAGAAGATAAGGGCGGAATTTTTCGAACGAGTAGACGACAGCCAACATTTCCTTCTCCGTAGTATCGTAATTCTTCTGAGCTTGATTTAGTGTCTTGGACGCATAGAAAATTACGTAGTTTTTCCCATCTATCTTCTGCCCTAGGACGGCTCCCACAGCGAAATCGCTCGCGTCGCACATTATCTCAAAAGGGTGATTCCAGTCCGGTGCCCTGATAATTGGTGCGGACACTAGTCTCTCCTTGAGCAATTGAAATGCCCTCTTGCATCCCTCATCAAACTCGAACTCCACATCGTTGTGCAGCAAATGAGTGAGTGGTTGCGCAATTTTTGCAAAGTCCTTGATAAACCTTCGATAAAACCCTGCGTGACCGAGGAATCCTCTAACTTCCTTTTGATTTGTAGGGTAAGGTAGCTTTGCAATCACTTCCACCTTTGCCTTGTCCACTTGTATTCCTCTTTCAGAGACCACATGACCTAAAACAATCCCCTCAGTTACCATGAAGTGACATTTTTCAAAATTCAGAACTAGATGTTTCTCTTGACATCTTTGCAGCACTAGGTCAAGGCTGGCTAAACAAGTGTCAAATGAGCCTCCATATACAGTGAAATCATCCATGAATATCTCGATGCACACCTCTAGTAGATCCGAAAAAATACTCATCATACAACGTTGGAATGTCCCTGGTGCATTACATAGACCAAATGGCATCCTTCGGTAGGCATAAGTTCCAAAAGGGCATGTAAATGTGGTCTTTTCCTGGTCCTCTGGGTCCACGAAAATCTGGAAATAACCGCTATATCCGTCGAGGAAACAGAAATACTGTTTACCAGCCAGCCTCTCTAGCATCTGGTCAATGAATGGTAAAGGAAAATGATCCTTTTTGGTGGCTTCATTTAGTTTCCTATAGTCAATGCACATCCTCCATCCAGTGACCAGTCGAGTAGGCACCAACTCGTTCTTGTCATTCTTCACCACTTGTATTCCAGACTTCTTAGGTACCATGTGAACCGGACTGACCCACTCGCTATCTGGAATAGAGTATATGATTCCAAGGGACAGTAGTTTCAGAACTTCCTTGAGCACTTCCTCCCTCATGTTTGGATTCAGTTTCCTTTGTGGATCACGCCGAGCCTTTGCCCCTTCCTCTAGTCTGATGTGGTGCATGCAAAGATCAGGGCTAATTCCAACTAGGTCAGAAAGTGTCCACCCTATGGCCTTCTTGTTCCTCCTTATTACTTCCAGCAGCGCACTCTCTTGGTCTTCAGTCAAGCGGCTGTTAATTATCACTGGACAAGTTTCTCCTTCCTCCAGGTATGCATACTTTAAATTTTCAGGCAAAGTTTTCAACTCCTTCTTCGGTGTGATGGCTTCCTGAGGTAAAGGGTTCTCCGCCTTACTTCTTGGCGCCATTTCCTCTAGATTCGCTCCCTCGTCTGGGCTCTTCTCCTGAACAGATCTGGCTGATTGGAATGATAGTGGCTGGTGGCAGAATGCCATGATCGCTTCATTGATCTGATCATCTGTCAAGTCCTGTGTGAAAAAAGTTTCACACCATCCTGTCACCTCCTTTTCTACAGTCTGGCTCAGCTCCGAATTGTCAAACTGTTCCTGCATTAGTTCAGTCTCAAGATATTCTTGGACTAGGGGGTTAATTACATCTACAACATGCAAGTTTTCAACATCAAGCGGTTTTTTCATAGCTTCTTCAATGTTGAAGGTGTATTTCTCCCCATGATAGTCCAGGCATATGGTTCCATCAAACACATCAATAACAGTCTTCGCGGTGCGAAGGAAGGGTCTCCCCAGTAACACCCCACTAGACTCAGCAGATTCATTACCCCTCATTTTTATCACATGAAAATCAGCTGGGTATAGGAAATCATGCACTCTGACTATGACATTTTCCAATACTCCCTCAGGCGATATGCATGTTCTATCGGCCAACTGAATCACTACTTTAGTATCGACCAAACTGACTCCCACCAATTTTTTATATATTGACAGCGGTAGGACATTTATCGAAGCACCTAGATCACACATGGCATGCTCAATTTTAATATCACCTATAGAAATAGGAAGAGTGAACATACCTGGATCTGTACACTTTGACGGCATCCTCCTCTTTTGTATCACGGCGGATACATTTTCTCCTATAACAATCTTCCCATCAGGTTTGGTTTTTCCTGCTATGAATTCCTTGATGAACTTGCTGAAGGTGGGTATTTTCAGAGCCTGCAAAAAGGGTAGGTTAATCTCCAGCTTACTAAATATTTCCACAAGGTCCTCAGTATCATCTTTCTTTTTCTTGGCTTCTCCTCGATATGGGAATGGTTTGGGTCGCTTTACTGCATTCGTGGAACTCCCTGCTGGGGCTGCACCTGTCTCCCTGCTTCCCTCTTTAAGTTCCAACTCAGGTTCTGGATCAAGGAAAAATGGGTCACTTAGTCGAGGCATAGATCCCCTTAAATCTCCCTCCTGGAGGTCATCCTGTATAGGAATTTCTCTGAGTCCAGGATCATCTCCTCGAGACTTCTGATTCCCCTTTTCTCCGTTCATCTGTGAGGGTGTCTCCTCGTTTATCACTTGCTTCGGTCCTTCATAGCCTTTCCCCGATCTCAAGGTAATTTGACTAATATTTGCTCGGTCTGGTGGTTTGACAGTGGCAGGCAATTTCCCTTCATTTCCCCGCATTTCGTTCAGCGACGTGGCCAACTGGGACATCTGCTTTGCCAACATGTCCATGGCAGACTTCTGCTCCTGCTGGGCATCTTGAATTTTGTGCACCACGTCATTATTAGCCTGCATGTTATTCTGCATGTGTTGTTGGAAATTTACCAGGTCATGCACCATGTCATCAAGATTCCGCTGTGGTCGGAAACCTTGAATTGAACTGGGATTAAATCCTTGATTTTGATTGGTTCCAACCACCTGGTTCTGGCGAAAATTTCCCTGACCTCCTTGATTATTGTTGTACTGGGTTGCTGGACCTGGGTGACTCTGTTGGAAATTTTGATTGTTTCCTGAATTGTTCCTCTGATGCGGTGGCACATAAGAATTCCCTTGGTTGCTCTGGTTCCTGTTGTTCCAGTTATGCTGATCCCCTTGGTTACGGAAATTCCAGTTGTTCAGCCCCTCTTGCTGCTTCCCTGCCCAGTTAGAATTATGCTGTGGTCCTTCCTGATTCCGGCTGGGCCATGTCTGCTGGTTCTCCGCTGGACCTGGGTGTTGTGACTGTGGTTGTTGGTTCCCTTCAGCCCATCTGAAACAAGGATTGTCCCTCCATGGTGCCTCCTTAATCTTCCACTGGTTCCAGTTGGTATTTTGATTACTTTGATTCCAATTCCCCATTGCATTCACTTGAGCTTGGAAATCTCCATCGAGTGAGGGATTATTGTAAAATTGAAGCTGATGTTCCTCTTGACCTGGGTTTTTTTCCTTATCAGTCGACCCAGGGGTATTTTTCTTTTCAATGGCATTTAGCAGTGCCTTCTCCAGTCGATCTATTCTGTCTCTAACCTCTTCTCCTTCTCGTTCCTTAACTGTGTTCGCGGAGCTTCTCCTCATGATAGCACGCGGGCAGTCATACGCCTTCTTCGCGTCGATTAATCTTCCCAGAATCTCGCGTGCCTCGCTTGCCTTATTCTTGGTGAAATTCCCCCCGCTCGAGGAATTCATTAAGTCCTTGGACTCAGGATTTGCCCCTTCGTAGAATAGATAAAATGTTTCAGCCTCCGTCATCCTGTGATTTGGGCAAGCGTCAAGCAGGCCTTTAAACCGAGACCAATATTGGCTTAAAGATTCATCGTAGTCCTGCTTACACTCTTGAATTTCTTTTTTCAAAGCGTTTGTCTTATTGGACGGAAAGAAATAGTCCAGGAACTCCAATTTGAAATCCCTCCATGTGGTGATCGAGTCAGGTGGAAGCCTCAGCAACCAAGTGTTTGCCTCTCCTTTCAATGCAAATGGAATCGCTCGCAGGCGATAGTCCTCCTCGGTAGTTTCGTTAGGCCTTTTCTGGATGCTACATAGCTTACTAAACTCGTTCAAAAACTCATAAGGACACTCATTCCTCCGTCCAGAGAATGTAGGTAAAACGCCCAGCACATTCGTCTTGATCTCAATAGACCGCTGACGTTGATTTGACACTATGGCATGAGCTGGCTCTCCGTCGAGATGTGCAGTTAGCGAACCAATCTCTGGGTCTAGGTCCACTAAGTTTGCCATTACAGACTCCTCTTCCTCCCTTTCCGAATGCTCAGTTTCTGACGACGACCGTGAATCCTCTTTCCCCGATGAATTCCACTCTTCTTCACTCCCTGATTCAAACGGAAATGGATCTACAGTTGACAACCCCGATCTGGTAGTTATGGCGGATGTTGATTCCTTAACTTGCCACTTCAACTGCACGTTCCTTGACCAAGATGGGTTGCTCCAGATTCCTGACCTTGAGCCCTTGCTCATAAACTGCCAAAAGCGAAATTCAAAAGATTAAAACTATTTACACCAAATCTCTAAACACATAAACAAACTACGCCATCCATCCCCGGCAACGGCGCCATTTGAAGAGTTGATTTCTTGCTTGCTGTATCCTATCAATTTCTAATTACACACTTCCTAGATCCAGTAAATCAACTAGATCACAAGGTCTAGAGACTCACAAGACTGGAAGTCTGGTCGTTGGTACGCAAGCAAACCTTCAAAACCCTCAACCACAGATACTAAACTAGCACAGGGAAGTAGGGATCGATCCCACAGAGATGGACTCGTATAGTACATGCATAGAGATTTGGAAACTATTTTTGGGTTGGCTGCTGCCACGCATATTTTGGGTTGAGGAATTTAACTAAGTGAATTTGGAAATAAAGTATGCTATGCTAACTGCTAGATCTAGGCAAAAAAATGAATTATGTATAAGAACTAAATCAAATCAACTACTAGATCTGGGACTTCTACGAACATCTCTAGACCAAGGAGATTAAAACAAGTGGGGACCAAACTCTGAAAAAGGTAAGTACGGACAGAATCGAATCTGCAGCCTAACTAACTAAAGCATCAACTGAAAATGACTTCATCTTCTTCAACGAACACAAATAAATGCAGAGATCAAGAAAAACAAACTCAGATGTAGATCGGAGGCATAATCTTAACAGAAAACTAAACAACGACGGAAATTAAACTGCTAGACGAAGCAAACCAGGCAGAACAAAATTTCCCATAATTTCATGCAGAAATTCACCTCCCCTGTTCAGATCCATACTTCGGATGCTAAATCCACTCCGGATCCAAGCATCAGAACAACAAACCAACCAAACACAACTCCATAGCCATGATTCTCAAATCTATTAAGATATTCAGCAACAAATTCAAGATAGCATCTCAAATAAACACTCCGAAATAGCAAGCATCATAATAATCAACACGAAATCTAACTTCATCAAAGCAAATCAAATGTAAACAGAACGGATAAACTGATTTAGCAACAAAACAACAAGCTCGACTTCCAAACGTGAAGTTCGAGACTGAACTGAGTACCAAACAGAAATTTTAAAAGAACAATTGTTTCTTCGCCCTCAAGGGACGGTGATGCACTGATACGAGACTCCTGAAAACGAAAACCACCCCAAATTTCCCATATCCCTAGTGTGTGTGCTAAGAGCGTGACTGTGTGTGGAGTGTAACCGATCTGCCATTCTTGTTGCGCACTCCTTTATTTATAAGCTTCGAGGTGGGGCCCAGCGAGGTATTGATTGACTTGATTGCCCTCAGCTTTTGGCTTCCTTCCTCTAGCTTTTCCTCGTGATTCCGTTCCTGCTCCTCGCTAGATATCCTCCTCCAGCATCTCCTGGATCTAGCGCTACACACACACCTGGCTTAACAAAACTTGTTAGATCCAGCAGAAATGTGATGTTTTTCACTACATAACCAATGCATGAAATTAGCCTTATCAAATGACAAGAACGAGTTGGTGCCTACTCGACTGGTCACTGGATGGAGGATGTGCATCGACTATAGGAAACTAAATGAAGCCACCAAAAAGGATCATTTTCCTTTACCATTCATTGACCAGATGCTAGAGAGGCTGGCTGGTAAACAGTATTTCTGTTTCCTCGACGGATATAGCGGTTATTTCCAGATTTTCGTGGACCCAGAGGACCAGGAAAAGACCACATTTACATGCCCTTTTGGAACTTATGCCTACCGAAGGATGCCATTTGGTCTATGTAATGCACCAGGTACATTCCAACGTTGTATGATGAGTATTTTTTCGGATCTACTAGAGGTATGCATCGAGATATTCATGGATGATTTCACTGTATATGGAGGCTCATTTGATACTTGTTTAGCCAGCCTTGACCTAGTGCTGCAAAGATGTCAAGAGAAACATCTAGTCCTGAATTTTGAAAAATGTCACTTCATGGTAACTGAGGGGATTGTTTTAGGTCATGTGGTCTCTGAAAGAGGAATACAAGTGGACAAGGCAAAGGTGGAAGTGATTTCGAAGCTACCTTATCCTACAAATCAAAAGGAAGTTAGAGGGTTCCTCGGTCATGCAGGGTTTTATCGAAGGTTTATCAAGGACTTTGCAAAAATTGCGCAACCACTCACTCATTTGCTGCACAACGATGTGGAGTTCGAGTTTGATGAGGGATGCAAGAGGGCATTTCAATTGCTCAAGGAGAGACTAGTGTCCGCACCAATTATCAGGGCACCGGACTGGAATCACCCTTTTGAGATAATGTGCGACGCGAGCGATTTCGCTGTGGGAGCCGTCCTAGGGCAGAAGATAGATGGGAAAAACTACGTAATTTTCTATGCGTCCAAGACACTAAATCAAGCTCAGAAGAATTACGATACTACGGAGAAGGAAATGTTGGCTGTCGTCTACTCGTTCGAAAAATTCCGCCCTTATCTTCTTGGGTCAAAGGTTATTGTTTTCACTGATCATGCAGCAATAAAGTACTTGCTAGCTAAGAAAGAATCAAAGCCAAGGCTAATTCGATGGGTCCTACTTCTACAGGAGTTTGATTGGGAAGTAAGAGACAAAAGAGGAACAGAGAATCGAGTGGCTGACCACTTGAGTAGAATTCATCAAGGAGATACGGACGAGGCTATTCCCGATGTTTTTCCCGAAGAGCATTTGTACTATATGGACGAACCACCTAGACCGATAAGCTGGGAATCTGTCTTAGTTTTAACCGGTCCAGGAGAATCTGATCGAGGAAAGCGCGTACGTAACGCAGAACCATGGTACGCAGACCTGGCAAATTACTTGGTCACGGGAGAGGTGCCAAGTTCAGAGGAAGCCTCCCGGGCCCAGAAGATGAAGCTTAAAAGCGAAGCCAAATATTACTTCTGGGATGATCCTTATCTTTGGAAGATGTGTGCAGATCAGATAATTCGACGTTGCATTCCTGAATGGGAACAAAGAGATGTACTCCATCATTGTCACTCCTTGGCGTGTGGAGGGCATTTCGGACCAAGGAGAACCGCAAGGAAAGTTCTAGACAGTGGATTCTACTGGCCTACATTGAACAAGGATGCCTTTGAATACTGTCAATGCTGCGAAAGGTGTCAACAGACAGGGGGAATCTCGAGACGAGATGAGATGCCCCAAGTGCCCATAGTGATCTGCGAAATTTTCGATGTTTGGGGGATGGATTTTATGGGCCCATTTCCGTCGTCGTACGGAAATGCTTACATATTGGTCGCTGTAGACTACGTTTCCAAATGGATAGAGGCGAAGGCTACGCCCACTTGTGAGTCTAAAGAGGTGGCCAAGTTTCTGAAGTCAAACATTTTCAGCAGATATGGAGTTCCTAGAGCGATTATCTCAGATCAAGGAACACACTTTTGCAACCGCACTATAGAAGCGCTCATGAGGAAATACGGCGTGCATCATAGATTGTCTACACCATATCACCCCCAATCGAATGGGCAAGCTGAAGTCTCTAATAGGGAGATAAAGAGTATTTTGGAAAAATCAGTTAACACCACAAGGAAGGATTGGAGTAAACGCCTTGACGATGCTTTGTGGGCGTATAGAACTGCTTACAAGACACCAATCGGGATGTCACCTTATAGGTTGGTGTTTGGGAAAATGTGTCACTTACCCGTGGAAGTGGAGCACAAGGCATACTGGGCCATTAAGGAAATGAATATGAAGTCTGTGGCATGTGAAGAAGAAAGGAAGCTGCAATTACAGGAGCTGGAGGAACTACGGCTAGAGGCATTCGATTCAGCAATGTGGTACAAGGAAAGAACGAAGCTCTGGCACGACAAGAACCTCCGGGTCAAGGAACTTCAGGTGGGGCAGAAAGTACTTCTATTTCAGTCCAGACTCAAGCTAATGCCAGGGAAGTTGAAGTCAAAGTGGGTAGGTCCATATACCATCGTTGGCCTCCGCGCACACGGAGCAGTGGAAATCCAGGGAAGTGCTCCTAACTCGGTCCCTTTTCTTGTTAATGGCCATAGATTGAAAGTCTATAGGGATAATTCTGAGCTATGCGTAGTGGAGGAAATACCACTACGTGCGCTCTCAGTTATCACTTAGCCAGACAAAGGAATATTCTCGATGAACTCCTGGGTCAAGGGAAATGTTATGTTTTTACACACTGATCCAGGGGATTCGAGAATATTCAAAGGTAATTGTACATAGTTTAATTGCTTTAGAAGACAAAGAAAATCCAAACAAAATAAAAATTCAAAAATTTCCAAAAATATTTTCGAAGACCCAAACTCAAAGGGGATTTATGTCTCGTACTTTAACCTTGACCCAGGAGTCTGGGGTCTTCATATTTTTTTAGGTCGCGGTCAAGGGAATCAATTAGAGGAAGCTGAGGAGGCCATGCCAAGTGAAGAGGTGGAAGAGCTTAGGAAGGAGGTGCAGGAGATGAGGAAAGAAGTGCAAGACGTTAGGAAGGAAATGCAGCTGATGAGGAAGGAGATGATGAAGGAACTAGGTGGGGTACGAAAGGAACTCAATGGGAGTCGGGAGGAAGTGAAAGGTCTGAGCAGCAACGTAGCAGATTTGGCCACGAAATGTGCCAAGCAAAGTGAAAGAGTGGCGGAAGCTGTAGAGATATCTACGAGGATGTTGAAATGGCTGCATCAGACGCTTCCCTTGACCCAGTCGAAGTCGACTCCTGGGTCAAGTGGCGAGGCACAGAAGATCATCCACAGCAGTCCCTCGATCAAGCCATTCCAGCAGTTGACCACCCCGACTATTCCCGAGAAAGTTCCAAATCCACCGAGGACGAAAATGCTAATGAGGAAACCAGGACTCGATCAAGCTGCAGAAGGAAAGGAAGAGCTGGAGCAACCAGCGAAGAAGAAAGTGAAAACAAACCGCCCCAGTGTTCCACCACCGTCTGGCTCTCGCGGGAGCCAGCCCCAGAAATGAGCAATTTCCCCAGACCAAGTAAATTTTAGTTTTTGTGTTTCTTTTTCTGTGTTTTATTTCCATGCGTTGCTGTGTTTTATGCTATCTTCTCCCACTTAGCCCAATGCTTGGTCTAAGTGTGAGAAGTTCTATGTTTTCTGTTGGTTTATTCTTCTCCCACTTAGCCCGTTGCTCGGTCTAAGTGTGAGAAGTGAAATTGTTGTTTAATTCTGCATTGAATTCTCTGTTTTCCCCCCTTCACGACGATGGCTTGAGGACAAGCTTGAGTGAAGTGGGAGGGGGAGAGGAATCAATGCAGTGTTATTATGCTTTGAGGAGTCGTAGGTCTAGGGGTGTGTCGCATGAACTAGTGGATATAATACGGCAGATTCCCTTAGGGAGAGCAATTGAAAATAGGAGGTATTCCAACTTAGAAGCCTGATTCTTTAGTAAGCCGAACCAATCTGAATGAAGCGAGAACGATAGTAAATGCCTTTACTTGCTCAGTTGTGAAGCCCTACTCTAGAGGTGAGTTATAAGCCTGTGATAACACTTAGAGCTAACATATGTCAAAAGTCTGCCACTGAATGCTGAAGGAAAAGAGAAGAAAAAAAAAAAAATATAAATAAAAAAGGGGGAAAGGAGAAAATATATAATCATAAAATCTGGAGGTATAAGCTGGACGAAGTCCAGAGGAGGAAATAAAAAGAGAGAAAAAAATCAAGGAGGTATAAGCTGGACGAAGTCCAGGAAATCAAGGAGGTATAAGCTGGACGAAGTCCAGGAAATCAAGGAGGTATAAGCTGGACGAAGTCCAGAAAGAAAAAAAAAAAAAGAAAAAAAGGGGGATAGTGACGGAGGATAGAAGGAGGAATTCTCATAACCCGAGGTTTCAGTGGTTTGGCAATAACTTAAGAGAGAATCGGTCCTAACATCCCTGGTAAGGAATGAGCGATCGAGTGAATCTAACAATTGGGGAAGTAAAAGGCTATCTTGACGAGCTGACAGATTGGCTAGGTAGAGGGGAGAAAAGGGCCTATTTGGAGGAGTGCAGCCTGTTGGATTGATCTTAATCTTGTGGGGACGGTTGCCTAAAAGTTGAAACCAGTTCATGCATATGTGTTTATATGTTTTCATCCTATGTGATTATGTACTCTTTGTTTTAGTGTCTAGCTTTGCCTCAGTTGTGTCTAGGTGTAGGAGTTTTGTCTAGAGTCTGTAGAGTCGGTCAAGGGGATAACCATGCTTGAAATTCGCCTTATTCTTCTTTTCTTCTTGTCTTTATACTTGAGGACAAGTATGGTTTAAGTGTGAGCAGTTTGATAAGGCTAATTTCATGCATTGGTTATGTAGTGAAAAACATCACATTTCTGCTGGATCTAACAAGTTTTGTTAAGCCAGGTGTGTGTGTAGCGCTAGATCCAGGAGATGCTGGAGGAGGATATCTAGCGAGGAGCAGGAACGGAATCACGAGGAAAAGCTAGAGGAAGGAAGCCAAAAGCTGAGGGCAATCAAGTCAATCAATACCTCGCTGGGCCCCACCTCGAAGCTTATAAATAAAGGAGTGCGCAACAAGAATGGCAGATCGGTTACACTCCACACACAGTCACGCTCTTAGCACACACACTAGGGATATGGGAAATTTGGGGTGGTTTTCGTTTTCAGGAGTCTCGTATCAGTGCATCACCGTCCCTTGAGGGCGAAGAAACAATTGTTCTTTTAAAATTTCTGTTTGGTACTCAGTTCAGTCTCGAACTTCACGTTTGGAAGTCGAGCTTGTTGTTTTGTTGCTGAATCAGTTTATCCGTTCTATTTACATTTGATTTGCTTTGATGAAGTTAGATTTCGTGTTGATTATTATGATGCTTGCTATTTTGGTTTGTTTATTTGAGATGTTCTCTTGAATTTGTTGCTGAATATTTTAGGAGATTCGAGAATCGTGGTATTGAAGTTGTGTTCGGTTGGATTTTTGTTCTGATGCTTGGATCCGGAGTGGATTTAGCATCCGAAGTGTGGATCTGAACAGGGGAGGTGAAATTTGTGCATGAGATTATGGGGATTTTGTTCTGCTTGGTTTGCTTCGTCTAGTAGTGTGATTTCCGTCGTTGTTTCGTTTACCGTTAAAATTATGTTTCCAATCTACATCTGAGTTTGTTTTTCTCGATCTCTGCATTTATTTGTGTTCGTTGAAGAAGATGAAGTCATTTTCAGTTGATGCTTTAGTTAGTTAGGCTGCAGATTCGATTCTGTCCGTACTTACCTTTTTCAGAGTTTGGTCCCCACTTGTTTTAATCTCCTTGGTCTAGAGATGTTCGTAGAAGTCCCAGATCTAGTAGTTGATTTGATTTAGTTCTTATACATAATTCATTTTTTGCCTAGATCTAGCAGTTAGCATAGCATACTTTATTTCCAAATTCACTTAGTTAAATTCCTCAACCCAAAATATGCGTGGCAGCAGCCAACCCAAAAATAGTTTCCAATTCTCTACGCATGTATTTTACGAGTCCATCTCTGTGGGATCGATCCCTACTTCCCTGTGCTAGTTTAGTATCTGTGGTTGAGGGTTTTGAAGGTTTGCTTGCGTACCAACGACCAGACTTCCAGTCTTGTGAGTCTCTAGACCTTGTGATCTAGTTGATTTACTGGATCTAGGAAGTGTGTAATTAGAAATTGATAGGATACAGCAAGCAAGAAAATCAACTCTTCAAGGACGCTGCAATGTTGAAGAACGACTCTCAGGAATGGAGTCAATTTGAGGTCCTCCTTCCTCACTAGTCCTCGACCTTTTTGAGCTCCCACGACTTTCTTCAAGACTATCTTCATCTGGCTGGAAACGCGTTGAACCAGTACTATTCAATTTCAATTCCCACTTAGGATTGTATCTCATCACCTCCTCAAACACCTTATGGTGAGTAAATTTTCTCTTACCATACAGTTGTTGAGCGGCTTTCTCAATGTCCTCTTTAGATTGGCCACTTGTAGCTCGATCATGTGCTTTTTTGTATGCAGCAATCCACTTTGTGACATTTGTGTTGAGTCGTTTGTAGCGTTGTCTCAATGACTCTAAACTTCTTTGTTGGCCCATTCCTGGATTTTCTTTTCTTGCTTCCTCATATTGATCAAGAACCTTTTGCCATAGATGGGCATTAGTTTGGTTGGTGCCAACAATTGCATCCCTGCTCACGAAACAATAAGCAGACATTAATGACATGTCTTCTTGCTCACTCCAATCATGTGGAGTGTTTGAAGCACTCAAGTTGGTTGGTGATATGACTTGGCTTGAATGTTGGTTTTGAAATGAATTTTGGAATTGATCAGAATTTGGAAAATCATCAAAACTAGGGAAATAATCTTGAGAAGGATTAAAATTTTGGGAAGGGTTGTAGTTTTGGGAAGGATAGAAATTTGGGGAATCGGAGAATATATTATTCTCATCATCATCCATAGTTAGCAACAAAGTAAGCTTAAAAATATGAAATTTTATCAAACAAGAAGATTATAGGAGGAGGAAAGAGATATTTTTTTTTGTGTGCAAACTATAGCAAATGTGGTCTCTATTTATAGAGGAAGAAAAATTATGAATTTTGATATAATTTTTATAATTTTATAATATTTTATATTAAAGATATATTAATTTAAAAGTATATATATATCAACCAATGAGATTGTGCCATTTGGCACAATCTCATTGGATGATGGAATGGAGACCGCCTGGTTGGTGTTTGGGTGGAGAGAGACCGTGGTCTACTTGAGATTGAGACAATATTATTGATTTTTTATTTTTTTTTTAAAGGTGGGGTGAGGTGGCGGTCGACCCACCCCACCGATAAACATAGTCTTATAATCACTTGCTCTTTCTATAAAAAGGTGTGATATCAAATTAGAATGGGCCAACAGTGGTCTGGCCCGCAATAGCTGATCTAGGTGGGATCGATCGACTCAAACTTCGTCCCTAATCCTATAGCCCTGAAGCTCCACCCCAACCCTTCAGGGTTTATGTTCACTTTCATTCTTTGTTCGATATCTATAGTGAGAGACGTCCACCTACAAATGACCTTTTTATTATATGACACCACGAGTTTTGTTTCTAAATCTATCATTAATGGTCCGACCATATATTTGAATGGCCCAAACAATTTTGACCCGAACTGACCCAAACCAAAGTGCCGATTTGTCTCGACCAACTCGTTTTGATCATGAATTTTCTTGTTTAGAAATTAAAATATGCATCATAACCACTCATAAGTTGTTCTAAGTGATCATCGGTTGCTTAGATGCACATATTAGTTCTAAATACGAAATGTTATCTATGTAATATCACCAATTTTATAAATTGATTTCTCTTAGAACTTACACATTTACACAAGCATCTCAATAACTTATAATTGCTTCTTAGTGCCTATTGGTTCAAGTGACACCAATATTTTCGATTTTATAAAAAATCAATCAAGTAAATTGTATTACAATAGTCATTCAAATATAAGGCTTAGACCGTTTGGTGCCATACCAGAGGAGGTAGGTACACAAGTTGAACTTTAATATCGACAAAATCTTATCCAATTAATTATGGTAATGGAAAACCTTTCCACGTAATCTACACTTCAGATTATAGTAATCCGATTACAAATTTGCCTAATTTAATTAAGCAACGCAATAAATAAATAATCCATTCATACATCATTGCGTTATGACATGGACATCTATAGTATCGTAGGAGTACTATTTAGGACGTATCCAACTTAAATTTCAATAAATAAAAATGCAGCATCACTTGATTTTTACATACAATGGGATAGATGGTCCTCTTAAAGCAATATTTTCAGTCCCACGTAATAAACTAACGGTTGTGTATTAATTTTCAAATTAATTCAAGAAATAAATATAACATTAACTAGCACGCCCATTCTTGACTAACAAAGATATTTTATATATTTGATGATAAATGATATGGGCACAATTTTTATCTAGTATAAATAACTACTACTAATACAGAGCAAGTTGGCAACTGGTCCAATTGGGCATGATTATAAATTATTTATATATCTCTCAATATTCAATTAAACAATTATAACAAATTAGAACAAATTAATCTGGACTTTTGAATTCAATACTACTTCACAGTAGTAATTTCTATTATCTATACATTTGTATAAAAAAGACAAAATTAGTTTTTGTACTTTTTTATATACACTCAACAAAAATGATCATTTGAATTTGTATATCTATTCATTATAGTATAACCCAAGGTGTAAAATATTTATCATTGATGTATTAAAATTTTAAACTAAATCGTCTTCGAATTGAGTAACCGACCAAATCCAAAGATTTGCGGATCAATTATAATTGAACAAAATCTAAAAAAAATACGAGTATATTTTATTAATGGTGGTATAGTCGATAGATTGATTAGCTTAATTCACGGGTAAAAAGACTAAAACTTAAATTATTTTTATAGTACTCAAGTGTGTATTCGCCAATATTATAAAATTGGGATAATGTAAACAAAAATGACAGTGGGAATTCATTGATTGGATAACAATAAAGATAAGATTTAATTTCTGACTGCTTTCCTAAGATGCAATGGCATTGGCTGGCCATCATGTACACTGTAAATAATAATCATATTATAATTATTAATTAAAGAATTAAAAAACATAAAATATGACTATAAAAAGGTGCCACTTTATTTTTCTCTAAAGCGCCAAAAATCATTCTCTCACAAATCATTTTAAAACTTCAAAGAAAGAAAATTAATTCTCAAATTCTCTCTAATCTTGATTCTTGATGCCCTTTTGATTATTGAAGGTTTGCATATTGTTCCTTAAATTTTTTTATTTTTTTTTATAATTTCAAGAAACACTTTGTAATAATAGCTAGATGCTGTAGCAATGTCAACGTTAATGGAAGATCAATTTTTTTTTTCATTTTCATCATCTTTTTTCAATGCATTTAATATGATAACAAACTCTCTATCACATAGATTTGGGAGGCGTTTTAGTAGGTGAGATTTTTTGGACTTTTTTTTTCAGTTGATCAGCATGGGGAGGCTTACGGCGGCGGCGGCGGCGGCGCTGTGGCTGTGGACGGCGGCGGTGGCGGCGGAGTACATGAAGTACAAGGACCCGCAGCAGCCGGTGGAGGTGAGAGTGAGAGATTTGATGAGTAGAATGACTCTT
This sequence comes from Salvia hispanica, assembly GCF_029641045.1. NCBI lineage: Eukaryota > Viridiplantae > Streptophyta > Magnoliopsida > Lamiales > Lamiaceae > Salvia > Salvia hispanica. Next base: position 2,520,582 of record NC_142696.1, read on the forward strand.
GCTGAAAAGATTGGGCAGATGACTCAGATTGAACGTGAGGTTTCATCTGCAGATGTTATCCACAAATATTTAATTGGTAGGTGCAAAAAGATCAAATTTTGATTTGTGGGATTTCATGTTTGATTCCTTATTGATGAAAAAGGGTCAATTCTTGATGAACCCTAATCTTAAAATTTGAAACTTTGATGGAATTTGCTCAATTCTTGGGATGATTGATGAAAAAGATGTTAAGCAAAAGGCCTCACTTTAAATAGTTTCTTGATTGTGTTTTTGCTGAAGTGGGAAGTTTGGTTTGTGCAAAATAGGGAGTATTGTGAGTGGGGGAGGGAGTGTTCCTCGGCCGCGGGCTACTGCAGAGGACTGGATCGATATGGTGAACGCGTTCCAGAAGGGGGCTCTGTCGACTCGTCTAGGGATACCGCTGATCTATGGGATTGATGCCATTCATGGCAACAACAATGCATATAAGGCCACAATCTTCCCCCACAATGTCGGCCTTGGAGTCACCAGGCAAGTCCATTTCTCGCGATATGGTTGATCGAATAGTTCTTGGATTGCGTTGATGTGATTTTCGTGTAATGCTGGATCAGGGATCTGGAGCTGGTCAAGAGGATAGGCGCTGCAACGGCTCTAGAAGCCAGAGCAACGGGGATTCCCTACACCTTCGCGCCTTGTATAGCAGTGAGTGAAGTTTGATGAATGATGATGAGATATTTTCTTGCTATGTTTGTGACTCCTCTTTGCAGGTGTGCAGGGACCCGAGATGGGGCCGTTGTTACGAAAGCTACAGTGAAGATCACGAGATTGTGCAGATGATGACCGAGATCATCCCTGGTCTGCAAGGGGAAGTTCCACCAAATTACCCAAACAACTTCCCATTTGTCCTTCCTAGGTAGGGATTAAAGGGCATGATCTATATATTTTTTCCAACGTCGTTGTTTGTTCGCCTTCAATTTGTCTGATTCGTGCTTGTTGTGGCGGAAGGGGGAAAGTTGCGGGATGTTCAAAGCATTTCGTGGGAGACGGTGGCACTGCCTATGGAATCAATGAGAATGACACAGTGATAGAGTGGAATGAGCTGGAAGAAATCCATATGCCTGCTTATCTCGACTCGATCAGGAAGGGTGTCGCGACAATAATGATCTCTTACTCGAGCTTGAATGGAATCCGGATGCACGCCAACTACGATCTCATCACCGGATACCTTAAAAACACACTCAAATTTGAAGTAAACACTCTGCTTATTTTGCTTCCACTTGATGAGAATTAGGCCTAATGGATTTTTTTCTCTCTGTTTGAAACAGGGTTTTGTGATCTCGGATATGCGTGGTATTGATCGTCTCACTGACCCGCCTCATTCGAACTACACGTACTCTGTTCAAACTAGCATTCTAGCCGGACTCGACATGGTAAGTAAGCACTACTAAGCAAGCATGTTAGAACAAAAAGCTCATAATCATGTATTGTCTGTGAAGAAACATCTGAATTTTTCGTAGATTATGGTTCCGACCCTCTATGAGGAGTTCATCGACGATCTAACGCTGTTGGTGAACGCGAACGCTATCCCAATGAGCAGAATCAACGATGCGGTCAGAAGGATTTTAAGGGTCAAGTTCATCATGGGACTGTTTGAGAATCCATTAGCTGATCTCAGTTTTGCTCACTATCTTGGGAGCCAGGTTTGCCTCTAGGGCCGTCTTTGAATGATCGCGTCTCGTCTTCTTCGTCTTCGTTTTTACAGTTATGGTCAATTCCTGAAACAGGAGCACAGGGAATTGGCTAGGGAAGCTGTGAGGAAATCGCTCGTTCTGTTGAAGAACGGGAAAGATGGAGACGGGCCGCTCGTTCCACTTCCAACGAGGTCAGAGAGGATACTCGTGGCCGGAAGCCACGCCGATGATATAGGCAACCAATGTGGTGGATGGACCATTGATTGGGAAGGACACTCTGGAAATATTACCATTGGTGAGTTTATGTCAAGCCTTATTATTTTGACCGTTCTGGTCAATTAGGTGCGCACGTGGCGTTGACCTAAGATTTGACTACTTTTGTAGGGACCACGATCTTGACGGCGGTGAGGAACTCCGTTGATCCCGAGACGAAAGTAGTCTACAACGAGAATCCCGAGGCGGAGTACCTAAAGTCCAACAACTTCTCCTACGCAATCGTAGTTGTCGGCGAGCCGCCCTACGTGGAGTCGTCCGGCGATAGCACGACCCTAACCCTAGACGACTCCGCCTACGCTACTATCAAAAACGTGTGCGGGGCCGTCAGGTGCGTCGTGGTGCTCGTGACCGGGCGCCCCGTCGTGATCGAGCCATACATCGCCGAGATCGACGCGTTGGTGGCGGCCTGGCTCCCCGGAACGGAGGGCCAGGGCGTCGCCGACGTCCTGTTTGGCGAGTACGGTTTTACGGGGAGGCTCGCGCGCACGTGGTTTAGGACCGTCGATCAGCTCCCGATGAACGTGGGAGATGCAATCTATGATCCACTCTTTCCATTTGGGTACGGACTCATGACTAGTCCTAGGGTTGTGAGGGCCTCACAATAGGATCACATTTGATCATACAAAACTCATTCTTTGGTGATTGATGTGGTTTTCTTACACGTGAACCTAGTGTCACCATCAATTTGATTCTCGTGTGTAATTCATGGATTGTACGAGATTAAAGGAATTTATTGTGATGGAATAGCAATAATAGTTTTTTTTATTGTTACTTGGTGTGGTGCCAATTTGCTTGTTTTGATTTAAAGAATGTTTGGATTGATTTTTATGTGAATATTAATCTTGTTTTGTTGAATTATTAATAGTAGGATTACTATATAATAAAGTCAATGGGAACGATTCCAATTTTTACATCTCTATCTCTAATAATAATAATAATAATAATAATAATAATAATAATAATAATAATAATAATAATAATAATAATAATAATATAATGACAATGCCAAAGCCCGACTTCTATATTTTTGATTATGTGCATGTGAGAGATGTATAAATAATAAGTACTATGTACTAATGTAACTTATACAAAATGAAAAAAAGTATAAGTTGAGAGTACTTAATAAATGCAAATTTAATAAATTTCTACTCCTATAAACTAGTAGTACTATTTAGTACTTACTATTTTATAGTAATTTATTAAAAAAAAACTGTGTGAACTATTGATTCATGAGTCTCTTATTGATTAGAAAAATTAAGATGAGTAGTAGTACAAGATAAGAGGATCAAATCATTATTAAATTTGATAATGTTTGTTAAAATAATTTTATTAAAAAAGATGAATACAATCATTAAATGGAAAAATTAATTAAAATTTGATAATGTTGATTGAACTGATTTTATTAAGAAAGCTAAATATAATCATTAGAATGGCAAAATTAATTAATTAATTAATCGCCATAGTAAAAGACACGTGTCGATCTCGTAGGTCCCAGCAGCCAACTTTGAAATGCGGAAAATGCATCAGACAATGTCAGAACACATTCTATTGAACCTTAATGTTTCTGATAAATAGATTCAATCAATCAACTAAAAATTCTAAAATAGATCCACTGTAAGCTCTGTTCTTGTCAGTGCAGCTCTTTGTAAGTGTAGTTAAAAGCATTCAAACAATTTTAGTTGATGCACTCAATGTGTTTGTTCATATGCCAATATGAATTTTGATCCCTTCTTTGTTTTGTTATATATATATAGATGCTGAGGATGAACAAAATGAGGGTGTTTTTGGTGTTTCTTTGTTTGTGGGCTGCTGTTGCAGAAGCAAAGATTCTCAAATACAAGGACCCCAAACAGCATCTGAATGCAAGAATCAAAGATTTGATGAGAAGAATGACTCTTGAAGAGAAGATTGGGCAAATGACACAAATTGAAAGCAAAGTAGCCTCCCCTGATGTGATGAAGAACTATTTCATAGGTGAAAGATCTCTTCTTTTTCGTGCCATTTGATTCGTTTACTGCGAAATCGAAAAAGATTCGGGTTTTTTTGAGCAGGGAGTGTGTTGAGTGGCCCAGGGAGTGTTCCTGTGGCCAAGGCCTCTGCTGCAGATTGGGTGAATATGGTGAATGGTTTTCAAAAGGGGGCTCTTTCGACCCGGCTTGGGATACCGATGATGCATGGGATCGATGCTGTCCATGGCCACAGCAATGTGTATAAAGCCACCATTTTCCCTCATAATGTTGGGCTTGGTGTCACAAGGTGTGTGAGATTGTGTGTTTTTTTGGTTAAAAAGTCTTGAATTTTGGAGATTTATTGAATGTGAGCTTTTCAGTTTAGGTGTGTGTTTTGTCACTCTTGGAAAAAGCTAGAGTGTTTTGCCTGATTTCATCTTAAAATCATGATAATTTTAGGACTATGATTGAGCTGTGAACTGTGTTGATATGCAAAGATGTTGAGTCGATTTCTGGTTTCGGCCTTCGTATGCTTCGATAATTCGAGATTTAGTTGCTATTGACATCGCAAAAATAGGGATCCACAGCTTGTAAAGAGGATTGGAGCTGCTACTGCACTGGAAGTTAGGGCCACGGGAATTCGATATACCTTCGCACCTTGCATAGCTGTAAGCCGAGTTTACGCCCCCTCTCTTAACCCGGGAATTAGATACGCTTTCGTGTTTCTTGATGTGCGATCGTTTGTACCTTGATAGGTCTGCCGGGATCCAAGATGGGGGCGTTGCTTCGAGAGCTACAGCGAGGATCACAAGATTGTTCAGGCCATGACTGAGATCATCCCCGGTTTACAAGGCGATCTCCCAGCTAACTCCAGGAAGGGCATTCCTTTTGTTGCTGGAAAGTATGTTACTTTTTTCTGATCTTTAAGTAAACTTGAATTCGGCTCTAAAACTCGGGTTGTGCATCTTTCCGAAGGACAAAAATTGCGGCTTGTGCAAAGCATTTTGTGGGAGATGGTGGCACGACGATGGGAATAGACGAGAACAACACTGTCATCAACCCGAAGGGACTGTTTGGCATCCACATGCCGGCTTACTATGATTCCATCAGAAAAGGCGTGGCCACGGTGATGATCTCTTACTCGAGCTGGAATGGCATCAAGATGCATACGAACAAGTTTCTCATCACCGGCTTCCTCAAAAATCGCCTTAAATTTCGGGTAAATATCAACATTCGATCAACTTCTCAAGATTCATCAATGGTGATTGATTGATTGATTGTTGATTGCAGGGCTTTGTTATATCAGATTGGGAGGGCATCGACAGGATCACGAGCCCTCCCCACGCGAACTACACTTATTCTGTTCAAGCCGGTGTTCTTGCTGGAATCGACATGGTTAGTTTTACTTCACCAAACAAGGAAACGAGGATATAAACACGGCCTACCTAACTTGACACATCTCTTGATCTTTTGCAGGTTATGGTACCTAAGAATTACACAGAGTTTATCAGCACTCTGACTTCGCTCGTGAAGAGCAACGTGATTCCCATGAGCAGGATCGATGATGCTGTCCGTAGAATACTAAGGGTGAAGTTCGTCATGGGCCTATTTGAGGATCCCCTAGCTGATCTCTCCCTAGCAAAACACCTCGGAAGCCAGGTTTGTCTTCCGTTGTCGTTTCTCTTCATTTCACCGGTCTTTTTGTTGCATTTAGTGAAGCGTATTATTTTCGTTACAGGAACACAGGGAGCTGGCAAGGGAAGCTGTTAGAAAATCACTTGTCCTGCTGAAAAATGGCAAGGACCCGAAAAAGCCATTGCTTCCCCTTCCGAAGAAAGCACGAAAAATCCTAGTAGCCGGAACTCATGCTGATAACTTGGGATTCCAATGTGGAGGATGGACTATCGAGTGGCAGGGCTTTCGTGGCAACAACGTCACGTCCGGTATGTTCTTAGAACGACGTCGTTTGAGATGTCTGTTATAAATGTCTGGTCTAACAATGTGATGATCTTTGCAGGAACCACAATCCTAGCTGCCATCAAGAAGGCAGTAGACCCTTCCACACAGGTGGTGTTCTCCGAGAACCCCGGCTCGAGCTTCGTGAAGGGCGGGGAGTTCTCCCACGCCATCGTCGTAGTGGGAGAGCTCCCCTACGCGGATAAGGCAGGGGACAGCACGAACCTGACCATCGCGGAGCCTGGCCCGAGCACCATCAGGAGCGTGTGTGGATCGACGAAGTGCGTGGTGGTGGTGGTGTCCGGGCGCCCGGTCGTGATGGAGCCGTACGTGAGGCGGATAGACGCGCTGGTGGCGGCGTGGCTGCCCGGGACGGAAGGGGGAGGGGTGGCTGATGTGCTGTTTGGGGATTATGGATTCAGTGGGAAGCTTGCAAGGAGTTGGTTCAAATCTGTGGATCAGCTGCCTATGAATGTTGGAGATGAGCATTATGATCCTCTTTTTGCATTTGGATTTGGTCTCACAACTCAGTCTAGGCATGTTTGAGAGATGAAAATGGCTCAGCCTGGAAACTATGAATTACTACATATATTGGGGCTATGTGAGTATTTATTATTGACACCATATTATACATCCAATCATTTGAAATCATCTCTGAAAGAAGAATAAATAAGTACTAATAGAGTAATAAATGTACATAATTGTAATAGGTAGTGTTATAAAATAACCAAATTCTAATGTATAACCAAAAAACTAAATTAATCAAATTGAAAATCATGCGTTAATTTATTATATTATTTAAGTTCATACGAGCTCTTACTTTTTTGTTTGAATTAAAACGATCTTAAAATACCTAATAAATGTCTTAAAACTAAATCAAATTGAAAATCATGTGTGGATTTATTATAAATCCTTAAAATTGACTATTTTAATGATATCTTTAAAAATTTTATTAGTTTAACATAAATTATTAAAATTATACCATTTTTAAGAGGCAGTTTAGTAAAAATAATACTCCTACTAGGAATCGAATTTAAAGAAAATTGATATGAAATGTGAGCGTATTATAATTCTACAATTTGTTAACATTATCTTTGTTCTTTTAGCAATCCCTACTTTCAAATTAGAATTTTATTAAAAATTGTTAAAAATAATGGAGATAAAAAGGCAATATTCACCATTTTTTAGTTGAAAATATTTGGTTGTTAAACAGACATTAATCTCTTTTTAAATGTTAATTTTTGAAACCTTAAAAAAACACAAAATAACAGACAGAATCCGAAGTAGCTAACGCCGCCGCAAATAACTTTTCTCCCCGATTCGAAGAAGCAATGCACAGTGCAGTGGCGCAGAGACTCCAACGCCTCTCTCTCCTGCCATCAACAACAAGGTACTTGTGTTCAATCCCTAACCCCCAAAACGACGACGTTGAGAAAATCTTTCGCTTAATCACCACATCTCCAGACCCAAAATCTCTCAAACACTCCCTCAAAAATTCCCAAATCCCCCTTTCCAATGACCTAATCGACCGAGTTCTCAAAAGGGTCCGCTTCTCTCACTCCAATCCGCTCTCCGCCTTGGAGCTCTACAAATTGACTTCCAGAATCAATGGATTTCTCCACACCGCTTATTCCTTTGATACCATGCTTTATATTCTCGGCAGAGCTCGGAAATTCGATGAAATTTGGGAACTTTTGCTCGAAACCAAGCGAAAAAATCAATCTTTGATAACCCCAAGAACTGTGCAGGTTGTTTTAGCTAGGATTGCTAAGGTTTGCTCGGTTAGGCAGACGGTTGAGTCGTTTAAGAAGTTTAGGAAGCTTGTTTTGGAATTTGATGTGAGCTGTTACAATGCGTTGTTTAGGACTTTGTCTCAGGAGAAGAGCATGAGTGATGCTAGGAATGTTTATCATTCATTGAAGCATGAATTTAGGCCTAATTTGTATACCTTTAACATCTTGTTGGCTGGTTGGAGGTCTTGCGATGAGGCGGAGGCGTTCTTTGCGGAGATGAGGGGTATGGGAGTGGAGCCGGATTTGGTGTCGTATAACTGCCTTGTGGATGTGTTTTGTAAGGGGAGGGAGATGGGGAAGGCGTACGAGTTGATTGGGAGGATGAGGGACGAGGGGATTGATTTGGATGTGATCACGTACACGTCTTTGATCGGGGGGCTGGGGTTGGTTGGGCAGCCGGATAAGGCGAGGGAGGTGTTGAAGGAGATGAGAGAGTATGGTTGCTACCCTGACGTTGCAGCTTACAACGCAGTGATAAGGAACTTCTGCATAGCGAAGAGGTTAGGGGACGCGTATGGTTTGATGGAGGAGATGGCAAAGGAGGGCTTGAGCCCCAATGCCACGACTTTTAATGTGGTGTTGAGGTCGCTGTATTGGGAGAATGACTTGAGAGGGTCGTGGGGGTTGTATCTGAGGATGAAGGGGATGGGGTGCTTGCCTAGCACGCAGTCGTGTATGTTCTTGATCAGGTTGATGAGGAGGCAGGAGAACGTGGGGCTAGCACTTGAGCTGTGGGGTGACATGGTTGAGAAGGGGTTCGGGTCCTACATTTTGGTGTCGGACGTGCTGTTTGATTTGCTCTGTGACGCGGGGAAACTGGAGGAGGCGGAGAGGTGCTTCTTGCAGATGTTGGAGAAGGGGCAGAAGCCTAGCCAGGTTTCGTTTAGGAGGATCAAGGTGCTCATGGAGTTGGCTAAAAGGGATGATGCTCTTGCTAGTCTTTCGGAGAAGATGTCCGCGTTTGGACCTGTGATACAGAAGCGGAGGAGTGATGTGGACGAGCTAGATAGGCCCGTCTCTGGCACTATGATCTGAAAGGACGCGTTGTGGTTCATGAGACTCGACAAGGATTCAAGAAAAGGTCCAGGCTTCTCGAAATGTGGTGGTTCTTGTTTTGAACCGAACCGCCTTGAGGCCACTGAGGGAGCGAGCGTTTAGACTCGTGGGAGTGGCCGGGGACGGGTCGGAAGATGGCTAATTTGGTTTGGTTGGAGAGGGGAATTTGGGAGTAAACATTGAAATTTTGTGAGACTGAAAATTTGATGTAATGAGTGATTGGAATGTAATTTCAAATTTTGAATAAAGTAAAATATTAAAGGCGAAATCCAACGCAAAAGCGTAGCAAAAAGAAAGTAGAGTGGTAGTAATATGAAAGCAAGAAACCAAGAATTGGATTTGATTCATACTTTAATTTTAACATTTAATAAAATATAAACGATTTAAAGAATAAAAACAAGACTAATCGAATTAGTGTAACATATTTTATTTCTAGTATAAATTCTATAGTTTGAGAGATCATCAATATAAGTGGGCTTGCTGCATTTATACATGGCCCAATAAATTGATACGAATCATAATATTAAAAGCCGTGTTTTTCTATTTTCAAATGTAGCCCATTATATATAGTTTTCTTTTTAAAAATTGTAGGATCAAAAATTTTCTTTGAATGTGGAAACGTGTTAATTTACTAAAAGATCAATTAAGGACTAATTCAAACACTAAACAAAGTCCTATAAAATTGTTTATTTAATTTATCGTGTGTTTTCACTATCTTGTTGAGGCGTTGGGTAGTGTTTAGGGCAGTTTTTATTAATTCTTGATCTGTGTTTACAGTTCTTGTTGAGGTGTCCATTTTGATAATTGGGTGGAGTTGTTCTTGATCTGTGTTCACTGTGTAGGGTAGGAATTAGGGCTGATTTTGATAATTAGGGAAAAATTGTTATTGATATGCATGTAGAGTATGCTATGGCTGGTGTTGACTATTTTTTATCTGTGTTCACTGATGGTTGAGGTGTAGGCTAGGAAATCTTAGGGCTGGGTAAATATACCGAAAATGGTATATCGATCGTATCGTATTGATAAATATCGAAAAATATCAAATTTTCGGTACGATACAATACCGTATCGTAAGTTTTCGATACGATAACGATACGAATTTTCTTATACCTCGGTATACCGTTTTATATCGAATATACGACATATATCGATATTATCGGTATACCGAAATATATCGAAAATCAATACGTATTGAATTATCGATACATACCGTTTATACTGCTTATAACAATAATATAATTTTTTTTAAAGATTAAAAGTTCAAAATCATAAATAGATATCCATTTAATTTATTTATATATTCAAAAAATATTTATTAAAAATCCTAAAATCATAAATAGATATCCATTTAATTTCGATATACCGTTCAGAACGGTATACCGAAGTTCGGTACTATATACCGAAATTTCGATACGATAACAGTATATATATTATCCATACCGAAACTTTCGATACAATAATGATAAGAAATTCTTTAATTTCGATAACGATACAAAATTTTCGGTACAATATACCGTATCGACCCAACCCTACTAGGAATCAGGGCTGATTTTGATAATTAGGGGAAAATTGTTATTTATCTGTGTGTTCAGTTGAGGTTTAGAGTAGGATTTAAGGCTGATTTTGATAAAGGGGGGAAATGCTCTGATTATCTTTTGCAATTAAGTGGATGACTATTGTTTATTAATGATCACCTCAAATGTTGTAGATCTATGATCGAGAAAATATACAAAATTGGTTCGATTTTGAGATCACGATGTGCCCTGAAACTGAGATTAAACTGCTAAACTTTGCCTTAATACCAAACCGTTCCATCAGTAGCATGCTCTTTCATGAGGTAGATATAGCAACATATGATTCTAACAAGGAGGAGGAGGGGGCCTTGTCTACTGAAGAAAAACTTGTTTTCAAAAATATGATGGAGAAGGTGTCCTCGCCCCAATTGTCTACTGAGATCGATGCTGCTAAGGAACTGAGCAAGATGGCAAAAGTGCATTCGATCATGGTGTTATTAGCTGAAGCAAGAGAGACCGTGACACAACTATTGTCAACCTTCTACAAAGTCAGTATCCAGGAGCAAATAGACCTTTGGAATATGATAGTTACCATGATGTCGAGCATCTCCGACCACAACAATATTAAGCGGTGACCTAATTTGCCTAATGCGATACAGCTCCTTGTTGATGGTCTAAGGGGTGGCACAATGCAGGCTAGGGGCAATGCAGATGCTGCCCTTAACAAGCTGTCATGTCTTAGGCCACAAAAGACCATGATTCGGGGATATGGCGCGTTGGAGCCCCTCATCGCACTGTTTGATGAAGGGGATGATTTTGCAGTGAAGGAAGCTGCCTTTACTATTTACAATCTCTGTCTAATGCCTATAAATAATGTGCGAGCCGTTAGAGATGGTGCTGTTAGAGTGTCAATAAAAAGGATCAATGACGGAGGGATTGTGAATCACGCACTGTTTATCCTTTTAATGGTTGCCAACAACCCGAATGCAATAGAGCAGATAATGGAGCACGGTGGAATCTCTTGCCTATTTGAAACCATAAGGAATACTCCCAGTTCCCGGATAAGGATATTAGTGTTTCCATCCTACACACGATTTGCAGTTGTGATCCTGCCGCGTGGAGGGAGATGGAACACAAATAAAGGATGCATCTGACACTACATCTGTTCAAAGGAGACCAAAGCTCCGAGAATACTGCCATTGACATCCTCAAGATGCTACGCTGTCCGACACAAAGAGTGCACAAGAGGTCATCTGAGTCTTTTTATCTATAGATAACAAAGGTTTTCATAGCTGACTGTGAATGATTCAAGACTTGCATGTTTTTTACTTTGAGAAAAGATTTGGGCAAGCACATAAAAATCAAATGAAATGACATTTCTACCCCTTATAATTTTTCTATGACTAAAACACCATTTTGTGAAAAATTAGTGGGGCAATGACCACCCTAATTTTAATCAAGATTTTGAATATATCATATGAACTTGCACAAGATCTATTTATTTACTTTTCTCATTGAAAAGAACCTATATAGAAGTATCCATAGACATACATAAATAAATTTCAATCAAGATTTCATGAATATTAATGTCCCACTCCATTAGTTTAATTAGTTTCATCATACCACTTGATAATATATTTTTCAATTCGAATAATCACCACTTTCAAACTAAACTTTATTCACCTAAAACTTATGAGAGGATGCATGATATATATGATGTCCTATCCTTTTGTTTTCTGTATTCGTTAATATATATATTATATATACATTAATTCATTTTCTCAACTCTAAAGTTTTAATGAATTTTGATATATAGTAGCATTCTTTAGTGGAAAAATTATACTACTACTTCGGTAGCTCTCCCTTGCTAAGACCGAAGTTATATAGTACTCATAGATATCAATTTGACACAAAACTAAGTAGTAGTGAGGGAGCGAGCGTTTAGGCTCGTGGGAGCGCATGAGGGAGCGAGCGTTTAGGCTCGTGGGAGTGGCCGGGGACGGATCGGAAGATGACTAATTTGGTTTGGTTGGAGAGGGGAATTTGGGAGTAAACATTGAAATTTTGTGAGACTGAAAATTTGATGTAATGAGTGATTGGAATGTAATTTCAAATTTCGAATAAAGTAAAATATTAAAGGCGAAATCCAACGCAAAAGCGTAGCAAAAAGAAAGTAGAGTAGTAGTAATATGAAAGCAAGAAACCAAGAATTGGATTTGATTCATACTTTAATTTTAACATTTCATAAAATATAAACGATTTAAAGAATAAAAACAAGACTAATCGAATTAGTGTAACATATTTTATTTCTAGTATAAATTCTATAGTTTGAGAGATCATCAATATAAGTGGGCTTGCTGCATTTATACATGGCCCAATAAATTGATACGAATCATAATATTAAAAGCCGTGTTTTTCTATTTTCAAATGTAGCCCATTATATATAGTTTTCTTTTTAAAAATTGTAGGATCAAAAATTTTCTTTGAATGTGGAAACGTGTTAATTTACTAAAAGATCAATTAAGGACTAATTCAAACACTAAACAAAGTCCTATAAAAGATCAATTAAAGACTAATGCAGTTTGCTTTGAATAGCTATGTCCTATAAATTTGTATTTTAGTTTGAACATATCTCTTAGTCAAACATAAAATATTGAAATTATTTTTATAAACTTAATTAAATTGGACTAGACTAATTTAGAAACACGTCTATTTTAAAAAAATTCTCACCACAAGCAATTGCGTCCTTATAGGATATATTTGTTGAAGAATTCTATAGTCAAATGAATCCACATAAATTATTGAAATTATATTACTAAACTAAATTATTGGACTAAACTAAACAGAATAAATCCTAAACCCTAATCTTGATAGCTTAGCCCATAAATCTTACAAATAGTCGAAATTTGATGGAGAGAAAGAGAGCGGTGGTGTGCAAGTTTAATCACGGTAAACTTTCATATGGACTTTTCATGCATTGTTGTAAATTTGAATTTTAATTTGAACATATGTATTGTTTAAATCTTTGCTTATATATGTATTGTTTAATTTATTCTTTACAGAAAGACCAAATTCATCCATCCAAAAATGAAGCCTTATTTACCATTAGAAATCATCAAAGAAATCCTATTGAGACTCTCTATTGAAAATATTGCAATTTGCAAATGCATTTGTAAAGCATGGCTAAATCTCATTGAGAGTGACGACTTTGTCAAGTCTCATCTTTCTAAATCGGCCCCTGCCCTAGCCGTGTCGACTATCAAGTTCAATTCAAATAGGGTTAATGTTTTCAAATTGGAAGACGGGCTCGGGCTCGAGCCCTTTTCAAATGTTTTTGCCAAGCATGGTTTAATCACCAAGTTTGATTTTCAGCGAGATTCAACAATACAAGGTTCTGCCAATGGTTTGCTTCTTCTGAAAAAAGCATTTGCATCAGAGCATCTCTACGTATGCAATCCCATCACCCGTGAATTTGTTGAGATTTGTGGGCGTGTTATTCATAATGGAGATCGTTTTGGATTTGGAGTGAGCAAAATCGGCGGACGGCCTAAAGTTGTCCATCATAGCCCCGAATCCGGATTTCATGTATACACTCTTGAAGCGGGATCGGGATCCGTGTGGAGAAGCGTTGAAGGCGCTCCCCCATTTTCTGACCTCTGCGACTATTCCATTTGTGGTGCATTTTTTAGTGGCAATCTTCATTGGTTATTTAAAAGTGGTACCACGATGATTCCTTATGTTTGTTGCTTTGACCTTGAAACAGAACGCTTTAGTAAATTTCCCGCGCCTTTCATGGAAAGCACATGTACAAGAGGGGTGAGTTCCTTTAGTTATGTTACAAGTGGGGGGTGGTTGTATGGTTTGGTAGATTGCCTGTGTATTCATTATTACGACACATTAGACGACGATGTGATATGGTTTTCGAAGGAACATGAACAGGTCGAGAAACGTTGGACCACGCTCCAACTCGTCATGGAACAAGAGCCTTGTTATGGACACAATGGCATGGTGGGAAGGCCTTATTATGGAAAATATGCGATGCATGCTCGTCTTCTTCCTTTTGTTTACGGAGAGAGTGCTTGTCACCCTATCAAAATTTACAGAAATGGCGGCATATTGATGCTGTCACATGATAAGCGCTTTTTTTACTATTCCAAGGAGAAGAGAAATGTTACCGAAATTAGTTTGTTCGGGAAAATGGATGATGACTGTTCTGGTCTCTCCTCCATTCTTTTCACTCCAAGTTTTCTTTCACTCAAAAGAAATTTGGGTTTGGAGAATGTAAAACCACTCAAAAGAAATTTGGGTATGAGAATGTAATGAGTTGAGTTTCTATATTTCTTTTTTCTTAATTTACATTTGACTTGTTACTTTTTAATTACTTTTGTTCATTATTTTTTACCATTTACCTATTATTGATCCATTTAAATTAACTACCAAAAAAAGTGAAAGAGCAATTGTCCTTAACTGCTATGAAGTGGTGAACTATGCAAAGAGAAAGAATGAAGAGGTTCAAATTCAACTCTGATTTGGGTTGGGTTGATTATAAGTAGTAGTACAAGTTTAGGGTTAGTATTCTTAATTTCTTTTCAAATTTTTAATCAAATGCAACTCTATTTTTTTATTGTTATATGGACTGTTATTGGGCTAATTATATTTAGGACTAAATTGGTTCGAGTTCAATAACTCTAAAGGCTCGGGCTTAAATTTGCTTGCACCAAGTCGACCCAAGTAGTGCCGGGAGTAAATCTATTTTTGTCATGCCGGTTAGTCCGTTAGTAGAAGTCTTGTTTCCATTACACGTTTCTTAAAAAACTTCTCTCTCTACTCTTTTCGTCTCTCTTACTTTATTATTTCCACTTTACTCACAAAACAACACTACATAAAATGTCATGTCGAATAACAAATGCTCCACTTAGAGTCGGCGAAGGGAGTACCGATTTTGACGAAATCACCCCCAAGGTCCATAGATGTGCAGCGTCTCCTTTTGTGGTAGTAGTGTTTAATTTGTAGAGTACTACTATTATACACTGAGCCACATATTACTAATTTTGTGCATTTCTGAAGAAAAAAAAAATTAAACGTAAAACTAGTAAACGAATTAAAAATATGAAATTAT
Organism: Salvia hispanica; assembly: GCF_029641045.1. Taxonomy (NCBI): domain Eukaryota; kingdom Viridiplantae; phylum Streptophyta; class Magnoliopsida; order Lamiales; family Lamiaceae; genus Salvia; species Salvia hispanica. The sequence continues at coordinate 2,535,915 of NC_142696.1, forward strand.
CGTAATCATCGAAAGTTATAAATTACATCGAATTAAATCAAATGATAAGTGCTTTTTTTACTATTCCAAGGAGAAGAGAAATGTCACCGAAATTAGCTTGTTTGGGCAAATAGAAGATGACTGGATAGGTTTCTCATCCATTCTTTTCATTCCAAATTTTCTTTCACTCAAGAGAAATTTGGGTATGGAGAATGTAAAATCACTTCAAAAGAAATTTGGGTATAAGAAAGTAATCTCAATTTAGTTGGTTCTATATTTCTTTTTTCTTACTTTCTTATCATAGGAGTTGTAGTTTACATTTGACTTATTACTTTTTACTTATGTTCATTATTTTTTACCATTTATTTATAAATAATAAGTAAGTTCCATTAATTTGTTTAATCTATATTTTATTATAAAATTATTATATGAAGTGTAAATATTATTTCGCATTTCTTGATACCCGTCCATAAAAAAAATGAGAGGGAGACTTATTAAGTACATGTAATACATCAAATTTTGACCGAAATTACCCCCCAAAGTCCATAGCATTGATAATTTATGCTCTCTCCCTTTTTACATGATAATTTAAAATCTTAAGAAGTTTATTTTAATCTCTCGCGCAAGAGCATGTATTGTCACTATATAAACAGCATTGACAAGTTTGATTCGAATTTGTCAGTGCTATATACACTGACCATACTATTTTATAGCATGATTATAATTAACATTGATTTATATATACACAGGGGAGTGTTATATTGCTAACTCAATGCTTAATTGCTAACTACAACTCAATAATAGCCATTAGATGTTCAAATTAAAGGCCTAGATCATTAACCACAAAATATCAATACGATCAACAAAAAACGTCAATAAGGCTATAGGATTAATTCCAATAAAAATCAATAGGGGTATTAATGTCAAGTTAGTTATAATTAACTTTTAAAAGAAATCCCAAAACTTTAAATTCATATAACATATATCAAATTAAAGATAGTTTTATAAGGATTCCAACGATATACTACATGCATATGTTCCGACGTCAAAATTTGAAAAAAAAATCTAGAATTTTCGTATTTTTCGTACATAGGCTAATGTCAATACAGCTAAGATAATATGTCAATATAAAGCATATACAATGTCAATCCTAAATTTGTATTGACATTCTCAAAGCATTGTGTTGATATTTTCGAAACACTATATTGACATTTTCATCCAAAACCCTAATTTAGCGTTTTTTTTTAATTTTTTTCAATTTAATTAATAAAAAAGAAAATTACACATGGCAAATTGTAGACCACACATTTTTTAAAATCATGTGGCCTTAAATTAGTTGTAGTTAGCAATTAAATGATGAGTTAGCAATTGATCACTCCCCTACACATCTAAATGTATATATATATATATATATATATGATAATTTTATGATTTTAAGTTCAAAATATTATCCTATGAATTATTGCATCCCAAACAAATAAAAACGGTCCGGATTTAGTCCTCTGACTTCTCCTCCACTCTCGGCGGAGGATCGTCTGACGCCATTGGTAGAATAGAATCGAACTGCTCTTAGCCATCGATTTCGTCTCTTCCTTAAATTTTTTAAGCAAAACCAGTTAGATACTTCCTTTATGTGGAATATTTTATTCAACGCGCTCAAAACTCTTTCTATGCTTAAATACTTACTTCCTCTGCATTTTTTTGGCACCAAAATTTAAAAACAAATATTTAATGTAATTAAATAGAGTGACATATTAAACAGAATAAAATAGAAGAGTTATGAGTAAGTAATACCCGTCCGTGTCAGCAGTGAGGATACCGCTCGTCCGCCAATGCAGCTTGTCCGTCCTTGCCAGCGGCAGGGCGTCCGTGCCGTTGAGCAGGTCGACGTGGCGGGCTGTGATTGGCCAATGACTTAGCTATTGGAAATTCTTTTTTTTTTTAATTCAAATTTAATTTATAAAATCATTTTTAAATAAAAAAAATATTTTCCCACTTCCCAATAAATTATATCCGTTTTCTACACACTTTTAATGTATTCCCCAAAATTCACATTTTCATCTATAAATGCTCTCACTTCAACATTAAAAATTATGTAATTTTTAATTTGTAGGATTTTAATTATGTAATTTTTATTTTTTAGGATTTTAATTATGTAATTTTATTTTTTAGGATTTTAATTGTGTAATTTTTATTTTTTAGGATTTTAATTATGTAATTTTTATTTTTTAATGTATTTTTATAATGTAGAAATATTTTTAATAATTGAAGTATTTAAATTGAATAATAAAATGGTGAGACCATTGAGCTTGTCCTTGAGGAAGAGCACGGATGTGGGTGTTGTGCTCTTGCCTAAGGACAAGTAGTAAAAGTGGGTCTGGATCCACCTCCATGCTCTTATTTAAAAGCACGAATGGAGATGCTCTAACTTATTAGAAACGAGCCCATTATTGTTTATATATTACTCCTACTATATTAAAGAATTTCGCAAACTTATTAAATAAATAATCTGAGTCATTTACAAATCATCAAGACAATTATAATGATATGATGAAGCGGTGGGAAAACCTTTGGAAATACATAGTTTTATTTTATAATTTATAATCCATCTTAAAATAATAATAATAATAATAATAATAATAATAATAATAAATAAATAAATAAAAATTCCCCTTCATTTAGTTAAAAATGAAAACAAAAATGCACAATCTAAGCCAATTAAATAATTTATAAATCCTTCTACCCACAACGTTAATAATGGTTGTATAGTTATTAATAGGGGTGTTTATTTTTCTGAATTGCTTTATCGTTAATTGATAAGTATTCAGATGAACGTGACAAATTTTGAAAAAAATAATTCAGATATGGAAGCATGGGTCGAGAAGGATAAGTAGGGGACCAAACTCATAGTTCAATTCACCTCTTAATAGAACTTTATCGTACTTGTTTTTTAGGATAAAACTTTCACATTTATTTAATTACTAGTTTAAGCTACCCAAGTTGAATTTTCCCACTAAAGAAGCTATATCAAAATTCATTGAAATTTCAGAGTTGAGAAAAATTGCTAAAGAATGTTTTGGTGTCAATGGAGGTGAATAAAATGATACGGTCTTGCAACAAAAATTATAAATTTACCACTGTTTATGATTTTGATGTAAAACCTCCTACGCAGACAATAACAGTTGATGTATATATAGGAGAAAACAACAGGATAGGAGAAATCATCTCATATAGGAGTATCTTTTCATAGTAGATGTAATTACGATGAATTCTTATAAAAATTAGTATCTTGAAACAATTACAGTAGCTTTGTTATTCGAACTAACCCATTTTGTATTTCTAAAAAGTAATTCAAATAGTTCCCGTCGAAATTCGAATGGCATATTCATGCCTAATATTTATAATCGCATAATAGCCCCAAAAACTAGATTGTCACAACTTATACGATAAATTGACAATTATATAATCTTCGATATTAGGAATTACAGAAACTAAGATATTATAATAAGTTGTAAAATAAAATTAGTGTAATTAAGAACCACATACCAAAACTCGACATGATTTTAATGTATGTATAACACGCCATTTAAAGATTTAATTTCCGATCCCCCATTTTCTTGTTGACAATAAATTAACAATAAGTACTACAAATCTTAAGATGCTACCTGACAATTATTTAAATGAATTCTAGTTTTGTCTTTTTAAACGGTAGTTTTATAGCTTTAAAAATCAAGATACTAGCAAATAATGATATTAATCATATATAAATATAACAAGTTACATAATATAAATTAACTAATTATTTAAATACAACAAGTTGTAAAATGAAATTATAATTGTATTTAATATTACAAGCTGTAGAATAAACTTGGTTAATAATTACGAATCATACATCAGAACTCCACCTGGTCTCAATAATTTACTATCAAGATAGTAAATTGATTCAAATAATTTTGTATGGAATATATGGACTTGACACTTGACAGCTACCAACATAATAAAACCAAACATAGAATTAAATTGATTCAAATAATTTCTCAAATTTGATTACTTACTTTACTGCATAACTCATGGTCCTCCTATTGTCCCCAATTATTAAACTAGATAATAACACTGGAAAACTTGATAGATGACACGTTTAAAATTCCCACCTGCCAGTAGTACTTTATTTTATGAAAATCCAAAACGTGCGACACATAAATGAAACATACTATTATCAATTACAAGTCTCACAAAATTTCACGAGATTTTTGTACTTTGTTATAACTAGTAGTACATCAATTATGTTAACCTTAGTTAGATTTAATATGATTTTCCGAATTTTTTAGATTTATAGATAGAATAAAATGATCTTTAATAATCTTTAGAATTCTTTGTCAGGGAGATTCAATGTACTGAACAGAAATATAACGGATAATCTGATCAAATCAATTTCGGTGGTTCTACCAAAATATTTGATCGGATACAATTCAGAGAAAAATCAGAATTTTCTTATGTTGATATCTGAGAAAAAGAATCTGTGAACCAAACAAGAATCGATCAGTATTTAACAAGATGAACAGACACATCTGTTAATTTCATAACTGAAATTAACTACTTTTCAAAGGTTTCCGAAATTGCAAACTAGTCCTTTAACTTTCAGAAATTACATTTTCGAATGAATTTCTTACACAGCAACTTCGTTGGAAATAAAAAATTTCCAAGCTGACCTACCCCAGCCAGGGGCTTCGCCCCTAACATCATAATGAATTCAAATAAGCGTGCACTCCGCGCCTCCAGACTTATATAATGTCTCATTATGATAATACTGATCAATCAAGTTAATCCGATTACACTAAAATATTCAACATTCTTTCATACTAATATATTCGACAACGCGTTGTTAATAGTCTTCAAACTGTGTCGTTAATCACCATTTCATTAATATGACTTGATAAGAATTCCTATATTAAAAAAACATTGCAATAGCATCATTCCGTACTTGATAAGAATTCCTATATTAAGTTCAGTTGTTATAAACCAGAATTCCATAATTTCAACAAATGCCACAAATTTTGACATGTTGCAATGTAATACAACAAGGAGGTACGATGGCATATTGTCTTTTGCATCTATTCACTCTCTATATATTCACTCCTCTTTTTTTTTTTTTCTTGCTAAATCATCAATTAATATATGTAATAAGATCCGTCTCATTTTCGTTCACAACATAAATCACCAATTTTATCGTTTATTATTTTACGTTTGCTTTAAATTTTGAATTCTAAAACAAATTATAACTACATAGATTAAAAACAACAGTCCCATATATTAAGAAAAAATGAAGATATTTAGGAATTTGATAGATGGGATTCTCGTAAAAAGTAGGTCCATCCATTTTCTCCACGCACAATAAAGGTAGGAATATTTTCCTATATTTCGATCCTTGTCTCTCTCTCTCTCTTTTTTTTTTTTCCAATCCTCTTTTATTCATATTCAGAATATATTTATATATGTGTGTCTATTAGAAGCTACATTTCGATGACCAACGCATGAACAAATGTTTGAGTTGAATTTTGCATTTGCATTTGATAACGTATATATATGTCTATTATGCATTTGCATTTGCTAATCTCCTTTAAGTGACAAAACAAAGCAATGTCTATTATGCATTTGCATTTGCTAATCTCCTTTAAGTGACAAAACAAAGCAATCGTTTTTACATTTAAATAGGAAGTAAAGATATTAGTTAAACACTACTCCTATTTGAGAAAGGGAATTGATCCTATCGAGAGCTCTTTGGTTCATCCTTTACTTCTACAAAACATGGCGGGGGGAGGAGGCGACCACGTTCAACATGCTCTTCTGATTACCCCCGTCTGGGCGGTTGCCACGACTTGCTTCATCTTTGTCTTTTTCGGCTCCTTCGGCGAACATCTACTCCACCGTTTTAGCGCTGTAAGTGTTCATACTTTACTTTAATATTATTTGACGAAAAATTACTTCATTTTAACACCCACTCTTGTTTGAAATGTTAGTTCCTCAAGGGGAACAACAAAAATGCTCTGTACGAAGCTATCGAAAAGCTCAAAAGTGGTAACTCATCTCTCTCTTAATCTATATTTATCGTTTGATATATAAGCTCAAAACGGTTATGGTTGGGACATGACATGTTTAAGAATAAAATCAAATATGTTGCTTCCTATTTTTCATGATCTGCATATTAGGGTGTAAATCTTAATTCACCGGCGGATCCAGGGAACCACCCCTTCCCGGCCGGCCGGGGAGCCTAAATATCCCTTACGATCATGCTGAAAATATCAAAATCGCCCCCTGCCTGCGAAAATAATATGAGTTTTCAATAAATGTCATACTGAAATTAGGAGCCTAGTGGTTATGTTGTTGGTCTTTTAAACAAGTGATCCGGGGATTAACCTCATTGACAACATTTTTTCTTTACTGTTAAAATACTTATTTTATGTGATATATATTTTATTACTTGTATATCAAAATAAATATTTAAAATATTTATGGAGTTTACATGTTTACTACGTATTTTACTTAAAGTATTACTTTTGTATTTTTTATATTTTATAACCAATCTTTCTTTATCTTATCAACTCATATTACTTCTTACTATTACCCAATCAAATCATTAAAATACTTTATGAATTTAGATTTTTATTAGTTAAACATATTATTTTGTTATACTTACAATTTATTTTTTATTTCAATAAATTTTTAAAAATATTTGAAACATTTTACGGTTAAAATACTTATTTTATGTGATATATATTTTATTACTTGTATATCAAAATAAATATTTAAAATATTTATGGAGTTTACATGTTTACTAGTATTTTACTTAAAGAATTACTTTTGTATTTTTATATTTTAATTAATATATTATTTAATTATATTATTAAAAAAATTATATTAATTTTTTAATATTTAATTCCGCCCCTCCCGTGTTCATGTCCTGGATCCGCCACTGAATCTTATATTTTTTGTGCATGTCTTTAATTTGCTGTACGTATGTTAAGTTGGACTTTTGTATTAATTTAAGGCTAAAAATGTCGTCAATAAAAAAAATACACGGAAATAAGCTTTCCATGTCAAACACAAAAAGAGTATACTCACTATATTTGGGAAGAACACTTTGAATGCCCACTTAGCTTTATTCTTTTTTAGACGTTTGGCAGGGCAACTGAACTATTTCTTTAAACTAGCATGCACGGGACATAAAATTTTCAAATAATAAAGATAAATTATAAAGTAAGTAGATTAAAAAAAATAATAAGAATATAGCGATATAGTATATGGTTAAGAATATATGTTCATTACAATAAGTATTCATAATATTATAAAAAACATTAATTTATAAATAATAGAAGTTAAAAAAGAGAAATGTACCCACTCTAAATGAAACATCCATATTCGACACATGAGTTAGTTCGAATAAGATATAGTAGTACAAATAAAAGAAAATGAGTTAGTTCATCTATTCACTTTCTATATATTCACTCCTCTTTTTTTTGTCACTCCATATTCAACAAATGAGTTAGTTCATCTATTCACTTTCTATATATTCACTCCTCTTTCTATATATTCACTCCTCTTTTTTTTTCACTCCATATTTGACAAATGTGCGACTAAATATTAAAGAGGAAAAATCCAAGCATTGAATTATATAACTGTATATTTTTCAAAATAGTGAGTACTTTTCGAGTATTTAGAGTACATCAACTAATGTAGGACTTTAAGAGGAGATGTCATATTAGGAATCTGGATATTCCCATGCATACAGCAAAGTGAATAATCTTAGATTAGTCGCGTTATTTGGTTTGCCAAAGCGTTTCTCAACCCAAAAGAATGCACCTCGATGTGAACACGTTACTCAAGCATCACCAGCATCCTAATATTTTGCAAAAGAAAAAAAGGGAAATATAAAACAAATATAAAAATAAAAATAAAAAGAAAGAATCAGCCGCCCGCTCAGCCTCCTTCCTCGCTCCTTCTATCCTAACTCACCTCGTTCGCTTAAAACTCCTTAACTTGAATTCCCCTCACTCCGTCTTTAACTTGTAGAAATAACCTTTTTGAAAACATAAATAACGTACTAATAAGTCTCAAGAATCTATATACTTATAGGAATGCATGCCCCTAATTAATCTTGACCCAAGAACTTATTTAGAATTCTAGCACGAAAACAAATAAATTTGCAGTCCAAACTCCCTCGTAAATTAATTCCATCCGGCCCTATCTTCATTCTCCTATTTCTCCGGCCTAACTAATGAAAACTCCTTGGCCCAATTCACTTAAAATGGAGCAGCCCATTTTCTCACAATAATCGACAGCCTCCCAACTACTACTAATTAAAAGAAAGCTGACCCACTACTAATTAAAATGAGTCATGAAAGTCGAAGATAAACCTCCAATTCCATGTACCAGCCTTATTGTTTTGGTGATAAAATGCTATTGAATTCTTTTCATGATTATAATATTTTTAGTCATATTTTATTTTATGAATTTCAATTAGTCACACATAATTGAATTTTAAGCTAAGTATATATAAACATAAAACAATGCCTTTGTGACGTTGTATCAATCAACCAAAACAATTCCTTTGTGATGAACAAGCTACTGTTAAGAGCCTCCTACTCTCAACGAAGATCACTTGATTGATCACGTACGAAACACAGACAATTCCGGCGCCCCACGAATAGTGTCGGCGGTTACTCTCTCTCGACTCTCCGTCGATAGTTAATTTAGGGTTTGTTGTATTACGCAAGTAATTTGAGCAAATAATTCTTCATTAATTGAAAGACGGAATTAATGAAAGCCCTGTTTATATAATCCAAGGACCCTAGGGTTAGTTCGAACTAATCCTATACATCATGAAAGAACCAACAAAATAAGGAAAACTCGACGGAGCTTATAATATGCTCAAAAATAAGTTCAATACTCAATTAAATAATAAAACACAAAAATACGACTCCAACATTAAGAAAAATAAACTGCACTTCTTGTTGATGGCGAGCGCCTATTTGGCGACGTAGTCATGAAGTCGCTCCGGCGGCTTCAACTGCTTCCTTGGTCGTAAACTCCTTCCTTCGACAACTACCTCTTCCAACTTTTCTTCCTCTCGCTCATCCGGAACTACCACACTCGGTAGCGTCGACTCTCGCACCTCGTTCGACGACACCGCTTCACTCCTCACACAACAAAAAAAATGTCAGTTTACCGACGGAATTACAAACGGAAAAATTTTTGCTACAAATAACCGACGGAATATTCCGTCGCTAAATTATTTTCCTTTTTCAATTAATGTATTTTCCGTTGGTAATTCCGTCGGTAAAAAAATAATTACCGACGAGTTCTTTGACGGACAATTAATGTCCCTCGGTAAAAAACTCGTCGGTAAAAAAATTACTGACCGGAATTACCGGACGGAAAATAAATTAATTAAAAAGGAAAAATATTACCGGCGGAATTTGTAGCAAATATTATCCGTCGGTAATTCGTAGCGAAAATTTTCCGTCGGTAAACTGCCATTTTTTTTAGTGTCACTTCCTCCTCTTCACCAATAGGGGTTGGGTTGTGTGTTCGTAACAGTATCCCATTGTCTAAACTTGTCTTTTATACCACAAAATATGTCCTTCCACTTGAGATTTAGCATCAAATCTAGGTCTGCAATTTGACCCGTTCTAGTCATCATCATAAGGAATATCTCCCGAACCCTTCACCCAGTCATCATCTTATTTGCAAAGAGAGATGCAAAACATCATCAACAACACATCATGCTATGTTAATAAACTCAAGAACCTATATCCAAAATATGTCTCTGATATTGAATTTTGGTGCAGTGCTGATGGAGTTAGGATTTATGTCACTGGTATTAACAGTGACAGAAGATCCTATTTCAAAAATATGCATATCACATGCGGCTGCACATGATGATAATATGCGAGCATGCAAGTCACTTGAATCACCTTCATCTGATTACTGCACATCTAAGGTTTAATTATTAACTCTTTAAAGTTATCTTTATCTTGTATTTTTTTTCTTCCTAAAATTCATGGTTTTGATGGAATAATAGGGGAAGACTTCCTTTATATCTATAGCGGCTATGCATGAACTACATATGTTCATATTTGTGCTAGCCGCTATGAAGATCGTGTATAGTCTGACCCATATGGGCTTAGGGATGCTTAAGGTAATTACTTTAAGCTATCCTTTTTAGTTCTTAATCAAACACTAAAACGTTGTTAAATAGTTTAGTAACTTATTTATGGCCTACACGTATAGATGAAGAGGTGGGCTAGTTGGGAGAAGGAAACTAGTACTGCAGATCCAGAGAGAATTACGGGAAGTATTGTATCAGATTCTCCTTATCTATGGATTGTAAGTATATTCAGTATGTTTTAGATTTTAAATTACAATTCAACTTTTGGTATAGAAATTAAATTTTGATCTCACTTTTCTTTTTGGTTTGTGGCAGAGATGTTTTTTCCGGCAGTTCTTCCAATCTCTGACAAAGGATCACTACCTCTCTCTACGTCAGGTTAGGGTTTAATTTGTTTGTCGTCTGAGTTTCTGTTGCACCTTTTTTCTGGTTTTAAACTAAAATCAAATGTGTAAACTCAAATAGGAAGGATTGGATTCCTCCTTGGATTATCTCACTTCCTAAGTTGATGTTTGTGGATTTGAATTCAAGCTTTGTGTGTTTTTAGTTGTCAATGTGTAAAAGTGGGAATTTTTATGTGTTGTCTAGAATTGGGGATTTTAGTTATGTTTTTGTTTTAGTTTTCTTTACTTGTTAGTTGGGGATGAAGTTGTATGAATTGATGGCTTGAATCAATTTTCATTTAGTTTGTAGGACTATTGAAACCCTAGATACAAAGGGATGCTTGATTTTGATTTGTGTTGATGCTTTTGAAACTATACTTTTATTTTAGAATCAGGAAATGAACTTCTAGAGTAATGTTTTTGGATGGCCAGTAAGTATACTGTTTAAACAGTAGGTTTCGGGGTTTATTTGACAGATCAAAAGAATTTATTTTCGGCTCATATTTTACCAGAAGTTATCCTTAGATGTCTTCTACATTGTCACCAAAATTCAGCTTCAACCAAGTTCATATGGATTTATTATGAATTTTCTAAAAGGACTGCCCTGTTTTCTGGCAGGTTGTTGAAAAATGTTCATAAATCCTAAACGAAAAGAATTTCAAGCTCAAAATTAATCCTCATAAACCTGACTTTTATATGTTTCTTTTGCAATTGGTTTCGTTGATTTTTGACTTACGAGTCAATTCGAATGATTTTCCAAAGTTAGTGCTTTCTGCCATGATTAGTAACTGAAAATTGTAAAACATGATTCTGTTGATTTCTTTTTTGAGTAACCTATTGGTGTGAGATGATTATGAACTTGAGGTATGCTTTAAATAATGATGTAGGGAGGATGTGTGATTTTTCTTGGAATTGTCTAATACCGTTTCGTATTGTTTTGTGAATTATTTTCAGTTTATCGTATGAGTAGTTTGACAGCTTTTATACTTGATGGTTTGTTTGGATTTATTGTTGTAGTTGATTAAAATGGAGTGTGTTGTGAGTTGAATGAAATTGTGTAGGTGTTAAAGCTTGAAATTAAAAATTTGAATGTGTGTGTGTGTGTGTGGACGTGACTCGTGAGTGTTGTGTACTGTGTGTGTGAGAATGTGTGTGTTGTGTTTGTGCTCTGTGCGTGTGCGTGTGCGTGTGCTGTGTGTGTGTGAATGTGTTTGATGTGTGTGTGAATGTGTGTGCTGTGTGTGTTTGAGGATGTGTGTGTGTTGTGTGTGTGTAAGAATATGTGTTGTGTGCACAGTTTGTGTTTGAGGATGTGTGTGCTGTGTGTGTGAATGTGTGCAGTGTGTGTGTTGTGTGTGTAAGAATGTATGCATTGTGTGATTTAATAAATATTTAGAATTCCACTACTTTTGACGGAGAATGGCTGGATTCTCACCATGACCACAACTCTGAAGCTCAAACTATTTCATGAATGAATAACATCCTACTGCCCAGCTGCCTTCTCTCTCTCTCTCCTTAACCGTTGGATCTTTCATGCCGTGTTGTCACACTCTCCTCACATCTGTTTTGTTGAAAGATCAATTTATTCATTCTAACGCTTTTCATAAGTTCTCTTGCCTTGTTCTTCTTTCCTCTTCTTTTATTTTGTCATGCATTATGCAATAGTGAATAAATGCATATATTTACTTCAATTTGATTGTGGCAGTCATCAACGGACTCCTTCAACTTTCGAAGGCATATTCAGCAAGCGCTGGAAGACGATTTCAAAGCCGTCATCGGAATAAAGTAAGTGTATTAAAATTATGTAACTTCCATTTTAATTTTTGGCTCAATAATATTTTTATTATTTGTGAACAGCCCAGTCTTGCTTGTCGTGGCCGTCATATTCTTTTTCGGGAATCTACTTGGTAAGTTCAATTGATCATTACTTCTGTTTGATTATAGTATTTATTTTATCTGCTATATAGTACTCCATTTTAATAAACCGAACCAAGGTTTAGAAAGGATCATATCAGAATTGTCTGTTTCATTAATTAGTGAAGAGACTATTACAATGCTTACATGGTTTAAACTGATCATCACTACATTAAGTATCCACAGTTAGAGACTCTACCTGCTTTATCTTGCATTTCATGCTCTCTTCTTTCACCTTTGCATCCTCGTCTAATATCATTAGCATCTAATCAAATCAATGTTATAGGACGGCATGTCTTCGTATGGATATGGTTCCCATTTTTGCCTTTACTGGTGAGCATATTTTTTATTTTCTCAAAAGCAATTTTTCTGTTTTTGGATTAGAAATTATGATTTATAATAATGTAGGCAGTGTTATTCGTGGGAACAAAGCTGGAACTAATAGTGGCAAGAATGACTCGTGATTCTTCCTCATTCAGCGATCTATTCTGGTTTAGACGCCCCCGTCTCATATTGAGTCTTCTTCATTTCATTCTATTCATGGTATATATAGCTTGAAATTTCTTAATTAATTATTATTAGGAGTTGATTAACAATTTTAATTGAATACTTATCTATAATTAACTTTGGTGATCTTGTTTTGCAACAGAACACATTTGATATATCCATCTCCATATGGGTCTTAGTACGTAATCTTCTCCTATATTTCTTTTTCTTTTCTTTTCTCACGACATTATTTAATTGAAATAATAATGTTTTAATTTTTGCAGTGGCAGTATGGATTCCCAAACTGCATGCTCGATGTGTATCCCGTGGCCTTATTTATCAGGATTATGATAGCGTAAGTATATAAGCACTTTTTATAGTATATATATAGGGAGTAGTAGTTATTAGAATTTCTAAGTAATGTGTTAGATGAATTTAATGCAGGCTGATAGTACAAGTGTTTTGCAGCTACAACACTCTTCCCTTTTATGCCCTCGTTACTCAGGTTTTGCAATCGCCTTCATTTTTGTATCTAAGTACGACAATTCTTTATCTAATGAGGTTTTAATTAATCTGCAGATGGGGTCAAGATACAAGGGTACAATGGTTGAAGAGCCTCTACACCACTCAGGGGACATCCCCACGCCCGTGGATGCGGATGCCTCCACATCCCATCAGCCACCGACGGAGTTCAGTGGTGAAGACGATGAGATTGTTGAGTGCGAGGGAACCACAGAGGCTCCCATGTCCAATCAGCCACTGCCAACGGCTGGTATGTATTGTATTTCTAAAAATAATAAAAAAAATAAAATAAGATATTTAACCGTAAATGGTTAAAAGAAAATGAGACATTTAGACTAGTATTTGATTTGATATGGAAAAAAAAAAACTACTATTGGACCTTGGCGCCAAAGAAGGCGGATGCGAAATAGGTTAGTTAATTTTATTTTCACTGATGTAGGAGAAATGGCGAGTGAAGAAGCTGGTCACCACGTCGACGTCGTTCCTGTCGACCTCCCTGCTCCCGCCGGCTGGTCAAAGAAGGTCCTCTCTTGCACCATTTCATTTTTTTTTATTTTCTTTTTTTTGTTTGTTTAATCTGTTCCTGCGTAAATTTCTTAGTTGCATTTCTATTTCTATTTGGTGTTGGCTGAATATTCCTTTTGCAGTTCAATTCAATTCGATCTTAATTAGCTGATTGGTATGAGTTATCTATACATTTAGATAATGTTTTAACAAACACAATCTATCTAAAATTTTGTAGTCATCAAAAATAAAAATAAATCAGCGTTAAATGACCTTCATCCAGCGCTTGCTAACTTTTTTTTTTTGTGTGTGTCAATTTCCCATCTCTCTTTGTTCGTTATGAACTTCGATTACCATTTCGTTGTGTTTTTTCAGTGTTTTGGTGTATGAGTGTTTTGTGTTTTCTCTGTTTTCTTCGTTGGTTGGTTATGAACTTTGATTTTCTACTGCTTGGAAATTATCAGTTTACTCCAAAGAAAGGCAGCATCCCTCAAAGGAATGACGTTTTCGTATCTCCGACTGGAGAGGAGATCAAGAGTAAGACACAGCTGGAGCAGTACCTCAAGTCTCATCATGAATCTTGTGTATGTCTTTTGTGTGACAAATGTGATGAACCTTTGATATGATGTGCTACACAGGTGATACTCCTAGGCGTTGTGCGAGATTGAGTGAGAAATCTAAGGAAGTTGCTGCCACCCCTACAAGTCAATCACCCAAGAAAGAGCAAAAGAGATCCGCCACAAAGGCGGCCGTGGAGAAGAGCAATGCTGACGCAGAAGAGGAAGAAGACGCTACAGCTGAAGAGGAAGACCTCATTGCAGGAAGCGATGATGCACAGAAGAAACCAGACACGGAGGAATCTCCAGCCGGTGTTGAGGATCCCAACAACGCATCTACCGTCGTGCAGGGGCCAAAGGCAGACAAATCTAAGAAGGCCCTGAACTTCATTGTTGTGTTCTAGTGATGGCACCTAAAATAACTTTAAATCAACTAGTTTTCACTATCTTAAAATCTGAAATAACTCACATTATCAGGTGTTTTCAGCATATACATTTTCCTTATACCAACTAGTGTTGGAAACGTTTGGGGTTATGGGAGCCCTTTGGCTTTCCATCTTTTGTAACCACCTTTTGCATAATGGCTTGCTTAATATTATCCCTAAATTCACGCTTTGAGACAAATCGATGCAGCCAAAGCCCCAATCCCAGTGCAGAGAGCACTGAAACATTCGTCACGAAATCAGGATCGGCACCGGCCAATTGCATCTCTTGAAACTCGTTCCGGCATTTCGTCGAACAGCTTGACCGCATCCCCAAATTGGCCATTCCTCATAGTATTCCATGAAACCCTATTCCTCACCAACATATGACTAAATACCAATCTCGCCGATCCAATTTCCCCAATTTTGGAATACATGTCGATCGGAGACGTACCGACCTTCACATTAGCGACATCCAGTCCAATTTTTTCGCGCGTAGCCATGAATTGAGGGACCGGGCGAGGAGCCCTGCGATGGGTGATGGGCGCAGCCGGAGAAGAGAGTGATGAAGGTTTGGCTCAATTTCGGATACGGTTGAATTGGATTTTTACTTTCGATAAACGGCCGTTTTTGCAGTGGTGAGCTATGGAAGAAGTCCATGAGGCAGTATCAGATTCGAGAGAATTGTTGGGATTGATGTTCTGGGAGCTGCGGTGGAGGTGGCGGCGATCTGGAGAATCGGCAATCGGCGGCGATTGGCGGAGAGGCGGTGGTTTGAAGCTGGGAATGCTCATTGTTTCGAGATTTACACACTTCCTTTTATAAGATGAATATTTCTATGTTTTATTAGAAAGATATTTGAATTTTATTAAGTACTTCCTCCGTCCACGAATAAGAGTCCCGTTTTTCCATTTTTGTCCGTCCACGAATAAGAGTCCTGGTTCATAATTACCATAAATGGTAAAGAGACCCCCCATTCCACTCACATATCATTTAAAACTAATATATACAAGTGAGACCCCTATTCCACTAACTTTCTTCCACCTACTTTTCTTAACATTTCTTAAAACCCGCGCCATTTAGAAATGAGACTCTTAATCGTGGACGGAGGGAGTATTTAGTAGTGGATAAATTCTGAAAAATAACAGTTAGATTGATTTGCAATTTTAGAATGATTTATTAAATGTTATTATTACACCAATATTTTTAGATCACCACGACACAATAGCTCAGTGGTATTCCTCGCCTTTGTAAGGCCGAGAGACAAGAGTACGAATCTCAAACCTACCAAATAAAATAAAAACTAACACTTTTTAATTGGATGGATTCTTTTTTCTTTCTTTTTAAAGATCAATAAAAAATTTTATGTAGCTTAGTTTCCAATCCCTAATTTTGTTGGGGTAATCCCAATAAAAGATTACATGTGAAGAATATGGATATTTCTATAGAATAGATAAAATTATGTACCTTTTCAGATTGTTATATTTATACTGAGGGTGCGGTTGGTAGATTGATAGTAGTACTTATGTTACACTATAATTTAATGTTTTAATAAAATTATCTTACTTTTAACATTTTGATCAAATAAAAAAATAGAATGTTAATTTATTTTGTCTTTTGTCTTAATTTTGTCATGATTCTAATCTCAATTTTAATCTTGAAAAACTATCAAACAAGTACTATAACACTTTTTATCCCCCATAGTCATGCCAATACTGAACTCCAACTTTCCAGCCCTTTGATTAGGAACTCTAAAACTTAATATGGTTTAATCTAGTAAAGAGATTTGAGCCAATGTCAAAATGTAGAGAATAATAATTAGGATAGAAGAGAGAGAGATAATCAGAGGCACAGTTGATTTGCACTCTATACCATGCGAAATTTGTAGAATCGAAAATGTAGAGAATAACATATAAACTCTTCCATTAGTACTCCATTAAAATCAGAGGCACAGTAAATGAGTATTGGAAACTCTTCTTCCCCAATTTTTTTACATCTCACGCCTACGTACCATCAAAATTGGAAAGAATACTACCTCCGTCCCTGAAAATTTGATACAGTTTACTATTTCGGTTCGTCCCTGAAAGTTTGACACACTTCACTTTTTATCATTTTTGGCAGTGGACCTCATATTCCACTAACTTATTTCTACTCACATTTTATTATAAAACTAATACTTTAAAAGTAGGACTCACATCCCACTAACTTTTTCAACACACTTTCCATTACATTTCTTAAAACCCATGTCGGGTCAAAGTGTGTCAATTAGGGGTGTCGAAACGGGTACCCGCGGGTACCCGCACCCGATTTAGGCCGAAACTGTTGTCCCGATACCCGTCCCGCACTATGTCGGGTATTACCCGATACCCGAGTCGGGTATCCCGCACCCAACACGGCGGGTACCCGACCCGACCCGATTTTTTTGAAAAAAAAAAACTTTTTTGTTTATTATTTGCATTATCTTCAACTTGTTCATCGTCATCCGTGGTAATGTTAGTATTTTTTATGCATCCTAAAAGCACATAAAAAATCCATAAATCATTAGTGATTAGACATTAAACATCCACAATTTAATAAGTATATGTATATGTTACTGTATATATAATGAGTGTGTGTAGCATATGCTACTGTACATATGCTACTACATACATATGCCCTATTGTAGTGTATTCTATATAAAATTGGTATTTGTATGCTCTTTAATAAAGAAAAAAAGACAAAAAAAAGTTGCATGTTGAAATCAGAGTATGACCTGGATAATTTAAAAATTATATAAATATTAATAATTACAAAATACTTAACTATAATCGGGTAATTTTTGGGATTATCGGGTATCCCGAGCGGGTATCGGGTATACCCGATACCCGCAAAACTACAAATACGATTACCCGATCCCGACCCGTTACCCGTTTTCATCGGGTAACGGGTACCCAATACCCGACGGATATCGGGTCGGGTGTGCGGGTACCCAATACCCGTTACCCGTTTCGATACCCCTAGTGTCAATATTTAGGGGATGGAGGTAGTAACATTTAAACTCTTCCATTAGTGCTCCATTAAATAGACATATAATATTAATATCACTCACAATATTAGCACCACATTTCAGCCCATTAATAGTTAGTACATAGCGGTGGAATCTGTTTTAGATAGACTACTAATTTATACACACACATATATAAAAATATAAATTAAATCTAATTTAGAATTAAAATATACATTTCTTCTTGTCCTATTTTTGGGATGTTACATTTAGTCCCATTTTTTACTATTTTACCATTCAGTTGATGGATGTATTTGCCCATTTTTTGAGATGTCTCAACCTAATAAAGTCATTTTTATGTGAACTTTATATCGCATTGATTCGATAGGTTAACCAAAAATCTGAAAGCTTAAGTTATGGTCGAAATTTTTTAACATTAATAATTTGATGGTCAACTTGTGAACACAAAAGAGTTGATCAGATTAACATTCCAAAAGATGATCACAATTACATGACTTTGGGCAGAAGGAAAGTACAAATTATTAATGACTGTTTTGTGAAAATTATTGAAGGTAATCATAGAGTTGGAAGTTGGAACATGATAAAGAAATTATAAACTACACAAAGCGAAAGAGTGAAATACACATTATTTTAATATATCATAATTTTGCTAATAAAATGACTTTATTAGAAAAAAAATTAAATATCTGATCACTCTTACTTTATTTTATATATCATACTATAATCTTTCTTAACTCTCGTATACTTTATTTTCTTTTTTATTTTATTTTATCTTCAACGCGAGGTTCCAAATTTTTCGAACCGAAACCGCGACCGAACCGCCGGTTCCGGACGGTTCCGAACCGGCGGTTTCACGGTTCCGAACCGCCAACACAATGATATATTTAAACATAGTTAATCCTTATATTAAAACTATACTCCATTAAATAAAACATTGCTGAATGATCCGGTTTATGAGTTTTATACTCTTATATAAATAACTTTCATTTTTAGATTTGGTAATATCCGTAGAAACAATAATGTGGGACAAAATTTTGTAGCAAAAATAACTTTATAATTTTATTTGGTAAAATTGGATGGTAAAAACATAAGATAAAAGATAATAAAATAAAAAAATAACTAAATTACAAGATGGAGTCTATGTTGTATGGTTTATGGTAATAACTTTATAATACTATTTCCGATTTTATTAATTAACATACTCCCTCCGTCCGCGAATAGGAGTCTCGGTTGGCCATTTTCATCCGTCCGCCATTAGGAGTCCCGGTAAGACATTTTATCTTGGGAGTATAAAAAATGACCCCACTTTTCCCTTAATTTAGAAGCTGCAATTAATTTTAATCCACTTTGATTGCAAATAATAATTTAAATGGGTCCCATATTCCACTATCACACACTTAAATTATTACACTCAAACTTTTCTTAAAACCCGCACTCAACTCAACTGAGACTCCTATTTACGGACGGAGGGAGTATTTTTTTACGTATGGAATCTATGGAGTATGGATAATTATTAATAAATATTTATCCAACATTTTTTAATAAACTTAGAATAATTGATTACTTCAAATAAAGTATAATAAATTAACATTGGTTAATGTTATAGTCTTCAAAATTGATTGGTTGACGGTGGGCGATGGCTGCACTATTCAAAATTGATTGCGCAGAACACCATTTCTTTTATTTTTATTTATTTATTTATTTATTCTTAAATGTTGATTTTAAATTCAAATTAGATCTCATTTCTCTCTATTTTTATCTATATTAAATACTCCTCTCTATTCTTACTTACCCTCACCTCATTTTAGTGTTAACAAGAATTTCTCTCTTCGATCTCTCAATTTAAACTATCTATTTCCTTGTTCCAATTTATTTTATAATTTCAAACTATATGGCAAAAAAAAATTAACGGAAAAAACCGTGAAACCGCGAAACCGAACCTAAACCGCTATGAACCGTCCAAAAACCGACAGTTCCGAACCGAAACCGAAACCGTGAAACAGCCTCACGGTTCGGTTCCGGTTCCATATTTCCCAAAACTGGAACCGCCGGTTCCGAACCGTGGGCAGGTCTACACGGGATCACTAATGATTTTGTTTGTTCATACTATAATTAAATATTAAGAAAACTAAATATGGGCTTGCTCAGTTGCTCCTAGGGGTGGGTAGGTAAGGTATACCTTATCGAAACCATCATACCGTATACCTTACCGTAAATACAGTATGCAAAAAAGTCATACCTTTACCTTACCAAAGTTTTCGGTATACCGAACTTCGGTATACCTTATTTTCGGTATGACGAATTTCCATACCGATACCGTACCTCATTTACGGTATACCGTACCAAAGTTCAGTATACCTTACTTTTGCGGTATACCTGACTTTCAACATCAATTAAAATAGAAAATAAGAGTATTTAGAATATTATTTATATTTTATAATTTTAAAAATAAATTAAATATAATTTATTTATAATTATATTTATATTTCACAATAGATTTTATAATTTAAAAATATATAAAATATATTTTATATATAATTGTGTTTATATTTTTGTGGTATACACCTCAGTTTACGGTACATACCTTAATTTACGGTATATACCGAATTTCGGTATGCAGCGGTATACCGCGGTATTTGAAAATTCGTACCGTTACCTTACCGGAATCTTTCAGTAAGGTATCATACCATACCAAAAGTCACGGTATACCGAAAATTCGGTATTTTCGGTATTTTTTCAATACGATAAAGCCGGTATTTCGATATTTCGGTATTTTTCCCCAGCCCTAGTTGCTCCCATGTGGCTCCGCCACTGGAGTCATTATTGCCCGACGGTGAATTGATGGCAGTTACAAATTTAAGTAATCACCAATGTGGCATGGGGAAATAAAAGTTACTAGGAATTAATGGTCTGCAATTAATGAAATTAATAAATAATTTGAAATTAAATTGTAGTTACAAATCCTAATGAAACGAGGAATATTTTAATTTAGACACAAAGGATTTTGGGATTTTGGCGTTATGGGGATCACTATGGATCTGAGTGCAGCATGCAAATCGTGAGCTGACCCGAATAGCTTGCTAAATTTATAGAGTTAGAGTTGGAAATTTCTAGTCTGATAAAATTACAATCCGATTAGTACGTACACGATTAACCCTCAACCCGTTAGGGTCAGACTCGAAAATCCGATGGATTGGCCTTATAAAATTTCGATTCTTCTATTTGTTCAATTTCTAATTCGACATTTCATTAGTGGGTTTAAGAGTCAAAAAGAAAAAAAAAAGAATTATATGGAAGTTACATTATAATTTTGCCCATTTATGGTAGATGAAACAGTTGTTTTTCACTCTATTTTTTCCCTATAAATATGTTATTTAGAATTATAACTCACATACTCACCGTTGCCTCCTATTACAATTTACAAAATTGAATTTTCTGAAAAAAAAAAATACTCTGTTTTCATTATGATTTTTGCTTTTTACCCATAGTTAGACATTTACATTCCTCTAATTTTTGCACTCCTTTTATATGATCATTATGTTAATATTTATTGTTTATGTTCTTATCAGTTGGGCATAAAAATTGAAACCATGAAATTCACCATTTTCCCAAATTTGACTAAAGAAGTTTTTCTTGCTTTTTAAGTATTGAATTTTTATTTTATTTTGTAAATATAATGTAGGATTAAAACAAATAGTATAAAAAATTGAATGTTAATGTTTAAGCATTTATTCTTCTAGATTATTGGTAAATAACTGAAATACAACATATTTTGTCAATTTAATATTTTCCTAAATAATGTTTGCATTCTAAATTAATAATTTACATGCACTTTTTTCCCCTAAATATTGGTGATACTTTATATATATGTTATTGGATAGAACCAATAATTATAATTCTAAACATAGCAAATGAATTCAATATAACAATTGCTACTCCGTCCCTGCTAAGATGACACATTGCTTAGCCGGCACGGGGTTTTAGGAGTTATTGATTAAAGTGTTTAATTAGAGAGAGAAAATGTGGGTGTAAGTATTAAAGTAGAAAGATAAAGAAAGATGAATATTTTAATGAGAGTGAGAAAAAGTGGTTGGGTGTATTAATTGGAGAGAGAAAGTTTCCAAAAAAAGGAAATGTGTCATCTTAGTTGGACAAACTAAAAAGGTGACATCTTAAGTGAGACGGAGAGAATACTATTTAATGGAATTTTCAGTTACCTTGAACCTTCAGTACAAATTAACTTTATATAGGTTACAATGTCATTCATGTTCTTTTGTAGAAATATAGTGTGTCGTGAAGAAGAAGAAGAAGAAGAAGTACGAAGGAGAAGAACTCTGACAAGAAATTGGGAAGAAAGATGCCGAAATTGAATAGTTAAATTAAAGTGAAGAATGCGGTAAGAGAAATTGTCGAGTTTTGCATTGCTTTTAATTATTTTAACTTCACCTTATAGTATTAGAAGATTATATACTCCTATAAATTTTTAGTATTTATTTGTTTAGTTAGACTTATGATTCACGAGTCATATTCTAATGCTTATATCACTATAATCTAAAATTAAGACCAAATCTTCATCCTTAGATTTTAAAATGAGTGGATGAAGTTAAATCTTACGAATCTCAATAAATAGTAGACAAAATATCAACAAAAGGATAATATCGTCATTATGTTATCATATGATAATTTTCGTGAATGTTTTTTTATATCAACATAGTATATTACAAATATCAATAATATGACATAAGAATATCAACACATATTTATTGAGATTTTTACATGGTTTTATTGAGATTTTTTTATGTATTTGTTGATAAAAATATGGTTATCAACATTTACGAAAACTAAAATAAAAAATATTAAATTTCATCATCCGAATGTCGTCGGAACATATGTAATTGAGATTGCGTTGGAATCCTTATAAAATTATCTTTAATTTGATATATTTTTTGCGAAAAAGTAATTTAAATCGAGAGAGTTACGTAAATTTAAAGTTTTAAAATGATTTTAATGAGAGGGAATTGACACTAATACCCTCTTATTTTATTTATTAATTTTCGTAATTGAAAATATAATCCATGTGGCGTTATTTTAACCATTACATCTTCTAATATAATGGCTAAGATTTAGTCTTAGTTTGTGATTGCTAATTAGTTAGCAATTGATCACTCCCCTGTAACCTATATCTATATATTTATCAAATTATTATCCATATCAAACATATACATTATAATTTGTATAAATAAAAATGCATGTAAGGTCTGTGCATTATAATTATGAAAAACCAAAAACATGAAGGTATTATGACTACCCAAAATATAATTTCAAAGTCAAAAAAGGATATACCCTTATGGATCCTTGCCTTTTAGATTTAATAATTGATCTAATTGATTAATTTAATATATGTGAGGTAGTATTTGTAGCATCTAAATCTATGATTTTTGCAAAATTTATTGTTAAAAATTAATAAATTATTTATTTTCATCTATATAACAAAATCATTGGGGTGAATTATTGAATCATTTCACTCTCTCTCAATTTCAATATATTCAACATTTACTTAGTTGTTTTTGTAACAACTATATTGCAGCCATTTGTTGCTCTTGGCTGCTGCTTGTTCGGAATTAAGGATACTAGAGTTCGTATCATAAATCTTTTCTAAGAAAATTTCCAACCTTTGATGGTGCATTGTGCATCTGATTTAGGGGATCATGTAGGTCAAGATTATCGATGTAGTGTATTTACACTCTTCACTTCAAAAATATTTTAAGTCCTTAGTAAGATTGGAATCTACACTCTTGTAAACAACGGAAGATTCTTGCTTCGGATCCCACCTAAAACGACAATAGAATAAATTATTGCACAAAAATATGTAAGGGCAGATTTTCCCCTTATAATCTTGACCTACTGATATTATGATCCCCTAAATCATCATGGTCGGATGCACGATGCACCATCAAAGGTTGGAAACTTTTGGGAGAAGATTTACGATACGAATCCTAGTATCCTTAGATCCGAACAAGCCACAACCATGAGAAGCAAATGGCTGCAAATTAATTGCTATTACGAAAACAATTAAGTTTAGGGGTGCTTAAACGGTTCTCGGTTAACCGGAATCGGCCGGCAAATTAAGGCAGTAGACCCTTCCACACAGGTGGTGTTCTCCGAGAACCCCGGCTCGAGCTTCGTGAAGGGCGGGGAGTTCTCCCACGCCATCGTCGTAGTGGGAGAGCTCCCCTACGCGGACAAAAAAGGGGACAGCAAGAACCTGACCATCGCGGAGCCTGGCCCGAGCACCATCAGGAGCGTGTGCGGATGGACGAAGTGCGTGGTGGTGGTGGTGTCCGGGTGCCCGGTCGTGATGGAGCCGTACGTGAGGCGGATAGACGCGCTGGTGGCGGCGTGGCTGCCCGGAACAGAAGGGGGAGGGGTGGCTGATGTGCTGCCCAATAAATTTAAAGCCCGTGTTTTCTATTTTCAAATGTAGCCCATTATATATTAATGTGAATCTTATAGATTGAAGACTCATGAATTTGCCCCGACTTATTCTTGTAAATAAACCCAACAAATAAACAAGATAAACCAAGTAATGTAACAAGAAAAATGGATAAAAGGATAGAGGATGGATTAGTGTTATGATTTAGGTGAATAACAATAAAGAAATCCCAAAGGCACTTTCACATACAAACACCTAATGGCTCCACAAACTAGCAACACAAGAACTAGCAAGCATACCTTTACAATCAACCTTAGCCCGGCAAAAGATCGAATGCAACCCGAAGGAATTTGATAAGTCTTCAAAAGATGAAGAAGGTGAACTCTCAAATATGGAGAAATTGTCTCTTACAAATATTCAAAAGCTGAGAATGAAAACCCTAAAAAGAGTATTTATACTAAAACAAAAGTAATAGGGAAAATAGTCTTCTAAAGCTTCAAAAAACGACATTTTCGGCCAAAACACCCGCCCGAGCATTTTGGGACCTTTCCCGGGCGTTTTGGGACCTTTCCCGGGCGTTTCTTCTGTCGCCGGGCGTTTATTTCGCCCGGCCGGGCGGTTTTCGCCCGGCCACGGTTAGTTCCTCGGCAGCTCTGCGCGACTTTCGTCAAACGGCCATATCTCTCTCATCCGAACTCCGTTTGGGGCGTGTGAGGTACCCACGTGAAGGTATTTCGACGATGAAGATGATGGTGGTCTTGGATCAGAATTTGGACATCGTCTCAGTAGGCAGATTGGCGTTTGAACAGACCCCCAGTTCCAATTTGGTACGGGGTCGAGCCGAATTTGGTGTATTGCTCTCGAGACACCCGGGTCTTCCTTCTGGGCCTCCTCTTCGAGTCTTAATCTTGTTATGAACAGGCCTAAGACTCTAGCATCTTCCTACTCATCTTCCTTGTCCTCTTTTGGTGTACGTCCTTGAGCGGGCTCGATGCATGATGCGTGTCGGTTGGGTTCGCATCATATATATAGTTTTCTTTTTAAAAATTGTAGGATCAAAAATTTTCTTTGAATGTGGAAACGTGCTAAACTGACGTCATGAACTGCAGTTATGTAAACGTGTTAAATTACTAAAAGATCAATTAAGGACTAATTCAAACACTAAACAAAGTCATATAAAATTGTTTATTTAATTTATAGTGTGTTTTCACTGTCTTGTTGAGGCGTTGGGTAGTGTTTAGGGCTGTTTTTGTAATTCTTGATCTGTGTTTACTGTTCTTGTTGAGGTGTCCATTTTGAAAAATGGGTGGAGTTGTTCTTGATATGTGTTCATTGTGTAGGGTAGGAATTAGGGCTGATTTTGATAATTATGGGAAAATTGTTATTGATCTGCATGTAGAGTATGCTATGGCGGGTTAGAGTATGCTATGGCTGGTGTTGACTATTTTTTTATCTGTGTTCACTGATGGTTGAGGTGTAGGGTAGGAAATCTTAGGGCTAGGTAAATATACCGAAAATAGTATATCGATCGTATCGTATTGAAAAATATCGAAAAATATCAAATTTTCGGTACGATACAATACCATATCGTAAGTTTTCGATATGATAACGATATGGATTTTCTTATACCTCGGTATACCGTTTTATATCGAATATACGATATATATCAATATTATCGGTATACCGAAATATATCGAAAATCAATACGTATTGAATTATCAATACATACCGTTTATACTGCTTATAATAATAATATTATATTTTTAAAGATTAAAAAGCTCAAAATCATAATTAGATATCCATTTAATTTATTTATATATTCAAAAAATATTTATTAGAAACCCTAAAATCATAAATAGATATTCATTTAATTTCGATATACCGTTCAGAATGGTATACCGAAGTTCGGTACTATATACCGAAATTTCGATACGATAACGGTATAGATATTATCCATACCGAAATTTCGGTATACCGAAACTTTCGATAATATGAAATTCTTTAATTTCGATATTTTCGATTCGATAACGATACAAAATTTTCGGTACAATATACCGTATCGACCCAACCCTACTAGGAATCGGGGCTGATTTTGATAATTAGGGGAAAATTGTTATTTATCTGTGTGTTCAGTTGAGGTGTAGGGTAGGATTTAAGGCTGATTTTGATAAAGGGGGGAAATGCGCTGGTTATCTTTTGCAATTAAGTGGAGGACTATTGTTTATTAATGATCACCTCAAATGTTGCAGACCTACGATCGAGAAAATATACAAAATTGGATCGATTCTGAGAACACGACATGCCCTAAAACTGAGATTAAATTGCTGAACTTCGCCTTAATACCAAACCGTTCCATCAGTAGCATGATCTTTCATGAGGTAGATATAGCAACATATGATTCGAACAAGGAGGAGGAGGGGGCCTTGTCTGCTGAAGAAAAACTTGTTTTCAAAAATCTGATGGAGAAGGTGTCCTCGCCCCAATTGTCTACTGAGATCGACGCTGCTAAGGAACTGAGCAAGATGGCAAAAGTGCCTTTGGTCATGGTTTTATTAGCTGAAGCAAGAGAGACCGTGGCACAACTATTGTCAACCTTCTACAAAGTCAGTATCCATGAGCAGACAAACCTTTGGAATATGATATTTACCATGATGTCGAGCATCTCCGACCACAACAATATTAACCGGCGACCTAATTTGCCTAATGTGATACAGCTCCTTGTTGATGGTCTAAGGGGTGGCACAATGCAGGCTAGGGGCAATGCAGATGCTACCCTTAACAATGATTGGGGGACATAGCGCGTTGGAGCCCCTCATCGCACTGTTTGATGAAGGGGATGATATTGCAGAAGTTGTCTTTACCATTTACAATCTTTGTCTAATGCCTATAAATAATGTGCGAGCCGTTAGAGATGGTGCTGTAAGAGTGTCAATAAAAAGAATCAATGAGGGAGGGATTGTGAATCACGCACTGTTTATCCTTTTAATGGTTGCCAACAACCCGAATGCAATAGATCAGATAATGGAGTACGGTGGAATCCCCTGCCTATTTGAAACCATAAGGAATACTCTCAGTCTCCGGGATAAGGATATCAGTGTTTCCATCCTACACACGATCTGCAGCTGTGATCCTGCCACGTGGAGGGAGATGGAACACGAAGAAAGGATGCATTTGACACTACATCTGTTCGAAGGAGACCAAAGCTCCGAGAATACTGCCTTTGACATCCTCAAGATGCTGAATTACGTTGTCTAACACAAAGAGTGAACAAAAGGCCATCCGAGTCTTTTTATCTATAGACCACAAAGGTTTTCATAGCTGATTGTGAATGATTCAAGACTTGCATGTTTTTTACTTTGAGAAAAGTTTATGGCAGGCACTTAAAAACCAAATGAAATGACATTTATGCCCCCTTATAATTTGTCTATGACTAAAACACCATTTTGTGAAAAATTAGGGGGCAATAACCACCCTAATTTTAATCAAGATTTAGAATATCATCATATGAACTTGCATAAGGTCTATTTATTTACTTTTCTCATTGGAAAAGAACCTATATAGAAGTATCCATAGACATACATAAATAAATTTCAATCAAGAATTCATGAATATTAATGTCCCACTCCATTAGTTTAATTAGTTTCATCATACCACTTGATAATATATTTTTCGGTTCGAATAATCACCACTTTCAAATTAAAATTTATTCACCTAAAACTTATGAGAGGATGCATGATATATATGATCTCTCCTATCCTTTTGTTTTCTGTATTCGTTAACATATATATTATATATACATTAACTCATTTTCTCTAACTCTGAAATTTTAATGAATTTTGAAATATAGTAGCATTCTTTAGTGGAAAAATTATACTACTACTTCGGTAGCTCTCCCTTGCTAAGACCGAAGTTATATAGTACTCATAGATATCAAGTTGACACAAAACTAGTAGTAGTAATTAATTTAAAATTATTGGAGACAAAAGGGACAAGATAACTCAAAAATAACTTGGGTAAGTGTGTAAGTCCATGTGCACCCATGCTACGCTGCCGTGCACCCTTCCACAATAGGGGATGATTATCCCCAACCCGTCGGTATATGTGGAAAAAACATGTAAAAAATGTTGGAGATCTTTGATGTGGTCAAGACCTATGGCCTTTCATCTTAGGTAACCTTCAAATGCATTAAGAGATAATCTTGATTACAAGGCCTTTCAAGTGCTTTCTCTAGCCTATAAATAGGTTTGATCTTGGAGTGGAAGCTACACCAAAAAAATCTTTCTTTCTTCTCTCTAGCTCTCTACATCATAGTGTGCATCATAGGAGCATTGCATAGCTTGATTCTCGGAACTCCATCAAGTTCGGTGCCTAGGGCTGGCGAAACATACCGAAATACTGAAATACCGCACTTACCATACCGAAAATACCGAATTTTCGATATACCGCACTTTTCGGTACGGTATGATACCTTACCGGTAGATTAAGGTACGGTAAAGGTATGGATTTTGCATATACCGCGGTATACCGCATCATACCGCATTTACGGTATGCACTGCAAATTACGGTATATACCGTAATTTTGCGGTATATACCGTTAATAAATATATTTTTTTAATATATATATTATTTATAAAATTATAATATTTATATTTTTAAAACTAAAGAAAGATTAGAGACATAATTCGTAAAGCAGTAGCAGCCATTATTAATTCATTATTCTGCCCTAATTCTAAATCTCAATTCTTCAATATTTTATATATCAAACAGGTATGATTTGCGGTATACCGCGGTATAACGCAACACGGTACAGCATACCGAAATGTCGGTAAGGTAAAGGTTTTCAAATATTAACATACCGAATTTTCGGTATACCGTAATGCGGTATACCGAAAAAATCGGTAAGGTATAGATATGGCATTTAGTCATACCGCAATTTGCGGTACGGTATGCGGTATGGCATTCTCGGTGCGGTATACCGTACCGTGCCAACCCTATCGGTGCCTAGCGGATTTGAGGTGCTTCAACACGCTAGGAGGAAGTTGTTTTTATCTTTGGGTACAATACGCCATTCCATGAGCACTAGCCGGGGCATAATTTGTCTTGCGGAAAGAGGGCTTCCCTCTCGTTGGTTTGCTTTAATATTTCCATTGTAATTTTCATTCCACTTTTTTTGCTATCTTCTTTCGATTGTAATAGTTAGAGTACCACCTGTACACGGCTTGAGAATTTTATCTCATTATTTCTAACAGTATATGCTACACTCGTCTTTTAAAATAGAAACAATTTCCATTTTGGGTCGTCCCTTAAAAATAGAAACTTTAAAATCTTTCTATTGTAGGACACTGACTCCATAATCCACTAACTACGTTTCCACTATTTTTTCTCTTCCTCTCTCTTACTTTACCTATTTTTCTTTTCCTCTCTTTTACTTTACCAATTCTTCTCACTTACTTTATCAATTGTGCATTAAAACACATATCGATTCAGAGGTGAATTGAATATAAGTTCCACATCTTTACTTTCTCAATATTACTATTCTTTCGTCTAATTAGAGTTTAGGTCATATTTTTTTCGTCATCCATTACAATTAGGTTATTAGTATTTTTTTTGAATTATAACACACTTAAATTTTAAATTTTTTACTTTATTTTCTTTATTTTATTTTACTTACTCATAACCCTGCTACTCTATCATTCTGTACCATATGTCACTCTATTTAATTACATTAAATATACTCCCATCGTCCCTGAAATTTTGTCACATTTGGTTCATTATTTTTTACTACCATTTACTTATAAATAATAAGTAGGTTCCATTAATTTATTTTATACCATTTACTTAGGCTCGTGGCTGGAGTGGCCGGAGCTGGCTAGTTTGGTTTGGTTGGAGAGGAAAATTTGGGAGTAAATATTGAAAGTTTCTAGACTGAATTAATGTAATGAGTGATTGGGGTGTAATTTCAAATTTCAAATACAGTAATATTTTAGCCGAAATCCAACAAATCAGCACAAAGCGTAGCAAAAAGAAAGTAAGATGGTGGTATGAAAGCAAGAAACCAACTTTCCTCAAACTTCCTATAAAATTTGAGTAATTTTTTAATTTTAGCAGATCATAAAATCTAGCCGCTTAATAATAATATATCCCATCACATTATTATAATCATTAACGATTTAAAGAATAAATCGTCGAAACATTAAACCAATAACATGAAAAATTCTTATACAGTTTCTATTACAATATTAATTTAGTATAACTTAATTGCTCATAGCATATTAAATTATATGCTATGGGGCTGCGTGGATCTTATAAATATGGCATATTATCTTCTTCAAAATTTGGGGAGAAAAAAAGAGCTGTGGTGTACAAGTTTAATCACGGTAAACTTTCATATGAGTTTTATATGTAGTGTTGTAAATTTGAATTTTTAATTTCAACATATCTCTTCCATGATTTATATGAAAGCATGTGGTTTATTTTTTTCCATGGCATACGCATCAATCTGGCTGAAGTTATAATAACACAATTTTGTAGTAAGATTTTGTTGGTGTTAGTAAATCTCTGCTTATACATATATATATTAATGTTTATTCTTTACAGAAAAATCAAATTCATCCATCCAAAAATGAAGCCATTCCTACCATTAGAAATCGTCACAGAAATCCTCTTAAGACTTTCTATCGAAAATATTGCAATTTGCAAATGCATTTGTAAAGCATGGCTTAATCTCATTGAGAGCGATGTCTTTGTCAAGTCTCATCTTTCTAAATCAACCCCTGCCCTAGCTGTATCCATTGTCAAGTGTCATCCAAATTGGGTTAATTTTTTCAAATTGGAAGACAAGCTCGAGCCGTTATCAAATCGGTTTGATGTTTTTGCTAAGCATAGTCCAATCACCAAGTTTGATTTCCATCTATGGTCAACTGTACAAGGTTCCGCTAAGAATAGATCATCTCTATGTATGCAATCCCATCACCCGTGAATTTGTTGAGCTTTGTGGGCGTGTTATTCAAAAGGAAGATCGTTTTAGAATTGGACTGAGCAAAATCAGCGGACAACATAAAGTTGTCCATCATAACCCTGAATCCAGATTTCATGTAACACTCTTGAAGCGGGATCTTTGTGGAGAGTCGTTGAAGGCGCTCCCCTCTTTTATGATTATTGCGACTCCTCCATTTGTGGTGCATTTTTCAGTGGCAATCTCCATTGGTTAGTTAAAAGTGGGACCGAGATTCCTTATATATGTTGCTTTGATCTTGAAACAGAATGTTTTAGTAAATTTCTTGCGCCTCATATGGAAGGCACATGTATAAACGAGGTGAAGTCGTATAGTTATGTTGCAAGTGGGGGTTGGTTGTATGGTTTGGTGGATTGCTTGTGTATTCATAATGATACATTAGATGACGATATAATGTGGTTGTTGAAGGAATATGAACAAGTCGAGAAATGTTGGACCATGGTGCAACTCGTCATGGATAAGCCTTATTATGGACAATATGGCATGGTGGAAAAGCCATATTATGGAAAATATGCCATGCATGCCCGTCTTTTTAATTATGCTCATGGAGAGAGTGGTTTCAACCTATCAAAATTTACAGAAATGGTGGCATATTGATGTTATTGTTGGAATAAATAATTAAACTTGATTTTGAAGTAGAATTATCTAAATATTAGTAGGTAT
This sequence comes from Salvia hispanica, assembly GCF_029641045.1. Classification (NCBI taxonomy): domain Eukaryota; kingdom Viridiplantae; phylum Streptophyta; class Magnoliopsida; order Lamiales; family Lamiaceae; genus Salvia; species Salvia hispanica. The sequence goes on from NC_142696.1 coordinate 2,567,962, forward strand.
TAAAATATCTAAATATTTTAAGAGAATTCTCTGGATTATAGATATTTTGTAGAATTCTCTAGAATTAGGATGTATTAAAATATTTAGATATTTTAGTAGAATTTCCTAGAATGTTAGGAAAATATCTAGATTTTTATGGAGAAAAAATCTAGATATAAAATATTATAGAGAATTCTAGAATACGAAGTGAATCCCTATAAATGGGGGAGAGTTGTAACATTTTGTATAAGTTGAGAAGTTGAGGTTTTGAGAAGTTGAGAAAGTTTGAAGAAATTGGGTGTTCCTTTCTTCCCCACATCAAAACATCTCCTAAACCATTTCTACATATTCCACCCATTCTCCTCTCAAATACTTCCTCCAAACTAAGTTACTCCTCCAACATATATCTTATATATTCCAACAGTTATCGCATGATAAGCGCTTTTTTTTACTATTCAAAGGAGAAGAGAAATGTTACAGAAATTAGTTTGTTTGGGAAAATGGAATAGGATTATTTAGAATTCTCATCCATTTTTTTCAATCCAAGTTTTCTTTCACTCAAAAGAAATTTGGATCTGGAGAATGCAAAATCACTTTAAAAATATTTAGGTAAAATTAGTTCACTTCCCAACAACAAAGGGCGACCACTGATTCTAAATTAAAAACATTGGAATAAAATTAAAAACATTGGAATAACCTCATAGGTCTGTTTACATTGAAACATCAATAAATGGAATCATACACCTATCTTTCAAGAAGGCAAATCTGAAATTAACCATAAACCATAAAAAATAGTGAACAATTCCCCTAATTTTAAAAGAACCGAGGCAAATATTGATCAATAATGTTCCGCCTAATTATAGAAACGCAATTCCTCCCAACCCTATAGGCTTAAAATGCACAATTCTACTACAAAAATTCTAATCTTATGCAAAACAAGCCTCAAAATCATGAGAATTATGCCAAAGACTAATCAACTCAAATAATATCACAGGATCAATAATAAAGGAAGCTGACGTGGAGAAGTGGCGCGAAGAGTGTGAAGAAGAAGTGTATAAAAGGCGTTCACTCATTCATTTTGCGGGTGGGTGGTTAGTTATGTTGAGATTGTAGCTTGCATAGATCGTGAATCTAGGGCAAATTCTCTTTACATTTCCTATCTTCATCGTTGTAATTCTCTTTAGATCGTGATATATACAATTTCTCTTTGTTGCGAGTGGTAATCGAGTTGCTTATCTTCGTTTGAGCTGCGTATTGTTGGTGATTTCGTGTGCTACGAGCTAAGATAGGAAGGTTACGAAGAAAAATCGTAACAGATCGATGTAGATTTTGTTGGAATATATAAACTTGATTTTTATAATGTTAGAAAAAATATCTCCAGAGGCGGTGCCTTGAAGAAGAATCTCGAATGGCCTAGACAATTTGTAAAAATGGATAAAATATTTAAAAATGTAGTATGCATTAGAATAGACTAGAATCATTAGCTAGAATATAATTCTCTAGCTTTGTAAACTAACCATGTTGTAAATTAATGATGACAGATAGTGTACACTAATATAAGAGAGTGAAGTTTGCTATAAGAAAAGTGTGCATGTGTGTACAAATAGGAGTGAGAAGTGTGAGCAAATAAATTAGTTTTTCCATATCATCATATTTGTCCTATATCCCACCTTATAGTCGACCACATATTTGCCCATCTATTTCCTTCACACTAAATTACAATTACTCCTCCAATATATATCTTATATTTTCCAACAGATTTCTAGCACTGCAGTTCCATTTCAATGGAGTTTGCCATCTTGGACAGCAATTTATCCGTCTCGCCCACATTCTCCAACAGACCCAACAGCAATATCTTTGTCCGGTTCACTTCTCCGAAACTGACGCAATTTCTCCAAGCAACTCGTTCATCGTTATTGATTTTTGATTTGATTGAGAGGGAAGTAGAGTATCTGTTAACCTAAACTTTGGCGCGAAAATTATGGAAACACAATATAACAATTTCGGTTTATAAGTAAATCAGCCATTGACTCATTAATTAAGTAATGGACAAAATATAGTGAATCTATCTATAATCTATCTATAGCTATATAAAGGCACAATTCTGGCTGAAGAGTATGCCGCCCAATTTGCTAAATCTGTAAAATACTTTGAGAATGTATAATAGACAAGATAATAAATTATATAAATTATTAAATAAAATAAAAATGTCCATTAAATAATACGCATAAAATAATATGAAAGAGCGACCGATGTGAATTACAAAATGCTTTTCAACAATGCCAAATAAATAAATCAATTTGCTAAAAATAATTTGAGTTTAGTTTTAGTTTATAGACATAGGCTATAATACTATTCTGAAAAGGCCTGTGTGCTTCTGAAATTAAATTAGTATACTACATACTTATATACTTATAATATATATATACATACGTGTACGAATAATTTATGGCTAAACCTGGATAAAAGCGTCTATAGAACATTGAGTAAATTAATACAGAATTTTTAAATGGAGTATATGAAATGGAAATAAACTGCAGTTAATATTAGAATACGTGTTGCAATCAAATTGTGCAAATTATGTGATTTCGAAAGTCAGATAAGTTTGAAATAGTGATGAGATTTTGAATTCAAATGTATGAAATGGAGCCAAAATCACTCTGCAATCAATAAATAAGACTTGAAATAGTTTAAACTCTTTTTCTAGTAGTTATGTTTTTTATTAAGACTTGTGTATTATTCTTTATAACTGCATTATTTTTAATTCAATAACATTTAATCTTTATAAATACCGCTAACTAATTAGTAATCTCAAACTAAGACTAAATCTTAGCCATTAGATTAGATCTAATGGTTGAAATAATGCCACATGGATTATATTTTTAATTAAGAAAATTAATAAATAAAATTAGGGGTATTAATGTCAATTTTTTCTCATTAAAATCATCTTAAAACTTTAAATTTACGTAACTCTCTCGATTTAAATTATTTTTTCGCAAAAAATATATCAAATTAAAGATAATTTTATAAGGATTCCAACGAGATCTCAATTGCATATGTTCCGACGACGTTCGGATGATGAAATTTGATATTTTTTATTTTAGTTTTCGTAAATTATCAACAAATACATTAAAAAATCTCAATAAAACCATGTAAAAATCTCAATAAATATGTGCTGATATTTTCTTGTACTAGTGTTGATATTCTTATGTCATATTGTTGATATTTGTAATACACTGTTGATATAAAAAAACATTCATGAAAATTATCATATGATGACATAATGGTGATATTACCCTTTTGTTGATATTTTGTCTACTATTTATTGAGATTCGTAAGATTTAATCTCATCCACTCATTTTAAAATCTAAGGGTGAAAATTTGGTCTTGATTTTAGATTAGGGTGCTATAAGCATTAGAATATGACCCCGCTCTGTATATATAGTCCGTGCATTACAGGTATCTCAAAAATAAAAATAGAGAGAAACATGTCAATAATACATCTTTAATCTTATATTTCTTTTCTATCATAATTTTCATTCATGCAAATAACTTTTGGTTCCATCACATATAATTAAGGTAAGAAATGATCTCCATGAAAGTCGAAGGAACAAAGCAGAAGGGTACAACCCCACATAAGCACAAAAAAAAATGAAAAAAAAAAACAAAAAAATGGAAGCTAACACAGCATTTTTCCCAATGTACAAAGTTTCCAAGTTTTCATCTCCTCAAAAAGTAAATGACTTCTTCCCACAGACACATCCTTTCATCTGCAGCGTAGCTCTGAACCGAGCAATCGTCATTTCTTCGTATAGATCACGTATGGATCTTGAGCAATAGCTAAAACATCAGGTCGCTCAGCTTGATTGTATGTTAGGCAACGGCGAACAAAATCCTGCAGCAGCAACAAATGTGATGTTTCAAGTCACCGAGAATCAAGAACACGTTTAGATTCTCTCATATGTGTGTTTCTTGTGCAATTTCATTAGAGCAATAGTATATAAGAAGGACAAAAGGAAGAGATTCGACGCGTGCAACATTGAGCTCAGACATGCAAGATTTACCTTTGCCTCATTAGATACAGATGGTCTTGAAGGGAACTCAACTTTACGGGCTTTGATAATTGTATCTTCACGAAGAATTCTCTCTTGACTTTGGTCGTGCCCAAAAGGCCGTCTGCCAAACAGCATTTGGTACAATAAGACGCCCAGAGACCAAACATCAACCTGTACGATAAACTCATTTGCATGATTGGTTTTATACGAAAGTTACAAGTAGAAAAAGCCGTCTCAAATTTCTGACCTTCGAGGATATGAGAGGTATCCTGTTTAGCTCAAAACATTCAGGAGGCAGATACCTGGAATTATCAGTGCGAGATATTTTTTTCAGAAAAGGAAATTGTGCAAAAGAGAAAAATAAATACTATGTAGAAACTACAGATAGAGAATGAAGTAATCAAGATATTCGGCTACATCAATTGACTATGGCACCTGAAGCCGAAATGAAAATGCTGAAATTGTATGCGTTTAATTCAGACTCACCAATACGTACCAGCGCCCTGGGATGTAAGTTCCATGCCTTGGGATCCAACATTGTCCTCCACAATCTTGCTAAGACCGAAATCTGTGACTTTGGCAACGCCAAATTCATCAAATAGAACGTTTCCAGGTTTCAAATCGTAATGAATAATCTTCTGTGATCTTTTATTCAGGTAAACAAGGCCCTGAAAGATCTGGACTACAATAATTCTAGCTTCTCTTTCTGGGAGTATAGGTGTTGCTTTAAGAACAGCATCGAGATCCTTGCCTGGAAAGAGAGAGAAAACTAAAAGTTACCATCACTTTTAAGGCTTGTACTTATATAAAGTGCAAATCATAACAAAGGTGTTGAACGAGTAATGCATAATACGCATATCTTAGGCTAATCCCTTCTATAATCATCCCCCAATTCCCCCCTCCAGGAAAAGATGTTCAATTGATGTCTGGAATATAATTAGTCATACCACTGCAATACTCCAAGACAGTGCAGAATGTGTTGTGATCAATCTCAAAGATGTCCCAAAGCCGAACTATGTGACGGTGGACCAAAGTTTTGTGAATATTATATTCCCTGATTGCATGCCGTATATAGCTTTGCTTCTTCTCTTCACTCCACTGAGCATTCAAACCATGTAGCTTACAGGCAACATATCTATGTTCCACCAAGTCAAAAGCCTGCAACATAATTTACTGAACAGTATCAGATTGTTATCTTCTTAAAGAGCGAAATATAAGTTTATAGTTTTACATTGTGAATTTGTATGTACTGGGAGTTTGGAAGTTCGACAAGATATCAAGCATACAAAGATAGCCCTGACCTTATAAACTTCACTAAATCCTCCTTTGCCCAAAAGGTTTAACAGAGCATAGCGGTGATTCAATATCTGAAAATTGTTGAAACGAGAGCCATCCTCATCCCTTATACGTTTCATTTCACGTATTAATCTTCCCTTCTCCAATTCATGGCGGTCTCTTTCACGCAATACAGCTTCCTCCTCCTAAAGACAGTGTGGGTGCAAATTATGAAATTAATAAGAAAACAAAGGGAAGAACTAGAAAAGGAAACATGCTTACCCGTTTGATGCTGGCTAGGCGAGACTTAAAAATTTCATCCTGCATGAGAACATCTTCTTCCTGATTCCCGCCATCTGCATCAGCTACCTCACCCTTGTCTGGACGAAACAACATAAAACAGTTTCCATTATGCTAGGGAAAAGAATCAAAGAAAACTTTGAGACAAAAAGACGAAAAACAAAATAAAAAAGCTGCTGTGTCGTATATATATATGATGCATAGGCAGAAGTTAACAGCAGATTAATTACAAATAGTACTTGTTCACTTCCGGTAATATAACATCCTTCTAGCACTAAAAGAACAAATGCAAAATTTGCTCCATGAAGGCATAAGTAGGGTTTAGGATGTTTATAGAGGATAAAACAGGCAAAAAGAATGTTTGAAGTTCCTTGCCTAAGACCAACAACATATTGTGGAAGCAGGGTGCTTCTCACCTTCAAAATACAATTTAGCAGACTAGACCACTAACAAGATTTTTTCTAACTGCCATCAAAATAGGAAAAAGTAGATCCTTCTTCCAACCTAAATTCAATATCATTACCATCTTTACCATATCAACTTTTGCTGTCTTTTGAAATCCTTTTAGCAGAGCATATCTATAAAGATCACCTCAGAATCTGAGCAGCACAAGATTTGATGAATATATTTACCGGATGGTCGTTTCTTCAGAGATTTTCTCTGTCTTTCAATTCCCTCCTTCATTTCCAACAAACTCCTCTGCAATAAAAGCCCAATTAAACAAAGCAAAAATATTTACAGGATGGGTGAGAAAATTATTTTCTGCAAGTGGAGCCAAAAAATTCACTGGAAACACCGTTGGATGAATCAAACACTCCCTAAGAGGAGGCATTTGAGGACTTGCAAATTAAACCATAAGAACTTTTGGACGTGATGAGCTCATATGACATCCAAGAATCATACAGCATATGACGGGAAGTGAGGTTTTATATGTTCAAGCTAGTAAAATTTACACAGCTAAGAAACAGTAACTATTCAACAAATTAGTTAAAGCATGGAAGAGCATACAAGTTGGGCATTGATATCTTTCATGGCTTGTCCATCCTCCCACGCTTCAGATATGATCGTCCCAGCTCTATTAAGTTCATTGAAAAGGAAAAGAGTGGAAATAAATAATTAGATGACACAGCTTACCAGTTAAAGATGATAAACAAAAAGAAGAAACTCTAAGGGCACAGAGCATCATATGAATTTATTAACCAGCTTGTTAAATAATACTGGGGTGATTCATATGTTTTCGTTAAAAAACAAATCAGAAAATAGTAGTAGTAATTCTTTTTTTGGCAATATTAAGTACAAATAAGAAAATCAAAATCAATCAAGAGCTTTTCCTGAATCTAGATAGATTTCTGTAGATCTCCATAATTCATTTCAGGCATTAAAATAATTAAGATTTTACAACTGAAAGCAAATATCTATAGTCTCTAGGTAGTCCATTATAACCCTCTGAAAACCCCGGATCTATTTCCAAATACCTGACCACTCCAATGTTGCCAAGTCGGAGGGAATCCTGGCGTACTCTCATCCTTGCCTCTTGTCTTTCAGCTTTTGATACAGACACCAATAAATCAGACATTACTTTCATTCTCTGCATAGAAAAGAACAAAAGAGAATAACTAAATTCCCAGAACATTGATCCAACATCTTTGAGGAGCTAAATCCACATGTCAGGCAAATCAGAATCACAATCAGGCCTTACACATTAATATGTTATTCAGTGAAATTCAATCTCTGACTTTACCCAATTTAAACATAAATGGAGACTGCCTTAGAGTTAAACAAGACAGAATATACAATAATTATGAGAATCACAAGCCAAATCTGTGCAGGTTAGAGAAGGCATACCTTTGGTTTCATCTGTTGTTCATAATCTCTGATATCCTTAAGCTCCTGTTCGAGTAAGGAAAAAACATGAATGTAAAGAACATAAGATGGGATTCTACTTTCAAGGACAAAATTTCACTTAACGAGTATAACTATCATAATTTCGACTCAAGTACGAATAAAAAAGAGAAACCTCCAACAACCTTTTCAAGTCGTTCACATTTATTCCGGGAATCAGAAACCTCTTCACGTGATTTTTTCAGTTCTTCCTCCATTGCTGAAACCTTTGCGCGTAGTGAAGTTCCTTCATCCTGGAATTTTGAAACCAATGCTAAAAATAAATATCTAAGGAAGTTATGTTAGTGATACCAAGAACTCTTAGGTTCAACTAATGACATTGGTTTTACAATTTTGACAGCGTAAAGTTCTAAACACAATTTAAAACCTCTCTTGAGGAGTCATGCCCGAGCTGTTCTTTAACGAGACCATCCTGCATACCGAAAACCAACAAAGATATTAATTTAATTAGACAATAACAGTAATGAAATCATATTACTGTCATGTGATGACAGAAGCAACTAACATAATAGACACACCTTACAAGGGGAGTTCTCGACCTGTCCATTTGCCGGAGAAATACTCTGATTTCTTGCCTGATCACTAACACGAGAACCCCGCCCCCTACCAGAAGAAGTATTAGCCCGACCACGGCTTTGTTTTCTTTTACTTACATCACCACCTAGCTTGTTGTTGTCAACTGGCTCTGTGTTCTTGTCCCGAGCATCAGCTGCTGCCGGTTGGGTACTTCCAGAAAAATTACTGTCCTAAAAGAGACAAACAAACAATAAAAATAGTGTTATTAGGAAGTTTCAAACAACTTATAATTCAGGGAACAAAAAAGGGAATATGGAGTTAGGAATATAAGGAACGAAATAATTAAGCAAATCATGTTGCATCAACTAGAACAATAAATTGTATGTCACCTCAGCTTGTTCAACAGAAATAGGGCTACATACTTCATCAACCTTCCGCCGCTTTTGAGTATTTGCTTGTATGAGATAGGCTCCTCCGCTCTGCCACATGATACGCACAGGTCAAACTGAGACAGAAAAGATTAAATGCATACATGACAAAATCAAGATGTAGATAGTAGAGGTAGCAAACCACAAGGCAGGGATTCTAGGGCAAACCAAAAAACAAAAAAACCCAGAAGAGAAAATTCTAAGAATCTGCAATGGTTTTCAGAAGAGGCACGTTCGTCAAACGGGATTAGTGCATAGGTCGCATCTAACCAGCTTTCATTTTGGCCCAATTTAAAACCCATGATGAGTCGAGCATGTCAAAACAAGAATCTTAGGTTAAGTTTTCACAAAAGGCTAAAATTTCCTTAACTGTCAATCCTATATTTATTGCGCATAGAGAAGGAAATTCGAGATAAATGCCGGCTGTTTTATCAATTCTAAACATTGTTCAAGGAAGATGTAACAACATTTGGTTGAGTATTCCACTAGCTAAAGCAGAATGTGAAGAAAGATGAAGCTATGTAAATTATACACCGTGCGTGTGTATTATAAGCTTCCCTGGTAGTATGACTTGAATTATACTTTTGGTTTGCAGTGCGGCCCAGTAGGTAGTGTGGTGCATAGTATGTCAAGATATGGATACTACATGTTATTGCAACTCATGTTTCTCCTTGGGATGGTTTTTAACTTTCTATATGCATATATCAATTGGTAATCTATGGATAAATGTATTTTTCCAAAAGAACAAGTTTCTAATCAATAAACTTTTGGTGTTTTTGAAGTAAATACCACACAAGTGTTCAGAAAGTGCTTCGCATATATGACATGTTTTGCTATTATTTCAGTATATGCTTTGAAGTAGCTAACAGATATAGGCATGTGTATGCCATATCCACTGCACTTCTGGGTTGAGCAGTTACAAATTATTAGCATTATATAATCATTGTCACCATGGTAGTTAATGGTTTGGAACATTGAAACAGCTTTGAAGTGCCAGTTTATCTACAATTTACTTTGTCTTTCCGGACTATATGTATGCTATGAAAATATGTATGGATGTGTAATTTGTATTAAGTCAATAATCAATCCAAATATTTGGATTATACAGCTATAGAAGCACTTCAAGCACATACAGAAAGTTCATATCCTCGGCACTCAGCATCACACCATATTTCCTGATCTTGCCATTAACAATGCAAAAAACAATAAACATCGAATCAGCAATCCACGCACATTGAGCATCAATAGTCACACATTCTTAACATAAACATGCAAGAACAAAAAACTTGGTGAAATTTAGATTTTCTCTGCACCACAGAATGTATCTAGTTGCAGAATTCATAGCAGTAGAATCCAAATACTCACATCATCGTCCGAATCATCGCTATCAACTAAAGACTCCCCCAAACCATCCGCAGCACCTCCAAACTTGGCAGACACAGTCCACGAATTCAGCTGCGTCTGGACTTGTTGCGGCTGTGAGGCAGCTGCAGACGAAGCCTTGCCCACCAATCTCGCTTCAAGCTTCGCGATCTTAGAGGACTGACCCGATTGGTTCGAGGAATTGGATAAATGCAAGATCAATTCGTCCGACATTGCTCGTCTATTGAAAAATTCAAGTAAATTCTCAATCAATTTTAGTCAATTGAAGTGAGATTAACCTCACTGAAGCTGCTAAGTAACTGAAAGCAGCCAAATTTGGGAAAATAAAATTACAAAAAAACAAAATAAATTAAGAAAAATGAGACGATAGAATTTTGGATGCTTAGGTGGATCATCCGGTTTCTCCAGAGATGCTTTGAAGATTAATTCATGATACATTAACTCTTACATCAAATTAGGCCTCTCTGTGTATGCTCATGAGCGGGTGAGTCCGGGAGAAGGGCGGCGAGGATACAGATGAAGAGATTCCATAAAAGGAGAGGGTTAGGGTTTCCGAATTTGCTGAAAATCTGCAGAGTTGAGCTTGAGGATTGAGTGAATTCGTAGAAACCAAAAAGAGGGAAAAAATGGTGGGCGAAAGGCAATTGAAACGGGAGATTTTTGAAATTTGTGAAATGGTATTTTGTGTGTGACAAATAAAATGATGAAAGAAAGAGAAATGGTATATATTAATTTGTTAATTTGCCGGAAATAATTTGGTTAAATTTTACCCACAATTGTCGAGAGGAGTTAGGGACACATAAAATTAAGATTGTTTATAATTATCTCACAATATAATTTTGTATTGGAATGGTATTTAATATGATAATCGGAAAAGTATATTTCATCCACCGATGAAATATTATCTAAGTTTGACTCAGCATAAATTTTAAAAAATGTGGAGAAAAGTGGGTTGAAAAAGTTAAGAAACTAGTGTCCACATAAATTTTATTATTTTTATGGCTAATTTTAAAAATTTGTTGGAAAAAACTGAATTTGAGTAAATGTCGTCAACTTGACTAATTTTTTAACCAGTACTAATAAGTTTCTTGAATTGAAATTTGTTAAAGGTTTGAATCTCTTTTCATTAAATTCTTCTTCATCCACACAATTGCGCTTTTTTCTTTCTCATTAATATACATATTTGAGGATAATTTTTCATGGGTTTTATTTGACTAAAATATGAATATTACGGTTAGCTTCATTAATTCCCTTTTTCCTTATTTACTTTCTTTTACTTGTTTATTTATTTGTTTTGTTGGATCTGAGCAAGCATGATACACGTCAAGAGATGAGAATAGGAAGTAATTAATGGAGTGTGGCTAAATTCATGTTTCATCTTTTATATTTAAAGAGTGTCGAATCATATTAATGCCCTAGTTATTTTGACAGACTTAAGAGCATCCACAATTGTCGGCAATCGACCGACTAGTCGATTCCCGGTGCTGGCTGGTCCGCATACCGAACCATTGCAAGCGGCGAGCGTGGAATCGGCTAGAGAATCGGCGAGTGCTCGCCGATTCCCGGGCACTGGCCGAAGCGCTCGCCGCCATTGTAGACTGACGATCAACGAGGATCGGCCAGCGTAATATTTTTTTTTTTTTCTGAAACACTATATATCCACGATTTGAACGTCATTTTCATTTGCACCGCTTGTTTTAACAAGCTTTCTCTCTCTCTTAATTTATGTACAAGAGCAATAACGCGAAATGAGTAACGCGGGTGGTAGTGGTGGTAGGGATGCCGAGGAGGAGTTCGAACGGCAAGTGTTGGAAGTGTTAGAGGCCTATACGACCCGCGAGGCAGAGCGGCTGTTACAGAGGGTCTTGCAGCCGCCGGTACCTCACGATGAAATCGGCCGCCTCCAGGCACATGCCGACATGCGCTAAGTGGATTCTCATATTCAACTCCAAAATGATTTAATTGAAGAGTTGTGGGCGCGGAGGACTGCACGGTGATAGTTTTTTTGTTTTATGTATTTTTTTATTATGTAATTTTTTTTATTAATGTACTTTTTTTAATTTTAATGAAATTAATGAATTTTTCCGTATATGTGTCGTAAATTTAATTCCCTATTTTGTGTTTAATTCCGTAAATTTAGTTGTTTTTTAATTTTGATTGTTGTGGCTAGCCTATTGCTTGTCCTGATGATATGGCAGGAGGAATTTTAGTGCTGATGATGCGGCAGAGAGAGTTATAGGCTAGCGGCTAACCTATGGCTAGCCTATATGGACGCTCTAATACTAACATTCTAAACTACAAGCACCTATTTCATAAATTTATTTAAATAATTCGACTGAGTTCTTTTTTTCTGCTTTTTTATTGGTGGTGGGAACTTGATTGAGGAGTATATTTAGTATTTCTCCGTTTACAAAATACTAAGTATCTTATTTTATTATTTTGAGATATTTATAATTTAAAATTTTATTTATTTTTTACTATAAATTATAAAGTATAAACATTAGATACATACTCTATAATGAAAGGCCTAATGGATCCGGGTCGAATTTTTGAAAGGCCGTACGGCCCAACAGGAGAACATCAAGGAAATGGAACGGAATGGTGATTTAATTTGTCATGGTCCATAACAAATTATGCTAACTCGCTAAGTGCAGTAATATTAACAGGATTTTTAAATTAATTGACTTAATCTAAAATGATCTATTAGCTATTTAGCCACCACATTTTTAAAAATATTTCGGAAGTTATTTATCCTTCTAAAATTTCTCACACATACAATATTTTTGTCATAGTTAATTAATTTCTAAAATCTCTCAACGAATAATCTCATCATATCTGAAATCATTCGGACATTGTTTACACTTTCAATGACACATGATATACAAAAATGTCAATACAATTATATAACTGTATCAACAAAAAGTACTCCCTCCGTCTCCGATTAAGAGTCACACTTTTCCATTTCGGTATGTCTCCAATTAAGAGTCACACTTCACTTTTACCACAAATAGTAAGTAGGTCACACATTCCACTAACTCAATTCACTCACATTTTATTATAAAACCAATATAAAAAAATGGGTCTCATATTCCACTAACTTTTTCAACCAACTTTTCTTTGCATTTCTTAAAACTCGTGCGCGGTCAAAGTGTGACTCTTAATCGGGGACGGAGGGAGTATAGATTTGGGAACACATGTTCTAGATTTTTGCAAGAGCCCAGTTGAAGATTCACCTGATAAAACATGATTTCCATTCTTTTTAGAAGTCGTTAAAGTGTGTTTCCATAAGAGAAAAAATATTTGGTGTATAATTGAGATTTTTAGCCGGTGAATATCTGTCGACTTAGGGCTACAAATTCTAACCTTTGTTCTCGTTGTCTCCACAACAAAAGTCAAGCCTAGAGTTTTATTATAGAACATCACTATGAGTAAGAGAGAGTGAGAAAGGTTACGAAACTTAGTTTCGTATTTGAATGAGAGATAGCGAAAGAAAGAGCAAGAGCATGAGTATAAAATGCTTCCAAGATCATATGTTCCTAATTTAACCCCTTCCCCCAACGTTTTGTAACAATCAAAATTGATATTCAGTGTAGACTATGATTACATCGAAATAGGTTGATTGACTAATCGATGGTGGGTGTTAGGTACTAAGTTGGTGCTTGCACCATAGTTGGACCATATATGTAAACGTCTATATTTTTTTTTGGTATACTTACTTGTTATAATCAATGACGTATCTAAAAAACAGAATTCATGAAGTTAAATACAATGAAAATGGTCGTTGTTGATGTCAACAAACAGAGACCTCGGTTCAACAGATATCATTGGCAACAGAGCAAAGCTGACACACATTGAAATCGACGTCAATTCTAAAAGCTGAATTGAATGGACTTTTCTCTCATTCATGAGCTAATAGTGGAATCTATCGATCCCAGATTATAGATCCGTCATTCATTAATAAAATGATACCTATCCATACATATGTAACTGTAGTGAGGCAATGTAAAAAATCAATCATGCAATAAAGATTATTATAACTCGGATGTTGCTATTGTCCATTTTTGTACTAAATACAAATAAAACAAGACGAAAATACAAAAGTTAGGTTTGATAAGCATATAAAAATGCCAAAATCGAATACAAAAATATATACTATATTAATTTTATATTTTTTTTCTGATGACGTGTTTAGCACTTAGTTTCCAAATCTAATCTTCTTTCATTTGTCAAATAGCCTAAATTAGATAATATAAATGTCACAATCAGTACAAGTTAGTTTTGTGATTGTTAATTTTCCAATTAAATTTTAAAATAGTAATAATAACGTTTCCAAATTCAATTTAATTAGTCAACCCTCAATCCATCGTCACCGATTAGGCTTGCACGTTTCATGTAAAAACCATCATTACCACTCCCTCCATCCATGAATAGGTGTCTCATTTCTATTCGGCACGAATTTTAAGAAATATTAAGAAAAATTAGTGAAAGAAAGTTAGTGGAATGTGAATCTCAATTATATATATTAGGAATAGTTTTTAATAATATGTGATCGGAATGAGTTAGCGAAATGTGTTATGAACCGAGACTCTTATTTGTGGACGGAACAGAATAGAAAAACGGGATTGTTATTCTTGGACCGAGAAAGTATTAACTAATGGAATTTTATTTTAAATACATTTTGAATACGTAATTAATAAAATTAGCACTGCGTTAATACTACTTAATATCTCTCCTTCCTTCGTTTTCGGCAAATCGCATTCATATTTCTAACCTCTCCTCTTCTCTCTCTCTAAAATTCGGTTTCTCGCCAACAGAAGTTTGAATCAGTGATTCAGTGGTTTGAGGTTTCATTTCAACATCAAAATCGCGAAATCGAATCCACCGATTCGTCAATTCCTCCGCGTGCGCAGCGATCGGGCGGCGCCAATGTCGAGAGTCGCGGCGGCGGAATCGGCGAAGCGGCAGCCGCTGCTGACGGCGACGGCGTCGCCGAGCCAGTGCGGAAGGAGGGGGAGCAGGGTGGGGGAGACGGCGGGGGAGTGCGCGGCGGTGTGCTGCTGCTGCCCCTGCGCAATGGTGCACCTCCTGATCCTCGCCGTGTTCCGCCTCCCGAGGGGGCTGTGGCGGAAGAAGAAGCGGAAGATGCTGCTGAGGAAGAAGAAGCGGCGGAATTCGCTGGAGGCGGCGGCGGACGAGCGGCGGAGATCGGATTCGATCGGCGGCGGCGAGGCGGAGGAAGAGGAGGAGGATCGGGGGAATGAAAACGACGTCGTTGACTGGGATAATGAGGTGTGGGACCGGTTCTACGGCGCTGGGTTTTGGAGGAGCGCGTCGCAGAGACGCGACGAATGAGTAATTTCTGTTACCAATTTTTTTTCTCTTTTTTTTTTTTTTACTTTTTTCTGGTAAATATTTTTTTTTTTGAATTTGGAAGTGTGGAGTTAGGGTTTAAGAATTGGAAATTCAATTTCTTAAATTTGGGGGTAAACATACTTGTAAACAACAAATGGTTTTGTGCTCTTGATTTCTTGAAAAAACAAATCATTAATAAAGATTAAGTTTGCTATCTGTCTATTTGTTGTTGGATTTGAAAGAGAATTCGGTCACATTTCAAATTCCACTTGAGATGGATGCCCAAACGGTAGTTTTCGCAGTGACATGAGTACAAAAGGATGAATCCATCTTCGGGGCAGTGGTAGAAGATTGTCGTCAGCTTTTGAAAGAGGTATTTGGATCCTCTATGAGATTTGTAAGGCGATCAGCGAATCAAGTTGCTCACACGCTTGTTCGGGCATCGGGTTCTATAGCTGATAGCAAGTATTGGTTGAATTACATTCCAATTTTTATTCCCAACGTAGTCGTAATGGATTTGACTTAATAATATATTATATTTGGATAAAAAAAAAATGTAACTACGGATTAATAGTGGTGAATATTCTGTCACATTTGAATTTCTTTAGTAAATATATAATGAAAAATGAATAAAGAAATAGACCCAACAAAACAGTGAAATTGAAATAAATGTTGTCGCAAAAAAGTATATTATGCCACCTTGTGTAGTACATATCCAGAAATGGAACCATCTATTTTTCCTTAAATATCAAAAACTATTTATGTTTAATTTCAAGAACCAATACTTTCAAGTAGTGGAATCAGATATTTTTTGCTGGAAGAGTAAGAATACACTAGTTTTTAATTTTTTAAACTCAATTTACAAAGAAAAAATCAAATATTTGATGCTGGATGTCCAAGCAAGAATACATTAAGTTTTCTTTTTTCAAATCGAATTTCAAATTAAACTCAGTTTATACAACAAAACAAATTCCTTAAAATCATCTTATTTTATCATAGGCTCGTTATATTATTTAAAATTCAAATAGACACAAATTAGACTCAATCCACATAAATTTAAAAAATTTCAAAATTTTACATTTTTATAGCATGAGACAAATTTTCAAATAGAGCTAATTAAATAATATAAGTATTTGCAAAAAATGAAATTTTAATATGAAGTACTCCATATAATATCTCAAGAAAAATTTGAAATTGTTGTATGTGAGTGTGTTTTATTCTAGTAAGTACTATAAAGAGTGGGTCAAAATTAAAAATTTCTTACATTTTGCCTTTTAAAGAATTATGTAACAAAACTAGAAATATTAGTATAATTTACACAATAAAATGCTATGTAATGAGAAAGTACTTCGCATGCGACAAAATGTTTACAAATTTGAATTTAGAAACCAAACACATTGTCCAAATATTATGGATCCTCTGGTTAAATTCTCTTTGGAGATTGGATCATATATAGAAAATTGTTCACGTGTTTACTAAGAGATTTCATTTATTATTTTTTTATAAAAATAATTGGGAAATAATCGATTCGACTATTGACTGTATTTTTGAACTGGAAAGCTCTTTTTACTAATTAATTTGTCGCACCAAAAAGAGACATATGTCTATTTATGTACTATTCAAAATGAGAATTTTAATTTTGCAATAAAATTGTACTCCCGTCATCGATTAAATAACAACACATGTTGATTGTGGACACAATGAATTTATAGTAGTACAATTTTATGTGACATATTTCAAAGCATAAATTGCCTCATATGATAGTTTGTTAAAGTTAAAATAGTTCATTATAACAATATTTTTTTTAAGTTGGCTAAATAGTACTAGTAGTACTAGTACTACTATAACTTTATTTTTCATGATAAATGATGTTATGATACATGTTTTATTTTATGGTATCGATTACATTGATGAAATAAATATGAGAATTTGTTCCGATAGAATCAAATTTAAGAATTAATGAAGTAATTTTTACTTTTATAATTTAAACATCTTCTAAATTTATCTACAATTTTCTTTATTTTTTATTTAATAAATCCTATTGCCGTGCATCGGGCAATTATATATATTTATAACCTAAGATATTAAAAACAATCATTTTACTAATCCTGATCAGAACATAATATACTTCAAATTTAAAGTCAGTATTCACTATTATAGGAGTAGTAAACTAGTACTAATATAAGTCATGTATCACATCACAGTCCACAATTATTGACCAAAAACAAGGAGAAAAACAATTTCCAATTCTAATCAACACACATTAGACAAATTTAATATAATCCAAATTCCACTAGACACTTCTATTAGGTGGATATGAATTTTTGCCATGTCAAAATTCCAACTCTAATAATGAGATATCATAAATTCAAATTATTGTGCAATCTACAACTATATTCTGCTTATTTTCCCAAATTTTGTCCAACTATCTATATCTATATTCTGCTTATTTTCCAAAATTTTATCCAACTATTCACAAGTTTCAAAATCATAATTATAGTCTATAAAATCTCAATAAACGAATGATGGCAATACTAATTAGCCTAAATAATATTTCCTCCGGTTTTTATAGTTGAAGTACTTTTTTTCATATGAAAGAAGTACTTTTTTTCATATGAAATTTTAAAAACGAATGTTCAGTATAGTATGTATTCTAGGTAGTAATAAAATATAGACAAAGTAAAAAAAGAAAAAAATAGAAAATAAAGTAGAAATGTGAATAGAGAGGAGAAAATTAAATGAATGAAAAAATAAATTAATTATTAAGTATTATATAAGTAAATAACTTAATTATAAAAGAATTTTTTAAAATAAAAAAATAACTCAACTATAATGAACGAATGAACGAATGAGTACTAATATCACCACTATTTGTTTATGTTAGGTATTTTGGTGGAAAAATTTCTCAATTTGACTTTGAATGATTCAAATTTAATTACCTTCTAGAAATTGGAAAAAGAAAATGTTAGTTTCAAAATAAATGTGGGCTGCATATTTCCATTTAATAAAAAAAATCTAAAGTGCTTCTTCTGACTAAGATCTCTTTTTTTCTTTTCTTTTTCTTCCACGAATAAAAAAATGTAAAAAAATTACAGCGTCAAGGACACGTGTCATCACTGTAGCAATTTCAATTTCCTCCAAAGATGTGTCTGTGTGTCAGTGTGTGAAGTGTGTTTTTTAGTGGGCTCAGTCATGTCATCAGGTTCACCACCTCCAACAAAGTAAAAGAGTTAAGAAAAAGAAAAAGAAAAAGAAAAAGAAAAAGGGTGGAGATGAAATAATTATTCTCCAGAAACCAACAAAAAGGAAAAGTCCAAAGAATTAATTATTATTTCCTCTCATTCTTCTCCATCATTCTCAATCCTTTCCCCAAATTCCCTCATTCAGGTATGGCCTTTTCTCCTCTTGCCTTCTTATTTTTCTTCTTCAATCACTGTTAGATTTGATCTGCTTCTGTGTTTGAGCAATTTGTTGAGGATTATCATTTACAATAAACCCAGAAAAGGCCAAGTCTTTCAATTTATTTATTGATTTTGATTGTTATTCATGTGAAATTGATGTGATTTTGTAACCTGTGGTGTCTCTTTCATCTGTGTCTGAAATTTATTGATTTTGGGTGTTTTCAATTCAGTGTTTTGGATGGGAAAAGAAGCCCTTTTTGTGTTTATGTGTAGTTTTTTTGGTGTGTTTATGAACGATTGGGACTTATACATGGAAGAAGAGAATCAAGATTTGTTAAAGATTCAATTTTTATTTGTTGACGGATTTTTATTTTTGGATAATTGGGAGGTTTTATGGCTAGGTGTAAAGATGCTCTGGATTTGGTTGGCTATTGTTTGACTGGGTTATGTGTGGAGTAGAATTCAAGATTTTGCAGTTTTTTTTGTGTGCCTTGTAGCATGAAATTTGGTATGTAGGAGTTATTGGTCTTTTGCTCGAGCGTAGGTGTTTATTGATTGCGAAAGTCGAAGCTTCAGACACGATAAGTCTCTTCAATTTCGCAATATTGTCGAATTTTTGTATTGTTTGGTTGTTTTGGATTCCCTTTCCCTTATGCCATCTAAATTTGCCCTCTTCTTGGCTGAATTTTATGACAATCCCTTTTCTGTTTTTTGTAGCTAGCGAAAGTCGAAGCTTTAGACACAATAAGTCTCTTCAATTTCGCAATGTTGTCGAATTTTTGTATAGTTTGGTTGTTTTGGATTCCCTTTCCCTTATGTCATCTAAATTTGGCCCTTCTTGACTGAATTTTATGATAATCCTTTGTTTTATTTCATTATTGAAATCGTCACATCGTATAACTACATTTGTTGACCACATCTTAGTTTCCCTCTGGAATTGCTGTGATTAAAAGCCCAGATATCCGATGAAAGATCACTAGTACATTTTTTCATGCATTTTGATATCTAAGTATGTTTGTGATTGAGTGATGATTCAAATTCTCAATTGTAGATTTTTGTGCATAGATGTATGTTTGCCTTACTGTTAAATCACAATCTACATCCGTAACAGGATGGAAGAGGAAAATGTGTCCGAGAAAGGTCTGACCTCGGCCGCAGCTTTTGTGGAAGGAGGAATTCAAGATGCGTGCGACGATTCATGTAGTATATGCCTTGAAGCTTTCAGTGACAGTGATCCTTCCACTGTATGTGCAAGTGTTATCTTATCTATGTGATCGTTATGGACTCGACCTTATTGACGACTGTTTCAAATATTTTTCTTTTAGGTGACTACTTGCAAGCATGAGTTTCATCTTCAATGCATTCTTGAATGGTACAAATCTTCCCTCCCCCGTTCCCCTAACGCTATATAAGCATAATATTCAAATCATGAATCAAAACCAGTCATTAAATCGAAACAAATCTACAGGTGCCAGAGGAGCTCACAGTGTCCGATGTGCTGGCAGTCGATCGGTTTGAAGGATCCAAGCAGGTATATAATTCGTATTTCCATTTCAAGATATTGAATCTTATCCTATCCGGGCTCTTACTGTCCGACTGCTTTGGCAGCCAGGAGTTGCTCGAAGGTGTGGAGCACGAGAGAAATATTCGAATGAATCCTCCTAGAAACGCCACTATTTTCCACCATCCAACTCTAGGGGACTTCGAGCTACAACATGTTAGTCGTCCTTGGCTTATTGCTTTCTCCGCTTTCGTCATTTTGTTTGTCGTTCATTAGATCTTCCGTTGCAGTTGCCGGTGAGTGCAAGTGAATCTGAACTCGAGGAACGAATTATACAGCACTTGGCTGCTGCCGCAGCTATGGGGAGGGCTCGTCACTTTGCTAGGAGGGAAGGTCAGCGGAACAGGTCTTCCGCACAAGGCCGTCCTCAATTCGTGGTTTTCTCAACTCACCCGAACGATGCTTCCACTGCCTCACCTGCTGCTCAAAGAGAAGGCGGCTTTCCTCCTTCGGTCATGATAGCTGGCCCCAACTCTCCTTTTATTACCGCTGAAGATTCCGACCAGTTCGTTCCTCGGATTTTGTCTGCTCAAGCTAATGCGCATATGGCCACTGGATCCGCCTCAAACGCTTCTCCTACTGCTGCAAGCCGGCCATCGAGCACTAGGTACTTTCTATCGCTCTTTCCGAGCTGCTCTATCCCTAAATAGATCAAATATAGAGGGGTTATGACCCGTCATTCATCTGTCTTGTAGGTCTCCACCGGGTAGTCAAGATCGAGCCGGACCATCAGATCTCCATTCCTTCTCCGAAACTCTCAAACCCCGCTTTAGCATATTGTCGACGAGGTATAATGGAAGATTCTGCTATATTAATTACTCGAAAACAGAAGGATTTAACTGTATATATTCCAGATACAAAGAGTCGATAACGAAGACCACGAGGGGTTGGAAGGAGAAACTGTTCACTCGCAACAGCCAAACTCCCGAACAGCAGCCTACACCTGAAGCTCGTCGTGAGACTAGCCAAGGTATTGCCACTGTATCTAACATGATGGGTCATCTTGAAGTATCCGAAGACAGTAGAACTACATTGTCGAGAAATATTGGTGACGGCTCGAATCAAGTCCCTACCAGCCAGCCACCCACCGAGGCGCAGGCTCCGTGTGCTGCTGCTGGTTCTGCATCGAACTAAACTTCACATTGTTGGTAAGTATCAACTGGATTTATCAAATTTGAAGAACACGAAGCCGCTGCTGATCTTGTGTGGTTTTGGTTGTGGTATCAGGTGAACTACGTTGCAGCTTGCTTCGTCTTGAAAGGAATAAACGGAAGCGATCCCCCTTTTCGCGACCAAGTATGTAAATGATACATTAGCTCTTAGTTACTAGGAATGCATGTTTAGTACAACATTGATCCGAAAGAAACACAACTGGCAGTAAGAAACACGCGAATTCTGCATGCTGTGTCGAATAATTTTATCGCGCTTTTGCCTTTGATTATGAACGTGGTCTGGGACAGGGAGATTTATTGCCGAATGCCAACCACTTGGATTGGCGATTCGGGCTGCTGCATTGCCAACGGGTATGCTATGCTGAGATGCGTGCCCTGCATTTGTACTTGCTCGTTTTGCTGAAATGTTCGGTCTCCAGTAGAACGAGCGCTGGATTTTCAGCGAAACGAGCACGATTATACAGTGTTTCGACCTTTCTGGATTAAGGAGGTCGGGATGATTTGAGATTAGTTTAATTTTCAAGATGCAAAAATTGGCCTCTAATATTCCCTATTTCGTTTCTAATATTTTTCTTTCTTTCCCTCTGGTTATGAGATTTTCTATTTTGTAATTTTATTAGATAAATCCTACTACTATATTAGTGACTGTTTTTATTTAAAATCTTACTCCGTATTCTAGTACTGTAAGAATGGATTTTTGTGTTGTTGAAGTTATTGCAAAACAAAACATCCACAGTTCACAAATTAATAAAATGAAAAGAAAATAAAGATGAATTGTAAATTACGTTGTCCAACCAGAAAAAGAGAACGCACCTCAATATTTAAAGAGAAATAAGATGAACTGTAAATTACACTGTCCACTCGTTTTATAATCTGTCATTATTTACTAATATCTTGGACAAAAACTAAAAGGGGATGCACTTCAATAATTAAAATAAACAAACAAATGACATTTTGTGATTATTATCTGTTTCTCATTCAAAGCCTCTTTTCTAAAATCAAGAGTATGCTGACATAAATATCAGAATCATTATTCTAAATTTCTAATTAAGATCAGCTGTCAGCCTGTCACATGACAATAACAAGAAGTAGCCCGAATTCGATCTTTTATCGATAAATTGAATTAAAAAGCTCGAAAACACAGAGGAAGAAACGAGATAAACAATATCCATAGACAATTCGATCTATGAGAAAGCAGCACACTAGTACTAAATGCGAAGACGAATGATGTACAACATCATTATTAAGTCGAGATCTCTTCTTATTCAGAGGGGCCAAATTCAAGAATCTCATCAAGTTCTCTTCTGCAACCACTCATTGAATTTAACCTGTGCTCCCACTGTATCCAGCCGATATAACTGGTACCAGTGGTTGGCAGCCTCAGCTCCCAAGGTGAACCCGACTACGGCTCCAAAAGCAAAAGACAGTACGGTACCTGCCACACGAATCAGTTTTATGAGATATTCATGTGTTTGGAGAAAGACAAGTCCACTCATTGCAAATTTCATCCAGAATCATCAACCAAGAAAAAATGGATTTATATAGTGTAAAGAATATTAGAGTTGGTTAAGAGTTATGTGGAGGAATATCACTGAGTGACATACCGATCGTGGAAAAAAAATACTTACTGAAGTCTAAACAAATATCTAGCACAAATAGCAGAAGGGAAAGAGCATTGGCACACATAAAACCAGAACATACCATGAGGACTCTTTGACCACCTCCAAGCATTTCCACCAGTAGTAATTGCTCCAACTGCAGCACCTACATAAGCAAAGTTAGCTGCTTCATCTGCAGCCTTGAGCTGCAACACGAGGTAAACAAGAGACAAGAAATCAGTATCAAGAGATAGCCTAGCTATATTATCCTATTGAAAGACTAAAAAACCAGTGGATAGTTAGTAAGACCAAGATACACAAAGGATTAGTAATGGAGATTCTAAAACTATCCATCTAGGATATTTTTGTTGTACATAAACAATTCGAATTGGGGCTTTTAGTTTAAGTTAGAAGAAATTACTACTACATTAAAAAGCACTCCCCATAATTTTGACCAATCAAGTGGAGTAAATAACTATCAAAACGAATAAATCTTTCAAGTGCTTTTTATAATGCAGGTGATAGTTTGTGTAATGCCTAAACTCTTTCCTTCTCCGATTTTTTTTTACGAATACGCTTTGTGATGCACAAGTATGGTTCTTTAATCCTCCGAGCTACAAGCCCCACCCCCTTCTCCACCGGATCTGTTCCACGGAGTACCCTCAAAAAATTCATTTATCAAGCCTGGAACCCTAAATCTTGGGAGCAAAAATCCAGAACTGCAGCTATATCAATATCAATATCCATAAAGCGCCTAAATGCCAGCCAAAAATTCAAATAATTCCAGATATCATGAAATGAGAAATTTCAATTCCCAAATAATACAAGCAAGCAGCACAAGGAGCAATCAATCCACATAAGCTCAAATAGCATTCACAACCAAACTTCGACCTAATCTAACACACTTCTGAGAAATGGTAGCTGCCTCATTCGCATTTCACAACCACCAATCTCCTGGATAAAGCGATAAAAACATCGAGAAAACACATGGAAAAACATGTAAATAGAAATCAACCAGTAAAATTCCCCAATCAAAATCAATTAAACATATCACAACACGAAGCCACAAAACGAGTTCAATTTCTCATAATTAATTGTGAGATGAATCAGAACATACCACAGGTCCGTGGACGGGATCGGAAGCGATGAATTGCTGGACGGCGGCGCTATTCCGATTGGGCAAAGGTCTATCGGGATTGAGAATTTTGGAGTAATCGTCGAGATGAAAACTCTTCTTCACGGAATGCCATAAACCTCTCCCTGATTCCTCGATTTCGCTCATTTTTCCTCTTCGCTGAAGCGATTGATTTGATTTTCGAGGGTTTTCAGTTCTTCGACTCCAATAAATTCCCTTTCTTTATAGTGATAGATATATTAGTTTTATTTCTTACTCCATTAATTTGCCATTAAAAAATTTACAGTGTTTGGACCGAAAAATTACAATACCACGAAAATAGTAGAAACTCCAAAAAAAAAAAAAAAATTAACCAGATAATATAATAAATATATGAAATAAAAATCTATATACTACTCCTACAACGCAACAATATCTTATTAAACGCGTTAGCTACAGCACTGCACTGGTCGATACGGCAGTGCCTAGTATCCATCGTTTACGGCTAGGTACTTATAAAATTAAGAGTGAACTACGCGAATAGTTCCTGATCTTATCGAAAAATGCACCAATGGTCCTTAAACAATTATTATAGCCTATTTGGCCCTAAAAATTACTACATTTTTGGTACTTGTCGGTCTTTTATACCCTTATGCATTTGAAAAATGTCCTAAATGCCATGAAGAGTATTTTCGGTACCTGGAAATTACAATTTTGGTACCTCTTCAATCATGTAATTATTTTGGACATACATAAAAGTACCTTTTACAACAAAAATATTTTCTTTTGACTTAATTCACTTAAATTTTTTGAATAATTACTTGAATAATGTATAGATTAAGCTTTATAATGAAAAAAAATACTATAGCTCATTTATTTTTTAGTAAAAAAATGTTACTTGCAAGAGTTCGCTATACTATATTTTAATTAACGTAATTAAAATATTTATTATGTAGTTCATTTTTATTATATTTTTTAGTAAATTTCAGTTATTATATTTAAAAAATATTCTTCACTATACTATATTTTGATTAACGTAATTAAAATATTTATTTTTCACTTAAGTACAGTACCATTTAAATATTTAAGTAATATTTTTTAAATAAAAAATTACTATAATTCACTATAATATTTTTTCTTCTTAAATTTGAAAAATTTTAGTAAAATTTTTAAGTAAAAATAAATCCCACGAAGAATTTTCTATAATTCACTTTAATAATTATATTTAAAAATATTACTATAAAATATAATATTTTCTTTGCAAATATATAGATTAATTTGTATAAAAAATAATATTTAATTTTAAAAATAAATTAAACATAATTAAATAAAGCATCAAATAATAAAGCATCAAATATTATAAAAGAAAATGGTGATGGAAGAAAAAATGAAAAAAAATAAAAGGAAAGAAAGGTCCAAAATGCCCCAGAACTTTAAATATTCACACTTGTAGTACTTAGGGTTAGTTTTGTCTTATCATACCAAAAATGATATAAAAAAATTTTAGGGACCATTGGTGCATTTTTAGACAAGATCAGGGACTATTAGTGTAGTTCACTCCAAAATTAAAACACTTCACAACTTCGATGCTACTACTTTTTACTTTATTCGTTCGCTATTATTTGTCATAATTTTTTTTGTCATTCCGCTAATATTTGTTACAACTACCGTAGCTAATTTTTGTAATGAATCTCAGAAGCCAATAAATAATTAATTTCATTCACATTTTATTATAGAACTAAGTATAAAAAATATGACTCACATTATATTAGTTTTCTCCATTTACTTTCCTCTGTATTTCAACAAACTATACCAAAAAAAAAAAAGTAAAGTTCCCACCCATAAGATATACTCCATACAAGTACTAGTAAATAAAAAATCAATCAAAAATATAATCTCATGAACAAGAAATCAAGACTTTTATTCCATTGCAATAATCAAAACATTACAAACAATTATAGCAAAAACATCAATAACATAACAGACCAATAGTAAAAAGACCTTTTCAACAATACATCAACTTATTTACTACTAGTTCGCCGACTTTGTTTACAGGTCGTCCCAAAATACAAAAATATATATAAATAATATAAATCCCGACTCTTCAGATCACCATTAAGATTAGCAGAGTGGCATATCCGGTGGCGGCGGCAACATCTTCTCGTCGAGCCCCGGCCCGTCTTTCACAATGAAGACCATCCCCATTCCCCAACTCACGTGTCGCTCGAAATGGCAGTGCATGAACCACACCCCTATAAACACATCACTCATTCAATCAATCACTAATCAATAATTAATCATAACTAATTAATCAAATCATAAGCAAAAATAATTAACACTGTCTCACTTTTCATTTTAATTTATTCCACTAAAATATCACATTTTCATTTTTAAAATAAAAATTATATTCCTCTCTGCTCAACACATAAAATAAAATCTCCTAAAATCCAGTGTCATCCCATAAATATGATATCTTTCGTAAGACGAAGGGAGTAAGAACACAAACCTGGATTATTAGCCTTAAACCTAATAGCAGTCCATCCATTTCTCGGCACAGCGATGGTCTCCATCAAAGGCGGGTCGACGAGGTTGTAGTTGAGCGGATCCCGGGTCCAGTTGAAGTTCCCGAACCCGGACCCGACTACGTAGAAGCTGTATCCGTGCAGATGCATGGGGTGGCCTATTCCTCCAACGAAACTTGTGCCTTGGAACACGAGCTCCACGGTGGCGTTGAAGTCGAGAACGTTGACGGAAGTTCCATTCTGCGGCCGTAACAGAGGGCTAGTTAAGTTCCAATCTCCGGTGTAGTTGAAGGGGAAAGGCGGGTTGTCTGGGAAATCAGTGGTGTAAACGCCGTTAATGTTTCCATAATAAGCTTGAAGAAAGTCTGTCCTCGGCAGCTGGAGCGTCACGTTGTTGACGCTCGCCAGCAGCCTCTCCGAGTTCGGCCCTGCGCAGGAATCGTTCGCGCAGGGCCGGAGATTCATGGAGAGGGTGAAGAAGAGGGTGTCGGTAACGTTCTTGGGGACGTCGACCGGGTATTTCTGGCTTGCTAGGCTTCTTAATTGGGTGGTGAAGTTGTGGGACGCGGCGGTGCTGTCGAAAGGCGGGAACGAGGGGAAGGCCGGGGAGGCGGGAGGGGTGTAGTTGCCGGCGTACTCGAGGATGGCAGTGGTGTTGGTGCTGTCGAAGTTCGTGCCGGTGGCGTAGGCTCTTGAGGCCATGTAGTAGTGGCTTGGGGGCTGGTTGGCGACGAGGAGGAGGTCGATGGTCTGGCCGGGGGATATCGCGATGTAGTCGCTCGTCAGGGGCTTCGTGTAGGCGGCGTCAGTGCCGACCACGGTGACGTTGTGGTTGGCTATTTTGAAGAACATGATGTTGTTCATTACTGCGTTTACGATGCGCAGGAGGTAGGTCTTTCCGCTCTCCACCTTCAACCTGAATATATCTGCACCCGACATTTTATATTGGCGTGTGAAAGTAGACCAAATAAAAGAACTCATCCCGAAAGATTAGAGACAGGGACGGATCCATATGAGGATCACAAGGGGCAATTGCCCCTACTGAAAAAAATTATTTATACTATTTTG
The DNA here is from genome assembly GCF_029641045.1 of Salvia hispanica. Lineage (NCBI taxonomy): Eukaryota > Viridiplantae > Streptophyta > Magnoliopsida > Lamiales > Lamiaceae > Salvia > Salvia hispanica. Next base: position 2,595,588 of record NC_142696.1, read on the forward strand.
ATCATTAATTTTTAAATTTTTTTGAAATATCCTCTATATATGCCCCTTCTCTACTTCTTAAAATATCTTTATATATATTTTTGCCCTATTTGTATGGAATTCCGGGCTCCGTCCCTAATTAGAGATAGCTTATTTAGTCTATCAACAAACACAGTTGATGTGGGACAAGTTGCTTTGCACTGAAATTCGCAAATGGGAATCCACCTTGTTTCGAGCATGGATGCAAGTCCCCAGGTTGGCCATTGATGAGAAAAGAATCCGAAACTTCTGGATCGCCTCCACTAGCAAGGAACTCCTCCATAATTTCTTGTACATCCCGATTAAACCAATCTCCTGCAATATGCATTCCAAATTCATAATTAGGTCAGATCAAGTTTCCTTGCACCGAAGTCCGTAACAGAGCGCATACAAACCTAGTAAGATGGGAACTTCATGATAAGGCTTGCGAAAAGGATAACTCTCTCCCCTCGGGGGCAGAATAATGAGCGCGCCATAAACAGAATTGCGAGACCAATCACTATGTGCGTGCCACCACAATGTACCTTCCTCGTCCGACAACACAATCCGTTGGTTGAACCTCGTGCCAGGGCTAATAGGGCATTGTGTCACGAACTCTGGCCCATCCGACCATGGATATCTCGGCATTTTCACTCCATGCCTATAATATATATAAAAAAAATCAATACTAGCAAAACATTGAACGGTGTAACATGTTATGAACAAAGTATAGTAATTACTAAATAAGTACTCCATTATTTACCAGTGGATGGTTATATTATGGTCCGCACTATTAATGACAACCACGTTGACCAAATCTCCCCTTCTAGCATATATAGTCGGCCCCGGGAACTGTCCGTTTATCGTTAGCATGGTCTTGTTTGTGCAAAGTCTAGAGTGTGCAGAGTTTGTCAGCTGCAACAAGTTAAGTAGAGTTTGATCACCTTGAAATTAAATCACTATTACTAAAAAATATAATTATGTTTTCTTAGTAGTACTTACTTCAAACGTATAGTTACGAACTAGACCATGGCTCGGCTTTACTCCTCCGAGCAGAACAATACCTATGAAACAAAGGAACAAAAGCATTGAAGTCGACAACATTTCTCCTTTACTTTTCTTGATGTTGTAATTGTTTTTGTGTGTTTGAATTTTTTCTTGTGTTTATTGAGATTGGAAGGAAATTGTGGTGGGTATTTATAAGGTGGCTCTAGGTTACATAATCTGAATTTTTCTTAACAAAACAAAAGCTAATGATGAGTCGTCGCTGTGGATAGACCATTTTTGCATGGACTAATGTCTATATATTAGTAGTATTATTCAACTTAATGTGAACTGTGAAAAACATCAATTGGATCAAATTAGGGTTTGCCATGTAATTTTAAAAATCAGCTAAAAAAATCATGAACTTTGAATTTATTCGTATTTATTCAATGAAAATGATGTTTTTCAAACAAACGACGTCATTTTCTTTATGAATAGATGATATCGTTTAACTACAGTTGCTGGCATTCATGATTCAGGTATTATCACAACTGTCATAAAAAATAAAGAAAATTATTATCTTACAATGATATTTTCTAAACTTCCTAATCACATTATTGTTGTTTTATATTTTTAACTTAATTCGGAATGGAATACAAATTCTAATGAACTTCATAATATATTATTATTGAGATGACAAGTAGTGAACGAAAAATCAAATTCGTATCAAATTGCCACTAGCAATTTAAATCCGAGAGTGAGTCAGTTGGAAGATTTACATAGAAATCAAAAGATCTTGTACAATTTGAGAGAGGGAGACCATTTAAATATTTGATTGTTTGTTCACTACTTTGTCATCTCAATATAGTATTTCCTCCGTCCACGAAAAGTAGTTCTATTTTGCCATTTAGGATATTCACAAAAACTAGTCTGATTTCTAAAACTGGAAAGTTTACCTTTCATAGTATTTTATCCATTTTTTCTCCGTCCTCTCTTATTTTACCCACTTTTTATCCTCACCTCTCTTTTTTTATTCATTTTTTTCATTTACTCTCTTATCTTATCAATTTCTCATTAAAACCCGTGACATCCACAATGAGACTATATTTTTAGGACAGAAAGAGTACTATTTTATTTTATTTTATTTACTTGAATATAAAGGTATCCATTTATACAATAAACGACTATAATTTGTACTTCTTTAAGAATTAAAATTATAATATAAAATGTAGGAAGTTTAGAAAATACTATTTTAAGTTATTCAATTTCCTTTAGAAAAGATATTAATCTTTGATTCTAGAGTATTCAATTTCTTTTGTTTTCTATTTTTTAAAAGGAGACTTGAGCGGAATAAAGAAGGAATTGTAAATGACCCAAGGAATGGTACGAGACTCGTCCATCCTTAATCAATCAACTGCCTTACCCATTGAGGTGCATGTCTACAAGTCAGCGCGGGGATTAGTCACTGAGCCCGCCGGTGGACACCCTTGGTAATTACCAAAAAAAGAAGGGGTTGTAAATAGTTTATAAAACATAAATATATAATATTATGGGGCATTTTAATTGTTATTTAGAATCAAATTATTATTTAAATTGAATTAAACTACAAATTATATAAAGTACTACAAAGTTTGGTATTCATTTTGAAACAAATCAAATTTTTATAACAAGTTTAATATAAACACTATAGTTTAGTATACCATTTATGAAATTAAGTACGTACTCCTACATTTCTTGTTGGAGAATATGTTAGTTATTTCTTCTTCTTTTTTTTGTATTTGTTCCCATTTGTGTCTAAGTTGTTCCATCATTCATGTGAATGAATGTATGATTGTGGCAAACGAGTAGAGCTAATTTTGTTTTTATTATTTGTTTATTCTTAACATGAACTTAATCATTAACTACACCAAGGATATGATGGAATATGTTTCCATTTATGGTGTGATTAGAGATTTTATTGGTTTTGAGTCGTGCATTAATTTAATGTGTTGTAATGCCACCATTATAATTTATCATAGTATTTCTTGTGAGAAGAATTCGAAAACTAATCGATAATTGGTTATGAATCTGTCGTAAAAAAATGTTTCACATTTTTATTAAAAGAAAGAACACTATATATATTATTTTACACTTATTGAATTTAATTGATGGAGAGAGAGTTTTTTAGACAAACGATTTTTTGAAATAAGAAAATCATTAAATCGTGTTGACGAGTAGGTATATGGCGTGACAGCAGGTAGCTAGGCTGGTAACGATAATTCCTCTATTAATATACTACTACGATTATAATTCAACTAATCTAATCCTTGCAAACAAAAAATGATAAGCACATGTTTACTATCTTGTAGTAAGAAAGTTCCATTGCATGATTCTATTTACAGAGACATGATTAACTAATTGTCAATCTAAACAATTAGTAGTTTGAAAAAGAAAAAAAGAAGTGAACAGCGTTATATGTTAACGCGTTTTAGTATTATTGCTCTTACCAGATTAATTCACCGATGCTTCCTTTTTGCGTTCTTATTTTAATTTTGCATGGCATGGATAAAGACGTTTTTTAAAGCGTAGGTGATATATTTAGCAACGCAACCTAGCGTCTTTAACTGAATAAAAAAGCGTCTTTATCTGTAATTTTTTTTTAGCGTAATGATAATATTAACGAGCACTAATGCAATCCAAATTCAATAAAATAAGAAACGGAATATTATTAAAGTGTAGATATTTTAATTGTATTGCTTCTCGATTAGTCACTATTCCCTCAGTTCATACTTAATTATTTATTTTTTCTATCTTATTTCAAGTATCACTTTCATTTTCTTCATATGCATTATGTTTCTTTTTTCCTTTAATACTAATTATTTTATGCTTTATCGAAGTTGATGATCACTTATTATAGTATAAATCTACGATGAAAGTTGATAATTTTAAAAGTAGGGTGTAGATTATTTAAAAAAAATTGAGTTGTCAAATAAATACTCCTATTAGTTTTGATTTATTATATATATATTAGTGTAGTTTTTATAATAAATAATTTATTGATGAGATGATACAGTAAAGTATATAGTACTATTATGATTGTTGATTTTTTTTTTTAAATTAACTCCGATAAGAAGGAGGAAATTGAATTCTTTTTAAAAAAAAAAATGAACTCCTATATGAAAGAGCAAATTATAATTGATGTCAAGAGAGTTTGAACTTGACACCTCGTACAATAATGTCTAAATTCTTTGGCGCTAGGACAAAGACAGGACAATGGCTCAATGGCTCTGGACTATTAAGATTTTTGAATTCAGCGAAACATCAATTGCTCATTTTGAAAATCATATACTGACCATGTGGGCTACAAAATCTTAATCAAAGCAAGACAATAATCAAGGAAAGAGCTCTATTTAATTTTTGTATTATCTTCTATTTCAAATTCTACATGATATCGAAAATGTTAGGGAGATTCAATATAGAGAACAGAAAAACGGATATCTGAAAGTCGTGCAAAACACTTTCAGATCAAATCAATTTCAGTGGTTCTACCAAAGTTATTTGATCGGATAAAATTCAGAGAATACAGAACCTTCTTATGTGTATTCGAGATAATGAACCAGAAGACTTGATCGGATTTTGAAGAAGATGAACCGATGCAGCTGTTGACGAAACAGTGCATCCATTGGGATTTAACTGAAAATAACTGATTTTCAAAAAAAGTTTCGAATTGCAAATTAGTCCTTCGATTTTCAGAAATTACATTTTCGGATGAATTTCTGAAACAGCAACTTCGTTGGAAATAAAAATTTTCCAAGCTGACCTGGACTCCGCCAGGGGCTGCCGCCCCTTGGACCCCGCTACCCGGGGGCGCTGCCCCCGGACCCCCGTTCATCTGTTTAGGGGCTTCGCCCCTAACATCATAATGAATTCAAATAAGCGTGCACTCCGCACCTACATACTTAAATGATGTATCATTATAACAATAACCGATCAATTAAGTTAATCCAATTACACTAAAATATCCAACAGAAAAGAAAAGAGCTTCTTGAAACAAATCTAAACTTTCCCTAAAAAATGAAAAGCTCTTTGATCTATATCTGAATAATGCAACAACTCTTTGAAATTGAAATGAGTCTAAATTTTCAATAGAGATTGAAGAACTTCTAAATAAGATTATAAGCTATTTATGATGTTTAAGATGGTTGCAAGCTAAGTATTGGAACTTCAAATACTCATATTTATGTGTGAATGCTGGAAAGAAGATACTATCAATTATATTATGTGTGAATGTTGGAAAGAAGATGCTATCAATTAAATTAAAGGCAATAAACACAACTTTATGAGGAAGTGTTGAAAACACGATGTGAAATAACCACCAGTTTTGCGACGTCTTTTGGCACCAATATTATGCACAAATAATACATTAAGGGGGTGTTCGGTTGGCAAGACTAAATCTCATAATTAAATATGTATCATGTTTGGTTCATAAGATTGACCCCCTCAACTTAATCCTAGATGGATAGTCTCATGATAATTAATCATAGCCTCCCCCTCCAACTAAAATAATCATATAACTTAACTCTAGATGAATAGTTTCATGATAATTAGTCATGGCAACCGAACGCCACCTAAGTCACCAACCGATTAGGTAATTCACGTGTACATTTATTTTAATAAAAAAATAACATTTGCTGACAGACTAATGTGCGTAAATGATTTTTTATTGAATGAATTAATTTCTTTATATGAGGCTTGTGGGCTGTGGCATATGTCATTGGGTTTATTTACCACATTTGGGTTGCTGACTTATGGCCCATATCGGAGTTGGGCTTTCAAAAGAAAACAGAGGAATTAATTAATTAATTAATTAAATTTAGGGCTGAAGAAACTAGTAAAGTATTAAATAAATTAACAATAATTTTTTTCTGCTAATCCCGTCACAATTGATTCAAATCAATAATTCAACATATTTTATGTCACTATTTAATGAGGATTTCTCATTTGTTTTGTGACCAATTTGAACCTCCAAATTATTGATTGAAGAGAATGTAATGTTATTATTGATTGAAGAGAATGTAATGTTAGTGAATTGAAAGCATCTTAATATTTTAGACTCCTATAGAGAAAGAATTGAAGAGAATGTATTACTCTCTCCCGTTCCATGACAAGAATTCTATTTTGTCATTTTAATTCATCCTACAATAATAATCCTGTTTTTTATTAAAAATAATAGTAAGTCTCACGTTCCACCAACTTATTACACTCACATTTAATCATAAAATTAATATATATATAAATAAGACTCATACGGGGACAGAAGAAATAGTACTAATTTAAATATTAGTGATTTGAAGGCATCTTATGAATGATATTATAGTACTAGTATTTTAAATTCCTAAATTAAACACATCTGCCAAATGAACTAACCGATGACTTTCTATCTTTATTAAAGGGTAAATGTTTTACCAACTAAACTATATCCATCAAATCCCATTTTTGTTCTCAAAGTCGATTATTTGAACATTATAAATAGAACTAAAAATAGGAAATAAAATTTCAATCCCTTACTTGAATCCGGTTTGTGATTTCATCGTAACAAAAAAAAAAAGAATCAGGCAAGGTAGTATTCCAAGAAAAAAGACATTTTCCACATAAGGAAACATAACCTCAATTTCGTACAACTTGGTATTTACCAAAAATAAACACTACAATTAAACTGTCAAATAGAACACTGCTTCATAAACACTAAACCTCTCCCAAGCAAAGCAAAGATGAAAGACCATCATCTACCTACTCCGGCGGCCATCACTCGTGAAACGAACCAAAACGGAAGCCCTGGGAGAACGGCCTGTTTCACGGCTCTCATCTCTTTCTCTTCGAGGCAGATCCAGAGCCCCGACCGCCCCCTCTACCTGCAGGCGCCTTTTTGCTGCTTGAACTTGCAGAACCCTTTAACTCCATTTGCACTTTAATGGCTGGAGAAAGCACCGAATGACTCGGTCAAGGAATGTGATAATTGTATGCCCGTATCGATTTAAACACCATGGAAGAAAGACATGTACGACCAACCTTTTGAATTTAGAGACTGCAGTTCTGATTGTAGCTTCTGCTGCTTCTCTGGATCAGCCAAGTCATCCTCTGAAACGTGCAACGGGTAGAAAAAACCTTGGTTATTACCACGCTCGTACAATAACCTCAAAATATGTTGCAAAAAGAAATATCTACATACCTTGGTCTTCAGCATCTGAGAGGTTTTCTTCTTCATTTTCAGCGTTTTCTGGTAAAGATTCATCAACGGGTTCTAGCATTGCTGCAACCCGTTTCTTTGGTGCCTTTTTCATCCCGGGGAGTGTGATTAAATCAGCAGTCTTAATAATACGTGATGAGCTGCCTTTATTGTAAGCCTTTGTCAGGGCAGCTTTTACAGCAGGCAGTACACCATCCAATGGACTCGGATGCCCCTAAATCATATAGAAAGCAAGTCGGTTCATGAAAACTTTTAACAAAATTTTATGGGATGAGATCGTAAGATTTATCAATGTATAAGAGGTATATCTGACGCACTTTAAATTTAGAAAGCTCCACGATTGTATCAAAATCTTCCATGCCAACTGAGTACAATTCCATGAACTCGACAACCTTCTCAACAGCTTCATCCTGGCAAGTTATTCCATAAAATCATGCAAGTTCCGCACAACAAAGAAAGGTCTTGAACACAGAACAAAAAGGGAACAAAACACCAACCTTGGGTAGCTTCTTTAAAGGTTCAGTCAGCCGTTTCGAAAGAAGTGTTAGGTAGTCAAGTCGCAATGTTGACCTATAATGGTTTTGAACGAAGCAGATAGGAAGGAGCATAGATAGACAAACCATAAGAGCTAGTTTCACAAAAAATGACTGACGGAAGTCACAAACGGATAAAAACTACAGTCAAAGAACAACAAGAATCCAACAACGGACCTTCCTAAGTTTGATTCGCGAGAAGCAAGAAGATGAACATGAAGGTCCTCCAAAAGTCTGTTATTCTTCCCCATAGTAGAATTCTTCCCTAACCATCCACCAAATCTATTGAAATTGCGTTCCCCCTGTAAAAGTTCAAAACAACTTCTAATAACTTTAAATAGCCACGAGTTCTATCAACTTATAAAATAACTCACAAACAACATTCAAAACTCACAGTTTTTATGACCTTGGGCTCTCTCTAGTTTTCTTTTAAAGTTAATAGATACACTATCAAATTCTAAATTTCGATAATCATTGCCAAGAATAACATCCTGATCCAACACAAATGAGATGAGCAGAATTGTCCACACAAGTTTTCTGCAGACTCCATTGATTCAATTGTGCATGAATACACCAAAAACCTTTTGATGTGTGAACTAAGTTATATTTAGTCTAAAATTGTAAACTGATGGAGGTGTTTCCAAAGTTGATTAACCATTATGCTATCCCTCCATCTAATAAATGGCCATGATAACACTTAGTATATTTGCATCAATTACCTGCTCAAGTGTCTCTCTTTGTCCATGCAATAGGGCTGCACTGTTTCAGAGCATCATGCATAGCATCAGTTACATCAATAACAAAAACTAACCACTTTAAGTTGGAGCAGAACTTACGGAGTGATGCAAGATGCAATACAACCAGCCTGAGAGAGTTGCCACTGCCGGTACCTCCGTATCTGGACATTAATAATATCACCATTCCCAATGGACTCTGCAGCCCGAGCAATGAAGTTCAGCCTTTTCATACCATTGTCATCTTTACCGACAGAATTTGGCCTATAATTGATATAGTTCTCCTGAAATCAAGACCACAATGTGCAAGATGCTCAAATGAATATAACAATATCCCTTTTGTTGAGTGAACATAATGAGGACCATCCCTACCAGTCCTCCAAAAGAGTTGCCGATAACAGACTTCACATATTAACCTCCAGTACAAGTCATACCTGGATAAGAAGAGGAACCAGATCAGGATCACTCATGCTAAGGTCGATTCTCTCATCCATTCGCAGCTTCCCACCATTATATCCAAACAGTCTGTACAAACAGGATGTAACCTCATTTGTTAGTCGATCCAGACGAGCAATTCGAAAATCAAGAGAACCTCGTCTCATTTAATAAATAGTTCACCAAGGACAGATAATAATACATACACAACACCACATTATAAAAAAAACAGTATAAAAGGGGCTGGGGCTGGGGCTGGAGCTGGATGCACAGTGAAGCAGACAACAATAATGGAAGGAGAACTAAAAGAGGTGGCTTACTTATCAACCGCCGTGAATGGGGATATATCTTCATCCTTTGAATTGCTTTGAAGGCGTTGTTTGATGTCATCGAATTTAATGACAGACATAGAGAGACCCATATACTGCAGATGGTTGAGGGCCATGCGTATATCTCCATTAGTTCTTTCAGCAAGTTCCTCGAGTGCAATCTGTTCACGAAGCACCATCTCAATTAGTAATACAAACATAAACATAAGAAAGAAACACAAGTTACAGCCAAAACATAATGGGAACATAATCTTGAGCGTGTACCTCATTAACTTGAAGACCTTCTGAACTTGCTATAAGTGATAATCTTTTAGCAACCTGTCATTATCATAAAAAATATTATTGATTACCAAATAATGACAATCATCATGTTTAATCCAACAAAAACAGGAAGAATCTGCACTTTATGAATAGCAAATGTCAAGCAGAATATTTTATGGACAATGTATGGGTTGCATTAGCCTTGGGCACCGACTAAAAAAATGCAAGCTATAACAACAAATAATGAATTAAAGACACATTTTAAATTGATTCATTCAGCTATTGGCTGAACCACAAATTCTTATATACAATTAGCATGACTCTCAAAATAAATATGACATTCAGATACAGTCCATGCTCCAATAGCAGGCAGATGTCACAACTGGAACTGCCAGCATACAATGCTTTTATACTTTTACTTGTTTGGTGCCTCAAAAAAAAAAAAAGAAAACCAGATGTCACCTGCTGCTTTGTTGGCTTCCGAAAGTTAAGCAGCAAGCAGTAGTTCACAAGGCTCTTAAGTTTCTGGCTGTAGCGATCATTACAGATGCATATTATGGGAATTTTTGAGTTTTTGATGCTGGCAATAAGATCAGCAACTCCCCCTCTATCTCCAGCAGACATACCATCAACCTCATCCATGATGAGAACAGTCTTCACATTTTGAGAGCTGGAACATTCGTGAAAAATAATGAGTACATCACTAAGCTACTATCACGTGCAAGTAACTATCAGGGTCAAATTAATATTAGATGCAAGCAAAAAAGTAAACCCAACCTTCCCGGTTTAAGACTCAGGGATTGATTGTTAACAAGTTCTTTGATAGAGTTAGAAGTGCTTCCATGAATTCCTCTCTCAATTTTACCATCAGCTTTCCCACGACTGTCACTAGCATTAACCTGTTTACATAGTCATCAAATGAAAAATGAGGCACACAACTTCCAAAATAGGGGAAGAGCAAAGACAGAAATACAACTGCCTAACCTCAATTGTTTGAAATCCAAGCATCTGACTAACCAACTTTGCTGAGCTAGTTTTCCCAATACCAGGCGTCCCACTCAAAAGCACAGCTTTCTTAGCACCAGAATCGTTCTGTTTCTTTCCTTTTCCCTTGTTCTTGGCATCAAGGAATTGTTCATTCCAGTTTGTCAACCAATCATGGAGCTGTTTTACCTGTAATCAAGCGGTTACTGTCATTAATAAAATATTAACAAGAGTAGACCTCTTTACAAAGTTTCTTGCAAAGGAAAGCTAGAGAAATAAAGACCAAGCACATACAAGAGACTGATTCCCAACAATATCATTAGGAACCTTCGGCCTATATTTTTCTGTCCATGGTAGGGAAGTAGATTGGATTTCACGCTTAGATGATGCTGAAATAGAGGCCAATCCTTTTGTGTCTGAGTTTGTCACAGTTTGGCCTGTTTGTTCTGGAAAACACATTGGAGTAAACAGTTAAACAAAGTTTATGCTTCCAATTGCAGGAACATGTATTACAACTAATTTATCATTGTTAGCTTCATTTGAACATCAGACTATAGGACGGGAACATACTACTTTTTTCAGGCTTTTGAGGGCTCTTCTTGGGAGGAGATGGAGCAACTTTAGCTACTGGCTTCTTTGATTTATTTGATGCTCGAATCATATCAAACAAACCATCCTCCGTGAGAAAAGCAGTACTGAAAAAGATATAAACTGAGTATCTATTATGACAGCACTAGGACAAAAGCGTAGGAATGTTCTTGATATCACCAAGTACAACAGAAGATGAAAATAAGAAACTTGCCCAAGCTCTTTGGCCTTCTCAGACTTCCGTCCACCAATATCTTCATCACATAGAAGATAATTCTGCAAGAACCATGTCAGAGACTACTAGTAATGAAGCAATATCGAATCTAGTTATATCAAATAATCACCGTTTTTTTGCTGACAGATCCAGTGCAACGACCGCCATGGCGTTTGATCAGATCCTCAGCTTCTTCTCTTTCTAAACTGAAAATGGAACAATGAAAGCAAACTAAATAAGAAAGAGAGCAAGCACCAAGAAAATCTATGGTAACAATACGAACTAGTAAGACTATACTTTAGTATTCACACTAAGCATATGCAACAGGTACACACATACCCATCATCTTTTTAAGATGAACAAGGCAAACATGAAACATCAGATGATGTGCATAGAAACACTAATGTATAGAAGGCTTACCTGTCAAGTGTTCCACTAATCACAAAAGTCAAACCATTTAAACAGTCTGGAGCACCTTCGGGAACTTCCTGACACACAAGAAAAGCAAAAATGAATGATCAACAAGTGATATTTAAGACAAGACATTCAAAATTCCTCAACTGCCATACCTTCTCTCCTTTATGAGGAGGATCTTTCCTCTCACCAAAGTTCATAAATCCACCCCTTCCTCCACCACCTCTACCTCTTCCGCCTGCTGGTGCACCTCTTCCACCACGGCCTCGCCCACCAGGTTTTGTAGGTTTAGCATCTTTATCATCCATGTCCTCTTCTGCCTCACTCTTATCAACATCCATGCTTACTGCAGAACCTTTTGCACCCCGACCCCGACCCCTACCCCTTCCAGCAGATTTTGAATTGGACTTTACTGTTTGATCATCATCTTCATCAATATCATCAGCGATTTTTCGAGCAACACCTTTACCAGATTCACTTTTCAACTTCTTGTTTGGACTGGCGTCTACTAAACCCTTCCTTAAGGTAGGTGTGGCAAAATCATCACCGTCATCATCATCATCACTGATTTGAAATTTGCGCGGTTTTTTCCCTGATGGAGGCTTCTCGCTAGCTGACCCCGTACTGCCCTTCTGTGCCTTCTTTTCAGAAACTTCCCCAACCTCCATCTCATCTTTTACACTCTGTGCATCCTTAGCAAAATATTTGCTTGTTTTCCTCCTACTGGAAGATTCTTTCGCTTCTTGTACCTAGACGCCCCCAAATATAGAACAAAAAAAATCAGTTGAATCACAGTTCCGAAAGTAACTCTGTTGCAAAACATATAGTATCCATGTTCAAATGCATGAAAAATGTAACTGCTGGCATTCTTTATAATCATAGAGGTGCTGTTACAATGCACAAATGTGTTTTACGAGCATATTGAGCTCTTCCTAAAGGAAATTAGCATTCAGAAAAAATATGATTGTCATGGAAAAATGACATTTTCCAGGTGCGGACTTACAATAGGAGGCTTCTCAGGTGTCAATGGCTTTTCTTGCTTCGATGTGTTGCCATTTCCTGCGGGTATACCATGTGGCTTCACAAACCACTTTCTTATATCTTGAGACTGAAATTCAGGGAAGAATATTTCAATGACGAGCATATCACAATATCAAGACTCCTTCATTACACGGCACGCCCCTCAGACAGGGGACAGCCCGTAACAAAAGATTCATATCTTAACTAACTAAGCAAATAGGCAGAAAATTGCCCCAAACCTAATTTTCCACATACCATTTTTTATCTAGAAACTGCCAACTCTTCACTTCAAAAAACCATCTGAAACAAGAAAATCAGAAAGAAATTCTCACACAACCGTACATAAAACAAGAAGCTATTGAAAAGACACCACTGTAGGTGCATTTTCTCCTAGTTCAATTCCAAAATCTTATCTCCTAGTTTGATTAATTAATTAATGAATTCGATTAAGCAGCAACACAGAGATGTTAATAAACCGAGGTTTATCCAAATTGAGAGCAGAAATCAACGGCGTAACCGGTTTCCGGTTGAGAGAGAGTAGGCATTGATAGAGAGAGAAGGGCAAGTAAATATAGGGAGAGAGAAGCATATATAAGGAATATACATGTAGAGATCTTCAGCATGCCAAAAAATAGTGAAATATTTCCACAATTAACGATATAAACAACGGCAATAGTTCGAAAATGTGCTTCAGTCATCTCGACTCCGTCTCCGCCCATACAATGCATAAAGCAATTGATAGCAAAAGAGCTCAGGCACGCATAGTGTGTGTGATATAAAGAGAGAGAAAGAGGAAAATTACTCGATTACGGAATATTGCCCGCCGATTACTTCCGACGTTAGACGTTAGCAGAGCGCGAGCACTTGAAGCGGAGAGAGAGAGAGAGGGGTTTTGCAGTGGAAGAAACCTGTGGGGCCCGAAGCTGCTCGATATTCTTCACACACGTGGCATAATTAATGGGCCGTTGAACGGCCCAATTATTTTATTAATTGGGAATGGTTATTGGGCCCAATTCCATGCACATCGTTGCTCAAGTGAATGAATATAGAAGAAAAAAAATGTTCTTTTTAAATTTTACTGACAAATAAAAGGAAATCTCACGTTAGAAGTTTTCGTCTTCTTGAAAACTATCGTGAATCAAAAGAGACCATTACGTCTATATTTCTCAACCCTAAAAAAATAAGGTCCTCCTATGATCTGGTAGGTGATCAACCATTTCCCCGTCCTCCTAAACTTGCCACTTCTCACTCGTAAAATTTATATATTATTCCATCATTCACCATGTGCATGCAACTAGTGGCGGATCCAGGATTGATAAACGGAGGGGGCGAAATATATATTAGTATGTTGGTTTAGAGCAAAAATGACAATTTTTTTCGATTTTTGGGGCGACGTCGGGGGCAAACAGAGGGGGCGGACATGGAAAATTTATGTCCGGATAAGAAGAAATTAGTCGCACGGAGGGGGCGACCGCCCCCTCCTGCCCCCCCCCCCCCGATCCGCCACTGCATGCAACATTTGTCATGATACGGATTTTATTAAATTGTTTATAACTAGAACAGCGTGTTTAGACTCTTTTACCAAAAAAAAGTTTCAAATATTTGTTGGACCTTTTATAGGAGTAGTACTACTAATTGTTGGACGTAAGGGAACAAGTATAAATGTAATTTCCAATTTATTCTATGATTTTGTCGGACTTTATGTTAATAATTAACATCCAAATATTTAATTGATGAGTCAGTCTCGATTTTGACCAAAAAGTATACTGTAATAACATAGTAGGAGTAGGAGTATTAAATTTTTGTTTTTAATATAAGATGGAAATCGCTTGCGTATGAAATTCTTCATCATTATGATTAATAAAGAGTAAACTAAATGCCACATCTCCTACATAAGAGAGGCACAAACCAGAAACAAAACGAGGTAATTGAGATTCTCTCACACACAAGAAGCAACACATGAATCTAATCCAAATCATAAACTGCAACAGACGACATCAACACACTCCCCAACCAAAGCTTCCCATCTCTCTCCTCCACTTCACTCACTGCCTTCACTACTTTCCCCGTTCTATCCTCCAGAATCTGCACGAGCTTACCGTCTTCGCTGTACTTTGCCACCAAAGCGTGCATCCGCCCTCCGATCTGCATCAGGTAATGGAGCTTCGCAGAGATCGGAAGCTTCAGCCAGGCTTGACGGAGTTTTGGGTATAGACCTAGGATGTGCGCGTATATGCTTCTCCGGCAGTGGATTGCTACCCAGAACTCACCCTTCTCGTTTGTCCGTACGTTGTCCGGGAATCCGGGCAGCACAGCAAAGGGCTCCCACGTCCCTGCTTTCTCGCCTTTCAACCAGTATTTGATTAACCTACACAAATTGGATGATAGAAGCTTATTACTATAATTCAAGAAACGCATCGTCTTTGTTTAATCGTAGATGCAATGCAATATATTGATTTGCTAATAGCAATCAACAAACTGAATGGCAATATACATTCTGAGAAGATGTACAAATCCTCACATTTCAAGTTGTAAACATACAAACTAGCATCGAGTGATAATAATAACTCAATTGGATAACAGAAACTCCATTTTAACTCAAGAAACGTGCCTTTAATGTTTAATCATAGTAGCAATGCAATGCAATGCGTTGTATTGATTTGCTTGCTAATAGAGATCAATAAACTGAATGACAATATCCATTTTGTTTATGAGAAGATGTACAAATCCTCACATGTCAGGCTGTGAACATACAAACTGGCATCAAGTGATAACAATAACAATTCAGCTCTCGCAATTACGTGGATAAATCAAGTAAACTAAGGATGATCAGTGCACATACCTCCCAACTGAACCTTCACAGAACACGAAATACGAACGATCCTTACTTAAGGAAATGCCATTTGGAAACTGCACGTTCCGGACAAGAATAGTGGTTTCTTTCGTTTCCAGATTGTACTTCAGCACCCTTCCACTATCTTCGCTAGAGAAAACCAACTGGAGGAAGTTCCTGAAACGAGAAGGCACTAGTATCAAGAGTTTCGCACCTACCAAAACTCTCCCCTAAACCTCCAAACTAAAATAGAACTTTCACTAATCAACAAAATTCACACCTACCTTCTTCTGTACTTAGTGCTGCTATCAGTAAAGTAAACGTTCCCTTCATCATCAACATCTACATCATTCGTAAATCCCAGGGGAACGCCTTCCGCCTCAGTGGTCAGAGACGTGGCCAAACCACCCTCGGGGCCAACCTTCATCAACCCAAAATACGCATCAGCAATGTACAAATCACCACTCTTCTTGTCAAATCTCAGCCCCAAAGGCCTCCCACAGATGTGTTCGTTCTTCACGTAGCCCAGCACTGTCGGCTTCGGCTCACATAGGCCCGACCTTAAACAACCACCAACCAATACAGTATCATCAAATGGGATACTTAAGTCCGTTTTCACTGCTCAAATCCACAAGCAATTATTTCTCAAATCGCACAAATGTGAAATCAAAATTGATTCTACAAGAAAATTAAACAATTCACCCACAACAGTACCTAAATTCGAATCAAAACAAACAAAAAAGGAAAAAAAGAGGAAAGAATCATCACCGATTAGCCGAAGTGTAGGCAAAGTCATTCCACTTCTCCCCATCCCAGAAAACAACCCTACCATCAGCAACGCCGGTGTACGGGCCGCGGCCCTTCGGATCGAAAGCAATGCTCTCGGGCCCCTGCACCTGATTCAAAAACCTAATTTCCGATTTCTGGAGCAAATTCTCGTGGTCCCTATCAATCGGCAGGGCGGACCACGGCGGCATCTCCACCCTCACCGACTCGAAATCGGGGAAATCGGAAATCGCGGAGTGGCGGAACGGGTCGACGGCGCAGTAGACCGCCAGCAGGATGAACAGACCAGCGAATGCTCCGGCGGGCGTCATGGCCGGCGATTGCTGATGAAAATTGGGAGTTGGGGCTTTTATGGAAACGGTTTGCGAGCTGACAGTTGATAAAAAGATGGAGGGTTGGTTGGGGAGGAGAAATTAAGGAAATTAAATTGGATTTATCCTGCAACCAACCACCAGCTGCCTACTTTCTGCCTGCATTTGTGTTGGGGCCGCATTTGAAGCTAAATTCTGGATTCCGCCATTAATAGCTGCGAGCTACGGTTGTTTGAATTAGGGCTTTTACTGCAGCAATTTTTACGAGCAAGGACCAATTTGACTACCAGAATTCAATGGAATGTCAAAAAGTTCTGTTTTAGTCAATTCCAGTACAAAAATTGGACATCATTACATAAATTTATTAGCTAGTAATATTGATTTGGACTAAAGTATGAATTTTTATGAAATATGGACAATCTTTGATGGTTATATGCGCTAAAAAATTGATGAAGTTTGAAAACAGAGTATTTAAAATGAAGTTCAAAATTTTCTCAATTATCTCATCTATACAGATTCTGGTAAAATCAATGGTGATGCAGCTGCCAAAATTGCCTACAAAATCGATGGTGATGACGAGAATTGGGCATGGTTGGGGCAATTCTAGCTGCCACTGCTACATCACCTTTGATTTAGCTAGATTTGGTCGGATGAAACAATTGCAGATCCATTATTTAATACTACTAGTATATATTTGACCAAACACAATTAGGCACAGGACTAGAACCCATTAATTGCTTCATCAAACTCATCACAAAAAGCCAAAAAGAAAATCGATTTTCCTGTTTCAAAATGTATTTATAATTTATTGATATCAGCTAGGCAAAACAATTAATTACACTGGACCAGTGTATAACTCAATATGAACATTTATCTGATCCTTTGACATAGGCTAGCTACTATGTCACATAGCCAAGAATCTGCTTCTCTTCAACATCATCTTACATTTGCCAGATCAGATGTATACAACTACTGCCGTTTGGAATGAATAGTCAAATAGAGAAAACCATAGACTTAGTTATCTTGAATATAAAGGCAACAGATAAATACAAACATACTCTATCAAATTACTCCTTTGAGAGCCAAAATTCCAATGACTGGCGGTTTTTCTCCACCTGTTCTATATATGCATCAAGAAAGCCCCTTAATTCCCTCATTCTAGAACGAGAAATGGTATTCGAACACATAGGCTATACATGGAGAAATCCACAAGATATATGTAATCTAGTTGAAGACAAACAAGCACGGTCACTTCTTTCTCTATATCCAGAGTATTTCACAGAGTTCCAAGTCAAGAAACTTCTAGCAACAAAGTTTTGCCAACTCTTAGAATTGAGAAAAATGAACAGAGCTAAATGACCCACTGAGAGAATCAGACTATTCTAGCAAGACAGTTTTGTTCACTCTTCGAATCAAGGAAAATGAACAGAGCTAAATAACCCTCTAGAGAATGAACATGTCAAGATAATGAACAAGAAAAGCCAGAGATGCATAAACAGTGTATAAATGATCTGTGGTATATCCATCACCAATTCAAACAAGTAAATCTTATGCAGGAAGACAACAAAGTCGAGAAACTATTCTAGCAAGAAAGTTTTGTTCACTCGTAGAATCAAGGAAAACAAACAGAGCTGAATACTTCAGATAATGAGCATGGCAAGATAATGAGCAGGGAAATCATAGATGCATAAACAATGGTTATATGATCCGTGGCATATCCATCACCAATTCAAACAAGTAAATCGTATGCTGGAACACACCAACGCCGAGCACGAGTGGCACACCAAGTCATCGTTTTACCTAGAATTTCACTTCAAATATGTAGCTAAATTTTCACCAGTAATTCCTCAATCACAGTCTATGCAAGAAACCGTAAGCTAATCAAAGTATTGAGAACTAATGCTAAGCAACACAAACAAAGTATAGAACTTCGAAGATCAATCCTCCCTAGCTTCTACTATACCTATTCTAAACTAAAACTACACAAAATCACATTACTTCAGCTCAAAATCACAAAAAACAAAATCATTTTCAAAACTTAAAGCATCAAACTAAAATGCAACAGATAAGAAGTATCAAAGAGCGAAAAAGTCACAAACAAAAAATCATAAACCCTAAACAGATTTAGAAACACAGATATCAAGTAAAAGCTAAGAAATTCAACAAATGGGTTAAAAAAACGGAGAAATTGAAATTGAAATTGCTTA
Organism: Salvia hispanica; assembly: GCF_029641045.1. Lineage (NCBI taxonomy): Eukaryota > Viridiplantae > Streptophyta > Magnoliopsida > Lamiales > Lamiaceae > Salvia > Salvia hispanica. The sequence goes on from NC_142696.1 coordinate 2,614,444, forward strand.
ACCCTTCAGAGCAACATCATCATCAGGGGCGGAGGGCTGCGTTTGGATAGCTGAGATCCGAGATGAGGAAAGAGCGAGCAGCGAAGAGAACAGAAATTCAGATTGAAAACTATTAAAACATCATATTCCGAAGATTTTCCAAAACCCAACGGAATTAATCGAATCAGTTTTTTTCGCTTCTCCACATATTTTCCATCAAATTCGGCGCTTCGAGCTCTTTCCCTCTTCGGATTTCTCGCCGGAAAACAGACCAAACGCGGCCCTTTGGAAATTTTGAAAAAGAGGAGGCGCGTTATATACTGAGGGCTTTACTTTTACTTCAAGGGCTTCTATTTTTCATGTTTTATAAAAGTGACCCAAAAATGTTGTGGAATTATACAGGGGGCCATTAATTATGAAATTTTTAAATTTGTGTTACTGGATAAAGTTCATGTAATTGAATCTAGCAGTAGTGAATTCAAAAAATTTTAAAGTAAAATCTCATCGCTAAGTACCAAGGTTATAAACTAAGACCTATTTAGTTTCGTGGTTTCGCTCGGTTATGATTTGTTATTAAGCCTAAATATGTTGAGGGGTATGCTTTAACGAGATATGCACAGGTTAAATCTTGTAGTTCACATTGTTCATTTAAGTGTTGTGTGGTTTACGATCCAAATTTCGACGATCAATTTGGTTAACTTGCATCGGTTGTTGTGTTCAATAATTGTGCCATGTTGCATGATCAGCCCTTCTACCTCACTATTTTGCATTTCTAAATCATACTCCCCCCGTCCCTCTTTAGGAGTCTCGGTTTAACACTTTTGGATATGCTACTTTAGGATTCCCGGTTCGAAATAGGCCCATATTCCACTAACTTTTTTCCACTCACATTTTATTATAAAACTAATACTATATAAAAGTAGGATCCACATTCCACTAACTTTTTTCACCAACTTTCTTTTATATTTCTCAAAACCCGTGCCGAACTCAAATGAGATTCATAAAGTGGGACGGAGGGAGTACTGCATCGATTCACATACATTATTTTCATATCATCGTCGCTTAATTCCCATCCACGGTTGAGATTTGCCGAAGATCTTTGACTGATTCATTGCTACATGAAGACGAATACCTAGACTTGTCAAGGCTAATATTGGTTCGAGATACCGTAATGAAGATGCTAGCAAATGCTCGATGTCTTCTTCGTCAAAGCTCAAATACGAGTATGAACTCAAAAAGCATTTGGAATGTCACATAAATGAGGGTGTCATGTTTAGGTTCACATAAAAAAATGTTTAGGTTCTCATAAGGGTAAATTTGCCATTCTTTCCCCGTCAAAATCACACAAAATCAAATATGTGAAGGGTTTTAAAATTTGCGACAAACAACATAATCAAATGCCCGATTATAAAATACTAACATGCAATATTTAATTTAGAGAAGGAAAATGAGTCATGACATGACTTAACCCAAGCACGAATCAAACGGGCCCTTAGAGTTGTGAGATTCCCATTTTGAGGAATCTTTCATCATATCTAATTTCACATTTAATTTTTTTAAGTAAAAGAAAATTCATACATATTCTCATTTCATATTTAATTTTTCTAACTTATAGAAAATTCAGAAATATGGACATTTTAAATCATCCGAAAATATAATGGTCAACCATGATGATGATTTGTTCGTAATTTAATCATCCGAAAATATAAATACATTAATTTTATTTATTAGTTACATTAATATAACCAATAAAATAATAATTTGAATCGGGGAATAAATATGGTCAATATATGGTGGAAGAGACTTAAGTGGCACTCAAAACCTTGCATTAAATTTATTAGTTGCATTAATTATATTGCATCATTTTGTTTCTGAGTTTTACTGATCATGTGTTGTCACTGTCTTTCCAGTTTGGTTAAATGATGAATTTTACGACTAAAATGAAAAGGTTAATTATTTTTTAGAATAGAAAATTACTCCTTAATACTTAAATTATGTCTCGAGTTATAAATTTCATAATAACTCATAAAACGTTTCGTTCATTTTATTTTTTCCCCCCTTATGCAGAACGTATATTATTCGATTTGCTACTTAAATATATTATTTTTTCAAATCATCTCTCATCGCATAAACATGAGACGATGATTATATTCTGATATGTTAATGCCATGTCCATAATTTTACAATCAACATAATATACATAAATATATAATTAAGCAATGACAGATGAAGTTAGAGTATGACCGTTAGTCCAAAATGTCGTTGTAAAACTCCATTAATCGGCTTGACAACCCATATCAACTTCACCTCCAATCACACGAAATTCACGTCTTCCTCTTAGTCGTTATAGTAGTTTCTTGTATCAATTAATTGATCAATTATTTTGGATCGAGAAACAGAGTTTCAACAACAAAATCCACGTGGCATAGAGAGACCCGAACAAATGGTACAACTATTTTGTGAATGAATAAAAAGTACTCCCTCCGTCCGCCATTAGGAGTCCCGGTCACTTTTGTGCACTCATTTTATAAAAATGATAATAAATAATTAAAGTGGAGAAATGGTAAAGTACAAGAGGGAATAATGATAAGAAGACTCTTGTCAACATTATTCTCTCTCTTATTTAACCATTTCTCCACTTTAACTATTTATTATCATTTTTACAAAACGAGTGCGCAAAAGTGACCGGGACTACTAATGGCGGACGGAGGGAGTATGAATTTTTAGTTTAATTGACGCGTACTGTTTTTATCCAGTCAGAATTTGAATGCTTGTCTTTGTTTTTCATCGCAATTTTTCTATTTCAGTAAAAGGTTTATGTATTATTCTATATTTCTAAATGATTATAGTCGAAAATTTTGCAGTTATCAATTTTTAAAAAGTATATCCCACAAGGTCCGTTTCGGGCGGTAAAAATAATCGATATAAATCTATAATCTCATTAAACTCACGTTTCTATGATTAATAAATCCAATTTAATAAATAAATCCTAATTATTCCAAGTATTTTATGTAATTTAAGTCGAAGACATTACAAGTTAAAATTGTGCTGTCAAATCTAACGAATATTTGCAATTGCGTCTTATCTATCATGTCTGCACATTTGTATGTTATTTGACACATTATGGTACAATTATATGCTGATTTTCATAAAGTTGATAACGTCTTTTGTTATTAAAAGTCAATACCTCATAAATTAATTCCACTTTCATTTTTTAGTATTTTAATTAGGAAATCAGTGTTACGTATATTTATTTTATCAACTATTTATGTTTTTTCTTTCCCTTTCAAAATTTAATTTAATGTTGTTTTTTTTACTTGGCGATCGATCATTATCACCAACTATAAGAAAAATGATGGGACAAAAGACATTCATATTGTGAGTTTCAGTTAATTCTTTTTTAAGTTAATGTCAAAATCTCAAATTTAGCTACTTTGGGAAAAATTTCATTTGGTGAGTTGTAGTTTCTTTTATTTGAGCTGTGCATTTATATTTTGCAATAATGTAAGGAGTGTATAATGGAATAGTAATGACATTGAATGCTATTTATACACAGAGTACAATGTGAAAAATGGAATAACAAAGTACTTTAAATAAGTATTTACAACTATCCCACTTAAGAAAGGAATCAACATCCAAAAATAAATTAATATGCTAAAAAGCAAAAACCTAGTAGGATTGATAAACGTCTTAAACAATAGAGTTAGACTCAAAAACCCATCCTATGTCTTAGTCTTATTTATCTCTTCGTTCTGTTTATTGAAATATCTTGGTTATTTCGAGTTTGACAAGGCAATCATGCATTTATGATTTGTGCCAACGACTATATTCACTTGATCTTTTATCGAATACACATGCGTCAACAACTTATTATTCCACATCAATACACTTTGAAACCGATCAAAATGTTGATTACTTCTCTGTACGATTCATAGATAAGATAAAACTCGTATCTTAGCAAAAACTTTATACTATTTACAAAGAGGATCTTTGATCCCTTTCTCAAATTAATATTGCATAGTAAACAAAGAAAAAGTTGGAACCATAAATTTATGTGTCTTGTCCTTGTCAAAAATGTAAATGATGGTAATATATTGTTGATTTAACAAGACTCATTAACAACATTTTGATTGAACATGATAAATTCTCATTGTGCTTTCCCTAACCATAATTAGCCATACAAACATAGTAAACATGTATATCCATCAATCAAAGTATCAACATAGAATCCCAAGCTAAAAATAAATGTTTCCTATTTGTTGTTGACAAAAAATTGAGTGAAATGTTACAAACTCAAATCCCTAAACATTCGATATGTTAATATCTCGCCCCCCTCGTCCGCTGCACAAAATTCTGCAATATAAATACCAAAAACCACACCAATCCCACCCACTCATTCTCTCAATCATAATACCATCTCTCTCTCTCCAAAACATCTTCCCAAAAATAAGAAAAACATCATTTTCTTTTCACAAACCCCATTACAAAATACCACTAAAATCTCTCTCTCTCTCTCTCTCAATAAATAAATAAAAAACAATCCTTTTCTTTTTCACAAACCCCATTACAAAATACCACTAAATATCATACTCCCACTTCTCTTTCTCTCTCTCCTACACACACACACCAATCTCTCTCTCTCCTCATCTAATTTCCATTGAGTTTTCTACACTCATTTCTTGCCCTCACCTCTCTACTACCATACAAATAACACATTAATTATATATAGGTATCTTACTCAAATACACACACATATATAAATACACACACCCTCTCCCTTCCTCTCTCTCCCTCAATTCTTGATCTTTCAGCTAGGTGCAATCCAGCTTAATTGCTCAGAGCCCTTCTGTTTAATTTATTTTTCTAGTGAGGAAAAGTGAAAGAAAGAAAGCCTCATCTTCTCCGGCGATTCGATCCGGCTAAGATGTCAATGGAATTGACCGCTGAGCCTGTTTGTTATGTTAACTGCAACTACTGCAACACCATTTTGGCGGTATATTTTTCTTTCACTTAATTTGCATGTAGATACCTAATTAGAACTTCATCAAGAAATCAAATTTTCACTACTTCAAGCTCAAGAACAATAGGGTTGTGGAAAAAAGCAATCTTTTGAAAAACCCAGTTTTTGGATGTGTGTTTTTGGATGGTTTTAGTGTAATCAAGCAAAAAGATTCAATTTTTGAAGCACTCTCTGAAAAAATGCAGGTAGAGAATTGTGGGTTCAGAGAATTTGTTGGCTGTTGTCTTTTTAGCTATATATGGTATGGTATTTTATGTTGATCCTTGCAAAACATAAAAAAATAATTTTGTCAATAAAAATTGTCGGATAAATTTTGGTGACAAGAAAGCTTACAAATTAGTACTACTAGCTGATATTTTATGCATCATGAATGATGTCTTTTACCCAAAGATTTGATTTTTTCATTTTAATTTTTCTTTATTTTTGGGTTCTATGAAGCAAGAATTTGAAATCACAAAAACCCAGAAAGAAACCTACTTTTTTTCGCAATAAAGAACCCTATTTTGAATGCTGTTTTGTAATTTTGATAATCAATGTGGAACCCTATGATCTTGTGGTTATTAGGGTTCTTCATCTCTGCGTTCAAACATGGAAATTAATTACTACTGATGCAGTTTGTCCTTTTAAACACCTCAATTTATGACTCATCTAATTTCTACTGTGTGTTACTGTGTGTGGGGGATTGTGTGTTTCATTATATTTTATTCCATCAAATTGAGGTATTTTACTAACAAGATTGCTCTTTTATGTGATTGGAAATGACTTTAGCCTCATTTTACAGTCTGTAAAAAAGAAGAAGCAACAAATGTATACGATTTAATTGATGATGCTTCCAATTCGTCCCACTCTCCCTAAATCACACACACACACACACAGTGATCACTGATGTTGTCATTGTTTCAGAAAAAGTCAGAAGCACTGAAAGGAAAGAGAGAGAGAGAGATTTATGATAAGGGCTTCTTTAATTATTACACATCTCTTGGTTATTGTCCATATATGAGTGGTGCTGTGATTCTTTTGCAATTTGCAGGCCCTTAATTTCAAGAATTCCCCCTCAATTTTAGCTACATTAACAAACCTTCGTTATCCAACAAATTCAGCCAAAAAGAAAGATGCTTACATGTCTTTACACATATGTGTATAAAAATCCACTTCTTCTCCTACTTATGATATTTTCTGCACATTTGCCCTTCAAGAATGAGATTTTATTATGTGAAAAACACACAACACGCAGTGGAAGGGCACATTTTGGTGTGACTAGGGTTTGGTGACATCAAGATTGGATTTTTATTGATGGGTTTTAATTTAATCTGATAAACATTGTGTGTGCAGGTTAATGTTCCATTTGGGAGCATGTTTACTATTGTCACTGTGAGATGTGGGCATTGCTCAAATTTGCTCTCAGTCAACATGGGAGCTTTGCTTCAGTCTGTTCACCTCCAAGATTTCCAGGTGTGTGTGTATGTGTGAGAGAGAGAGAGAGAGAGAGAGAGAGAGAGAGAGAGAGAGAGAGAGAGAGAGAGACCATTCTTTTCTTTTTTCAATTTCCATCACCAAGAATTTGGAAGTACATTGTGTTCTAGCTAGATATAGATAGTACTGATGATCCAAAAATCCAGAATTTTCATTCAAGTATGTGTGTGTGTGTGTGTGTTGAAGACCAAACTAGTCTCCTTTTTCAGTTTCTGTCAACAAGAATTTGGAAGTACAAAAGAAACTTCATTCAAAACAAAATTGACATAAGTGGATATTTAAGAGTATAGTAGTATGATCTTATGCATATTATACTAGTTCTACTTTGATTCCTTTTGTTTTAACTGAAGCTACAGAAACAGCAATCCTTTGCCGCCTCAGCTGCAGCCGCCTTAGACGACGTCGCCACCAGAGACAACGGCTCCTCTTCCAAGTACAACAGATCATACAGCCCCCTCGACATCGAACAACCTAAGATGGCTCCAATACGCCGTAAGTCCAATTAATTATAAATTCACATCAATACACACACTTAATTTAACTTCTTGTTTATGTAAACTTGATCAGCTTAAAGAGCAACATATATAGTTTGTTGAGTGGTGTACAAATTGGTGTAGTATCCTTTTAGGGGCACTTTGTCCTAAAGTAAATTTGATGAGAGAGAGAGAGAGAGGACATGCATATAATCTTGATTCATATATGACCTGTTGTGATAGTGACATAACAATTACATACAACTCATGATCTGCAAAGAGCATCAGGCTCAAACATATACATAGGCATGGTACTTTTATGAATCAGTCATTACCTCTTTATTCATAAGATATAACCACCACCACTACTAATCAATGAAGCACTATAAATTTTCTTTGATTTTTTCCACGTTGATTTTGATATATATGTTCATTAATAGAGATGATATTGGTGAAATACTATTAATTTACTAGTCATTTTTGGTTCATTATATCTTTCTCTATGTATGTGTGTGACATCTTGGTATAGTTGAATTAAATCAAGTTCAAATCTTTTTCTCATTTGCTTATAATTTTGTTGTGTTACAGCACCGGAGAAAAGACAACGTGTTCCATCAGCCTACAATCGTTTCATAAAGTAAGTAGTACTATAATTCATACTAGTATATATATTACTAAATGATAAACGATTATTTATATTTTGTGGTAACAGAGAGGAAATTCAGAGGATTAAAGCAAGCAATCCTGAGATTAGCCACCGTGAAGCCTTTAGCACAGCTGCAAAGAACGTAAGTTAAATAAAAAATATAGTCATGTTTCACAATTGCTTTACATTCAAGAGATAAAATTCGTACATTAAAATTTAGGAGGTGATATAAATAAATTGACCTAAGAAAAACAGCTCCAAGTGGGATTTTAGAAGAATGATAAAAAAAATTTAGGTGGAAAATTGTTAAAGAAAATGGATGAAAGTTTAAATACTTACAAAATGTGTAGTTAAATAAATGTTGTAAAGATATCCATGCAGAAGAACATGCCTTATATTATAGTCAACCAAAATAAAAAAAAATACATGTAAATTTTGAAGTATATATATGTTCTAATATGGACATTTTGTTAATAATTCTTGATATAGTATTATTGATGCAGTTTACTACTGATTAGTATAGTACTCATGAATATGAATTTTGTTGCATCATCGAAACACGAATAAATAAAAATACTAGAAGTAATGTCGACTTTCGTATTGTCACATATGCAGTGGGCACATTTTCCTCATATTCATTTCGGGTTAAAGATGGAAAGCAACAAACAAGCAAAGATGGATCATCCTGTTGCAGCAGGAGAAGCCACAGCTCAACAATCTCTTGGTGTTTAGATTGGTTAATTTTGCAAAATAAGGTTAAAAAAATGCATATTTCCATCCCAAAAGGTATGAAGATCGTGGTGGATTGATCCCTCTATATATATACTATTAAGTCATAAGAATTGTTATAATTCATAAAATAACTGAAATATTATGAGGGGTTCTACACCATATATCTTCAACTCGAGGGTTGCAAAGATGCAATTTTTTATTTTCCCATGAAAATGATTTAGTAGGAAAATTCCAAATATTTGAAGCCAAACATGATAATATATATGTATATGTCTAAGTCTAAGTCATTATTGCCGTTGTTAACTGTTTTTGATATATGAGATTGAATTCTTGAATTTATATAAATGTTCATTTGTTGCATGTGCATATATAGAGACATATTTTGGTTAGCATTTTGATCTCATTATTTTCCTTGCATATATAGTAGGAGTATAATTTATGTACTTCTTTAATTTGAGAGAACTCGTATAGTTTACTTGAATTTATACAACAAACAATAAAATAGGAGCTATAAATACTGATAAATCTAATTCTTTTTTCATTCTGAATTTTTAGTTAGAGGTATGCAGCTTCTTTAAATTGTAACTCTGCTAACTCATCAATACAGTGTATTAAAAATGTCAACACGGTTACATCAAAATGTCAACACATAATATCAACACATTATATTGAAGTTCAACAAAATTATGTGTTGACATTTTAATGTCATCGTGTTGACATTTTTAATTTACTGCGTTGAGAAGTTAGCAACTTAAGAAAGTTAGCAATTGATCACACCCGTATTGTATTAATTATAAATCCAATCACAATAAATGAACAACACAAAGCTTATATACACCGATAAAACTTAAATACTATGATTGACCACTTAAAAAAAGGCAATCACATCATACAATGAATAAAAAGAAACAAACAAAAAATTAATGGTTATAAATTAAAAAAACAGAACAAGGAACAATAATCCAACTGTATACATACGCATAAATTAATTTATCTAGTATAGAGTATATTGTTTGTCACATTTAATAAGGAAATGACGCATGCATGACCATAATAATTGTCAAAACTCATAAAGAAAATTATGAGACATTACACCTTTGGTACGTTTACTTCACCCATTTTTAGACTTTTGGTCTAAAAGATTGTAGTACTCTAGTATTTTACAATTTGCGTGATTTACATAAATATTAATTGTAGGAAAAGTTACAAAAAAGTTGCATATATTATTAATTATATGCTTGGCTGTTCACTACCTTAAATGATGCAAGGTTTATATCTTTTCGACACCCATGTCAGTTTTAATTTGATCAAAATTACGATGATTTTATAAACCCCAAAAATTCCAAAAGTCACGCAAAGTCATGTTTTTTATTCCCCTCATTTAAAAACCATGTTGTTACACAAGGAAATTAGTGAAAATGTTGTTACACGAGAAAATTAGTGTAAATGTTGTTAGAAGGACCTAAATATGATTTATATCCAAGAATTAGGTGAAAACTCCACTTTGGAAGAGAAGAGATGGTCACAATTTGGTCGTTGCCAAAATTGAAGCCTCACTTACTATACATGAAGTTTGGACCAATTAGGACAAAGTCAAGCAATTGGTCCAATTGATATACATATAAACTCATTTAAAGTTGAGGAATTAGGACCACATGCCCAAGAAAACACACACACACAAATACATGTCAAAATTATGACAACAACACACACACACACACACACACACACACACACACACAAGAAGGCGTATGCCCTATATTTAAGGGATGTGACCAACATACAACACATGTGTCTCTCATTAGTCTTGGACTCTTTCACTTCAATAATTATAATTTTCTCAACAATGGTCCATGTGGTATTTGAGAGTTTTTTTGTTGCCATCGATACACATTTTTTTAAAATAATAGTGTTTGTTTGGTTTGGCTTTGGCATGTGGGGCTTTGATTGCGTTGTTGTTTTGTGTTGCTGGCAGTTTCTAGTCTTGTCTTCGTTTGGTATTTGATTTGTGGTCTTTCTGTTAAGATGACGTCCACTGTATTCTGTTGACGATAATTTTTGTCTAGCCATCTCTTGCTTCATTTTTGTGCATTCTTTCTTTCTACAAAACCTATCTATAAGAACAAGCCGGACGCAAACGACATAAATTCAAGGTTAATAACAACAACCAAGAACCAGACAGAATAGGCCAGCATCGGACCTATCTTAATCTAATAGGCGAGTGATATCCATTTCAATTGCGGGACCATGTTACGTATAATTAGTGTCATATTCTCTATAACAAAATCAATTCCAAATTAATTCAATTTCGAACAATTTGAGAACAAATTAATCTTGAACATAACACATTCATAGTGCAAATTCATTACACATTTAAACAAGCATAATCGTGTAGGAGTAATGTGTGGTGTGGTGTGTGTAATGATGGGAACAGTTCAAGTGTTCGATTAGTCACATTCAATGATGAGGCTACATATCAATTCAAGATATTGAGGCCCCAATTTGATGCCACCTTTCCATACATGAACATGCATTTTAATTACAAATAATATCACTATTTTGGAGAGTAACAATTGTTTGTATATACCTTACTTGTCAGTATTTTATTTTATCTATATATAATATGAGAGAAAATTATTGAAACAAAAATAGATAGTGGGAAATGCAACAACCACTTCCACAGGTTAATAATTGCTGCTGGTAAAATCAATGCATCCATGATGTATCAATTCATTGTCAGTCTTTCATTTGAAAGAAAAAAGAAAAATAAAAAGATGAGCCAACTTAATTATAACTAAAGGATTTTGAACAAAAAGAAACATTTCAAACTTTAATCATAGAGGATTTTGGGCTTCTGCAAAGTTAACGGAATTAATTCCTTTGCTTTTGAGGGTTTCTTTATTCAGTAATTTTATGGTTGGTTTTGGACAAAATGGTACTCCTTATTTAGTACTCCACTATTTAATTAGTTTATGTTGTGTAAAGTTACATACATTTATAATAAGGAATGTTTTGATTCGATATTTTGGTCCTTTGTATATATATGTCCACAATTAATACACTATTTTCTTGGAAAAGGGTACGATAATAAAAAAAAATCAAGAAAAAACAGACTACAAACAAAAACTAAACCAAATCCCTAAACTGCGTCAATCAACAATTTTCAAATGTTTAAATTCGACATACTCCACATCGCACGTGCCGACACCAACTAGGGCATTAAGTAGTGATGATATAGCCAATTTAACAGAGACACATCATCGTATATGAAGCAAACTGGCTCGCCAATTTAAGGTAACGATGGTGGTTGGAATAAGCGGTAATTTTCAAGAATATAAATACGTGATAAACAATAATTAAATCAAAGAGGCCTCAACTTCGAGTCATCCGTGGCACGTCTAATTTACCCATAAAAAAAATTTAAATCAAAGCCCTAAACAATATTAGTCGATATTATCCTAGAATTTAAGTGTGTTATGTTGGTCTAATTGGCTACACCTATAAAATTTAAAACAATTACTTATTTTATCATAGCGATGCAGAAGATTGATGCATTGTTAGGGCAAACTAACTCGAAGGCTCTCTCTCCCTAAACAAATTGAACCATGGGTTTATCATGTGATTTCCCATGTGATTTGATGGGATGCTTATTGATTAGAATCCCAATGTATTCTCGAATGTCATGTTGAAAGATTGGATTTCTTGTCACGTCGAATTAGTTAAGATCACCAAATTGCCAAATAAAGAAGCAAATCACCTTGTTGATCCCTTGAAGTGCAAATTCTAACGAATCTTAATTAATGATTTTGTTACTTAGTTATAACCCAAGATTTGTAAACATGTATTTCCTTCGTTCCATAATAGTGGAGACGCTTCTTTTTGGCACGAGATTTAAGAAAAATAGTATTAAGTGAGTTAGATAAAGGAAGGACAAAGTAGAAAATAAAAAAGGTAGAAAGATAAAGAGAAAATAAAGTAAGAGAGTGAGAAGAAATACATTGACTTTTACTAAAAGGAAAAATGTCTCTACTACTATGAAATATACTAAAATAGCAAAATGATTATGTTATTATAGAATGGATGGAGTATTGAAACACTAGTCTAACATAGTATAGTAGAAATAATTAAAATCTGCCTGAAAAAGTAAGTCCTCTCCCCTTCTTTGGCCTTTTTCTCAATCATCTTTTGATAAAGAAACTTTCTTGAAATTAAGTTATAATTAAAGTGAGAATCTGTAACGTCAAATCATATAGTTGGGGATTGGATGGGATGGTGGTGGGGTCAAAATTTTAATATTATATATTTTAAGGTAGAATTATTTCAATAACGTAGGTATTAAAATGACAATACCTCTTAAAATGACACCCTAACATCATATATACAACAATATTATAAACGCTACACAACAGTTTATAAATTGATGTATAGCGTGTTGGATATTGCTGGCCGAGAAAAAATATTGTATACAGTGTTGCGTATTACTGGCCGTATTTTTTACCCTTTTGTTTGCCACATGACAGCTTATTATTCGTCCACGTGTACAAATGATTGGCTAGGAATAGTGGTATGATGTTATTTTAAGAGGTGGTGACACCCTAACACTTCCCCGTACTATAATATATAAATATAATTTTACTTTAGGAATTTTTTTATTTAAAAAAATCAATTTGAATAAAACTGAAAATTCAATTGGAAGAAAAAATATTCCCTAACCAAATCTGAATATTCGAAAATTTCAGACTGAATTTAATAGTAGTATTTAAATTTTATTGAATTATTCAGATTGCAAATATTTTCCAAGTATGTCAAAAAACATTCTTTCATTCAATTCTCAATAAAACTTTTGACCAATCAATTTTTAGGTTAACTGAAATAACGATTTTGTTTTTTATTTCTTTTTTAACCAGCTAATCCAACCAATAAATATTCAAACAATTTGATTAATACTTATCTAATATACTTTTCCCAAAAAATGGGAAATATATTGTGTGTATTCTGGTACTAAAAGAAGAAAAAAAAAGTACTAACACAAAAGTCTCAACACAGAGCCACACAGTGTAAAATGATCAGATCCACCAAAATATGAAAGTGGCAAGTCATTCCAGATTTCAGTAGCTCAACTACCAATACAAAGCTATGCCGGATCGGGAAACACCTACTCAGTAATAACGGGAGGCCGATTCGTAGGCGCGCCCCCTCGGGTATGGAGCTTTAGCCTCGTATCCGTGTTCCCTAGCATTGGCAGGGTATCGGGGCCCCCGTTCTCTGTAAGAGTCGTACGAGTCTGAGTTGTAAGAGCGGTGTGATTCGCCACCCAATCCTGCGTTGGCACCTCGAGGGTCGGTACTAGGGCCACCGGCTCCACTGGCGGGATACTGATCCATGACGATTTGCTGGTATTGCTGGTGCCTTGCTTGAGATTCTCTCCGGAGAAACTCGTCTCTCCGGCCAACGTGCTTGGCTCGGAGGGCGAATAACTGCTCTTCGTATTTGACATTGATTGCGTTTATTCTCTGCAACACAATTACACAAAGGATTATGGTTAGGCTGATGCTTATACATTGTAAAATGACAGAACACACGAAACTACTTTCAAGAGACAATTTTCGACCATTTACTAGAAAAGCTTAGGCGAACATTATATTATGTGACGAAGGAATCCACTGTTGGGCAGGAAAAGCATGTTTCTATATAACTGAGGATGTATTCGTATACAGCCAACGGAATTAGATTGTTCGGTTTACACAGAGAATAAGCAATCCTGCCGAAAACATTGATCATAACAATCTGCAAACATGAGGATTAAAGTTGCCTGCTATTCCCGGTGTCTCACAGAGACCCGTAAAAGAAGGATTGATAAGTTTCATCAATATTTCCAAAATACCTCACATATTAAAAAACAGAGCCGGAGCATACCTCTCTATGCCTAGCATTTTCAGCATCCTCTGCATCAGTTTGTTCTTTGCTCAGTTTCATGATATCATCCACAAATCTCTGTTCAAGACCTTCCAAAGTCGGCGGCATACGATTATCTTCATAGCCTATATCCATATCCTCTTCATGGGACTGAGATCTAGGATCTCCTCCACCCTGTCTCTCCACTGGCATGCGGGGATCCATCCTCTGGTTCTGGTAATAGGATCGGGGAGCATCACGTCCTTGACCTAAAAGAAAAAACAAAGCAATTGTGATCGAAGAAATTTACAAGAGCCTGCTCTAGGCAATGACATACCTGGTTCTGAGTGTTATGGGGGTAGCTAAAAATATTTCACCGATTTCTTTCAATAAATAGAAGTACTACTAGTTACTTTGGAAAATTGCAAAAGCCAAGAACTATTGAATTAAACCCAGCCAATCTCCAATTAAAGCTAAGTATGATACGAAATAACGAATGCTCAAACATGAAGGTATACAAGGGGTCCAAGAAAGGTGGTTGATTTGGCAACAAATGCAGCAGAGGACAATGAGGATGTGGCATCCAAGGTGGAATCTAAAAAGAAAGAAAGAAAACTCCATCTTCTCCAGCTAAAATGTCAATGGAATTGACTGCTGAACCTGTTTGTCATGTTAACTGCAACTACTGCAACACCATTTTGGAGGTATCTTTTTCTTTTGATATATTACACTTAATTTGCATGTAGTTAGCTAATTAAAACTTCATCAAGAAATCAAATTTCAATACTTCAAGCTCATAAACAATAGGGTTAAGGAAAAAGGTAACCTTTTGAAAAACCCAGTTTTTGGATGTGTTTTCAGATGGTTTTAGTGTAATCAAGCAAAAAGATTCAATTTTTATCTCTTGAATGTAGTTTTCTGGCATCCAAGGTGGAGCCAGTTTGAGGCTAGCAAAGAAGATAGAGTTGAAGGATTCATAGTTATCTGCTATCTATTACTAGTAATTATTTTATCTGGAGTATTATTATCTTGTTCGGCGTCTTGTTTGAAGTTAATCTCTTTTCCTTTTCGTGGTAGGAGTCTTAGGATATATATTACCCCTGATGTTTGAAGGGGGAGGTATGTCTTGAAGTTAGTTTGTTTGGCAAAGGCCAAGACCCTTGCAAAAGGTGCAGTACCTGTTCTTTTATCCATAGTTATCTTCCAGTCAATTCATCGAGCAAGTGGTGTGCGTGCCTTATCCTCGTTTACTGCCGTCAGTCACTGTGTAATCTTTTATCAAACAGTTGGCAGGTAATACAGATTGCTCTCTTAAAATAGAAATGAACCTCTCTACAAGCAGCATCCTAAATCTTAAGCGAAACAACAGTAATATAATCTTAGGCTTAAGATTAAGCTAGCTCCTACATTCTGATGCTTTGTTCAATCTCTGCAAAACCTCTTATTTCCATAGATAAATCGATGAAACAAAATCACCTTCGATTAATTAGCCTAATTTCAACTATCAATTCTCATAAATTAACCACATTACACAACCAATTCACACTAACAGAACAACGCTACAACAAAATCACCAGCTAAATCGCCACAAACTACGAACAAACTCAAACGAACAATCAATTAAAGAGAAAACTCGCCTTCGGAGAAAGGCGCAGTGGGAGACATAGCAGCCTGCGGCAATTTAGCTTCGGGGCCATCTCTTTCCCACCGCCATTGATTGTTATGCTGAGCTCCTTCCTTGTCTCCCGACTGCTGCTGCTGCTGCTGCTCTTGGTGTCGCCCCTGGTAATACCCCGACTTGCTGTTCTGATGCGATTGAGAGCCGCCGCTGCCGTATCCTCCTCCGCCGCCGCCGGACTCGCCGCCGTAGTGCCCGCCCTGCCGCCGCATCGTCTCCGATTGTTAAATTATGAGCAATTCTACACTAATTATTGCGGAATTTGTCTGGTTCCAGCTCGATTCGATGCCCTTTCGCTCAAATCAATCGTGATTTGGGGCTATTTCATATCCATTTCGTCTCATTCAACATGTTTGATTTTGCAGATAATTTTGTTTTATTTTTATTTATTTGAGAAAAAAAAAAGAATTTGGGCTCGGGTTTTAATATGGACTTACTATTTAGGCCCAACCCAAGTTATATGAGATTTAAATTTGGGCTGAAAAAAATATTACTAGAAGCCCATTGATTTGACTCTAGGAAATACTACTAGTATAATGTCATTTTGATGGGAACAAAATTTTAGAGCATCTTTTTGATTTGATTATGGATATTTTGCTCACCCCTAATAAAAATGAATATAAAAATATAATATGCTATTTATGAGTTAATTTTATATAATACGCGATGGTATTTTTATAAATATATATAGAGTAATTAAATTTCGTTATCCAATACAAAAATATTTCAAAATGGGTATTATTTAAAAATAGATAAATCTTTAAGAATATTTTTAAGAAAACAAGAAAACTTCAAGCTAGTGACATTTCAAAAAAATATACAATCATAAAGCAAATGTTGGCATACTTATATCAAATATTGGAAAATGGAAAAAGGAAAATATGTAGCCAACAAAAAATCAATTTAGCTTCAAATTTTCATCCACAAACCCGACAACTAAATCTTCAAGTGGTGTCTCATCCTATGTGGACATATAAACCTATTAGCTAATTAATCAAATCCCAATTCTTGAACAATTTTTTGTACCACATCCCAAATATGTGCTTTGTCTCATGGTACATTTTATAATTAAAAAAAGTTTGTATTGAATTTTAGTCAATCCTATTAGATTAAAACAAAGAATTTTGTTCACTATCACAATTTTTGCATGCTCAAAACTAAATTATTTTACGATGTACATATTTTTAAAATTCGAATGTAACAGCGTCAATTTAGTAGAAAAAATGTCATCACCGACATGTGATGGTAGACAAAGACTAGAAGTGAACCTCATCCTCAAAGTCGAAGGATTAGGATGAAAATACAACATATATAGTGGGGTCGGTGACAGCTCTGAAATCTAAAGACCGAATTTAATGGCGTCTACCAGCCCTCATTGTGGACTCGATCGACTACCCTGATTCCACTTGGATCCGTACCGTGTACATTACTTTTCAAAAATGCTGTGATTAGATTGCAATCGGAACAATATACTATAGGTTGAGAACAAAATCTCGTAGGTAACAAATAATCTTGTCTTGCTATACTTGGCAATGATGGCCATAATAAAGAGATGAAGATTTGCTACGCAAATTAGGGTAAGTGGAAAGCCTTGTGTACCCATGATTTTAATTTTGTGGGTGTTCATGGGAAGACAATTTTATAATAATTGCTTAAAATAAAAAAATTATCATTCGACATATATCACATGTAACACTAAATAAATATTGAACGTGGAAAAATAAAGTGCACTCTATTTCTATAAATAAACACTAAATACTTGAAAAAAAACAAGCTTTAACGATGTTTAATTAAACAACTAAAACAACTATTTTCAAATTAAAACTTACTAATAGTATTTGTGATGATAATTTGTGGCTACCTCGTGGTTGTTTTGTGGGCCTATTAATTACGTGTTGTATTCTGTAGTAGTTTTTTACGTAATGTTTTTTGTCAATATACTGATAACGTTACTGTTGTTTCTTTTTCGAACTACTTATCTATTGCTAGTTAGTCTGCTACTACGATATTCACCAATTCGAGCTCTAAGCAATTATGTTATATCAAAAAGGATAATCAAACCTAAATCAAGTTAAAAATTTGTACGGACACCCAATAAATTAATAATTTTCTTAATGTGAATATTGGTCACAAATTTAGTTCCTCTTATCCTTTCTAAGTCCCATCAAAGAGAGCATCTCACAACTCAAACCCTTGCTAGCTTTATGCCTTTTCCTTGGCACACAAATGTTGTTCCAAAAATAGCACTCATATACTAGTTGCCACTTTTTCTTTTGCAGATGTTTAGCACTCAATTTGGAAATTCTATTTTTTCTCCATTGGATTAGGGAACCAAACAATAAGGTATCAATTTACGACTTAACATAACAAAAAATGTTTAATGCTATTATAAAGCATTAGTAATATGTCTGTGAGTGCATTCATAGTTTATAATAAAAATAACAGAATTTATATGTCGCACGTCATATAAGTTAGAAACTACGATCATGACCGTCAAACATAGTTACATAAAAATCAAAGCTCAATTTATTAATTTTGAAAATTTGATGATTATGCTCGTAATTTTTGTGTTATAACTAAGAGTGATTAGCGCGACATAGTTCAGTTTTCCTGTTAAGCTACAATTGTGACGTTCGTAAATAAAATTGATTACACGAAATGACAACCCGAACCCCCTTGATTAAAATTTATTATTTAGTTATAGCGAAGTAGACATATATACTAATTCTTTATGCTAACTTTTGTCTGGAATTTTATTGAAGTATTTAACTTTATGGTGGAGCCTGTATTTCGTATTAACTGGAGCTTCTGCTGCTCTAGATAATTTTAATTATGGTAAAATAATTGATATTTTATCATGTATTCCCTTTTCAAATATGCCCATCACTAGTAATAGTAAGTATCTTTTTTACCCCATTTTTCACAAAAAAATATTCTGTTTATACTCAATTTTGTATACTTTTCGAATATGTCATTCCCTTTCTGGGATTAGTGGTATGGCCAGCTAGGTTTGCTACAGAATAACAAATTAATTACTGTAGTTTTGTTGGAATCAACTATGCAATTATTTACTAATTAAATAGCTAGAAAAGGTAAAAATGATTTTTTTTTCAAATGTGGTAGTAATTAATTTCTATAGTACTTATGATTTCGTGAAATAGAGGCGCCAATAATTACCATAAATCACGAAGTTCATCAAATTATAGTTTATCTCGCACTTCAAAATTTAAACGACAAATCACAAAAATTCAAATATTCGCAATTACCTCAACTTTTTTTTTTCGAACTAATGCAGTGCATGTGTAAGCTTTGGTACGATACTATCGATGAATAGTTATGCATACATGTATTAAATGACAACATAGACGACTAAATCAATATCTTTTTAAGCCTGCAAACTAAATAAAGAGTCAGATAGAACTATTCAGAACTTTTAAAACCTTATTTATTATTTAAATTATGAAATATATTCGACAAACCAGAAATGATCCATTTGTCATAATTTTACCATCAATTTACACTAAAATAAATTATATAAAACTCATTTTAGTTAAAGAGCTAGCGGCGGACATTTAATGACTATGACAAATGAATCAAGATGATAACGTACGGATTCAAGAATTCAATTTAAAACTTTACAATATTCACCAATTGTTTTATATATCAAAATAAATATTCTGGATGGGAAGAACAATTTTCCAGAAGTCGAATCGAACATGGAAATGGGAAAAAGAGAGGCTGGGAAATTTATATAAAAATAAAGAAATAATTTTAGAGCAACGACAAAATTCCAAAAATATTGAGACAAGATAATGCTCATGAAACTGTAGACAAAAGTATAAAAAAAATTAAAAAGAAAAAGTTGGAATAAATTCAAAATGCATGAAATCAAGGCACGTACGTGGCCTATTAGAGGCTTAGATTAGGAATATCCTCTATTTAGATTCCATTGGGCTGGTTGCCAATTTGCAAGAATCAAACAATCATTTAAATAAAGATAAGTCTACAAATATCCACGTTCGTAAATATTAATTTAAATTTTTTTAATATAAAAAAAATTGATTGATTGGATAGATATTTATTTAAATTTATACTCCTATTAAGAATTGTAAGTAAATTAATTTGGTAGGATTTAACGGGTAGAAGATGAACACTTGGTTCAATAGATTAAGAAAAAGGAAAGTGGGTGGGTGGGTCGCTCCGAGTCCGACCCATCACGGTTTGGACCATCAACAAATGGGTCCAGCTTAAAACCAGACCATTGACCATAAAGTTGTTTGGATACTTCTTAGTCTTGACCTACAATGTTTGTTTGGACAATAATTAATAGGATAATTTATTATCTAAAGCATTATATTTGATTGTATTCGTCTCAATCTCATAAGTTTCCTATCTCTTTGAATTAGATCATAATTTTACTTTGATTCACGGTTATGATAAGAGAAAGTCTGAATCGTGAATGTCCGATCGGGATTTTAAAGTTACGAACTTAAGTCATAGCTATGACCTTAAATTTCTAATGTTAATTATACAAATTATTATAAAAAAAATTCATAATATTGATTTCATGAGTGAAACGAGATTTCAGTTCTATCTAGACCATAATGATTTAAAGAATCGATATTTGTCTTAGTCTGAAAATCCGTCCCTTGTGTTATTGCGATTCAAATACAAGTAGTGAATTGCACTGAAAAGTTAAATAGTTTTAAGTTGATAAAGAAGAGAATATAACGTAATTGGAAGAAGACGACGGCATCTCCATTGTTAATTTTCTGTGTACACTCCAATATAAATTAACGTCCAAATATAACGCTCACTTCATACTGATTAGCTTGGTCTGAATTCCTTTTCAAATTGCCTGAATTGATTTGATATATTATAATTTTACTCTTCACAATGATCGTGTCGAGAAAAATGTGTGAATAATAGAGACTAATATTAAAAGAGAATTCCAAAAAACATGTCAACATTATGGACAAAAGAATCGACAAATACTCTTATTCATAACATTCCACGTGTCTTCCATTTTCGTCATTATCACACTAAACCATAGCTAATAAACAAACAAAATCTGGTTATTTATATTGTTGTAAAGTTATTACATGTGCATATGAAATAATTAGAGGACATAAGGACAAAAACAGAGACGCGTCTGCTGCAATGCGATTGGACCACGTGGCGGAACCTCATTCGCGGCCTGGATGGCTGTGATTGGGCAACGATTTTGTGGAAAAGGAGAAGGGAATTCTCCCTCACATATTCTGACACTGAAATCGTGCTTTCACTTTCGCTGTCTTTCTTTATAGCCAATGAAGAGAGAGAAAGTGGAGAGAGAAATGCGAATGTCCATTAATGGAAATGGGATTTGAGTGAATGACAAAGGAGCTTTCCTCAAAAGCTTCATAAAAAAAGATCCACAATCCCTAAAGTTTTGCCTTTTTTTTTTTAATTTCTATAATCACAAGTGTCCATTGTGTTATATACCATGACGTACATGTAGCTGCATAATAACTTACTCCTTCCATCCCGGCTAAGATGACGCATTTCTTGGTCGGCACAAAATTTTAGGAGTCATTGGTTGAAGTGTTTAATTGGAGAGGTGGGTGTAAATATTAAAATAGAGAGAGAAAGAAATATGAATATGTTAATAGAAGTGAGAAAAAGTAGTTGAGTGTATTAATTGGAGAGAGAAAGTTACCAAGAAATGAAATATATCATTTTAGTTGAGACAAACTAAAAAGGAAACATGTCATCATAAGCGGGACGGTTCAGGGAGTAGTTAAATGCATCAAACACATAGTAATTCCTAAATACTTTTATTGGTGTGTAACCGAATTTCTTCAATAAGATCTTGTAAAAGGTAGTCATGAGTTTGTTTTTTTTTGTGTAGAGAAGCATGTCTACGACTTTTCAAAATTGAGGCGGCGCACCTGACTTGATAGTCGTGCATTGTCGGCTTTCTCAAATATAAAAAATGTGACCTCTCGTGCATCGCTGACCTTCTTAAGAAATGGAAATTGAACCCTATCCCCATCACTCCCCTAAACCCACCCCCATCCCATTTATCGATGTGGTCCAGCGCGGCGAAATGTACGGTCTAGAAGCTACATATCTCTCCATGTGCATTGATTGGAACCTCCGCAGCAGTGCGAGTTGCGGCCTAGAGCCCGGATAATAGTGTGTACGTGTGGGGTTGGGAGTTGATTGACCGACCTCACCGTCGGTCCGTGATAGCGAGAACTCAATTAAATTTGAAGATGTTGATCCTATAATGCTACAACTATCTCTAATTTTTGGAGTTATGGTTCACTTTAGTGTTTCATCTATTATCCATTATTAAAGATTATATCTATTTGAACTTATGATTAGTGATTTTGGGCCAACTAAAAGATTTCTGAATCTTCCACTAGACAAAACTAGTGAAATTGATGTAAGCTAGCTACAACTCAAATTGATTCCCCAATTTATAAGGATATGAGAATTTTATGAACTGGCTATAAAATTCAGCATTAATTAGTTCAATGTTATGCAATATCATATCATCTTTATGTTTAAATGGGAGTACTTTTTATTCTTCGAAACAAATACCACGATATAAAATCTCAATTGGTTATCAATCTCAATCTTATACAATTGGGATTCGGAAGTTATATGTTGATTACTAATCGTAAATATTCAAGCTATATTAATTCAAATAATTTTGTCATCTATTAATGATGTAATAGTAAAATGTAAATGAAATTCATCACCATACTTCGAACCTATAATCTAAAATCCAGTATAGGCTAGCCTTTGTTGGAAAGATTGATACTAATAAAATTGTGCAAAGAGTCTAAAAGAAAACTTTTAGCAAAGCAAAAGGTATGATAGCCTGATAAAAGCTGTTTGATACATGTTGTCCTAAAATATTTTTAAAACATATATGGTGCTTGTACAATTTATTCAATTTTGACTAGTCAAAACTTTATGTAAAGGCTAGTATGACCCAACAAATTTATTGTTTATTATTGATTATTATTATTATTATTATTATTATTATTATTATTATTATTATTATTATTATTATTATTATTATTATTATTATTATTATTATTATTATTATTATTATTACTCTCTTGTTCCACTTTAAGTTGATCATTTCTAATTCAGCATGATATTTTATGTAAGGTTGTTGGTGAGTAACGTCGGGAAAATAAAATAGCAGAGAATGATTGAAAAAGTGATATTTCTATATTTAGAAATGTAGTACGGTTATTTAGAGTTGGACATCCCAAAAAAGAAAATGTGTCAATTAAAATGGAATAAAGGGAATATTAATTTTTTATTAAATATTTGTGCAGCATTTTAGTTGATTGTGCATCACTTCTCATTACATTTGGTTGCTACATAATTATCGAAAACAACATGATCCATTAATTCAATGACTCGGACACTACACACAATAAAATAGAGTACTATATTAATTCTAAATTTACTATCAAGCCCAAAATATGGATCACCCAATCTTTATTCCAGAGTAATTGAGATTTTATTTTTATGTAATTTATCAAGTTATAAGTAATGTTTATAGCAATATTTAATATGTTAGAATCAAAATGAAGGAATAAAACAATAAAATTTATGTTAACAATGACCTGGATAGTAATTAAGATATTTATATTGACATATGCATGTGTTGCATTATCAATTGTCAGTCAAAAACTAGCCCTACGATTGAAGAACTTTTGATGAGTGGTAATATAAATTGTTTCTTTTCCATACAAAAATAGATGATTTATAACAAATTGGGCCAACGATTTCATGCTTTTCTAATTTGTTCTACTTTATATAAGTGGAGCTCTATTGCCCACAATTTGACCTCTTTTTTTTTAAAAAAAAAATTGTTTTGTTCTTTTTAGTACAATCAAAGATTGCATTCTTTTTAATTAATATGGTAGTTCGACTTAATTACTTTTGACCAATAGTTTGTAGCCATAATTAATAATACTCAAATCTATCAAATTATATGTAGAGAGATTAAACTTTCGACTTAATATTGAAATGGTTAAAATATTTTCATGTAAGACATAATTAAAATAGATGAATTATTGGAAACCCTTTATTTACATTTATGAGCAACATACACGTGTGCCTCCCTCATTCCTCGGGATTTCAACCAAGATCTTTTCTTTAAATATTTTCCTATAATTGTTGAAACTTTATCACTAATTTGTAACGTGTGTTATGACTATGAGTATAAAGACGTGAATTTTGAATCTTATTTTCTAAAATAATTTTTCAATATACTATTAGTATGTAGAAATCTCATTCGGCTTGGAACTTCTATAAGATCACTCTTTTCTAATGGAAATTGACAAATATTGTTATAATATTCGTTATTTTTTTTATTTATGTTTGGTGTTCGCCTATTGTTTTGTGAGTATGTTTTATGTAATATTTCTCAATAAAACATTTGCTTAAATTTATAAAATAATTTGTTGTTTTTTTGTTGTTGTTTTTGTTCTGAATTATATCCATACTGAGACTCAGTGGCGGATCTTGGGGGGCAAGAGGGGGCGGTCGCCCCCTCCGTGCGACTAATTTTCTCTTATCGGGATGTAAAATTACCATATCCGCTCCCTCCGTTTGCCTCGACGTCGCCCCGAAAATTGAAAAAAATTGTCATTTTCGCCCTAAACCAACCTACTAATATATATTTTGCCCCCTCCATTTATGAATCTTGGATCCGCCATAGTGAGACTCTATATATTGCTCGTCATTTCTATGGCTCGATTGCTTGTACGTCATTTGAAAAAGGTACAAACAATTAACTTCCCTCCAAAGCAATCTAAAACTAATCATACCATAAAAGAAAAAAGGAGTGAAATTGAGCCAACTAAACCAAGTTGAAAAGAGACATACATCATCCTTGGTCCTACTTGAAAAATAAAAGAAAAAGGAATGAAGTAACATCTCCAGCTGATTTCATGTGCATGTTACCTTTTTTAATTTTGCATATATTCAAATAATTTCACTTAATATAACACACATATACACGCACACACATGCACATTTTTGTTCGTCCAATCACATTAAATTATCAAAAAATAAAAACAATTTTAAAGAAGGAATTTACATTACGCCGCCGTGAAGATGAAGTTCTCTCATATACGAGTATAAATCTTTAAATGGAATTTAATATACAGTTAATTGTATAGGGTTTATATTCAAATTAGTAGTCATGGATAAATGGGTGTCACTCTCAATTGCAAGTGGGAATATATATCTAAAATATTGATGATGTTATGCTACATTCCTTACGCGAACATCGTCCGTGAACACCACTCTTGTTCAATTCACATTATATTTTTTTTAGATTTGGTATTTCAAAAATATTATTGACACTATTAATTTTGAGTCACATAAAAATTTAAGTTTGATTTATTCTTTTATTCATTTATTTGAAATTATAGAGAAAATGAATAAATCGAGCTCCATAGCCGGTAGAACCATATGCTTTTTTTCAATAATATTTTCCCTTTAGTCTTATTTTATTTTGTTATATTTTCATCTCAACCTACATCTTTTTAATCCGTATTTATTATTTTATTTTGAATAAAATTTATTTATTCTTAGTGGAATTAAAAAAAAAGTGATTTTGTTTTTTTCTCTCCACCACATCTCAATATTTATTGATGCTAATTTCTAGCTCTTGTCCCATTATATACAGTGCAGCTCTTTTCGGATATTGTTCGTCCGGTTCGATATTGAAGGATTCTATTCATTTAATTTCATGTGATAAAATGAAAGTCTTTTTAGATTAAAAAAAATAAAAGATTTATTCTTATTCTATGAGTCACTCTCTTTGCATACGATGTGCGACCATTATCCGTTTAATTTACTAACCATGATGTAATTCCAATGAATTTATTCCATTGGATTGCCTATACATGATTTTTCAGATGAACCACATTTAAAATACAAGTATAATTCCATCAAAATTCATAAGGCTTTTTCTTTGTTATAAGTGAAAAAAATAACAAATTTCTTGTGTTTATATGATTTTGCACTATAATTTGTCATTTGGTCATGCTTCATTTCCCATTTGCCTTTTTCGTTAGTCAGAGAGGATGACGGTACTGAAATTTTCAGTTTCAAGTAAGACACTCACAACACATCGAAGTTTTGGTTGAGACTTAACGCTCTTATCACAAATTTATTTTTCATTAAAAAAATCATATTGTTATTTCATAATTATAATTAGCATAAAAAAATTATAAATTACAACTAAACCAATTATAATCATGTAAATTTTAATTTTAATAATCCATGTTTTTATTTTAAATTATGGAGTATAATTTCTTAGTATATTTTAATGTTTATTTGTAATTTTAACACTATTGAAAATTAAATAAATATATTAAATTTGAGATTTTACTAAAAAATCAAATAGGCAAGTGATGAGATATAAAATATGGCCTAAAATGAGAATTTATTTTTTTTCATAAATGATAGAAATTAAAATATTCAGTCATATGAGAGGGCATTTTACTGCTCCCACAAGAATAAAATACTTAAAACTGAATAAATGTATACATAGTTGATGAGGTGGCGAATATCTCTTTAGGTATCATTTCTGGATATTATATTAATCAAGTATCATAATTAAGAAAGTAATCCCACTTTAGTTTACTTTATTTTATGAACTAATGAACTTCAATGTTCTCCCTAATTGGCCGTACTCTTTTGACTTAACAACACTTGTTAAATTAGTATAATTATCATTTAATTAATTAAATTAGAAAAACATAGTCAAGGCACTAGGTCATGACACGATTAATTATCGTTAATTAGTCTTTAACGTACGATTAATTAAGTATAGCAGTCAGATTCCGCAGATTAAAAGAAATTAATTTAGTCAAACTATGAATCTATCCATCGGTTTCGTATAAATGCGTTAATACTTTCGGTTCTTTAACATAATTAATTAGTTAATTATTGTATTATTAGTAAGTAATTATCATTAATTCTTATGTATCCAATCATTTCTTGGGTTGACTTAAATTAATTAAAAGAGTAAAATAATGTACGAAATCAAGGTAGTGCAGCATCTAGCTACGTAATAATCGGCGTTTAAACT
Organism: Salvia hispanica; assembly: GCF_029641045.1. NCBI lineage: Eukaryota > Viridiplantae > Streptophyta > Magnoliopsida > Lamiales > Lamiaceae > Salvia > Salvia hispanica. The sequence goes on from NC_142696.1 coordinate 2,641,459, forward strand.
TGAGATTAATGAACCAATTAAACCTTGATTAATGGTCACCATAGCTTATTAAGATGAGTTTTTTGTTAGTTTTGATGGCGATGGTCGAATTCGAATTTTCGAAAAGTTTTTCATCACTAAAGGATTCGTAAAAATATTAATATTTAATGCTCCTATATAGAGACAAAATATTTCTCTAAATATATAAATTAATAAAGATGGTGACGTTGTAAAGAAAGAGAAAAAAACAGCAATTATATATAGTAATACTAATTGTTAACCTATTAGTGAAACTTACTTCACAATACTCATGTGTTAATTATTAATAAATGCTAATCAATCATTATTAGTAGTATTTCATCAAAAGTCAATTAGTATTTTAATTTACTTAAAATTTTATCACTTTAATTTCTTGATCAATTTCATTAATACAAATCAAAATAAAGAAAAAGGAAAGCGATCGGTTCAATTAACCTATGGTGGGATCATAATTTCGATTCTTTATTATATAATATACTTAAAAAGTAAATTTATTCTCTATATTAATTAATTAAATAATTAATTTCCAATTAAGCATGACATTAGTCATTTTTGGGAAAAGCCATATTGTTCTTCATAGGCTCCCACTTTAGGTCGGCCTAGTCCTACGACTCTAGAATGTGACCATCCATGCAAATTAGAAAATAAATAAATAAAATAAATGTGAAAATTAAATAGATAAGGTGAGGAATTTTGTGGCATTGCTTTATAGGGAGACAAAGAGCATCCAGCCTTTTCTTAGCCTTCCATGGTCTGTGGCAAAACCTTTCAAAAAAATTTAATTTTTTTTGTCACCCATTATCAATATTTATTCTGTCAAATACTGTAGATTATATTCGATTTTGCTAAATTGATGTCGCACGTAGTGGATTTAAACTAGCTAATATTTGAAGAAAGCTATCTTACATGTCAAATTAGGATAAATATGGGGAATACTTTGTTGCATACAAAATTTTGTGTGTTTTTTATGCACACGATTAGTGATGTGAGATTATGGATATTAAATAATTAATTTTTAAAATTTTAATTTTAAAATTATCCATTTTCTTTGAATTTTGATGAACATTCAATTGAGGTCTAATTTCCTTTATTTAAATCACACTTATAATTTTTCACAATTTAACGGTATTTTATTTTTAAAAAATTCCATTCTCTTGGAAATTAGAAGAATATAAATTAATTAATAAAAATAAATTATACTACTAGTAAATAATTTAAACGATTTGAAAATAATTAAAATACCATCTTATGAATAATGCAAAATAAATGAGTAGTTAGTGACATGGTTATGATATTTAAGTGATGACTTGAATTAGTGAATAATGAATTTTAAATTATGAGTCATTGACAAATGACAAGAATGACTTTAGCCTACCACAACATGTACACATGAACACACACATGTTTATGTCATTTTGCATGTATGTATATATATAACAATAATAATGAATTATAATACATGAAATAGTTAACCCACCCAAAATGCTAAAGTTAACCAATATACCAAAAAAAGTTATTGAAAATGATCAACATCACAAACTTTTTATAGATATATAGTACACCTCACACGTATTAACATGTACTATACACAATATATGCATTATGCACATATATAATATTTTATTTATATACACAAACAAAAATACCATCAAAATCTTGGGTCCCTATATGGAACATGACTCAAAGCATGGTTTCCACATATATTATTCCCTTTAGTATTTTGTTTTTTATTTATCTATGAATAGTTAAACACATAAAAGTTATATATAGCAATAGAATCTTGGTTGAGATATGATGGAACAATTATACAACTGTTCGATAATGAAAAACATCAATATTGACGCAGAAAAAAAGATTGATAGAAGCTGAATTTTTTAAAATTTATTCAAAAATATTTTTTTAAGTAATTTGAATAATTAATTGGAGGTTTTGGGTAACAATTTATAAAAGAGTTCAAATTTTTTTTAAAACTGTATAAAAGGGACCAAAAAATAGGCTTAGTCGGAGCTTAAGCCCCTTCACTATTCCATTTGACTCACAGCCTTTTGAGTCTAACAATATAAATTTGATGTCGGGGCGGAGTGTGGAGGCCGCCGTAGCGACAGAATCGTCTTTCTTGCTGCAATAATATAAATTCGATTGATCAATGATATGTATGTCAATTAATTAATTTAATCCTAAATTTAGTTCATAATTAAACTTATAATTTACTCAATGATGGATTAGCGTTTCATGAATTAATTATCTCAATCTCAGACAAATCGAGATCCCTATACATAGATCAAATTAAAATACAAGAAATAGAATTTTGAACCTACACAAAAAGACGCAGATCTTTGATCTGATTGGAGATTGAAAATTTTGTTTTGATCACAATAAAATATTAATATTTCGCAGAAAATCATAGGCATTATTACTAGTATACATATGTACATATGTGATTCCCATAGTATATATATATAAATGAATAAAATAGTTACAAATGTATGGTGATTCTTTTTTATTTAAAAATTTCAATTAACGAATTTATGGCCGCCCAATGGTGGTGGCTCTTTCAAAGTTATTCCTTTGCTTCCTTCTTAAGCCATTTTCATCCAATCATCCACTCTTTTATGCTTTACCTAATTGTAAATTGCTCTACCTCATAATATTCTTCCCATGTTAATCTTATCTTGTCTCATCTTTTTTTCATAAATATCTACTTGAAATCCCTAAATTCCTTAACCTAGAAATGTGTAGATGGAATTCGAACTCATAATGTATAGTTCAAGAGTTCATCGATTCATGCCAAACAGACCTTTCATAGGACAATAGCCGATCAATCAAATAGACTTTAGTTTTCTTGTGAATCGTAGTCTTTTATGTCTGTTCACTTTGCTATTTATTGGTGGAATTCGAACTCATAATCTATCATTCACGAGTTATCAACTCCCACCTTTTCATTACCGGTCTTAATCATCCATTGAAATGTACCAAAACTCATTCCCATTTTTCAAGGACTGTAAAAATGCTCAGTCGAAAATTTGGTCGACAGTCTATCAAGACTTACGATAATTTAGATAGGATAAAGAGTAAAGGCCAAATGTGGTCCCTAACATATAGCCGTTTTTATCAATTTGGTCCTTAACATTATCATTTTGATTATTTGGTCCCTCACAAATAAACTCGGACCCGAATCGGTCCTCACTTAACAGAACCGTCAAAAAATAAACGGTGATTGCAATTTGAATATATTAAATTACGAATGGTAATTAATTATACCTAATTATAATTCTTAATTCCTATTAAATTACAAATTATTCATTTCATTTTGCAACTGATACTATCTTTTTTCCAATTTTGCTAATAGGAAAAGAATTATAATTAGGTATAATTAATTACCATTAGTAACTTAATATAGTCAAATTGCGGTCATCATCTATTTTTTGACGGTTCTGTTAAGTGAGGACCGATTCGAATCCGAGTTTATTTGTGAGGGACCAAATAATCAAAAAGATAATGTTAAGGACCAAATTGATAAAACGGTCATATGTTAGAGACCACATTTGACCTTTACTCTAGGATAAAATCAACATTTTATACCAAAAAAGAACGACACATAAGCTAACAAAAGACAATAACCAACTAACAAACAACAAAAAACACACAACAATATCAGGCTCGCATGTCTCCTTTAACAAATGTACTTATTGATTTTGTAGCACATAACATATCTAAATAGCGCACACACAACATAAATCATAATCTCCTCAAACAAGCCATTGAAGAAGGCTCCGATAACGACATAAGCAAGAACAAGGATAACAATGACGACAACAACACACCATAACTCTGAATAGTGAATAGCCTAGTCAACAATTTTCAAGCATTTAAATATCTCCCTCCGTCCCATAAAAGTTGAGACAAAACTTTTGGGCACGGAGATTAAGAATTTATATTAAATAAATAAGAGAGATAAAAAAAGTAGGAAAGATAAGAGAGAGTAAAGTAAATAATGGAATAAAATAAAGAGTGATTAGATGTTTTGTCTTTTGTTAAAAATGGAAATGACTCAACTTTATTGGGACGGACTAAAAAGGAATACGACTCAACTTTTATGGAACGGAAGGAGTACGTTATAATTTTACCTTTCATTAAAAAGTCCTCTTAGTTGTTCGTTCACTACATTCTACAAACCATTTCCAAGCTTCTTCAAAATCATGCTATGCATATGCCACACCAGTTGGGATGAAGATTCTTGCTTAAAATATGTGAGGAAACAACAAAATTTGTCTTGTAATTTTAATAAAATAAAGAATCTTCTTCGCATTAAAAAGGTTAAAAGCTCCATTTTAGCATGAAGCCATATCACACCGTCCACCTATTATATCCCAATGAGTATGAGATTCAATCATTGTTTCCTTCTTTCTATAATTTATCGCTATCTCAATTTTATAACTTTAACAAAACAAGAAATTAAACAAAAGCATACCCACCATTACAAATTAAAAATTAAACATAACCCAAGAAGGAAAAAGTGAAAAAATAAATTCGAAAATAAATACACCTTGGAACAAAAAAAAAAACGTTAAAATTTCAAAATTTAAAATTGTCATTGAATTGAACCCATCAATTTTATAAATTATATACAAATCAAATCTTAATTTATTCATGACATCAATTACATTGTTTGTGATATTTAAATTATAATAATAAATAAATAATGCTAATCTTTATAAGCAAATTCCAAAACAAGAAAGCCATATTTTCCTAAATTATTAACGAAATTGAAAGACTTAATTTTGTAACAGAGTAAGTGAGAGAGAGAGAGATGGTGGCGATGGTGGCGTAGGCTGTGGGGCCCAATGAATCCATTCGATTCTGCATTTTGCGCTCCTACAAATACCGCTCCACTCTCTCCCCTTCCATTTGCATTCAACCCATCACCATTAATCCTCACTTCCCACACATCTCCAGCAGATTTTAATCAGTCTGCGTTGATAGTGTTCGACGAAATGCCTCTGAGAAGAACCTCCAACCACATTCCCTCCGACGACCTCGAGCAGGGCATCGTCACCATCCTCGCCGCCGATTCCCACGCCAAAGCCGCCTCAATCCGCCGCACCCTCTCCGCCGACATGTCCTCCAAGAAATGGCTCAATCAAAACGGCTTCTTCCCCATCAAGAAGGATGAAGAATTCAACCAATCCCCAAATCAGGATGAAGTGTGGCGATCAATCCAAGCTGAGAACGCCAAGAATCCGCCCCGAAAAACCGGGGTTTGGGGGCAAATTCTCACTCAGAAGAGCGATGATTCCGTGGTGCAGCCGCCGTATGTTCATCCCATGGTGAAGCGGAGCAGGAGCAGCATGAGCGAGAAGAGCCTCGAGGTCTGCACCGAGAGCCTCGGGTCCGAGACGGGGTCGGATTGCTTCTCCGACCCCGAGCTCGGAGATGAAGAGGAGTTGATCAAGAGAAGAGAACAACAACAAGGAGTTGATCAAGATGAAAATTTGAATGTAGTTGTCAAGTTCAAGAAGTCTCCCCCGCCGCGGAATTTCCCTCCTCCGCTGCCCTCCATCGACGGTGGCGCCTCCGTGCAAATGCACTCTCGCCGCGAGAACGGGAGGCTGGTCCTCGAAGCTGTCTCGGTCGCCCCACGAAACTACTTCCACGCCAACCGCGAAGACGGCCGCCTCCTCCTCACCTTAAAGAATCATGCTCCGGCGGAGGAAGCGGCGGCGCCGCCGCCGGAGGAGGAAACCGGGGAAAAGGGTGTTGGAAAAGAGGAATCTTTGGTGGTGGAACAGAATCTATCCGTGCCAACTGGAATGATAAGTGTGCATAAATCAATGAGAAAGCTTATGACGGTAGGAAATTACAATATTACCCCTAGTAAATGTGGGGCCACTGCGAAAAACCCGGGATTTATCGACGGATTTAGCGACGGAACGGAGACGGTCGTCGCTTACCGGCGATTTGCCGACGTCGGAAAAGTCGGCGACGTTTTTCCGACGACCGAGGCGCGGCAGTCGCTCCCGCCTCGGCCGCCTACCCCGCCGGCCGCGGTGTCGGCGTCGTCGCTCAACGCGTACGAGTATTTCTGGCGGAGCAAGCCGTTCATGACGAGCAGCAAGAGCAGCAAAAAGATGGATCAAGATTTGGTGCTATACATGAGGGGATGCAAAGAGGGGAGGAGGTCTCTTTTTTGGCAGCCATATTGCATAGCCACTTCTTGATTATTATAATTGTTCAAGGATAATAATGATTTTTAATTCACCTCAAGAATTGCAAAAAAAATGAAGAAAAATGTTGATTTTAATTTTTAACTGTTTAATATTGTTGATCTTCCTCTTACCATTGCCCCTGTTGTTCCCAAGAGATTTGTGTAGCCAGAAATAAGCATTAATGAGATTGAGCAAAAAAACACTTGCTCTTTTTTTCCATCACATGAGTTTCAATTTTGGTTTGAGTCATTTAGTTAGTTATCATGTTTGATCAAAACAATAAAACAAAATTCACTTCGTTAGTTTGAAATCACAAAATTTGATTAAATTATGGTAATTTCTATAACGTTGAAATCGGGGTATTAAATTATGAAGTTAGTTAGTATGAGCTCGTTTAAATAAAAAAATTGATTAAATTATGGTTAATTCTATAACGTTTGAAATCAGGATATTAAATTATGAAGTTTCACTTTTTCGTAATTGTCTCATTCATGTGCAAATGTCTATGTTAAAATCTACCTGTTACATTAAAATATATGCATATTTTTCATTCCTTTTCTTATTTGAATAAAATAACATCAAGGCGTTTTTAACTATCACAAAACAAGCGTATATACATTGACAATTGGAAAAAAAAAATTAAAATTTCATAATTTTAAATTTCGATTTCAATTATGGGAGTAAACTTTTCGGTATGTCAGAATGTGGTGGTTTGAAGATCTTTGAAGTTTGAGACAATGTGATCAATATTCTAGATTTGTTCTTGTCCTTTTGGATTGTGTTTTATTACTCCCTCCGTCCCAATAAATATAAAACATTTGGTTTTCGGCACGGGATTTTATACAGTGTTGTTTTCTGAGTTAATGAAGAGAGAGGGAAAAGTAGAGAGAGTGATGTTTTCATTTTAGGAAACGTTTCATTTTTAATGGGACAATCTAAAAAGAAAAACGTTACATTTCTTATGGGACAGAAGGAGTACAACACTAGTGAGGCAGCTATAGATGGACATTCAGCTCTAGCACAAACGAATTATTACATGAAATATGCTTTGTACGTTGAAGTAGCCTTTAGTGAGTGGAAGTGAGTGTGACAGAAGTTTGCCATATTCCCCATTTAATAATCCAAGATTCCATTATTTTAGTAAATGAGAGAGCAAACCACCAAGGTGGTGAGTAGATAATTTCCTTGTTATTTTTAGGTCGACTAATATGAGAGAAGAAAAAAAAGAAGATAAAACTTAAGCTACAATTCTATTGTTACGTAAGTGCTATCAAATTAAGTTCATGATTTCTCCAACACATAATAAGAAATGATCTGATTTATAAAATTATATTACCGTTGATGGGTGTTTGATCAAATACTAACTAATTTATAGTAATAACTAATAACTAATATCAATTTTGTATGTTAAAAATATCAACACAAGGATATAAATTTATCAATATTCTTGTTTTGATAAACTTATGTTTTTGTGTTGGTATTTAAATTTACATGTTGTATTGATATAATTATGTCTTTGTGTTGATAAATTTAATACACAGAATTAAAAGTTATTACTTATTACTGTAAATTAGTTAGCACACTAACGCAACCCGTAGTTGATGAATGTTTTAATATACTTCCAATTAGGAATATGGACAACAATTTTAGAGAATAAATAAGAGTTATGCCAAAATTGGTCCTAAACATATAGCAATTTTACCTTTTTGGTCCTAAACTTTATCTTTTTGGATTTTTTGGTCCTGCACATATGGAAATTTGATTATTTTGATCCTCCGTCAATAGTTCCGTTAATTTTTTAACAGTCAACACGTTTTGCCCAATTTTGACCAGATTAGAATCTTAATTATGATTTTTAAGTCAATAATTATTCCCTAATTATTTTAACAAATATATCCATTAAAAATCAGAAATAAATAAATGAATAAATAAATAAAATGAGGTCAGCAGCGAACGAATCTCCGCTAGCTCCAGCATCCTCCCCTTCCAGGGACGGAGATAGAATAGGCCACGCCACCGCTGCAGCGGGGGCTTGGCCGGTGCCGTCCTCTTAGAATCGGATGTAGTGTTTACAGATATAGAATAACTTGAGAGAGAAGATAATGAAGAAATAAAGAAGAGAGGAAAGAGAAACAGGGTGTTGAATAAATAGGAGTAGACGAGTCATATAAATTATGATCTCGGTAACAGAGAGCATTTAAATCCTATTTCTTGTTTTGTGTGTTTAGGAATATATTACTAATATTTGTTCTTTTTGAAAAATGTTTTAATATCAATCTGTACAATTTAAAATTTTATAATTTTTATTTATATCAGAACAGTATTATATGAATCAATTTATTTATTAATATTTTGTAATTTTATTATTTTTATTTGTATAATAACATTATTGATTAGTATTTTTTAAGCAATTATTCATCTCATATTTTGTTTTTGGTCTATATGCCTATACATATTCATTCACATTCGTCTAATATTTTTTCTTTTTTACTATATTTTTAATATTATTATAAACGAGTCAAAGTAATTGTAAATGGACAATACGAGGCATCGCGCACTTTGGTGTATTTATAGTGAAATTTCAGCACCGGCTTATTTCAATTTCTAGTTCCGTCCCTGTCCCCTTCTACTCCGCCGTGAACTTCGTCCTAAACCTCTTCCTCGCCACGAACTGCGGCGGCGGCGGCGCCACCTCGTTGAAATTCAGCTCCTCGCTCGACGACTCCTCTCCCCCGCCGAACGCCATCTCCACCGGCTGCACGATTGCGGCGGCGGAGGAGTCTTTGCGGTGGAAATTGCGGTGGCAGGAGCAGGCGGCGCACTTGAGGGCCTCGAGCGTGCCGTCGCCGCCGCTGGGCATGAACTTGCCGCAGCCGTCGGTGACGTTGCCGCCCACGTTCGCGGCGTCGTTTTTTAGGCACTCGCGATAGGTCTGGCGACCAGGTTTGGGCTTGGATCCGGAAAATAGGTCGGGTTTATTTATTTATTTCTGTTTTTAATGAATATATTTGTTAAAATAATTAGGGAATAATTTGTGACTTAAAAATCATAATTAAGATTCTAATCTGGTCAAAATCAGGCAAAACGTGTTGACTGTTAAAAGATTAACAGAACTATTGACAGAGGACCAAAATGATCAATTTTCCATACGTGAAGGACCAAAATATCCAAAAGATAAAGTTTATGAAAAAATAAATAAATTGGCTATATGTTTAAGACCAATTTTGGCCTTAACTCTAAATAAAAAGACTAAATTCATGAGAAAGAGTTAGTAGCCACTTAGCTAAGCTTAATTTAGTAGTATCACCCAAAATTTCAAATTATGACTCTACTACTAAATTAAAGAAAGCCATATGCTACTACTGATCCAAGATTGCAAACCTTAAAATAAACATCAAATAGTAATAAATCAAGCACTGAAATAGTAATTGGTAAATAGAATTTGTAAAATAAAAGAGAGAAATTGAATATCACAATAAAAAAAGAATATTTCATCTTGTATTTTTGAATGCCTATCAATACACGAAAATCAAATAAATTGAACTGCATCTGTGAAAAGGACATAATTGTATCGTTATTCCAAACAACAATTGCAAAGAAAAACCTATTATCATCACACAATTGTAGCTAAAGTAGACACAAATTACACAAGGCAACACCCTCTCTCTCTCTCTCTCTCTCTCTCTCTCTCTCTCTCTATTATACATGAAAATATCTCACCAACCTCGTATACAAACCTCTTAAAATGGAAGAAGATTAAAATGATACACCTAAACTAAGAAACAAAAGAAGAGAGGAATGTAAGAACTAACGATGAATACCGGCGCCTGCCCACCCAACGAAGAAATGACAATGCTGACTACCTGATTTCTCATGTACAGAAACACAAAAGTACACACATTTCTCGTTTGAACTTGTCGCCTCTTCCTCGGAGAGCTCCTCAACCGTATGAAACATATCGGGATCTCAAGGCCTTGAAGCCACCAAGAGGTAATTCTCCAGGTGGTATCGTGCTATGTACAAATGGCTGGAATGCCCCGGATGTCAGCATAAGCCCGGAAGATGTGGTAGAAAATCATCTGTGACCATAATCTAAATCCAAGCAAGAGAGCCTCGATCGTTACTATTATTGACTTGAGGTCGGCCTCTAGTAGGCGTGGGTGGCCGGTTAGCATTGAGCTCCTGGATTGAATCCAAAATGAATGACATAAGATAAGAAACACGACCACATGATAAGATAATTAAGAGATTGATTGTATGGTTGGAGACAAATCTAGCACCTGCATCCACGTGTCTTCGGTATGGTGATCTGGAGATGTTTCAGGAGATGAAATTGCAGGGGGCAACGGATGAATGAGTTTAGGCACAACTACTAAATCTCTACCCAAAACCAAGATAGCACCAGCATTATTTGCCGTACCTGCAGAAATTAGATTAACATACTACAGTCAACCTTCGAATGACGCCCAAAATATAAACTAAGGATCGTTAATCTAAAAATTTAGGACATACCACAGTAGTTTGTGGCAGAAAAAAGAGTAATTAAGTGTCCCTGAGCAAATCTTTCAAAGCCGTCCATTACACATTCATGTGCTCGGACTATCAACTGAAGGTCATTGTTGTTACAGAATTCCATGACACGATCAGGCTGCATCAGATAATATAAATTATCAAGCACAAACATAGAAGGCAAAAATTATTCTCCTTCTGTGAGTATAATGATTTACGGAGCTAAAATCCCACATAGCAATGTTTGTGAATAAAATGATAGCCTGAATCATGACAATTCAAGGTGAAAGAAGCATGGCTCTATAGCTATAGTTGGTGTTTCATAATCCATGACCGATTTCTATATCCCGCAAAGTATGAACGTAAGTTGCCTCGTGAGGTTTTGCATCATATAAAGTTATGTATTAAGAAGAATATGAGAGGAAACCAACCCCGAAGGTTACTAATCCAGGACCTCTTGCATTTGGCCGCAGCCCTTCTACACTGTCATTTTCAGTGGGATCGGACCTACAAGGAAAAGATTCAAATCAATATCACAACAATTGAAACTACAAGGGGGAGTTTACTTTGTGAGATAGGATTGATTGATAAAAATAATCTGAGCTGATCCAAGATTTACTTGGATGGATTGAATAAGTTTGAGCATGTTTGATCATCATATCCTTCTAATACTTATACTCCTATGTTTTATCAATCTATCCTATCATTAAAGTAAATGCCCCCAAAGAGATGGGAAAAAAACCAACTTGAACTGACCACAGTAAGTCCATAAGAACAATTGATCCTGCTTCCATAGGAATTGGCCGTTGGATATTCTCAATCTGTTCGACATGGTTTATAGATCTCCCAATACCACCATGCATACAGATAATCTTTTTCTCAATTAATGCAGCTAGAGGAAGCCAATTGAACAATCTATTTATCCGATGCCATGTCCATATTCCGTCTCTCTCACCCTATACAGAAGCTGTATAAGTCGTATGCTTCATCCGAATAACAGGTCAATGAAGTTATTTAGAAAATTTATGTATTTACCATACGCTCAATGCACTCAATCCGAAAGCCAAAAAGAGCATTGATATCAGCAGCCTCATGATTGCCCCGGATTAGATGTACTTGATGTTGATACTCAATCTGCAAATTCATTAGGGAAACATTGAGATAGTTAATAATCAATCATGGCCAGATAATTTCAGAACGAGGCAGCAAATTATGGTTTTTACAAACGAATAGGAGAAAAAGTAGACATTACTAAAGATAAACAAATACCTTCAAAGCAAGGAGAAGAGTAATGGTTTCCAAGCTATGCTGGCCACGGTCAACATAGTCTCCCAAGAAAAGATAATCAATATATCTGACAAACATTCCATATATCAGTTTAATGTCATAGCAACAAACTTTAATGGCAAAGAGTTGATTCAAAAACTCACGCAATGTCTCCTGCAGTAGAAGGAGATCCATATTCATCAAAAAGCCTCATAAGATCTCCAAATTGACCGTGCAAATCACCAAATATCTTAATAGGAGCCTTAAGCTGTAGCACACTTGGTTCACTCGAAAATATTCTCTCAGCACTATCACAAAGATCAGCAATCTCATTACAGTCCAAGAAAAATTGTCTTCGGACTGGAGGCTTCCACCCGCGAGGTTTCAAAAGATGACTAATAACCTGAGACAATGACAGGCTGTGATGAAAATTTCGGAAAATTGGGGGGAGCCTCGTAACAAGGTATTTCCCATGTCAGCTACTTGCTAAACCAAAAAAATTGATTGTATGATTCAATTACTGAATTACCTTCTTAGGTACACTGTTAATTGACATTTGTCGATCTAAGAGTTTCCTAGCTGCTGTTGCACTTTCTGGAGTTCCATAGCTGACCCGTCTGCCTTCATTTTCAAACTGATCGATTGACAACTGTCTAACCATACCACCTAAGGCACCACCGGTCTCTGCAGCTACAACCACCTGCACATGTACTCAGTGTCAATAGAGCATTTAACTCGGAGTGGTTATGTACTGTATATCTTGTCTTGATACTGACAGCACGATGATGAAGTCGAACTCCAGCTGGGATAGAATTCATTGACATTGCAGAGTCGGGTTTGATCAATGTAGATTGTTTTCCACTTGGCGTTGCCTCAGCCCCACGATCTCTGTCTGGCAGCTCAATTTCTCCATTTACTTGTCGAGCTTTAGCAGCTTTTAATGTGGCACTAATCGCCTCAGCTTCAGCTGCAGCAGCTTCAACTAAATAGTCGACACCTTTACTTGATTGTCTGTGCACAAAAAAACAAAATTTGAGTCAACTGGCATAGCAAACCAATCAGTGAGACAGCATGATTAAAGGTAATAGAAATATACCGAGAAATCGCATTCTCTGTGCTTATATCTGTATAGATATCACCATTTGCAGGAGGGGCAACAGGACTTCCAACAACAACAGAACCATCAGCGGCAGAATCAGTAAGAGGTACCCTTGGTCTATCATCATTAAATCCATATCTTCCTTGTGGCCTCCCTTGCTGCAAATTGGATGCTGCAGCCGCAGCTGCAGCATGAGAAGCTGCACTAGTCGTTTCAGCAGCAGCCAGATCTTCAGCGACAAGCAAATCATCAAGAAGAACCCCTACAGCATTGTTTTTCAATAGTTAATACAACCTCTGTGACTGGGTATATCTCTGGTAATAGCAGAGATTGGTTCCAATGCAACAAATCATCAAAATATAAGGGCAAGTGATAAAACCTATTCTTTTAAGAAGTATGAGCCATATGCCTCAATATAGAATTCAAAAACCAGGATATGTGACGTCACCAGAGAAATGGATTAAGATCTTAAATTACCACTGTAAATTTAAACCTAGGACCAATAATCTAATAGATTATTATCAGTTAAATGTATCATGTCTCACCACCACGTAGACCACCATAAATGAATATCAAGTCACCAACAGCAGCGGCAGCATGCCTACATCGCCTTGTTAATTCAACAGCTGCATCTCCTCCAGCAGCATCAGCACTGTATCGACCTGTTCTCGGAGTTGTGACAACAGACTTTGTATCACACCAAACTCCAGCTGCTGTATCCAAAACTGCACAAATACAAATTCAAGATAATCACAAATCATATACATGCAGTTACATATGGAAACATATATAGTAGTGTAATAGATAACCAAATGATTACCGGCAACACTTGAGGAGTCCTCCACCATGCGTCCACCACCAAGTGCCCCTCCGGAGACATGAAGACGCGCATTAACAAAAACCTGGAAAAGTGGCATAAACCATTATGTTTCACATAGCTGTCTTTATTTTTGCAACTAAACGAATAATTATGACAACAATTAATGAGAGGATACTGAAGAAATAACTTACCGCTGCATGTTGATACCTTGGTGACGGTGAGACACCAGGTGCAATGGCCCATTCCCACCTACCATCTCTGTGCTTAGCAAGCCCGTATGCACTAGCTAGTGGCTGTGTATTATGTCATTTGAAGAAAATCAGTCAAACAGAGAGAGTAGATGGAAGTTGCACCCATGACTATTGAAGAGAATGCCCGCAGAGGATTAAAGAAACATCAACATTATAGTTTGACAAAGACTTACAACACTATTTGCATCCCTTCCACCACAAAGCAGAAGAAGACCATCGGATCGTGCACTTGCAGTTGCATACCTGGGCACGTGGCCATGTTAGCACAGCCAAAGATCTTAACTTTATTTGATAAACAAAATGAAAGCATCAAATTTCCCACCATCTCTAATCTTTTCATACTTTCCATTTCTTCTTGTTAATACCTTGCTTCACAAAGACAAGAAAATACAGTCCTTTATGTTTTATCTATTTATTAATAATATTAAATACTTTTGAGAGTTATTTAAGATCAATACAAAATATTCCAAAATTTGATAGAAAATATAAGGTACTCCAATTATAAAATGAGGTGGTAGGATTTAAACACTTGAAGCAATATTATTTTCTTAAATAAATTTAATTATGTACTTATTAATTATTTAACTACATAAATAAGAAATACAATAATTCAATTAAATAAAATTTATTTTCAATTATGGTACTCATACTTTCTCTAATTTATGTTCATTGCTGAGCATTTTACATTATTGCTAAGTTATTTACATAATAACTGAGTTCCAATATTTCTGCAAATATTGAATACGAAAGTAAACTCCAAAATAAATTATGGTTTCTCAGTTGAAGAGAACAAAGTAAATATTTTTGGCCAAAGTGAGTCATCCAAAAATAATAAGATTATGAAGAAAGTTTCACAAACTCACATGCATGGAGGGGGACCTTCACCCTCCGGCTCTAGTTTCCTCCATTCATATGGCTTTGCAGCAGTGTCCAATGCCCATACATCAGCTAAAGGCCGTTTCCCTAGAAAAAAGAATGATCAATTTGTTTACCAACAGCCATCACATAATATAAAGAGGGATGCATAATTTAAGAAACAAACCATCATTTCCTCCAATTGCCATCAAATACCGCTGTCCCACCAAAGCCATTACATGCCCATACCGTGGGCCGGGGCCAGGACCATGCACCACAACCCTAATGAAATTCAGATGCTAGCTCAGTGATTATATACAATGAAGTAAATGGGTTGTATAGAGCATGATCACTACAGATGTTATGGAGCAAACAATACAAAGATGCATTTAACATAAAAACTTACCTATGCCATCTTGGCCGTTGCTGTGTAAGGTCCAGAACATGAAGATCTTCAGCCGATAAACCAGCCGGACCAATCCCACCCTATGACAGATAAGAGCCACAACTTGTTATCCAAACTTAAAAGGATAGATATGTAACTTCTATAGCGATAATTCCATCTGTCAACAAACCTGAATAACAACCATGGTGCCTACAGCAGTTGCAACATGAGCCGCCCTAGGTGTGGGTGGTTCCCCAATCGGGGTTACACTGAAAATATATAAAAGTCCCCAGCTTGATTAACAAAAGTACAAACTGAATGAACCAACAACCAGACCAGAACAAAGAGATCATCTTAGCTTACCATGACCACTTATTTGCCAATACATCATAGCAATGCACATCTGCAGTAGCCCCAGCCAACCCTGCAATAACATGTTTCCGAAATTAGAATCTTTGATATGATCAGCTAGTGATATAAATCCCATTTTCAGTATGACTATCTATCATTAACAGAAACAAGCAGTTAAGCACTGAATACAAACGTTATAAATTTCCTTGAACGACTCCATGTCACCTTATACTATCGAACACTTGTTTTAAATCTTAATTACCAAATTCTTCTAGAATCTCTAACAAAATTCATCACAGCTGCACAAGATAAATCAGTCTCCACAGAACCCTCTTAATCACCAAGCAGGTTAGTGTAACCTCATCTTTTGAGTATTTCAGATTCCAATATTAATAGCACCAAAAATCATTCTCATTTCAATCTATACCACAAATTTACTCAAGAAAATCAAGACATAGTTCCCATGCTTCAAATCATTATTGTAATCAACTTAAGGTGACTAAATCATCAAGAGAGGAGAAATCAACTTTTGACGCATTACAAGCATCTAGAGATGTATGAGAACATACGGATTCCTGCGCTTCCCGCAGAAGAAGGAGTTCCCGATGCAGCGGAATTGCCCTCGAGCGCCGTCGCCCCTCCAAACAGAATCAATCTCGGCCCAATGTATCCAGGACTCCCCTCCTCCCCAACCGCCGGCACCGCAGTCAGCGTGTGGCCACATCGCGGACCAGGACCATCCTCCTTCTTCTCAATTATCGCGTTCACCACAGTATACATCGGCGCGCAGCGTGGCCCGCCCACCGCCCCTCCGCTATTACTATTATTGATATTGCTCTGCTCCTGCTGCAGCTGCGGCGACGAGGATTGAGATTCGCCGGACAGCAGCGCGACCGAATTCGCGGCCGCGGCGGAGTCCGGGGACGGATCTCGATCGGTCTCGGCGGCCATAGCGGAATCAACGTCCATTAATTCGAAAAAGCCCTAATTTCGCAATAGCACCGGAGCTGGAATCCTCAAAAATGGGCATTTCGCATCTTCATTTTGGAGAAAGCCCTAGCTCCGATCGATTGAGATACCTTTTGACAAACACAAACAGCAACGAATTCCCCTTTTTGTTCAAAGCTTCGCTTTATTTTCGTCGCTTTATCTTTGAAGAGGTGACGAGGAATACAAACGGGACGGCTAATCCAAACACGCTCTCTCTCTCTCTCTTTCTCTCTCTACAAATAAACAGAGAGATTGAAGAATTAACGCTTTTTAAGATTCCGTTAATTACCGCAGTAAATATTTGGGAAAAGGAAATCTTCGAATTTTGGAAAGGTGACGGCTGTTCCCATTTTAACGGAGGTGAAATGTTGGGGATTGCGTGACAGGGACGTGACAGTGAGGCGCGTGCGGACGAGCGAACTGACGTGGCCTGACATAGCCACAAGGGAGGGAGCTGGCTTCACCTTTTATTGTCTCTCTCTTAATATTATTACCAACTTTCTAATTATATTATGAAACTAAAACATTCAAATACAAGTATACTATACTCTCCACCAATTCCTCAAATAATATATGGGGTGTGATTGCCATGAATATTAGATTAATCTTGACTCAATTATACTCTTTCAGTCTCTTAAAAGAATGAAAACCCTTATCTTTCCGATGACATGTGATTATTATTTGCTATCTTTCTCTTACTTTATCAATTATGCATTAAAATTCATATTAAACTAATTATTCATACTTTTTATAGACGAACTGACGAAGGAAGTGTAGGATGGGTACTAGATTAGATTGGTATATGGTGATTTGCGTTTACTTGCTCGTTCAGGTTTGACGTGTGTCTATAGTAGTCATATTTATTGTTACGTTGTGCTTATTAATCTCACAAGATATGTCTATTATTGGTGCTCTTCTTAGCAAACAACAATAGAACTCCCTCTCCCCCTTTCGGCCAACGAGCTGCAACAAAGCCATTAGCACCCTTCACCACCTTAGTATCCCGACCGCCTGCTCCGACCCACTCTCTTGTCCTCCCATCTCTCTACCTTCGATGGCCGATGCTCAAGCATGTTTGATTTTATTGTTGTTGGATTTTGTTTTTTTGGGGGATTAGAGTTGTGTTTGAGACTTTGGTGAAATAGAAGGCGAATAAACTCTGTTTGGTTTACTGAGAAGTCATGTGATCTCCAATCAGGAGAACAAGAACTTTTGTTACTCCAATTTTCATTCATATTCGCCTATTAAGATAGTAAGGACATGTTTGATAAGATGGTAATACCAAGATAGAGAATTATATGTAGACATTTTTAATTGTTTAATATCATATTTAGGCTTAACTCTAAGCCCAATATAAGACAAGGGTCCTATAACTTTAACCATGTTTATGTAACCCACCAATTTTTGTCAAGTTAAGCCACTATTATTTAATAGTACTATACAAATTTAGATAATTTCGTTTCTATTAAACAATTACAAAAAAAAAAATTATCTCTACATATCTTGACATGAACCTCATATTTTTTATCTTGTTTTATATATCTTCTCATATCACACATTTCTTATTAAACAGGTTCTAAGAGTGTGATCTCCAATTAGGGGAACAAGTACTTTTGTTACTCAAATCATCATTCGTATTAAGCCTATTAAGATAGTATGAGCTCATTCGCGTTTGAAATGGAGTAGGAAGTTTTGAAAAATCTTAGGTGAAGAATGCTACACAGATTAAAAAGTTAACTTATCACAGAAAGGAAAAAAGGTATCTTGGCGTGCTTATGAACGTTTAAGTAGGAGTACTGTATCATTCCCTAACAAGGCTATACTTTATAAATAAACAATTTTCCAAAAATTAATACTTCTAAAAATAGAGTATCCAACAACTGAACAGTTTAATAGAGTAAAAGAAAACGGTCCAAACAAACATCACCTAATAATAGATCACATACAGACAAAACTAGCAACAGCAGCAGTCTTCATTGAAGGAATAATGTGTTGCATTTATGATTGAAAGTATGGTTTCACAACAAAAAAAAAAGGCAGTAAGTGACCTTCATAACCCAAACAACATCTCTTGTTTGAGGCCCGCCGTGCATGTCCTCTTCATACTCGTCGTACGCCTCCTGGTGCTGGGCCACGGCCCTCCTCCGGGCTTCGTCCTCGATGTTGACATCGTGGAGAGTCGTCTCCTCGCACTCATCAACCTCCATGTCGGTCAGCTGGGACTGCAGTCTTGCAGGGAGGAGCTGTATAAACTGAAACCATATTGGGCTTATGTGGGGAAAGATAGATTGGGTTTAATAAATTGATCATTTGTTGGGCTAATAAATCTATGGAAGGGCCCAAATAGTTTACTTACTTACTAAATAGAAAGTATAAGTAATTTATTAAATTGGAGACACTTTTCTAACATATATTATGTTAATAAAGAATATGGAATGTACATTTTTTTTCTAATTATATTTTAATTGGATATACTATATTTAGAAAAGTATACTCAATTATACATAGATTTATTAAAAATGAATAGTAATGCTCAGATGGGGTGTGATCAATTGCTAACTTTTTAAAGTTGTTAACTTACTAACTCATCAACGCAGTATATTAAAAATATCACCACAATGACATTAAAATGTCAACATATTATTTTGTTGAACTTCAATATAATGTGTTGATATTATGTGTTGACATTTTTAATACACTATATTGATGAGTTAACATAGTTAGCAATTTAAATAGTTAGCGCACCCCTACCTCAGATTATATCTTCAATCCAATTGTACTGAACATATTACTTACTCATATCTTTTATTAATATCTTAACTATATATTTTTTTTATTAATTTTTTAAATATACTTTGGCCTTTGATATTCATAGTATAATTTTGTGACATCAAGAAAAGTTTATTCTTCAAATATTTATAATAAAAGAATTTTAAAATATTTTTAAGATATGGGTACTCGTAGAAATTAATTTAGTGGAGTGATACTTGAATATTAATATACTCTCTCCATCCAATAAATATGAAATATTTGAATTTCGTGATTTTATGTAGTGCTTTTTTAGTTAATGAATAGAGAGTAAAGTAAAAGAAATGACGTTTCATTTTTCACGAGAACAGAAAGTATTATTTTTCTATTAAAATATATATTAAACTTTTATATATTATTAATAAATTCCGCTGAAGTTTTTTTAAGAGTTTTTTTGAGTGTTGATTTATGCATGAACTTGGAAGAAATAAGAAAAATGAAAATAAAAAATGGAACATGGCGCGAAAGAAGGCGGATGCGAAAGGGGTTAGTTAATGGCAGTTAATAGCGGGCGTGAAGTCCAGACCCACACCTGTCACGCTCTTCACCTCACCTATCAATTAATCTTTTAAATGCCCAAATTGAATTTCTTGCCCCAATTTTGCCGAATTTTATTTTCGACGACCAAGGAGAAATGGCGACTGAAGAAGCTAATCACCACAACGACGTCGTTCCTGCCGACCTCCCCGCTCCCTCCGGCTGGTCAAAGAAGGTCCTCTCTTGCTCAATTTCGTTATCCATTTATTTATTTATTTTGTTTCGTCTGTAAATTTCTTAGCTGCGTTTCTAATTTGTGTGAATTTGTGGAGCTGTCGAGGGTTTGTTTCCGTGATTAGTTCGAGAAACGGATTCTTCGGTTTTTCTCGTTGAATTTGCGTTGAATTTATTTATGGAAGGTTTCTAGGTTTTTGTTTGTTAATAGTAATTTGTTTTGATTGAATTTCGGAATGCCGTTTCGAGTTTTCTGTAATTAAGTGCTGATTTGCGAATTTACGGCGGATTAGGTTTTCGATTGTTTGAAATTAGTAATCTTTAGATGAGTGAGTAATTAATTGACTTCTTATTGCTTGGATTTCAGAGCTTCTGCATTATTGTGAGCATTTTAAGGTGAATTATTATGCGTATTCATTTTCTGCTATTGTTCTTTTCCATCTGGTTTTGGTGTTGGGCTGAATATTCCTTTTGCAATTCAATTCGTTAGACTGAGATTCGATCTTAATTAGCTGATTGGTATGAGTTATCTATACATTTAGCTAATGTTTCAACAATCATAAAAAATAAAATAAATCTACGTTAATGGCCTTCATTCAGGGCTTGCTGTTTTTTTGTGTGTGTTTTCAGTGTTTTGGTGTGTCAATTTCCCATCCCTCTTTGTTGGTTATGAACCTTGATTACCATTTCGTTGTGTTTATTCCGTGTTTTGGTTTGTCATTTACCTATTCAGTGCTGGCTGTTTTTTGTGTTTTCTGTGTTTTCTTTGTTGGTTATGAACTTTGATTTTCTACTGTTCTCATTATTGTTATGGAAAATTATCAGTTTGCTCCAAAGAAAAGCGGCACCCCTCAAAGGAATGACGTTGTTTTTGTATCCCCGACTGGTGAGGAGATCAAGAGTAAGAGACAGCTGGAGCAGTACCTCAAGTCTCATCCAGGAGGACCGTCTGCCTCTGAATTCGTCTGGAGTAAAGGTATACTTTCTCTCTCTCAAACAATCGATTGGAAATGTCTGACGTTGATGGTTGTGCTAGAACCGATACATAATCTCCTGTATGTCTATTTGGTGACAAATGTGATGAACCATCTTTGTTATGTGTTGCACAGGTGATACTCCTAGGCGTTCTGCGAGATTGAGTGAGAAATCTAAGGAAGTCGCTGCCGCCCCAACAAGTCAATCTCCCAAGAAAAAGCAAAAGAGATCCGCCACAAAGGCGGCCGTGGAGAAGAGCAATGCTGACGCAGAAGAGGACGAAGCCACTGGCGAGAAAGATGCTACTGCTGAAGAAGCTAAAGACCCTCTAGAGGAAGACACCATTCCAGGAAGCGAAGATGCACAGAAGAAACCAGACACGGAGGAATCTCCAGCCGGTGTTGAGGATCCCAACAACACATCTAATACCGTCGTGCAGGAGCCAAAGGCAGACGAATCTAAGGAGGCGCCCGATGCTAAGAACAACGGAGCTGAAGACGCAGCAAGTGGTGGAAAGGACACTCTGGATGCCGTTCTGGATACAGCGCCTGATGCTGAAGTGGCAAAGGTGGATACGGAGGTGGGTCTTTCGGATACGAAGGAGAAAGAAGCAGACGAGAAGGAGGAGGTGGTGTTGAAAGAGCCCACAACAGGTAGCTGAGGCATGGGGTTGAAATACTTTTTTTGGGGTTTAGAGGTGTTGATTCTGTGCCTGAGCTAGAGAATGCTAACCGGTGTAGACCTGCTCTAGGAAATAACTCTTAGGAATTCTTGTACCAAATGACTATTATGAATGCTTTTGTAACATCATCTTCATATACCTTTGGATGATGGTCTGTGACTGTGTGGGTATTAATGATTATGAGATTCTTAATTCAGGTTCAGATTTTATCTTAATTGTTTTGAACACAAAAATGAAATTGTTTGGTGAATGAAAATTGTGTCCTAAATTTTAGTGTTTGGACAAAATATTTATCCCGGCTATTAAAAATCACATTTGTCTTTTTCCATACTGAAAAGTCGATTGATTACACACATTTTAATTAAATTTTTATGCTAAGATTTATGAGGCACTGACTTGGATTGTCCATTGTGGGGGAGTGGACAGTGAACTGGCTCTATGAAGTGGTTTAATATTAATTTTTTTTCCCTTTTCGATTTCTATTTAAAATTTGGTAGTAGTAAATAACTTTTCCACATTTTATCCCACTTTATACACAAAAATAGGGTGAAGGGACACAATAGTAACAACGTGAAATTCCCTCTTTTTTAACCGAAGAAACGGAAAAGATGGCTACTAACGACAAAGTGGAAACTTCCATCACTTATTTCACCGCAGCTCCAATTCTCAAAGCTCTGGATCCAATGATCCACTGTCGCAGCACTTAATTACTATTCTTGATTCTTCCCACCTCTCTCACTCCATCGTTCTCCAATTACACGAAATTGAGAAACAAAATGGGCACCGACAATATGATTCTCAAGATCAAGCTGCTGCTTCTTGCTCTGTTTCACCTCCGATCCCAACCCAGTGAGTCCACGTTTACTGCATTTCAATTCTTGGGAATTTCTTGTGTTGCTTCATTTGTGTTCTTTTCATACCGTTTTCGACGGAATTTGGAATTGAGCTTATAAAAAATTTGGAATTTAGCTAGTTTAGGGTCGGAATTAGGAATTGGGCTTATAAAAATTCAATCTTGAAAAGTGTATTGAGCTTAATTCTTGAATTCACTCCACTTTGTGTTCTTTACACAACATTTTCGAAGAAATTGATGTTGATGATTAGTTATGAGTTCAATCTGTCCGGATCAGCAGCAATTTAGCTAGTTTAGGATGGATATTTGGATTTGAGCTAATAAAAATTCAATCTTGAAAAGTGTATTCAGCTTGATTCTTGAATTTACTCCTTTTTTTTGTTGCTTAATGTTGTGTTCTTTACAGACAACTTTTAAGAAATGGATGTTGATGATTAGTTACGAGTTCAACCAGTCCAAATCAGTAGCACTTTGGAATTGAGCTAATAAAAATTCAATCTTGAAAAGTTTATTGAGCTAAGAATGAAGAAGAGCTAGAATCAAAGTTTTAGTTATTATTTGTTAGTTTAGGTGCAAAAATGGTGATTTTAAGGTGGTTTTTTAAGAATGCTTCATTATAGTAAAGAAACGTGTAGCAAGATATGATTTTTTTATCACTGATTTGAGCAATGAGTGATGAATTCATGTAATTTTGTCTAAGGTCCGCCTTTCCTGCTGAAACGCTACTCGTATAGAGATATAAAGAAGGCCACAGATGGATTTAGGAGAGTTTTCGGTAACTCGCCTCATGAGGCGTCTTACAAGGCCAAGTTTCAGAATGGCCGTGTCGGGGTAGTGAGAGAGGTCAAGTTGTTGGATGAAGACGACGATTCTTTCTCAAAGGAAGTCCGCCTCTTGGGGCGTCTGCACCACCGCCACATTGTGGCGCTTTATGGCTTCTCGACTGGACCTAAGCGGTATTGATCTCCGTTACATAATTGCCTTGCATCTTAAGCTCTTATCTGTGTGTGGATGGAATGAGGTCTAGATTGTGAAGGTCTGTATAGCTAAACGCTGGTTTAAACAAAATTCCGAGTCTTTTAGCATTGTCTCGTGTCGTTTCAGGTTCCTAGTGTTCGAAAACATGGAAAGAGGAAGCTTAAAGGAGCATCTTTCTGGTAATTATTTTGCAGCAAATTGTATTAATTGAACAACTCTTCTATTTCATTATGTCAACTCTTCAGATCCATTGAAGACTCCCTTGAACTGGCGAACGAGGCTCAAGATAGCCGTTGGCATCGCTGCTGCACTGGTTAGTCAGCTCTCAAAATCACACACCTCTTTAACCATGGTTAATATCATCAAGAAACTCGTTCAAAATTATGTCGTCGCAATGCAGGAATATCTGCAGTTTTTCTGCGATCCACCAGTTTATCACGTCTCTATAAGCTCAAGCACGATAATGTTGGATGAAAACTTCACCCCAAAGATCTCGGACATTAGCCTCTCTGCTGAAAATCCAACCTCGGCCCATTGTCAAGAAGGTACGAAACCTAGTCGCCCTACACGTTCAAAATCATCGTTTCTTGACATCCTTTCGACTGCAGAGTGCATCTTCCAGCTGGGACTGGTGATCTTGGAGCTGATCACAGGGCAGTCTTCGGACAAGGGTGGTGTCGACTTGGCGCAGTGGGTTCAAGAGCCGCGTTTCTTGAGATCGATACACAAGATGATAGATCCTGATCTTGGCAATAGCTATGATCCAAGAGAGCTCAATGGCCTTCTCAATGTTGCAAGGTTGTGCATAAGATCTGTAGATAAGACTAGAGTATACACACCTCAAATTTTGTGGTATTTGCAGAAAAAAATAGGGATCACAAGAAAATGAAACAAAGTGATTTTAGAATAATATATATATATTTTTTAAAATTGTTAAATTTTTCTTTTCGTCTTTGATTATTGTAGTTATGGAGAATCCCCTTTCTGCCCGACTCTTTGGTCTTAAGAACATCGGTTTTATGTTATTCATTCGCAACGTGCTTTAGAGGGAAGAGATACTGTTTCTTTGATAAAATCACATGTTTTAACATATGATAATTTTTCACACAGTCGTGACGAAATGTATAACTTGTGCAAATCTTCTCATTTTTCACAAGTTGATATGTCACTTGAATACTTGTTGAAGGAGAAACGTCTTACCAATTAAGTTGTGTTTCATCGTCAAAGTTGTTTCATCTAGTAGAGTTTGTGGTCAAAATCCAACTGCCATCTATCTCTACACATTCCTCTTTGATACTCTAATTTTGACTTAGATTTTGCACATGTGAATCACATCTTGATCTAATCAAAGACTCTACTAGGTTGATCATCAATCAAATGGACACATGTTTTGTATCTTGTGATCATCATTTTAATACTACTAGTATTTAAATGATTGTTGTGAGTATGGACTTTTTAAAAATATGGACTTTTTAAAAATAACTTGTTCTATATATATATATATATGTGTAGTATACTCACGAAATGTGTTTTTTATTTGAGGGATGAGATTTGATTCATAGTGCTGTCTTATACAAATAGGAAACCTTATTGATTATCTCCGAATAAATAAATGTATATAGAAGAAAAGTATATTTAAGGG
Source organism: Salvia hispanica (assembly GCF_029641045.1). Classification (NCBI taxonomy): domain Eukaryota; kingdom Viridiplantae; phylum Streptophyta; class Magnoliopsida; order Lamiales; family Lamiaceae; genus Salvia; species Salvia hispanica. Next base: position 2,666,858 of record NC_142696.1, read on the forward strand.
ACAATTTGGTAGAAAAACAAATAAACATAAAAACAATTATATTAAATCAGAATCTATACTGTAGCACAAAGCTGATCAACCAAAACGCAATATAAAAATGTTGAAGGATAGTTTTGTAATTAAATCAAACATAAACGGAAAAGGATTAGGTGTTAATTAGTATTCAATTGGGCATTAGCTCACATTCATATAACTTCAAGAATTGGTCTACCAAAATTGATGCAATTTGACTCATTTTTTGGCGTATTAGTTAAATCATTAAATATAATAGTCGTTACCTCACAAATTTAAGAATATTTAAAGATTAGCATAATTGCTGAGGTGATTGACCACCAAATTTAGTTCATCCTTCTAGTATTAAATTATAAATACGTCATCGTTTTCGGTTCGTTATCCATTTAATTCATATACTTTGCTTGTTGTCTTTAAATTGGTTGCCCCAACTTCCCACCCAAAATTAAATAATTTATTTTTGTGATTTCATGGTGATGTATTCGTAATTTTGGCATTTTCTTTTTCTTGGTTTATACGAAATAGTAATGAAAAAGGACGAATTAGTGGATTATATTTTTTCGAATAAATAAATACTTGCAACCCATAATCTTGATTACAAAGATGCTCGTGACATTTAAATTTGTCATCTTCTCCTTATCAGAATGATATAAATTGAGAATCGTTATCTTCGATAAAAAAAAATGAAAAATGTGAAATGTTACTTCCATATCTAGCAATATTTTATTGGAGTATTTTATTTCAACTGCTAAAGTTTGACCAAAAGCAAATGAAACTTAACAAGAAACCAAACCCTCACCGACAGTCTACTCTACGAATATGTTAGGCTATTGGTCTTCATTTCATTCTATAAAATTATCAATATTATCTATCAAGAGATAAATATTCGAGTAACTCCCATTGATTATCAATATTTCTCTATTAAATTCACTTTCAAAGATATCCTTGAAATTAAATTCTCAAGAATGAAGGATGAAAAATAAGACCAAACACCATCCCTTTCAATCACCTACATAGTTATTCATTTTCCATCTTTTTCTTATTTTTTATATTAATTGCAAATCAAGAAATAGGAAATGATGTAAGCTTCAAGAATGCATATGTTAAACATATGCATCCCAATTTCCAAGTAGTTGCACTTTCATACCTGCTTTTTTACAATCTTTATGAGTGTTCATTCAAATCCACATTTCAAATCAAGAATTTGGTAGATGAGATGTCAAAGAAAAACAGTGCAAGATCACTTTTTTTGTAATCAGAGAGGGAAAAGAAATAGGCATTCATATAAGTAATTCATAGTAGTACATATTTACAATATAAACAAAAGGGGCCAAAAATCACAATTCCACCCACTCCATCTTTTGCTGGATGTTTACAAAGCCATATTCAACCACCATTGATAAAAGCATCACACCACCAAATTACACCACAATAAACATAGTTTGCTTTCCTAGACATTAAAATGACACTTAAATCTGCTTGAGATGGAAACCATGGGGTTACTTAGGTTTAGGGCATTTATTTTATCAGCCACTTAAAGAACCTAATCCCACTCCGGTTTCAACGTCCTTCCTTCGAAAAGACTTCCTTCGATGTTCCTTCTTCTGCAACAAGCCAACAACAAACAAAAGAGGTCTGATCAGATTGTGGATTCACATTTCTATCAAGACCAAGCTTAAGAGAACACATCTAACTGTTTCAACAATGGGGTATCTTTTGACAGCTCCAAGTTAAGTATAGTTCAAAAAGCTTGATAGAGCATATCAAAATGGATGAAGGAATCATATAAAGTTCTCCGAAATACTATCAACTAAAGTTTCTATAAACCTCCTCTACATGGAACCGTTCCACGAAAAGAATCTAAATTCCATTCAGTTCAGTTCAGTTCTAAACTTTGGAATGAAACCAAACACATACTTACATTGCATCCTACTTAAAACAAGATCAATATCACCTAATTCAGACTACTTCAATCTGAACTATCACCACATTACATCAAAAACCAACAACGATCGACTAAATAAGGCCGATAAACTATCACAATTCTCAACAATCAACACCAAAAACGACAATCAGAGACAGCTATATACATCAGACCATATTATCAAAATACAGAGTTAAACCATCCAAGAACTAGCCAAATCAAACATGTTGAGATACTAACTCAAAGCAGAAAACGATTTCAGCAAATAGAGAAAGCATCTAACTCACCGAAGGCAAAGTGATTAGTCCTTGAAGAGAACCTCATCCGCCATATCCATCAGAGGCTCCAAGCAATCCGGCGAGAATTTCCTCGCGAACATATGTGAATAGCTCAAATTCGACTCCCTGAGAGTGTGAATTAGATCAGCCGACAACTCGGGAGGGTGATAAGTGTGGGGATGGCCATTGTGGCTATCCGTCCAATTAACCCTCGTCAGTGTATAGTGGCTGCAGCCATTTGGATCCTGCATTGACAAAAGCGTGGGAAAATAATGCTCTTCTGGATAACAACACTCCACATTCAAGCAAGGGAGCTTGAACTTCCGCCACAGCTCCCTGTCCTTGATCACCATCAGCGCGTGCTTTCGCGTGAGCACGAAAAACTGCGATCCGACGCGGAATTGATCGAAATTGACCTCGGGGAGCATCACACTCCGTCCCCTAGCGTTGTACCGATCCCATAGATTCGATTCGTTGTCGAGAATCTCAATGTAGCTCGAGAACTCCAAGTTCCGCGACAACCTGCCCAAATCGAAGAGGAAATTGTAGAGGTAGTTGAACGAGTGGAGCGGGACGCAGTGCTGCGAGATCAGGGCGAAGTAGGCGTTGGACGGATCGTCGAGCATCGCCGTGGCGAGGAGGCGGCGCGCGGCGGAGATGAGAGTCGGCGAGGATCGCTGGGTTCGCTTGGAGGGGATGAGCCTGTCCTTGAATACGCCTTCGAAGGGGGCGATTTTGACCAAGGGGTCGGCGTGGATGTAGATGTTGTAGTGCTTGCGAGTGGCATTGGAGAAGAATCGCTCCCAGAGTAGGGCGAAATGGAGGTCGGAGTTGGTGAGGAAGAGGAAGGCGATTTTAGGGCGGCGGAGGCCGGCGGAGAGGTGCGATCTGGCGGCGGGGAGGCGGCGGGAGAAATTGGCGGAGTCCATGGCGATGGCCTTGTGGAAGAGGGAGAGGTCGTCGAGCTCGTCCGGGGCGGAGATGGAGATTTGGCGCGGCGGCAGGATTCGAGGAGCGAGGAAGAAGAAGAGGACTGGTAGAGAGAGGAGGAGGATTAGGGCGGGGACCAGCGGCGATGAAGTTGTGGAAATCGCCATTTGCTGCCGATGAATTTCCTCTCCTCTTCAGTTTGAGTGTGTGTTTTGGAGGTTTGATTTGAGATTTATGAGGTTTATCGGAGAGATAAGTGAGATTTCATGGCGATGGAGGTGGCGCGCTAGGGTTCCGATGCGGTGGTTTTGGGTGGTTTTGAGATTTGTGAAGCGAACTCAAAGTTTTAGAGAGAGAGAGAAAGAGAGAGAGTGTGAAGGGCTGCGGAAGTCGGATATGACGGAGAGAGTTAACGCCGTTATGTAGATATCGCTTTTTCTTTTACGATTTTCTTTTTCTTTATCGATCACTTTCACTTAATTTATTCCTTTGTTTATATTTGACTAATTGAAGTGGATTCAGAAATGTAGTGGTGTAGATTGAATAATCTTTTGTTTTTTTTCACAACTTTCAAGTGTCAACATTCCATTGTTGCATCTCAACAATTTATATACATATTTACATTTATTTACCTAAACATATTTTTTTATCGAACAATATTCAATACAAGTGACATGCATAAAATCACTTTATATTAATAATTTAGGATCAAGTAAAATCACTTTATATATTGTACAATACAAATAGTGTTGAAATGAAGCATTGGTTACAAATCATGTACTGTACAAAATAGGTGTTGAGTTCAGGCATTTCATTCTTAGCCCTCGCAACTTCAACCATTGGAGGCTTTAGCAGTTTAGCTACGAACGAACCTTTTTCGTGGCGGCTTGCGTTCCAATAATGTGTGTTTTTGTGCCTGATGAAAGTGGATGTAGGAGTTAGGCTGGTTAGTCGACACGGGCTAGTGGCTGAGCTTTGAGGACTTGACATCGTTGCTTCTGGAGCCCCCGGGTTTCTGAGGAGTACGAGGACTTTGAATCCGGGGGCTGTTGACAGCAGTTTGCGCGAGAAGCCTAGCTCCATGCACTGGCCCTGTTTCAGTAGATTGTGGATAAGCAAGTGTGTGACAAGTTCCTATCTCAAATTGGGAAACCAATATGAAGAAGACCTTTACCAGGCAGAGACAATCGCTTCTTGTCTTGAAAATCCGAAAGGCTGGAACGCTCTCTAGGAGTACTGAAAGATCTAGAACCAAGACCTGGTCTCGAGGGAGCTGAGTTTTTTACAGGTGTTCTGGGACTCCTACTTGAAACAAGTGAGATGGGAGTGTCCAGCCCAGCAGCTAACCTCCTCGCTGAAGGACTTTTCGCAATGGTGATGTTGAAACGAGGCATGGATTTTCCGTTGCCAGTACTTGACAATGGCTTTCTCTCTGTCAATGGAGATGTTGGTGCATCCACTAGAGCAAACCGTTCGCTTGTAGGACTCTTCATTCCATTTCTAAGACTAGTGTCATCTAAGAAGTTTGTTTCCCATGGGCGAACAGACATCCACCTCTCCAACCATTTCCAGACCCACTCAGTTTTCACTGTGGGGACACCAGTAGGTGTTGCCTCTTGCTCCTCCTTGTGCTGCTGTTGTTGCTGTTGCTGCGGCTGCGGCTGCTGCCTTATCCCGGCCTGCCACTGCACAATAAAGATTTTTTCCATGTGAAACATATTCATCATCACAAAATTGTTAAGCTGTTTCTCATTCGAGGTAAATAGGCGTTTACCTGACGAGCCAAAGCATATGCTCTTGCTTTTTCGCGCTTAGCAGCAGCCTCCTGCCTTTTCCGCCACCTTGCTCGGATTTCAGCAGGAGAGCCAGCCTTGTCACACCACCCATTCTGGGTGCACGGTAAAGACTAGAGCAGGCGAAAGCACATCATGTAAGATATTGTGTAACTCAGAAGATACAACAACGAAGTAGTAAGGCTTACTCCAGGTTTTTTAGCTGGAGCCTCGACTTCAAGCTGTTGCATTAGCTTCTTTTGTACTGATTGATTCTCTAATGTAGAGCCGGCATGCTTTGCTCGGGAATGGGCCTGAACCTTTACTAAAGCTTGAATACAGCGTAGGGCAATGGAAGTTTGCCTTTTCAGAGTATGACCATTCACTAGAGCTTGAAGCCTCGTCAGTCCTTTTACAGCACGAAAGGCTCGCCTAGTCTGATGTATGACATGGCATGAAAGCATAGTTTATTTTGCCCATTCTTAGTAAACAAACATCAGAAAATGCATCAGTTGTATACCCTGAATCCTCTATAAACAGCTTGGATGCATACGGCAGCCCATTCTTCTTTCATACGCAGTCGAGTTTTAGTTTCGTTTTGCCCCTGAAACGAAGAAGAAAGCAGAACATGTATAACTAAGGATATCTCTCCAAAGGCCTTATGCTGCAATGTACAAAACAGTTTAACAAATTCAATGAAAACTATATACCACATAACCTCTAACGGCGTTTTGGAAACATATGTTTGCCCAGTCCTCCTGCATATTCTGGTCCTCCTCGAAATTAGATGCATCGAGATCTGACATGAAGTTTGCATCTTCCACTTCTGATGAGCTGGAATGTGGACTAACTGGATCAGTATCTGGCTCGAACATGTCTCTCACATCCGGTGTTGCCCATCCTTCTGTTCCATCATCTTCAAGCTGATCAGCTGCAGTTTGGTCCTCGGGTGAGTTTGGTGAATCCGGAGCTGATGTGAAGTTTCCTTCCTTGGCATATGCACCCATCCATTCCTCTCTCCAATCCTCCCGAGGTTGCTGCTGAGCTGCATCTTGCTGCACGCGCCGATCCTCTGAGAGTCGAGCTGCATTTTTCTCCTGATGTGAAGTGGAAGGCCGACCGGAATGCTCCATCTCCCACTGCCAGTTTGCATCTTCAAAATCTGTTTCCACATTCTCTTTCAACTCACTCCCAAATCTGCCTTTCTCAGGCTCAACAGAGGGCTTGCGTTTGTTGATCTTGCTAGCATTTCCAGAAATCTACACACATTGAAATGATTATAAGATCTGTGATCTTCATCTATATTTGGATCAACAACAAATCGAAGACAGTTCATAAGGAAACCTGATCTGAGTATCAAACTTCCAAAGAAAAATAAGAATTGCAATACACAATACACGATACAACACAAGGAGATTAGAAATCAGAAAATGTCACCAACATTTTCCTCCTCGGAAGATGCTATTTTCTCTGATTTCTTCAAACCAAGCAATTTATTGATCCATCTCCTCGGAGCACCCATCTTGCCAGAGCTGCAGCAGAAAAATTAGAAAAAAATAAATCATAATTTGGCACAATATTTCAACAATTCCTCTTCACATATCATTGTAGCAGATTAAATTGAAAGCATTCTATCGATTAAGCATATGCCTCAACACGAAATGAAGGTTTATTCGTGCATAATCACCATCAAATTCGCAGAATTCAACCGCATAATGTGATCGTCGCAGTGAATTTCAGCTCAAATACTCGATCAACGAGACGATTTATGCAATAGTTATGAACACACTACATTAAATACCTATTTTTACCAATGCAGCATGCAATTCCGCAACCAATAACAAAAATTACTGGCGATTCGAGTGTGGATTTCAGCTCAAGTTCAAATTGAAATTACTGATGACATATTTTATTTTTAAATTTCCTTCATACGCGTAAAAACAATGAAATATTACACGATTAAATAATAAAATTACCTGCAGTGAAAATACGTGATTTAATCCATGCAACATCAACTTCGTCAGAAGAATTTCTGGAGATATTGAAAATTTTATGAATTTGATGACAAACGCACACGTTAATTTCCCAGAAACAATGTGAAAAAGGGGAAAGATTGCATGCGTCTGCGATATGAAGAGTGTAAAAGCATAATTCAGCAGTAAAAAAATCCAATATAAAAATGTGGTCAAGAGCATGTGTAGGTGTTTGTACTTTATAAATACCACCAATTTAAATTAGGTTGAAAATTGCCTTGTATTTTCAATATATTAATTCAGATTTATTGCATTAAATTACTTAAAAATTGAGGCTTGGTTTCTTTTTTAGTTCATCTATTTTATGTTATTAAGATATAAAAACTGTTTTTAATAGTTAAATGTGTAAATAAAAAAAAAACATGAACTAAACAATAAAGATCATGAACTTTAACCACCATAACAGATTATGCTATCTACGGACTCCACCTGTTTGTACTGCAAAGGTTTACTAAGTATTGACAACGATGAGGTAAAGGGTGAAGACGATTATTCTAGAAGTTCAAGACGTTTTTTGATTTGGACGTGGAGGACCTTTCCACTAACGAAAAAACTCATTTGAGGATGAGGATTCGTGGTTGAAACTCTCTTACAATACATAGAAGTCGAAACCGATGAAGGAGGAGCTAAAACAAATATTAGACAATATTTTTTTTTTAAAATTTTTTTTGAGTTTTATATATTTAAAATTCGACTAATCTAAACGACGGCGTCTAAGATACATCAATTGAATTAATATTCACAAATCAAAAATTAAAATACCGTCATATAGTATATATCATCGAAAGATAGTCATCTTTTAAATCTTTACATATGTTTCGAATTTTATATTACACGAACACGTTTTTATTGTTAGAAGTTAATATAAAAAGCGCGTTTTCATCAATATGCAGAGAACAATCTAGAAGAGAAATCTGGACCCTCCTTCCATAATCAACGGCCAATAATTAATCCAACAAAAATTGAAAAAAGAAAAGAACAAGGTAGAGAATTCGAGATTCTTCACCCATCGAAGGAAACTAACTTTGCCTAGTCCAACGGCCAGGATCGCTCGATCGCTCCATCGCCACCGTCAGTGAATTCCCTATTAAATTCGGCCATTGTTTCCCCCACAATCGCAAGACTGCTGTTTCTCTCGCTTCCTCTCTCTCTCAAAGCTCTCGATCGCTTGTGAAAGTTTGTAAATTAGTGATCGACTCTCGATTGAGGAGTTAATTCCGAGTAATTGAATATGTTTGGGAGAGGCGCGCCGAAAAAGAGCGACAATTCGAGGTATTATGAGGTTCTCGGGGTGCCTAAGACGGTGTCGCCGGAGGATTTGAAGAAGGCGTATAAGAAAGCTGCGATTAAGAACCATCCTGATAAGGGCGGTGATCCTGAGAAGGTATTGTTGATTGATTGTTTGTGTTTTTGGAGTGTGCGAGGATTTACACCCAGTGTTGTTTAGCTCGATCTGTGCTGATTCCTTTGTCTGAGTGATTTATGTTATTGGCAATTATTGATTGATATGGTTTATTGGTGATCATGAGAAAGTATTGTTGATTTATTTTGTGTGTTTTGGAGTGGGCGGTGAGTTCACCGAGTGGTTTTTTTAGCTCGATCTGTGGTTAATTCTTTCGTTAATTGGTTTATTAATTGGTTTTTATGTTGTTGGGCATCAATTTAGGGTTTTTGGATTATAATCGATGGATAATTGAATATGTTGTTGGATTTTTCTGGTGAATTGAATTGAAGGCTGATGTTTTGGCCTTTTGTTGCAATGGTTTCTGGATTTTATGAAATCATTCAGAAGTTTCTCCTTCTTTGACTAAAATGTTGAACGTGAATTAGGTATTTTGATGACAAATATTCGGTTTTTAGAAGTTTGATCGACTTATTGATAGCTAAATGTAGTGAAACAAGCTATTTGCTGAATTGTGTGCATTGCTTGAGTGATCATGTATGAGATAACATCATTAATTGCTCTAATTACCCGTTCATTGATGTGTATGTTAATTGTTAATTGTTGTGAGTATGAAATTGCTGCATTAATAGGATGATAAATTTTAAGAATGGGAAGTTTTCTAGCCTTGTTGATGCTTAGTTTGATTGGAGGACTGAAATTATGGTATGTGATGCAGTTCAAGGAGCTTGCTCATGCTTATGAGGTGTTAAGTGATCCCGAGAAACGTGAAATCTATGACCAGTACGGTGAGGATGCACTCAAAGAAGGAATGGGTGGAGGAGGCGGCATGCACGATCCATTTGATATATTCTCCTCATTCTTTGGCGGGAGCCCATTTGGAGGTGAGCAATGTGGGCCGAGTGCTTGTTTTCAAGCTTCCTATTGTATTCTTGACTGATTTGTTATGTCTCTTTAACCAGGTGGTGGTAGCAGTAGAGGAAGAAGGCAAAGAAGGGGAGAAGATGTAGTGCATCCATTGAAGGTGTCTCTTGAGGAGCTCTATCTCGGGACAACGAAGAAGCTCTCTCTGTCACGCAATGTTATTTGTTCCAAGTGTAGTGGGTATGTTTTTGCGTGCTTTGATGGTGTTAATTTCAGGGTGACCTGCTTTGCTTTATACATGAATATTGTGGCTAACATGGTTTGATGGGACCTTGTATGACAGTAAGGGATCGAAATCAGGAGCTTCCATGAAATGCTCAGGCTGTCAAGGAAGTGGTATGAAGGTCTCCATCAGGCAACTTGGCCCTGGCATGATTCAGCAGATGCAGCACCCGTGCAACGACTGCAAAGGTACGGGAGAAACCATCAGTGATAAAGATCGGTGCAGCCAGTGCAAGGGTGAGAAGGTTGTCCAGGAGAAGAAAGTCTTGGAAGTCCATGTTGAGAAGGGAATGCAGAACGGACAGAAGATCACTTTCCCAGGAGAAGCTGATGAGGCGGTATGTATGATGGTTATATCTTGATTGTGATCTCGTGTTGTGTTGGCATTGAGACGTTCCTGACATGATATGATGTGTTTACTTATGCAGCCTGATACTGTGACCGGAGATATAGTCTTCGTGCTCCAACAGAAGGAGCATCCCAAGTTCAAGAGAAAGAGTGATGACCTCTTCACCGAGCACTCACTATCCCTTACTGAGGCCCTCTGTGGGTTTCAGTTTATCCTGTCTCACCTAGATGGCAGACAGCTCCTCATCAAGTCCCACCCAGGAGAAGTTGTGAAGCCTAGTAAGTGTTTACATCCGTTTTCTCGGTTTATAGTTTAGTTTCGCGATGATTATATCCAACGTGTCAGGATTTACTAATACACTGACTTGTTACAGATTCATACAAGGCGATCAACGACGAAGGAATGCCAATGTACCAGAGGCCCTTCATGAAGGGCAAGCTCTACATCCATTTCAACGTCGATTTCCCAGAATCCCTCGCGCCAGACCAGGTAGCTGCCTTGGAGAAGATCCTCCCTGCAAGGCCGCAGTCCCAGCTGACTGACATGGAGATTGATGAGTGCGAGGAGACAACTCTCCACGATGTCAACATTGAGGAGGAAGCCCGGAGGAGGGCTGCAGCCCAGCACCAGGAGGCGTATGATGAGGATGATGAGGACATGCACGGTGGGGGCCAGAGGGTTCAATGCGCCCAGCAGTGATGGGAGGGCCTGAAACATGAGAAGTTGTTTGGGTTGTGAAAGTTACTGCCTTTTTTTTGTTGAACCATACTTTCTGTCATAATGCAACAAATTATTCCTTCAATGAAGACTTTGCTGCTAGTTTTGTTTGTATTTCATCTATTGTTTGTTTAAACCGTTTTCTTCTACTCTATTAATCTGTTAAGTTGTCAGATATTCTATTTTTAGATATATATTCATCAAATGTGCAGAATCCATCATATATATTCATCAAATGTGCAGAATCCATCAAACCAAAAGTCACAACGACAAATCAAATCCATCAAATGTGCAGAATCTAACAACAAAACTAGACACGCTCAAGCAACAAAACTAAACTTCGCTCAATGCCGAGTCCACTGGATCGACGCTTTGGGCGTTCGGCTGGTCTCCTGGACTGACGCTTTGGGCGTCCGGCCTCGTCCTTGAGCTAGCATCTTCGCCGGTCTCTTCTGGAACCGGCGGCACCTCCACATCTTCTTCTTCAACAGCGATCTCTACCTCCGCATCCTCTGGTGGCGTGTCACTGATGAGATGTGGAGGCATAGCGTCCGGCTGGTCTCCTGGACTGACGCTTTGGGCGTCCGGCTTCGTCCCTGAGTTAGCATCTTCGCCGGTCTCTTCTAGAACCGGCGGCACCTCCACATCTTCCTCTTCAAGTGTGATCTCTACCTCCACATCTTCTTCAATCGTAATCTCTACCTCCACATCCTCTGGTGGCGTGTCACTGATGAGATGTGGAGGCATAGAGACCGACTGATGGGACGTGGAGGCATCCGCAGGCCCCTCACACCGTATTTCAACTATCTCATCACTATGTACAACCTCGGTACAAGTGGGCGGTGTGGGTGACCCTTGGGACGTGGAGGCGCCCGTTGACCTCTCTGCCATGGCCGTGGGGATGTCCACTGGAGGCTCTTCAGGCATTGTTGTCTTGTATTTTGATCCCACTGTTGTCTTGTATTTTGATCCCACCTGCAGATTAATTAACAACCCCATTAGTTAAAGATATGCAGTAGTAGCATTAGTTACAAAAAGAAAGGTGATCACAAAACCTGAGTAACAAGGGCAGAGTGTTGTAACTGCCTAGGACTTGTACTATCACCCTGCATCAAATTCATTGAACATGTTATTTAAATTCATAGCAGGGAAGAGTGTTAATAATATTTTGGATAATGGGTAAATTCTAATAACCAGTGTACACTTACGCTACTACAAGCCTGATTATAAACAAGTGTCATACGGTACAAGAGCACAGTTATGGATTCCATATTGCCACTACAAAAATATGAAATGTTATTATTTCAATTAAATAATTTGCTGTGAGAAAATTAAAAAATATAATTAATTATGAGAAGATTACTTACTAGGACCCATACAGAGAAGGATATATTAAAGGTGTTCTGTCATGGAAACAAGAAATTAAAGTTAATTATAGATAACTAATTCAATTAAGTGTTAATCAACCTCTAATAATTATGTATTAATTAAGAAACTTGAAGCTATATTTACCGTAAACAGGATTAAATGGAGAAATCTCAGCACTGAGCTGGGGACGATTGAACCAGAAGAGATGGTTGATTGTAGAAGAGTCAAGATGGCCTGGAGCCATTTTTGCCACTATGGTTTCTACTTTTGCTCCCACGATCAGCATTCCCTACATTATTATAAACATAATACTAATATTAGTACTTGTCATCATTTCTATTCCTAAAATAGAAAATTGTTTTTGAGAAAATTAATAAGATACTCACAATTAGAGGTAGAAATGGGAAACTCGGCCATATGAAGAAACGCCCTCCTATAACAATTAGTAACTAGATTAGCTAATGATATAGTACTACTCAATTAAGTCATAAATCATCATTAAACTTACCAAGTAGATTACCAAACATGAACATGACCACCAGCATATACATGATTGGGCTGTTTACGAATGAATAAAATATTATTAGTGAAAAATTCAATTGAAAATTGATTATGTATTTTTTAATGGTGAGTAATTAGATTTACTTAGACTTACTTTATACCGATGAGAGCTTTGAAATCATTTTCAAGTGCTTGTTGAACATGCTTTCGATAATTAGCCGAGTCATCTGTTGCCTGCCACAATCATATTTAAGTAAACTATATGCATTTATTGATTGTTATATAATCATGAAAAGGAGCAAATATGTAAAAAACTAACCTGGCGCAGAGCGAGGTAGTGATCTCTTGTCATAGAAGGGAAGAATTGACGGAAAAAACATCTCTGCCACAACAAAAGAAAATGTGGATCATAATTAATTAAAACTCTACATAGATTGAAATTCAAAATCTTGAATATACTTACAATCCATAGGAAAGTATTCTCCGTAGCATATCTGCTCGTAAGTCTCTCTGGATCTACATTCCGAGCTTCCCTTTCCCAACTAGCCCATCTCTTCATCTTTACATGTTAGGCAAAAAATAAGTTATTTAATGTTTAATTAAGTAATTAAAAAAGCTAGGTTAAATTAGTTACCTTAAGCATTCCTAAGCCCATGTGGGTCAGACTAAGGACAATTTGCATGACAGCTAGCACAAATATGAATATATGCAGCTCATGCATAGCCTCCACAGATATAAAGGAAGTCTTCCCCTATTATTCCATCAAAAATATAACTATTAGGAAAAAAAAAAAAGAGTAAAGGGCCAAATGTGATCCTAAACATATGACATTTTTACGATTTTGATCATGAACATTACGTTTTGAATTATTTCGTCCCACACATTTGAAAATGGACCGGAGTCAGTCCATTTTGGACGGTGTGTGGGACGGAATAATTCAAAACATAATCCTCAACACCAAAATCATAAAAACGTCATATATTTGGTACCACATTTAGCCATTACTCAAAAAAAAATTCAAGAAAACAATGACTTTAAGGAATTAATAATTAAACCTTTGAACTGCAATAATCAGATGAAGGTGGTAGTTCTTCAGTGGCTGTGCATGTATGCATACCATGTGCAGCTGCATTGGTTATGCATATTTTGGATATAGGATTTTGTGCCACTGATAATACCAGTGACATAAATCCTAACTCCATCAGCACTGCACCAAATTTGAATATCAGAGGCATATTTTGGATAGTTTATCAACATAGCATGATGTGTTATAGACGAATGTTGTTTTCAGATATGATTCACAGCAAGATGGGTGAAGGCAAGTTAGTTCAGTTCCTTAGTTATTGAGTTTCTGTTCTCATGTTTGCATTTTTTGCCTTTTTCTTATAAAGAATACTACTCCCCTTATGGACAAATGTTGTTTTCCAGATATGTTTTCCATATAGCTTAAAACTGAATTACGTGTGATAAATTGAAATTCATAAAATAAAATATAACTAAAAATATTATACTACTAATCATGAAAATAATTCATTAGAATTTATTACCATAACAATAAATGAATTTAAAGAAGTAGTTCATGCTAATTGCCCTGCCAAATGTGTAAAAAGAACATTCTTCCCAAATACTAGTAGTCTAGTATACCCTTTGCAGGAAACTAATTACGAAATTGACCAATAGACATGTTTGATATTTTCTCTGGAAACTGTTTCTCAAGAAAAGATTTTAGAATATATTCTTAATTCTTCGGAAAAGCTTTTCTTTTCTCTGCGTTTGATAAGCTCAATTTTGCACCATGATAGATAGTAAACTTTCACTTTTATCCCTCACTAGATGTTTGTTTTATAGTTTAGCACTACTTTTGTTTTATAGTTTAGCACTACTTTAAATTATCAAAATTACTACTAATATATTTGCAACTACTAATTATTATCTAATTAATTAAAGATTATCCAAAAAACATGAGTGGAAAGTTTGAACAGAGGATTGGGGATTTAGGAAATATATCCATGCATATTATCAAGAACATAGAGGATTGAATGACATTTTAACAAGAACAAAATTCGACCTATAAAAACCAACGAGATGCCCACATCTAAATATTTTTTTTCATCAGTGCCTTAATTTAAAACCTAAGAACAAGTCTCAAAAAAGTAAATAAAAAAAAAAAATTGAAGAACAAGGAGGGCAACAATTCTAGAAAGCGGTCATCCACTTTCTTCAGGGCCTCAAGAAATATTTCTATGTTATCAAACAAAGGAAAAAAAAAAAAAACTTGAAAAAAGCCCTTTTCTTGGCTTTTCTATGGCATCAAACATCATATTACTACAAAAGTCTAACTCAATTAATACAGCTAGTTAATTGATACATCTGTCGCAATGTTAACCCCTAAATTAATACAGCTAGACTCACATTTTAACCCCTAAATTAATACATCACCAAAATCCAACTCTATATTCTTATTTATATAGAGAAAGAGACAGATGATTTACCAGTCTTGAGCTCTTCCATAGCGTCGTAGAGAGCGTTTTTGTTGTGCTCCTTGAGAAGCTAATATTCCAAAGTAGTAGTATGTGTTAAGATTGAAATCTATCTTTGTCAAGAAATTAAAGTGCAAGTGTGAAAACTTAACTTACCCTGCTCACGCGTTGAATCAGTTGTTTCGCCGAGGTGCCGAAGAAGATGAAGATCAGACAGGTTGTGGCAACGGCCCAGACGGGGGTTAACAGGAGGGCCTGTTCTTCGTTGTCGCCGGCCATGTTTTGGGAAGGAGAAAACGGTGAAGAGAGAGGGAGAGGGAGAAAGGAGAAAACGGTGAAGAGAGAGGAAGAGGAAGGGTAGCGACGGTGAGGAAGGAAATAAGGATATGGAAATGCTCAAGTTGTGTGTATAAACACATACTGTACATCATAAATGAATGCTCAAAGCATAAACAGAAATGCATACAGAGAAAGGAAATATGTTGTATGAAAATGGAACTGCAAGTGAATAGAGCTCAGAGAGAAATGCATGCAGAAAATGGCAATATCAAATATATATATATATATATATATATATATATATATATATATATATATATATATATGGGCATGCCACCACCCCTTAGAATAACACCATACCACCATTCATAGCCAATCATTTGTACACGTGGACGAATAATAAGCTGACACGTGGCAAAAAAAAAAAAAAACCCCCAAAAAAGACGGGCAGCAATATGCTGGCCTTAAACAGCAATTTTTCTTGAACAGCAATATCCAACACGTTAGACAACAATCTAGATTGCTGTCTAACGTGTTGGATATTGCTGTGTAACGTTTATAATATTGCTGTATAAGCGTTGTTACGTTGTCATTTTAAGAGGGGTTGTCATTTTAACACAAACCTATATATATATATATATATATATATATATATATATATATATATATATATATATAGGGGCATGTTAGGGTGCCACCACCCCTTAAAATAACACCATACCACCATTCCTAGCCAATCATTTGTACACGTGGACGAATAATAAGCTGACACGTGGCAAAAAAAAAACCCCAAAAAAGACGGGCAGCAATATGCCTCCGTCCCCGATTATGAGTCACACTTTGACCGGGCACGAGTTTTAAAAAATGTAAAGAAAAATTGATTGGAAAAGTTAGTGGAATGTGAGACTCATTTTTTATATTGGTTTTATAATAAAATGAGAGTGAATTGAGTTAGTGGAATGTGAGGCCGAATCTACTCACTATTTATGGTAAAAAATGAAGTGTGACTCTTAATGAAGGACGAACGGAGTAATTAATTGCTTTAGTATATAAATTGACTCTCAATTTCAGTTTTTCTAAATTACAGGAGTAGTAATAAAAACTTAAATATAAAATAAAATACACAATTTTAGAATTAGTTTTGAATTGTTTTAGTTAATTGATACTACATTGTTTAGCTTAAAATTGAATTATGTGTGACAAATTGAAATTCATAGAATAAAGTATAACTAAAAATATTATACTTCCTCCGTTCCACAGTAATGGATGCGTTTCTTTTTGACACGGAGATTAAGAAAAATTGTGTTATGTGGGTTAAGTAAATGGAGAATAAAGTGGAAAATGAAAAAGATAGAGAGATAAAGAGAGAAAGAATTAAAAGAGAGTAAAATAGGTGTGAAAAAATGCGTTGACTTTTACTAAAAAGAGAAATAGCTTTATTACTATAGAATGTACCAAAATTATAAAGTAACTCTATTATTATGAAATGGAGGGAGTACTAGTCATGAAAAGAATTCAATAGAACTTTCGTACCAAAACAATAAATTAATTTAAATGCCAAGTTGCTCTAAAAAGATCTCTTTGCAGGAATCTATTGACCATAAACTCATGGAAAAGGTTAGCCTTTTTGTGTTTGATAGGGAAACTTTGCTTGTGGCAGTGGTTTTTACTGTTTTTATATTTGAAAATTGATCTGCAATAAATTTCATTGTGCCTCTCTACCCTTTCCTATGCAACGTGTACTGAAATGGAAAAAAAATGTTGCAACTAGCTACTACTAGTAAATATACTACTCCTCCCTATCTACGTTTTTTGATAAACATCTTTAAAAAGTACTATATGTATTTAAATTGTTCCGTAAATTAAAAGCAGAGCATACAAAAAGTTAAAAAAAGTAAGTATTATGTATTTAAATCATTCTGTAAATTTTAAAAGCAGAGCATATATACAAGTACTCATTAACTAATTACTCTCTCCGTCCCGGATAATTCGGGTCACTTTGACCGGACACGAATTTTAAGAATTATAGTAAAAAGTGGATTGAAAAAGTTAGTGAAACGTGGGTCCTATCTTTATATATTAGTTTTATAATAAAATGTGAGTAGGAATGAGTTAGTGGAATATGAGGTCCACTACCAAAAATAATAAAAGTTAATTGAGACAAATTATGTGGAACGGACCGAAATGGAAAATTGGAATGAATTATCTGGGACAGAAGGAGTAACCCACGTCTTATAAGAAAAGATTAGCATGTAGAGAATTGTGTAACGGGTTGAGATTAAAGCAAATATCGTATAAGAAAATGTCTCAGTGTCACCAAACACCTAAATAAATTTAGTTGATTCCAAATCACGTACTGTATGTCACAATTTTCAGTTCCATCCAATCTTGCTAAATACTCCCTGTCCCATTGAATATGACCGACTTTCCTTTTTAGTTTGTCCCAACCAAGATGACCCATTATTTAAAATGGAAATACTTTTATCTCTACTTTCCATCTTTCTTACTTTACTCTCTCTTCTCAACACACAAAATAAAGTCGCATAAAATCTCGTGCCGCCCAAGAAAGGGGTCATCTTCCTTGGAACGGAGGGAGTAATTTCTGGATCAATATTATTAACAATAATATTAAATATAATGAATATATAAGTGTCATTCAACTCTAGTTTACATAAATCAAATCATGAGATGTAAGAATCCATTAATTATCTAGGAAACATGTCTTCTCGTCATCGATCGAAGAAACCTTTTTCTTCGCATCAGGCCTAATTCAAAGTTTCCGTCGACGCCCATGAGGCTTGAGATCAGGCCTAGGGATGAAGGAATGATGTGTGGAAGATGGTATTGACCTGTGATAAAATTAAGTCTCAATCAAAAAAATATAACCATTTAAGCAATTTCGCTTTTCACCTGTTACTTCATTTACTTCACCATCAAATCCCTTCACCTATAATTCAGCTTCTATCCATCTAATTTAAACTCTATGCATTATCAATTTTACTGTTCTAATTCAGATAAGTTGTTTAATTATCATATTTGTTTTTACTTTTTCTTGCAATAGGTGTATGTTAGAGATGTCGCTTTGGAGATAAAACATGGGGAGTGATCAATTGCTAACTAATCATTTAATTATTAACTACAACTAATTTAAGGGCATAGGATTTTAGAAAACGTGTGGTCTACAATTTACCACGTGTAATTTTCGTTTTTATTAATTAAATCAAAAAAGATAAAAGAAAAACTCCAAATTAGGGTTTTGGATGAAAATGTCAATATAATGTTTCGAAAATATCAACACAATGTTTTGAGAATGTCAACATAATGCTTTAAGAATGTTAACTCATGGCTTATATTGACATTCTACATGTATTATATTGACATATTTTATATAGTATGTTGACATTTTCTGCTATACGAAAAAATTAAAAATTTTCGAATTTTTTTTCAAATTTTCATGTCAGAATATATGCATGTAGGATATCGTTGGAATCCTTATAAAATTAACTTTAATTGATATATGTTATATGAATTTAAGTTTTGGAATTTCTTTTAAAAGTTAGTTATAACTAATTTTGTAGTTAATTGACATTAATACCCCTATTGATATTTTTTGGAATTAATCCTATGACCTTATTGACGCTTTTTGTTGATCGTATTGACATTTCGGGGTTGCTGATCTAGACCCTTAATTTGAACATCTAATAGCTACTCCTATTATTTAGTTATAGTTAGCAATTAAGTGTTGAGTTAGCAATATAACACTCCCCGAACATGTCCACTAATCCCAAATATAACCAAAAAAGCACAATAGTTGAAGGCAATCTTTCTTTATAGCAGTATTTTTTGAATTCTCAGATTATAACCTATGTTGCCCTATTTCAATCATGCTTATCCCTCCTTTATTCATCCCTTTATTTCTCCTTAATTATAAGTATCCCACTCCCTCTCTTTCCCTCTTTTTTTTCACGCATAAAACAAACACTTCTATTTCTTCTTCTTGAACTTTTTTTAATTTGTGGAAAAAAAGAAAAAAATTGTGTGATTAATTGGTTTGGAGTGTTATTGGGGAAGAGAAAATAGTTCTACCACCGGGGTTTCAGTTCGATCCAACCGATGAAGAGTTGATCGTTAGCTTCCTATATCGAAGGGCTGGGAATTTACCATGCTACCCTAATATCATCCCTGATCTTGATATCTACTCAGCTCACCCTTGGGGGCTTCATGGTAAAATCATACTCTTTTCTCTTTTATTTATATATGTTCTCTCTCTCTTTTTTTTACCTTATTTGTTTGGAATTTGGACTTGATTTTAGGGAAGGCTTTTTGGAGTAAAAATGGGTGGTATTTCTTTAGTGGGTTGAAACAACGAGCTACGGAAAAAGGGTTTTGGAAGGAGGGGATTGAGTGAACCTATCTTCACTAGCAAAGGAGATGAAGTTGGCATCAAGAATTATCTTGTTTTTTGTGTGGATGGAGTTCATGATAGTGATTGGATCATGGAGGAATACCAGTATACCACCTCCTCAACAACTACTCTACTACTTCCCAAAATCAACCACGAGTAAGAATTAATTGATTAAATAATTATTTATATTGTATAGTACTATTAATTTGTTATATTAATTGACCACATACAGATATATACATACGTGTGTGTTGTGTTATGTTATGCTATGACTAATCTTCTTACACTTATAATCAAAGCTTGCTACTTTATATGATCATGTAAATAGAGAAATTAAGGTGCTCCAATACTTGTAAAATACTACACATATATATGTGCCAACTCACAATTTTCACTTTAGAAACTCCTAATTAGTTCTGAAAAAGGTTTGATTTAAACCCGGCAGTATAGAATTTGGTGTAGGAATTCTTAGGTGGACTATATAAGGAGTTTTCATGCATATATGGGAAAACTCTCCCGCTCTCTCTATGTATCTCTTTCTTCTACGTGCACGCGCGTGTCTGTCTTCATCTCTCTCAATGACGGGAGCACCAACGTTGGTTTCGGGGTTGTGGACCAAGGGTTCGGCAGAGACCAATTTTGGGTCTAGCTCCATGCCCGGTACTAACAAATTACTTGTCATAAAAATATACCTCCATTTCCAAAAATAAGATATCGATACATCGAAAATTATATGTTTTATTTAGTGATAGTGTTATTATATAGTACCATATGATTAATAACTTACACTACAAAAAATCGTTATTTATTAGATTTCTCGGGCCTAAAACTGATTGGCGTGTCACAGTCTCACAGACACTAGTGATTATTAGTGCACCATTATACTTAGAAATGGATTGAGATTTATCACGTGTTTAGCTCAGGCTTACTAAAATATCTAGTAACTTAAATATAGTAGAATAAGATCACCATACTTAATTAGCTCCAAATTTTATTTGGGCTTAGCAGTACAAAATGACAATTTGCTATTTGGACCTCAAACTTATGCTCATTCGGGCGTAAGCATTGCTGGGCCACACGAATGCTTAAGGGAAAATATCAGTTCTAGAATAAATAATAATAATAAAAAGATAGTGATCAATAAATAATCAAAAAGTTGACGTTTGGACCTCAAACTTTTGCTTACATCGTCCGCCCCATATGGATGACCTAATATAGATCATCCGTCGCATCGTCCGCCACTGTGGCATCGCGGACGATGCCAGATCTACGCGTCCTCCTTCCCTTTGTCCGTCGCATCGTCCGCCACTGTGGGCGACTCGGACGATGCGACGGATGATAGAACACATTTTCGTTTTTTTTTTCAATTTTTTTTTATTTAAACACCCCAATTCCCATACCATTTCCCATCTCCCAATTTTTCTCTCTCATCTCTCTCATCCCTCACTACAAAAATGAATCCCGACGGTAACAAATGGAGTACATCAGAAGGCATTACACGGGCCTTGACTCGGGTCTTGTTCGATAGCGTTAATGATGCCACGACGGAATGCTTGACACAAATGGAGCGCGAGCGTGCAGCGGCGGCGCGGATCCGTCGGCCGATTCGACGTCGGACATTTGTCCCCCGCGAGCACGGCGTAGCTCACCAACGTCTATTCGCAGACTATTTTGCTGAGCAACCACGGTGGGGCCCGAGGGTTTTTCACCGCCGTTTTAGAATGCGGCGAGATCTTTTTCTCCGCATTGTCCGGACGTTGGAGGAACGTGATGGATACTTCCAGTATTGGGAAGACGCCATCGACAGACCCGGACTTACGCCGTTGCAGAAGTGCACGGTTGTGATCCGGCAGTTGGCCAACGGCCCCACAACGGATATGTGAGTACCTTGACGTCGGGGAGACAACTAGCTGCGATTGTCTGAAGAATTTTTGTAGGGGAGTTGTGGAGGCTTTTGGGGTCACATATTTGCGACGACCGACTGCTGAGGATTGCCAGAGCCTGATGAGGATGCACGAGGCGGTGCACGGCTTCCCTGGAATGCTAGGGAGCATCGATTGTATGCACTGGCAGTGGAAGAATTGCTCGACGGCGTGGAGAGGCCAATTTACTAGTGGCTACAAGGGCAGCCACCCGACGATGATCCTCGAAGCCGTCGCTGACTACCGGCTCTGGATCTGGCATGCATACTTTGGTGTAGCCGGGTCAAACAAAGACATCAATGTCCTCAACTCGTCCACCCTCTTCGCCGATCAATGCAGGGGTCGCGGCCCGGCCATCGGGTTCACTGCCAACGGACGCAATATCATATGGGGTACTACTTGGCTGATGGCATATACCCAAGGTGGTCTGTTTTTGTGAAGATGATCAGCTGGTGACATGAGAGTGTTGTTTGCGGCAAAGCAGGAGGGTGCGCGAAAGGATGTGGAGCTGGCTTTTGGTGTCCTCCAATCGCGTTGGGCAATAGTGAAAGGTCCGACGCGTTTGTGGTTCAAGGAAGTCACCGCTGATGTCATGTATGCATGCATCATCTTGCATAACATGATAGTCGAACAAAAAGTTGGACATGTCACCGATTGGGTCGATGATGAAGGTGGATCTAGCTCCAGCACGGCGATCCCGCCTGTCGCTCGAGGATTACCGATGGGCTTCAGTGAGGTTCTAGAGTGACAGACCTCAATGCGCAGCCAACAAGACAATGCTCAGCTCATGAATGACATGATTGAAGAAGTTTGGAAGCGTAATGGCCATTGAGAATTTATAGTTTTTTTATTTTATTTCGTAATGTAATTTCAATTTTTAATGAAATGATTTTTTTCCCCCATTTTTTGTAGTATTTAAATATTCAAAAAATAAATAAAATGCTTAGGGGGGCTATAGGCCGCCCCATTGCAGGTGAAAGAGGCGGGGGACTTAGGGCTTCGCATCCTCCGCCTCATTGTGGATGCCCTTACGTATTACTACTAACTAAATAGATCAAAAAATTACCTAATTGGTATTTAAATATGATCTCTATGTTTGTTTATTTAATTATATATTAAAATTTGATTATTCTTTTAACACTACCCACATGTGTTAGAAATTAAATCGTAGCCGAATGGGTTGGCTAATACATATACTAATGTTTTATAGTACTCCCTCCGTCCCGTTTAAGATGACACGTTTTTCTTTTTAGTTTGTCCCAACTAAGATGGCACATTTCCTTTTTTGGTAAGTTTCTCTCTCCAATTAATACACTCAACCACTTTTTCCCACTCTTATTAAAATATCCATCTTTCTTTATCTCTGTACTTTAATACTTACATCCACTTTCTCTCTCTCCAATTAAACACTTTAACCAATAACTCCTAAAATCTCGTGCCGGCTAAGCAATGTGTCATCTTAGCCGGGACGGAGGGAGTAGTACTTTATTGTTATTTTTGTTGAGAGGCTGAACAAGTATAGACTTAGAGCATCTCCATCCGTGCTCTTATTTAAGAGCATGGAGGTGAGTCCGGACCCATTTTTACTAATTGTCCTTAGGCAAGAGCACAACATCCACATCCATGCTCTTCCGCAAGGACAAGCTCAAGGGTCCCACCATTCTATTATTCAATTTAAATTCTTCAATTACTAAAAACATTTCTACAATATAAAAATACATTAAAATATAAAAATTACATAATTAAATCCTAAAAAATAAAAATTACATAATTAAATCCTAAAAAATAAAAATTACATAATTATAAAAAATAAAAATTACATAATTAAAATCCTTAAAAATAAAAATACATAATTAAAATCCTAGAAAATAAAAAAATACATAATTAAAATCTTACAAATTAAAAATTACATAATTAAAGACTAAAAAATACCCCCGTGGAAGACTAGTCCTCTATCCCCAATGTTCTTCGGAGACCCCGTATAATTGAGAAAATTGATAAATAAATTAAAAGTGTGTAGAAAACGGATATAATTTATTGGAAAGTGGAAAAATACTTTTTTTTATTTAAAACCGATTTTTTAAATTAATTTTGAATTTTTTTTAAAAAAAAACAAAAAAACAAAATCTATGCCGTTGGCCAATCGCAGCCCGCCACGTAAGCCTACTCAGCGGCAAGGACGGACAACCTTACCGATGTGGATGCTCATACCCCTTTTCTATAAATTATTTATATATATATGTGGGGCAATTGGATGGAGGCAATATGCTAGATCAGCCCATGCTATCTGGTACGGAGTTGCTGCACCGATTCCAGCAACGAGAGGTTGCCGGAGGATAGATAGGTTCGTTCGCGGGATCTTCCCGTCGAGCAGCCTAGGTTTTTTCGTCCAAGTAGGGTTTGGACGAGAGAAAACTTGCAGAAAAATAAAACTGAAATTAGGAAAATTCTTGTGAATTGATTTCTTGAGATTTCAGTGCACAATATCCCTATTTATACTATGGACCATAGGTTTGGTTCGACTCGATCATTCCGAGAAAGAACCAACAAGAAAACCCGAAAAGGAGCTTATAATATGCTCGACCCAATAGTTCTCAAAATTAAATTAAGCAACAATAATCCAAAATAATTAAAAGGCTAAAATAACAATAATTAACTAGAAACATAATCTTTGAACCACGCCGGCTTCTGAGCTTGTCTCACAGAGCGTCTGGGTTCCTCCCTTATACTGCCTTCCTCGTCGCTGCTGGTCTCCGCTGTCTCCTCCGTCACCGGCGCGTCCGACGACGGTTGGGACATTGCATCCGTATCAACCCCCTCCCCGATAAGAACCTCCTTGCCCTCAAGGAGCGCCGGAAATGATGGTTGATGACCGCGAGAGGCTCCCATGTTGCTCCAGATTCCTCCTCCCCTGACCACTGAATGAGAACCTGTTCCACAGCCTGCCCATCCCGCAACGCAACACGACGATCCAGAATCTTAAATGGATACACCACCGAACGGCCCCCCACAAACTCCTTAGGGAGATCGACCGTCGCCCCCGACGAAGCACCATCAATATAGGGACGAAGTAAACTCACATGAAAAACATTGTGGATCTGAGAAACCTGCGGCAGCTCCAGACGGTAAGCCACCTGGCCAATCTTTTCCGTAATCGTGAACGGTCCATAGTAGCGATGTGCTAATTTAACAGACAACGGCCTAGCCACCGAGTGCTGTCTATACTGCTGCAACTTAAGAAGGACTCTGTCACCAACCTGATACTGCACGTCCCGACGATGCTTGTTCACGCTAGCACGCATACGTTGCTGAGCACGTTCTAAATTTTTCCTCAAATCCACCAACAGCGCTGCACGCTGCTCAATCAGCTCCGCGACCGCCGGCCTGTGGCGAATCCTGCCCGCTAAGGCTGAACCGCAACCAGACGGAAGGGCGATGTACCAATGCTGTCGTTGTGAAAGCAATTAAGGTCCAACTCCGCCCAAGGAATAAAATTAGCCCACTTAGTTGGGCGATCCACCGCAAAGGAACGCAAATATTGTTCCAAGCCACGATTGCGGACCTCCGTTTAACCGTTGGATTGGGGGTGGTACGCTGTAGAAAAATGGAGCTTAGTTCCGCTGAGGGGCAACATGTCCTGCCAGACGTCACCCAAGAAAATTGGATCGCGGTCAGACACCAATGTCTTAGGAAATCCGTGGTGTTTCACTACTGTCTCGATGAATAAACGTGCAACCCGCAAAGCATCGAATTAGGCTGGAAGTGGGGCAAAATGAGCATATTTCGATAATCGATCTACCACCACCATAATCGACGTATAACCCTTGGAAAGCGGTAAGCCCACAATAAAATCCATCGAGACATCCTCCCATACCTGCGTTGGGATCGAGAGAGGTTGCAGCAATCCCGCTGGCTTTTGCGTGGAATATTTTGTGGTCTGGCAAACGACGCACGACGCAACAAAGGCTTTCACATCACGGCGCATATTTGGCCAAATGAAAAATGCGTTCACGCGACGGAGTGTTTTATCAAATCCCGGGTGACCTGCCTGCGGTGTACTGTGATGCTCAATTAACAATGCCTCACGCAAAGGGGAATCCCACCGCACCATAATCCGGCGCCCGCAATAGATCGAGCCATCCACCACAGAGAACTTGGGATCGGCTGTTCCTCCTCAATTTGATGCCGCAACTCACACAGATCAGTCGCCACCGCCGTTTCCTCTCGGAGTAGCTGCACCAAATCTGGAACGGGATGGGCTAGCGCGTGAAAAGCGCTGCATCGGCATCCACCTCCTCATCTCTGCACGAGAGCGCATCTGCCACCTTATTGGCCGCTCCAGATTTATACTCGATTGAGAATTTATAACCCATCAATTTACGGACATAGAAGTGTTGTTCCAGTGTCTGTATGACCTGCTGCAGGAGTTCCCGAAGACTCTGCTGATCGCTTCTTATAATAAACTCCCTACCCAAGAGATACTGACGCCACTTCTGTACGGCCTCAACAATAGCATATAGTTCTTTATGATAAGTGGAGGCGCTTCTGCGACGGGGCCCCAATTTCTTGCTGAAGAAGGCAATATGATGCCCATTTTGCATAAGAACAACTCCAATGCCAAAGTCCGAAGCGTCTGTCTCCAAGAAGAAAGTCCGAGTAAAATCCGGTAGGTGGAGAACCAGAGCAGCCGTAATAGCGCGTTTCAGCGCCTCAAAACTCTCTGTTGCCGACGATGTCCAAGAGAAGGAATCCTTCTTGAGCAAATCCGTGAGTGGATGACCGCATAATGGGCAATAAAGCGGCGGCAGTATCAGGTTAGCCCCCAAAATCCTCTGAGTTGTTTAACTGTTGCCGGGGTAGGCCAGGCGACCATCGCTTCAATTTTGGCGGGGTCGGCCTTGAGGACGCCTTCGGTAATAATGTGCCCCAAATAATCCACAGTGGTGCTACAGAACGTGCACTTGGAAAGCTTCACAAAGAAACGATGAGCCTCCAAAATCGATAAAACCCGATCTATGTGAACACTGTGCGACTCCATCGTTGGGCTGTACACCAATATGTCGTCGAAGAATACAATGACCGACTTCCGCAAAAGGGGCTGGAAGATGCAGTTCATAGCGGACTGAAAAGTCGACGGGGCGTTGGTCAAGCCAAAAGGCATAACCAAAAACTCAAAGTGACCATCATGCTTACGGAACGTGGTCTTGTAAGTGTCAGACTCGTGCATCCGAATCTGATGATACCCCGAACAGAGATCCAACTTGGTGAAAAAACGAGCCGCTCCTAATTCATCAAAAAGCTCGTCCGCCGTCGGGATGGGGAAATGATCAGGAACTGTGGCCTTGTTCAATGTGCGGTAATCGATGCAAAACCAAAATGTGCCATCCTTCTTCCGTACCAAGAGAACCGGGGAAGAGAAAGAGCTCTGACTGTGTTGTATGATGCCCTGGCTCAACATATCCTTAACCTGCTTCTCAATTTCGTTCTTCTGAAAATAAGGATACCTGTAAGGACGTACATTCACCGGTTTGGAGTTGGGGAGGAGATGAATCCGATGATCGAATTGGCGCACTGGCGGCAGCCCGCTTGGCAGCTTGAAGGCAGCCGTGTGTTTAGTGAGCACGGCGATGATAGCGGCTGGCAGATCCGCGGGGAATTCAGGTTCCAAATCAGGCTGATCCTGCGCCGCGAGAGGCGGTGCTTCGACCAACTCATATAACTCGAACAGTGAGGCATGTGCAACCAGGGAGCCGAAGGAAGATAATGAAAGCTGGGTGGGTGAGGGCGCAACACTGGAGAGAACGATCAACTCATCACCACGAACGAACTCCATAGACTTTGCAATAAAATCGGTAGTTACCCGACTCAGAGACTCAAGCCATTCCATTCCCAAGATTACATCGGGACCGTGAACGGGTAAAACATGTCGGTCGATGGAAAACGGCGTCCCTTGCATCGTCAGATTGGTCGCTTTGCACATGTGGGAGCATACCAAAGACTCGCCATTGCCGACATAGACTAGGAATGGTCGTACCGCAGTGAGTGGCAGGTGGAGTTTCTCCGCGATCCGCGGGTGGAGAAAATCATGAGAACTCCCGGTATCCACCAAGACCGCTACGGGCTCAGACTCAATGACACCCGAAAGTGTGAGGGATTTAGAGCGACGGCGGCCATCCATCGCCATCAAGTGAGACAGGTCAGCAGTTATCACCTCTTCTGGAGAGGGATCCCCCTGAAAATCCACCGGATCATCCTCGTCCTCATTAACACCCATATAGGCCAAAATTCGATGTTTACAAACATGGCCGGTCACCCATTTCTCTGGGCAGTAGAAGCAGAGATTCAAGCGCCGCTTCTCAGCCTTCTCCGCAGCGGAGAGCCGAATAACTGGAGTGGTGGAGGGCTGGGCGGTCGCTACTGGTTTTCCCACCAGTGCCGGCGATGCCTGGCTGGCTGGTGCCGTCGATGTAGAGGACAGGCGGTTGTCCCGCGGCTGCCATTGTCGCCGAGAGAAAGAGGTCGGGTGCGGGGAGAGATCAGGCCTGCAAGCCGCAATCTGGACAGCCAGAGCAAAGGCAGCGGCCAGGGTGGTGGGCCGGTGAAGGAGGACCTCGTCTTGGATGGGTTGTTTCAGCCTGACGACATACAAATCAAGCAAAATACGGTCAAGAACACCCACAGCCTTGGTTTGTAATTTTTCAAAGGGCTAACTGATAATCAGAACAGTACCTATTTGCTGCAGTTGCTTGAGAAGCCCCACGTGGCTTACATAACACTGGGGGTCGAAGCGGCGACGAACATCATCCAGAAATTCGGGCCATGTCACAAACTCGTTGCTACCGCAGTAATTCCAAATCCAATCCGCGACAGCCGGCTCAAAAAGCATTATCACATAGTGCAATCGATGCGCCTGTGGGGTGCCCACATGATCGAAGTAGAACTGGATTCCCCGAAGGGGAATCCAATTAGTAACCTCTGTTCCGTCAAACCTGGGGGACTCCATCTTGATCCTATGCGGTGTTTGATCACCGAGACCTATTCCCCCTTGGCTGAGAGGTCGTGGCGGGCCCCAACAGGAGGAGGCGCTCACCGTTGGAGGGCGAGATAGTGGCACTCTGTCCAGCGGTCTCTGCTCGGGCATGCTGAACTGCCAAGGTTGGCACCGTGTAGACGTTGGGACTGCACTCCCAGCATCCGAAAACACATGACTCGGAAAAGAGGTCGGTTGAGAGAGGCCCAGGGTATGGGGTATCCCTGAAGAAAACGGCGGTCTGGTAGACCCCATGGACGGAATACCGATCGAGGCAGTGGGCAGGGAGAAAGGCGGCGCTGGAGGCGGCCGACCCACGAATGACGTATCGCCTCGGCGAAAATCGTAGCCATCCATTCTTGCAGTCAATTCGCTAATGACCGTAGTGAGTTGCAACAACTGTGACGACAAAACGTCGATCGGCGATGCCGATGCCACAGTCGATGATGGCGGCGGTAAAGAAGTGCCGCTGCTCTCAGTTTTGGCGGCGCTGGATGTGTTGTTTGCCATGACAGATGAAGGAACTCGGGAGGAAGAGAACTCGGGAAAGCACCAGATGGTACGGAGTTGCCGCACTGATTCCAGCAACGAGAGGTCGCCGGAGGATAGATAGATTCGTTCGCGGGATCTTCCCGTCGAGCAACCTAGGTTTTTTCGTCCAAGTAAGGTTTGGACGAGAGAAAACTTGCAGAAAAATAAAACTGAAATTAGGAAAATTCTTGTGTTTTGATTTCTTGAGATTTCAATGCACAATATCCCTATTTTTGTACTATGGACCTTAGGTTTGGTTCAACTCGATCATTCCGGGAAAGAACCAACAAGAAAACCCGAAAAGGAGCTTATAATATGCTCGACCCAATAGTTCTCAAAATTAAATTAAGCAACAATAATCCAAAATAATTAAAAGGCTAACATAACAATAATTAACTAGAAACATAATCTTTGAACCACACCGGCTTCTGAGCTTGTCTCACGGAGCGTCTGGGTTCCTCCCTTATACTGCCTTCCTCGTCGTTGCTGGCCTCCACTGTCTCCTCCGTCAACACCGGCGCGTCCGACGACTGTTGGGACATTGCATCCGTATCACTATCCATAAATTCTAAATGGTCCACTCCTTAAAATATACAAGTTCACAAATATAGCACAAGATATAAAACCTAATATATTTAAAAGAATGCGCGTAGACAACGCAATGGTCATATCATATGCCTAATTTTTTACCCTTTTTGGTAGATAAGATCGATCTAATCCTCAAATCTAATAAGTACCCCTTGTTATCTCTATTCCACGTGCACGATACAATCTTTATCCTATTTTTACTCCGCTAGTGACATCTAACAGACTTAAATTAGTTTAGTCATTATTTTATTTTGAAAAATCTCTCTAAATATTTTTTTGTAATTTATTCACTTCATAACCAAGTGTGAAAAGTTAACACGTATATAGAAACTCCTATCCCATGTCGAGAGTACGTGAGAAGTTGGAAAGTGTATATAATTCCTGTACAACCTCAATCAGTTTGAGGCCTTTTAGGGAGTGATCCAAAAATAAATTCGTGCGAACTTGACTCAAAGTTGCAACATTTTCCTAAATTTCTCTGAGTCTTTAGTTTTTGATAGCACACGGTTGAGGATAGTCATTAATTAAGAGTGGTAAATTTAATACTACTACTTTGTACTCTCTCCGTCCGCTATTAGAAGTCCCATTTATGGACGGTGCGAATTTTAAGAAATGTTAAGAAAAGTGGATGGAAAAAAGTTAGTGTAATAGAGATCTCACTTCTATATATTAATTTTAAATGAAATGTGAGTGAAATGATTTAGTGGAAAGTGAGACCTTATTACTCCCTCCGTTCCAAAGTAGTGGAGGCATTTCTTTTCGGCACGGAGATTAAGAAAAAGTTGTGTTAGGTGAGTTAAGTAAATGAAGAATAAAGTAGGAAATGAACAAGGTAGAGAGATGTAGAGAGAATAAAGTAAGAGAGTAAAGTGGCTGAGAAGAAATGTGTTACTTTTACCAAAAAAAAGGAAATGACTCTACTACTATGCAACTTACCAAAATGGCAAAATGACTCTACTACTATGGAACGAAGTGAGTACTATTTATGTTAAAAGTGAATCGAGACTCCTATTCACGAACGGACTGAATTGGAAAAACAGAACTCCTATTCACGAACATGTTCGTGGATAGAGGGAGTATGTTCTTTGATTGATAATGGAATAGTGTGTTCTGCTAAAGTAATGATTGTGTACCATTACTTCTCATCTCACCTTCTTATTTTCCCTTTTAGCTTCTCAGAGTGGGTCCTTTATGTTGTAGAGTGTAGAGTTGAAAGGTTTAGTTAGGCTTTTATTTCACTAGATATTCCACCTATATATATGAATAAGACAAAAGGGCCTCAGTTATAAGCTTTTAACCTTATCAAATTAAATGGACCAAACTTTAATGAAGTCATACTCTTTTTCCTATTCTATATCTATATTATTTCATAAATGAGTGATTCATATTTAAAAATGTTTTATATAATTATATTCAGCCCAATAATATTAAATAATCTTGGCGCTGATTTGATTGCCTATATAGAGTTTGATAGAAACACTCCATTATTTATTTATTTATGATTAGATATGGAGTAGCTATAGTGGTATGTTGTTTGGTTGCTCCGATATTTTTTATATATTTTGTTAACTTTCTGTTTGATATGGAAAGTACAATCACTATTATAGATAAATAGTAACATAATTGTTCTCATTAATTTTCGTGCCATTTAGTTGGTAATATCAATTCGCCTTTCCTAATAGAATATATGTTTAAACTTTAACTACTCATTTGTTTATGTTAATTTCATAAAATAGGTGAATATAACCTTATATTCAACTACTCATTTGTTTATTTATTTTTATTTTTTTTTTAATCCATTTTCATTGATAGCTTCAAATACAAAGATAGCCATACAAATTTTCAAACTTGTTTCTAGCCATCTCAAAGATAGTTAAACAAAAATTTTCAACATGCTTCTAGTCTTGTCTTTTTAAGAAGGGACATTTAAAAGGTGAATCTCTTCAATACCCTTCCACCATCATTTGCCATCACCATCACCTCTCTTCCTCAGCTCCATTGCAAACTCATTTGTTATGTTAATTTCATATAGTGGCCAACATAATTGATTACCAAAAACTTGGTATATGTGGTTATGAAGAAAATAGCACATGTATTTATTTTCAATTAGTTAATAGACCGACAAATTTGCTATTTGATAAACACAAATGTGGTCTTATGTACACCCACTCATTTTTTTTTCAATTCATGTGTTGATCGACTGAATTAGTAGTTGAAAATATTAACTTTTGTCCAATATCTAAATAATAAATAATGCTAGATTCAAAAATTGTCCGACATAATTTTTTACTATTTAATTGGTAAATGTGCTTATAAATTTTTTTAAAAAAACCTTCTTTTATTGTAATTGCGTTTATTGACCGACAAACTTTATAATTTATTTTTTGCAAATGGTCTCGTTTGTACTTACACTCATTTTATACAGTTCACTTCATATCCTGTCCGATTGAAATCATACAAATATTTGGTAAATTTGTCCATAAGTTAATTTTCCTACTTTATTGAACTAATAAAGTATTTATGGTAAACTTATAATGCACTATATTCGGTAAATTTGATGCTGCCATTACGTAAAATATGTTAAAGATTCACTTAACCTATATTTTTTACTTTATTAGGCAATAATTGCAGAGGTAATTTAGTATGTACAAGTGGAAATGTATATCATGAATTTAGAAATATTAGACAATCGGTGGCTTTTTGGGGGTTAGTCATATGCGACTTTTTTGGGTTAAACAATGTGAATAGTTCCGGGTTTGCTTGTTCATACCGGGTCATATATAGTGCTAGACTCTCATGGCAAACAAACACTCAACAACCTAAGGATAGGATGGGATATCTAGGACTATATAGGCAATCAAACTCGGAGAAACCGAGCACAGGATTAGGAGGTATAGGGCGCAAGTGAATGAAGAAAAAATCCATTTATATGCTTATAAGAAATGTTAATTATTCCTAATGTTTAATTAATCATAGTATATGATTTATTTTAATAAGTGTAATTTATTTATGTGGAGCGGAGTATCAGTTAGTGAATCCTTCAGTGAATAAGTTTAATTATTAATTGGTTGGGTGTTGATTTCTTTGTATTTGGTCTCAGGATAATTTATGTGGCTCAATGCAGGATAATCTAATTGGGTCATTTCGTATTAATTTAATTGGGCTGTTGTATTAGTTCTATAAATTATGTCCAAATTTGTATTTTTTCTGTAGCCCATTAATGTTAAAAATGAAAAATTATACTAAATTTTTTTATACATTCTAATTTAAATTTATGGCTGTATTTGAAGTTCTAATCTTTTTATATATAATTGTGTTGAATTATTTTATTTATACTACTAATAAATTTTATTTATGTAGCTGATGTTGGTGAATCTGTTTACAGTCCCATAATTATAAGTGATGCTGTTAGTGAACAACAAAGTTTGTATAATTTGAATGAGAGTAACTTCGATTCGTCGAGATTTGATCAAGATGGAGGTATTTATACACTTTCCCCCTTATTATGCTATTTTAATTTCTAAAATATTTAATTTTATATTTGTAGTTCTTTAATGAGGTGTTGTTATCTACTGCATATTTTATGGTGCATTTACTTGTACTACATTTTTAGTTACTAAGGTTGAAAATTTATTGATAATTGTTTTGTGAAGGGATTTACTAGACATTAAATGTTTTGATTGTTTATTATTTGGGTTGAAGCTCCAAGGGTTCACAAACATTGCATAGAAGTTATTGATCGAAGTTTAAAGGATAGTATGCGTGTATGTAATGCGTTGAGCATGGAGAAGTCATTTGGTGAAAAAACTAGTTTTTTTGTGGTGACTTAGTTAGTTGTTCCTAAAGTTAGTCAATAAAATGTTGTATATGCTATCATTAAGTCTTCTTACTTTGGAGATATTGCAAACTTTTGAAGTTAACTAAAAACATGAGACTTTTTAGAGTTCAATCTGACGATGAAGCTTCAAAATTGAATCAATTTTCTTCTTGGATTGCATCTATTGGTGATGGTGTCATTAGTAGTCCAAATGATGGTGAAGTGAATGTTCATCTTCCTTCTGACATTGTTTTACCTAATGGTGGTGATCCTCTTAAAACCATTGTTTTTGCATTTATCTGTCTTATATGAATCACGAAAAGTTCACTAATTGTTTGCGAGATCGTGCAATTCTTGCTCCCACTTTATAGGTTGTTGATGAGGTTAATCAATTCATTATTTCTATGGATCACTCTTGTGACAACCCGAGTTTTTGTACGACTTCTAAAGCTAAAAATCTTATGTTGCAAATATTTAAGAGTAAAGGCCAAAACTAAACTAGTCCTGAACATATGACCATTTTACGATTTTGGTCCTGAACTTTATCTTTTGGATTTTTTGGTCCTGCACATTTCAAATCGGATCACAATTGGTCCTCCGTCAATAGTTCCGTTAATTTTATAACAGTCAACGAATTTAACCCAATTTTGATCAAATTAGACTTTTAATTCTAATTTTTAAGTCACCAAGTAATTATTTCTAGAATATTTCACACAACTCCCACTTCATATTAGTATAAATATAATGCCTAATTTTTTATTACTATAAATTTTTAAAATATATTTTATTAATATAATAAATTTTCTTATCTCATTATTTTCTTATAAAGCATAAATTCTTTTAATAGAAATATTCATATTCTTCACATGTTATTTTGGAATTGCCCCAAAAAAATTAGGGATTGGAAACTAATTTACAATAAAATATACTATTATGTTTCAGTGTTTTGGCACAATAATTCATTCCGATAACTAACAGCTGAATTGGTAGGAAAGCATTTCCAATGGAGGCTAGCGGATAGGCTAGCCGATCGCAGGCGCTAGTCGATCCGCTAGCCTCCATTGCGGCAATTTAGGCTAGTCGATCGGCGAGCTCTAGCCGATTCGCGGGCGCTAGCCGATCCACTGGCCGATGCGCTAGCCGCCATAGCAGGCTCAATTTCCGCTAGTCGATTGTATTTTTTTATGCATTTTTTTTTATTTATTGCATTTTTTTAATGTACTCCCTACGTCCCTGATTAAGAGCCACACTTTTCCATTTCGGTTCGTCTCTAATTAAGAGTCACACTTCACTTTTACCATATATAGTAAGTAGGTCCCACATTCCACTAACTCAATTCACTCACATTTTATTATAAAACCAATATAAAAAATGGGTCCCACATTCCACTAACTTTTTCAACCAACTTTTCTTTACATTTCTTAAAACCCGTGCCCGGTCAAAGCGTGACTCCTTATCGGGGACGGAGGGAGTATTTTTTATGTATTTTTATGCATTATTTTATTGCATTTTTTAATGTATTTTTTTATGAATTTTTTTTAATTATGTACTCCCTTCGTCCCGCTTTAGCAGTTCCATTGATTTTTCTGTCCTCTTTTTGTAAAAATGATAAAAAATAGTTAAAGAGGAGAAATGGTAAATTAAAAGAGAAAATAATATAGAGAAGAGTCTTATCTACATTATTGTCTCTCTTACTTTACCATTTCTTCACTTTAACTATTTTTTATCATTTTTACAAAAAGAGGGCAGAAATGTCAATGGGACTGCTAAAGCGGGACGAAGGGAGTAATTTTTTTAGGATGTAGTTTTTTTTTAATTTATATAAAATTATTGCATTTTTCCGTATCTGTGTCGTAAATTTAATTCCGTATTTTGTGTGATTGTAATTTATTTATTTTTTATAATATTGCTGGCCTATGACTAGGCTATTTGTTTGTCCAGTTTCTTGTCCTGATTGTGACAGAAGGAGTTTTTGGCTAGGCTATTGCTCGCCTATAGTTGGCCTAAAGCCATTAGAGATGCTCTGAGTACTAGTAAGGCTGACACAAAATAAAAGCAAGCCCGACCTAAAATTTTATCCACATATAACATTTTCATGTTGGGCCACGTCGGCTAATTATTCTTATTGGGCTGGACCATAACTTATTCATGTAAAGCCCATTTATCAGGATCAAGGCGCACTACCAAATTCAAATTTTCTTAAAATTTTCATGTATTAAATAAAAAAGAAAAATAATAAATTACTGAAAAAAAAATTGTGGAACATGTGTATTTATAGATGAAAATATAAAATAAATAAAATTAGTCAAGCAAGTCGGTCAGTCTCTGTTGGGCCAAATCCAAAATTTGCGAACAACAAATTTTGATCGACCAAAAAAAGTAACTAAATATGTTAGCTTAATTAATTGAGAAAAATATCAATAATATTAATCATACAATCAAAATGTAATAGTTAACAAAACAAGCAAACTAAATTTATGGAGTTGGGAAATTTGATGGTAGATGATGTGAGTAATATAGTATCCAAATTTGTATTTGTATTAATGTGAGATGCGATTTTTCACCATCTAAATATTTAAAAATGTGATGATTTTTAATCAAATAACTTATTTTCGCCTATTTAACAAAGCCAATAGGGCAAATTATTGAATCATATCACCCTATCTTAATTCTAAATATGTTTAAGATTTATTTGGTTGTGTTTGTAATAGCAAACATTTTGCAGTCATTTGTTGTTCATGGCTGCGCCTTCAATACTACGAAGCGCCACGTTCATATCATAAATCTTCTCCCGCAAAATTCCTTGCCTCTGACGGTGAATTGTAAATCTCGCGATGACGATTTTTGGTATCATAATATTACTGAAGGTCAAGACTATCACTGGAGTTTCTGCCCTAATATTTGGGGTACTACTTTCTTTTTTTGTGATTTTTGGTGGGCTCCGAAGCAACTTTCTCTCTATGTTTTTAAAGGTGATCAGTATAATCTTCAAAAATCATTAAATGTGTGGGTAGCAAAGAGTGATGGTATTTACTTTGCAAATGATCCCTCAGAGTCGTCTTTGAAGCAATATGTTTCGTGGTAGCTTTACTGGTGATTAAATTGTATTCCAATTTATTTTAAATGCAGTACTTTTATTAATCGTGATTTTTTTTTGCTTATTTGAATACTCATTAATAAGAATATATATACTCCAATTTATCTTATTTCTAGCTCTTGCACATTTAAATTTAAATTCTACGAACTTTATTTTGGTTTTTTCGAGCTCAAACAAGCTAACATTTAGGAGTCGATGTTGGTACTTCAAATTACAGATGAGATGATGCTCGGA
Source organism: Salvia hispanica (assembly GCF_029641045.1). Taxonomy (NCBI): domain Eukaryota; kingdom Viridiplantae; phylum Streptophyta; class Magnoliopsida; order Lamiales; family Lamiaceae; genus Salvia; species Salvia hispanica. The sequence continues at coordinate 2,703,673 of NC_142696.1, forward strand.
ATATAGTTTTAGCCAAGAAACAACATAACTATCTTGGCATGAACTACTTAAATATCTTGGCAAAAGAGGTACAATCTCTCATGTTCCTCGTCACACATTTAACTACAAAGTCACAACTCAAAATAAGGTCACATAGTGTGACTAAAATCATCGAAAAAGAAGGTTCTAGCAGGATCATAAGATAATTAATAAAGGAGATAATAATCATTAGTATATTATTTAGAATCTAGAAATATGATAATTTGATGCTATTTTATAAGGAAGTGGGCTGTGTGTGTGTCATCGTATGTATACGTATGTGGGGGATAATTTATTACTACTTCTTTCAGTAACTCAGAATAATACCTTATAAACTTATTTAGGTCATTTTCAATTATTTGTGTACTTAGACTTTACACTTTGAAAAATATATGAAATATATTCGTATCTGATAGAAATAAATACACGAATATGCTGAAAGCCTAAAATGCACCAATGAGATATACTCATATTTCTATTGCTGATTTATTATATGTCATTATAGTTATGGTATTTAATTCGATGACATTATGATTCAGTGAGCTATGTTAGGGAGATACAACAAAGAGAACAGAAAACGGATTTCTGAAAGTCGTGCAAATACACTTTCAGATCAAATCAATTTCGATGGTTCTACCAAAGTTATTTGATCGGATAAAATTCAGAGAATTCAGAATATTCAGATGTGTATATATTCGAGATCATGAACCAGAAGAGTTGATCAGAATAAGAAAAAGATGAACCAATGCAGCTGTTGCCGAAACAGTGCATCTGTTGGGAAATCAACTGAAAATAACCGACCCCAGCTCGACCCCAGCCAGGGGCTGCCGCCCCTTGGACCCCGCTACCCGGGGGCGCTGCCCCCGGACCCCCGTTCATCTGTTTAGGGGCTTCGCCCCTAACATTATAATGTATTCAAATAAGCGTGCACTCCGCACCTCCATACTTAAATGATGTATCATTATAACAACACTGATCAATCAAGTTAATCCAATTACACTAAAATATCCAACAAGCTATGCACTCGAACTTTTAAGAAGGAAATTACAATGCCACTAAGGAATAAATAATATATATTTTAGGAAAATAATTATTGTAGTAGACTAGTAGTAGTATTTAAGGTTATTTTCCATTTAAGTGGAATTTAGTTTTTAATAGCCTTGTTAATGTCATACGCATAATATAATTATTGAAGTTAGTGGATGGAGTAGTATAGGGCTAGGTAGAAGTATATAATGACATAGTTATAATCATAAAACAAGCGTCTAAAATTTATAACAAAAATTCATTCAAGAAACGCAGAGAATTATCAACGATGAGGGTTAAGAGATCTCCGAAGAAGAATAAATTAAGTTTCATATCTTCAAATTATTCCTTGTGAATTGATGATGGATATTCTGTCTCGAGTTGCAGCATCATCCGAAACCGACCTTCTAGCATTAAGTTAAGGTATGTCCCAATTTTCACGGTTCATTTGTTTACTTGTTTCTCAAAGTTGGCTAATTTTATTTTACTAAACTTATAGTATCTTTTATGAAAACTGCAACATTATTTAATATACTCCATCCTTCCTAAAACAATGAAAAATTTGAAAATGGCATGGGTTTTAATGTGTGATGTGTCTATGCTTTAAGCACTTGCCTTCCATTTTTTAAGGAGCAAGCTGTATTATTACTACTCTCCACAAGTTACAGAGCAATCTCCCTCTCTCTCAAGCATTTCATCCCTCTCTCTCTCTTAGGCATTTCTCCCACAGTTGAAGAACAATCCCTCTCGCTTTCTCTAAAGACCAAAGGCCAAAAAAACTAGGTGACCGTTGATTTTTACTACTCATTTTTCTCTTCACTCCACTCTCATTCCCTACAACGATACAAATTTGTTTTTCATATTTTCATCGGAAAAAATGATTTTTTTTAAATTCATCGTGCGAATTTCAAGTCACCGTGCGAATATCAAGTCACTGTACTGTGCAAATTTCAAGTCACCTTGGTTAAGCACCCCTACCTATGGTATCGTGCAAATTTCAAGTTACCTTGGTTAAGCACCCCTACCTATGGTATCGTGCGAATTTCAAGTTATTCTCTCACAGACGCAGTGCGTATTAAATACACATAAATTATTTAATTATTACGTACTACTAACACGGAGGGCTTGTTCCCCGTGACGGGGTTAACAAGAGGGCTTGTTCTCCGTGATCGCCGGCCATGCTTTGGTGGAAGGCTAGTGACGGAGGAGGGACAGCCGCCGATTTAGTGAGAGAGAGGGACTGTAGTGAGAGAAATGGGAGAGAGAGAGAGAGAGTGGAGGGGAATGTAGAGGGAGGGGGGATTATAGCGACGGAGGAGGGACAGCGGCAGATCGGCCGGAGGCGGCGATGACGGGGCTGGGCGACCGGCGGGAGAGAGGGAGAGGGAAGAGGGTTCGGTAGAGAAAGATTCAGGCAATAGAGAGAGAAAGCAAGTTAGTGAGAGAAATGCATGCTGAAAATTGCAATATGGAATCTATACATATACGTGTTTGCCCATTGGACTACAAATTAACGCTGTTGAAATAATTAATTGCATTTAGTGTATAAAATTGACTCTAAATCACATACACACGGGCTTTCAGTTTTTCTAAATTATAATAAAAACTTAAATATAAAATAAAATACACAATTTTAGAACTAATTTTGAATTGCTTAGCCTGCAGGTAGGGTAACTTTTTCTGATTTACAGTAATTTTGGGTTTCAAAAATAAGAACCAATAAATTTAATTACTAAAACTAGTTCAGAGAATTTGATCATTTTCCAATAAAGTGCTTCTCAAATGGAATTTTAATTCAGCGAGTGATATCAACCATGCAGTATAGTACATGCTTATGTATTAAGATTCTCTTTTTCCTCCTCTTTCTTTGCACTTGTATAAATGTTATTAACTGAATATTACAAAGGTTCTCAAAATCTTTCACATCTACCTACTAGACTGCCCACTAAGGTTCGCACTAGTGAGGGCCAGGGTGCTGTGTGAACCACAAGCAATTAGCCGAATGAAATCACACCCATGGATTCAAACACTTTACAAGGATGCTTTAGCAATTAGCCAAATGAACATCAATATTGCTCTTCTCTCGTGTAAATTTCAAGTCATCGTGCAAATTTCAAGTCATCGTGCGAATTTCAAGTTATTATTTCATAAACGTTGTTGAAATAATTAATTGCGTTAGTATATAAAATTGACTCTAAATCACATAGAGACGGGCATTTCAGTTTTTCTAAATTATGGAGTAATAAAAACTTAAATCTAAAATAAAATACACATTTGTAGAATTAATTTTGAATTGCTTAGCCTGCATTGTGGGGTAACTTTTTTCTAAAACTAGTTCACTGGAGAATTTGATCAATTTCCAATAAAGTCTTTCTCAATTTCACTTTAAATCAACTTGTGATATCACGCACTATAAGATTCTGCTTTTTTTCCTCTTTCTTTTCGCTTGTATTAATGTTATTAGCTGAATATTACAAAATCTATAAGTCTAATTAGATCAATTTCCTCTTTCTTTTCCCTTGTATTAATGCAGGAATGCATCAACTCCAATTATATTTTGTATACAAATATTAAGAGTATCAGCAAACCAAAATATTTGTTAAAAATATAAAAGATGTTCTGTTAAAAACTGCTTGTTGTGGTTAAGTGGTTAAATCATCTTTTCAATGCATTTTAATTCATAAGTATAATCTTTGCCGGTGAGGCATAACAGCCTTTTTTTTTTATCATATTTTTTAGTTTTAAGTGTGAGAATTCATATTCGTTAGGATTTGTACTTTGTTGGATGGATAAAGCCAAGGTCCAATTCATATAGCCAAATTGGAGTGGACAAGGTCCAATTCATACAGCCAAATTCGAAGTTGAAGGCTACATTCGCACGATGCTCATCATCAAAGTTGAGGCTAAGTTCATCCACAAATTCAATTATGTTGAAATAATGAAGCACATCCACTTTTTTGAAGGTGACAATGTCAAGAATTTCAAGGAACATCAAATAGAAAGTGAGTTGACTCAATAAAATTGTGTATGAAATAATTAGACATGGTTCCAGGAATACTACGTTGTTTATTTTTGAAACAAAAACAAGAATTATTTTAGTGAATCAGAAGAATGGGATTTAGGTTAACGTCCAATGAAGATTTCCATTAAAGAGTACACCCCCTTTAAGGTCGTCGAAAAACCTTAGTAGGCCAAGAGGCAACTTTTCTCCACGCGTCAATCCCAACAGTGCATACTTGGCACTAATATTGGCACGATGGTAATGCATTCTTTTTGTACTCGTCAACGAAGTGGTTTTTTGACGAAAACCCTAGCCACCTTATACAGACAGTCGTTCCGCTCACACTAAATCCAAAATTCTCAACTGCAAGTTGATCTTATAAGGTAGTTTGTCGACGAGAAGGGAGCTTAATATGGTTACGTGTGAATGGATTGCACAAGATAAGATCATCATGATTGACGCCACGTTGAAAGATCAAACCATTAATTGAACGAAGGATTGACTCATCAAAGGGGAGTTCAATGTCCAACACTACATCCACATCAGAATTGCAGCATCCGCATTTGAACATGAAGGGTTAAATTTAAAGATTATACCATGATAAACTCGATCATAAGAAATTCGATATTCAACATTAATCACCATATAGCTAGACAACACACAATAGTGAAACTAATTTAATAAACTTACTAATAATATATTCATCAATCTGTTTTTCATCAGAATGTATATAGCAAGAAAAGCTACACCAGATCATAAATAAAACCCAAGAAGCTACAAATAGTATCTTAGCAAAAGAGGTACACTCTCTCAAGTTCCTCACCGTTTATGCATTTCACAATCAGACATGAAAGAAACTACAGAATCACAACTCAAAATGAGCATGCATTCTCCATAGCAAAACTCTTGAGAGAGACAAAGCTCGGGGCATACACGAATGTAGAGGGGAACGGTGCACGATCCTCTTGAGACACAATGTCGTAGTCAAAATTTTTCGTTTCATTGGAATAGCAGAATAGCGTGCCATCCTCGCATCCCATCAAGACGTCGCCATTTTCGAAAATTCTAATCGGCCAAACATCAACATCAGGAAGCCTATCAACATCAGGGATGACAAATATCTTTGTCCAACTGTGCTCGCATTCCTCCATCAACCAGATTATAATGCTTCCATCAGTGGTTGAAATATCGGTTACACAAAGGCAATCCCGCAAAACACAGAGTGACCTACTAGAGTAAACACCTGTACTACTAGGAAGAGGAGGAGCAGGGAAGGTGCTAAATAGTTCCGTTTCAAGATCAAAGCAACAAATCCATTCACCAGAGCCTCTTCTGGTTTCCTCGACGGCCCAATGAAGATACCCATTCACGAGTATCCCTCCAACATCTAACCTGAGCGAGTCACCAAAGGGAACTTTTCTCCACGATCTAGTTCCAACAGTGTATACTTCTCACTCATAATTGCACTCCTCCTCCCATGATTTTTCAACGAAAATCCTGACCACCGTATATTGGCCGGTCATTCTGCTCACTCCAAATCCAAAATTCTCCATGATATAGGCACATGTGATCGGATTGCACAGGATAAGAACACCATAAGCAAAGTCTTTTAGAAAGAACAAACCATTGCCTGAACTATGAATCATTTCATTGAAAGGGAGTTTGAAGCTGAAGGTCACGTCCAAACGATGCTCCTCATCAAGCTCTTCCACAATTTCAACCATTTTAAATGACTGTGGGCGTGTTTCAACTGCAAACCCTAGAACTGATCTCGATATGTGTGCATTCACAAATTCAGGAGTAGCGAGCAGACCGAGCCATGGCTTACAAACACACTTGCACGCCATAACTTCTCGAGTGGGGACTCTTGAGAGGATATCTAATACGGTTTCAGATGGAAGATATTTGAAGAAATTTTCGCCCATTTTGGAATTACCCGCAATTTTCTTCATCTCAAAGCTTAATAACACCTTCATCATTAAAATTGAATTTAGTAAATTTGGTTTGGCTTATAACAAATTTGAAACAGAATTGCAAATCGGTTTCAAGTTATAATTATATATACACAAAAATTTGAGTGTGTGTGTATGTGCAGGGGTGTGTGTGTGTGTGTGTGTGCAGGGGTGTGGGGTGTGTGTGTGTGTATGTGCACGGGTGTGTGTGTGTAGCAGTGTGAAAGTGCAATTTTATTACTACTTGAAATTCCAATTATCTACTACTCATTTGGAATTCAAATTGTGGATTTGAGCGGAATTGAAATTGTAATTCAATTCCAAATCCAAATATTTTGTGGTACCGAACATTGGATTTGGAATTGGAAGCTCCAATTCCAATTCCGCATGTTCAATTCCGTGATACCGAATCGAGCCTAACACATTCCAAAAGATTGAATTAATCAAAATCATTATGGCCTAAAACAAGATATACAAGAAGCAAAATGGATGGATACTATAATCTTACAACAATGCGAGAAAAATGATAAAATAAGCATCGATTTACTGCGCATTAAGTTGGCTCAATATTTTATTCCGAGTATTGGTCGGGAGCCCAATCCGGAATTTTTTTCACACAGTCGATTTCATGTTTGGCCATGGCGGCTCAATTATACTCATTGGGCCGGACCAACACTTGTTCATGTAAAGCCCATTTATTAGGATGAATTATACTCATAGACGCTGGTGTAGTCTCCTCAAGTTGGAGGTACATCAAGCCACCTGTCACATATTATGTACTCGTAATAATGATGACTATTCACCGGTATTTTAACTGCAATATTAAATTTAAAGATTGTATTATGATGACAGACTCGATCATATAACTTAGATATCATATTAACTACCATATCGCGCGATACACCAACACACGTAATTCTTTTCAATTGATGATGTTCATACCTCTACTACAAGCTATTATATGTTAGCAAAGGGTAATGCCCAAAGAGCGTAGCTCAGTCGGTTCCAGGAAGGTTAGATTTGCCCCAATGTAAACAAAGGATAAAATATTAATAGTAACATTCCATATATGATAATTTCTTTGCATCACATATGGATAAGTCCTAATCCCCAATCCATTCCACAAAATATAATTTGATAAATTTGGTATGGCTAATAACAATTTTTGCAGAATGCTAAATCATTTTAGGTTTATACATATACAAAATTTTGCAGCAATAAAATATATACTACATTATACTTTCAAAATATAGAAACACAAATCCTAATGACACTATTAAAAAATCGAATATAAGCCTAAAACCCTAACACATTCCACAAGATTGAATTCATCAAAATCATTAAAGCAATTGTTATCTTCAACATCAAAATATAAGTCTCCATTCTCCCAATCCTAATATTACAAAATTGAACTTAGGCATAATCCCTAATGCACAAAAAAATCTTGTAAGGCTAATAACAAATTTTGTAGAAACCAAAGTTATGCAATACTATTAAATCGGTTTTAGGTTAATATATAGCAAAAGTTGTAGCAACAAAATATAGAATTACACATCCTAATGATACGATTACAATATTGCCTAACAAATTCCACAAGATTGAGTTCATCAGATTAATTATGGCCTAAAAACATGATCAAAATACATGGATGCTATATTCTTACAAGAACGCCAAAAAAATGAGTAAAATAAGCCTCAATTTATTGGGAAAATAAAAAAACTAAGGCATAGTTAGCTAGGAATGGGCTAAAACTGTGGCGAGTAAAAAAGAAAGCTGACTGCATTGATTCACCTTTTGGGGGAATGCGGTGGAGACGGTGATCTCGAGAGCGGCGCCGTCGCAATAGTAGTCTCTATGTGCTTCGGATATTTAATATACTATGTTATTACGTCATTTCGTTTTTTTTTTATATAAAAAAAATACATTCATATATTATGTTCTCTTTTTACTTTTCAGTATAACCCGTCACAGGGGTCGTCGTCGTCAAAGCATGAAACGATCCCAAGACAACGAAGGATATAGATGATCAGGTGTTTTATTTAAGGCATTATTGATGAAATATCGTTGTTGGAATAAGACCGGAGGCATCCGAAGCTTGATGCCCGCATAGAACAAGTTCAAAACAACGTTGAATTCTTTCATCAAGAGCTGAATCCAAAGAGCAGACCATGAGCCGTAAGCTTAGCCACTGCCTTCTCCAAACTATCGACACGCAAGAGTATGACACGAAGGAACGTGCTCCAACCATCATTCACACCACAACAAATGTGATTGAGTAAAGACAATTGAACTCAAAACTAACAAGAACCAAGCGAAATTTAACCTCAAGACAATCCTACAAAAGAGGCCTATAGTCATAACTTAAAATGAGCTAACATTCTCCTTCACAAAACTCTTCAGTGAGAGAAAGCTTGAGGCATACATGGTCGTAGGGGTGTAAGTATCACGATCCTCTCGACCCACAACGTCATAGTCAAAAGTTTTCGACTTGTTGGAGTAGTAGAGTAGTTTTCCAACGTTTCGTTGAAAAACCTTAGTGCGCTCAGAGGGAACTTTTTTCCACGTGTCGGTCCCAACGGTGCATACTTTGCACTCATATTGGCATGATGGTAATGGATTCTTAATTATGTACTCGTCAACGAAGTGGTTTTTTGACGCAAACCCTAACCACCTTATATAGGTCGGTCGTTCCACTCACACTAAATCCAAAATTCTCAACTGCAAGATGATCTTTGAAGGTAGTTTGTACAACGGAGCATGATATAGTTACGTGTGACTGGATTGCACAAGATAAGATCATCATGATTGACGCCACATAGAATTGCAGCACCCATATTCGAACTTGAACGGTCAAATTTAAAGATTGTACCATGATATACTTTATCATAATAACTTAGATATCCGATATTAATCACCATATCACTAGACAAGACACATTAGTGAAACTAATTTAATAAACATACTAATAATTTATTCATCAGAATGTATATAGCAAGAAAATTAAAGCTACACCAGATCATAAACAAAACCCAAGAAGCTACAAATAATATCTTAACAAAAGAGGTACACTCTCTCATGTTCCTTACCATTTATGCATTTCACAATCAGACATGAAAGAAACTACAAAGTCACAACTCAAAACGAGCTTACATTCTCCACCGCAAAACTCTTGAGGAGAGACAAAGGTCGGGGCATACACGATTGTAGAGGGGAACATTAGAAGATCCTCTCAAGACACAATGTCGTAGTCAAAAGTTTTCGTCTTATTTGAATAGCAGAATAGCGTGCCATCCTCCCATTCCATCAAGGCGTCACCATTTTTGAAAATTCTAATAGGCCAAACATCAACAAAACCAAAAAGCCATTCATCTTTGCCGCTCTCACAAAGTCTATCAACACCAGGGATGACAAATATCTTTGTCCAACTGTGCTCGTATTCCTCCATCAACCAGATTATAATGCACCCATCGGTGGTTGAAATATCGCTTACACAAAGGCAATCCCGCAAAACACAGAGTGACCTACTCGAGTAAAAACCTGTACTACTAGGAAGAGGAGGTGCAGGGAAGGTGCTAAAAAGTTCCGTTTCAAGATCAAAGCAACAAATCCATTCACCAGAGCCTCTTCTTGTTTCCTTGACGGTCCAATGAAGATTCCCATTCACAAGCACCCCTCCAACATCGTCACATAACCTGAGGGAGTCACTAAAGGGAACTTTTCTCCACGATCCAGTTCCAACAGTGTATACTTGGCACTCATATTCGTACTCCTCTGCTGGTTTTTCACCGAAAATCCTAACCACCTTATATTGGCCGGTCATTCTGCTCACCCCGAATCCAAAATTCTCCATGTCAAACTCAACTTTTGGGGTGGTTTGTCGCGGAGAAGGGAGCTTGATATAGTCACAGTGTGATCGGATTGCACAAGATAAGATCACCACGAGCAAAGTCTTTTAGAAAAATCAAACCATTAGTTGAACTATGAATTATTTCATCAAAAGGGAGCTTGAAGTTGAAGCTCACGTCCCAACGATGCTCCTCATCCACAAATTCATCCATTTTGTACGATTGTGCACGTGTTTCAACTGCAATCCCCAGGACTGATCTCGACAGGTGTGAATTCACAAATTCAGGAATAGCGAGCAGACCGAGCCATGGCTTACAAACACACTTGCACGCCATAGCTTCTCGAGTCGGGACTCTTGAGAGGATATCTAATACGATTTCCGACGATAGATATTTGAAGAAATCTTTCCCCATTTGGGAATTATCAGTAGTTTTCATCATCTCTCAGCTTAATTACACCTTCATCATTAAAATTGAATTTATAAAAGTTGGTTTGGCTTATAACAAATTTGAAACAGATAGAATTACAAATCTGCAGCAACAGAATCTTAAAATCATAGCATCAAAAATGCCGGATTACAACAAAATTGAATATAAGCCTAAAGCCCTAATTTAACAAGACAGAATTCATCAAAATCAATAAGGCCTAAAAAAGCAAAACAATTTACGGCGAAATCTCAAAAACAAGGGCATGTAGCTAGAAAACGAGCTAAAATAGAGAGATTGAAAAATGTTGAGTGATGAATAAGAAAGTTCATTTACCTTCCTATGGAAATGCGGTGGAGACGGCGGATCTTCAGAGTGGCGCCACTGAGGTCGAAATGTGTTTTAAGATTTGAAATAATAAATGTGTCTGACCATGACCATGTTAAGAAAGTGATTGTATTTAAGTGGTTTTTTTTTTTTTTTAAGAGAATCCATAGTGGACCCACTCAAACCCTGATATGTTTGGTCGGAAGGAAATGCCTAATTTCATTAAACTGAATTGAATATTAAGAAGAAAGAGAGATTGTAGAAACAAAAGTAAACATGACTTAATGATGGAAGAAATACCATATTCAAGTTAGATATCTGCAGGAATTAGTAATATAACATGAATACATGATCTAAAAATGGTAAGTTAACTTGAACAAGATATATACACTCCTTCGAATTCCAAAGCAGGAAGAAAGAAAAGAGCCAAGTAAATGAAAAGATGATGACGTTGTAAATAACATGAGAAATGAAATAGGGAACAGACATCCAACAATGGAGTGAACAAATTTGTAAAGAAACAGAGACTATCTATCTAGGATTAAGTTGTAGGGTTCAATTTTATAAACCAAACATAATACATATTTAATTATTAGATTTAATCTTGCCAATCGAACATCCCCTAAGTTACTCCAATTAAGTATTAGTTCGAATGTGTAATTGCAACAACTTATCTATTTATAACTAATTGTGAACTTTTTTTTTGCAGGCAAAGGTGCTTTGGATATGCTTTGGAAAATGGAAGCTATATAGTAATTGTCATAGGATAGGATTTAATGCTATCCTGGATGTCTATTTTCTATGCTATAAAATATTTTTAAATTATACAGCACAGGTTTCCATATATATCTTGTAAAGCTTAGTTACGATGTTAGCATATGAGAGAACACATAAAATAACGTTTCCCTCCAATAACACCTCCAATGGCATTTCTAAACTATTTCACACAACTCCCACTTATAAGAGTGATGCTAAATGGCCACATTATGACCAGCCATAATCTTAAAATATTATTAAAATTCTGTGTAATTAATGCTCTATTGTTAAAATTTATGCATCTAGAGAGTAACAATTTTTTTAAGACTAATTTATCCTTAAATATTAAATACTTATGTAGTACTCCCTCCGTCCCATAAAAGTTGAGTCGTATTCCTTTTTAGTCCGTTCCAACAAAGTTGAGTCATTTCCTTTTTTAACTAAAGACAAAACATCTAATCACTTTTACTTTATTCCATCATTTACTTTACTCTCTCTTATCTTTCCTACTTTTTTCATCTCTCCTATTTATTTAATATAAATTCTTAATCTCCGTGCCCAAAAGTTTTGTCTCAACTTTTATGGGACGGAGGGAGTAGAATATATTTACTTATGTAGAATCCAACTAATAAATTTTAGTTACTGAATAAAATTTTAATTTTAAATAATCTTGATTTAAAATACGTTTAATCAGAATATTCAAGTAACTTATAAATATTAATAATAATAAAAATATTATTTTAATATTTTTTTCGAGGAAGAGTATTTCAATGTTAAAATATAATGTCATATTTTGATATTATCAATTAATTAATTATATATATTCCCTCCGTCCCAACTAAGTTAGTCGTATTTATTTTTGAATATTCCAACTAAGTCGAGTCATTTTCTTTTTTAACAAAAAAAAAAATATTCAATCACTCTTACTTTATTCTAATCCACCATCTACGTTACTATCTCTTTTTATCTCTCTTATTTTATTCATCTATCCTATTTTTTAACACAATTTTTTAATCTCTGTGCCCAAAAGTTTTGACACAACTTAATTGGGACGGAGAAAATATAATATCATAATATACTTTTATATATAAAATATTATTATTGATTTTGTAACATTTCATGATATAGTGGTGTTATACATTGTAGTATTATGTCACAGTATACTTACTAGTCAAGAAATATATACTACTATAAATATTCGATGAAATTGAATATTTTAATGGATCTTGGATTAATTCCTATTTTTTTTAGGTTATTATGAATAAATTATTGAATATTATTTGATAGTAATATATTGTTGAATTAGTAGCATTGAATTTTTAAGTATTGGTTATTGGATATTTTGATTCTTACATTCATTAGTCAGTTATCAACCGAGAACTTAGCGTAGGAATCGAATATAATTTGGTTTTTATGTTGATTACAAGATTGACGAAAAATCTATAATCAATTAATTAGTAGAATATGCGGACCTCGTTACAATATAATATAATATATATATATATATATATATATATATATATATATATAAAATATCTACAAACATCACTATAATGTACATTGAGACATATTACGGCTCAAATTCAATTATTTATAAAAAAAAAATCAATTATTTATAAAAAAAAATGTAATGATCTTTATAATAATTTGCAAATCTAAGTTGTGCCATTTATGGGTTTTTATATTAGCACTATTAGATTATTCAACTTATTTGTGGTCTCAATTTATATCGATTCAAATGAGAATTTTAATATTAAGTAGTTATTCTCGAATTTAATCACAAATTTTAATTAATATATGATTCGTTTAAATAAATATAACTAATAAATCAAAATATTAACACTCCATTGTACTATAATTTTTATACCTATATAAAGAATACTAATATAGGAATATGTTAATATTATAATATACATATTTAAAATAATTGATAATACTGAAATATAACTTAATTTATAAGTTCTGTGATTTTAAACAGTATGATGAAAGTGTCTAAAAATACATAAATTAGGCTAAACTAAAGATTAAGTTAAAATTGATTTTTATGCCTCCAACTCCACTTCTCAGACGCCATTTTCCATAATCAGTTAGATTCTTCAGTAGTACATTAATTATATTGAGAAAAGGGTTATTTTGTAAAAATACACAAGACATTAAAGAGAGTTAGTAATTTATTGACCATTATATCCTATTATGGCCAGCCATAATGTGGCTACATAGCATTTCCCTAAATATAATGCCTCTAATTTTTAATAGAAATATTCATATTCTTCACATGTTAAATTCCTGTGTTTGTTTTGGTTTTAAATCAAACTGAGAAAGTAATCAGAATCCGAGAACAAGGAAAGTTAGTACAACTTTCCAGGATTCTGAATCCTAACTTTTCTTAGATATTCTTTTTCCCAGTTTTAAGATTCTTACATATTTAAGCAATATGATATAGTTTTATTATTATTATTATTATTATTATTATTATTATTATTATTATTATTATAATAACTTAGATATCTGATATTAACTACCATATCGCGCGATAGACCAACACGCGTAATTCTTTTCAATTGATGATGTTCATACTTCTACTACACGGTACTATTATATGTTAGCAAAGGATAATATGCCTGGGCGTAGCTCAGTTCGTTCCGAAAGGTTAGATTTGCCCCAATTTAAACAAGGGTAATGCTACGTGGCCACATCATGGCTGGCCATAAAATGGCATTTTAGTAAATTTAGATGGTATGGCTATTAATGTTTCAAATAAGTCATTTACTGCTCAAATAATTTTACACTATTACCCTTCTATTTTTATTTCATTTCTCTAATCCAAATTTTACACTTTTATACGTATTTCTTTTATTAGATTCATTCATTCTTTAATTTTCTGTTTTCAATAATTTATTTTTACACTATTTTTTAATTTAAGATTAAGTTTTTGTCCTTTTAAAATTGTTTTCCTATTATACCAAGTTGGAATCAATATTAACTAAGTTGTAACACGATTAGATTGTCTATAATATTTTATTATGTTATATTGTAAAAACAATTAATTATACTAAAAATATAGTGTATTACAATATAATTTCATATATCAATATACTAATAATTGTTTTATACTAGATCCAATTGACCAAAAGTTCAGTAATTTAATTTAAATATATAGAAGAGATTATGGAGAATTTAATTTCCATTTAAAATAAAGTAATTGAGAAATTTAAATAAAAACATTAAATGAAATGAAATATAAAGTTTAGTAATCCTTATGAAATAAATTGATTTAGGAACTAATTTGATAGTAGTTTATTTATCATTTATAATATTAACCCATGATTATTAATATAAATAAGTATATTGATCAAAGATCAATTTTACTTATTTGTAAATATACAAACATTTAGAGTATTTTAAGTAAATATGAAAAATAAAAGTATTACCACGATGCGTTGGTATTATAAATATAGGGTAGTGATAAAATGAAACTTATATATTGTACAAACTCAAAACTCCTCAACACAGCTTCAACACAGTTTCAATACAATATCAACACAGTGTAAAATTTCAAGATTTTAATGTCAACACAATATCAACACAGCATCAATCATTGACTACCGTTGAAATTCTGTTGACATTTTCCTGTTGATGTTTTTTGTGATCTGTTGATATTTTTCAATTATCCAAATCATAGTTTTAGGTTTGTACAATATTTAGAGTTTCATTTGATCACATCCCTATAAATATAAGAAAGAATTAAATTAATTATCATGTAACCTTAATAAATATTGATTTTTGTTTATATAAATTTCATGCAATAACGAATGATCGAATTGTATAAATTCTAGTCTCTTCATATTTATATTTCATAACTAAGGGTACAATTGTACAAATAAAATTGATACTTTTTAGAAGTATTAATTTCAACGAAATGACATTAAATACACTATCTTTTATTAATTTTTTTATTTTTATGGTGGGCCATAATATGGTCATTTAGCACTACTCTTTAAATAAATGATAAAATATTAATAGCAACATTCCATATATGATATTTCTTTGCATCACATATGGTTGCAATTAATTTAGTCCTAATCCCCAATCCATTCCACAAAATATAATTTGGTAAATTAGGTATGGCTAATAAAATTTTTTGCAAAGTACTAAATCATTAGGTTATACATATACAAATTTTTGCAGCAATAAAATATTTACTACATTATACTATCAAAATATAGAAACACAAATCCTAAAGATACTAGTACAAAATCGAATATAAGCCTAAAATCCTAACGCATTCCACAAGATGGAATTCATCAAAATCATCATGGCCTAAAACAAGTTCTACAAGAAGCAAAATGCATGGATACTATAGTCTTACAACAATGCGAAAAAATGATAAAATAAGGATCAATTTACTGCGCAATAAATTAGCACAATATTTTATTATGAAGTATCGGTCGGGCTGACCCGAGAAAAAAGCAAAGCTCGTTCCGGAATTTTGTTCACACATTCAATTTAATGTTGGGCCATGACAGCTCAATTATACTCATTGGGCCGGACCAACACTTCTTCATGTAAAGCCCATTTATTAGAGTGTCCACAGTGGGAGGGCCACGGCCCCCCACTACTAGAGGCGCATGGAGGCGCGCCGGGGGGGGGGGGGGGGTGGAGGTTGACCAACTTAGGGGCAGGGGCGAGGCGCGACCCTCCAGTGCAGGTGGCCGAGAGTCGCGGCCCTTGGGCATTCCGATTTTATTTTGAAATTTGTTTATATATATCTTCTCCATCCATTTTTCACTTCACACTCATTTTTACACTCTAAATTTCCTTTTATACAATTTTCATACTATCAAAAATGCAAGGTGGAGTTCGGCAACTTTCCACCCTCCCTCGAAATCAGATGTGGAGTTCGCAATCGCCGCCGCCGTGGCAACATACACCCCAATACCGGGGTCAATCCTCCTCTCATCAATTCCAATCCTCCCAATTCCAATACACCCAATCTCCTCTATCTGAATCTGATAGATTCGCATGGGAACAGTTGATGGGGACACTAGGGACCCCGACATCCGGTAGCGTGGATATGGAGAGAGGGGGCGATGGAAGAGGCGGCGGTGGTGCGGGGCGAAGCCAAGGCCGTGGGAGAGGCGCCGGCAGCGATGGGGAGCAGGGGGCGGCGGAAGTTGCGGGCGAGGCGGTGGAGGTATTCTAAAGCCCGGAGGAATCCATTGCTGTAGCCGGGGCCTGGGAGGCGGTCATGACGAATGCCCTCATTGGTACGGATCAGACCAACATTTGCTTCTGGAAGCGCGTCCTAGGGGTGTACAACAGATTCAAACCACCAGGCACCGTCGAGCGTACACATGGCCAGATCTGGAAGAAGTTTAGCACGATAGTAGAGACGTGAAGAGGTTCAGTGGCATATACGAAACCCAACTCCGCATTGCTGAGAGCAGCCGCATCGAAGCCGACGTACGGGCGTTGTCGCATCAGTTGTCTAATACTGTAAAGTGGCCCAAGTTCACCTACTGGGATGAATACTTCGTTCCCGAAATTCAAGGCCATCATTGAGGAAGAGGAGCGTGCTCCTGATGCGAAGCAGACAAGATTTGGCGTAGCCGGCATCTACAGCAGTAGTAGCGAGACGATGCTTTGGAAGAGGCCCCCTCGTCACTCTCCAGGCGACCACGTCTGCAGGGCCAGCGTGCTGCAATCCGGGAAGCTTGATCCGCCTCCTAAGTCTCTGCTACGAGCACGTCTGCAATCGGCCCAACACCGAGGGCGACGTTGGCTCATACCCTAGAGGTGCAGATGATGAAGCAACTTCAGGATAACTTGTCCTTGTACGAGAAGTCGACTGACCCGGAGACTAAGAGGATGTACTACGACCTCATACTGAGGCTGAGGTCGAAGTTGGGGTGGGGCAAAGGGTCGGAGACGGGACACGCAAGCGGCAGTGGTGGCGGCAACGAAGGTGTTGAAGAAGATGTGCCAGATTCTGATGACGCCACTCCGTAGGCGGCGGTGGCGTCATTTTTTTAGTGTTTTTATAAAATTTTCGTTTTATAATTTTCCCTATATATAATACGACGAAAATTTGGTTTCAATTCACGCATGATTAAATTATGCAATTTTTTTTAATTATTATATTCCCTTAATTTTTATTCTAGTTAAATTAAAACATATAACAAAAAATTCAAAAAATTAATTTTAATTTGGAGCTAGGGGGCCATCATTGTGGTGGCCAAGTTTTTAAGGGAGGGCCAAGTTTATTGGGCATGCCCAAGTTTTGGTGGCTTGGGCATGCCAAGGGGGTCACCATTGTGGACACCTTAGGATCAAGTCATATCACTAAATTCAAATTTTCATAAAATTTATACTATATATTAATTAAAATATAAAAATAATTGAAAAACAAAATTTAGAATATGTGTAGTTATAGATGAAAATATAAAAAATAAATAAAATTGATCGAGCACGTCGGTTGGTCTCAGTTGGGCCAAATCGAAAATTTGCGGATAACAAATTTTGATCGACTAGCTTAATTGTGAAAACTATCAATATTATTAATTGTACAATCAAAATTTAAATAATTAACTAAACAAGCAAACTAAATTTATCTCAAGTTTCCTTTTTTCTCATCTGATACCTTATGTTGAGTTGCGACATTTAATGATAGATGATGGGATAATACAGTATCCAAATTTGTATTGAATTAATGTAAATAAGATTTTTTAGCATCTAAATATTTCAAATTGTGATAAATTTTAGTAATAAATTAATAACTCATTTTCGCCTATATAATGAATCCAATAGGGTGAATTATTATTGAATCATCTCACCCTATCTGAATTTGAACATGTTGAAGATTTATTTAGTTGTGTTTGTAATAGCAAACATTTTGCGGCCATTTGATGTTCATGGTTGCATCTTCCGTACTAAGAAGCGCAACGTTCATGTCTTAAATCGTCTCCCGAAAAATTCCCTACCTCTGACGGTGCATTGTGCATCTCACGATGACGATTTTTGTGATTCAAATTAAATTACTCCACAATTAGATAATCCATCTTCATAATTTCTCACTCTTTTATCTTCTTTCTCATCTATAACCGTCCAAAGGAAAAATGCGGTTGTATGAAATATCTCATTAACGCCATGAAGATTTCCATTAAAGAGTACACCCCCTTTAAGGTCATCGAAAAACCTTAGTGGGCCCAGAGGGAACTTTTCTCCACGTGTCAATCCCAACGGTGCATACTTGGCACTCATATTGGCACGATGGTAATGGATTCATTTTGTACTCGTCAACGAAGTGGTTTTTTATGAAAACCCTAACCACCTTTAATAGGCTGTCGTTCCGCTCACACTAAATCCAAAATTCTCAACTGCAAGTTGATCTTTTAAGGTAGTTTGCCGAGGAGAAGGGAGCATGATATAGTTATGTGTGACTGGATTGCACAAGATAAGATCATCATGATTGATGCCACGTAGAAAGATCAAACCATTAGTTGAATGATGGATTGACTCATCAAAGGGGAGTTCGAAGTTGAACACTACGTCCTCATCAGAATTGCAGCATCCGCATTCAAACATGATCGGTTAAATTTAAAGATAGTACCATGATAAACTCGATCATTATAACTTAGATTAGGACTGGCAATTTTTGATCCGACACTAATCCGCACGAAGACGAAGTTAACCCGACACGAACCGCACATTTAGGATTTGGGTCCTTATAAGGTCGACCCAATAAGAACCCGAAAATTTTGGGTTGGGTTAGGTCGGATTTGGGTCGGGTTGGATTATCCGTTAAGAAAAAAAAATTATTTTTATTAATTAAAATAATATATTAAATTTTAATTTTAATTATTTTTATTAATTAAAAAATATTATATTTTAATTTTATTAATAAAAATATGATTAATACTATTATTAATTTTTTTTATGATAAAAAAATATTACTGCATACTTAAATTTTATTAAAAAATAATTATTTAAATTATTTTAACTTTATTATTTAGATTCAATTTTAATATACTTCAATTTTATTATTTGGATTCAAAAATTATTTAAATTAATTATTTTAATTTTGTAATATCTTATTTTACCGTGTAATATCAAATTTTAATTATATAATATCATATGTCGGTTGTTATCGTATAGCGTTGAACTATATTGTAACTTACTATCATTAAAAGATGACCGATATTTTTTTGGATGACACGAAATCCGCACGAATCCGACATGACTGATATTTTTTTGGATGACACGAAATCCGCAAGAATCCAACACGAATCTGTTGGGTTGTACCTGATAAGAACCAGGATGATTTCGGGTTAGGTTGGGTTGGGACCCGATATGGTTGGGTCGATATTGAGTTGACCCGATAGCGACCCAATCTGCACGATTTGCTAGCCCTAACTTAGATGTACAACATTAATTACCATATCGCTAGACAACACACATTAGCGCAACTAATTTAATAAACATACTAATAATTTATTCATCAATTTGTTTTTCATCAGAATATAGCAAGAACATTAAAGCGACACCAGAACATAAATAAAACCAAGAAGCTACAAATAATATATTAGCATAAGAGGTACACTCTCTCAAGTTCCTCTCCTTTATGCATTTCACAATCAGACATGAAAGAAACTACAAAGTCACAACTCAAAATGACCATGCATTCTCCATAGCAAAACTATTGAGAGAGACAAAGCTCGGGGCATACACGAATGTAGAGGGGAACGGTGCACGATACTCTCGAGACACAATGTCGTAGTCAAAAGTTTTTGTTTTATTGGAATAGCAGAATAGCGTGCCATCCTCGAATTCCATCAAGACGTCGCCATTTTCGAAAATTCTAATCGGCCAAACATCAACATCAGGAAGCCTATCAACGTCAGGGATGACAAATATCTTTGTCCAACCGTGCTCATTTTCCTCCATCAACCAGATTATAATGCACCCATCAGTGGTTGAAATATCGCTTACACAAAGGCAATCACGCAAAACACAGAGTGACCTACCTGTACTACTAGGAAGAGGAGGTGCAGGGAAGGTGCTAAAAAGTTCCGTTTCAAGATCAAAGCAACAAATCCATTCACCAGAGCCTCTTCTTGTTTCCTTGGCGGTCCAATGAAGATTCCCATTCACGAGTACCCCTCCAACATCGTCACATAACCTGAGCGAGTCACCAAAGGGAACTTTTCTCCACGATCCAGTTCCAACTGTGTATACTTGGCACCCATATTTGCACTCCTCCTCCAATGATTTTTCACCGAAAATCCTAACCACCTTATATTTTCTGGTCATTCTACTCACTCCAAATCCAAAATTCTCGATGTTAATCTTGACATTTAGGGTGGTTTGTCGTGGACAAGGGAGCATGATATAGTCATGGAATTCACATTTCTTAACGATCTACAACCTAACAATACTTCGTCAGTGATTTGAATGCGGTGTGTGCATGTTTATTTAAACATGGACAAACCAATGTAATTCCCTTGGAATGTGTGTTCCACAATAGAAGTATTATTTTTAGTTATTTATCTAAAATTAAAAATTTTCATTGTTTGTTTTTCCAGGCAGGGAACAAGGATTTAAGGCTCGGTTCCGAGGAATTCACAAAATACTTTCAACTTTTTGTCTGTAAATACATTTGCTATCTTATTATTCATTCTTCATTGTCTTGTCCCATTGCATCACGAAATTCTCTGCAAAAAGAAGATTTTTTCACGGTATAGTTGTTACTCTTTACCTATAGTAGTACATTTATATGAGATTATTTTATTTCAGTGATGTTAGTTCATTTTTAAGTTTTTTCTTGATGTTAGATTGTTTTATTTTTTATTAGTTTTATTTTAATTTTTCTGTCCAGTCTATAACAGTTCTTTTTTCACGAATATAGAAATCTGGTAGGACAGTAGGAGTCAAGGCAATAAGATCAGTAGACGAAAATTGCCTAAGTTGGAAGGGCGGACTCCAGGCTAAGAAATTTTGACTATCTTTGAAACTAAGCGTTATCACGAGCTAATGTCGAAAACTGACTTCGAGAGTAGGTTTTTTTAGGTACACCTTGTGACTAACATCTACTCTCTCCGTCCCAAGGTATTAGACCAACTTTCCTTTTTGGGATGTCCCAACATATTAGACTCATTTCCTTTTTTAGCAAAAAGCATCTATCTTATTTTATTCTCCCCCTACTTTTTTCTCTCTTCTCTCCCCTACTCTTTCCCTCTCTCATACTTTACTCTCTCCACTTTAACTATTTAAATATTAATTCCTTAAATCATGTGCCCAAAAGAAGTGAGTCTAATACTCCGGGACGGAGGGAGTACAATATTTTGGAGCTACAATTTTACACATTTATCGCCAACTTTGTCACTCCATAGTTTTCATGCAAAGAAAATACCTAAAACAACAAAATAACGAAAGGAAACAAAGAAGATGAAGATAATAAACTATTATATTTGTTTCGCGCAAATGCATAATCATTAATTTGTATTTTGTATTTTATTATTAAATTTTTCTTTATTTTGCTAATTGGAGTTTGTATTTTATTATTTATTTTTTCTTTAGTTTGTTATTCTTATTATTTTACAATTAAAGTTGTTGCATATAAGATTTTTCATGTCTTACGAACTACTACCTTCGTCACTTAAAAATAGAAACTATTTTCATTTAGGGTCATCCCTTAAAAATAGAAACTTTCTAATGTTTATATGTGTGTTTTTTATTTATTTTGTACATCATTTTATCTTTTATGACGATATTATTGTTCTCATCATACTTTTTAGTTATATATTAAATATTTTATGCTATCAATTTAATATTGATAGTATTTTAGTTTTGAAGTATGTATGTTTTAATGATGATAATTTTATTCGCTGTAGAGACCTGACCTGTAAGTGTCGTAATTGACAAATATTTTCATGTTAGTTTAATTTTATATCTATAATTATTTAACATATTGTTACTATATAGTACTATATTTTTTTATTTTATTTTATTCAATGATGTTATTTTTTTATTTTGTTTATTCACAATGTTTAATTAATAGAATAAAAATACTATGTGTCGCGCATAGCGCATGGGCTAACACTAGTTATAATACCGTCCAAGATCTTTCTCTCCTATGAAATTCTCTCTCACTATATTCAGTTTACAAACTCGACCCTCTTGGCTAGAGGGAGGAAGGGGCACATACGGCTACCGGAAAACCGATGGACGCGCTGCTTAAGGAGTCGAAGGTGTGGTTCAACGTGAGGTGCGATCACGCTCTTCGCTGCCGGAGCTACTTATCAGAATACTACTTGAGATAATCGCGATGTAATATGGAATATGAATGAAAATTGGTTCTAGATGGGATGACACAAATAGAAATTTGCGAATCATTGATGCAATAAACAAGTGTGAAAATTCGTTTGATAAATTAGACAAATTTCTTAGGAAATTGAAAATTCAAAATAAAATAAAGAAAGATAAAAGTCATAAAACTCAAAAACATTCAAATAAAAGCGTACTAGTACATCATAATGAATGAAACCTAGCTTTGACTACACATAAAATTATAGTACTATAAGACTAAATTTTAAGACTAATTTTTGGGTTCCCATGGGTATTTCTCTTTCCCATTTCGGTATATAGCATCTGTTTTGGCTTCATAAATACAATCACGACCGCCACATGGATAGCCATTCACTAACCAAGTCTTGGTATAAGCATCAAACCCTCTTTTGTTGTTAGCCCATTCCACGGTACAATCGAAGTTTGTCTCAAAAACATTCACACAAAATTGGAAGTTATAGTCTTGGCCCGGAACGAGTGTGTGGAATCCGAGATTGTTGTCTTTAGACTTGCAATGCACCACTATGTTGTCGGGGGTTCTATTCATAACGTGAATCACTTTCTCTAACTTGCTCTCTAAACAGGCGTTGCTCAAAGAGACAACACACATAGTGAAGACAAGAAAGAGGAATTGATGTTTGGACATGTTTGCAATGGTATGATAGAATGAGATTGATTTGTGTGTTTTATTTTTTGTTTGTTTCTACTCCTTTTTATAGAATATGTTTGATTGAAATGATTATTGCATTATTGGGATTAATAAAGGGAATCTGTACTTATTTGGTAAAAATTATGAAAATGTGATATGCATCGTTGGAAAGAAATCAGAAATCAAGGAATTAAAATTATAAATTGATCCTAATTAATTATAATCTACCAAAAATAGAGTCAAGATCTTTTGTAATTAGTCTGCCGGAAGAATAAAACTAATAAATGTGTGATTTATTGTTATAATTAATCTCTAATTAAGATATGTTTGGAATACTAAACAATCTTCATGATTTGTGATATAAAAGACATATATAGAATCATAGTATATATATGCTCCATATAAATATATAGAATAAATGTAAAACAACTAATGTAGCAATACTCCACTAAATCATGAATCGGAATCTACTTAATAAAACTAATATATAGTTTTATATGGAGTATATTCCACTAAATCATGAATCGAAATCCACTATTAATTTTAAATTGTATATTCTCCAAATCATCTGAAGATTTTGTTATAATTATCAAAAGGATGGTATATAATCCATAAAACTGAAATGATTTGAATCATAATATATTTTGCAAAGATAATTAAAATTTAAAGTCTTGGCATAAAATATTACACAGAAATGTTATACATATGTGCATACGCAAATAAAAAAAAACCGAGTTCCACATGTCTATAGTATAAAGGAATACTAGTATTACTTTAAATTTTATTCATCAAGTATACACATTTTGTGACATAAAATGAATTACATAAATCATACTTAGTATATAAAATCATCAAAATTGGTCAAGACGCTAATATATTTGTTAGAAGGAACAACATCTAAAAAGAATGGAGAAGAAAAATCCGACGGAGCAAGACGCTAGCCTTCTCCACCGTTGCGTATCTAAGCCCTGAATTTGCTAACTATTTTTAACTCAGGGAATTTGTACATAATTTTGGATTCAATTTGTTCAAACTCATATCTTTAAATAGAGATTTGTTGAGGCATTTTAGGCCAATTCTGAATATTCCTTATTCAATTCATCTTCCAATATCTTTATAATAATATCTATATCTAAAACCTGGCTCACAGAGCTTGATGGCTCTATGAAATCTTTCAAATGGCTCCACTAAGGTTTCCTCATCAATCCTACACACGTAAAATTAAGATGTCAATCCACTATCTAGTCGTAAAGTCGATAAAATAAAATGTTTAAACTGATCGAATAGGGAGTCAATCGTATCTAGAGCATAAAACATCAACATAAATAAATTCGTGCACGGGCCATATTCATCAAGAGGCGCATCAAAGTCATAGCTGGTAGCTATAAACGGACCACCAATAGTCCAAGTAATTTATCATGAGTTTCATATATAGTCAGCATGTTTAAAGAAAAAAACAATTTACTACCATATAACAATTTAAGAGCCTCCTTTTCTAACATCTTTGGCAATGGAAAAGGCCAGGTCTTCAGACTTCATATGGTCGGTATGGAACCGGACCTCCGAATTCAGTAAACATGTAGAACAATATGCAAGACATTATTTCTAATTTCTAAAATACAACCCCATTATATACATGTTTGTGTGTACATTTATGATAGGAGAATTAATTGGGAGCGGGGCCGGGCATTAAAAGACAAAGGAGAATTTGAAAAAGTCTCATATTTTAGCTAATCAATAACAATTAAATCAAATATTAATTTATGGTTTAATTAGCAAATATGAATATGCGTTTCAAGTTAGCAGTCAATATAGAAATCGTGTGCAATCATTCCACCCGGCAATATTAAATGGCCATAAGTATCATTATGAATTGTGTAATTATTTATTAATATTGTAAAATAGAAGGCAATGAACCGTTTTTTCTAACATTCCATTTTCTATATTGATGATGACATATCTTTTAAATATTAAAATTCATCCCCTAACTTGTAAATATTTTAAAATAAAGTCAAAACTCGCCTTTTATATAGATGTATAGATGGATAGATATATGTTGGTCAAAGATAGAGATATTTCATTAACACTGTTTCAACTAATTTTTTCTTTATTAACAAGTGATTCTTTTCTTTATTAACAAGTGATTCGTGAAATTAAGGTGTTGGATTCGAGTAAGAAATTAATCTTCGGATTATGTTATCAAAGTAACATATGAAATTCGAAATGATCAAAGGACAATCACCCAGACAAGAAAAAAATAATTCCTTGTTGAACATGATCGAATCTCTGAGTAAAGAATGGAGGTGAGAATGAAAACCCCTTGTTTCGATCTTACGTTTTATAAATTAGTCTACAGGTTAATTTATAACTCCAATAATTATTACAATAAGACTAAAAGGAGACGTAGAAGAAAATAGAATGCATGTCATCAAATTCAAGTTAGTATCTTTCGAGACCCACGAGGAGAGTAACTTTAAGAAATGAAGAATGATTTCCGAAATTCTTGGAAAGCAATAGAGGTGAATTTTCTTATCCTACATGCTACTGTGGATAAAAATTACTCCCTTCGTTCCGTTTAAGATGACACGCTTTATTTAAAACTAATATATACAAGTGGGATTCCTATTCCTCTAACTTTTTTCCACTCACTTTTTTTAACATTTCTTAAAACCCGTGCCAGCCATAAATGAGACTCCTAATGGGGAACGAAGGGAGTAACTATGAAACGACTTACTGGACCGTGCGAATTTCAAGTCACCTCGGTTAAGCACACCCCTACCTATGATACCGTGTGAATTTCAAGTTATTCTTTCACAAACGCGCAGTGCATTTTAAAAACACATAAATTATCAAATTTATCAATATTACATAAGACAAGTTTTTGTTCTTCTCAATTAAAATTTATCAAATTGCAACTACAATGTCATTTCTCTTTTTTCTTAACATTTCTTAAATGAGACTCCTAATGGGGGACGGAGGGAGTAACTATGAAACGACTTATTGGACCATGCGAATTTTAAGTCACCTCGGTTAAGCACACCCCTACCTATGATACCGTGCGAATTTCAAGTTATTCTTTCACAAACGCAGTGCATTTTAAAAATACATAAATTATCAAATTTATCAATATTATATAAGACGAGTTTTTGTTCTTCTCAATTAAAATTTATCAAATTGCAGCGTTTCATTTTTTAGTTTTTTTAATAGTTTAATTAAGTTTTTAATTGTAATAAGGGAGGGATTTCTTAATGGTCTAATTATCATTAAAACCCCTAATTATTTCCTGAAAAGGAAATGACTTTAGTCAAGTGTGAAAACTTACCCTGCTCACGCGATGGATCAGTTGTTTGGCCGAGGTGCCGAAGAAGATGAAGATTAGACAAGTTGTGGCAACGGCCCAGACGGGGGTTAACAGGAGGGCCCGTTCTTCGTTATCGCCGGCCAATAAATTGACTCTAAATCACATAGAGACGTGCATTTCAGTTTTTCTAATTTATAGTAATAAAAACTTAAATATAAAATAAAATACACAATTTTAGAATTAATTTTGAATTGTTTTAGTTAACTCATACATCGTCGCAAATGCATTGTTTTATGCTTATATTCACATATATAGCTTAACTCTATGAAAACTCAACTCTGATTGCAACTTAAAAAACACTAATTATTGAAAACATGACATGTTTAAGAATAAATTTTAAATATGTTGCTTCCTGTTATGATTATAATATTTTAGATAAACGCTAATAAATTAAATAATTAATGTGTAGTATTTAATTTGCATTGTGTTCGTGAAAAATTGACTTGAAATTTGCTAGGTGCGTGACTTGAAATTTGCCTGACTTGAAATTTGCACGGTGCGTGACTTGAAATTTGCACGACTTGAAATCTGCACGGTACGTGACTTGAAATTTGCACGGTACGTGACTTGAAATCTGCACGGTACCATATGTATAAGGTTAAACCCTAGTAATTGAATAATTGAATAATACACGAGATAAGTGGAGCTCAATATCTTTTCTCTCACAACTACATCTCTCTCCCTGTTTCTTCTTCCTACAAACACAAGTCACAATTCTTACAACAAACTCCAATAGTTCATTTAATAGCCAAATACAATGTTATAAACCACATTTGTAGTTGACAGAATATGACAAAAAACGTCTTACATGTGTATATATAACATCAAATCACTTTTCATCAAGGCTTCGCCATTTTCGAAAATTCTAATCAGTCAAACATCTACAAAATCAAAAAGCCGTTCATCTCTATGAGATCTATTGTTGGTGATTGCTATTATTGCAGATAGACTTGGTGATGTTTGTTTAGACCGTTTTCTTTTGCTCAATTAATCTGTTCAGTTGTCGGATATCTATTTTTTGGGGAGTAAGGCTATATTTAGAATTGTTTATTGTCGATGTATAGCCTTGATGTTGTTACTTAAGCATGCCAAGATGAGAGGCTAACTAGTATATATTCCATAAACCAAAAGTCACTATGACAACTCAAATCTATCAAATGTACAAAATCTAACAACAAAACACGCTCAAGCAACAAAACTAAACTTCGCTCAATGCCGAGTCTCCCGGACTGACGCTTTGGGCGTCCAGCTGGTCTCCTAGACTGACGCTTTGGGCGTCCGACTTCGTCCCTGAGCTAGCATCTTCGCCGGTCTCTTCTAGAACCGGCAACACCTCCACATATTCCTCTTCAACTGTGATCTCTACCTCCGCATCTTCTTCAACTGTGATCTCTACCTCCGCATCCTCTTCAACCGTGATCTCTACCTCCGCATCCTCTGGTGGTGTGTCACTGATGAGATGTGGAGGCATAGACACCGTAGGCGGTGACTGATGGGACGTGGAGGCATCCGCAGTCCCTCACATCGTATTTCAACTATCTCTTCATCACTATGTACAACCTCCGTACAAGTGGGCGGGGGCAGTGATTGTTGCAACGTGGGGGCATCTGTTGGCTCTTCAAGCACTGTGCTTTTATGCTTTGACCCCATCTGCAAATTCATTAAAGACCGCATTAGATAAAGATTTACGGTAGGTCAGTAGCAGTATTAGTTACAAAACTGAAAGTGATTGCAAAACCTGAATAACAAGGGCATAGAAGGGAAGAGTGTTGTAGCTGCCAAGGACTTGTACTATCACCCTGCATTAAATTCATTGAACACGTTACTTAAATTCATAGAAGGGAAGAGTGTTAAAAATATGTTAGATGATGTAGAAATGCTAATAACTATATTATATATACTTACGCTACAATAATCCTGATAATAAACCCAACGTCATACGGTACAAGAACACAGTTATCGATCCCATATTTGCCACTGCAAAAATACGAAACGTTATTATTTCAATTAAATAATTTGTTGTCAGAAAAGGAAAAAGTATAGTAGTAATGAATTAGTAGACGATTACTTACTATGACCCATATTGTGAAAGATATATTAAAGGTGTTCTGTCATAAAAACAATAATCAATTAAGTATTAATCAACCTCTAATAATTACTACTATTAGTTAAGAAACTTGAAGCTATATTTACCGTAAATAGGATGAAACGGAGAAATGTCATCACGAGCTGGGGGCGATTGAACCAGAAGAGTTGGTTGATTGTTGAAGAGTCAAGATGGCCTGAAGCCACTTTTTCCACTATGGTTTCCACTTTTGCTCCGACAATCAGCATTGCCTGCATTATTACAAACATAATACTAATATTAGTACTTGTCATCATTTCTATTCCTAAAATAGAAAATTGTTTTTGAGAAAATTAATAATATACTCACAAGTAGAGGTAGAAATGGGAACTCTGCCATATGAAGAAACACCCTCCTATAACAATTAGTAATTAGATTAACTAATGATATACTACTCATTTAAATCATAAATAATGTACTATTGAACTTACCAAGTAGATTACCAAACATGAATATGACCACCAGCATATACATGATTGGGCTGTTAACAAATAAATAAAATATTATTAGTAAATCAAAAAGGAAATTAATTATATAGTATATTTTAATGGTGATTAATATGATTTCCTTGACTTACTGTATACCGATGACTGCTTTGAAATCATCTTCAAGTGATTGTTGAACATGCTTCTGAAAATTGGCTGAGTCATCTGCTGCCTGCCACAATCAAAATTAGGTAAATTATAGTACTCCATGCATTCCATGCATTTATTATCTGTTACACAATCACGAAAAGAAGCAAATACGTAAAATAATCAATTGCGTTAGTATATAAATTGACTCTAAATCACATAGAGACGAGCATTTCAGTTTTTCTAATTTATAGTAATAAAAACTTAAATATAAAATAAAATACACAATTTTAGAATTAATATTGAATTGTTTTAGTTAACTCATACATCGTCGCAAATGCATTGTTTTGTGTTTATATTCACATATATAGCTTAACTCTATAAAAACTCAACTCTGATTGCAATTTAAAAAACACTAATTATTGAAAACATGACATGTTTAAGAATAAATTTTAAATATGTTGCTTCCTGTTATGATTATAATATTTTAGATAAACGCTAATAATTAAATAATTAATGTGTAGTATTTAATTTGCATTGCGTTCGTGAAAAAATGACTTGAAATTTGCACGGTGCGTGACTTGAAATTTGCACGACTTGAAATTTGCACGGTGCGTGACTTGAAATTTGCACGACTTGAAATCTGCACGGTACGTGACTTGAAATTTGCACGGTACCATATGTATAAGGTTAAACCCTAGTAATTGAATAATTGAATAATACACGAGATAAGTGGAGCTCAATATCTTTTCTCTCACAACTACATCTCTCTCCCTGTTTCTTCTTCCTACAAACACAAGTCACAATTCTAGCAACAAACTCCAATAGTTCATTTAATAGCCAAATACAATGTTATAAACCACATTTGTAGTTGACAGAATATGACAAAAAGCGTCTTACATGTGTATATATAACATCAAATCACTTTTCATCAAGGCTTCGCCATTTTCGAAAATTCTAATCAACCAAACGTCTACAAAATCAAAAAGCCATTCATCTCTACCGCTCTCAGGAAGTCTATCAACATCAGGGATGACAAATATCTTTGTCCAACTGTGCTCATCTTCCATCAACCTGATTATAATGCACCCATTGGTGGTTGAAATATCGCTTATACAAAGGCTATCCCGCAAAACACAGAGTGACCTACTAAAGTAAATCCCACAATCCCGCAAAACACAGAGGACCCACAAAGGCAATCCTGTAGTAGTAGGAGGAGGTGCAGGGAAGGTGCTAAAAAGTTCCGTTTCAAGATCAAAGCAACGAATCCATATGCCAGAGCCTCTTCTTGTTTCCTTGACGGTCCAACAAAGATTCCCATTCACGAGTACCCCTCCAACATCGTTATATAACTTGAGCGAGCCACCAAAGGGAACTTTCACTCATATTATACGCTTATGTGACATTTTTAATGCATTAAAAGAGTTGATGTGTAATTGTAAATATACTACCACACTTTAATAAGTGTTTTCGTTGTTGATGTCACAAACATGTAAATCAATAAATGGAAGTGTCATGTACAAACGTAAGATTAAGATAATTTATTGTCAATTTAGGGATGATTTCTTTTGCGGCCTAAATTTTTCAAAATTGTGATATATGTTTTCATTTATGTTATAAGTTTACTATAGTATGGTGAAATGTATATTAAACTACAAGTTAGTGTATTTTTTTAATATAAAGTGTGTTTAATACTCCTCCGTCCAATTAAATATGAAACATTTGAGAATCGACATAAGATTTTATGTAGTGTTATTTTGTGAGAGTAGAGTAAGAGAGATGAAAAAGTAGAGATAGAGTTGTTTCTATTTTAGGAAATGTTTCATTTTTAACGGGACAATAAAAAAACGAAAACGTTCCATTTTTAACTGGACAGATAAAGTATATAATAAGAAAAACTATTTAGTTAATAAATTTAATTTAAATTATTGATATAATGTTGTGTGATTTATGTGTAATTTAAATAAATATGTAGGTGTAATTGAAAAGGTATAAAAAGTAGGTGGATATGAAATATTCTTTTAGATTTGAGTTTGGTGTAAATGAATAGAGTAAAATTACTTTTGCTATTAACATATGGAGGTGGATCCTCTGTAAATAACAGATGATGTTGTGCTTGAAACCCTAACACAGCAGATGATGTTGTGCTTGAAACGCATCATAAAACGAATGGAACGCATACAATGCATATTTTAGTTTTATTTCCTTTTCCCCTTTATTCACCTGAAGCAAAACTAAATCAAATCACACCGCCTGGGCCCGCTCTCTCACATACAATAAAAATCACCCCTACGCAGACCACCGCTGGGCCAATACTAAAATTACATAAAACTAAGTATTATTGATATAAAAATATATTATCATAACAAATATTATGAAAAGAATTTTATTCAGCATAAAGATCAACAATGAATATTTATTAAGTTGAAAAATAGAACTCCCCCTTCCCCAAAAAGTTGAAAAGTTATAAATAGTACGAATTTTAATATGCAATTGGTGAAATGAGTATTGGTAGATTGTGGAATCCATATTATAAATGATGTATATGATTATTATTTTGAAAACTTTCCATATTTAGACTTTATATAATTTTAGAGGACGACCCAAAATGATTAAACTAGTCTATTTTATTGAAACGGGTGAAGTATAAGGGTTAGTTGATTTATAGAAATTAAGATATGACTATTTTAGAAAAAATATTCAAAGTTTAAATGAAAAAACTAGAATAGATTATTTTATCTTTCTGAATATTATACGGAGTAAAATATGTTGGCAATTGAAACTAAAAATATAACACATAACTGTCCCACATCGGTGTTAAGAGAAAACTGAAACTAGTGTATAAATCTCATGGGCTCCTCCTCCTACCACCAATTGGTTTTAGGATATAACCCATGGATTTCTATCATGGTATCTGAGCGGGTCGCCGACTGTGGGTCAAATTTAACTGACCCAGGCAGTATATCTGGGCCGAAATCGAAAAAATGACTGACCCAACAGGTATATCTGGACTTTATAATTTGGGCCAAGTGGTCCAACCGATTTTAAAAAAATTTGGCCAATTGTTCAATCGATTAGAAAAAAAGTCTAACACCTCCAAGGTTCACCTTGAAGGGTTTGAGGAAGGGTGTTGACAATTGAAACTAAAAATATAACATATAACTGTCTCACATCGGTATCAAGAGAAAACTTCCTCCTATCACTAATTGGTTTTCGGTTTCTATCAAAATAGATAAAATAGATAAAAAAAAAACATCCTCCTATCACTAATTGATTTTAGGTTTCTATCAAAATAGATAAAATAGATAAGAAAAAACTTCCTCCTATCACTGATTGATTTTAGGTTTCTATCAAAATAGATAAAATAGATATATGTATAACTAGGGGCGAACTCACGTTTGGGGGCACGGGTTTCCATGGAACCCCCAACCATTTGAAATAAGACTATATATATTATATGCATTTGCAAGTTAATAAAGTAACATGTAGCGGATCTAGTCTCCATAGGCGGCTTTTATCCTACAGATCGGCGGTTATATCCCCGTGGCAGCGTTTTTTAGTGGTGTTTGTTTGGTGATTATTTTTGCGTTTTATGGTGTTTGTTTGGTGATTAATTATTAATTTCTTTTAGTTCTTTTTTGAATTTCTTTTAGTTCTTTTTTGCATTATATGGTGTTTGTTTGGTGATTAATTATTAATTTTTCACACTAATCATATGTATTGTAATTAAGTCTCGCATAGCTACTTTTGTTTGATAATTAAAATTTTAATTTCTCACATGAGTAGAATCATTTGCCTAGTTATTAAAGCCATAAATTTTTTGCATAGATACAACATTTGTTTTGTAATTTGTTTATATACGTATATATTTTTAATTTCTCACACAGTCATGATAATAGATTTTATTATAGATAAATTAACTTATTTATCCAATGCTCATATTTAATTCATTTATAGAGTATAATTTTTTGGTTTTTTACCCTAGTAAATTTGAATAAATTTTATTTTATTTCTAATCTGTGTAAATCTTGTTATTGTATGATCATAATTATGCTCCATATACATAATCCTTTTCTCTCAAATTTCATCGCATGTATCTTTAATTTATACTTACTATTGTCCATTCTCAAATTATTCGTTATACACGTAGTGTTTATGTCAGGATTGTTTAGGGTGCATTGACACTAAAAACATGTAGTAGTTGGATCTCCCCATATAAAAATTCTGCGTCCACCATTGTGTATAACGTGATAGTAAATTTGGATATATACTATTACAAATTTTTAATCCATGCACCTGAATTTTGAATTTCATATACCATGGTCCATGATAATGGAGTACTGAAGTAGTACTTGTTTTTACATAATATATTCAAATATTATTGTATGTGAGATACTTGTTTTTACATAATATATTCAAATATTATTGTATGTGAGAGAGCGGGGCCAGGCGGTGGTGTGATATGATTTAGTTTTGCTTCAGGTAAATAGAGGGGAAAAGGAAATAAAACTAAAATATGCATTGTCTGCGTTTCATTCGTTTTATGCTGCGTTTCAAGCACATCATCCTCTGCTGTGTTATTTACCACAGCACAGGATCCACCTCCATTATACCTAAAAATGAGTTTGAGTTTAGTGAGATGACCTTAGAATTATGTTCAATTAAGCATTAAAAATCAATAAATGGTTTTTTTTCCCCTCTATAATTAAATCAATGGGATGAATTCTTGAATCATCTCACCAGCTCTCCGAATTGCAACATGTTCAACATTTACCTAGTTGTTTTTGAATAGCAATGAATTGGAGCCTACAATAAACATGCGATTCTTACTTACAAAAATGAATTGGACATTGGAAATGGAACATTGATTCATCTAGGGCTCATCTTCCCCGATACTTTTAATCCTATATTTTATTACATCAACGCACACGAGAGTAGCTATTGTTCAATAAACCACACAAATTTTGCACACGGACAAGTATTTATATTTAACAAATATTTGTAATTTGAATGTCACTATAATAGTATACGTATTATTAATGTCACTATAATATTCTCCATATTTTGCAAAAAAAGAACAGAAAATAAGCAGGGCCGTATCTATTTAAAGTCATCACTATCATCTTTTTAGTTGAGCTCAAAACGACATCATTTTTTTCATTTAATCCTTGTTTCATTTATAGTCGAGCAAGAGAAATTTCTTTTGCATTTGGACTTGTCTATTTTAAATGATAGACTCCAAATCGAATAACGATCTTTTGGGAACTAACAATTATTTTATATTCCCTCCGTTCCAACTAAGTTGAGACAAAATTTTTGGACACGGATATTAAGAAATTGTATTGAAAAGTAAGAGAGAAGAATAAAGCAGGAGAAATAAAGAGAGAGTAAAGTAGGTGATGGAATAAAGTAAGAGTGATTAGATGTTTTGTTTTTTATTAAAAAGGAAAATGACTTAATTTAGTTGGAACATCACAAAAAAGAATACGATTCAACTTCGTTGGGATGAATGGAGTATATTTTTTTACTCACTTTAATCCAATTATTTCTTGAGGAAGCTATTTAATTGAGCCCAGTTGAATTAATGCAATTCATATTCTATTTGAGCCCAAGAACAATTTTGGAGCCCAATAAATCAAATAAATTTTGTTGAGCCCAAATCCTCATTTTTCTCCAAGAGTTTTCAGAAATAGAGTGAAGTTGGGGGAGAATTAGCATGCCTTCACGAACCGTTGAACAATTCAAACGAGTTGGACTCAATTTAATGGAAGGGTTATCTCCATGGAAATATTTAAATGCGAAGTAAGAAATTTAAGTTCAGAAAATTAAGCTATTGAGATGGGCTTTTTCAACTAAAGTATTTTCATGTATTTGATTTAATATAGGTATTTAATTTCCAACTTATAGTATTAAAAATTCAAATCAATAAGATGATTGCAAAAAGTACTATATGATTGGTTATTTTAAAAATAAAATTGACCAGTTTTTTTTTCAAACAATCTACACTCTAAACAAATAGAAAGTGTTATAGTACTTGTTTGATAGTTTTTCAAGATTAAAATTGAGATTAGAATCGTGACAAAATTAAGACAAAAGACAAAATAAATTAACATTCTATTTTTTTATTTGATCAAAATATTAAAAGTAAGATAATTTTATTAAAACATTAAATTATAGGTTTAACATAAGTACTACTATCAATCTACCAACCGCAACCTCAATATTAATATAACAATTCTATAGAAATATCCATATTCTACACATGTACCTTTATTAGGATTACCCAAACAAAATTAGGGTTTGGAAACTAATTAGGCCATGCTTGGTATAATGGAATGGAATTAGGCCATGTGTTTTTGTGTGTATGTTCTGTGTGAGTGTGTTGCTATGTGTTTAGGGGTGGGTCGATACGATATATCGTATCGAAAACGTTGTATCGTGTATCGTATCGAAAATATCGATATGAAATAATTTCATATCGTTATCGTATCGATATTTCGATATATCGTATCGAAATTCGATATATCGTTAAATATCGATATATATCGAAAATTTCAATATATATCGATATATATCGAAAATATAATATCGATATATATCGAAAATATCGATATATCGAAAATTTTCGATATATATCGTATTTTCGATATAAAACGATATATCGCGATATAAGGAAATTCATATCGTTATCGTATCGAAAGTTTTCGATACAATATCGTATCGTATCGAAAATTACGATATATCGAAAATTCGATAATTTTTCGATATTTTTCAATACGATACGAGCGATATATCATTTTTTCGGTATTTTTCTCCAGCCCTAGTCTCAGTTGCGCCAAATCCGACCAAAAAAGTAAGTTAGCTTAACTGAGAATACTATCAATATTATTAATTGGACAATCAAAATTTAAATAATTAACCAAACTAAATTTATCTCACGCTTTCTTTTTTTATGATAGATGATGTTAAATTTCTAATATCTTGTCCCACATCGGCTTGGTGATGATCCTATCTCTTCTATATAAGTATGGATAACCCTCCCTCTTATAAGGCCTTTTAAGGGGTGAGTGGCCCATTTCTAATATGGTATCAGAGCAGGGCCCAAGTCGATGATGGTTTATCTCTTATTCTCTTCTCTTGCCTACCCACGTGATGGAAGTCCGATGTGTCATTCCGGCCCACACGTGAGGGGGCGTGTTAAATTTCTAATATCTTGTCCCACATCGGCTTGGTGATGATCCTATCTCTTCTATATAAGTATGGATAACCCCCCCTTATAAGGCCTTTTAAGGGGTGAGTGACCCATTTCTAATAGATGATGTGAGTAATATAGTAAGTATCCAAATTTGTATTGAATTAATGTGAAACCAGATTTATTACCATCTACATATTTAAAAATGTGACGATTTTTAAATCAATAACTTATTTTCGTCTATTTAACAAAGCCAATAGGGTGAATTATTGAATCATATCACCCTATCTGAAATCTAAACATGTCGAAGATTTATTTGGTTGTGTTTGTAATAACAAACATTTTGAGGTCATTTGTTGTTCATGGCTGCGCCTTCAGTACTAAGAAGCGCCACGTTCATATCATAAATCTTCTCCCACAAAATTCCTTGCCTCTGACGGTGCATTGTAAATCTCGTGATGACGATTTTTGGTATCACAATATTACTGAAGGTCAAGACTATAACTGGAGTTTCTGCCCTAATATTTGGGGTACCACTTTCTTTCTTTGTGATTTTTGGTGGGCTCCGAAGCAATTTTCTCTCTATGTTTTTAAAGGTGATCAGTATCATCTTCAAAAATCATTAAATGTGTGGGTGGCAAAGAGTGATGGTATTTACTTTGCAAATGATCTCTTAGAGTCGTCTTTGAAGCAATATGTTTCGTGGTAGCTTTACTAGTGATTAAATTGTATTCCAATTTATCTTATACGCATTACTGTTATTAATCTTGAGATTTTTTGAGATTCAAATTAAATTACTCCACAGTTAAATACTCCATCTTTTTAATTTCTCACTCTTTTATCTTTTTTCTAATCTATAACCGTCCAACGGAAGAATACAGTTGTATGCAATTATCTCAATTAACGTCCAATGAAGATTTTCATTAAAGAGTACACCCCATTTAAGGTTGTCAAAATACCTTAAATGGGTCGATACAATCGATACAAACATGGGTCGCGTCCCGACCCATAGCCACCTAACCTGGCTCTGATACAGTTTTTTATGACAGAATAGGGCAATTGTGAATCGAGAAACAAAAGAACGTAAATGGACACAGATTTACGTGGTTCAGATATTATTCAGAGTGTTTTCGGATTATGGCTACAGATTGGATCTGATTGGATTTCAGATCACAAAATTATGTGCTCTACTCCCATATAAATAGGCACACATGACAGACTGGGCCTAGGAAACATAATCCTATCCCAATTAGGAAACCTAATCCTATACAGATTCAAGGCATACTAACAAGAGGGACTGTTTTCCACGTGTCGGTCCCAACGGTGCATACTTGGCACTCATATTGGCACGATGGTAATGGATTCTTTTTGTACTCGTCAACGAAGTGGTTTTTTGACGCGAACCCTAACCACCTTACATCGGTCAGTCGTTCCGCTCACACTAAATCCAAAATTCTCAACTGCAAGATGATCTTTTAAGGTAGTTTGTCGAGGAGAAGGGAGCATGATATAGTTACGTGTGACTGGATTGCACAAGATAAGATCATCATGATTGACGCCACGTAGAATTGCAGCATCCGCATTCGAACATAAACGGTAAAATTTAAAGATTGTACCATGATAAACTTGATCATAATAACTTAGATATCCCACATTAATCACCATATCGCTAGACAACACACATTAGAGAAACTCATTTTATAAACATACTAATAATTAATTCATCAATCTGTTTTTCATCAGAAAGTATATAGCAAGAAAAGCTACACCAAGTCATAAATAAAACCCAAGAACTACAAATAATATCTAAGCAAAAGAGGTATACTCTCTCAAGTTCCTCACCATTTATGCATTTCACAATCAAACATGAAAGAAACTACAAAGTCACAACTCAAAACGAGCTTACATTCTCCATTGCAAAACTCTTGAGAGAGACAAAGCTCGGGGCATACACGATTGTAGAGGGGAACATTAGAAGATCCTCTCGAGACACAATGTCGTAGTCAAAAGTTTTCATCTTATTGGAATAGCAGAATAGCGTGCCATCCTCCCATTCCATCAAGGCGTCGCCATTTTCGAATATTCTAATCGGCCAAACATCAACAAAACCAAAAAGCCATTCATCTCTACCGCTCTCACAAAGTCTATCAACATCAGGGATGACAAATATCTTTGTCCAATTGTGCTCGTATTCCTCCATCAACCAGATTATAATGCACCCATCAGTGGTTGAAATATCGATTACGCAAAGGCAATCCCGCAAAATAAGATCTACAAGAAGCATGGATACTATAGTCTTACAACAGTGTGAAAAAATGATAAAATAAGCATCAATTTACTGCGAAATAAGTTAGCACAATATTTTATTCTTGAGTATTGGTCGGGCTGACCCAAGAAAGAAGCAAGCCCGATCCAGAATTTTGTTCACACATTCGATTTCATGTTGGGCCATGACGGCTCAATTATACTCATTGGGCCGGACCAACACTTCTTCATGTAAAGCCCATTTATTAGGATCAAGTCATACTACTAAATTCAATTTTTCATAAAATTTATACTATATATTAAATAAAAAATAAAAATTATTGTAAACCAAAATTTAGAATATGTGTATTTATGGATGAAAATATAAAATAAATAAAATTGGTCGAGCACGTCGGTTGGTCTCAGTTGGGCCAAATCAAAAATTTGTTATTCGCAAATTTTGATCGACTAGCTTAATTGATCAGAAAACTATCAATATTATTAATTGTACAATCAAAATTAAATAATTAACAAAACAAGCAAACTAAATTTATCTCAAGTTTCCTTTTTTCTCATCTGATACCTTATGCTGAGTTGGGACATTTAATGATAGAAGATGGGATAATACTTTCTCCAAATTTGTATTGAATTAATGTGAAACAAGATTTTTTAGCATCTAAATATTTCGAATTATGATAAATTTTAGTAATAAATAACTCATTTTCTCCTATATAATGAAGCCAATAGGGTGAATTATTGAATCGTCTCACCCTATCAGAATTTGAACATGTTGAAGATTTATTTTGTAGTGTTTTGTAATAGCAAACGTTTTGCAGCCATTTGGTTCATGGTTGCATCTTCCGTACTAAGAAGCGCAATCTTAAATCTTCTCCCGAAAAATTCCCTATCTCTGGCGGCATTGTGCATCTCACGATGACGATTTTTGTGATTCAAATTAAATTACTCCACAATTAGATACTCCATCTTTATAATTTCTCACTCTTTTTTCGTTTTGCTCATATATAACCGTCCAAAGGAAAAATGCAGTTGTATGCAATATCTTAATTAACGTCCAATGAAGATTTCCATTAAAGAGTACACCCCTTTAAGGTCGTCGAAAAACCTTAGTGGGCCCAGAGGGAACTTTTCTCCACGTGTCAATCCCAACGGTGCATACTTGGCACTCATATTGGCACGATGGTAATGGATTTTTCTTGTACCCGTCAATGAAGTGGTTTTTTGATGAAAACCCTAACCACCTTATATAGGCCGACGTTCCGCTCACACCAAATCCAAAATTCTCAACTGCAAGCTAATCTTTTGAGGTAATTTGTCGAGGAGAAGGGAGCTTGATATATATAGTCACATGTGACTGGATTGCAAAGGATAAGATCACCATGATTGCCGCCACGTAGAAAGATAAAACCATTAGCTGAACTACGAATTGACTCACCAAAGGGGAGTTCGAAGTCGAACACTACATCCTCATCAGAATTGCAGCATCCGTATTCGAACATGAACGGCAAAATTTAAAGATTGTACCATGATAAACTTGATCGTAACAACTTAGATATCCGACATTAATCACCATACCGCTAGACAACACACATTAGTGAAACTAATTTAATAAACATACTAATAATATATTCATCGATCTGTTTTTCATCAGAATGTATATAGGAAGAAAAGCTACACCAGATCATAAATAAAACCCAAGAATCTACAAATAGTATCTTAGCAAAAGAGGTACAATCTCTCAAGTTTCTCACCGTTTATGCATTTCACAATCAGACAAGAAAGAAACTACAGAATCACAACTCAAAATGAGCATGCATTTTCCATAGCAAAACTCTTGAGAGAGACAAAGCTCGGGGCATACACGAATGTAGAGGGGAACGGTGCACGATCCTCTTGAGACACAATGTCGTAGTCAAAAGTTTTCGTTTCAATGGAATAGCAGAATAGCGTGCCATCCTTGCATTCCATCAAGACGTCGCCATTTTCGAAAATTCTGATCGGCCAAACATCA
This sequence comes from Salvia hispanica, assembly GCF_029641045.1. Taxonomy (NCBI): domain Eukaryota; kingdom Viridiplantae; phylum Streptophyta; class Magnoliopsida; order Lamiales; family Lamiaceae; genus Salvia; species Salvia hispanica. Next base: position 2,744,539 of record NC_142696.1, read on the forward strand.
ACATCAGGGATGACAAATATCTTTGTCCAACCATGCTCGTATTCCTCCATCAACCAGATTATAATGCACCCATCAGTGGTTGAAATATCAGTTACACAAAGGCAATCCCGCAAAACACAGAGTGACCTACTGGAGTAAACACCTGTACTACTAGGAAGAGGAGGTGCGGGGAAGGTGCTAAAAAGTTCCGTTTCAAGATCAAAGCAACAAATCCATTCACCAGAGCCTCTTCTTGTTTCCTCGACGATCCAATGAAGATTCCCATTCACAAGTACCCCTCCAACATCTTCCCATAACCTGAGCGAGTCACCAAAGGGAACTTTTCTCCACGATCCAGTTCCAACAGTGTATACTTGGCACTCATAATTGCACTCCTCCTCCGATGATTTTTCAACGAAAATCCTGACCACCTTATATTGGCCGGTCATTCTGCTCACTCCAAATCCAAAATTTTCCATGTCAATCTGGACATCTGGGGTGGTTTGTCGTGGACAAGGGAGCATGATATAGTCAGATGTGATCGGATTGCACAGGATAAGATCACCAAAAGCAAAGTCTTTTAGAAAGAACAAACCATTGACTGAACTATGAATCATTTCATCGAAAGGGAGTTCGAAGCTGAAGGTCACGTCCCACTCTTGCTCCTCATCAAGCTCTTCCACAATTTCAACCATTTTGAATGACCGTGGTTGTGTTTCAACTGCAAACCCCGGGACTGATCTCGATATGTGTGCATTCACAAATTCAGGAGTAGCGAGCAGACCGAGCCATGGCTTACAAACACACTTGCACGCCATAACATCTAGAGTGGGGACTCTTGAGAGGATATCTAATACGATTTCTGATGGAAGATATTTGAAGAAATCTTCGCCCATTTTGGAATTACCCGCAATTTTCTTCATCTCAAAGCTCAATAACACCTTCATCATTAAAATTGAATTTAGTATATTTGGTTTGTGGCTGATAACAAATTTGAAACAGAATTACAAATCGATTTTAAGTTATAATTATACATACACAAAAATCTGCAGCAACATAATCTTAAAATCACAGCATCAAAATGCAGGATTACAACAAAATTGAACATAAGCCTAAAACCCTAATTTAACAAGACTGAATTCTTCAAAATCATTAAGGCCTAAAACAAGATCTATAAGAAACAAAACATATGGATGCTATATTCTAACAAAGCCACCAAAAAATGCATCAATTTACAGCGAAATCTTTAACAAGACAGAATTCATCAAAATCATTAAGGCCTGAAAAAGCAAAACAATTTACGGAGAAATCTTAAAAAACAAGGGCATGCAGCTAGAAAACGAGCCAAAATAGAGAGATTGAAAAATGTTGAGTGATGAATAAGAAAGTTCATTTACCTTCCGGTGGAAATGCGGTGGAGACGGCGAATCTTCAGAGTGGCGTCGCTGAGGTCTAAATGTGTTTTGAGATTTGAAATAATAAAAGTGTTAAGAAAGTGATTGTATTTATAAGTGGTTTTTTTTCCAGAGAATCAATAGTGGACCCACTCAAAAACCTGACATGTTTGGTCGGAAGGAAACCTTTTTTAACAACCTGATTCAGAGAAGTTTAGAAATACATAATAAAATTAGAGAGATTAAAATAACCTTGTTCTCAAGGTTGATGACTTGTAGTGTTATATCTAAGACAACAAAGGAAAATGCATTGTTGATGGAATACCGGTTGTAGGAATACGACAAGAAGCATCTGCATTCGAGACTAGATCATCAGGTATGTGCGTCATAGACTCATAGACGCCGATATAGTAAGTTGGAGGAACATCAAGCCACCTGTCACATATTATGTACTCATAATAATAATGACTATTCGCCGGTCTTTTAACTGCAACATTAAATTTAAAGGTTATATTATTTTGACGGACTCGATCGTAATAACTTAGATATCTGATATTACCTACCATATCGCGCGATAGACCAACACGCGTAATTCTTTTCAATTGATGATGTTCATACCTCTACTACACGGTACTATTATATGCTAGCAAAGGATAATATGCCTGGGCGTAGCTCAGTTGGTTCCGAAAGGTTAGATTTGCCCAAATTTAAAAAAGGATAAAATATTAATAGCAACATTCCATATATGATATTTCTTTGCATCACATATGGGTGCAATTAATTTAGTCCTAATCCCCAATCCATTCAACAAAATATAATTTGGTAAATTAGGTATGGCTAATAAATTTTTTTGGCAAAGTACTAAATCATTTTAGGTTATACATATACAAAATTTTGCAGCAATAAAATATTTACTACATTATACTATCAAAATATAGAGAAAAATGAAAGTCCAATCTGGAATTTTGTTCATACAGGGGAGTGCTCAAATCCATAACCCAATTTATGTCAAATATCCATTTTGATCTCATCCCTTTATTTTATCAATCTAACGGCCAAGACACATGCTCCTTTTATTAATAAAACTATTATTTTAATTCAAGAAAGGGTAGATTTGGTATGAGAAATTTAGTTAGTTTCCTTCCATGATTTACGTTATATATGCTTCCTAAATTCAAGGCTACCAAGATTTGATTTTCTTAATTAATTATCTTAATCTAAACCACATCTTTCTACAATAAAATTGTTATTGCATTTATAATTGAAAGCTTAGAAAATTTTATTTTTTAAGATATACTACTTACTTTTTTTAATTTAGCAATTCATACATCAAAGCTGTGACGACTTACATTATTGATAACATAAGTTTACATTATTTAAGATAACAAACTGTAATACATGATGAATACATTATAATGTAACATAATCTGTTAAATAATGTACCATGTTCCACAAATAATGTCAACACAGAAAACAATATCTACATTACATTTGCAATACTAAACACAGTACAAAATCATGCTACACTGTTCATGTTCTCCTAAAATAGAGTACATCATCCCTATTTCGACGACCTTCGTCCCCTACATCTTCTATATTCATCTCTTCAAAGTAATCATCAAAGTTATCTTCATAATCTACTCTTGTCCTCTTCCATCCTCTTCCATCCTGTTCATGTTCTCCTAAAATAGAGTACATCATCCCTATTTCGACGACCTTCGTCCCCTACATCTTCTATATTCATCTCTTCAAAGTAATCATCAAAGTTATCTTCATAATCTACTCTTGTCCTCTTCCATCCTGTTCAAAAGTTAATAATAAAAGTGAGACTATTATCGCATATTGAACAATGTACGTCATATATGTGTTAAAATAAAGACATGCTGAAAATGAATCTGTATTAATGTATCAAACTGGGGTAAATAATGTAAATTATAGACTTAAAAAATGAACACAACAATTCACAATAATGTAGTACAAACATGGCGACTAATGTACGCACCCCGTTTACATTATTGCTATTAATAGTATACATTAGTGTATAAAGACTGCTGTAATGTACTAATTGTGGGTAATAATGTAATGTGCAACACAAACACTTTGCATAACATAACTCATACGCATGATTACAGTGTTGATAAACATGCAATACATTATTATCGGTTGTCTATTGGATAATGTATCGAACGGTGGTTAATAATGAAACAAAGGGCATGCAGAGAATGTCAACACACAACTTAATCCAGGGCGCATCCTAAGTTACATTACTAACAACGATACGATACATTATTTCATGCTTTCTAGTTGATAATGTAACTCATTCTTGTTGATAATGTAACACACGATATTAATTTTGCTCTAAATACATAACTCCCACCAAACAGACAATACACAATTAAACAAAACACCACAACTCATGCCCACCGTCACTTCACAACATCAAAACCATGGACTAGTTCAAACAAATAACCAAAAGCAAACAAACAAACAAAAGCTACCCAAAGTTATATTGAATAATGTAAATTACCTTATTCCTGACAAAAACCAAAGCTTTAACTACAAAATTATTAATTTTCACGAAAATTCTAGAATTCGTAATCAATTTAAATATAAAATTGAACCCTTCAATTCGGGCAATCTATACAATAATGTATACGGGAGTTGGTTGATAGAATCAAGTGTGTATATTACCTTAAAATTGCCGTACTGTGCAATCCTGAAATGTAGATTTCTGGGCAACGACAGTCGCAGAAGTCAATTGATATTGCCGCCGCCGTGTTTAGAGGATTGCTACACTTTGCCGGTCGTCGAAAGGTTTTTTTTCCGATTTCAATGACCGAATGCCGCCTCCAGATTTTCAGAAGACGAAGAGTCGACGGAACTAGGGTTGAAAATCGAGAGAGAATGTTGAAATTAGGTTTTCTTCGATTGTGAAAAATGTGATACAGAAATCAGGAGAGAGAGTGGTATGTGGAATGTTGATTGATATGAACGTGTAAATTAAATGGCGAAAATGTCTCTCCTTCCGTTATTAAACTGAATTATGATTATGATGTTCCAATTTTACCCTCATAATGTAGCCAGAGCCTCTTAATAATGTAACACGGAGTATGACCTGTAGAATACATCTCATCCGCCCATAATCTTGATCTAAAGGTTATTATTAAATTTGAACTTAACACTAAGGAGCCATTAGGACCATAGTGTACCCTACATTCGAATTATACTCATTGGGCCAGACCAACACTTATTCATGTAATGCCCATTTATTAGGATCAAGTCATACTACTAAATTCAAGTTTTCTTAAAATTTATACTAAGTATATATTAAATAAAAATAAAAATAATTGAAAAAACATGTAGAATATGTGTATTTATAGATGAAAATACAAAATAAATAAAATTGGTCGAGCACGTCGGTTGGTCTCAGTTGGGCCAAATCCAAAATTTTTGCGAATAACAAATTTTGATCGACTAGCTTAATTGAGAAAATTATCAATATTACTAATTGTACAATCAAAATTTAAATAATTAACAAAACAAGCAAACTAAATTTATCTCAATTTTCCTTTTTCTCATCTGATACCTTATGCTGACTTGGGACATTTAATGATAGATGATGGGATAATACAGTATCCAAATTTGTATTGATTTAATGTGAAATAAGATTTTTGTAGCATCTAAATATTTCGAACTGTGATAAATTTTAGTAATAAATAACTAATTTTCGCCTATATAATGAATCCAATAGTGTGAATTATTTAATCATCCCACCCTATCTAATTTTAACATGTTGAAGATTTATTTTGTTGTTTTTGTAATAGCAAACATTTTTCAGCCATTTGATGTTCATGGTTGCATCTTCCGTACTAAGAAGCGCAACGTTCATGTCTTAAATCTTCTCCCGAAAAATTCCCTTCCTCTGACGGTGCATTGTGCATCTCACGATGACGATTTTTGTGATTCAAATTAAATTACTCCACAATTAAATAATCCATCTTCATATTTCTCACTCTTTTATCATTTTCTCATCTATAACCGTCCAAAGGAAAAATGCAGTTGTATGCAATATCTCAATTAACGCCCAATGAAGATTTCCATTAAAGAGTACACCCCCTTTAAGGTCATCGAAAAACCTTAGTGGGCCCGGAGGGAAGTTTTCTCCACGTGTCAATCCCAACGGTGCATACTTGGCACTCATATTGGCACGATGGTAATGGATTCATTTTGTACTCGTCAACGAAGTGGTTTTCTTATGAAAACCCTAACCACCTTTGATAGGCAGTCGTTCCGCTCACACTAAATCCAAAATTCCTAACTGCAAGTTGATCTTTTAAGGTAGTTTGCCGAGGAGAAGGGAGCATGATATAGTTACGTGTGACTGGATTGCACAAGATAAGATCATCATGATTGATGCCACGTAGAAAGATCAAACCATTAGTTGAATGATGGATTGACTCATCAAAGGGGAGTTCGAAGTTGAACACTACGTCCTCATCAAAATTGCAGCATCCGCATTCGAACATGATCGGTTAAATTTAAAGATAGTACCATGATAAACTCGATCATAATAACTTAGATTAGGGATGGCAATTTTTGATCCGACACTAATCCGCACGAAGACGAAGTTAACCCGACACGAACCGCACATTTAGAATTTGGGTCCTTATAAGGTCGACCCAGTAAGAACCCGAAAATTTTGGGTTGGGTTAGGTCGGATTTGGGTCGGGTTGGATTATCCGTTAAGAAAAAAAAATTATTTTAATTATTTTTATTAATTAAAATAATATATTAAATTTTAATTTTAATTATTTTTATTAATTAAAAAATATTTTATTTTAATTTTATTAATAAAAATATGATTAATACTATTATTAATTATTTTTTTATGATAAAAAAATATTACTGCATACTTAAATTTTTTTTAAAAATAATTATTTAAATTATTTTAACTTTTTATTTAGGTTCAATTTTAATATACTTCAATTTTATTATTTGGACTAAAAAATTATTTAAACTAATTATTTTAATTTTGTAATATCTTATTTTACCGTGTAATATCAAATTTTAATTATATAATATCATATGTCGATTGTTATCGTATAGCGTTGAACTATATTGTAATTTACTATCATTAAAAGATGACCGATATTTTTTTGGATGACACGAAATCCGCACGAATCCAACACGAATCTGTTGGGTTGTACCTGATAAGAACCAGGATGATTTCGGGTTAGGTTGGGTTGGGACCCGATATGGTTGGGTCGATATTGGGTTGACCCGATAGCGACCCAATCCGCACGATTTGCTAGCTCTAACTTAGATGTACGACATTAATTACCATATCGCTAGACAACATACATTAGCGCAACTAATTTAATAAACATACTAATAATTTATTCATCAATTTGTTTTTCATCAGAATATAGCAAGAAAATTAAAGCGACACCAGATCATAAATAAAACCAAGAAGCTACAAATAATATATTAGTATAAGAGGTACACTCTCTCAAGTTCCTCTCCATTTATGCATTTCACAATCAGACATGAAAGAAACTACAAAGTCAAAACTCAAAATGACCATGCATTCTCCATAGCAAAACTCTTGAGAGAGACAAAGCTCGGGGCATACACGAATGTAGAGGGGAACGGTGCACGATACTCTTGAGACACAATGTCGTAGTCAAAAGTTTTTGTTTTATTGGAATAGCAGAATAGCGTGCCATCCTCGCATTCCATCAAGACGTCGCCATTTTCGAAAATTCTAATCGGCCAAACTTCAACAATAGGAAGCCTATCAACATCAGGGATGACAAATATCTTTGTCCAACCGTGCTCATTTTCCTCCATCAACCAGATTATAATGCACCCATCAGTGTTTGAAATATCGCTTACACAAAGGCAATCACGCAAAACACACAGTGACCTACCTGTACTACTAGAAAGAGGAGGTGCAGGGAAGTTGCTAAAAAGTTCCGTTTCAAGATCAAAGCAACAAATCCATTCACCAGAGCCTCTTCTTGTTTCCTTGGCGGTCCAATGAAGATTCCCATTCACAAGTACCCCTCCAACATCGTCACATAACCTGAGCGAGTCACCAAAGGGAACTTTTCTCCACGATCCAGTTCCAACCGTGTATACTTGGCACCCATATTTGCACTCCTCCTCCAATGATTTTTCACCGAAAATCCTAACCACCTTATATTTTCTGGTCATTCTACTCACTCCAAATCCAAAATTCTCGATGTTAATCTTGACATTTAGGGTGGTTTGTCGTGGACAAGGGAGCATGATATAGTCACGTGTGATCGGATTGCACAGGATAAGATCACCAAAAGCAAATTCTTTTAGAAAGAACAAACTATTGACTGAACTACGAATTATTTCATCAAAAAATTATGTAGTGTGTGCGGTACAAGGAATTGGAATTAGAATTCTACGGAATTGAATTTGAAAGATTTGAATTATAATTCAATTCCAAATCTTTTGTTCGGTAAAATGATAATTGATGAGAAATTGAATACAAAAAAAATATGTAGTATGTGTATGTGTGTGTGTGTCTGTGATGGTATGTGTTATGTGTGTGGGCAGGTGTGTGTGTGGGCGATGCGTGTATGTGTGGGGGCTGCTGTGTATATGTGCAGGAATGTGTAGGTGTGTATCGTTTGTGTGTGTATTTGCAGGTGTGTGTGTGTGTGTGTGTGACTGTGTGTGCAGTGTGTGTGTGTGTGTGTGTGTGCAGGTGTAAGTGTGTGTGGTGTGTGTGTATGTGTGAGTGTGTGTGTGTGTGTATGTGCAGGTGTGTGTGTGTGTGTCTGTGTGTGTGTTTGTGTGTGTGTGTGTGCAGGGGTGTGTGTGTGCAGGTGTGAGTGTGTGTGTGTGTGTGTGCAGGTGTGAGTGTGTGTGTGTGTGTGTGCAGGTGTGAGTGTGTGTGTGTGTGTCTGTGCAGGTGTGTGTGTGTGTGCGCGCAGGGGTGTGTGTGTATGTGCAGGGGTGTGTGTGTATGTAGCAGTGTGAAAGTGCAATTTTATTACTAATTGAAATTCCAATTGTCTACTCCTCATTTGGAATTCAAATTGTGGATTTGAGCGGAATTGAAATTGTAATTCAATTCCAAATCCAAATATTTTGTGGTACCGAACATTGGATTTGGAATTAGAAGCTCCAATTCCAATTCCGCATGTTCAATTCCGTAATACCAACGGAGCCTAACACATTCCACAAGATTGAATTCATCAAAATCATTATGGCCTAAAACAAGATCTACCAGAAGCAAAATGAATGGATACTATAATCTTACAACAATGCGAAAAATTGATAAATTAAGCATCAATTTACTGCCAAATAAGTTAGCACAATATTTTATTCTTAGTATCGGTCGGGCTGACCTGAGAAAAAACAAGCCCAATCCGGAATTTTGTTCACACATTCGAATTATACTCATTGGACCGGACCAACACTTCATGTGAAGCCCATTTATTAGGATCAAATCATACTACAAAATTCAATTTTTCTTAAAATTTATACTAAGTATACACTCCTATTAAATAAAAAAATAAAAATAATGGAAGAACAAAATTTAGAATATGTGTATTTATAGATGAAAATATTAAATAAATAAAATTGGTCGAGCACGTCGGTTGGTCTCAATTGGGCCAAATCCAAAATTTGCGAATAACAAATTTTGATCGACTAGCTTAATTGAGAAAACTATCAATATTATTAATTGTACAATCAAAATTTAAATATTTAACAAAACAAGCAAACTAAATTTATCTCAAGTTTCCTTTTTTTCTCATCTGATACCTTATGCTGAGTTGGGACATTTAATGATAGATGATGTGATAATACAGTATCCAAGTTTCTATTGAATTAATGAAAATAAGATTTTTTTAGCATCTAAATATTTCAAATTGTGATAAATTTTAGTAATAAATAACTCATTTTCGCCTATATAATGAATCCAATAGGGTGAATTATTATTGAATCATCTCACCCTATCTGAATTTGAACATGTTGAAGATTTATTAACTGTGAAGTATCGGTCGAGCTTCGCAAGCCAACTAAGAGCATCCGTGTCGTAAAAATGAAAGTTTAAGGCATTATTGATGAAATATAGTTGTAGGAATAAGACCGGAGGCATCTGAAGCTCAATGCCCGCATAGAACAAGTTCAAAACAACCGTGAATTCTTTCATCAAGAGCCGAATCCAACGAGCAGACATGAGCAATAGGCTTCGCCACTGCCTTCTCCAAACTATTGACACGCAAGAGTATGGTACGAAGGAACGTGTCAATCCCTAAACGATGGTAATGGATTCTTTTTGTACTCGTCAATGAAGTGGTTTTATGATGAAAACCCTAACCACCTTATATAGGCCGTTGTTCCGTTCACACTAAATCCAAAATTCTCAATTGCAAGTTGATCTTTTAAGGTAGTTTGTCGAGGAGAAGAGAGCTTGATATAGTCACGTGTGACTGGATTGCAAAGTTTAAGACCACCATGATTGGCGCCACGTAGAAAGATAAAACCATTAGCTACATCAAAGGGGAGTTAGAAGTCGAACGCTACATTCTCATCAGAATTGCAGCATCCGCATTCAAACATGAACGGTTAAATTTAAAGATTATACCATGATAAACTCAATCATAATAACTTAAATATCCGACATTAATCACCATATTGCTAGACAACACACACTAATTTAATAAACATACTAATAATACTATATTCATCAATCTGTTTTTCATCAGAATATAGCAAGAAAATTAAAGCTACACCAGATCATAAATAAAACCCAAGAAGTTACAAATAATATCTTAGCAAAAGAGGTACAATCTCTCAAGTTCCTCTCCGTTTATGCATTTCACAATCAGACATGAAAGAAACTACAAAGTCACAACTCAGAACGAGCTTACATTCTCCATCGCAAAACTCTTGAGAGAGACAAAGCTCGGGGCATACACGATTGTAGAGGGGAAAATTAGACGATCCTCTCGAGACACAATGCCGTAGTCAAAAGTTTTCGTCTTATTGGAATAGCAGAATAGCGTGCCATTCTCCCATTGCATCAAGACGTCGCCATTTTCGAAAATTATAATCGGCCAAACATCAACTAATCCAAAAAGCCGTTCCTCTCTCTCAGGAAGCCTATCAACATCAGGGATGACAAATATCTTTGTCCAACTCTGCTCATCTTCCATCAACCAGATTATAATGCGCCCATTGGTGGTTGAAATATCGCTTACACAAAGGCAATCCCACAAAACACAGAGTGACCTACTCGAGTAAAAACCTGAACTACTAGGAAGAGGAGGTGTTGGGAAGGTGCGAAAAAGCTCTGCTTCAATATCAAAGCAACAAATCCATACACCAGAGCCTCTTCTTGTTTCCTTGACGGTCCAATGAAGATTCCCATTCACAAGCACCCCTCCAACATCGTCACATAACCTGAGGGAGTCACTAAAGGGAACTTTTCTCCACGATCCAGTTCCAACAGTGTATACTTGGCACTCATATTCGTACTCCTCTGCTGGTTTTTCACCGAAAATCCTAACCACCTTATATTGGCCGGTCATTCTGCTCACCCAGAATCCAAAATTCTCCATGTCAATCTCAACTTTTAGGGAGGTTCGTCGCGGAGAAGGGAGCTTGATATAGTCACGTGTGATCGGATTGCACAGGATTAGATCACCACGAGCAAAGTCTTTTAGAAAGATCAAACCATTAGTTGAACTATGTATTTCATCAAAAGGGAGCTTGAAGTTGAAGGTCACGTCCCAACGATGCTCCTCATCCACAAATTCAACCATTTTGTATGACTGTGCGCGTGTTTCAACTGCAATCCCCGGGACTGATCTCGACATGTGTGAATTCACAAATTCCGGAGAAGCGAGCAGACCGAGCCAAGGCTTACAAACACACTTGCACGCCATAGCTTCTCGAGTCGGGACTCTTGAGAGGATATCTAATACGATTTCTGATGGAAGATATTTGAAGAAATTTTCGCCCATTTTGGAATTACCCGCAGTTTTCATCATCTCTCAGCTTAATAACACCTTCATCATTAACAAAAATATTAATCTTAAACTCCTATTGCTATAAAATTGAATTTAGTAAATTTGGTTTGGCTGTTAAAAAATTTGAAACAAATTACAAATCGGTTTTAAGTTATAATTATATATACACAAAAATCTGCAGCAACATAATCTTAATATCGCAGCATCAAAATGCAGGATTACAACAAAATTGAATATAAGCCTAAAACCCTAATTTAACAAAACTGAATTCATCAAAATCATTAAGGCCTAAAACAAGATCTACAGGAAGGAAAACATATGGATGCTATATTCTAACAACGCCGCCAAAAAAAGCATCAATTTACGGAGAAGTCTCAAAAACAATGGCATGCTGCTAGAAATCGAGCTAAAATAGAGAGATTGAAAAATGTAGAGTGATGAATAAGAAAGTTCATTTACCTTCCGATGGAAATGCGGTGGAGACGGCGGATCTTCAGAGTGGCGCCGCTGAGGTCGAAATGAGTTTTGAGATTTGAAACATTAAATGAGTCTGACGATGTTAAGAAAGTGATTGTATTTATAAGTGGTTTTTTTTTTCAGAGAATACACAGTGGACCCACTCAAACCCTGACATGTTTGGTCGGAAGGAAACATTTTTTAACAACCTAATTAAGAGAAGTTTAGAAATACATAATAAAATTAGAGAGATTAAAATAACCTTGAGGCAAGGTTGATGACTTTAGTGTTTTTGGAGGACGGTGACGAGTAGGGTTATACCTAAGACATCAACGGAAATACTTTCCTGCAACCAAATGCTACTTGTACTCGTCATGTGGATCGTATGAATCCAGTAGCGTTTTTATCTCACGAGAGCGAAGGGTATCATTGTTTGAGAGTTTGAATCCACATAGGGTTTGGACCAAATAAGGCAATTATGGTGAAATCCATATTATTGATCATGAAGTATTTGTGGGCCCTCACAAGCCAATCAAGGGAATTTGTATCGTCGAACAAAGAAAAATGCATTGTTGATGGAATACCGGTTGTGGGAATACGACAGGAAGCATCTGCATTCGAGACTAGATTAGCAGGTATGTGCGTCATAGACTATTCAATGTCGGTGTAGTCTCCTCAAGTTGGAGGAAGATCAAGCCAACACACGTAATTATTTTCAATTGATGGTGTTCATACTTCTACTACACGGTACTATTATATGTTAGCAAAGGATAATGCCAGGGTGTAGCTCAGTTGGTTCCGGAAGGTTAGATTTGCCCCAATTTAAACAAAGCATAAAAATATTAATAGTAACATTCCATATATGATAATTTCTTTGCATCACATATGGGTGTAATTAATCTAGTCCTAATCCCCAGTCCATTCCACAAAATATAATTTGTTAAAACTGGTATGGCTAATAACAATTTTTGCAAAGTACTAAATCATTTTAGATTTATACATATACAAAATTTTGCAGCAATAAATTATTTACTACATTATACTTTCAAAATATAGAAACACAAATCCTAACATTATACTATCAAAATATAGAAACACAAATCCTAATGACATTACAAAATCGAATATAAGCCTAAAACCCTAACGCATTCCAAAAGACTGAATTCATCAAAATCATTACTCCCTCCGTCCCAGATAATTCGGGACACTTTGACCCGGCACGAGTTTTAAGAAATCTAATGGAATGTGAGTAGGAATGAGTTAGTGGAATATGAGGTCCACTACTAAAAATGGTAAAAGTGAAGTGGGACAAATTATGTAGGACGGCCCGAAATGGAATACTGAGTCGAATTATCTGGGACGGAGGGAGTATGTCCTAAAACAAGATCTACAAGAAGCAAAATGCATGGATACTATAGTCTTACGACAGTGCGAAAAAAAATGATAAAATAAGCATCAATTTACTGCGAAATAAGTTAGCACAGTATTTTATTCTTGAGTATCGGTCAGGCTGACACGAGAAAGAAGCAAGCCAGATCCGGAATTTTGTTGGGCCATGACGGCTTAATTATACTCATTGGGCCGGACCAGCACTTATTCATGTAAAGCCCATTTATTAGGATCAAGGCATACTACTAAATTCAAATTTCCTTAAAATTTATACTATATATTAAATAAAAAATAAAAATAATTGACAAACAAAATGTAGAGTATGTGTATTTATACATGAAAATATAAAATAAATAAAATTGGTCGAGCACGTCGGTTGGTCTCAGTTGGGCCAAATCCAAAATTTGCGAATAACAAATTTTGATCGACTAGCTTAATTGAGAAAACTATCAATATTATTAATTGTACAATCAAAATTTAAATAATTAACAAAACAAGCAAACTAAATTTATCTCAAGTTTCCTTTTTTCTCATCTGATACCTTGCTGAGTTGGGACATTTAATGATAGATGATGGGATAATACAGTATCCAAATTTGTATTGAATTAATGTAAATAAGATTTTTTAGCATCTAAATATTTCAAATTGTGATAAATTTTAGTAATAAATTAATAACTCATTTTCGCCTATATAAGAATCCAATAGGGTGAATTATTATTGAATCATCTCACCCTATCTGAATTTGAACATGTTGAAGATTTATTTAGTTGTGTTTGTAATAGCAAACATTTGGCAGCCATTTGATGTTCATGGTTGCATCTTCAACGTTCATGTCTTAAATCTTCTCCCGAAACATTCCCTACCTCTGACGGTGCATTGTGCATCTCACGATGACGATTTTTGTGATTCAAATTAAATTACTCCACAATTAAATAATCCATCTTCATAATTTCTCACTCTTTTATCTTTTTGCTCATCTATAACGGTCCAAAGGAAAAATGCAGTTGTATGCAATATCTCAATTAACGTCCAATGAAGATTTCCATTAAAGAGTATACCCCCTTTAAGGTCGTCGAAAAATCTTAGTGGGCCCAGAGGGAACTTTTCTCCACGTGTCAATCCCAACGGTGCATGCTTGGCACTCATATTGGCACGATGGTAATGGATTTTTTTGTACTCGTCAATGAAGTTGTTTTTACCCTAACCACCTTATATTGGCCGGTCGTTCCGCTGACACCAAATCCAAAATTCTCAACTGCAAGCTAATCTTTTGAGGTAATTTGTGGAGGAGAAAGGATCTTGATATAGTCACGTGTGACTGGATTGCAAAGGATAAGATCACCATGATTGACGCCACGTAGAAAGATAAAACCATTCGCTGAATTACGGATTGACTCACCAAAGGGGAGTTCGAAGTTGAACGCTACATCCTCATCAGAATTGCAGCATCCGCATTCGAACATGAACGGTTAAATTTAAAGATTGTATCATGATAAACTCGATCGTAACAACTTAGATATCCGACATTAATCACCATATCTCTAGACTAGACAATACACATTAGTGAAACTAATGTAATAAACATACTAATAATATATTCGTCGATCAGTTTTTCATCAGAATGTATATAGCAAGAAAAGCTACACCAGATCATAAATAAAACCCAAGAAGTTACAAATAATATCTTAGCAAAGTTCCTCACCCGTTTATGCATTTTACAATCAGACTAGAAAGAAACTACAAAGTCACAACTCAAAATGAGCATGCATTCTCCATAGCAAAACTCTTGAGAGAGACAAAGCTCGGGGCATACACGAATGTAGAGGGGAACGGTGCACGATCCTCTTGAGACACAATGTCGTAGTCAAAAGTTTTCGTTTCAATGGAATAGCAGAATAGCGTGCCATCCTTGCATTCCATCAAGACGTCGCCATTTTCGAAAATTCTAATCGGCCAAACATCAACATCAGGAAGCCTATCAACATCAGGGATGACAAATATCTTTGTCCAACTGTGCTCGTATTCCTCCATCAACCAGATTATAATGCACCCATCAGTGGTTGAAATATCGGTTACACAAAGGCAATCCCGCAAAACACAGAGTGACCTACTGGAGTAAACACCTGTACTACTAGGAAGAGGAGGTGCGGGGAAGGTGCTAAAAAGTTCCGTTTCAAGATCAAAGCAACAAATCCATTCACCAGAGCCTCTTCTTGTTTCCTCGACGGTCCAATGAAGATTCCCATTCACAAGTACCCCTCCAACATCTTCACATAACCTGAGCGAGTCACCAAAGGGAACTTTTCTCCACGATCCAGTTCCAACAGTGTATACTTGGCACTCATAATTGCACTCCTCCTCCGATGATTTTTCAACGAAAATCCTGACCACCTTATATTGGCCGGTCATTCTGCTCACTCCAAATCCAAAATTCTCCATGTCAATCTGGACATCTGGGGTGGTTTGTCGTGGACAAGGGAGCATGATATAGTCAGATGTGATCGGATTGCACAGGATAAGATCACCAAAAGCAAAGTCTTTTAGAAAGAACAAACCATTGACTGAACTGTGAATCATTTCATCGAAAGGGAGTTCGAAGCTGAAGGTCACGTCCCACTCTTGCTCCTCATCAAGCTCTTCCACAATTTCAACCATTTTGAATGACCGTGGTTGTGTTTCAACTGCAAACCCCGGGACTGATCTCGATATGTGTGCATTCACAAATTCAGGAGTAGCGAGCAGACCGAGCCATGGCTTACAAACACACTTGCACGCCATAACATCTAGAGTGGGGACTCTTGAGAGGATATCTAATACGACTTCTGATGGAAGATATTTGAAGAAATCTTCACCCATTTTGGAATTACCCGCAATTTTCTTCATCTCAAAGCTCAATAACACCTTCATCATTAAAATTGAATTTAGTATATTTGGTTTGTGGCTGATAACAAATTTGAAACAGAATTACAAATCGATTTTAATTTATAATTATATATACACAAAAATCTCCAGCATCAAAATGCAGGATTACAACAAAATTGAATATAAGCTTAAAACCCTAATTTAACAAGACTGAATTCATCAAAATCATTAAGGCCTAAAACAAGATCTACAAGAAGCAAAACATATGGATGCTATATTCTAACAACGCCACCAAAAAAACATCTATTTACAGCGAAAACTTTAACAAGACAGAATTCATCAAAAATCAATAAGGCCTAAAAAAGCAAAACAATTTACAGCGAAATCTAAAAAAACAAGGGCATGTAGCTAGAAAACGAGCTAAAATAGAGAGATTGAAAAAATGTTGAGTGATGAATAAGAAAGTTCATTTACCTTCCGGTGGAAATGCGGTGGAGACGGCGAATCTTCAAGTGGCGCCGCAGAGGTCTAAATATGGTTTGAGATTTGCAATAATAAATGTTTCTGACGATGTTAAGAAAGTGATTTTATATATAAGTGTTTTTCTTTTCAGAGAATCCATAGTGGACCCACTCAAATGTCAAACCCTTCACATGTTTGGTCCGAAAGAAACATTTTTTACCAACTTAATTAAGAGAAGTTTAGAAATACTATAATAAAATTAGAGAGATTAAAATAACCTTGTCCTCAAGGTTGATGACTTGTAGTGTTTTTGGAGGACCGTGACAAGTAGGGTTATATCTAAGACTGTAATGGAAATACTTTTCCTGCAACCAAATGCAACTTGTACTCGTCATATGTGATCGTACGAATCCGGTAGCGATTTTATCTCACGAGAGCGAAGGGTATCATTGTTTGAGAGTTTGAATCTACATAAGGTTTGGACCAAATAAGGCATGATGGTGAAATCCACATTATAGATCATGAAGTATATGTAGGCCCTCACAAGCATTGTTGATGGAATACCGGTTGTGGGAATACGACAGGAAGCATCTGCATTCGTTCGAGACTAGATCACCAGGTATGTGCGTTATAGACTCTTAGATGTCGGTGTAGTCTCCTCAAGTTGGAGGAAGATCAAGCCAACACACGTAATTATTTTCAATTGATGATGTTCATACTTCTACTACACGGTACTATTACATGTTAGCAAAGGATAATGCCAGGGTGTAGCTCAGTTGGTTCCGGAAGGTTAGATTTGCCCCACTGTAAACAAAGGATAAAATATTAATAGTAACATTCCATATATGATATTTCTTTGCATCACATATGAGTGTAATTAATTTAGTCCTAATCCCAAATCCATTCCACAAAATATAATTTGGTAAATTAAGAATGGCTAATAACAATTTTTGCAAAGTACTAAATCATTTTAGGTTATACATATACAAAATTTTGTAGCAATAAAATATTTACTATACATTGTACTATCAAAATATAGAAACACGAATCCTAATGATACTATTACAAAATCGAATATAAGCCTAAAACCCTAACGCATTCCACAAGATTAAAT
Source organism: Salvia hispanica (assembly GCF_029641045.1). NCBI lineage: Eukaryota > Viridiplantae > Streptophyta > Magnoliopsida > Lamiales > Lamiaceae > Salvia > Salvia hispanica. The sequence continues at coordinate 2,762,214 of NC_142696.1, forward strand.
TCATCAAAATCATTATGGCCTAAAAAAAGATCTACAAAAAGCAAAATGCGTGGATACTATAATCTTACAAGTTACAACAATGCGAAAAAATGATAAAATAAACATCAATTTACTGCGAAATATTTTATTCTGAGTATCGGTCGGGCTGACCCGATAAAAAAGAAAGTCCAATCCAGAATTTTGTTCACACATTCGATTTCATGTTGGGCCATGGCGGCTCAATTATACTAATTGGGCCGGACCAATACTTATTCACGTAAAGTCCATTTAGTAGGATCAAGGCATACTGATAAATTCAATTTTTCTTAAAATTTATACTATAGTATTAAATAAAAAATAAAAATAATTGAAAAACAAAATGTGGAATACATGTATTTATAGATGAAAATATAAAATAAATAAAATTGGTCGAGAACATCGCGTCGGTTGGTCTAAGTTGGGCCGAATCCAAAATTTGCGAATAACAAATTTTGATCGACTAGCTTAATTGACAAAACTATCAATATTATTAATTGTACAATCAAAATTTAAATAATTAACAAAACAAGCAAACTAAATTTATCTCAAAATTTTCCTTTTTTCTCATCTGATACCTTATGCTGAGTTGGGACATTTAATGATAAGATGATGGGAGTAATACAATATCCAGATTTGTATTGAATTAATGTGAAATTAGATTTTTTAGCATCTAAATATTTCGAATTGTGATAAATTTTAGTTATAAATAACTAATTTTCGCCTATATAATGAAGCCAATAGGGTGAATTATTGAATCATTTCACCCTATCTAAATTTGAACATGTTGAAGATATATTTTGTTGTGTTTGTAATAGCAAACATTTTGCAGCCATTTGATGTTCATGGTTGCATCTTCCGTACTAAGAAGCGCAACATTCATGTCTTAAATCTTCTCCCGAAAAATTCCCTTCCTCTGACGGTGCATTGTGCATCTCACGATGACGATTTTGGCTTTCATAATATTACTGAAGGTCAAGACTATCACTGGAGTTTCTGCCCTAATATTTGGGGTACTACTTTTTTTAATTGTCAGTTTTCGTGGGCTCCGAAGCAAATTTCTCTCTATGTTTATAAGAGTGACCAGTCCACTCTTAAAAAATCACTAAATGTATGGGCGGCAAAGAGTGATGGTATTTACTTTGCAAACGATCTCTCACCGTCGTCTTTGAAGCAATATGTCACATGGTAGCTTTACTAGTGATTAATTTGTATTCTAATCAATCTTATACTATTATTCATCTTAGATTTTTAGTACTTATTTGAATACACATTAACGAGAGTTTATTTAGCATTATTTGCCGTATTACTAGCGATTAATTTGTATTCCAGTATATCTTGTTTCTTGCTCAACACATCTGAATACTCCATTAATATTAATTATTTTGTTTGAGGCTTTGCATAGCCTTCTTGATAAAGATATGAAGAAGAAGAAGAAGAAAAAGAAGAAAATAAAAAGGCTTATATAGCAAAAGCTCCATTGATATCATTGTTTCTAATAGGCGTCGCCAGAGACATCAATTGTGTAAAAATCAATATTTATAATGCAACATCAATATTTATGGTCTTTTTAGTTATATTATTCATGCAACTCCTCTATGATTTATAATGCAACATCAATATTTATGGTCTTTTAAGCTATAGTATTATTCATACCACTCTATAATTTATTATGCCAGCCTGTGTGAAATATTTTCACAATAAAAGTTATTGTAATGTAAAACTCAATTTTGGCCTTTAATTTTCAAGCTCGAGATGCAAGACATCAACAGTTAAAAGATCTAGTCTTGTAAGATACAAATAACAATCACCAAAACTAAGGGTACAATTGTGCAAATAAAATTGATACTTTTTAGAAGTATTGATTTCAACGAAATGGCATTAAATACACTATCTTTTATTAATTTTTTTTATTTTTATGGTTGGTCATAATGTGGTCATTTAGCACTACTCTTTAAATAAAGGATAATAAATTAATAGCAACATTCCATTTATGATATTTCTTTGCATCACATATGGGTGCAATTAATTTCGTCCTAATCCCAAATCCATTCCACAAAATATAATTTGGTAAATTAGGTATGGCTAATAAAATTTTTTGCAAAGTACTAAATCATTTTAGGTTATACATATACAAAATTTTGCAGCAATAAAATATTTACTACATTATACTATCAAAATATAGAAACACAAATCCTAATGATACTAGTACAAAATCGAATATAAGCCTAAAATCCTAACGCATTCTACAAGATGGAATTCATCAAAATCATCATGGCCTAAAACAGGTTCTACAAGAAGCAAAATGCATTGTTACTATAGTCTTACAACAATGCGAATAAATGATAAAATAAGGATCAATTTACTGCGCAATAAATTAGCACAATATTTTATTATGAAGTATCGGTCGGGCTGGGCCGAGAAAAAAGCAAAGCTCGATCCGGAATTTTGTTCACACATTCAATTTCATGTTGGGCCATGACGCTCAATTATACTCATTGGGCCGGACCAACACTTCTTCATGTAAAGCCCATTTATTACAGTGTCCACAGTGGGAGGGCCGCGGCCCCCCACTACTAGAGGCGCATGGAGGCGCGGGGGGGGGGGTTTGACCAACTGAGGGGCGCAAGCTCGGCCCTTGTGCGCGAGGCGCGACCCTCCACTGCAGGGGGCCGAGAGTCGTGGCCCTTGGGCATTCCGATTTTATTTTTATTTTTTTTCAAAATTTTTTTATATATATCTTTTCCATCCAATTTTCACTTCACACTCATTTTTACACTCTAAATTTCCTTTTATACAATTTTCATACTATCAAAAATGCAAGGTGGAGGTGATGATTCCCCCGACTATAGAGACTCGGGATGCGGAAACTTTCCATCTTCCCAACCGTGAAGATCGAGTCCCACCCTCCCTCGAAATCATATGTGGAGTCCGCAATCGCCCTCGCCGGGGCAACATACACCCCAATACCGGGGTCAGTCCTCCTCTCATCAGCAGAGGAACGTGGGTCGTACCCAATCGGGGTTGGGTGACTACTAGACCAATATGGACTCGATCAACAACTCTTCTCAGCAATTCCAATCCTCCCAATTCCAATACACCGAATCTCCTCTGTCTGAATCGGATAGATTCACATGGGAACAGTTGATGGGGACACCAGAGACCCCGACATCTGGTAGCGTGGATATGGAGAGAGGGGGCAGTGGGAGAGGCGGCGGTGGTGGGGGGCGAAGCCAAGGCCGTGGGTGAGGCGCCGGCAGCGACGGGGAGCAGGGGCCGGCGGAAGTTGCGGGCGAAGCGGTGGAGGTATTCTACATCCCGGAGGAATCCATTGCTGTAGCCGGGGCCTGGGAGGCGGTCATGACGAATGCCCTCATTGGTACGGATCAGACCGACGTTTGCTTCTGGGAGCGCGTCCTAGGGGTGTACAACAGATTCAAACCACCAGGCACCGTCGAGCGTACACATAGCCAGATCTGGAAGAAGTTCAGCAGGATCAGTAGAACGGTGAAGAGGTTCAGTGGCATATACGAGATCCAACTCCGCATTGCTGAGAGCGGCCGCAGCGAAGCCGACGTACGGGCGTTGTCGCATCAGTTGTTTAATACTGTAAAGTGGCCCAAGTTCACCTACTGGGATGAATACCTCGTTCTGCGGGACTTCCCAAAATTCAAGGCCATCATTGAGGAAGAGGAGCGTGCTCCTGGTGCGAAACAGACAAGACTCGGCGTAGCCAGCATCTACAGCAGTAGTAGCAACTCACGTGCCTTCGACCTGAACGACGATGCTTTGGAAGAGGCCCCCTCGTCACTCTCCAGGCGCCCACGTCTGCAGGGCCAGCGTGTCTGGGAAGCTAGATCCGCCTCCCAAGTCTCTGCTACGAGCATGTCTGCAATCGGCTCAACACCGAGGGCGGCGTTGGCTCATACCCTAGAGGTGCAGATGATGAAGCAACTTCAGGATAACTTGTCCTTGTACGAGAAGTCGACTGACCCGGAGACCAAGAGGATGTACTACGACCTCATACTGAGACTGAGGTCGAAGTTAGGGTGGGGCAAAGGGTCGGAGACGGGACACGCAAGCGGCAGTGGTGACGGTGGAGGCGGCAACAAAGGTGTTGAAGAAGATGTGCCGGATTCTGATGACGCCACTCCGTACGCGGCGGTGGCGTCATTTTTTTAGTGTTTTTATAAAATTTTCGTTTTATAATTTTCCCCTATATATAATACGACAAAAGTTTGGTTTCAATTCACGCATTATTAAATTATGTAATTTTTTTTAATTATTATATTCTATTAATTTTTATTCTCGTTAAATTAAAACATATAAAAAAATTCAAAAAATTAATTTTAATTTGGAGCTAGGAGGCCATCATTGTGGTGGCCATGTTTTTAAGGGAAGGGCCAAGTTTATTGGGCATTGCCCAAGTTTTGGTGACTTGGGCATGCCAAGGGGGGCCAACATTGTGGACACCTTAGGATCAAGTCATACCACTAAATTCAAATTTTCATAAAATTTATACTATATATTAATTAAAATATAAAAATAATTGAAAAACAAAATTTAGAATATGTGTAGTTATAGATGAAAATATAAAATAAATAAAATTGATCGAGCACGTCGGTTGGTCTCAGTTGGGCCAAATCGAAAATTTGTGGAAAACAAATTTTGATCGACTAGCTTAATTGTGAAAACTATCAATATTATTAATTGTACAATCAAAATTTAAATAATTAACTAAACAAGCAAACTAAATTTATCTCAATTTTACTTTTTTCTCATCTGACACCTTATGCTGAGTTGGGACATTTAATGATAGATGATGGGATAATACAGTATCCAAATTTGTATTGAATTAATGTAAATAAGATTTTTTAGCATCTAAATATTTCAAATTGTGATAAATTTTAGTAATAAATAACTCATTTTCGCCTATATAATGAATCCAATAGGGTGAATTATTATTGAATCATCTCACCCTATCTGAATTTGAACATGTTGAAGATTTATTTTGTCGTGTTTGTAATAGCAAACATTTTGCGGCCATTTGATGTTCATGGTTGCATCTTCCGTACTAAGAAGTGCAACGTTCATGTCTTAAATCTTCTCCCGAAACATTCCCTACCTCTGACGGTGCATTGTGCATCTCACGATGACGATTTTTGTGATTCAAATTAAATTACTCCACAATTAAATAATCCATCTTCATAGTTTCTCACTCTTTTATCTTTTTGCTCATCTATAACGGTCCAAAGGAAAAATGCAGTTGTATGCAATATCTCAATTAACGTCCAATGAAGATTTCCATTAAAGAGTATACCCCCTTTAAGGTCGTCGAAAAATCTTAGTGGGCCCAGAGGGAACTTTTCTCCACGTGTCAATCCCAACGGTGCATACTTGGCACTCATATTGGCACGATGGTAATGGATTCATTTTGTACTCGTCAACAAAGTGGTTTTCTTATGAAAACCCTAACCACCTTTAATAGGCTGTCGTTCCGCTCACACTAAATCCAAAATTCCCAACTGCAAGTTGATCTTTTAAGGTAGTTTGCCGAGGAGAAGGGAGCATGATATAGTTACGTGTGACTGGATTGCACAAGATAAGATCATCATGATTGATGCCACGTAGAAAGATCAAACCATTAATTAGTTGAATGATGGATTGACTCATCAAAGGGGAGTTCGAAGTTGAACACTACGTCCTCATCAGAATTGCAGCATCCGCATTCGAACATGATCGGTTAAATTTAAAGATAGTACCATGATAAACTCGATCATAATAACTTAGATTAGGGCTGGCAATTTTTGATCCGACACTAATCCGCACGAAAACGAAGTTAACCCGACACGAACCGCACATTTAGAATTTGGGTCCTTATAAGGTCGACCCAATAAGAACCCGAAAATTTTGGGTTGGGTTAGGTCGGATTTGGGTCGGGTTGGATTATCCGTTAAGAAAAAAAAATTATTTTTATTATTTTTATTAATTAAAATAATATCTTAAATTTAAATTTTAATTATTTTTATTAATTAAAAAATATTATATTTTAATTGTATTAATAAAAATATGATTAATACTATTATTAATTATTTTTTTATGATAAAAAAATATTACTGCATACTTAAATTTTATTAAAAAATAATTATTTAAATTATTTTAACTTTATTATTTAGATTCAATTTTAATATACTTCAATCTTATTATTTGGACTCAAAAATTATTTAAACTAATTATTTTAATTTTGTAATATCTTATTTTACCGTGTAATATCAAATTTTAATTATATAATATCATATGTCGGTCGTTATCGTATAGCGTTGAACTATATTGTAATTTACTATCGTTAAAAAATGACCGATATTTTTTTGGATGACACGAAATCCGCACGAATCCAACATGACTGATATTTTTTTGGATGACACGAAATCCGCACGAATCCAACACGAATCTGTTGGGTTGTACCTGATAAGAACCAGGATGATTTCGGGTTAGGTTGGGTTGGGACCCGATATGGTTGGGTCGATATTGGGTTGACCCGATAGCGACCCAATCCGCACGATTTGCTAGCTCTAACTTAGATGTACGACATTAATTACCATATCGCTAGACAACATACATTAGCGCAACTAATTTAATAAACATACTAATAATTTATTCATCAATTTGTTTTTCATCAGAATATAGCAAGAAAATTAAAGCGACACCAGATCATAAATAAAACCAAGAAGCTACAAATAATATATTAGCATAAGAGGTACACTCTCTCAAGTTCCTCTCCATTTATGCATTTCACAATCAGACATGAAAGAAACTACAAAGTCAAAACTCAAAATGACCATGCATTCTCCATAGCAAAACTCTTGAGAGAGACAAAGCTCGGGGCATACACGAATGTAGAGGGGAACGGTGCACGATACTCTCGAGACACAATGTCGTAGTCAAAAGTTTTTGTTTTATTGGAATAGTAGAATAGCGTGCCATCCTCGCATTCCATCAAGACGTCGCCATTTTCGAAAATTCTAATCGGCCAAACATCAACAATAGGAAGCCTATCAACATCAGGGATGACAAATATCTTTGTCCAACTGTGCTCATTTTCCTCCATCAACCAGATTATAATGCACCCATCAGTGGTTGAAATATCGCTTACACAAAGGCAATCACGCAAAACACAGAGGGACCTACCTGTACTACTAGGAAGAGGAGGTGCAGGGAAGGTGCTAAAAAGATCCGTTTCAAGATCAAAGCAACAAATCCATTCACCAGAGCCTCTTCTTGTTTCCTTGGCGGTCCAATGAAGATTCCCATTCACGAGTACCTCTCCAACATCGTCACATAACCTGAGCGAGTCACCAAAGGGAACTTTTCTCCACGATCCAGTTCCAACCGTGGATACTTGGCACCCATATTTGCACTCCTCCTCCAATGATTTTTCACCGGAAATCCTAACCACCTTATATTTTCTGGTCATTCTACTCACTCCAAATCCAAAATTCTCGATGTTAATCTTGACATTTAGGGTGGTTTGTCGTGGACAAGGGAGCATGATATAGTCACGTGTGATCGGATTGCACAGGATAAGATCACCAAAAGCAAATTCTTTTAGAAAGAACAAACCATTGACTGAACTACGAATTATTTCATCGAAAGGGAGTTTGAAGCTGAAGGTCACGTCCAAACGATGCTCCTCATCAAGCTCTTCCACAATTTCAACCATTTTGAATGACCGTGAGCGTGTTTCAACTGCAAACCCCGGGACTGATCTCGATAGATGTAAATTCACAAATTCAGGAGTAGCGAGCAGACCGCGCCATGGCTTACAAACACACTTGCACGCCATTGCTTCTCGAGTCGGGACTCTTGAGAGGATATCTAATACGATTTCTGATGGAAGATATTTGAAGAAATCTTCGCCCATTTTGGAATTACCCGCAGTTTTTATCATCTCTCAGCTTAATTACACCTTCATCATTAAAATTGAATTTAGTAAATTTGGTTTGGCTTATAACAAATTTGAAACAGAATTGCAAATCGGTTTCATGTTATAATTATATATACACAAAAATCTGGAGCAACAGAATCTTAAAATCATAGCATCAAAAATGCAGGATTACAGCAAAATTGAATCTACTAAAACCCTAATTTAACAGGACAGAATGCATCAAAAATTATTAAGGCCTAAAAAAGCAAAACAATTTATGGCGAAATCTCAAAAACAAGGGCATGTAGCTAGAAAACGAGCTAAAATAGAGAGATTGAAAAGTGGTGAGTGATGAATAAGAAAATTCATTTACCTTCCGATGGAAATGCGGTGGAGACGGCGGATCTTCAGAGTGGCGCCGCTGAGGTCGAAATGTGTTTTGAGATTTGAAATAATAAATGTGTCTGACCATGTTAAGAAAGTGATTGTATTTAAGTGGTTTTTTTTCAGAGAATCAATTGTGGACCCACTTAAACGTCAAACCCCTGACATAGAAGTTTAGAAATACTTACTAAATAAAATAAGAGAGATTAAAATAACCTTGTCCTCGAGGTTTGAGCCGAGTTCACGAAAGTATAGTGCGATTGATACCATCATGCTTGGATATCGGAATACTCTTTCTGATATCCATGATGACTTGTACGGTTTTTGGAGGACAGTGACGAGTAGGGTTATATCTAAGACCGCAGCGGAAATACTTTCCTGCAACCAAATGCTATTTGTACTCGTCATGTGTGACCATATAAATCCAGTAGTGAGTTTATCTCACGAGAGCGAACGGTATCATTGCCTGAGAGTTTGAAACCACACTTATGTCGGCCCTCACAATCCAATCAAGGGTATTTGTATCGTCGAACAAAGGAAAATGCATTGTTGATGGAATACCAGTTGTGAGAACACGATAGGAAGCATCTGCATTCGAGACTAGATCACCGGGTATGTGCATCATAGACTCATATATGCCGGTGTAGTCTCCTCAAGTTGGAAGAACATCAAGCCACCTGTCACATATTATGTACTCGTAATAATGATGACTATTCGCCGGTCTTTTAACTGCAACATTAAATTTAAAGGTTATATTATGATGACGGACTCGATCATAATAACTTAGATATCTGATATTAACTACCATATCGCGCGATAGACCAACACGCGTAATTCTTTTCAATTGATGATGTTCATACTTCTAGATGGTTAGATTTGCCCCAGTGCAAACAAAGGATAAAATATTAATAGTAACATTCCATATATGATATTTCTTTGCATCACATATGGCTGTAATTAATTTAGTCCTAATCCCCAATCCATTCCACAAATATAATTTGGTAAATTTGGTTTGGCTAATAATAATTTTTGCAAAGTACTAAATCATTTTAGGTTATATATATTCAAAATTTTGCAGCAATAAAATATTTACTATACATTATACTATCAAAATATAGAAACACGAATCCCATTGATACTATTACAAAATCGAATCTAAGCCTAAAACCCTAATTGATAAGAAATTGAATTCAAAAAATTATGTAGTGTGTGCGGTACATGGAATTGGAATTAGAATTCTACGGAATTGAATTTGAAAGATTTGAATTATAATTCAATTCCAAATCTTTTGTTTGGTAAAATGATAATCGATGAGAAATTGAATACAAAAAAAATATGCAGTATGTGTATGTGTGTATGTCTGTGATGGTATGTGTTATGTGTGTGGGCAGGTGTGTGTGTGGGCGGTGCGTGTATGTGTGCAGGAATGTGTAGGTGTGTGTCGTGTGTGTGTGTGTATTTGCAGGGGTGTGTGTGTGTGTGTGTGTGACGGTGTGCGCAGTGCGTGTGTGTGTGTGCAGGGGTGTGTGTGCAGGTGTAAGTGTGTGTGGTGTGTGTGCAGGTGTGAGTGTGTGTGTGTATGTGCAGGTGTGTGTGTGTGTTTGTGTGTGTGTGTGTGTGTGTGCAGGTGTGTGCAGGTGTGAGTGTGTGTGTATGTGCAGGGGTGTGTTTGTGTGTGTGTGTGTGCAGGGGTGTGGGGTGTGTGTGTGTGTGTGTGCAGGTGTGTGTGTGTGTGTGTATGTGCAGGTGTGTGTGTGTGTGTGTGTGTGTGTGTGTGTGCGCGTGCAGGGGTGTGGGGTGTGTGTGTGTGTGTGTGTGCAGGTGTGTGTGTGTGTGTATGTGCAGGTGTGTGTGTATATGTGCAGGGGTGTGTGTGTGTAGCAATGTGAAAGTGCAATTTTATTACTACTTGAAATTCCAATTATCTACTCCTCATTTGGAATTCAAATTGTGGATTTGAGCGGAATTGAAATTGTAATTCAATTCCAAATCCAAATATTTTGTGGTACCAAACATTGAATTTGGAATTGGAAGCTCCAATTCCAATTCCGCATGTTCAATTCCGTGATACCGAACCGAGCCTAACACATTCCACAAGATTGAATTTATCAAAATCATTATGGCCTAAAACAAGATCTACAAGAAGCAAAATGCATGGATACTATAATCTTGCAACAATGCGAAAAAATGATAAAATAAGCATCAATTTACTACCAAATAAGTTAGCACAATATTTTATTCTGAGTATCGGTCAGGCTGACCCGAGAAAAAACAAGCCCAATCTGGAATTTTGTTCACACATTCGAATTATACTCATTGGACCGGACCAACACTTCATGTGAAGCCCATTTATTAGGATCAAATCATACTACTAAATTCAATTTTTCTTAAAATTTATACTAAGTATATACTCCTATTAAATAAAAAATAAAAATAATGGAAGAACAAAATTTAGAATATGTGTATTTATAGATGAAAATATAAAATAAATAAAATTGGTCGAGGACGTCGGTTGGTCTCAATTGGGCCAAATCCAATAACAAATTTTGATAGACTAGCTTAATTGAGAAAACTATCAATATTATTAATTGTACAATCAAAATTTAAAGAATTAACCAAACAAGCAAACTAAATTTATCTCAATTTTCCTTTTTTCTCATCTGACACCTTATGCTGAGTTGGCACATTTAATGATAAGATGATGGGAGTAATACAATATCCAGATTTGTATTGAATTAATGTGAAATTAGATTATTTAGCATCTAAATATTTCGAATTGTGATAAATTTTAGAAATAAATAACTCATTTTCGCTTATATAATGAAGCCAATAGGGTGAATTATTGAATCATCTCACCTATCTAATTTGAACATGTTGAAGATTTATTTTGTTGTGTTTGTAATAGCAAACATTTTGCAGCCATTCGATGTTCATGGCTGCATCTTCCGTACTAAGAAGCGCAACGTTCATATCTTAAATCTTCTCCCGAAAAATTCCCTGCCTCTGACGGTACATTGTGCATCTCACGATGACGATTTTGGCTTTCATAATATTACTGAAGGTCAAGACTATCACTGGAGTTTCTGCCCTAATATTTGGGGTACTACTTTCTTTAATTGTCAGTTTTCGTGGGCTCCGAAGCAAATTTCTCTCTATGTTTATAAGGGTGATCAATCCACTCTTCAAAAATCACTAAATGTATGGGCGGCAAAGAGTGATGGTATTTACTTTGCAAACGATCTCTCACAGTCGTCTTTGAAGCAATATGTCACATGGTAGCTTTACTAGTGATTAATTTGTACTCTAATAAATCTTATACTATTATTCATCTTAGATTTTTAGTACTTATTTGAATACTCATTAACGAGAGTTTATTTAGCATTATTTGTCGTATTACTAGTGATTAATTTGTATTCTAATAAATCTTATACTATTATTCATCTTTGATTTTTAGTACTTATTTGAATACTCATTAACGAGAGTTTATTTAGCATTATTTGTCGTATTACTAGTGATTAATTTGTATTCCTGTATATCCTGTTTCTTGCTCAACACATTTGAATACTCCAATATTAATTATTTTGTTTGAGGCTTTGCATAGCCTTCTTGATAAAGATATGAAGAAGAAAAAGAAGGAAAAAAGAAGGCTTATAGCAAAAGCTCCATTGATATCATTGTTTCTAATAGATTTTCATGAACAAAACATTGAACAACTGCCTTCTCCAAACTAAGCAAAAAAGGAAGGCAAGAAACAATGTTCAGAGAGTTACAAGACAATCCTACAAAAGAGGCATACGGTTTAACGACTATCATAGTAATCAAACTACAGTCATAACTCAAAATGAGCTAACATTCTCCATCACAAAACTCTTTAGCGAGAGAAAGCTTGAGGCATACATGGTCGTAGGGGTGTAAGTATCACGATCCTCTCGAACCACAACGTTATAGTCAAAAGTTTTCGACTTGTTGGAGTAGTAGAGTAGGTTTCCAAAATCCGATTCCATGAAGACATCACCATTTTCGAAAGCTCTTATTGGCCAAACATAATTATAATGATCACGTCTACCAAACTCACGGATAAAGTCCTTGTCCCAAATCCCCTTATCTTCAACCAAAAACCAGATTAAAATGCTCCTATCGTCTGAAAAATCGCTTAAACCGAGGCAATCCCTGAAAAAACAGAGTGACCTACCAAAGAGAAAATTTATACCGATAGGAGGAGGTGCAGAAAAGACGCTAAAAAGTTCTGTTTGAAGATCAAAGCGAAGAACCCATCTACAAGAGAAATTTGTTGTTTTGTCGACCATCCAATGAAGATTTCCATCCAGAAGCACCCCTCGAACGTCTTTATATAACTTAAGCGAGCTATCAATGCTACCAGAGGGAACTTTTCTCCACGATCCGGTTCCAACATTGTATACTTGGCACTCAATTCTGTACTCCTCATGTAGTGGTTTTTCACCGAAAAGCCTAACCACCTTATATTGGCCGGTCATCTTGCTCACTCCAAATCCAAAATTCTCAACCGCAAGCTGATCTTTTGAGGTAGTTTGTCGAGGAGAAGGGAGCTTGATATAGTCACGTGTGATTGGATTGCACTGGATAAGATCATCACGGTCGACACCACTTAGAAAGATCAAACCATTGGCTGAACTATGCATTGGCACATCAAAAGGGAGTTCGAAGTTGAAGGCTACAATTGCACGATGCTCATCATCAAAGTGGAGGCCAAGTTCATCCACAAACTCAATCACGTCGTATGACCTTGAGCGTGTTTCAACAACGATGCCAGGGACTGGTCTAGAAATATGGGAATTCACAAACTCGGGGGTAGCGAGAAGACCAAGCCATGGCTTACAAACACACTTGCAGACCGCAGCTGCTCGAGTGGGGAGTCTTGAGAGGATATTTACTACGATTTCCGATGGTAGATATTCGAAGAAATCTTGATCCATTTTGGAATTATCAGCAGTTTTCATCTCTGAACTTAATAACACCTTCATCATTAACAAAAAATGAAAACAGAGCAACATCAAAATATTATTGTGATCAAAGTAGCACACTTGCAAGTGTCATTTACAGCATCTTCGAAATCCTAATATTACAAAATTGAATTTTAGGCATAATCCCTAATTCACAAAAAAAATCTTAAGGCTAATAACAAATTTTGCAGAAACCAAAGTTATACTACTAAATTGGTTTTAGGTTAATATATATGCAAAAATTGAGTAGAGAATTACAAATCCTAATAATACGATTACAAAATTGAATATAAAATTGAGTATAAAACAAGATCTACAAGATCAAAATACATGGATACTACATTCTAAGAATAACGCCAAAAAAATGAGTAAATTAAGCATCAATTGACTGCAAAATCCAAAAAAACAAAGGCATTGTAGAGAGAAACAGAGAGATTGAAAACTATGGAGTGTAAAATAAGAAAGCTGACTGTAATGATTCACCAACGGGGGAATGCGGTGGAGACGGCGGATCTTCAGAGTGGCGCCGCCGCAGTCGCCCAAATGCAAATGTGAAGTATTCGAAAAATAGTCACAATTTTTGCGCAAAATGCGAAGGGTCGTTCATAAATACTAGGTATTATAGAAAAATAAATAAATTTTGATGTTAGTACATAATACCATCTTCATCACTAAAACTACAACTAACACAATTTTGATAATATTTAAATTTTTTAAATTCTTAATTTTTGGAACTTTACAGTTGAACCTCGATCAAGAAAATAATTACATGTTCGTACTTACTTATATAATATTTTAAAAATTCATAATTAATATTTTCTATATTTCTCTATAAAATATTAGAATTTTTAGTTCAATTCACTATATATAATAAATTAAAATTTAATAGTATATGATAATATTAATACTAACTAAATGTACGATTTTAATTTTTTTTTAAAATTACTCCCTCTGTCCCAGATAATTCGTCTCAATTTTCCATTTCGATCCGTCTCACATAATTTGTCCCACTTCACTTTTACCATTTTTGGTAATGGACCTCATATTCCACTAACTCTTTCCTACTCACATTTTATATAAAACTAGTATATAAAGGTAGAACTCACGTTCCACTAACTTTTTCAACGCACTTTCCATTACAATTCTTAAAACCCGTGCCCGGTCAAAGTGACCCGAATTATCCGGGACGGAGGGAGTATAATTCTTATTTTAATTTTTTACTTTCCAAAATTTTACTTTATTTAAAATTCTTAAAATTTGAAACTTAAGAAGAACGCATGTAAAAAGTTTCAGAGTGTACAAATAAGAAAAAAGGAAAGAGAAAAAAAACAATGAGTATGATATAGAATAAGTTGACTTAATATTTGCACTATCAACAAATTAGCAAGTAAATCCAAGGACAATTAATTCAAAAGGCAAGAAACTGAATTTTGAAAAGAAGTTCATAAAAATAACATTAGGGCATATTAGTCCTGATATATAATTATGGAATAAAAATATAAAGGTAGTATGAGTACCCAAAACATAATTTCAAGGTCAAAAAAGGTTATACCGTTAATGGATCGTTGCCTTTAAGATTTAATACTTGATCTGATTAATTAATTGAATATATATGAAACAAGAATTGCACTATCTGAATCTAAGATATGTGTTAAAATTATAGTTAAAAATTAATAAATGATTTATTTTCGTATATATAACGAAATCAATAGGTGAATTGTTGAATTATCTCACCCTCTCTCAATTTCAACATGTTCAAGATTCACTTGGTTGTTTTTGTAATAGCAATCATTTTGCAGCCATTTGCATCACATGGATGTTACTTGGAACTACGCGAGGATAATTGGGTTCGTATTGTGAATCTTCTCCCAAAAAATTCCAAACCTTTGAGGTTGCACTGTGCAGTCGGTGATGACGATTTAGGATTTCACAATATTATTGTAGGTCAAGAATTTAAATGGAATTTCTGCCCTAATATTTTTGGTACTACTTTATACTTCTGTCACTTTTGGTGGGATACGAAACAAATAGCTTTTGATGTTTACAAGAGTGAAGATCCTAATATTACTAAGTCTTTCAATGTGTTTGCAATGAAGAGCGATGGTATTTATTTGGCACACGATAACTCCGAATCATCTTTGAAGAAATATATTTCGTGGCGGTAGCTTTAATCGAATTGTATTTCTATTAGTAACGAGAATTTGTCTGCAATATTACTAGTGGTTAAATTGTATTCCAATTTATTGTCATGCACATTTGAATACTCCAATATTTATTTACTTTGATGCGAATTTAAAATGGTCCATGGAATTCAAAGAAATGAAGAAGATTGCAAAAAATGAATGCTAAGGCAAATTTCGTTAAGACAAACAACATTGCTAAGACAATCAACATTGCTTTGCTTGCCCATTAAATGATATCATATATTAAGGTTGAACTCAAATCTAAAAAGTATAAAGACAAGTGTAAATAAGTTGTAGGACTATAATCACTAAGAAAATGGCTAAGATATTTTTAATGGGATTAAAAAAGTTAATTATTTTTTTAAAAATACCACACAAGCTTTAAAAAGTGACATACTTTCAAAAAATTTCAACACGTGTAATTTTTTCTCCATTTTTTACGTCCTAAAAATACTTAAAAAGTTTTTTTATAGTGAATGCTCCTAAAATTTAAATTGAATAATTTAATTTTTATATAAATCAATATTTTAGGTCCTAATTTTGTATTGGGCCTAGCCCGTCGTCTGTGTGCCTATTTATATGCAAGTACGGCGCATAACTCTGTAATCTGAAAACACTCTGAATAATATCGGTTCTCCGTTCGCAACATTGGTGAACCACGTAAATCTGTGTCTTCTTTCCGTTTCTGTTTATCTCAATTATACAATTGCTCTATTCTATCACAACAAACTTATAAAAATGAGTGAACTACAAAAATAGTCCCTGGACTATGCGTTTATCTCGCCAGACAACCCTGGACTTTAAAAATATCCCCAGACAACCCTGGACTAAGCGTTTATTTCAAAATTGGTCCTTTTTCACTGTTTCGTACCGAAACTACCCTTTTAAAGGTTTGGGCAATTTCGGTAGTTCAAAAATTTGACTTTTTTCAGATGTTAGTACATTAATTGATTGTTGCAGGCTGTCTCATCTATTAAATACCCTTCTCATTCTCTCTCTCACCTTCTCTCCTCCATCTCTCTTCTCTTCTTCTTCTTCTTCCCCTTCCTTCTGCAAAAGTCGACGCAAAATCTCGACTTCAAATGGAATGTTGCGAAAAAAGGACAAGGTTTATTTTCAGTGGTGTTATCCGAATTGTGTGGATTTTGACTTGGTTGGGCAAATTTGGATAATTTAAGCAAGTAGGTTTGATAGATAGATTGCAGTTCGTGAGTTTTGGGGAAATTTGTGATTCGCTTGAATTTTATTTGATTATTTCAAAAAAATCCATTGTCTGTTTTCTTGCTTTTCCATCCGTCACCCTTGTAAGATGTGAGTTGGTGGATTTGAATCCATTAATATCAAGACAAGACAGTGCCTTTTTTTGGATGAATTCTCAAATTTGTAAGTAAGTTGGTACTTGGTAATAATTTTTAGTAAAATTTTAATATTTTCATAAGTATTAGTAGTATATTTCAAAATGAAAACAGCAATGGGTTAATGAAATTACCAAGACTACATAAAATTAAACCGGCCATTTTCAAAAGCCTAAAATGTACAGTACTCTGCCAGGAACTACATCTGATATTTCTTTGAAACCCAATATGATATTATTTTTTGGACTACATCTGATATTACTATCAGGTATAGGTATCCAATATGAAATTATTTTATGTTTATTTCGCCGTATACTAGATATGTTATTATTTCAGTAACTTTTCTTAGTACTCCTTATTTCAACAAGATTCATTTCATATTCTTTTCATACCCATCGAAGAAAACTCATTCAACAATGGTTAATTTTATTGTCAAATTTAGAAATAAATTATTCAAATCACAATTTCTGAAACAACATTGAAACTTAAAAAACTAATACTCTGTACTTAGAACACACAAATCAAAATCAAAGTACATTGATTTGAACACTACAATTCTTCGGCAAGTTCATGCGCTACTACAATCTTCACCAAACTTTTTTCCCACAAACTACAATCTACTTGTCACAACCAGTCTCGCCTCCTCCATCACACGAATTTGTAACAGATAGCGAAGACATGAAGGCAAAGAATTGAGTCAAGATTTTGCGTCGACTTTTCTGAAGGAAGGAAGGAAGGGGAGGAAGAAGAAGGGAAGAGAGATGGAGGAGAGAAGGCGAGAGAGAGAATGAGAGGATTATTTAATAGATGAGAGAAGTATGAGAGAGAGAGATAAAAAATCAGACAACCTGCACAATCAATTAATGTGCTGACATGCTGAAAAAGTCAAATTTTGGAAATGACGAATTACCCAAACCCCTAAAAGGGTATTTTCGGTACAAAACAGTGAAAAAGGACCAATTTTGAGATAAACGCTTAGTCCAGGGTTGTCTGGAGATATTTTTAAAGTCCAGGGTTGTCTGACGAGATAAACGCATAGTCCAGTCTATAAAAATTTATGGAATTCTTTAAAATCAAAACCATGAAGTCAATAAAGAATTCCTCAAAGAGTCAATTCCAAAGAGCAGACATGAGCAGTAAGTTACGCCACTGCCTTCTCCAAACTATCAACACGCAACCGTTTGACCGAAGGAACGTGTTTCAACCATCACTCACCGCACACCAACTATTATTGAGTAAAGACAATTGAATGCAAAACTAAAAAGAACCAAGAAGAAAAAGAAAGACAAGAACTGCAATTTAAATGAAAGAAAATACTAACTAGCAACATCAATGCAAGTCTTCATTATGAAATCCTAATATTACAATATTGAATTTAGGCCTAATCCCTAATCCATTCCACAAAAAATAATTTGGTACATTTGGCATGTATAACAACAATTTCTGCAAAGCACAATACCAAATGGTTTTAGGCCTAATCCCAAGAAACTAACTAGTAATACTATTATCTTGGCAAAAGAGGTAGCATTCATGCATTTCACCATCACACATGAAAGAAACTACAGAGTCACAACTCAAAATGAGCTTACATTCTCCGTCGCAAAACTCTTGAGAGAGACAAAGCTCGGGGCATACATGATCGTAGAGGTGAACGGTTCACGACCGTCTAGAGACATGATCTCGCAGTCAAACTTTCTCCTCTTGTGGGAGTAGAAGAATATCATGCCATCGTCCCATTCTATCAATGCATCGCCATTTTTTAAAATTATAATCGGCCAAACATTACCTAAACCAGCAGATCGTTCAAGTCCGGTGATGAAAAATATCTTTGTCCAACTGTTGTCATCTCCCTTCAACATCCATATTATAACATGCCCATCATTTGGATTGTCGTTCTCATCGCGCCCATTGTGTGAAATGTCGCTTACACAAAGGCAACCCCTCAAAACACAGAGTGACCTACCGTAGAGAAAATCTCTACCACGAGGAGGAGGTGCAGCGAAGGTGCTAAAAAGTTCCATTTCAAGATCAAAGCAAGAAATCCATCTACAAAAGCCTCTTGTTGTTTTCGCTACCATCCAATAAAGATTTCCATTTAGATGTACCCCTCCAATGTCGTCACAAACCCTGAGCGGCTTACCAAAGGGAACATTTCTCCACGATCCGGTTCCAACTGTGTAGACTTGGCAAGAATTTCTGAAACCCTCTCGTCGTTGTGGTGTTTCAGCGAAAATCCTGACCACCTTATATTGTCCAGTCGTTCCACTCACTCCAAATCCAAAATTATCCATGGCATTCGGAACTTTTGGAGAGGTTTGTTGAGGAAAAGGGAGCTTGAGATAGTCACGTGTGACTGGATTGCACAGGATAAGATCATCATTACGATCAAATTCTCTTAGAAAGATCAAACCATTAGCAGAACTACGAATTGGTCCACCAAAAGGGAGACGGAAGTTGAAGGTTACGTCCCAACGATGCTCCTTATCAAAATCATTAGGCATACTATGAATTGGTCCATCAAAACAGAGTAAGAAGAGGTAGTCTACACCACATGGAATTGGTTCATCAAAGTTGAGGTCAAGCTCGTCCCCAAATTCAATGATATCGTAACACTTTGAGTGTGTTTCAATAGCAATGGTCGGGACTGATCTAGACATATGCAAATTCACAAACTCAGGAGTAGTGAGCATACCGAGCCATGGCTTACAAACACACTTGCAGGCCATAGCTGCTCGAGTGGGGAGTCTTGAGAAGATATTTAATACGATGATTTCTGACGGTAGATATTTGAAGAAATCTTCACCCATTTTGGAATTATCAGCAGTTTTCATCTCTCAACTTAATAACACCCTTCATCATTCACAAAAAAGTGAAGTCAGAGCAGCAACAGCTAAATATTAATCTGGTTTTGCAAGTGTGATTTACAACATCAAAATGTAGGTCTCTATAAAAACAGAATTTAGGCAAATTTGATGACATACTAAATTTTGCAGAAAGTGAAGTAGATATTATGTAATACTAAATCGGTTTTAGGTTACAATTATACATAAACAAAAATCTGCAGCAACAAAGTATTAACATTATAAAATATTAACATTATAACATCAAAATGCAGGATTACAACAAAATTGGATAAAACCCTAACGCATTCCAAGATATTTAACTCAACAAATTTATTAGCGCTAAAACAAAATCTACAACAAGCAAAATACAAGGATCCTGTAGTTTTACAAAAAAAGAGTAAAATAATGTTCAATTTGCAGCGAAATCCCAAAAACAAAGGTATAGCAGATAGGAAATGAGCTAAAAACAGAGCAATAGAAAGTGAGGAGTGTTGGATAAGAAAGTTCATTCACCTTCTGGTGGAAAATGTGGTGGAGACGGCGGTTGGTGAGAGCGGCGCCGCTGCAGTCGTCTCCGTGTGTGAAAAAATGGTTCGAAATGTTTTGAGATTTTAAACAACGCTTTTTCCGCCACTTTAAATGAAAAAAAAAAAATGAATTTTTTTATAGATAAATGCTTTCTAAATATGACGCAAATTTTAATAAATATGACGCGAAATTTAATATAGACTTTTGTTATGGGTATAAAAAAGGGGGAGTTGAAGAAGTTGTATAGAATTATCCAAAATATAATTTCAAAGTCAAACAGGATATGCCGTTTGTGGATGGTTGCCTTTTAAGATTTAATACTTGATCTAATTAAATATACCACCAGCGAATTAAAAAGTATTTTCATTGTTGGTATTACCACCAAATAATATACTATTGGTTAATTTGTTTTTTAAATATACCATCAGCGAATTAAAAAGTAATATTTTCATTGTTGGTATCATAAAGATTTAAATTGAATAATTTTATTTATATATAAATCAGTATTGCTCACCGACCCAAACTATTATCGAGTAAAGATATTTGAACCCAAAACTAACAAGAACCAAGCGAAAAAAAGAAGTCAAGAACTGTAATTTAACTTAAAGAAAACAATATTCGAAGAGGTCCAAGACGATCCTACAAAAGAGGCCTACGGTTTAAAACCAATCATAACGATCAAACTACAGTCACAACTCAAAATGAGCTAACATTCTCCATCACAAAACTCTTGAGCGAGAGAAAGCTTGAGGCATACATAGTCGTAAGGGTGTAAGTTTTCGACTTGTTGTAGTAGTAGAATAGATCTCCATCAAAAGTTCCCGAAGTGTTGGAGTAGTAGAATAGATCTCCATCTGCTTCAACGAAGGCATCACCGTTTTCGAAAACTCTTATTGGCCAAACATGAAGATAATGATCAAAGTAATAACCAAATCCGGGGATGATAATTAGTTCCTTTACGAAACACTGATCATCTTCATTCATCAACCAGATTACAATACTCCCAGTCCCATCATCTGAAAGATCGCTTACACAGAGGCAATCCCTCAAAACACAGAGTGTCTTACCAAAGAGAACATCTGGATAGAAATAAGGAGGTGTAGGAAAGGAGCTATAAACTTCTGTTTCAAGATCAAAGCAAGAAATCCATCTACCAGAGCCATTTGTTGCTTTCTCGACCGTCCAATAAAGATTTCCATTCAGAAATACCCCTCCAACCGTTTCATATAACCAGAGCGAGCTATCAGGGGGGACTTTTCTCCACGATCCGGTTCCTACAGTGTATACTTGACACTCATTTTTGTACTCCTTCTGTAGTGATGTGCCACCGAAAATCCTAACGACCTTATATTGGCCGGTCATCCTGCTCACTCCAAATCCAAAAGTCTCCACATAAATCAGATCTTTTGGGGAAGTTTGCCGAGGACAAGGGAGCTTGATATAATCATTTGTGATTGGATTGCACAGGATAAGATCATCATGGTCGTCGCCACATAGAAAGATCAAACCATTAGCTGAACTATGCATTGGCTCATCAAAAGGGAGTTCGAAGTAGAAGTCTACATTCAAACGATGCTGCTCATCAAAGTTGAGGTCAATTTCATCCACAAATTGAATGACGTTGTATGTCTTTGCGTGTGTTTCAACAGCAAGGCCCGGGACTGATCTAGATATATGGGAATTCACAAACTCAGGGGTAGCAAGAAGAACAAGCCATGGCTTACAAACACACTTGCAGGCCATAGCGTCTAGAGTGTGGAGTCTTGAGAGGATATCTACTATGATTTCTGATGGTAGGTATTGGAAGAAATCTTCGCCCATTTTGGAATTACCCGCAGTTTATTAACCCCTTGATCACTAGTAAAAAAAGTAAAACAGAGCAACACCAAAATATTAATCTGACGTAGAATACTAAAAATCGGTTTTAGTTTTAGGTTATGTATATACACAAATTTGCAGCAACAAAATATTTACACAAATCCTGATGATACAATTGAAAATTTGAATTTAAGCCTAAAACCCTAACGCATTCCACAAGATTGAGTTCATGAAATTAATTATGGCCTAAAAACAATACATGAATGCTCTATTCTTACAACAACGCCAGAAAATGAGTAAAATAAGCATAAATTTACACCAAAAAGAAGGGCATATTAGCTAGAAAATGAGCTCAATCAGAGATATCGAAAACAATCGAGTGCTGAATAAGAAAGTGCGTTCACCTTCCGGCGGAGACGGGGTTGCTTCAGAGTGGCGCCGCTGAAGTCGAAATGTGATGACATTTTTTTAGTAATAAATATATCTGACAATTTTTAAGAGGAAGAATCGAAGACAAAAAAAAATGTGATTCAAGTGTTTTGATAAAGAAAACAGTTGAATATATGGTGGAGCGAAAAATTAAAAACTCCTGCCTGATCTTTCATTTTCGCACATCTTTTATTTTCGCACGTAAATGATAAGAGTACTTGATCTTTATTTTATATAATTTTTGGTACATATAAATTATATATTTGATATCTGATGCAATTTTCACTCCAAAATACCCTTTAAACAAATTCATTTTTCCATTTATGTTATAAAAGATATTTTGGGCATTGACAAAACTAGTATCAAAAGTGATATTATAATATCTTCTCTCATTCTCCTCACTCTTTATACTATTATTATTAATCAATATTAATATTATTATTTTGATGTTAAAAATTAATAATTAATTTAATTTTTAATATCATTTAAATATACTTAATAATAATTATAGTTATAATTATAATTAATTAATATATTAATATTATTGTATAATATTAAAAACTAGCAGTAATGAATAAATAATAATAATTATTTTATATTAAATTAATAACTAATCAATATAATCTTCATCAAAATTTAAAATTGTGAATTGTATTTATAATGATAAAGAGTTGAATAATTTTAGTTAGGTGTTTCAACCCTAAAATGAGTATAGATAATTTAATTAAAAATATTCAACCATTTAATTAATTTAAACAATTAATTTAATTAGGTGTTTTGGTATTGATTTATATTATGGATGCAATTAGATATATGTATAAAACACTAAAAAGAAAGAAGAAAAAGAATAGAAAAGAAAAAAAGAGGAAACATAAACTAAGGAGAAAAAAAGAAAGAAGAAGGGAAGATAAAATACTAAAAAGAAAGAAAAATATGAAGAAAAAAAAAGAAGGATAAACTAAAGAAGAAAAAAAGAAATAAGAAAGGAGGAAAAAAAATTCACATATTTGGTTCTATTCAATTGAAATTTCCAAAAATATCATCCATAACAAAAAAATCACATGTTTGGTATCTAGGTTATTTTGTCATGAGATACCAAAAATGATATAAAATAAAGATCAAGTCCATTTATGTGCGAAATTGAAAGATCAAGTACCATGTAGGTTCACTCAAAATTAAAAATACATAATCGTGTATTGACACATAATAAGATAAGATTAAAAATGTTAATATTTGCCAAAAAATGAAATTGATTTATCTTCCTCGAGAAGTCTAAATATATGACATACGATTCAATTAATTACTTACTCTGTTCCTGAAAATTTATCACTTATTTTCTTTTTTGTTTGTCTCTAAGAATTTTTCATCTTTCACTTTTATCATTTTTGGCAATGAACCTTACATTTCACTAACTCATTCTCACTACTCACTCTGTCCCTGAAAATTTATCACTTATTTTCTTTTTTGTTTGTCTCTAAGAATTTGTCACCTTTCACTTATATCATTTTTGGCAATGAACCTTACATTTCACTAACTCATTCTCACTCACATTTTATTTTAAAATTAATATATAATAGTAGGACTCATATGTCACTAACTTTTTCAACCCACTTTTTATTATATTTCTTAAAATTCATGTCGTATCAAATAGCGATGAATTTTGGGGAACAGAGGGAGTATTTAGTTAAGAAAAAAGAGAATTTTTGTATGAACATGATACGGTCAATAAAGCTGCCGCATACAACAAACAAGCTAAGTATCATATTCTAAACAATAATTATAACTATTCAACTTCGATTATTGCAAACCGAATTTATTTCATTATTTGTACAAGTCTCATTTAGATTGATAAGATTTGAACCAATAATAGTAAAGTGATTATTAATCGTAATTAGTGGCCCATGTGTAGCTTTTGGTAGCTTTTTCCTTCAATAAATTCATGCTAATGCACCAAACATGCAAATTAAGGAACTCGTGTATTGATAGTTAGATATATACACATAATGGCATAGGTATACGCACACACACAATGACACAAACATATATATGCGTATGTTTAATAAATGTATTATTTCATTTTTTGTTTTGAAGTTTCATTCTCATTGAAATTATGTAAGTTCAATTATGTATTGTTCTTTTATAATGAAATTATTTATTTTATTTATATAATATTATTTTAACAAGAATTTTTTTTTTTTGAAAGTAATGTGATTACTATTAAGTGCTTAAGATTTAATTGCCCTTATGCACGTATGGATGTAGAAAGATAAGCACTTGGATAGATTAGTGCTTAAGATTAGATATGTAGCCTAGATACGTAAGAGCATCCGCAGCGGTGGCGTCCGTCCGTGCCAGCGGCACAGTGCTGCTCTTAGCTAAGAGCGCGTCCGTGCCGCTGAGCAGCCCTACGTGGCGTATTCTTATTGGCCAACGGCTAAATTCGATTTTTTTTTTTTTTTTTTTTTAAATTCGAAATTTATTTAAAAAAATGTTTTTAAATAAAAAAAAATATTTTTCCACTTCCCAAAAAATTATATCCGTTTTCTACCCACTTTTAATTTATTTTTCAATTTTTTTCCCCCAAAATTCACATTTTCATCTATAAATACCCTCACTTCAACACAAAAAATTCCCGTAACATTTTAATTATAGGAATTTTTAATTTGTAGGATTTTAATTATGTACTATTTTTTTATTTTCTAGAATTTTAATTATGTATTTTTATGTTTTAGGATTTTAATTATGTAATTTTTATTTTTTAGGATTTTAATTATGTAATTTTTATTTTTTAATATATTTTTTATAATGTAAAAATGTTTTAGTAATTGAAATATTTAAATTGAATAATAGAATAGTGGGACCCTTGAGCTTGTCCTTAGCTAAGAGCACGGATGTGGGTGTTGTGCTCTTAGCTAAGGACAAGGAGTAAAGTGGGTCCGGGCCCACCTCCGTGCTCTTAGCTAAGAGCACGTGGGGATGCTCTAATGCTCTTAATCTTTTGTAAATTAAATACTACTCTCTCCGTTCCAAGATAAGTGACTTGTATTCCTTTTTGGGGTGTCCCACTATAAGTGACCTATTTCCATTTTTAGCAAAAAGTCATCTCTCTTACTTTATTCTCCACATACTTTATTCTCTCTTCTCTCCTTTACTTTTCCCTCTCTCATACTTTACTCTCTCCACTTTAACTTATTTAAATACCATTCCTTAAATCCCATGTCAAAAAAAGTAGGTCACTTATCTTGGGACGGAGGGAGTAGTTCACATTGAAAATTGATGACCATAGGTAAGGGTAAGAGTGTAAGAGTACCATATGTCTCGTCACGTGATCGTGCCTCCATTACACCAAAATCTAAAATCCAATAAATACACGTATAAATTTAAAAAACTAATATCACACTTATTCCTATATGAGACAAAAAAAATTGAGAAACAATATTTGACGTACAAGAAATTATATACACGTACGGTTTAATTCTTTCATAATTACGAATATTCAACACTCTTTTGCGTGTTTAATACTTTCATAAATATAGTACTACTCAAATTATTAGATAATTCTCAACTCTTGACATGACATTTCCGACTAACCTATTCTCGGCCCCCCCATGCAAAAACAAATCCTCAATAAAAATCATCCACATTTTATATGTATATATAAATCCCTAGTTTAATTCTTCATCATCATTCCTAAAAATTCTCTAAAAGCAAAAACAAATTAAAAAATGAAAAAGTTTAAAAATTACTCTACCATGGTTTCGTTTTCTTCTTATTCTTCATCTTCGTCGTTCAGAACTCTAATCTTCATTGCTCTCCTTCTCATTAATACATGGAGTTCTTGCATTGCGACTAGGCCGGGGGCCATCTTGATTGTGAAGGAGAGTGATCATTCTTCAATGGCTTCAAATTATTTTCAAGAAAAGGCAAAGCGACGCAGTGAGGAGTTGTACTTTGCTGCTTCCAAAAGGTGTACCCATCACCACTCTTTACCTCAAGATTGAAAATATATAGAGGATGATATCCTTGTTTAAACTTATTTTTTCAAAAACATCACACATGGGTGATATCATAATTCATATATAGGGTCTTAATTGGAAATGTAATAAAGCTTGGATTTGAGCTTGTTGTAGTGGAATATTTATAATTATTTTTCGTAGTCAAAGCGTTCGTGTCGTTAGCTATCTACTTGATGGATATATAGGTCAAATTAATTTGTTGTTTATTTTTTTGGGATACATGAAATTTGGTTATTGCAGTTGTGGATTGCCTGTTAATTCCAACTTATGGGCCATATAATTCTATTTACTAGAATAGGCCCAAACTTCCCATATAGATTTTTCTTTTAATAAGTTTCCATATATTGCATTATAAATATATCGTATATTTATGAGATTCTCTACCTTATAGGCAGAAGTTATGCTTGAGTAAATGAATCGATATTGGTGTTTTTATGATTTTCCATTCAAAATAACACTGGTTATTAAACGTACGAGGATTATTTATAGTACGCCGCTAGAGAAAAAAACTGCAAAATCATTTGTGCTGAAAGCTGCTGACGTCATTAGATAACTATTGGAGTACTAATTTTTGTGTTTCGGTCCGTCACCTAGAGTCACATTTCTTAGCGGCACTAGTTTTAAGAAATATTAAGAAAAATGAGTGAGAAAAAAGTTTGTGGCATAAGATTCACACTCATATATATTAGTTTTAAACTAAATGTGAGTAGAATAAGTTATAAGTTGAAGGTAAGACCTTATTATCATTTATAGTAAAAGTGAATCGGAACTCCTATTCACGGGCTAAAATGGAAAAACGTGACTCCTATTAGCGGAGAAAGGAGTATATATATCAAAACACTAATTCTAGGATTTAGTAAAGACGTTTCCCTCTAACTAATAAATCAAAGTTTCAAGGCAAAAGAATGGGACTGGAGCGCACCGGGCCTGGCGAGTTGGAAGTGGCGGTGGAGAGGCCCGAGATGCGCTCGGCGACGCTGGAGAGGCCTGAGGCCACACGCACAGTTGTGAGCACAATGCCAGACCCCAACTCCATTTTAAAAAAAATATAATTTTTTTGCATGTCTAAACTCCACATTATTTTCATTCCTTCTGTATTATTCCTACGAATTTTTCAAAGTACAATTTCTCACATTTTAAATTTTTAAGAATTGCAATTTTTGAATTTTTAGGATTTATAATTTTTTATTTTTTAGGGTTTGTAATTTTTTTTAAAAAATTCAGCGTTGTAATTTATAATTTCTGAAGAATAATGATTTTTTTAAAATTTAATTGTTTAACGTTTTCAATTTTAAAGAGTCGTTTGATTGGTGGGATATGCCCAAGGTAGGGCCCAATCAAGATTTAGATCCATGTTATGGAACAAATTGATTTTACTTAATATGTATGATAAACTAGTTAAATAATTAATTATTAGTGACATGTGTTTGATAAGGAATATTTATATGAAGTAAATAATACTTTCTCCATCCCTAAAAATTTATCACCTATTTTTATTTCCGTTCATCCCTAAAATTGTCATCTTTCACTTTTACTGTTTTTGGTAAGGGACCCTACATTCCACATATTCATTCACACTCACATTTTATTACAAAATTAATATATAAAAGTAGGATCCACATTCCACCAATTTTTTCAACACATTTTCTATTACATTTCTTAAAACCCGTCAGGTCAAATGATGACGAATTATTAGAAACGGAGGGAGTAATATATTATTGCAAGGTTATCATTACTAGAGGTTTGAAATTTATTCATTGGGTTTTTCTTATAATTACAATATTTAAAAGGGTTATATTATGAATCTATGATTAACTTAAATATACATCCCTAACTACTTTATCGCTACACCAAAACACACATAATTCTTTTGAATTGATGACGATCATACTTCTGCTACACAGAATATTATATCTAAACAAATGATCAAATGTTAATAATAGATTCAATATCCATTAGTTTTTATATTTTTTCTCGTAGATCCAGCATTTTCACATATATAAAGCAAGAAAGCTGCTCCAGATCACAAATAAAACCCAAGAAACTAATAATATTATCTTGGCAAAAGAGGTTCAATCTCTCATGTTCCTCACCATTCATGCATTACAGCACCAGACATGAAAGAAACTACACAAACTACACAGTCACGACTCAAAATGAGCTTACATTCTCCATCGCAAAACTCTTGAGAGAGACAAAGCTTGGGGCATACATTATCGTCGTAGAGGAGAACGGTTCACGACCTTCTAGAGACATGATCTCGCAGTCAAAATTTCTCCTCTTGTTGGAGTAGAAGAATATCATGCCATCGTCCCATTCTATCAACGCGTCACCATTTCTGAAAATTATAATCGGCCAAACATTACCTAAACCAGCTGATCGTTCAACTTCGGGTATGACAAATATCTTTGTCCAACTGTTGTCATCTCCCTTCATCATCCAGATTATAACATGCCCATCGTTTGGAATGTCGTCCTCGTCGCTCTCATCGTCGGAATGGTCGCGCCCATGGTGTGAAATGTCGCTTACACAAAGGCAACCCCTCAAAACACAGAGTGACCTACCCAAGAGAAAATCTCTACCACGAGGAGGAGGTGCAGCGACGGAGCTAAAATGTTCCATTTCAAGATCAAAGCAAGAAATCCATCTACAGAAGCCTCTTGTTGTTTTCGCTACCATCCAATAAAGATTTCCATTTAGATGTACCCCTCCAATGTCATGACAAAACCTGAGCGGCTTACCAAAGGGAACATTTTTCCACGATCCGGTTCCAACTGTGTAGACTTGGCAGGCATTTCTGAAACCCTCTCGTCGTTCTTTTGTTTCAGCGAAAATCCTGACCACCTTATATTTTCCAGTCGTTCCGCTCACTCCAAATCCACAATTATCCATGGCATTCGGAACTTTTGGAGAGGTTTGTCGAGGACAAGGGAGCTTGAGATAGTCACGTGTGACCGGATTGCACAGGATAAGATCATCATGAACAAAGTCTCTTAGAAAGATCAAACCATTAGCTGAACTCTGAATTCTTCCTTTAAAAGGGAGACGGAAGCTGAAAGTTACGTCCCAACGATGCTCCTTATCAAAATCATTATGTATCCTATAAATTGGTCCATCATAAGAGAGTAGGAAGTTGAAGTCGACACCACAAGGAATTGGTGCATCAAAGTTGAGGTCAAGCTCATCCGCAAATTCAATGATATCATAACACTTTGAGTGTGTTTCAATAGCAATGCTCGGGACTGATCTAGACATATGCGAATTCACAAACTCGGGAGTAGTGAGCATTCCGAGCCATGGCTTACAAACACACTTGCAGGCCATAGCGGCTCGAGTGGGGAGTCTTGAGAGGATATTTACTACAATTTCTGATGGTAGATATTTGAAGAAATCTTCACCCATTTTGGAATTATCAGCAGTTTTCATCTCTCAACTTAATAACACCTTCATCATTACCAAAAAAAGTGAAATAAGAGAAGTAGCAAAATCATTAATCTGGTCAAAGTAACACACTTGCAAGCGTAATTTACAACATCAAAATGTAGGTCTCCAAATCCTATCACTAATAAAACTGAATTTAGGCAAATTTGATGACATACTAAATTTTGCAGAAAGTGAAGTAGAAATTATGTAATACTAAATCGGTTTTAGGTTACAATTATACATAAACAAAAATCTACAGCAACAAAATCTTAACATTATAACATCAAAATGCAGGATTACAACAAAATTGAATAAAATCCTGCAACCCTAACGCATTCCAAGATACTTAACTCAACAAATTTGTTAGCGCTAAAACAATATCTACAACAAGCAAAATACAAGGATAATATAGTTTTACAACAACGCCAAAAAAAAAGTAAAATAATCTCTAATTTACAGCGAAATCCCAAAAACAAAGGCATAGCAGATAGGAAATGAGCTAAAAACAGAACAAGAGAAAGTGTGGAGTGTTGAATAAGAAAGTTCATTCACCTTCTGCTGGAAAATGCGGTGGAGACAGAAGTTGGTGAGAGCGGCGCCGCTGCACTGAAAATGGTTCGAAATGTTTTGAGATTTTAAACGACGCTTTTTCCGCCACTTTAAATGAAAAAAAAAATGATTTTTTTTATAGATAAATGCTTTCTAAATATGACGCAAATTTTAATAAATATGACGCGAAATTTAAAATAGAGTATTATTATGGGTATGAAATAGGGGGAGTTAAAGAAGTTGAATAGAACTATCCAAAATTATAATTTCAAAATCAAGCAGGATTTGCCGTTTCTATATAGTTGTCTTTGAGATTTAATACTTGATCTAATTAAATATACCACCAACGAATTAAAAAGTATTTTCATTGTTGGTATACCACCAAATAATATACTATTAGTTAATTTGTTTTTTTAAATATACCAAATGATGTGAAGAAACGAGCCTTGGTCCAGTATCCCGACAAAAAATTGAAGTTCAAACATTTTGACCAATGGGAAGCCTTTCTCGGGGACAGGGATTCGCAAAAGTTTGCTGTGGGTGTCGACTCGGGCTGGAAGCGGACGAAGATCAACTCTTCCGGTGGATACAGCAGCAGTGCTGGTTCGCACGAGCTCCCCGAAGCCGAGGAAGTGGCCCTGCTGCCACGATCAGACTCTCACCGTCGTCGTCGCCCGATGGGACAAAAGGCTTCGTAGCGGAGGGCGAGGGGAAGCGGCAGCGGCAGCGGGTCCTACGAGGTCGAATCGGAGGCCCCAGAAGGCCCAGGTAACGACCGTCTCGCCCGCGCGCAGCTAACGAAGACCCTGATGCAGAGCACGAGTAGGTGGTTTAGCACGCACGATCCTGTGTACAAA
Organism: Salvia hispanica; assembly: GCF_029641045.1. Lineage (NCBI taxonomy): Eukaryota > Viridiplantae > Streptophyta > Magnoliopsida > Lamiales > Lamiaceae > Salvia > Salvia hispanica. The sequence continues at coordinate 2,793,520 of NC_142696.1, forward strand.
AGGTTGTGCAAGGATGTGGTCGATGCATGTCGGCGCGATTTAGGAATACCACCCATTGATGATTATGGCGTCGAGATTGCGGGCGTGGACGTCGGAGGCGGCAGCGGCACGGGCGACGGGGATGAGGACGGGGACGAGTGAGAGCCGAGGGTTGTGTTTCTCGACTTTTTATGATTATGTAATTTTTAGGTATTATGTAATTTTATTTTTAAATTATGTAAATTTTTTTAAAATTATGTAATTTTTTTTTAATTATGTAATTTTTTTAATGAAGTATTCGAATTCTCCTGTATTCTGAGTCGACATTTTAATTCCGTAAATTTTAAGTCCGTAAATTGAATAATTGCGGGGAGTTCTAGTGCATGGGAAGTCCTAGTGATGTGGCAGTAAAATGGGAGGGGCTAGTGATGACGTGACAAAAAGTTTTTGTGGGAAGTCCTAGTGGGAAGAGCGCCACCGGAGACGCTCTTACTTTATATTGCTTAGACATTAATAACAGGCACTCCCTCCGTCCGTGAATAGGAGTCCCATTTTTTCATTTTAGTCCGTCCGTGAATAAGAGTCCCGGTTCACTTTTTCCATAAATGGTAATAGGGCCCCACCTTCCACTAACTCATTCCACTCATATTTTATTTAAAACTAATATATATAAGTGGGACCCTTATTCCACTAACTTTTTTCCACCCACTTTTCTTAACATTTCTTAAAACTCGTGCCGTCCATGAATGGGACTCCTAATGGCGGACAGAGGGAGTATACGTTATAGTTTAGCCCAGCGGTAGGAATGTGCTAAGTCTGTGTTAAAGATCCGAGGTCAATTCCTAGCGGTGGGGCATTCTAGTCTCTAGTATGCTCACATTTTGATTTGTGCTTTGCTATTTGTAAATATTAGGTATTTTGCTCCATTTTTTTTCTTTTAATTCTTATTTCATTCTATTTATTATTATTTTTTCTTTCTATTTCATAGCTATTATGTTTCTATCTATTTGTACTTTCTCTGTTCCATTAAAAATGACTCATTTTCCTTTTTAGTTTGTCCTAACTAAAATGATCCATTATTACAAATAGAACACCCTTCTCTCTATTTTATTCCCTCTCTCTTAATTTATTATCTCCACTTCACACAAAAATAAATTTGCATAAATTCTCGTGTCACTCAAGGAAGGGGTCATCTTCCTTGGAACGTATGGAACAAAGTTATTATATTTTTATCTATTTATATATATAATTCATTCACAATTAATAAAAATATTGATATACGATATTCACATCTAATAAAACGAAGCAAAATGATCGATCGAATTTTAATGCTCTAAATCAATGTAAAAGTCGTACCCCGAATTAAAAGTCCTGAGTCCGCCAGTGCATATACATGATCTTTAGATTTTTCTAATTGTCCTCAAAACAAAAAAAATGATAACTAATGTGGCAAAATAGAATATATGTGACAAACAAAATGATGTGATTTTAATTTAAATAATTTTAAGAAATAAAAAATAAATTCCACATCATCACCCTCTTTTCTCTGTTTCTTTCATCAGTTCATAAATCATGCATCATAGACGATGCAATTGATCAGCCATTGATGAACTGAGCTATTCCAAAATTGGAATTTCACTTTGATCTAGTTTTATTTGCTCGGAAGAATAAGTATAGTTAGAATTTTAAATCATGTGGCAATATATAAATATTTTTGAATCACATATGGGTGTAACTAATTTAATAAACACATAAAGCTACTCCATATCACAAATAAAACCCAAGAAACTTATCTTGGCAAAAGATGTACAATCTCTCATATTCATCACCATGAGACATGAAAGAAACTACACAGTCACAACTCAAAACGAGTACACATTCTCCATCGCAAAACTCTTGAGAGAGACAAAGCTCGAGGCGTACATGATCGTACGGGTGAACGGATCACGATCCCCTAGAGACATGATCTTGTAGTCTAAAATTTTCCTCTTGTTGTAGTAGTAGAATAGCGTGCCATCTTCCCATTCCATCAAGGCGTCACCATTTTCGAAAATTCTAATAGGCCAAATATGAACAGCGCCAGTAAGTCGTTCAGCTTCGCTGTTGCTAGGAAGTCTATCAACTTCAGGGATGACAAATATCTTTGTCCAACTGTGCTCGTCTTCCTTCATCAACCAGATTATAACGCACCCTTCCTTTGAAATATCGCTTAGACAAAGGCAATCCCTCAAAACACAGAGTGACCTACTGTAATAACCTCTACCATGAGGACGAGGTGCAGAGAAGGTGCTAAAAAATTCCGTTTCAAGATCAAAGCAAGAAATCCATCTATCAACGCCACTTCTTCTTTTCGCTACCGTCCAATGAAGATTTCCGTTAAAAAGTACCCCTCCATTGTCACCAATAAACCTGAGCTGCATACCAAAGGGAACATTTCTCCATGATCCGGTTCCAACTGTGTATACTTGGCACGCATTTCGGGAATATGCTCCTAGCGGTGGATCTTCAGAGTGGCTTACTGAAGAGAAAATCCAAACCACCTTATATTTTCCCGTCATTCTGCTCACTCCAAATCCAAAATTATCCAACTCATCCTGAACTTGTGGGGGGGTTAGTCTAGGACGAGGGAGCTTGATATAGTCACGTGTGATCGGATTGCACAGGATAAGATCACCACGATCAAAGTCTCTTATAAAGATCACACCATTAGCTGAACTACGATAACGGTCCATCAAAAGGGAGTCTGAAGCTGAAGGTTACATCCCAACGATGCTCCTCATCTAAGTCGAGGTCAAGCTCATCCACAAATTCAATGGTTTCGTATGACAGGGAGCGTGTTTCAACAGCAATGCCCAGGACGGATCTAGGCGTATGTGAATTCACAAACTCAGGAGTAGCGAGCAGACCGAGCCATGGCTTACAAACACACTTGCAGGCCATAGCTGCTCGAGTGGGGAGTCTTGAGAGGATTTCTACTACGATTTCTGATGGTAGATATTTGAAGAAATCTTCACCCATTTTGGAATTATCGGCACTTTTCATCTCTCAACTTAATAACACCCTTCATCATTCACAAAATAGTGAAATCAGAGAAATAGCAAAATCATTAATCTGGTCAAAGTAACACACTTGCAAGTGCAATTTACAACATCATTCAGGCCTAATTCCTAAATTCCTAATCCATTCCACAAAAAATAATTTGGTGCCAAACCAAATTGTGTATAAACCAAAGTACAAATTGTGCAATACTAAATCGGTTTTAGGTTATAACATCAAAATGCAGGATTGCAACATAATTGAATAGTATAAGCCTAAAACCCTAACGCATTCTACAATACTTAAATCGGCAAATTTGTTACTCCTAAAACAAAATCTACAACAATCAAAATACAAGGATGCTGTAGTTCTACAAAAACCGGCAAAAAAAAGAGAAACACTCTTCAATTTGCAACGAAATCCCAAAAACAAAGGCATAGCAGATAGGAAATGAGCTAAAAACAGAGTGATAGAGACTGTCGAGTGTTGAATTAGAAAATTCATTCACCTTCCGGTGGAAATGCGGTGGAGACGGCGGATATTGAGAGCGGCGCCGCTGCAGTCGTGTCTGTGTCATTGAGATATAATAAATACTCCACTTTATAATAAGAAAATGTAATTTAAACGCCGCAAATTTTAATGAATATGACATAGATTATAATAGGGATATTGGCATCTAATATCACGAAATTTTTAAAAAGTTGGATTTTTCTATGAACTTTAAAATTGGTAAATAATATCACGAATTTTATCCCGTATTTTTCTTCCCACGAAAAAAAAAATTCCCACAAATAATATTATGATAAGGATTTTTTTTCGTAATTTCTCGACAACAATTTTGAAAGCTTCAAGTTTTTCAATCTTTAAAGATAGTTTTTCTTGAATCACACCCTCCAAAATTGTTCTTCATACTATTAAAATAACATAAATTTTTTCATTCGTGGGAAAAAACAAACCCGGGGTAAAGTTTATGATATTATTTGCCAATTTTAAAGTTCGTGAGAAAAATCCAACTTTTTAAAAGTTTCATGATATTAGATGTCAATATCCCATTATAATATTGCGAAGTTGATTAGAATTTAGAACTATTGGGAGTTGGTTACATGTGAAGGCTGACATTATTTTTGATTAAATTCAAACCCTTCAATTTTTAAATCACATAGCCAGTTTGTAGAAAATGGATTATTTATCAAATGAGATGTTAGCATGTTGCATTGCGCCTACATGTAAAAAAAACTGTATTGGAAATAGAGGAAAATGTCGCTGCCACACCAGTTGCCCCGGCCTCGCCTTTCAGTCCTAGTGTATCGCTCGCCCCATCCACTCAACGACTCAATCAGAGAGATCGAAAACAATCGAGTGCTGAATAAGAAAGTGCATTCACCTTCCAGGGGTAATTTCAGAGGAAGAATCGAAGAAAAAAAAAAAGTGATTCGAGTGTTTTGATTAGTAGTAGTAATCTATACTACTGAAAGGGAGAGTTAGATAGAAAGTCAATATTGACCTTTTTGGAGGGAAATTGTGAAGCTATTTTGTTTATCCTTTTGGTCATTTTGAAAAATAGCGACGATTGGATAGAAAAAAGACAACTCCTATTGAGGAAAAATGAATCCAATCAAATGCAAACTTCTTGAAGAAGATTTAAACCCCTTTTAAATAGATGGGCTAGAAAGTGAAGATTTAATTTATTGGACTTTGTATAATATAGTAGTATATATTTTTTAAATTATTTTTTTCAATAAGTAATTAAGTCTATATATAGTTAGGATTGAGTTGACTTTGATTTATTATGTGTTAGTTTCTTGATGTTAGATCATACACTTGGTGTTATTTCTACTTAAGAGGAAAAATAAATTTTGAAGTCTTTTTACTAAGTAATTAAATTCACGGTATATAGCTAGAATTGAGTTAACTTTGATTATTCATATTTCTCATTTTAGATTTACTCAAATTTCTATTCTTTTTTACTTCCCAAAAATTTGAAATATGTTTATATTGAATTCAAATATGGCTAAACCAAATTATTTTGAAACACCAATAAATAATGATATAAAGTGAAACTAAATTAATATCATTATCAAACAAAGAACAATATTGCATAACATTAATTGTTGTTGTGTACTTTTATTTGACTACTACTCCCTATTTATTAAATTTTATATAATATGTTTTTTTATTTGACTACTACTATTTATTCGTTCAAATAGTTTGCTTTTTTTTATTCTTTTGTAAACAGTATTACATTTTTCTTTATTTGTATGTCTTATTCTGTGTCATCCACACATCTCCTCTTTTGTTATTTCTTTTATTTTATACTACACTCATATCAGATATTAAAATAGTATATAATCATCTACTAAAATATGAAATGTTTCATTGAGTGGGTTGAGAGAAGTACAATTGTACAAATAATTTTTTGTTGTTGCTTATAATATTACAAATATTTATTTTAATTAGTACTTATTTGTAAATATATTTTTATACTTATTTACTTTATATTCTTTATTTTAAATTAATATATCTTTATTATTTAAAAATCTTTTGTCATGTGCATAGTGCAGGTGTTAACACTGGTAAAGAAAACAGTGGAATATATGGTGGAGTAAAAAATTAAAAATACATATTCTCCCATCCCAGTGTGATGTTGTGTGTTGACACATAGTAATAAGATATGATTAAAAATGTTAACATTTGCCAAAAATTAAATTGATTTATCTTCCTCTGAAAAGTATAAAAAATAAGAAATACGATTCAATAAACTATAAATTAATATATTCATTACTAGAGGTTTGAAATTTATTCATTGGGTTTTTCTTATAATTACAATATTTAAAAGGGTTATATTATGAACCGATTATTAACTTAAATATATATCCCTAACTACTTTATCGCCACACCAAAACACACAATTCTTTTGAACTGATGATCGTCATGCTTCTGCTACACAGAATATTATATCTAAACAAATGATAAAAATTTAATAATAAGATTCAATATCCATTAGTTTTTATATTTTTCCTATATAAAATTTCATATTTCTTTGAATCACATATATATGGGTGTAAATAAACACTAATTAATTCATCAATCTATTTTTCACATATATAGAGCAAGAAAGCTACTCCAGATCACAAATAAAACCCAAGAAACTAATAATATTATCTTGGCAAAAGAGGTTTAATCTCTCATGTTCCTCACCATTCATGCATTACAGCACCAGACATGAAAGAAGCTACACAAACTACAGTCACGACTCAAAATGAGCTTACATTCTCCATCGAAAAACTCTTGAGAGAGACAAAGCTTGGGGCATACATGATCGTAGAGGTGAACGGTTCACGACCCTCTAGAGACATGACCTCGCAGTCAAAATTTCTCCTCTTTTTGGAGTAGAAGAATATCATGCCATCGTCCCATTCTATCAACGCGTCACCATTTTTGAAAATTATAATCGGCCAAACATTACCTAAACCAGCAGACCGTTCAACTTTAGGGATGACAAATATCTTTGACCAACTGTTGTCATCTCCCTTCAACATCCAGATTATAACATGCCCATCGTTTGGAATGTCGTCCTCATCATCGTCAATGTCGGGCCCATTGTGTGAAATGTCGCTTACACAAAGGCAACCCCTCAAAACACAGAGTGACCTACCGAAGAGAAAATCTCTACCACGAGGAGGAGGTGCAGCGAAGGTGATAAAAAGTTCCATTTCAAGATCAAAGGAAGAAATCCATCTACAAAAGCCACTTGTTGTTTTTGCTACCATCCAATAAAGATTTCCATTCAGATGTACCCCTCCAATGTCGTCACAAAACCCGAGCGGCTTACCAAAGGGAACATTTCTCCACGATCCGGTTCCAACTGTGTAGACTTGGCAAGCATTTTTGAAACCCTCTCGTCGTTCAGGTGCTTCAGCGAAAATCCTAACCACCTTATATTGTCCGGGCGTTCCGCTTACTCCAAATCCAAAATTATCCATTGCATTCGGAACTTTTGGAGAGGTTTGTCGAGGACAAGGGAGCTTGAGATAGTCACGTGTGACCGGATTGCACAGGATAAGATCATCATGACCAAAGTCTCTTAGAAAGATCAAACCATTAGCTGAACTCTGAAGTATTCCATCAAAAGGGAGTACGAAGTTGAAGGTTACGTCCCAACGATGCTCCTTATCAAAATCATTAGGCATACTACGAATTGGTCCATCAAAGTTGAGGTCAAGCTCATCCGTAAATTCAATGATATCGTAACACTTTGAGTTTGTTTCAATAGCAATGCTCGGGACTGATCTAGACATATGTGAATTCACAAACTTAGGAGTAGTGAGCATACTGAGCCATGGCTTACAAACACACTTGCAGGCCATAGCTGCTCGTGTGGGGAGTCTTGAGAAGATATTTAATACAATTTCTGATTGTAGATATTTGAAGAAATCTTCACCCATTTTGGAATTATCAGCAGTTTTCATCTCTCAGCTTAATAACACCTTCAGCATTAACAAAAAAGTAAAGTCAGAGTAACACACTTGCAAGTGTAATTTACAACATCAAAATGTAGGTCTCCAAATCCTAATACTATGACAAAATTGAATTTAGGCCTAATCCCTAATCCATTCCCCCAAAAAAATAATTTGGTCCCAAACCAAAGTACAAATAATGCAATACTAACTCGGCTTTAGGTTATAGGTTATACATATACTAAAATCTGCAGCAACATAATCTTAATTGAGTATTATAACATCAAAATGCAGGATTACAACATAATTGAATATCAGCCTAAAACCCTAACGCATTCTACAATACTTAAATTGGAAAATTTGTTACTGCTAAAACAATTTCTACAACAATCAAAATACAAGGATGCTGTAGTTTTACAAAAAAAACGGCAAAAAAAAGAGTAAAATAACCTTCAATTTGCAGCGAAATCCCAAAAACAAAGGCATAGCAGATAGGAAATGAGCTAAAAACAGAGTGATAGAAAGTGTGGAGTGTTGAATAAGAAAGTTCATTCACCTTCTGGTGGAAAATGCGGTGGAGACGGCGGCTGGTGAGAGCGGCGCCGCTGCAGTGAAAATGGTTCGAAATGTTATGAGATTTTAAAATGACGCTTTTTCCGCCACTTTAAATGAGAAAAAAAATGAATTTTTTTAATAGATAAATGCTTTCTAAATATGACGCAAATTTTAATAAATATGACGACAATTTTAATATTGAGTATTATGGGTATAAAATAGTCGTACTAATAAAGAAAATACCGGGAGAAGTTGAATAGAACTATTAAAACCTTTGCAAGTTTTCAATCATTTTTTAAATACAGATGCAAGTTGATTACATTTGAAGAAAACATAAAGTTTGCCATGAATTTTGCATAATCGATTAAATTCAAAACCTTCAATTTTATATGAGGATATATTAAAGTTTGTGACAATAAATTACTCCTATTTGTAACATAGATTGAGCAGTTCCCCTTCGACATTTACTAAAAAAATTGTTAATAATTATCATCTTCTAAATAAGAATGGAATAACTAATAATCTTATAATCCTCATGAGTCATGGTAGCACATCTTTGTTCCACAATATTCACGCTTTAATATAGATAATTTGTAATCATAATTTGAAATTTATCAAAAGTGGGTGAAACATCAATAAAATTGTATTTGAAGTAGAAGAAATTTAAAAGGTGAGGGACTGGAAACAGAACAAAAAGCTAAAAGCAAAAACCAGAAATGAATAAGGCAAAAATTTGTTGTAGAAATAAAACTAAGTCTTCTTCCTAGTGAAATAACACAATTTGTGTCACCATCAAAATGAGCTCACATTCTCCGTCACAAAATTCTTCAGAGTGAGAAAGCTTGAGGCATACATGGTCATAGAGGTATAGTAAGAACCACGATCCCCTCGAAACGAGATGTCATTGTCGAAAGTTTTCGTCTTGTTGGAGTAGTAGAATGGCTTGTCTTCCTCTTCCATCAAGATATCTCCATTTTCGAAAACTCTGATTGGCCAAACATGACGCTCACCAACAAATCCTATATCAACTTCGCAAACGAAAACTTCCCTTGTCCAAGAATTGTCATCTCCGTATTCCTTCATCAACCAGATCACAATCTCCCCATCGGATGAAATATGGCTTAAACAGAGGCAATCCCTGAAAACAGATGGCGTCTTACAATAGCGTTCACCGATACCACAAGGAGGAGGTACAGAAAATGTGCTAAAAAGTTCTGTTTCGAGATCAAAACAACAAATCCGTTCAACCAAGCCGTCTGTTGTCATTTCCAATGCCATCAAATGAAGATTTCCATTCAAAAGTACCCCGCCATGGAAGTCAAAAAACCTAAGCGGCGGGCTTCCAGAAGGAACATTTCTCCACAATCCGGTTCCAACGGTGTATACTTGGCATGCAAACGGTAATAGGTGATCATGTTTGTATGCCTCTTTTCGTGGTGCTTCAACGAAAACCCTGACCACCTTATATTGGCCAGACGTTCTGCTCACCCCAAATCCAAAAGTATCCATTTCAAGATCAACTGCGGTGGTAGTTTTGGGAGGACAAGGGAGTTTGATATATTCACGAGTGATTGGATTGCACAGGATAAGATCACCACGACCAAAGTCTCTAAGAAAGATCAAACCATTGACCGAACTATGAGTTGGTTCGTCAAAAGGGAGTTTGAAGTTGAAGGCTACATTCCAACGATGCTCCTTATCAAAGTCGAGGCGAAGTTCATCCACAAATTCAATGACATCGTATGAGCTTGTTGAGTGTGTTTTAACAAGGAGGCCAGGGACTGATCTAGAAATATGGGAATTCACAAACTCGGGAGTAGCCAGCAGACTAAGCCAGGACTTACAAACAAACTTGCAGGCCATAGCGGCTCGAGTGGGAAGTCTTGAGAGAATTTCTACTACGATTTTTGATGGTAGATATTTGAAGAAATCTTCACCCATTTTGGAATTATCGACAGTTTTCATTTCTCAACTTAATAACACCCTTCATCATTATCAAAAAAGTGAAATGAGAGCAGCAGCAAAATATTAATATTGCTTTGGTCTTACAAAATTTGCAGATTACAAAATTGAATAGAATCCTAAAATTAGGACACTCATCTCGTTTAAGATCTCAAGCAATGTTGTTTGAAAAGTTAAATAAAGAGAACAAAGTAAAAATTAAATAAAATAAAGAGAGTGATGTGCTTACCGAGGATTCAGCGAAGAACACGGCAGGAGATTGGATCGTTTGACTAAATTCTATAATAAAATTATTATTCAAAGGTATGGCTATGGCTTTGTAGTCCAACAATAAGATCTTTATATAAGCAAAAGAAAATCAAACTTATGGAAAAAATTAAACTGGAAAGGAAACTTTAATATTTTTCCATATACCAATTCTATTAATTAGGAAATAAATAAATATAAAATAGACTTGCTTAGCCTCCAAGTCTTGAATGCACATTACAATGCTACGTGAAATTTTAAATAGCAAGAGTGCAAGACTCTGAATGCAATAGTGATATATGTAATATATGTATACAATTAGTTTCGAAATTCATGTCAATTTTGTGAACTCCATAATAGAACTAATAAGGCAAGACAGCTACTCAATAGATCACTATAAAATCTGAGAAAATACAAATACTAGTTATCTTCTTAGCAAAAGAGTTACAAGCATGCCCCTCACCATCCATGTATCTCATCAAACAACAGTCACAGCTCAAAACGAGCTCACATTCTCCGTCACAAAATTCTTGAGAGTGAGAAAGCTTGGGGAATACCCGGTCGTAGAGATATACACATCACTATCCTCTTGAATAAAGAACTCATAGTGAGTTTTCGTCTTGTTGTAGTAAAATAGTTTGTCCCTATCACATTCTAGCAAGATGTCACCATTTTTGAAAACTTTGATTGGGCAAACATGATGTACAGCATGCCCCCTTAAGGAATCGCCGGTTAAAACTTCCTCTGTCCAAGTTTTCTCATCTCCATATTCCTTCATCGACCAAATTGCAAGCTCTAGATCACATAGTGTCTTCAAAAAAAGGTATTATATCACACGGATAAGGTGCAGAAAAGGTGCTAAAGAGCTCCGTTTCAAGATCAAGGCAAGAAATCCGTTCGACCCAATCACCCGCAATTTTCTCAAGTACCCCCAATGAAGATTTCCATTAAAAAGTAACCCTCCACGGCCATCAAAAAGCCTGTGAGAGCTACCAGAGGAAACCTTTCTCCACGTTCCGGTTCAAACAGTGTATACTTGGCACTTGAATTTGTACTTAGGTTTTTCCTCGAAAACCCTAACCACCTTATACTGCCTGGTCGTTCTGCTCACTCCAAATCCAAAACTCTCCAACGCAAATTGATCTTTTGAGGTGGTTTGTCGAGGGAGCTTGAAATAGTCACGTGTGACTGGATTGCACATGATAAGATCTTCATGACCGACGCCTCTTAGAAAGATCAAACCATTGACCGAACTATGGATTGGCTCATCAAAGGGGAGTTCGAAGTTGAAGTCTGCACACCAACTAAACTCCTCATCAAAGTCGGCAAGCTCATCCACGATCTCCATGACTTCGTATGACTTTGAGTGTGTTTCAACGGCAATGCACAGGACTAATCTAGATATATGGGAATTCACAAACTCGGGGGAAGCGAGAAGAACGCGCCATGACTTACAAACACACTTGCAGAGCATAGCAGCATAAGTGGGGAGTCTTGAGAGGATATTTACTATGATATCTGATGGTAGATATTGGAAGAAATCTTCGCCCATTTTGCATAACCCCTTGATCATTAACAAAAAAAAAAAAAGTAAAACAGGGCAACACCAAAATATTAATTTACAACATCAAACAAAATTTAGGTCGCCAAATCCTAATATTACAATAAACTGAAACTAGGCCAAATCCCTAAGCCGTTTAAAAAAGAGAGATTTCGGAAAAAGGGATTAATTTCGCCGATCTTTCGAAATTAGGGATTAAATTCGTCGACCTTTCAGAATATGGGATCGAGACATGCGAATTTTTCAGAACAGGGGTTTTTTGAGTTTTTCTCTTTTTTCTATTATTTTTTCTTATTATTTCACTTACAAAATATATGAAATGACCAAATTATCCCATAATATATTCACCCTAATTCTATTTGCAGACCTACCTGAGTGATGTATAAATTATTGGGGTCAATAATTTATGGGATAGTTTGGTCATTTCATATATTTTGTTAGTAAAGTAATAAGAAAAAAGAATAGAAAAAAGAGAAAAACTCAAAAAACCCCTGTTCTGAAAAATTCGCATGTCTCGATCCCATATTTTGAAAAGTCGATGAATTTAATCCCTAATTTCGAAAGATCGGTGAAATTAATCTCTTTTTCCGAAATCTCTCTTTAAAAGAAATCGGTTCTAGGTTATATATGCATAAAATGGAGCAACAAAATATGTCAATATTATAGCAGCAAATTGCATGATAACAACAAAATTGAATATAAGAAAAACTTAAATGTGAAATAAGGAAGCTTATTGTAATGAGATTCACCTTCGTGTTGAATGCAGTGGAGAGGCGGATCTTGAGAGCGGCGCCGCTGAGGAGTATATGAAAAATATTTAGAAAAAAAAGTGGTTATGTATATATTAGTGGAAAAATTGGACTCACTTTATTAGAGAAATTTATTATTAATAGATTGAGATTTGTTTTGATGGATAGATCTAAATAGAAAAATAAGATTATTTTTTCATAAGAAATACTAATATATTTTCGTGAAATTTTGTATGTAAGATATTGAAAGAAAAGGAATAGATAGATACTTTTGTGATTGTATTTTATACCACATTAAGTATAAATAGGATTTAATTAGGCCCATACATCATCAGCTAGAATTTAAACAGAAACATTAAGCTAGCATTATACATAGCATATCATGAGTATTTGTTTGTTTATGTCAGACTCAGACTAAAAAAAATTATTTTTTAATAATACAAAAATTGAAACGCATTCATGCTAGATTATCGTGTCGCATCAAAAATTACGAAATGATCATGATGAGAATTACTTTTAGAATATTACTCTCTCCGTCCCAATAAATATGAAACGTTTGCTTTTCGGGATATGATTTTATTTAGTGTTGTTTTGTGACTTAAAGAAAAAAGAGTAAAGTAAGAGAGAAAGAAAAGTAGAGAGAAAGTTATTTCTATTTTAATAAACGTTATAGTTTTAATGGTACAACCCAAAAACGAAAACGTTTCATTTTTAGTGGGACAGAGAGAGTATTTGACTAAAATGAGAATGGTTTATTCCCTTAGCTCGCTTAAATAAAGCTACTCTATTTGTAGAAAATTAAGGCTACTCATTAGTCCATGGCCACCAATCAGCCCACCCTATGTCAAAACAAATCACATATAAATCACATGTAAGTATGACAATAAGTACTCCTTAGGACGATAGTGTGGTGGCCTATGTGCCTCTATAAAACAAGTCAAATCTAGTCCTTAAGACAGAAAAGAGGAAAAAATGGATTACTTCCCTTTCCTGGCCGCTTTATTCCTCATCATCGCCGTAACATGGTTGATCTCCTTCCGGCGCCGGAAGAGGCTCCCGCCCGGGCCAATGCCCCTCCCCATCATCGGAAACATGCTGCAGCTCGGGTCCCAACCCCACGAGACATTCACCAAATTATCGAAGCAATACGGCTCTCTGATGTCCATCCACCTCGGCAGCCTATACACCGTTGTGGTCTCCTCCCCGGAGATGGCCAAGGAGATCCTGCTCAAACACGGGCAGGTATTCTCGGGGCGAACCGCAGTGCAGGCACTTGAGGCGTGCGGCCACAGCGAGATCTCTATTGGGTTCATTCCCGTGGGGGACAAGTGGCGCGACATGCGAAAGATATGCAAGGAGCAGATGTTCTCGAGCCAGAGCTTGGAGAGAAGCCAAGATCTCCGCAGGCAGAAGCTGCAGCAGCTGCTCGGCCAAGCCCAAAAATGCGCGGAGGAAGGCAGGGCCGTTAATATCAACGAGGCCGCATTCATCACCACGCTCAACCTCATGTCAGCCACTCTGTTCTCGATGCAGGCCACAGAGTTCGACTCCGAAGTCACTATGGAGTTCAAGGAGATCATGGAAGGCGTCGCCAGCATCGCCAGCGTGCCTAACTATGCCGACTACTTCCCCATCTTGAGGCCGTTCGACCTGCAGGGGGTCAAGCGTTTGTCCGAGGCTAAGTTCGGTAGATTACTGGATTTAATCGAGGGCTATCTCGATGAGAGGATCCAATTCCGAAGAGAGAATCCCAATGCTCCCAAGAAGGATGACTTCTTGGATGTCATTGTGGATTCTCTTCAGGCCAAAGATAACAACTTGACGGCTGCACATTTTAACCATCTCTTGCTGGTAATTTTTTTTAAAAAAAATTATTTCTACACAAATCATGTGGATTTGGTAGCTATTAGGTCAAATCGATATCGATCTAACTCAATAAGGTCATATCCTAACCTAACCTGAAATCATCACAAAAAAATAATTCAAATGATTGTAAGTTACTACCAATTTAGCTTGACATAACGACCAAAATATGATATTACGCGAAAAAAGTAAAAAATCGTGAGTCGTAATCTTAAATTGTGTTGGATGGATCAGGAATTGTTCGTTGGAGGAGCAGAGACGAACATGACGGTGATTGAGTGGATAATGCAAGAGCTAGTATCGCACCCGGAGAAAATGGCAACGGTGAAGGCGGAGCTGAAGAGCGTGATGGGGGAGGAGAAGGTGGTGGAGGAATCAAAGATATCGAAGCTTCCGTATCTGCAGGCAGTGGTGAAGGAGTCGTTGCGGCTCCACCCTCCGGCTGCTATGCTCGTTCCCCGCAAAGCAGAGAGCGATCAAGTGGTGAACGGCTACCTCATTCCCAAGGGAACACAGGTGCTGGTCAACGCGTGGGCTATGGGGAGGGACTCCAGAATCTGGAAGAATCCGCTTGCATTTGAGCCGGAAAGATTCCTCAATCAGAAGATAGACTTTAAAGGCCAGGATTTCGAGCTGATTCCGTTCGGGTCGGGTAGAAGGGTCTGCCCGGGTATGCCGTTGGCCAACAGGATTCTGCATACGGTGCCGGCAACTCTGGTTCACAACTTTGATTGGAAACTTGAGCGGCCGGACGCGAGCAATGACGAAGCCAAGGGTGTGTTTTGTGGGTTTTCGGTTCGCCGGGCACGTCCGCTCAAGATCATCCCATATAACAACAAGGCATGATGTTTCCACTTCCATCTCTAAATAAATTTTTATTCAACCTCAATATCTGTATTTACTATTTACCCTCATGTAATTGAATTTCTATTTACACTTCCATGTATAAGCATTGTACGACAACGTAACATATGTAAATTGAAATTCGAAAGCTCACCTTTTAGCAATTTATACATTCTCGAATAAATCCGTTCGATCCGGTTTTGTAAAATATAGTTACTCCCTCCGGCTTATCACACTTTGATTGGGTACGAGTTTCAAGAAATATAATGGAAATGAGGACTATTATCAAAAATATTACTACCCCCGTCCCACTATAGTAAATGCACTTGTGTAGTACAATACTCCCTCTGATGTCCCTGAAAAAGTATGAACAATTGGTTTTGCATAATTTTTAATTCTTAATTAGTAAAGTACTCCATCCATCCACAAAATATTGTCCAAGTCTGACTCGGCAAGGATTTTAAGAAATGTGAAAAAAAGTGAATAAAAAAGTTAGTGGAATGTAGGCCATACATTTATATATTATATTTATAATAAAATGTGAGTGTAATGATTTAGTGGAAAGTGGAATCCATTTATCAAAAATGGAAAAAGAAAAAAATAAAATAAAGTGGACAACATTTCACGGACAGAGAAAGTAAGAGAGAGATAGAAAAAGACGGACAGAGAAAGTAAGAGAGAGATAGAAAAAGTTTATATCCTATGCTCTTCTACTTATTCCCTATTTAATTAAGATGATACAAACATTACTATTGCAACTATATTTACAAAAAATTGACCTACAAATTAGCTCCATGGCCTATATAGAGTATAATTAACCCACCCTATAGCTCCAATTAACCCACCCTATATAGACTATAACTAATTTCTAGCAATAAATGAGCCGTAAATCAAATTTTTTAGGCACGTGCCAGTTCCCAACATAAGTAGATGGCGAGGACTGGTAGGATAAACTTCCTATCGGGCTGATCGGCGATCGATAAATATATGTCGCGGGTGAGTGCCCGATTCGCCCTTCGGGCAAGACGGTTTTCTCACTTTGGAGAAGAGAATGAAAAATAATACTGATATTCTTGATTGATTTTTCAAATTATTACAATAACTCCTATATATAATGCTAATCTATACATATATAAAATGCGAGTTTTGGTCTTTTTTGAAATATTTATATGTTTTGTCCTTATTATGGAATATTTATAAGTTATGGACCAATTTGAACATTTTAAGTAACTCTTATGAATATTTATTAGATATTTTAATGAGCATTTGACTAATTCTTAAAGCACTACAAGACTCATTGGTGGTTACAAATATTTAAATAGAATAAGGATCATTTAACAAATTTTGTAACCTATATTGTCTTGATTTTATAATTTATGATGTTTTAATTTCATGATCTCTCATGTACTAATTTTGTACCTATAAAAGGCATAGAGTTCTGGATGAAATACACACTAATAAAACATTCTTCATTCTCTCTCAAGCTCTCAACATTTTATTGCACATTTTAGGAACATTGATTTTCTTGATTTTGGAGCCCCATCAAGTTTATAGGTGCCTAGCAGGTTTGAGATGTTATATACACTAGGAGGAAATCGTTTCATCTTTGGGGAAAATACGTCGATCCGAGAGCACTAACCGTGATGTAATTTTGTCTTGCGGAAAGAGGATTTTTCTTGATTAATTTTCATTGTAATTTCCATTTCATTTATTGTTGTTTTTTTCTTTGATTACAATAGTTAGAGTACCGCGTGTATATAGTTCCAGAATTTTTTCCTAATATTTTTTACAGTTCTTAGAGAGGGAAGAATTGTAACATCCTTAACTCAAACATACATAGTATTTATCTTCATCTTTACACAATTTATTATTTTTAGTAGAGAAATATGAAGGATTGTTCTAAACATATATTTCAAAAATGTCAACACTTAATATAGTCTCTTTATCATTGTCCAAATAATTGTATTTGTCTTAATTCCATTTTAAATATGTTTAATTTAATGTCTTTAGATGTAAAATGAGTTGAGGAGTATATATTTATTGAATTTTTTATTATATAGTAGTATATTTTTCCATTTTAAATCTTATATAATTATATTTTTTCTTATTTTAATTAATCGATTAACAATTTAAAATCGTATGACCAAAAAATATTTCGTCGTGTATCGCACGTGGGTTAACACTAGTAACTAACTTAATGAACAAGAAAACAAAGATATAGAAAAACAACGCAAATCCCTAATTTAACTAACTAAATAATGCTCGTATCAAGGACACAGAGAGCTGATCGGTGCAATAGATGTTGATGACAGCGGTTGTAATGGGAGCTGCCGGAAGTCCTTGTTGAGGGTTGTACCGAGGTGTAACGAGCAGGCCGAGAGCTGCGCGGCACAGCTGCTGTGCTTTGCAAACGACCGCAGTTCATGATGCGGCATCTTGCATGTTTGCATGTGTGATGGCGGATGAGACGTCCTCGTATCGTTTGTCGATAAATTTTGAATTGTTCACTAAATCGTACTCCCTCCGTCCCAAGTTACTTGAGTCATACTCCATTTTGGGTTGTCCCAAGTTACTTGTGTAACATCCCACTTTTTCGAACCCTAATTTTTGAGGCGTGAAATTTTTTGCATTAAATGCTTTTAATGCTATGATATATGTGGATTTAATTATGAGTAATTTATTGCATGATTTCTTGTGACCTAATTGCGATTTGGAGTTGAGATGGAGTTGAATGGTCAAACTTGTTGAATATATGACGTGGCTATTGAATAGTCAATATTGTGGAAAATATGACGTGGCCGTGGTCAAAGTCGATGAAAAGGTGACGTGGAGGTGAAATTTGAATGGTGGATTTTGTGATGCGAATATGTGAATACTTTGATACGGGGTGAAATAATATTGGGGTGAATTATTTTCCTAAGGGATGAGTGAGAATTGATTAGGAGCATTATTTATTTACATGGAATTCGACCCCTATGATGATTTCAAGGAGATTTTCGAAAATCTCCTATTTATGGGAGAAGGGATTATTTTATTATATTATTTGATCTCTTGTTTATTCTCTTCCATAAATAAATTCAAATATCCTAGCATATCTTACCATATCTAAGGAGATCTTGCCATATCTTATTTTAAATAATATTTGAAATTTATTCTTTGTGGAGGAATCAATAAATCACGCCTATTTCCTATTCTTAGTGGGGGATTTATTATTTTTATTCTGCTCCGTGATATTTTATTCTACTCCATGAAATATCCAAATTAAATCATATGCTAATAAATAGCATAGGAATTCGAAATCCCCATATATCTCACCAGATTTAACACCATCCCTCTCCCAAATCTCTTCCAAATCTTTTATTTATTTAATTATGGGATTATATCTTGCACTCTATAAATAAGAGTGAAAACCCTAACCCTAGATCACAAAAAAACGCCCCACACCCCAAAATCACGTCTCTCCCCTCTCTCCCCACTCTCTCAAAATTTTGTTCTACTATTCACCAAAATTTCTTCATCTTTGGAGAAGAATTGAAGTTGAAACTCAAGAATCTTTGAAGAATCAAGGCTACTACTTTGTTTCTAGCGTTCATTCTATCGAAAAAGGTATTTATATTTTGATCTTTTCTTCATCTACCGATTAATCGGTGTTCTTGAGTCCACATGCATTTAGATTGAGTGAAGGGGAAATTAATTGATGAATGGGATGCATATGTGTGTGTGTGTGTGAAACCGTGTGTGTGTGTGCATGCCTCGGTGTGCGTGCACATGTATGTGCGTGTGAAGTGTGTTGTGAAACACTCATGCGTGACATATTTTGATGATAGATCTGGAGTTGTGGTGCGAATAAAAGTGATATGATAATCATACTTTGATTTTGAATGGTGATATTAAAATGAATTAATAGGAAAACGGGAAACGTTGAGAACATGCATGATTTTGATCAATGATTGAGACTTACTTGCGAATAAAAGTGATATGATAATCATACTTTTGTCGCACCATGAAATTGTTGATGGATGAGAAAATAGGAGGTATTGTTTGACTGGCCAGTCCATGAGATTATTTTGTGATACTCGATGATATTCTTTTAAATAAATGCAAACTCGAGTTCACTATGGTAAGGGTGGCATAACTATTAAAATGTTTTGACACGAGTCCATTGAGTATGTTTAAAATACTCAGCCCTGCATAGACATGACCACGGTTCAAAAACCGCCGGTTCCGGTTCGTCGAATGCTTGAACTGTAACCGGCCCGGATACCGGTTATCCGGTTCCGGTTTAACCGCCGGTTACCGCCGGTTCCGATTCCGGTTACTAACCGCCGGTTTTTCAGCGGTTCCGGCGGTTCCGGGCCGGTTCCAGTTCGGTTCCGGTTCTTATTTATTTTTTATTTTTATTTTTTATTTAAATCTTATAGTTATAACTTTTAAATTTTATAGTAAAATCCAAAGAGACTTTGAAAACGGTCGAAAACCGTCGGTTTGTGTCATAAAACCGCCGGTTTCTGACCAAAAACCGGCGGTTTCCGACACCTTTTCAGACCCTACGTTGCAACCCTACGCCTACACCTGCAACCCTAGCCCTGAACCGTCGGGAACCGGCGGTTTTCCGACACAAACCGGTGGTTTTTCGACCTTTTTCAGCCCTACGTCTGCAACCCTAGGAACCTACCGGCGACGGCTATATTTTCCCGGTTAACCGGCGGTTAACCGCCCGTTCCGGTTTCATATTTTTTGAACCGTAACCGGCCCGTTATAAACCCTAAACCGGATTTCGAACCGGAACCGTCGTCCGGTTTCGGTTCCGGTTCCGACCCGTCGGTTGGGAACCGGCGGTTAACCTCCGGTCCGGTTGGGTTTGGCCACCTCTAGCCCTGCATGTGTTTTCCCTATGTGTAGGTTGAGCAATGACGAGCGGGTGGCGGTGTTGAGCTAATAAATTGAATAATGATTTGATCGTTTGAAACATCAAGTAGAGTTGTGTCTTCATACACGTTCTTCACTTTTCTCTTGGTTGCTTCCGCTAAATATGAAACTTATTATCATTTGGTTGTTTTGAACTTGTTCCTTTTGAATTAGAAGATTGAGACATATTGTGTTTTGTTGGATTTATGTCAAACCCTTGATTTTTTATCATAGTTTATGATATCTATTCTTCATTGATTTTCTTGATTAAACCATTGACTTATTGCTTTGATAGTTCGTTTAATACCTTGGTCAAATCTCTTTAAATGAAACTCTAGCCTATGTCCTTATTGCTTTTAAGTCCGCCTTATTAGCAGTCGCCATATTTATTATACCCTAGAAATCCAGGCTATTACAACTTGAGTCATTTATTTTTTTTGGCTAAAAACAGAACATCTAATCTCACCTACTTTATTTTTTCTTTTAGGGCATTAGCTATAAGGCCCCTTCTCTGGAGCCCACCTCAGAGCTTATCTCTATTTTTTCCTGCTACGTCAGCAGACCCATCCCAGAGCCTATCTCCCTGCAATGGAGAGCCCATCCCAGAGCCTATCTCATTTCATTTCATTTCAAAAACTAATAAATTCATTCTTCGATGTTTTACAATATTGGGAAACAGAATACAATGAGAAACGAATTTAAATAAAACATCAGCCCCTCCGTGACCAAAGTTCTTCAATCATATCACGTTGGAGTGCATGATGGGCTTCGGCTTGGCGCATGTCAATGTCGGAATCGGAATCCGAATTGTAGGTGAAATTAAACATTTATAGTGAGATAAATTGTGAAGTAAAGCATGTGGGTGTGTGAAATGAAGAGGATTGAGGTATTTATATAGGAGAAAAAAATTAAAAAATTAATTAAAAAAAAAAGATAATCGGCTCCGTCATCGGCCCGAGTTTCTGCAATGGAAGCCTATCGCGGGCCGATGCAGAGCCGATAGGGGCATCGGCTTGGCCGATTTATCGGCGGAAGGGCGGAGGCGAAGGGGAAGGGAGATGGGATCCCTCCCCACAATGGTGACCCATGGAAGGCAGGGGGGGTGGGGGGTTGATCCATTGGCTATGGGGATCGGCCCCCATTGCTAATGCCCTTACTTTACTCTCTCTTTTTTCTCTTACTTTATTCTCTCTCTACTTTATTTAACCCACTAAACACAACTTTCTAAAATCCCGTGATGAAAAAAAACGCTTCAAGAAACGTGGACGGGAGGAGTATTCAAAATTAGTATTTCCTCCGTCTCATTCAAAATGTCCACATTCTTGAATGATGCGATTTTAGGTGGAGTAGTTGTGTGAAATGAAATTGAAAAAGGTGATTGGATTTTAATGAGGAGAGAAGAGAGAGTGATTTATTTCCAAAATTAGAATGTTTATATTTTTGAGGGACGGATTAAAAAAGAAAGAGTTCATACTTTTCAAGGTAAGTAAAATCATGTCAAGATCGCTCTTTTTCTAAGGGTAGAAAGTTCAGTTGATCGTGACTAGTGTGGGACTAAAAAAGCGGGAAAGAAAGGAAAAAACAATCAACGGGCACGAAACTTGGATTCAAATTAGAGTATCCAATCTCAGTACTTCAACAACTAAAAGAAACAATATTCAACAATATCAAACGATAAATGAAACAACTTTAGTGGAAGCATTCGAGAGTAGAATAATGTCATGTTCGAAGATACAACATATTTGAACATTTGACAGGCATCTCCATTACTTTTATGCTCAACACCCACTGCGCTCGTCACAGGTCAACCTGCACGTTCATAAACACATGCAAGGCTGAGTACTTGATGCACTCACTGAACTTATGTCGAGTATATTTTCATAAAATAAAGTCATGTCAAGTGATAGGATGAATTGTGCCACGTATTTTAGTTCACTTCTGCGCTATAATGAGGTTAATTACATGTTTAGATGCAAGGTTTCAGTGCGAAAAGGGAAGGATATGTGAAAGCACTAGGTAAATAGAACGATCCGGGATAGAGAAGAAGATTGAAGGGTTTTGCACGCTAATGAAGGATGATCAAGTGGTTCCAGGTGCTCAAGCCAAGAGAGTTGGCCAACTTGGGGCATGAACTCAATCCAGCAAACGGTTCTAGCTGCAAACTAAAAGGGTGGACTTCTTGAAGACTGTGCTCTCTATTGGATGTGCGACACACGTGATCCGGGCTCCTTGTCTCTTGGCTGAAAACTATATAAGAGGGTGTGCTCAAGAAGACTTTTAATCGTTTTCCTTAGTTAAATTTAGTAACATACTACTTGACTTGCATTAAACTTTCAATGTGCTTTCTTAGTTAATTTACAAGCTTTCTTTACTCGATTTCTTAGTTTTTATCTACAAGCATTCTCTACGTTTTCAAGATCGTTCTCTAGATTTCAAGTTTACAAGCTTTCGCCAATTTATTCAATTTCTGCTCAAGCTATGCATGTTGTTATGTTTCGTGCTATGTGATTCATTATGCTTTCTAGTAGAAATCTTAAATGCTTTCACGACGACCGATTTCAGTTTTAAAAGCTCAAAGTTTGGTAGTTAAGTCTCTGTTCAACATTTACTTCAAGTTTCTCGCAATGCATAGTTAATTAGTATATGTATTTTCATGTTCTAGATACTCCCTCTGTCTGTGAATAGGAGTCCCGTTTTTCCATTTTAGTCCGTCCGCGAATAAGAGTCCCGGTTCACTTTTACCATAAATGGTAATAGGGTCTCACATTCCACTAACTCATTTCACTCACATTTTATTTAAAATTAATATATACAAATAGGACCTCTATTCCACTAACTTTTTTATACCCACTTTTTTTAACATTACTTAAATCCCGTGCCACCCATGAATGAGACTCCTAGTGGCAGGCAGATGGAGTAGATTAGATTAGCGTAAACTGCTTCTGTTAGTTGAATTGGTCAACGTTTCGTGCCTCACTTTGCGTTTAGGTCTTCTTTTCTTCAAGATTCATATCTAAAGTGATGAAGACATTATTGATTGTTCTTCGTTATAGTTAATTTATGTGTTTAAATCCTTTCAAAGTATATTTTCGTGTTTTCCTAGGTGTTAATTAGGGTTTCCTTAATTTCAGCATGAAGGACAGCACAATTTGCTGCTCCCCTTGTTTTTCGGACGTGGAACCTTGCGCCCACTGTTCACCGTAACTCAGTACCTTTTTCTTTTCCGCATTTTACTCCCTTTCATACCTCAAGGTACATTGCAATGTCCAATGTTTGCAACTGTATGTGACTACATGTCTACTCTCTACCATCGGCACACTTTAGTTAGCATGTCTATTCACATGTACGAGCCCAACTTTACTTCTTTCCTTAAATGCTTAAGTGTTAGTACTTTCTCACATGTTCTTGCCTAGTTAATTTACTTGCCCAAGTTGTTACCTTTTCTATTGATCAGTTCCCGTCTAGGTAGTCAATTAGAAACGAAACCAAAAAGATAAAGCGTGGCTGCACTGCCAACCACCTCCCGCGATTAATCCTCTTATGCTAGAGTTACCGTTCTTTGTGGGTTTGACATCCCGGCTTGCCTTATACTTCTTCTGTTCTATAGTAGTAGAGGTATTTCTTTCCGGCACGAAAATTAAGAAAAAGGTGTGTAATGTACTCCCTCCGTCCCATTGAAGATGACACACTTTCCTTTTTGGTTATCCCAACCAAGATGGCCCATTACTAAAAATGAAAATACCTTTCTCTCTACTTTAATCCCTCTCTTTTACTTTATTATCTCCACTCCACACACAAAATAAAGTTGCATAAATTACATTGCCGTCCAAGAAAGGGATCATCTTCCTTGGGACGGAGAAAGTATTAAATAAAAAGATAATAAAGTAGAAGAGAGGTAAAAGTAGAGAGATGAAAAAGTAAGAGTGAGAAAATGTGATACTTTTTACTAAAAAAAGGAAATGACTCTACTACTATGAAACTTCCAAAATGGAAAAATGACTCTATTATTATAGAACAGTGTGAGTACTAGCCAATAGTATGTAGGAAGGCTTTCCAAAAAGGGAACTTATAAATTTCTTTGATCGTATACTTGGGGAGTGGGAACACGACGCCCGTTTAATCGCGTCTGGTCATCAAGCCATCGTTGAGTGATTCTCGACTTTTACAATTTTTTAATCTTATGTAATAATATTGTGACTTATTTTATTTATTCATAATATCAAAATAATAGTACGAAAATATTCTAAGTCATGCATATCGCGTGGGTTAACACTAGTATTGAATAAAACGTAGGGAATGTAACTTATAAGTTTCTTTCATTTTTAATTGTTATTCCATTTAATAATATTTAGAGCATGTCCAGGAGAAAAGATATATAGAAAAGATATATCATGTATTTACTTTCTTCAAAATTGAAATTTACCCTTCTAAAAAGTATCATGCACATTCCAAAGAGAAAAGGTACTCCCTCCGTCCCGGATAATTCGGGTCACTTTGACCGGGCACGGGTTTTAAGAATTGTAATGAAAAGTGGGTTGAAAAAGTTAGTGGAATGTGACTCCTACCTTTATATATTAGTTTTATAATAAAATGTGAGTAGGAATGAGTTAATGGAATATGGGGTCCACTACCAAAAATTGTAAAAGTGAAATGTGACAAATTATGTGGGACGGACCGAAATGGAAAACTGAGACGAATTATCCGGGACGGAGGAAGTATATAGAAAGGTAAATAATTTTAAAAAAATAATATAATACTCCCTCCGTCCCACAAAGATTGTCCCATTTTTTCCATTTCCGTCCGTCCCATAAAATTCGTCTTATTTCATTTTTTTTTATCATTTTTGGCAGTGGACCTCATATTCCACTAACTCACTCCTACGTAAATTTTATTATAAAACTAATATATAAAAGTAGGACCCACATTCCACTAACTTTTTCAACTTACTTTTAATTTTATTTCTCAAAATCCGTGCTCGGTCAAAGTGAGACAATCTTTGTGGGACGTAGGGAGTACTACAAAATGCATTGAAAAACATAAAGTATATATACCTTCTCAAATACGTTCCTCTTTGGAGAATGGTTTTTCGTGAAAAGAAGACAAATATGGTAGTCTAAGATTTTACCTGGAGAGGTAAAGATACTTCTTCAAATTGAGAAAATGTATAATACCTTCTCAAATATCTCTTCCTTTGGAGGAAGCTTTTTTATGAGAAAAAAGTAAATATGGTAGTTATGTGACTTTATCTCTTTATTTACCTTTCCTTTTGGAGATGCTTTTAGGCAATTAGTAATTCAAACATCATTCCATCCACATGGGCCCACCTCACCGAACCTATACCTCTTTCATTTACTCCTTCCGTCCGCGAATAGGAGTCCCGGTTCATAATTACCATAAATGGTAAAGGGAGCTCACATTCCACTTACTCATTCCACTCACATTCATTTAAAACTAATATACTCACATTCCACTTACTCATTCCACTCACATTCATTTAAAACTAATATACACAAGTGGAACCCATATTCGACTAAATCTCTTCCACCCATTTTTCTTAACATTTATTAAAATCCGTACCGAAATGGAATGAGACTCCTATTCGCGGATAGATGGAGTATTAACTAACAGCTAAAAACTCATTTGTTTTATTGATATTTAGTATTTACCTTATTTAAAATTTTATATCTTAATTTTAATGTGGATGGAATGATGTTTGAATTACTAATTGCCTAAAGATAATAATTATATGGAACGATTAAAAATAAAAGAAACTTATAAGTCACATTTTCTATCGTTTCATTCAATATTTCTTGCGTTTAATGCACAACAGGTCGTGCAGTGATTTACAAAACAACAGAGGATCCTTCTTCGGAGGTGTGGTCGGAATGGAGAGAATATTGAGGAGTACATGAATATGGTAGAATTAAGGTACATGATAAGTATGGTGGAAATGAGGGCATAATACGCAAAATATAAATCGTAATTATGGGGAAAAAAAATGATATTATATATGGCATAGAAACATTATGTCTTAAAATCACTACTCCTAATTTTATATTAACTAGTATCACCCACGTGCGATGCACGATGCACGACTCATTTTCTTTTATTTAAACTTATTTTATGCTGTAAAATGATTTTATAAATTCATAAAAATATCATGAAATCTGAAATCATAAATATGTAAAATAAAAACAATTATTAAAAAATATAAAATCAAACAAAGAAAAAAAACACATATACCGAATGAGAAACAATATTATTATTTCAAGTTCTAAAATCACAAATTTATACAATAGCAATTTATTGTACCCATAAAACTCATATAACCAAATAAGTTTATAACCCAAAAATTGCACACAAATCACGTATCATTTAAATCACTTTTAGATTCATACTACAAAAGATCAATCACAAACACATGTCAATAAAAACAATATATAAATATATATTAGAAGATAGCCATATCGATCAAAAGCATCAACAAAAATACAACAAAATAGCATGGAATATACAACCGATATCAATATGCATGCATTTAGCCGAAAAACAACAAAAATTGGTTGCATACCCTAATAAAATATCCCGCATCTACCACCCATACCATGTCCAAGAAAAACAAATGAATAAGAGTTGCCACCAACCTAATATTCATATAAAGTACTACATGAAAAATTTATACATTTGACACTTTATAATAGTACATGAAGAAAAGGAAAAAACAATCACATAATTAAACTCGACACTTCAAAACATACATCACTTCCATCATAAAAACCTGCAAGGAGAACAACATAAACAACACGATTGATGATCAACCATGATCAACCATTAAAGAGCAGCAGTATTAAAAGAAAAAATAAGGTAAACAGAGCATAAAAGCATATGCAGTTCACAGTTCACACACGCAATTATTAAAGTTGTAAAAATAAGAATTAAAAATTTCATCTTCGAAATCATCCCGCAATTGCAAAGTCAGAACACAAATGTGTGTATAAATACAAACGCTCAAAAATCAATAAAACAAAAGGAATATAATGAGATCACATAGAAAAACGATTGAAATGGAATAATTGAAGAGATAAAAAGGGGGAGGAACATCACAAAAATCACCATCTTGTAGAGAATTTTCTTGTACAAAATTAGGCCAACCCATTTCCAAAAACCAACAATCATTCACTTTCTTCACATCAACTTCCCAACTCATCTCTCTTTCCCCTCGCATCCTGCATCTTGTCGGAATATTCTCACCAAATTTATCTACAAAATCTGGAGGAATTCTCTATTGTATATGCAAACGAATTAAGGAGAAATAGAATTATTAAATCATTATTATAATGAAAGTTAGTGGGTAAGTGTCAATGAATGTCATTAGTGGGTAGTTAATCATGGAAAAAATAAGAGTCATAGTATTAATATTTCATTTAAGTTAACACAATATTTAAATTCAATACTATCAATGGCATTCATGTAATTATTCTCAAAACTCCCCTTTTATATAAATTATAGATATAGATATGGGTTTATTTTTTTCTTCAAAATATGAGATATTTATTTTAAATAAAAAAAAATATTATTATGTGGATCTATAAATGTAAATTTATTATAAACATATACTCACAATAATACATTTGATAAAAGTAGTAAATTTTATTAGTGTATAAACATTACTTATTCTTAAGAAATCTATTTTATAAAAAGATACTCCATTATAGTCGAGCTTCATTTCATTGCAATATAGTGACCCTATACACTAAAAACCCTAACCTTGAAACCTAAATCCTCAACCCTTAACTTTAAAATATACTCATCATGACCAACAAATGAGCCAAATATCAATAAAATTTTCCCTCTGTCCCAGTTCAATTTTACTTTGTTGATCACTTATCTATTTTGAGGTTTTAGATCTGTATTCGATATTCGATATCTTACACTGGGTCGGCCTACTTGATAATCCTTACTGATAGTAGAGGTTTTTTTTTACCTGAATCTTGGCTATAAATGTTCATATCAAGAAAGTGTTTTACAATAGAGCTATGTGAACGGTAAAAAAAAAAAATCTTGCTTGCATTCATCCAAGCATCTATTCACCCAATGGTATTATTTATTGGAGCCGAAGTAGTATTTTGTTGAAGCTATACTTGTAAAAAAAAGTTTAAATATGAACTAACATCAGTTAGAATGATCCTCCGAATATGATTTAAAAGTGATAGTTTCATTATGATATAAATTAAAAATAGTTCTAACGTCACCAAATTATTTCTCACGACTTTAAGCTTTAAAATGGTCTTAGATGTACAAATTTTTTAAATTACTAATTTCATTTTCATATACTACGATATTCAGAAGTAAATAAGTATATATGTATATAACTATCTAAATAAATAAGTATATTTTTCTATGAGAAATTGTAAGTTTATAACATTGTATTAAATACGTATGTTAAACTATACTTTGCAAGTTTGGGTACATAAAAATATTTTTAGTAGATACACAAAAATTATTGTATCCAAAAAGAAGATTAAAATTGTGGTGGGTTTACATTTAAATTATGAAATCATTCTAGTAAATTGTAAGTATGTACTTAGTAAATTTATGAGAATTACTCAATTAATATTCTATTAATATTCTAGACAAATTCTTTAAAAACTTTTTCCACTTTACTTTTTTCTAATTATCAAAAATTTAAATATTAAAACTTTTTCGCTTTCTCAATTTTAATAAAAAATAGTACTACTAATAAATTGCGTAAAGATGAACATGTATTAGGGATGTCTCAATTCCCTTAAGAATTGTTAGAAATATTTAGATAATATTCTTTAACCATATACAATTGATACTCTAACTATTACAATTGAAAAAAAGCAATCGTACAAGGAATTAAAAGTATAATGAAAATATTAAAAAAAAAAAATACGAACTGTAAGTCGAGTCGAGGAAAGTCATCTTTCCACAAGACAAATTATTTTGTGCTAAAACTCTCGGATTGACGTATTATCTCCAAAAATAAAATGACTTCCTCCTAGCATGTAAAAACACCTCAAAACCGCTACGCGCTGAAAAAGTTGTTGGAACTCTGAAAATCAAGCAATATAGTGCTCCTTATAAAATACGCAATGTAGAACACTTGAGAAATGAGGAAGGATGCTTCTAGTGGTGTGTATTCCTTATACAATTCTAGCCTTTTATAGGCATAAAATAAGAATATAGAAAGGCACGCCTTAAACAATAAAATTAAGATAATTAAGTTTAAAAGAGGTGAAAACGCAAAGGGCTACCATGATCATATTCCATTACTCACGCCATTTATGCACATGAGTCCCAAATTTATACGGAGCATTTCATATTATCAATTTGTTACAATTTTTTAATATTCTATTCATGCTTGAAATCATTCAAAATTATATGTATAGATTGTCAATTGATTGGTCCAAACTTCAAAGGGGCCATGGAATAGGCGGTTACATGATTTCTCAATAGTCATAAAAAAATTTATAACGTAAAATGCCTAAACTTTATTAGCTAATTAAAAACTTATTATTAAATCAATGGAAAACGTCTAAACTTTATTATATAATTAAAAACTTATTATTTAATTTTCCAGTATTAATAATATTGAATGGAAAGCGTGAAATGATTCAAAGCATGGGAAGGCAACGTCTAAATGTCTACATTATAGTATCTAAATTATATATTTAAGCTTAAATTGTAATTTCATAAATACCCCAAAACTCTCCTCGGTAATATCATAAATACCCCTAAAACTCCCCCTTTATATATGTATAGATTTTATATTAGTACTATATTTACGCTATACCAAACTTAGCTGAAACTAGAAATGTCATCTTGCTAAGGTTAGAACTGTTTATATCAAGTACTATATTTATGACATACTACCAAACTTAGGTGAATACATCTATACACAGTAGTGATCTAAGGCCTTTGAAACTAGAATATCATCTTGCTAAGGTTAGAATTGTTTATATCCGTACTATATTTATGATATACCAAAGTTAGGTGAATCTATAC
Organism: Salvia hispanica; assembly: GCF_029641045.1. NCBI lineage: Eukaryota > Viridiplantae > Streptophyta > Magnoliopsida > Lamiales > Lamiaceae > Salvia > Salvia hispanica. Next base: position 2,823,708 of record NC_142696.1, read on the forward strand.
ACAGTAATGATCCAAGGCCTTTGAAACTAGAAATATCATCTTGCTAAGGTTAGAACTGTTTATATCAGTACTATATTTATGATATACTACCAAACTTAGGTAAATACATCTATACACAGTAGTGATCTAAGGCCTTTGAAACTAGAATATCATCTTGCTAAGGTTAGAATTGTTTATATCCGTACTATATTTATGATATACCAAAGTTAGGTGAATCTATACACAGTAGTGATCCAAGGCCTTTGAAACTAGAAATATCATCTTGCTAAGATTAGAACTGTTTATATCAGTACTATATTTATGATATACTACCAAACTTAGGTGAATACATCTATACAGTAGTGATCTAAGGCCTTTGAAACTAGAATATCATCTTGCTAAGGTTAGAATTGTTTATGTCCGTACTATATTTATGATATACCAAAGTTAGGTGAATCTATACACAGTAGTGATCCAAGGCCTTTGAAACTAGAAATATCATCTTGCTAAGGTTAGAACTATTTATATCAGTACTATATTTATGATATACTACCAAACTTAGGTGAATACATCTATACGCAGTAGTTGTCCAAGGCCTTTGAAACTAGAACATCATCTTGCTTGAGGTTAGAATTGTTTATATCCGTACTATATTTATGATATACCAAACTTAGGTGAATCTATACGTAGTAGTGATCCAAGGCCTTTGAAACTAGAAATATCATCTTGCTAAGGTTAGAACTGTTCATATCCTATGCTCTTCTATTTATTCCCTATTTAATTAAGATGATACAAACATTACTATTGCAACTATATTTACCAAAAATTTGATCTACAAATTAGCTCCATGGCCACCAATTAACCCACCCTAGTTATAGAGTATAACTAATTTCTAGCAATAAATGAGCCGTAAATCAAAATGTCCACGTTCTTGAATCATACGATTCTAGGTGAAGTAGTTGTGTGAAATGAAATTGGAAAAGCTTATTGAATATTCTAATGAGAAGAGAAGAGAGAGTTATTTATTTTCAAATATAAAAAGTGAGCATCTTTGGTAGGACAAAATAAATAGGAAAGATGGACTTTCTAAATGAGACGGATTTGAATTAGTTACTCTCTCCGTCCCATTGAAGATGACTAACTTTCTTTTTTAGTTTGTCCTAATCAAAATGACTCATTACTAAAACTGAAAACACATTTCTCTGTACTTTATTCTCTCTTTTACTTATTCTCTCCACTTCACACATAAAATAAAGTTTCATAAATTCTCGTGTCATTCAAGAAACGAATCATCTTCCTTGGAACGAAGGGAGTACCTAAATTTAAGGGATTGGATAGATCATATCTATCTAGATTTATCCTAAGTAACTTAGATATGGTAATTCAATAGATCGCATGTAATATAGGGTCCCTTGTTTAGTGGAACAAAATAAATATAAATTTAAGTGATAATTGAAGAAAACCCATACAATCAAATGACTAAGCGATAAAAACTTGACTTAACTTATTTTAACACAAATAATACCTACAAGTGTACGGGGCTAGTGCAGCAATTAGTAAGAAAGAGTATCATATCTGACCTAAACAAATTTGTATCAACTTAAGTACTACGAACAAATTTCAACTACTATCTAGACAATCAAAAAATGGTTTGGTTGGTTATATCAGTAATGAAAGCATAAAATAAGCAAGTAAACAAATAAGAACAAATAAACAAGTAGTGAAAAGATAATATGGAGAAATTGTAAAACTCAAGGATCCGATGCACAATTCCAAGCTCTTATCCAATCAATTTGTCTTACCTTTTAGTGTCCCTAGAGTTATTAGGTCGATCACAATTATAAATTAAACCCCCTCCCGAGGTGAGAAACCTGTGATTAGTTGCTAGGATTGAAGTCCCCTTCTAATCCTAAACCCCTAAGTTTCAAAAGCACGAAAGATCGAAGACCTCACTCAAAACCTCAACTCTCTCGAGTTCTATTGAATTAAGGTGTGAAATATTCTTTTTTCCAAATTAATTATTTCACCTCCCGATTAATCTAACTAATCCTACACAATCAAGTAGTGATCAAGCAATTGAAAGGAATAAACCCAAGAATAATCAAACAACTACAAAATAAACACTATGAAATTAGTGCATCACCACCAAACTACTCATATTCATGGAGAAAACCAAGTTTAACACCAAGGAATCCAACAAATACATGAATAAAAGATACTACTCCCCCTGTCCCACAAAAGATGTTACACTTTCCTTTTTAGTTTGTCCCACAAAAGATGTCGCATTTTCCTTTATGGAAAAAGTTATCTCTCACATGAATATGAAAATTATATTTTCTCTCTCTATTTAACACACAAAACAAACCTCCTAAAATCTCGTGCCGTCCCAAAAGTGTGACATCTTTTATGGGACGAAGGGAGTACTAATTACTCCTGTGAAATAGATCTATGGAGTGAAGCTTCAATCTTCTGATGTAGAGTCTTTAATCTTCAAATCTCTCTCTCAAAAGTGTTCTTGGAATGTGTAAAGTGTAGGGGGCGGTAGGTGTGAATGATGTGTAGTCTATGCAAACCCTAGCCCTTTTCTTTTTCTAAAAATCGTGTTTAACAAAGTAATTCGCCAGAACACAGTAACCAGCTAGGTGGACTGATGTGTAGTCTGTGCAACCTACATATCTCTAATCCCTGTACATGTAAATTAAATTTGTTAGGCACATAAGTGGTACCAACATAACATAATCAGCTATAAAAGTTAAGGCAATCCCACCAAGTTGGTAGACCTATAAAAAACAAAATGGATTCCTTCCCTTTCCTGGCTGCTGTAATCCTGATCATCACCGCCGCAACATGGTTGATCTCCTTCCGGCGCTGGAGGAGCCTCTCGCCCGGGCCAACGCCCCTCCCCATCATCGGAAACATGCTGCAGCTCGGGCCCCAACGCCACGAGACATTCACTAAATTATCAAAGCAATACGGCTCTCTGATGTCCATCCACCTCGGCAGCCAATACATCGTTGTGGTCTCCTCCCCGGAGATGGCCAAGGAAATCCTGCTAAAAAATGGGCAGGTATTCTCCGGGCGAACCGCGGTGCAGGCGATGCGTGTGCACGACCACGTGGAGACCTCCTTGGGGTTTGTTCCCATTGGGGACGAGTGGCGCGACATGAGGAAGTTATGCAAGGAGCAGATGTTCTCGAGCCAGAGCTTGGTGAGAAGCCAGGACCTCCGCAAGCAGAAGCTGCAGTAGCTGCTCGACCACGCCCAGAAATGCTCGGAGGAAGGCAGGGCCCTTAATTTCTCCGAGGCCTCGTTCATCACCACAACCAACGCCGTGTCGGAAATTCTCTTCTCCAAGCAGTGATATAACTAGGTTTTGAGGGAATTGATTTCATTATTTGTTGAGAATTACAATGATTTACACGCCTCATATAGGCTCCAATTTCTCCCACATATGGTAAGTTACTAATGCTATACCTAATTCTAAACAAGGTATACAAAAGATATCAATCAATTACTAATTATTCTCTCATTCTTTGATTGTGTAGGATCTCCCTTGATTGTGTAGGATCTTTTCTTCCAACACTCCCCCTCAAGTTAAGTGACAGGATTACCGATTCTTAACTTGTCTAATACTCCATGAAAAGATTGGGAGTTCACAGCCTTCGTCAAGATGTCTGCCAGTGATCTTCTGACTTGACATACGGTAGCTCCACGATCTTGGCATCAATTGTATCCTTTATAAAGTGTCTATCCACTTCTACATGTTTGGTTCGATCATGTTGAACCGGATTCTCAGAGATACTAATGGCTGCCTTGTTATCACACAGTAATCGACATGGCTGGGTCGATTTGAGCTCCAACTCAGTCATGAGTCTCCTAAGCCATAGTACTTCGGTTAACCCACTCTTGATCCCCTGAAATTCTGCCTCAGCACTGGACAGAGCTACTACCTTATGTTTCTTGCTTCTCCATGTAACAAGATTTCCCCCTACAAAGGTGAAGTACCCAGCTGTTGACTTGCGATCATTCGGATTCCCTGCTCAATCCGCATCTGTATATCCATGTATCTCTAAGTGGCCATGCTTCTTGAACAACACTCCATGTCCTGGTGTGCCCTTCAAGTACCGTACTATTCTCAATACAGCCTCCCAATGTTCTTCCTGAGGTGCATGCATGAACTGGCTTACCACTCCTACAGCATAGGCCAAATCCGGCCTGGTGTGAGATAGATAAATGAGCTTTCCCACTAGTCTTTGATACTTTTCCCGATCAGCCCGCTTAGCTCCTTCTCGGATCTGTAATCCGTGATTCTGAACCATTGGAGTGTCCGCTGGTTTACAATCTATCATTCCTGTTTCTGCGAGGATGTCAAGCACATACTTCCGTTGATTGATGAAGATACCCTGTTTTGATCTCTTTACCTCAATGCCTAAGAAGTATTTTAAGGCACCAAGGTCTTTCATCTCGAATTCTTTAAACAAATTCTTCTTTAGCTGACTTATCTCCTCTTTATCATCACCAGTAATAATCATATCATCAACATAAATAATAAGACATGTAATCTTACCATTTCTCTTCTTGAGGAATAAGGTGTGGTCCGAGTTGCTTTGTTTGTATCCATACTTCTTCATCACTTCAGTAAATCTTCCAAACCAAGCTCTCGGAGATTGCTTCAAACCATACAAGGTCTTCTTTAGTTTGCAAACATCCCCATTTAAAAAATCTCCTTCAAAGCCTGGTGGAGGTTCCATGTAGACAGGCTTGGTCAACTCGCCATGTAGGAATGCATTTGTTACATCAAATTGATGAAGAGGCCATTCTCGGTTAGCTGCAATTGAAAATAGCACCGTCACTGTGTTGATTTTAGCTACCGGTGAGAAGGTTTCAGCATAATCCACGCCGTAAGTTTGGGTGTATCCTTTCGCTACCAACCTAGCCTTGTATCGATCGATAGACCCATCTGGTCTTCTTTTGATAGTAAACACCCATCTACATCCCACAGTTGCGGCTCCTTTGGGTAGTTTGCTGACCTCCCAAGTTTTATTTTTCAACAGTGCATCCATCTCCACAAGCATTGCATCCCTCCAATGCTTTTTCTGCCAAGCCTCTTCTGCAGTATAAGGAATTTCTTCCTCCTCGTAGAGAGCCGCCTCAAAGGCTCTCGCCATCTTGGTTAGGTTCGCCTGTGCAAAATTTGCAATTGCATACTGACTCCTTCTTCCTATCTTTTCCGGAGAATATCTTTCTGGGGGGACCCCCCGAGTGATGCGATAGGGAAGTATGTACCTCCCGGTGGTCTCATCTAGAGCAGTTTCTGAATCAACGGGGTTAGGAAGAGTAATTTCATGAGGAGGATCGAGAATTACCTCAGGTGCCTCGGATACCGGTTGAGGAGGATCATCAGGCGGTGGTGGTTGAGAGGGCTCCGTGGTTGAGACATGCTCGGTGGCCGTGCTAACCTTTTCTGTTGAGTCCTCGTTGGAGAGATTTGACCGAGGCACAAACCAACTTAGGTAGTCAAATGTTTTTTCTGACTCACTCTCCCCCTGACTACTAAAGTTGGTGTGGTAAAAGAATTTTGTTTCCAAAAAATCACAGTTCATTGTGGTTACGACTTTTCGTGTGATTGGGTCATAGCATCTATACCCCTTTTGATTAATCCCATAACCTAAAAAGACGCATTTGGTGGCACAAGGTGATAATTTGGTTCTTTCGTGTTTTGGGATATGGACATATACTGTACATCCAAAAACTCTGGGCTGGAGGTTCAAATGTTCGGGAATTTTGGTAAGCTTGGTCAAAATATCAAGAGGTGTTTTTTTGTTTAGAATTTTTGTGGGGAGTCTGTTTATAAGGAAAATCGAGGTGGCTACAGCTTCGGGCCAAAAAGATTTGGGGACTTTGGATTCAATCATTAAGGCTCGGGTGATCTCAAGGATGGTTCGGTTTTTTCTCTCAGCTACCCCATTTTGTTCAGGTGTATATGGGCAGGAAGTTTGGTGGATCAGCCCTTTTTCGGTAAAAAAGTCATTCATTTTTTAGTTCACAAATTCCCTCCCATTGTCAGATCGAAGGGTTTTTATAGTGGTCTGGAATTGGGTTTGAACAAGTTTAAAGAAGAGAATGAATTTATCAAACACCTCAGATTTGTGCTTTAGAAAATATATCCATGTCATCCTAGTGCAATCGTCTACAAATATCACAAAGTATCTAAAACCATTCCCACCAATAACGGGTGCAGGACCCCAAACATCAGCATGAACAAGGGAAAAAATGGAATTCATACGAGTATTCGTAGGTTTAAACGATTGTCTGTGGCTCTTGGCCAAAACACAAGTCTCACAAGCAAAATCTTTAGGAATAGAAAGTTTAGGAAAAAGTAAACTAAAATAACCAGGGGAGGGGTGTCCCAGTCGTTGGTGCCAAAGCCAAATCTCCCTTTTGTGGACCCGTGAGCCAGCATCACACTTCCTTGTTGAGCTATCTCGTCCACGTAGTAGAGTCCTTTGTTCTCAGTGCCGTGCCCAAGTATCCTCCTCGTCCGAATATCCTGCAAAATACAAAAGTCGGGATGCATCAGTAAGGTACCATTCAATTCCTTCGTCACATGACTTATAGACATCAATCGTTGGGACAAGGTAGGAACATGATGCGTATTTTAGAGTATCCGATTCAGTTCACACAAGATATCAAGTTTAATTAATTAACTCTAATAATACTACGATACTGCAAGATTACAGCGTCGTTAGTAGTATTTCAAGTGTCGATCCACAGGGAGGTAGAAGATTGTTTAAAACTTATGAAATTAAAAAGATGAAACATAAGGATTTGATTTTTTTGGTTTTGAAAGATTCAGACAAACGAAAATAAAAGATTAACAAAAGATGGATTTCTCAAACGGAAAAGCATGTCACTCCAAGTTGCTCAATAGACTTGCATATTTCTACATCTATCAAAAGCACAAATTTTGGGATTAATTCATCAACCTAATCGCTTGCACTGAACATGTTTGCGACGTATAGTTCACAGTCAGCTGAACACTTGTTCCATGAACTAATTGTCAATGTTTATAAACTCCTACGGAAGCGCGGGAGACATAAACATCTACTATATAAACTTACCCAATCCGTTGTCAAATTATCCTCTGAACAATTCAAATTCAACAACACATCAATTGATTAGTCCATCCAAGTCTATGTTAAAGAGACGATAAACAAGGATTAAACATCTATAACGATAGAGGCCTCTAAAGTGATAGAATCTAACATTAAACACATCAACGATGTCAAAATGTGAATTCAAAGGTGTAGATACATTCACACAAGCCTAAATCACAACTTGGAGCAACATAGAGAGCTTAGCCTAAACACATGAAAACCATAGGAAGCATGCTCTCGTTGAGTGGAATTGGGATTTGGAGACGGATCGTCGGAATGTTGGCCGGAATTTCTTCCTTTTCTTCTTCCTCCTCTCTTTCTCTCTTTTCCTCTCCCTTTTCTCGAGTCTGAATATGTCAGAATCTCTTCCAAAACCGCCCTGGAAACCAATTTGAAACCTAAAATTCGGCAGTTTTCGAGAAAAACGCCCGACCAGGCAAAATGGTGCCAACCCGGGCGTTTCCACTGTCCCCGGGCGTTTTTAATGCTGAAAACGCCCGACTCGGGCGTTTTTGCCGGTTTTGACTGCTTCGCGCAACCTTCGTCAAATGGCCATAACTTCTTCATCCGAGCTCCGATTGAGGCGTGTAATATACCCACGCGAAGCTATTTCAAAGACGAAGATAATGGTGGTAAGATAAAAGAATTTGGACACCATCTTGATAGGCAACGAACAGTTTCAATCAGACCCTACTCCACATGTACATCTATCAACTAATATATAATAATCAAACCTTAAAGATCAATTGATAGATGATTTAAATATACAAAATAGGAGAAAACTTGGAGTATAATTAGTATCATTTGATTCACATCAAATACCCCCAAACTTATTTACTTGCTTGCCCTCGAGCAAGATCACTCAAAGCATTATATTTCAAAGTTCAATTCACAAAGGTTTTTCATCACAAAGAATCATGTAAGGACATGAATGACAAAATCTAAACCCTCAACATTTCCAATCAAAATCTCCCACTCTCATGAACCATCACTCATCCACCTAGAACTTCAAGTCAAGGTGCACTTCAAAGTAAGTCCAAACATTAGATCCTACAACTCAAACCGTCGTCATTGACTCGTCAAACATTACTTATCACATAGACTCGCGGATTTCAAATCAAACTTCTTTAACTCTACCAAGCTATTTACAAAACATCCACAATGTATCAACAATAAGGTCCAAGGTCTTAAATTATAGGTTGTAATGGGGCTAGGGATTAGGTAGGATAAATATGGATAGCGAGCTCAAAAGCTACACATCTGAGTGTCAAATTCTTCCCTCCTACAACTTCCTTCCAAAGAATCAAACAACAAGACTTTACAACCAAGCATTCACTCCCCCAAACTTCAGATCATTCATGACAAGATTACATCTTAAAAATAGAAGCTCTATCTTTATTTCAAAAAAAAAAAAAATTCTTTTTCTTTTTATTTTTTCCGTAAGACCTCGACTTTTGCGATTTTGGAGGCCGTCCTTTTCATTTCTACTATGAGCTTCATTCTCAACAAATATACATTTCATCAAGTCTCAAAATCTCTACACTTTTATAGAACACCACCCAACACTTACAACACAATCAACAAAGCTCAAACTTGTATTTAGCACCCAAATAGTAGTAAGGTTTATTGATGAGGCTAAAATGAGGCTTATTTTAGTAGCTAAGTGATTGGCTAAGTATTTGTACAAAACAATGGGGATTAAGCTCAAAGTGGCTTCTAGGGGATCATTTGTTGGACTAGGCATGTGAATATTTGGCCATGGAGTTCATCCTAGTGCCTTATCATCCCATATCATTGACACATATGAATGCAAGCACCCAACTCAATAAAGTAAATCAATCCAAGATAATTTCCACAAGACATATGACTTTCATACTCTCCTCAACTCAAGAAATCGGTTGTAGTCACAAAATGCTCTTTCAAATAAATCAATGCACAAATTCCATCCATCCTAAGCTTCAAAGATCAAGTAAAATCAAGCAAGATTTCCCAACCAGAAAGCCGAAGATAAAGCATGCAGCCGTCAGTTACATTGATTCAAAACACCTTTAGCATACAATACACCCAAGAAACCATGCATCATGCATAAAATTCATTCAAACTAAAACAAACCCCCCCAAACTTGAATGCTTCATTGTCCTCAATGCAAGCAAAGAAGAACATAAAAAGTAAAGGGATAGAAGACTCCCCCAAACTTGGCATGAAATCCGTAGCATATGGGTGGGAGGGTGGGTGTATCTTCAATTGTAAGTGTGCTCCCTCATAATCTCCAATGTGCTCCTACAAAACAAAACAAAACAACAAAAAACAAACCATAAAGAAACACTCAATTCAAAACAAATGCTAGAGGAAAGAATTGAGCAAACAAAACCTCCAACATATGAAAATAAAGATAAAAGAAAATAAATAAAAACTTGGGTTGCCTCCCAATCAGCGCCTTTGTTTATAGTCGTTGGCTCGACCTTCTTCTTTGCAGCTTTCCTATCCAAACTCCAATAGGTGCCTCTTCACTTTCTCCTGCTCAATCACAACATTCTCCCCATCAACTCGAAACATGACCGTATTTGTCTTGGTCTCAATCACAACATCACCGGTTGCTAAAAATGGCCTACCAAAGAGAATAGGCATGTCCTTGTCCTCTTCCATCTCTATGACAATGAAGTCAACCGGGAGTATAAATTTATCCACCTTCACCAAGACATCCTCGATGATTCCTTTAGGCTTAACAATTGAATGATCCGCCAACTGAAGGTCAATGTCGATTGGTTCAATCCTTGCTTCAAGACCGATTGACCTCGCAGTTTTCAAAGCCATCAATGATATTCCCGAGCCTTGATCAAGTAGGCACTTTGGGAACTTCTTATCTCTCATTTCACACGGGATCACACAACTTCCGGGATCTCTTCTCTTAGCCGGCATCTTTCCCTTCACAAACTGTGAGCAAAATGTGCTCAATATCACCACACCATCATCTTGTATCTTCTCCTTTTTCGCAATAAGGTCCTTGAAAAACTTGGAGAATTTAGGAAAATGTAGGAACAAATCCACCAAGGACACATCTACATTAACTTTCCTAATAATATTCATCATCCAATCGAGTCCCTTCTCTTGAATTATTTTCTTTCTCTTCTTCTCGATTGGGAAAGGAGGCGGCGGTATAAAATCTGGAAAATTAAATGGACTCTTCGGATCCATTGCCGGACTCAACGACTTCTTCTTCTTCGTATCACGCCGACTTGCATCTTCTTTATCTTGTAGACCATCTCTAGTTTCTGTAGTGGCCCGCTCACTCCCCTCGTCCGCCCCTGCGTGCGAGGTTTGTGAGCCTAACAACTTGTCCGCCCCTGCGTGCAAGATGTTTGGGCCACTATGTACTGCATGCTCTCCAAGTCTCTCTAGCTCTTTTCCACTTCTCAATGTGACTGCTTTGCATTGCTCATTAACCTTTGGGTTCGTTATCGTAGTGCTTGGAATAGTTCCTTGGGGTCTGGTTTGAGACGCCGTTGCAAGTTGACCTATCATCATCTCCAAATTCTTCATTGTGGCATCGATGTGGCCAAACTTCTCATTCACTTTTTCCTTTAATTGATCATTCTCCTTTTGATTCTTGATCATGAAGGAGTAGATCTGCGCAACTTGATCATCACTAGATGGCTTCGTCTCAAAACCCGGAGATTGAGTGTTGTTTCTCCATTGGTTGCCAGAAGCGTTACTAGGACCAGCTTGATTCCAGTTTCCTTGTTGAGGCTTCCAGTTTTGTTGATTGGTATATTGAGCTCCTTGGTTGAAACCTTGACCATTGTTGCCAATGTAGTTCACATCCTCCATTGGTGCTCCTTGCAAACTTGGACATTGATCTGTATAATGTCCTCCTTGACACACTCCACACTTCATCATAGGCGCAACTTGGGGTTGAGGAGTCAACTGCATAGATTTGACAGCATTCGTCATCGACGAAATTTGAGTACTAAAGTCAGCCATTTGAGCTTCTATAGCTGACACTCTTTCCGACTCCTTAGTAGCACCAAATGTATCTCCCGCGGCCATCTTCCTTGGATTATGCCAATTCCTCTGATTGTTCGCTAATCTTTGAAATAGCGCTCTCACCTCATCATGGGTCAAATCGTCCAAGTTCCCACTCGAACCTGCAGTAACCAACCCTGTGCCTTCATGATTAAGTCCCTTGTAGAACTTCAAAAGATCATGCCCCGGAGCTAGTCCGTGACTTGGGCATTTCCTTAGCAAGTCTGTAAATCTCTTCCAAGCTTCGGAAAATGACTCATCATACTTTTGTCGGAATGAAGTGATCTCCTCTCTCAACTTTTCTATCTTCATTGGAGAATTGTACTCCAAGAGAAACTTCGACTTCAACTCTTCAAAAGTTGCAATGTTGTAGCCCGGTAGTGAGTCATACCATTCCCTTGCTTTCTCTCTCAATGAGAAAGGAAATAAGGCCCTCTTAATGCGATGATGCTCTACATTTGGAGGTCTATGAGAGTTCGTCAATTCATAAAAGGCATTTAAATGACTCATCGGATCTTCTTCATCTCGACCATGGAAAAGATTTCCACCATTCACCAAACTAATGTAGTGAGGTGGGATGTTGACATTGTCATGTGCATAGGCAAACTCCCCCGGATAATCAACTCCCGATCTAAGGATGTCGCCAAACCTTCCCATGGGTGGAGCATTGTTATCGTCTTCAGCCATTGATTCGGTGTCTGACTCTGTCCCACAACTACTTTCTGAACTTGACTCGAAGAGTGGGTTACTTCTAACTGGACTCTGATAGTCCGGATAAATCTCAATCTCTGAACCTCTCGGCCCTCTCTTTCTTTGATAACAGAGTAATCCAAACGGTGGTGTACCCTGTGATCTTGTGTGCATTCACAACTTTTTTTTTTTTTAATTACCTAAACCTGCACAACAGAAAAGAAACCAAGCACATACACAAAATATATTTCACTACTACCGAAAGCGAGACCTCTCGACAACTTCGGGGTAAGTTCCTATAAAACGTGTGTGCTTTAGTGAAAACTAAATAATCCTAATCACTAAACTAAGAATTAAAAAGATATCACCTAATATAAACACTCCTTCGTCTTCAAGTCCCGACGTGGTAGATGGCTATCACCCCCAAGAACACGAAGTGTGTGCCTAAACAAAACAAAACAAAAGATCAAATAAAATAAAACAAAAATAAAACTACTAAGTATTAAACAACCTATTGCCTCCCCGGCAACGGCGCCAAAACTTGATGCGTATTTTAGAGTATCCGATTCAGTTCACACAAGATATCAAGTTTAATTAATTAACTCTAATAATACTACGATACTGTAAGATTACAGCGTCGTTAGTAGTATTTCAAGTGTCGATCCACATGAAGGTAGAAGATTGTTTAAAACTTATGAAGTTAAAAAGATGAAACATAAGGATTTGATTTTTTTGGTTTTGAAAGATTCAGACAAACGAAAATAAAAGATTAACAAAAGATGGATTTCTCAAACGGAAAAGCATGTCACTCCAAGTTGCTCAATAGACTTGCATATTTCTACATCTATCAAAAGCACAAATTTTGGGATTAATTCATCAACCTAATCGCTTGCACTGAACATGTTTGCGACGTATAGTTCACAGTCAGCTGAACACTTGTTCCATGAACTAATTTTCAATGTTTATAAACTCCTGCGGAAGCGCGGGAGACATAAACATCTACTATATAAACTTACCCAATCCGTTGTCAAATTATCCTCTGAACAATTCAAATTCAACAACACATCAATTGATTAGTCCATCCAAGTCTATGTTAAAGAGACGATAAACAAGGATTAAACATCTATAACGATAGAGGCCTCTAAAGTGATAGAATCTAACATTAAACACATCAACGATGTCAAAATGTGAATTCAAAGGTGTAGATATATTCACACAAGCCTAAATCACAACTTGGAGCAACATAGAGAGCTTAGCCTAAACACATGATAAACATCACGATGAAAACCATAGGAAGCATGCTCTCGTTGAGTGGAATTGGGATTTGGAGACGGATCGTCGGAATGTTGGCCGGAATTTCTTCCTTTTCTTCTTCCTCCTCTCTTTCTCTCTTTTCCTCTCCCTTTTCTCGAGTCTGAATATGTCTGAATCTCTTCCAAAACCGCCCTGGAAACCAATTTGAAACCTAAAATTCGGCAGTTTTCGAGAAAAACGCCCGACCGGGCAAAATGGTGCCAACCCGGGCGTTTTTTATGCCAACCCGGGCGTTTCCACTGTCCCCGGGCGTTTTTAATGCTGAAAACGCCCAACTCGGGCGTTTTTGCCGGTTTTGACTGCTTCGCGCAACCTTCGTCAAATGGCCATAACTTCTTCATCCGAGCTCCGATTGAGGCGTGTAATATACCCACGCGAAGCTATTTCAAAGACGAAGATAATGGTGGTAAGATAAAAGAATTTGGACACCATCTTGATAGGCAACGAACAGTTTCAATCAGACCCTACTCCACATGTACATCTATCAACTAATATATAATAATCAAACCTTAAAGATCAATTGATAGATGATTTAAATATACAAAATAGGAGAAAACTTGGAGTATAATTAGTATCATTTGATTCACATCAGAACATAAAGACAATTTGAAAGTGTCAAAGTTGGGGATATTTCAATGGTTCCCGCCCCGGCTACAGTGATTAATTCCCCACTAGCAGTCTGTATATATGTCTTAGTAATATCACTAAAACTAATAAAATCATCCTTATTTGGGGACATGGTGTCGGTGGCCCCACAATCAAAGATCCATCCTTTTTCATCCCCCTCAATTCCATTTTTCACAAGATATGCAGCGGAAATTCGGTTTAAGGGCTCAAACTGATTTCGAAGTTCAATAGGACTAATTTGAACAGTTCTAGAGATATCAGGGGGTTTTTCACAGTAATCCATAACTTGGGGTGTAGCATGTAAGTTATCATAAATTGAGGGGTCTTTCAGCAAAGCATGGGGTATTTTATCTAATTTTCGGAAATAAGGAGGGGCATTTTGAAAACTATTAAAAAAGCTAGGGTTAGGGTTGTGAATCCCCAACCCTTTACCTCCATTCACGCCGCCGTCTCCCCATTTCTCATTCCAGTGAGTCTTCTCGGCGAAATTGCCGGCTCCGACGATGCCGCCGCCTCCGCCTCCGCCGGAGGCTTCCGGCCCTACTTCCTTCTGCTTCCCTCGGGTCCACGAAATTATAAAAGAATTAAAGAAAAGCCAAATCCTAGGCGCCAAAGCCAAATCTTCCTTCTGCTTCCCTCGGCTCGTGAAATTTATTAAGTAATTATAAAATTGCATATTTGAAACTATCAACAGAAATATTGCACGTATTAAAAAGTGGCTGAAAATGTATAAAATTGCATTGGAAAAGAATGAAGATCCCACCTAAGGCAGAAAAGCAAAAATCTAACTAGAGTCACAATTCAAAATGAGCTTACATTCTCCATGACAAAATTCTTGAGAGAGAGAAAGCTTGAGGTATATACATGGTCGTAGAGATATAAGAAAAACGATCCCCTCGAAACGCGGTGTCATAGTCGAAAGTTTTAGTCTTTATGGAGTAGTAGAATGGCATGCCTTCACATTCCATCAAGATGTCCCCATTTTCGAAAACTCTGATTGGCCAAACATGACATTCAACAACAAATTCTCCAGCAACTTCGTAGACGAAAACTTCCCTTACCCAAGAATTGTCATCCCCATATTCCTTCATCAACCAGATTACAATTTCCCCATCAGCTGTAATATGGCTTACACAGAGACAATCCCTCAAAACAGATGGTGTCTTACAATAGCTGAAACCTAAGCCATCAGGGTTAGGTATAGGAAATGTGCTAAAAACTTTTGTTTCGAGATCAAAGCAAGAAATTTGTTCAACCATGCCATCTGTTGTCATCTCTAATGCCATCAAATGAATACTTCCATTCAAAAGTACCCCTTTATGGTAGTCAAAATACCTGAGCGGGCTACAAGTAGGAACTTTTCTCCACAATCCGGTTCCAACGGTGTATACTTAGCTCTCAAATGGTAACCGGTCTTGTTCGAAAACCCTGACCACCTAATATTGGCCAGTAGTTCTGCTCACTCCGAATTCAAAAGTATCCATTTCAAGCTCTTCTGCGGAGGTAGTTTGCGGAGGCGGAGGGAGTTTGATATAGTCACGAGTGATTGGATTACACGGGATAAGATCACCACAATCAGTGTCTCTTAGAAAGACCAAACCATTGGCTGAACTATGAATTGGTTCGTCAAAAGGGAGTTTGAAGTTGAAGGCCACATCCCGAAAATGCTCTTCATAGAGTTGAAGGCTTCAATGACATCGCATGACCTTGTTGAGTGTGTTTTAAGAACGATGCCCGGGACTGATCTAGAAAGATGGGAATTCACATACTCAGGGGTAGCCAGAAGAACAAGCCACGGCTTACAAACACACTTGCAAGCCATAGCGTCTTGAGTGGGGAGTCTTGAGAGGATATCTAATACGATTTCAGATGGAAGATATTGGAAGAAATCTTCGCCCATTTTGGAATAACCCGCAGTTTTCCTCTCTCCACGTGATAACCCCTTGCACATTAACAAAAAAAAAAGAGAGAGGAAAATAGAGCAACATCAAAATATTAATCTGATCAAAGTAACACACTTGCAAGTGTGATTTACAACATCAAAATTAAGGTCTCCAAATCCTAATATTACAAAAATTAAATATAGGCCTAATCCGTAATCCAGTCGACATAATAATCCGCTACTTAAAATCACAAAGTTTCAATTTTTCTAGTTTATCCCAGGGTCAAATTTCAGCATCTCTGAAATTCATCTTGAAACGCATCTTTTTCTTGATTTTTAATCTCAATCCATCTTGAAATCTCAATCCACGTCAACAACGATTCCATCTAAAAATCGACTTATGGGACAAACTAGAAAAATTGAATCTTCATGATTTAATTAGCTGATGACCAGATTTTGACCAAACTTAGGACTATTTCCCCTTAATAATTTGGTGCCATACCAAATTTGAAGCACAAAATATGCAATACTAAATCGGTCCTAGGTAATATATACTAAAAAATCTGGAAATTTCAATATTATTGGATTACAACAGAATTGAATATAAGCAGGAAAAAAAAAAGATTGAAATAAGCATCAATTTACTGCAAAATCCCGATAACAAAGGCATAAAACGAGCTAAAAGCATAGAGAGCAAGACTGTCGATGTAAAAATAAGAAAGCTTATTGTAATGATTTACCTTCTGGGGGAATGCGGTGGAGACGGCGGTCATTGAGAGCGGCGCCGCTGCACTAAAAAAGAAATATACTACTACTCATGCAATAGTGTTATTTATACTTAATTATATTAGATTAATATTAGCATCTCTATGTCTAACTTGTATTATTTGATTTTGTTAAGATTGCAGTAGTATTAGTAATAAATATTATATGAAATTATGTTATATTAGTGCTTTATGGTGGTCGGTTTAAATTTACTTAGAACTATTGAAAATTTGCAAATTTTCAATCTTGATTTATAAATCGGTTACATTTGTCCAATTGATTAAATTTAACTCCTTCGTTTTAGAAATCGCCTTCTTGATTTATAAATCGGTTACATTTCTGCTATTGATTAAATATAAATCCTTCTTTTTGAAATCACCTTCTGGAATTAATTTGTTCATGTATATGACAATGATTGTTTATGACATTGATTGAGCACACTCCACATTAACTATTTTTTTTTTTTTGCAAATAAATTGTCGAAACCTAAAATAAGATGAATAAAAAAATAATGAAATAGTAAGTAATAAGACAAGAAAGCTACTCCAATAGATAATAGAACTAATAAGGCAAGAAAGCTACACAGATCACAAATAAAACCCAAGAAAATACTAATGTTATCTTGGCAAAAGAGGCACTCCAACATTTCCATTGCATGATACAAGAAGGGATTTCTATCTCATGTATTTCATCACCGGACATCAAACAACAATCACAGCTCAAAATGAGCTTACATTCTCCACGGCAAAATTCTCGAGCGAGAGAAAGCTTGGGGCATGCATGGTCGTAGAGATATGCTCTTCTTGATCCTCTCGAAAAAAGAGGTCATAGCCAGCTTTAGTCTTGTTCGAGTAGTAGAATAGCCTTTTCCTATCACATTCAATCAAGATGTCACCATTTTCGAAAATTCTGATTGGGCAAGAACGAGAAAATTCTCCACAAACTTCTCTGGTGAGGACCTCCTTTGTCCAAGATTTCTCATCTCCATATTCCTTCATCGACCGAATTACAAACCCCCCGTCCTCTGCAAAATGGCTCACGCAGAGGCAATCCCTCAAAACAGATGGTTCCTTACGATAGTGTAAACCCATAACAAGAAGCAGAGAAGGAGTACGAGGAGGTAAAGTAAAGGAGCTAAAAAGTTCCGTTTCAAGATCAAAGCAACAAATCTGTTCAACCAACTGAACCAAGTGGTCGCTGATTATCTCAATTACCATCCAATGAAGATTTCCATTAAAAAGTAACCCTCCAAACTCGCTAAAAAACCTGCGTGGGCTACCCGAGGGAACTCTTCTCCACGTTCCGGTCCCAACAGTGTATACTTGGCACTCATATTGGGGCATTGGTGGTGGAATTTTTTGGTAGTCCTCACGAAGTACTGGTGCTTTGATGAAAATCCGAACCACCTTATATTGGTCAGACGTTCTGCTCACTCCAAATCCAAAACTCTCAACTCCATGCTGATCTCCTGAGGTGGTTTGTCGAGGAGAAGGGAGCTTGATATAGTCACGTGTGACTGGATTGCACAGGATAAGATCACCACGATTATAGTCTCTCAAAAAGATAAGACCATTAGCTGAACTATGGATTGGCTCATCAAAGGGGAGTTCGAACTTGAAGTTGAAGTCTACACCCCCATAATTATCCTCATCAAAGTCGAAGCCAAGCTCATCTACAAATTCAATGACTTCGAATGATTTTGATTGTGTTTCAACAGCAAGGCCCGGGAGTGATCTAGAAATATGGGAATTCACAAACTCAGGAGTAGCGAGAAGACCGAGCCATGGCTTACAAACACACTTGCAAGCCATAGCGGCTCGAGTGGGGAGCCTTGAGAGGATATTTACTACGATTTCTGAAGGTAGATATTTGAATAAATCTTCCCCCATTTTCCGATCACTAACAAAAAGAGAACAGAGCAACACCAAGATATTAATTAATCTGATCAAAGTAACACACTTGCAAGTGTAATTTACAGCATCAAAATGTAGCTATTACAAAAACTGAAACGAGTCCTAATCCCTAAACCCATTCGACCATTCCAAAGAAAAACCGTTGTAGGTTATAAAAATACACAAAATTGAGCAACAAAATCTCAATATTATGGCATCAAAATGCAGAATTGCAACAAAATTGAATATAAGCCTAAAACCCTAACGCTTTTCACAATACTTAATTCAGCAAATTTGTCAATATCTACAACAAGATGAGAGAAAGAGTAAAAGAAGCTCATTTGTAATGATTCACCTTCTGGCGGAATGCGGTTGGAGACGGCGGAACTTTGAGAGCGGCGCCGCTTCAATCGGAATGGGTCGAAACGTTTAAATAATAATACTACGAGTCAAAGAGAATATTTTAAATAAATTACAAATGTTAATGTTTACCGTAAAAAAAAATAATAAAATAGATCAATAGAAATTAAATCAACTTTCCTTATTCATTAGGGAAATTGGTCTCTAAAACATGAACTTTGCCCAAAATTTGGTATTTCCCATGAACTTTGAAATTGGTATATAATATCACGAACTTTGTATTTTGTTTGGTATTTCCTAAATTCACTCAAATAAGATATTTTCATCAAAATCTTATTTAACATAGGCAACCGTGATATGTTTTATAATATTTGAAACCATTTTTTAAGTTCATAACATGTAGCATAAAAAGTCACGTTGAAAACCACGTTGATTTAATTGTGTCAAGTATGATAAAAGCCTCGTAAGTTAGTCAAATATAGTAATAAACATGCCATGGGAAATACCAAACAAAATGCAAAGTTCGTGATATTATATATCAATTTCAAAGTTCATGGGAAATACCAAATTTTGGGCAAAGTTCATGGTTTTAGAGACCAATTTCCCTATTCATTAATATGTTTGGTGTATAAAAGAAAAGTTATTATTATAATACTATTATTTTGTCCTTTATTATTAAAGTCATAGTAGCATCTCTATCTCAAACTTGATTGTGTTAACATTCATACTAGTACTGCTAATAGGTTATTGGTTATATAGGGAGTAGTACATTTTTTAATTTTTATTTAAACTTTATTTATTGAATGCATATACATGAGCTTTAGATTTCTCTAGTAGTCCCCAAAACAAAAAAAATCATAACTAGTGTGGCAAAATGTGACAATCAAAATGAGGGAATATTTCTTCAAATAAATTCCACATCATCATCTTCCTTATCTAGCTATATAACCATCTTTTCTCTATTTCTTTCATCACTTCATGCATCATAGACAATGGAAATGATCAGCCATTGATGAACTGAGCTATTCCAAAATTTGAATTTTACTTTGATCTTGTTTTATTTGCTCGGAAGAATAAGTATAGTTAGAATTTTAAATCATGTGGGAATATATTAATATTTTTGAATCACATATGGTTGGAACTAATTTAATAAATACTACAATAAAGCTACTCCATATCACAAATAAAACCCAAGAAACTAATAATTATCTTGGCAAAAGATGTACAATCTCTCATATTCATCACCATTAATGCATTTCACCATGAGACATGAAAGAAACTACAGAGTCAACTCAAAATGAGTATACATTCTCCATCACAAAACTCTTCAGAGAGACAAAGCTCGAGGCATACATGATCGTACGGGTGAACGGATCACAATCCCCTAGAGACATGATCGTGTAGTCCAAAAATTTCCTCTTGTTGGAGTAGTAGAATAGCGGGCCATCCTCCCATTCCATCAAGGCATCACCATTTTCGAAAATTCTAATCGGCCAAATATGAATAGCACCAGTAAGTCGTTTTTCTCCGCTGTTGTTAGAAAGTCTATCAATTTCAGGGATGACAAATATCTTTGTCCAACTGCGCTCGTCTTCCTTCATCAACCAGATTATAACGCACCCATCCTTTGAAATATCGCTTAGACAAAGGCAATCTCTCAAAACACAGAGTGACCTACTGAAGTC
Source organism: Salvia hispanica (assembly GCF_029641045.1). NCBI lineage: Eukaryota > Viridiplantae > Streptophyta > Magnoliopsida > Lamiales > Lamiaceae > Salvia > Salvia hispanica. The sequence goes on from NC_142696.1 coordinate 2,844,082, forward strand.
AAAACCTCTACCATGAGGACGAGGTGCAGAGAAGGTGCTAAAAAATTCCGTTTCAAGATCAAAGCAACAAATCCATCTATCAATGCCTCTCCTTTTTTTCGCTACCGTCCAATGAAGATTTCCGTTAAAAAGTACCCCTCCTTGGTCGCCAATAAACCTGAGCGGCATACCAAAGGGAACATTTCTCCACGATCCGGTTCCAACTGTGTACACTTGGCACGCATTTCGGGAACACGTTCCTAGTAGTGGATTTTGAGCGTGACCGACTAAAGAGAAAATCCAAACCACCTTATATTGTCTCGTCATTCTGCTCACTCCAAATCCAAAATTATCCAACTCGTCCGGAACTTTTGGGGGCGTTAGTCTAGGACGAGGGAGCTTGATATAGTCACGTGTGATCGGATTGCACAGGATAAGATCACCGCGACGAAAGTCTCTTAAAAAGATCACACCATTAGCTGAACTACGAAACGGTCCATCAAAAGGGAGTCTGAAGCTGAGGGTTACGTCCCAAAGATGCTCCTCATCAAAGTTGAGGTCAAGCTCATCCACAAATTCAATGGTTTCGTACGACAGGGAGCGTGTTTCAACAGCAATGCCCAGGACTGATCTAGACATATGTGAATTCACAAACTCTGGAGTAGCGAGCAGACCGAGCCATGGCTTACAAACACACTTGCAGGCCATAGCTGCTCGAGTGGGGAGTCTTGAGAGGATTTCTACTACGATTTCTGATGGTAGATATTTGAAGAAATCTTCACCCATTTTGGAATTATCAGCCGTTTTCATCTCTCAACTTAATAACACCTTCATAATTCACAAAATAGTGAAATCAGAGAAGTAGCAAAATATGAATCTGGTCAAAGTAACACACTTGCAAGAAACCAAAGTTCAAATTTTGTAATACTAAATCGGTTTTAGGTTATACATAAGCAAAAATCTGCAGCAACACAATCTTAATCTTAATATTATAACATCAAAATGCAGGATTACAACAAAATTGAATATAAGCCTAAAACCCTAACGCATTCCACAATACTTAATTCAGCAAATTTGTCACCGCAAAAAAGATATCTACAACAAGCAAAATACATGTATGCTATAGTTTTACAACAACGCCCTAAAAAAAGAGTAAAATATATATCAATTTACAGCGAAATCCCAAAAACAAATTCATAGCAGATATGAAATGAGCTAAAAACAGGGTGATAGAGACTGTGGAGTGTTGAATTAGAAAGTTCATTCACCTTCCGGTGGAAATGCGGTGGAGACGCCGGATATTGAGAGCGGCGCCGCTGTGCTTCAGACAAAAGAGGTCGAGTTGTTAATGAAATTTTAAAACACTAACAAATAAATCTGAGAATTTTACCGCCACTTTAAAATAAGAAAATGTAATTTCTTAATAAATAATACTAATTCCGTCCCCGGTAAATAGAAACTCTGGTTTCGTCCCCTAAAAATAGTAATTTTCTATTTTAGGGAAAAAATTATTTCGAATGAGATGAATTTAGGGATGTCAATGTAGCCCGCAACCCATGAGCTGACCCGAATAGCCCTGCCAAATTTATAGGGTTAGAGTTGGAAATTTCTAGCCCGATAAAATTAAAACTCGATTAGCCCGCACCCGATTAACCTGGAACCGTTTAGGACCACACTCGAAAATCCGATGGGCTGGCCGAAAAACCCGATAAAATTTCTATTATTCTATATTTTTTTACTCCTGCTTGAACACTTCATTGATTAATTTTATAATATAGATAACTAAAAAATTATCTTTCAATTTTATATTAAATATACATATTATATATTGGGTGTCATATTCCAATGCTTATAGCACCCCAATCCAAAATCAAGACCAAATCTCCACCCTTAGATTTTAAAATGAGTGGATGATATTAAATCTTACGAATCTCAATAAATAGTAGACAAAATATCAACAAAAGGGTAATATCGTTATTATGTTATCATATGATAATTTTCGTGACTGTTTTTTTCTATCAACATAGTGTATTATGTTTTTTTCTATCAACATAATGTATTACAAATATAAACAATATGACATAAATATATCAACACTTGTACAAGAAAATATCAACCCATATTTATTGAGATTTTTATATGGTTTTATTGAGATTTTTTGATGTATTTGTTGATAAAAATCTGGTTATCAAAAAACTAAAATAAAAAATATCAAATTTCTTTATCCGAACGTCGTTGGAACATATGCAATTGAGATCTCGTTGGAATCCTTGTAAAATTATCTTTAATTTGATATATTTTTTACGAAAAAATAATTTAAATCGAGAGTTAAGTAAATTTAAAGTTTTAAGATGATTTTAATGAGAGAGAATTGACATTAATACTCTCTAATTGTATTTATTAATTTTCTTAATTAAAAATATAATGCATGTGACATTATTTCAACCACTAGATCTTCTAATCTAATGGTTAAGATTTAATCTTAGTTTGGAATTGCTAATTAGTTAGCAATTGATCACTCCCCTATATATTGAATTTTTATTAATATAATAATTGATAAATAAATTAAAAACTTCAAATTTACTAAAAAGTTATTAAAATAATAAAAACATGCATTAAAATTTCACGAAATATCTCAAATATTAGAATTTGATCATGTTTATGATTGAGTTTGAGCATATATCTCAAATTAATAATAATTAAACATTTTACATTTTATGAATATAGCTAATTTTCATCATTATTTATTGGATTGATCACATGTTAATCTATCCGTAGTAACCCGATTAACCCGCTAGGCTAGCCCGAAAACCGAGCTTTTAGGGTAAGAGTCTAACTTTTATAACCTGAAAGAAATCACAACCCGACTAGCTCGCACCTGATTAACCCGCAACCCGAGTAGGGTCGGCCCGATTGACATCCCTAGAGATGATACTCATTTTCTACTAACACACGTTTATTTCTATATGTCATATTTTATCAATTTTGCGTTAAAACTCGTGTCGTTTTAAAATTTTCTATTTTTAGAGGACGAAGTAAGGTAGGTAGTATGCTTAATAAATTACACAAATTTTAATGAACATGAGAGGAACTATAGTACTACGAAGTAGATTCAAGCAAGTTTTCAATCACTTTTTAAATACAAATGTATTATTGGGAGTTGATTATATATGAAGAAAACATAAAGTCTGACATTATTTTTTGTGCTAAGAGATTAAATTCAAAACCTTCAACTTTTAGATCACATTCTCAGATTAATTTGATAATCTCAATAGCTAGTTTGTTGAGAATGGATTGTTTATGGAGTAACATAGATTGAACAATTCCATATGGATATAAAACAAAATTATTTTGTCAAGAATCATAAGAACCTAAGTAAGAATCATATAAATATTTGTAATTATAAAATTGCATATCTGAAAATTCCAATGGAAATCCAAGAAGAGGTTTGTCTCTCATGTCCCTCACCATTCATGTATTTCATCAGCAGACAATAAACAACAATCACAGCTCAAAATGAGCTCACATTCTCCATCACAAACTTCTTCAGAGTGAGAAAGCTTGGGGTATACATGGTCGTAGATATATACTCATCACAATCCTCTCGAATAAAGAATTCATGGTAAGTTTTAGTCTCGTTGGAGTAGTAGCATAGATTCTCCCTATCACATTCCATCAAGATGTCACCATTCTCGAAAACTTTGAATGGGGAAGCATGAAGTACATAATGTCCTCCTACAGCTGGGCCGGTTAAAACTTCCATTGTCCAAGATTTTTCATTCCAATATTCCTTCATCGACCAAATTGCAAGCTCCCGAACATTTGTACCAGTTTTATAGCACAAACGGAGGCAATCCCTCAAAACACATGGTGTCTTAATATAGTAGGGACATACACCATGTATATAGGGTGTAGCAAATGTGCTAAAAAGTTCTGTTTCAAGATCAAAGCAAGAAATCCATTCAACCAAGTCATCTCCGATGTTCTCAAGTACCCTCCAATGAAGATTTCCATTAAAAAGGAACCCTCCAAGCTTGTCAACATAACGGTGCCGGCTACCAAGGGGAACTTTTCTCCACATTCCGGTTCCAACAGTGTATACTTGGCACTCATTTGTGTACTCATGTAGTGGTTTTTCAAAGAAAATCCTAACCACCTTATATTGGCCGGTCGTTCTGCTCACTCCAAATCCAAAATTCTCATATACAAGCTGATGTTCTGAGGTGGTTTGTCGAGGAGAAGGGAGCTTGATATAGTCACATGTGACTGGATTGCACAGGATAAGATCACCATGACCGATGCCTCTTAGAAAGATCAAACCATTAGCTGAACTATGGATTGGCTCCTCAAAGGGCAGTTTGAAGTTGAAGGCTGTATACCGATGGCACTCCTCATCGCATAGCTCATCCACTATTTCCATGACGTCATATGACTTTGGGTGTGTTTCAACAGCAATGCCCGGGACTGATCTAGAAAGATGGGAATTCACAAACTCAGGGGTAGCGAGAAGACCGAGCCATGGCTTACAAACACACTTGCAAGCCATAGCGTCACGAGTGGGGAGTCTTAAGAGGATATTTAATACGATTTCGGATGGCAGATATTGGAAGAAATCTCCGCCTATTTTGGAATTACCCATAGTTTTCCTCTCTCGATGTTATAACCCCTTGATCACTATCAAAAATTAAAATGTAAAACAGAGCAACATCAAATTATTAATCTGACTAAAGTAATTAGGCCTAATCCCAAAATCCATAATCCATTCCACAAAAAAAACATTTCTAGGTTATATATACACAAAATTAAGCAACAAAATCTCGCATCAAAATGCAGGAATACAACAAAATTGAATATAATCCTTGAACCCTAACGCATTCCACAATACTTAATTCAGAAATTTGTAAAATAGAAAACTGTAGATGTGAAATAAGAAACATTATCGTAATGATTCACCTTATGTTGGAATGCGGTGGAGACGGCGGAACTTGAGAGCGGCGCCGCTGCAGTCGTCTGTGTGCTTGAGACAAATTGATTCGAAATTTTATGACGATTTTGTGCCAATTTTAAATATTAGTAGTAATATTTTTAATGAAAAAATATATATAAAATAATAAAGAAAATAGGAGTATAGAACATATGGTAAAAATAGTACTCCTCCCTTATATAAAAGGTTTTCTTTTTCATCGTGTAATTTAATCATTTAAGCAGGGATGTCAATGTAGCCTGTAATTCGTGGGCTGGCCCGAATAGTCCGCCAAATTTATAGGGTTAGGCCAGAAATTTCTAGCCCGATAAAATCAAAACCCGATTAGCATGCACCCGATTAACCCGCAACCCGTTAGGGCCAGACCCGAAAACCCGATGAGCTGGCCCGAAAATCCGATAAAATTTATATTATTCTATTTTTTTACTCATATTTGACACTTCATTAATTAATTTTAACTAAAAAAATAACTTTCAATTTTATAATTAAATATACAAATTATATATTGAATTTTTATTAATATAATAATTGATAAATAAATTAAAAACTTAAAATTAACTACAAAAATATTTAAATTTCTAAAACATGCATTAAAATTCCACGAAATATCTCAAATATTAGTATTTGATCATGTTTATGATTGAGTTTAAGCATATATGTCAAATATATCATAATTTAATGTTTTACATTGTATGAATATTAGTAATTTTAATCATTAATTATTGAATTGATCGCATGTTAATATTATCGGTAGCAACCCGATTAACCCGTTGGACTAGTCCGAAACCCGAGCTTTTAGGGTTAGGGTTGAACTTATATAACCCGAAAGAAATCACAACTCGATTAGCCCGCACCCGATTGACCCGCAACCCGAGTAAGGTTGGTCGGAAATCCAACGGGCCGGCCCGATTAACATCCCTACATTTAAGTGAAGAAAAGAAAATAAAATAAAAGAGATTACGTTAAAGATTTACAATTGAATTGGCATGAAAGAAATAATAGGTTTAACATATTAAGTTTATACTAGTAATATGATGAGATAGAATAAGAGTGTGATAAATTAAATATAGAAGTGAAATAGAGAACTAAAAATGAAATGAAATTGCCCTTCCTTATTTACTTCAATTCATATGTTTGGTATAATACCCATTTATGTAATTATATTGTCTACATTAAATTCATAGTAGCATCTCTATCTCCAACTTGTATTACTATTTGATTGTGTTAAGATTCATACTATATTATTTTATACATTGTATTATTTGAGTATAAAAATTATGTTAAATTAGTGGTGTTGCATTGTTGTGTGGTGGTCGGTTTCAAACTCATGGGAGTTTATTACATTTGTGCAACTGATTAAATTCATAATCCCCAAATTTCAGATCACATCCCCAAATTGATTTGTGTATGAATATCTAGTTTGTGATATAAACTACAAATTTGTTGGCTAGAATGATCAACAACCTAAAATAAGAAGGAATACAAAAATAACTAATACATGTTGTCTTTCATTGCATGATATAAGAAGAGGGTTGTCTTTCATATCCCTCACCATTCATCAAACTACAGTCACAACTTAAAATGAGCTTACATTCTCCATGGCAAAATTCTTGAGAGAGAGAAAGCCTGGGGCATACATGGTCGTAGAGATGTAATAACTATGATCCCCTCGAAACTTGACGTCATAGTCTAAAGTTTTTGTCTTGTTGGAGTAGTAGAATGCCCTGGCCCCGGCCCATTCCATCAAGATGTCCCCATTTTCGAAAACTCTGATCGGGCAAACATGAAGTTCATCACTAAGTCCTCTAAGAACATCGACGACAAAAACTTCCTTTGTCCAAGATTTCTCATCTCCATATTCCTTCATCAACCAGATCACAATCTCCCCATCAGCTGTAATATGGCTTACACAGAGACAGCCCCTCAAAACAGATGGTGTCTTACAATCGCGTGAACCTATGCCACAAGGAGGAGGTACAGTTAATATGCTAAAACGTTCTGTTTCGAGATCAAAGCAAGAAATTCGTTCAAGATAGTGGCCTGTGGTTATATCTATTACCATCCAATGGAGATTTCCGTTCAGAAGTACCCCCCAAAGATCCTCACAAAACAAGTGCGGGTTACCAGAAGGAACTTTTCTCCACGATCCGGTTCCAATAGTGTACACTTGGCACTCATATTGGGACTCAAATGGTAATGGATCATTTTCGTACTCCTCATGTAGTGGGTTCTCGACGAAAACCCTAACCACCTTATATTGCCCGGTCGTTCCGCTCACTCCAAATCCAAAATTCTCAGAAAAAAGCTGATCTTCTGAGGTAGTTTGTCGAGGAGAAGGGAGCTTGATATAGTCACGCGTGATCGGATTGCACAGGATGAGATCACCATGATCGAAGCCTCTTAGAAAGATCAAACCATTAGCTGAACTATGGATTGGCTCGTCAAAGGGGAGTTTGAAGTTGAAGGCCACATCCCAGCGATGCTCCACCTCAGCGTCGAGGCCAAGCTCATCCACAAATTCAATGACTTCAAATGAGTTTGAGTGTGTTTCAACAGCAAGGCCCGGGACTGATCTAGACATATGGGGATTCACAAACTCAGGAGTAGCGAGCAGACCGAGCCATGGCTTACAAACACACTTGCAGACCCCAGCTGCTCGAGTGGGGAGTCTTGAGAGGATATTCACTACGATTTCTGAAGGTAAATATTTGAAGAAATCTTCCCCCATTTTGGAATTTCAACAGCTTTCCTAGATCAACATAATAACCCCTCGATCATTAACACAATAAACAGAAAAACAGAGCAGCAGCAGCAAAATATTGATCCAAATCCTAATGTTAATTTGGCATATTTGGGGTGGCTAATAACAAATTTTGCAGAAATCCAAGTACAAAGTCTTCAGATTAAAAAATTGAATATAAACCTAAAACCCTAACGAAATCGACAAAGCTAAATTGAGCAAATTTGTTAAGACTAAAACAAGATCTACAGCAAGGAAAATACATGAATGCTATAGTTTTACAACAACGCCTAAAAAGGGGTAATTGATTCACCTTCGGGAAGGAGACGGCCGATCTTAAGAGTTGCACCGCTGCAAATCGCAAAATGGATCGAAATGTGATGAGATTTTCGAAATAAAAGTAATTCACTAATAATTTTTGGAAGGTGATAAAAAACGCGCTTTTTTATTTTTGAAAGGTGGAAAAAAGCGCGCTCGGGCTTAATCACGTCGGTTAAAAGGTGGTAAAAAGCGCGCTTAATCGCGCTTGAAAGGTGTGAAAAAGCGCACTTAAAGGTGGTAAAAATATGTGTTTTCAACTTTTCATTTACCACTACTTTAATCATGTCGGTTATTTAACGGATGAGAATTTGAAATCCCAAAATAAAATAAAATAAAATAAAATTTAAGATTCACAATTGAATTGGGATGGAAGAAATACTAAGTTTAACATAATAAAGGTTTAACATATTAAGGTTTATCGTAGTTAAATGAAATTGCCCTTCCTTATTTAATTCCATTCATACGTTTGGTATATACTCCATAATAGATTAATAGTACTTATTTATATAATTCTATCGTCTCCATTAAATTCATAGTAGCATCTCTATCTCTAACTTCTATTAGTATTTGATTGTGTTAAGATTCTTATTATTTTATAAATTGTATTATTTGAGTATAAAATTATGTTAAATTAGTAATGTTGCATCGTTGTGTGGTGGTCGGTTTTATTAATATTAAATTAAATGTAGATGCATGGGAATTTATTACATCATCAAATTGATTTATTTATATGTATATCTAGTTTGTGATATAAACCAAAAGTTTCTTTGTCAAGAATTATCAAAACCTAAAATAAGAAGGAATAAAAAAAGAATCGTATCGCAGCGATGAGGTAAAATTGCATATTTGAAACTATCAAGAGAAATGGTGCACCATATTAAAAATGATTTATACAAAATTGCATTGAAAAGGAATAAAGACCCCACCTAGAAAAAGAATAAAGGCAAAAAAGCAAAAAGTAGAAATTGAAAATGGCCTAAAGATGTTATTTTAGTGATCGAGTAATTTTGATTTATAAGGCTACAACTAGGGACGATAAATTTAAGATACACAATTATCAGTTAATCTTTAATAGAACTAATAAAGCAAGAAAGCACCTTCTGATCACAAATAAAACCCAAGAAAATACTAATGTTGTCTTGGCAAAAGAGGTTCCATTGCATGATATAAGAAGAGGTTTGTCTTTCATATCCCTCACCATTCATCAAACTACAATCACAGCTCAAAATGAGCTTACATTCTCCATCGCAAAATTCTTGAGAGAGACAAAGCTTGAGGCATACATGGTCGTAGAGATGTAAGAACTATGATCCCCTCAAAACTTGATGTCATAGTCAAAAGTTTTAGTCTTGTTAGTAATAAAACTAACAAGGCAAGAAAGCTACTCAATAGATCACAAAGCAAGCCCAAGAAAATACTACAGAAATGTTATCTTAGCAAAAGAGTTGCCCCAATTCCAATGCATATCCAAGAAGAGGTTTGTCTATCATGTCCCTCACCATTCATGTATTTCATCAGCGACATCAAATTGCAATCACAGCTCAAAATGAGCTCACAATCTCCTTCACAAAATTCTTCAGAGTGAGAAAGCTTGGGGTATACATGGTCATAGATATATACTCATCACAATCGTCTCAAATGAAGAAGTCATAGTAAGTTTTAGTCTGGTTGGAGTAGTAGCATAGTTTGTCCCTATCACAACTCAGCAAGATATCACCATTCTCGAAAACTTTGAACGGGGAAGCACGAAGTACACAATGTCCTCCGAAAGCTTCGCCGGCTAAAACTTCCTTTGTCTATGATTTTTCATTCCCATATTCCTTCATCGACCAAATTGCAAGCTCCGGAACATTTGTAGTAGTTTCATAGCACAAACAGAGGCAATCCCTCAAAACACATGGCGTCATAGTAAAGCAGCGCCCTATACCATGAAAGGGTGTAGCAAAGGTGCTAAAAAGTTCTGTTTCAAGATCAAAGCAAGAAATCCATTCAACTATGTCATCTCTGATTTCCTCAATTACCCTCCAATGAAGATTTCCATTAAAAAGGAACCCTCCAAGGTCGCCAAGATAACAGTGCAGGCTACCAAGGGGAACTTTTCTCCACATTCCGGTTCCAACAGTGTATACTAGGCACTTATTTGTGTAATCGTGTCGTGGTTTTTTGTACTTCCCACGTAGTGGTTTTTCAAAGAAAATCCTAATCACGTTATATTAGCCGGTCGTTCTGCTCACTCCAAATCCAAAACTCTCAAATGCAAGCTGATCTCTTGAGGTCGTTTGTCGAGGAAAAGGGAGCTTGATATAGTCACGTATGACTGGATTGCACAGGATAAGATTACCATGACCGACGCCTCTTAGAAAGATCAAACCATTAGCTGAACTACGGATTGGCTCATCAAAGGGGAGTTCGAAGATGAAGGTTGTATCCCCATATTTCTCCTCATCAAAGGGGAGGTCGAAGTTGAAGTCTACATCCCCATGATTCTCCTCATCAAAGTCGAAGCCAAGCTCATCCAAAAATTCAATGACTTTGTAGAAATATGGGAATTCACAAACTCAGGAGTAGCGAGAAGACCGAGCCATGGCTTACAAACACACTTGCAAGCCATATCGCCACTTTAAATGATTTCTAAATATGACGCAAATTTAATAAATATGACGCGAAATTTAATATAGAGTATTATTATGGGTATGAAATAGGGGGCGTTGAAGAAGTTGAATAGAACTATTAAAACCTTTGCAAGTTTTCAATCATTTTTTAAATACAGATGCATTTTGGAAGTTGATTACATTTGAAGAAAACATAAAGTTTGACATTATTTTTGTATAATCGATTTAATTCAAAATCTTCAATTTTTATATCACATCCTAAAGTTAATTTGTTAGTGTTGAAGTTTGTGATTATAAATTATTTGTAACACAGATTGAGCAATTCCCCGTCGACATTTACTAAAAAAAATTGTTAATAATTATCATCGCCTAAATAAGAATGGAGTAACTAATAATCTTATAATCCTCATGGTAGTTCATCTTTGATCCACAATATTCACGCTTTAATATAGATAATTTGTAATCATAAAATTGCATATTTTAAATTTATCAAAAGAGATGTTGTCATGCTGTACCAAAATGTATTCAAAAGTGGGTGAAAAATCAATAAAATTGTATTTTGAAATAGAAGAAATTAAAAAGGAAACAGAACAAAAAGCTAAAAGCAAAATGAGCTCATATTCTCCATCACAAAATTCTTCAGAGTGAGAAAACTTGAGGCACACATGGTCATAGAGGTATAGTAAGAACTACGATCCCCTCGAAATGTGATGTCATTGTCGAAAGTTTCCTGTCTTGTTGGAGTAGTAGAATGGCATGTCTTCCTCTTCCATCAAGATATCCCCATTTTCGAAAACTCTGATTGGCCAAACATGACGCTCACCAACAAATCCTATATCAACTTCGCAAACGAAAACTTCCCTTATCCATGAATTGTCATCTCCGTATTCCTTCATCAACCATATTACAATCTCCCCATCACCTGTAATATGGCTTAAACAGAGGCAATCCCTCAAAACAGATGGCGTCTTACAATAGCGTTCACCCTTACCACAAGGGGGAGGTACAGAAAATGTGTTTAAAAGTTCTATTTCAAGATCAAAACAAAAATTTCGTTCAACCAAGCCGTTTGTTTTCATTTCCAATGCCATCAAATGAAGATTTCCATTCAAAAATACCCCGCCATGGAAGTCAAAAAACCTGAGCGGCGGGCTTCCAGAAGGAACTTTTCTCCACAATCCGGTTCCAACGATGTATACTTGGCATGCAAATTGTCACACCCAACCCTATCTGACATACTACTTATAATAAATAAATTTTAAATATAAAATAAATTAACCCACGTTTCAAGTACATAAAACGCACATATTATATCATTTTAAAAATCAACATTTATTAATTACATATTTCAAACCATTCTAAACTGCAGTGAGACCCTCTCACCACTCTATATACTGTACATTTATCTATATGCAAAAATGATGAGGAGGAGAAGTTGCCAAAATTCGTCAGCCGCCAACCCTTATAATAACTGTAACTCACATAAACCCACGCATCATTGATATCTTATTCCTGAAAAATATTAGTGGTTTATATGAGCCACAACTCAGTGCATATAAACATTTCCTTTAATTCCACATACAAATATCAAATACATTCATTCACCAACATATATCACCGAAAGTAATAAATATCATACACAATTTAATATTCATATGCATATGCCTCTCCATTCATTTTATTATTCTGTGACACATCAAGTCTGGTATCTGCCCGGGATTTCCATTGTATACGACCCGTAGGTCCCTTATATTTATTTGACCTTTCCACGAAGGCCCCTCTTTGCATATTTTGACCTTTCCACGAAGGCCCCTCTTTGCATATTTTGACCTTTCCACGAAGGCCTCTCTTTGATTTGACCTTTCCACGAAGGTCCCTCTTTGCTCTTTGTATTGACCTGTAGGTCTATCATCATTGTATATGACCCGTAGGTCTTTTGCCATTGTATATCAGATTCAGAGCAAGACTGTCACATATCCTCTTTAATCCCATGATTCAAATGATTCCAATATGATATATCAAACATATCCATTGCACCAATTACATATCCATATAATCCATCAATAACTCCAATACTATAGATAAACATATCTATTGCACAAATCACATATCCACATCACATTTCACCATCAATATCAAATAACACATAACCATTTCAAGCTCACATCATATAATTCAAATATTCACTTCCATTTAACACATAGCAATCAATCACATAAAAATATGTAAAATTAAAAGTGTGATTTATACACACCTGATTACGATAAGTAACTTATTGAATTCCTGATTCAACTCTTAATTTATAACCCTTGATCGACTAAAGCCCCAAAGTGAACTTCAATAAATTTCTTGCATTTTCGTTCTTTCGGTTTACTCTTCTCCAATATCTCTCTTTTTTTTGCATAAATATATACAATAATATATTAAAGTTCACGTCGGTCACTTGCCGACTTATGTTTACTATTAAAGTGTTAGTAATCCAAATGGCATGTACATAGAATACGTGTCACCCACATATACTATGAACCAAATAATTATTTAATAATCTAAATAAAAATATATAAAAATGGAGCTTGCTTGATAATTAAGATACTAGTCATGCACAATATATATACTTCCATAATTCCAAAGCACACGTTCACATTAGCACACACTTAAATTAATTAATTAATAATTAAGGCAATATATATATATATATAATGTTTATTGTGCAAATAATAATATAAAAATGCACTTATCTAAAATGTATAAATATAAAAATGATGTATGTTTCGGATTAGGGATGTCACACAAATGGTAATAGGTGATCATGTTTGTATGCCTCTTCTCGTGGTGCTTCAACGAAAACCCTAACCACCTTATATTGGCCAGTCAATTTGATCACTCCAAATCCAAAAGTATCCATTTCAAGATCAACTGCGGTGGTAGTTTGAGGAGGACAAGGGAGTTTGATATAGTCACGAGTGATTGGATTGCACAGGATAAGATCACCACGACCAAAGTCTCTAAGAAAGATCAAACCATTGACCTAACTATGAGTTGGTTCGTCAAAACGGAGTTTGAAGTTGATGGCTACATTCCAACGATGCTCCTTATCAAGGTCGAGGCCAAGTTCATCCACAAATTCATTGACATCATACGAGCTTGTTGAATGTTTTTAACAAGGAGGCCCGGGACTGATCTATAAATATGGGAATTCACAAACTCGGGAGTAGCCAGCAGACCGAACCATGACTTACAAACACACTTGCAAGCCATAGCGGCTCGAGTGGGAAGTCTTGAGAGGATTTCTACTAGGATTTTTGATGGTAGATATTTGAAGAAATATTCACCCATTTTGGAATTATCAGCCGTTTTCATCTCTCAACTTAATAACACCTTCATCAGTAACAAAAAAAGTGAAATGTGAGCAGCAGCAACATATTAATATTGCTTACAAAATTTGCAGTTACAAAGAATAGAATCCTAAAATTAGGATATCTCGTTTGAGATCTCAGGCAACTATTGAAACACACTTTCACGTTTTCAATCTTTTAATATATGTAGATGCATAGGAGATTATAACATTTTTGCAACGATTAAATTCAAAATCTTTAATTTTCAAATTACATCCCCATATTTACTCTTCACGTTATATATTAATAATTTCTTCTCAAGAATTATCGAAACCTAAAATAAGAAAGGAATAGAAAAAAGAAATGAACAAATAGTGGAGTATATATATTGTTGGCAATTGAAACTAAAAATATAACATATGACTGTCCCACATCGATGTCAAGAGAAAACTAGTATATAAATCACATGGGCCCTCCTCCTATCATCAATTGGTTTTAGGATGAAACCCATGGATTTCTATTATATATGTTGTTAGGGTGTGGAGCACACTGTGAATCGGGGCACAAGTTTATTCCATATTTTCTAAGTTTTAATAAAGATAATTATTTAGTAATTATAAAATTGCATATTTGAAACTATCAACAGAAATATTGCACCTACATAATACTCCATACAACAAAAAAGGGGTTGAAAATATATAAAATTGCATTGGATATAAAGATCCAACCTAGAAAAAGAATAAAGGCAGAAAAGCAAAAGGTAGAAATTGAAAAGGCAAAAATCCATTGGAAGATCAATAGTTATAATGTCATCATCAGATATCAAACTACATTCCCAACTCAAAATGAGCTTACATTCTCCATGGCAAAATTCTTGAGAGAGACAAAGCTTGAGGTATATATGGTCATAGAGATATAAGAAAAACGATCCCCTCGAAATGCGGTGTCATAGTCGAAAGTTTTAGTCTTTTTGGAGTAGTAGAATGGCTTGCCATCACATTCCATCAAGATGTCCCCATTTTCAAAAACTCTGATTGGCCAAACATGACTTTCATTAAAAAATCCTCCAGCAACTTCGCACACGAAAACTTCCCTTACCCAAGAATTATCATCTCCATATTCCTTCATCAACCAGATTACAATTTCCCCATCAGCTGTAATATGGCTTAGACAGAGACAATCCCTAAAAACAGATGCCATCCTACAATAGCTGAAACCTAAGCCTTCAGGGTCAGGTATAGAAAATGTGCTAAAAACTTCTGTTTCGAGATCAAGGCAAGAAATATGTTCAACCATGCCGTCTATTGTCATCTCCAATGCCATCAAATGAAGATTTCCATTCAAAAGTACCATTTTATGGTGGTAAAAAAAGCTAAGCAGGCTATCAGAAGGAACTTTTCTCCACAATCCGGTTCCAACGGTGTATACTTGGCACTCAAATGGTAACCGATCTTGTTCGAAAACCCTGACGGCCTTATATTGGCCGGTCGTTCTGCTCACTCCAAATCCAAATGTATCCATTTCAAGCTCTTCTGCGGAGGTAGTCTGTGGAGGAAAAGGGAGTTTGATATAGTCACGAGTGATTGGATTACACAGGATAAGATCACCAAAATCATCGTCTTTTAGAAAGATCAAACCATCGGCTGAACTATGAATTGGTTCATCAAAAGGGAGTTTGAAGTTGAAGGTTACATCCCGAAAATGCTCTTCATCAGAGTTGAAGGCTTCAATGACGTCGTATGACCTTGTTGAGTGTGTTTCAACAACGATGCCCGGGACTGATCTAGAAAGATGGAAATTCACAAACTCAGGGGTAGCGAGAAGAACAAGCCATGGCTTACAAACACACTTGCAAGCCATAGCGTCTTGAGTAGGGAGTCTTGAGAGGATATCTAATACGATTTCGGATGGAAGATATCGGAAGAAATCTTCGCCCATTTTGGAATTATCTGCAGTTTTTCTCTCTCCACGTAATAATCCCTTGATCATTAACAAAAAAAAGGAATACAAAGCAACATCAAAATATTAATCTGATCAAATTAACACACTTGCAAGTGTGATTTATAACATCAAAATTTAGGTCTCCAAACCCTAATATTACAAAAATTAAATATAGGCCTAATCCCTAATCCAATCGACATATTAATAATTGGGTAAATAGTCATTTAAATTACCATGTTTGGTTAAAATCTGGTCTATCCCACAATGTTTAAAATCCGCTAATTAAATTACCCATAGGTAAAATCTCTACATTGAAATCCATCTTGCAATCTCAATCCAACTTTAAGATCAAGCTCCTTGTGATTACATTTTGGATTATTCACGCATCTTTTTCATGATTTAAATCTCAATCCACGTCAACAAAGATTTCCATCTAAAATTCGACTCATTGGATAAACTAGAAAAATTGAAATTTCGTGATTTAATTAGCGGATTTCAAACTTTGTGAGATAGACCAGATTTAGACCAAACTTGGTGATTTAAATGACTGTTTCCCATTAATAATTTGGTGGCATACCAAATTTGAAGTACAAAATATGCAATACTAAATCGGTTCTAGGTAATATATACTCAAAAATATGGAAATTTCAATATTATAGGGTTACAACAAAATTGAATATAAGTAGGGAAAAAAGAGTAAAATAAGCATCAATTTACTTCGAAAACCCGATAACAAAGGCATAAAATGAGCTAGAGAGAGAGAGAGAGTAAAACTGTCGATGCAAAAATAAGAAAGCTTATTGTAATGATTCACCTTCTGGCGGAATGCGGTGGAGACGGCGGATGTTTAGAGCAGCGCCGCTGCACTAAAAAAAATACTACTACTACTTTAAAGAATAAATTTGCTGCAATAATGTTATTTATACTTTATTATAAGTATTAAAATATTAGCATCTCTATCTCTAACTTGTATTACTTGATTGTGTTAAGATTGTAGTAGTATTATTTAATAAATATAATGAAATTAATGATATTGTGTTATATTAGTGCAGCATTGTGGTCGGTTTAAACCTTAAATTATTAGAACTATTGAAAATATGCAAGTTTTCAATCTTGATTTATAAATCGGTTACGTTTGTGCGATTGATTAAATTTAACTCCTTCAATTTTGAAATCACCTCTTGATTTATAAATCGGTTACATTTGTGCGATTGATTAAATTTAAATCCTTCAATTTTGAAATCACCTTTTGGAATTAATTTGTTCATGTATATGACATGGATTGTTAATTTGTTCAATTTTGAAAGCACCTTCTGATCACAAATAAAACCCAAGAAAATACTAATGTTATCTTGGCAAAAGAGGCACTCCAACATTTCCATTGCATGATACAAGAAGGGATTTCTATCTCATGTATTTCATCACCGGACATCAAACAACAATCACAGCTCAAAATGAGCTTACATTCTCCACGGCAAAATTCTCGAGCGAGAGAAAGCTTGGGGCATGCATGGTCGTAGAGATATGCTCTTCTTGATCCTCTCGAAAAAAGAGGTCATAGCCAGCTTTAGTCTTGTTCGAGTAGTAGAATAGCCTTTTCCTATCACATTCAATCAAGATGTCACCATTTTCGAAAATTCTGATTGGGCAAGAACGAGAAAATTCTCCACAAACTTCTCTGGTGAGGACCTCCTTAGTCCAAGATTTCTCATCCCCATATTCCTTCATCGACCAAATTACAATCCCCCCGTCATATGCAAAATGGCTCACGCAGAGGCAATCCCTCAAAACGGATGGTGCCTTATGATAGTGTAAACCCATAACAAGAAACGGTGAAGGAGGGGGATGAGGTAAAGAAAAGGTGCAAAAAAGTTCCGTTTCAAGATCAAGGCAACAAATCTGTTCAACCAAGTTGCCTGTGATTTTCTCAATTACCATCCAATGAAGATTTCCATTAAAAAGCAACCCTCCAAACTCGTCAAAAAACCTGCGTGGGCTACCAGAGGAAACTTTTCTCCACGTTCCGGTCCCAACAGTGTATACTTGGCACTCATATTGGAACATTGGTGATGGAAACTTTTGGTAGTCCTCACGAAGTGGTGTTTTGACGAAAATCCGAGCCACCTTATATAGGCCGGACGTTCTGCTCACTCCAAATCCAAAATTCTCAACTGCAAGCTGATCTTTTGAGGTAGTTTGTCGAGGAGAAGGGAGCTTGATATAGTCACGTGTGATGGGATTGCACAGGATAAGATCACCATGATCGACGCCTCTTAGGAAGATCAAACCATTAGCTGAACTATGGATTGGCTCATCAAAGGGGAGTTCGAAGTTGAAGTCTACATCCCCACGATTCTCATCAAAGTCGAAGCCAAGCTCCTCCAAAAATTCAATAACTTCAAATGATTTTGATTGTGTTTCAACAGCAAGGCCCAGGACTGATCTAGAAATATGGGAATTCACAAACTCAGGAGTAAACTAATAATTTCTTCTCAAGAATTATCAAAACCTAAAATGTAGGTATTACAAAAACTGAAACGAGGCCTAATTAATCCCTAGATCCATTCGACCATTGCAAAGAAAAACCGTTGTAGGTTATATGAACTGAAATATGAACTGACTATTTAAATTAGGACGGTGATTTAAATTAGGATGGAGATTTATTCATATGTTTGGTGCATAAAACAAAAGGTTTTAAATTTTAATAATGTTTAAGTTATTATAATATTATATTGTCCTTTGTTATTAAATTCATAGTATGTACTACATAAGGGATACTTGTTATAAGACATATACATGAGCTTTAAGATTTTTCTAGTTGTCCCCAAAACAAAATTCATAACTAATGTGGCAAATTAGAATATATGTGACAATCAAAATGATGTGATTTTAATTTAAATAATTTTAAGCTATCTAACCCTCCTATTTCTTTCATCACTTCATCCATCATAGACAAGGGAATTAATCAGCCATTGATGAAGAGAGCTATTCCAAAATTGGCATTTTACTTTGATCTTGATTTATTTGAAACAAGACGGTTAGAATTTTTAATCATGTGGCAATATATAAATATTTTTTAATTACATATGGGTGTAACTAATTAATAAACACGATAAAGCTATTCCATATCACAAATAAAACCCAAGAAACTAATAATTAGAGTATCTTGGCAATAGATGTAGATTCTCTCATATTCCTCACCATTAATGCATTTCACCATGAGACATGAAAGAAACTACACAGTCACAACTCAAAATGAGCATACATTCTCCATCACAAAACTCTTGAGGGAGACAAAGCTCGAGGCATACATGATCGTACAGGTGAACGGATCACGATCCCCTAGAGACATGATGTTGTAGTCCAAATTTTTCCTCTTGTTGGAGTAGTAGAATATCATGCCATCCTCCCATTCCATTAAGGCGTCACCATTTTCAAAAATTCTAATCGGCCAAATATGAACTGCACCAGTAAGTCGTTCAGCTCCACTGTTGTCAGGAAGTCTGTCACTTTCAGGGATGACAAATATCTTTGTCCAACTGCGGTCGTCTTCCTTCATCAACCAGATTATAACGCACCCATCCTTTGAAATATCGCTTACACAAAGGCAATCCCTCAAAACACAGAGTGACCTACTAAAGAGAAAACCTCTACCATGAGGACGAGGTGCAGAGAAGGTGCTAAAAAGTTCCGTTTCAAGATTAAAGCAAGCAATCCATCTATTAGAGCCTTTTCTTGTTTTCGCTACCGTCCAATGAAGATTTTCGTTAAAAAATACCCCTCCATTGTCGCCAATAAACCTGAGCTGCATACCAAAGGGAACATTTCTCCATGATCCGGTTCCAACTGTGTACACTTGGCACGCATTTCGGGAATTCGCTCCTGGTGGTGGATTTTCAGAATGGCCTACTGAAGAGAGAATCCAAACCACCTTATATTGTCTCGTCATTCTGCTCACTCCAAATCCAAAATTATCCAACTCATCCTGAACTTTTGGGGGAGTGAGTCTAGGACGAGGGAGCTTGATATAGTCACGTGTGATCGGATTGCACAGGATAAGATCACCATGATCAAAGTCTCTTATAAAGATCACACCATTAACTGAACTACGAAACGGTCCATCAAAAGGGAGTCTGAAGCTGAAGGTTACATCCCAACGATGCTCCTCATCTAAGTCGAGGCCAAGCTCATCCACAAATTCAATGGTTTTGTATGACATGGAGCGTGTTTCAAAAGCAATGCCCAGGACTGATCTAGACGTATGTGAATTCACAAACTCTGGAGTAGCGAGCAGACCTAGCCATGGCTTACAAACACACTTGCAGGCCATAGCTGCTCGAGTGGGAAGTCTCAAGAGGATATCTACTACGATTTCTGATGGTAGATATTTAAAGAAATCTTCACCCATTTTGGAATTATCAACAGTTTTCATCTCTCAACTTAATAACACCCTTCATCATTCACAAAATAGTGAAATCAGAGAAGTAGCAAAATCATTAATCTGGTCAAAGTAACACACTTGCAAGTGTAATTTACAACATCATTCCACAAAAAAATAATTTGGTGCCAAACCAAATTTTGCAGAAACCAAAGTTCAAATTGTGTAATACTAAATCGGTTTTAGGTTATACATAAGCAAAAATCTGCAGCAACATAATCTTAATCTTAATATTAATACATCAAAATGCAGGATTACAACAAAATTGAATATAAGCCTAAAACCCTAACGCATTCCACAATACTTAATTCAGCAAATTTGTCACCGCAAAAACGATATCTACAACAAGCAAAATACATGTATGCTATAGTTTTAC
Source organism: Salvia hispanica (assembly GCF_029641045.1). Classification (NCBI taxonomy): domain Eukaryota; kingdom Viridiplantae; phylum Streptophyta; class Magnoliopsida; order Lamiales; family Lamiaceae; genus Salvia; species Salvia hispanica. The sequence goes on from NC_142696.1 coordinate 2,864,808, forward strand.
AACAACGCCCTAAAAAAAGAGTAAAATATATATCAATTTACAGCGAAATCCCAAAAACAAATTCATAGCAGATATGAAATGAGCTAAAAACAGGGTGATAGGGACTGTGGAGTGTTGAATTAGAAAGTTCATTTACCTTCCGGTGGAAATGCGGTGGAGACGGCGAACATTGAGAGCGGCGCCACTGTGCTTTAGCTCAAAATAGGTCGAATTGTTAATGAAATTTTAAAACACTAACAAATAAATCTGAGGATTTTACCGCCACTTTAAATTAAGAAAATGTAATTTCTTAATAAATAATACTAATTCCGTCCCTGAAAATAGAAACTCTCTCGTTTCGTCCCCTAAAAATAGAAATATTCTATTTTAGGGAAAAATTTCTTTCTAATGAGATGATACTCATGTTCTACTAACACACAGTTATTTCTATATCTCATACTTTATCAATTTTGGATTAAAACTCGTGTCGTTTCAAAAATTACTCATTTTCTACTAACACACATTTAAATCTATGTCTCATACTTTATCAATTTTGCGTTAAAACTCGTGTCGTTTCAAAAATTTCTATCTTTACGGGACGAGGTCATGAAGGTAGTATGCTTAATAAATTACACAAATTTTAATGAATATGAGATGAATTATAGTACGACGAAGTAGATTGAAGCATTATGAGGATGAAATAATAAAGAAAATAGTGGGGTTTGTAAGAGTTGAATAGAAGTATTATAATTCAAGCAAGTTTTCAATCACTTTTTAAATACAAATGTATTATTGGGAGTTGATTATATATGAAGAAAACATAAAGTCTGACATTATTTCTTGTGCTAAGTGATTAAATTCAAAACCTTCTTAGATCACATTCTCAGATTGATTTGTAAATCTCAATAGCTAGTTTGTTGAGAATGGATTGTTTATGGAGTAACATAGATTGAACAATTCCATATGGATATAAAACAAAAAAAAAAAAAATCAAGAATCATAAGAACCTAAGTAAGAATCATATAGATAATTTGTAATGATAAAATTGCATATTTGAAAATTCCAATGGATATCCAAGAAGATGTTTGTCTCTCATGTCCCTCACCATTCATGTATTTCATCAGCAGACATCAGACATCAATCACAGGTCAAAATGAGCTCACATTCTCCATCACAAACTTCTTCAGAGTGAGAAAGCTTGGGGTATACATGGTCGTAGATATATACTCATCACAATCCTCTCGAATAAAGAATTCATGGTAAGTTTTAGTCTCCTTGGAGTAGTAGCATAGACTCTCCCTATCACATTCCATCAAGATGTCACCATTCTCGAAAACTTTGAACGGGAAAGCATGAATTACAAAATATCCTCCGAAAGCGGGGCCGGTTAAAACTTCCATTGTCCAAGATTTTTCATTCCCATATTCCTTCATCGACCAAATTGCAAGCTCCCGAAGATTTATACCAGTTTTATAGCACAAACAGAAGCAATCCCTCAAAACACATGGTGTCTTAATATAGTAGGAAGATACACCATGTATAGCAAATGTGCTAAAAAGTTCTGTTTCAAGATCAAAGCAAGAAATCCATTCAACCAAGTCATCTCCGATGTTCTCAAGTACCCTCCAATGAAGATTTCCATTAAAAAGGAACCCTCCAAGCTTGTCAACATAACGGTGCCGGCTACAAAGGGGAACTTTTCTCCACATTCCGGTTCCAACAGTATATACTTGGCACTCATTTGTGTACTCATGTCGTGGTTTTTTGTACTCCCCATTTAGTGGTTTTTCAAAGAAAATCCTAACCACCTTATATTGGCCGGTCGTTCTGCTCGCTCCAAATCCAAAATTCTCATATACAAGCTGATGTTCTGAGGTGGTTTGTCGAGGAGAAGGGAGCTTGATATAGTCACATGTGACTGGATTGCACAAGATAAGATCACCATGACCGACGCCTCTTAGAAAGATCAAACCATTATTTGAACTATGGATTGGCTCCTCAAAGGGCAGTTTGAAGTTGAAGGCTCTATTCTGATCACACTCCTCATCGCATAGCTCATCCACGATTTCCACGACGTCGTATGACTTTGGGTGTGTTTCAACAGCAATGCCCGGGACTGATCTAGAAAGATGGGAATTCACAAACTCAGGGGTAGCGAGAAGACCGAGCCATGGCTTACAAACACACTTGCAAGCCATAGTGTCTCGAGTGGGGAGTCTTAAGAGGATATTTACTACGATTTCGGATGGAAGATATTGGAAGAAATCTTCGCCTAGTTTGGAATTACCCATAGTTTTCCTCTCTCGATGTAAAAACCCCTTGATCACTAACAAAAATTAAAATGTAAAACAAAGCAACATCAAATTATTAATCTGACTAAAGTAATTAGGCCTAATCCCAAAATCCATAATCCATTCCACCCAAAAAACAGTTCTAGGTTATATATACACAAAATTAAGCAACAAAATATCGTATCAAAATGCAGGAATACAACAAAATTGAATATAATCCTTGAACCCTAACGATTCCACAATACTTAATTCAGAAATTTGTAACAGCTAAAACCGTATCTACAACAAGCAGTTGAAAAAAGAGTAAAATAAGCATCAATTTACTGCGAAATCTCGATAACAAAGGCATATTACGAGCTACAAACAGAGAAATAGAAAACTGTAGATGTGAAATAAGAAAGCTTATCGTAATGATTCACCTTATGTTGCGGTGGAGACGGCGGAACTTGAGAGCGGCGCCGCTGCAGTCGTCTGTGTGCTTGAGACAAATTGATTCGAAATTTTATGACGATTTTGTGCCAATTTTAAATATTAGTAGTAATATTTTTAATGAAAAAAAATATATAAAATAATAAAGAAAATAGGTGTATAGAACATATGGTAAAAATAGTACTCCTCCCTTATATAAAAGGTTTTCTTTTTCATCGTGTAATTTAATCATTTAAGTGAACAAGAGAAAATAAAAGAAAATAAAATAAAATAGATTATGTTAAAAGATTCACAATTGAATTGGCATGGAAGAAATAATAAGTTTAACATATTAAGTTTATACTAGTAATATGATGAAATAGAATAAGAGTGTAATAAAATAAAGATAAAAGTGAAATAGAGAACTAAAAATGAAATGAAATTGACCTTCCTTATTTACTTCTATTCATATGGTAACAATCGGACTTTTTCTATCTTTATAATTGTCATCAAAAGATGTCGGTTGTGCGTTTGAAAAATTTTCGCCTTAATTTCTTTTGTCGAGAAAATGATTCTACATTTTTGCGCCAAAATAGTTATTCTTTCCAAGCCCAAATTATTCATATAAATTAAATTCTTTTATACCCATCCCTTTTTCAAATTATGCAGTCAAATATTTGGTCAAATATATCTCAACTCCCTTCCCAGGCTCTTCACCCATCTTCCCCTTTTATCTGAAAAAAAATCTCCAACCAAAATTAAATCAAATTTTTGAGATATATACATAGATATCTTTTCCAACTATAGTATAAATAGTCCATGTTTCTACGTTCTTCCACAACTAAAAATCTGAGAGAGAAGCCACCAATCCACGAGAAGAAATAGTTTGGAGAGAAGAAACCGAGAGTTGAGGAGATAAAAAAAAAAGAGAGTGAGGCAGCGACGGTTGAGAAAGAAAATTGACGATGTTAGGAGCGTGACAGGCTCCCGTTCGGCGAGGCTGCTGAACGACGTGCTGGAGGAAGGCGGCGCCGGCTCTGTGCTGGCAGCAGCGACCACGGCGGCACGATCTGCAACGAGTTTCGGAATCAAGAGCAGCAGCAGCAACGGCAGACAGCAGCTGCGAGGGCGACGGCGTGAAGGGAAAGAAAGAGAGGAGATGACGGAGACGGAGGGGTGAACGTCGAACTCGTAAACTCGACGGGTGGAAACGGGCGGCGTGGAGATGGCAGCGGCGAGCAGCAAGAGTGGCGGTGCGAAGCTGATCGAGACAGCGATGGCACTTCTCGCGTCTGCTCGATGAATTCCGAACAGCAGCAGCAGCGACTGAGCGGCGGCTGTGGCCGAGACGGGCTGAATTTTGATAGACAACCACGACTTGTCTCAAGGCGACGGTGAAGGGGCTAGAACGGCAGTCCGACGAAACTCGCCGCTGTGATTACCACTGCAACGGTGCTGCAAATTCAGTGAAGAAGAGAGAAAGGCGACAGAGGATGTGTTTCAAATGGAGAAGAGAAGTCTTTTTCTTAGTTTCTGTTTGGGCCAAGGAAATAATGGAGATGATTGTGTTAAACTTGGGCCAGCAACTAGTAGCGTAAGGGATTGGATTAAGGTGTCTGGCTGCTTTAGATCAAAGTGCGTGGATTTCAGAATTTCTCAAGTACAGATCGAAGGGTAAGAATTTAACCTCCATAGAATATATGCATTGTTTAGTTAAATGTATTTTTCTAAAGTCTAATTTATTGCATATTATGTTCTTGGGTGAATTTTTGCAAGCTATTTGAGAATGGAACAGAAAGATAAATTGAGGATTTAAGAGAATGAGGTGGGCTTTTTTTTTAAACAAGGGTAATGCCCTAAGTATATTTTTATATGAAAATGAATATTTGTCATGTCGTGTTTTGTTTTATCTATGGAACCTATCTGATGTGGCTTTTGCCATCTATGGATAATCGAATTCGGGTCTGACTAGGGAGTGAGTCCCTACTCAGGCTAGTGTACACCAATGGGGATCGTGAGCCGTCTTTTGGGTCGGCCGGTCTAGTGACTTGGAATGTGGCCACATTCCTTGTTATCAATGGATCAGATATGGTAGACATCTATGGAAAAATGACTTATCAGTCGAATTTTACAATGGAAATGATTTTAGTGTCTCGGACATGTTTTTTTAAAAGTTAAACCCCGAGGGCACCCAATGGTGGCATGATAAATACTTTTTATAAAATGTTTTCGGCATGAGTCCACTGAGTGCATCAAGTACTCAGCTTTTAAAAATGTGCAGGTTGAGCTGTGACGAGCGCGGTGGGTGCAGAGCTGGTGAAGATTTGTTTTTGCTTTTAAATATTCCGAATATATTATGTCTTCATACATAATATGATTCTTCTCTCGAATGCTTCCGCTGAATGTTGTTTTCTTTCGAGTTCATTTATTGTTGAGATATTGTATTCCTTTGAGTTGTCAGTTGTTGAGATAATACTCTGATTTTATTCGAATTGTCCCTATTATTTCGAGCTATGGTCGAGTTTCATTGATTTTCCCTTTCTTTCTCGCTTCTTTAATCTTCCCCTAGTCACGATCAACTGTATTTTCCATCCTTAGAAAATGCGGTCGTGACACATATATTTGGTATAATACCCATTTATGTAATTATATTGTCTACATAAAATTCATAGTAGCATCTCTATCTCCAACTTGTATTACTATTTGATTGTGTTAAGATTCATACTATATTATTTTATACATTGTATTATTGAGTATAAAAATTAAGTTTAATTAGTGATGTTGCATTGTTGTCTGGTGGTCGGTTTCAAACATTACGACTACTGAAACAAACCCATTCAAGTTTTTATATTCAAAATCTTCAATTTTCAGATCACATCCCCAAATTGATTTGTTTATGATTATCTAGTTTGTGATATAAACTACAAATTTGTTGGCAAGAATTATAAAAACCTAAAATAAGAAGGAATACAAAAATAACTAATATTCGTTGTCTTTCATAAGAAGAGGGCTGTCTTTCATATCCCTCACCATTCATCAAACTACAGTCACAGCTTAAAATGAGCTTACATTCTCCATGGCAAAATTCTTGAGAGAGAGAAAGCTTGCGGCATACATGGTCGTAGAGATGTAATAACTATGATCCCCTCGAAACTTGACGTCATAGTCTAAAGTTTGTCTTGTTGGAGTAGTAGAATGCCCTGGCCCCGGCCCATTCCATCAAGATGTCCCCATTTTCGAAAACTCTGATCGGGCAAACATGAAGTTCATCATTAAGTCCTCTAAGAACTTCACCAACAAAAACTTCCTTTGTCCAAGATTTCTCATCTCCATATTCCTTCATCAACCAGATGACAATCTCCCCATCAGCTGTAATATGGCTTACACAGAGACAGCCCCTCAAAACAGATGGTGTCTTACAATCGCGTGAACCTATGCCACAAGGAGGAGGTACAGTTAATGTGCTAAAACGTTCTGTTTCGAGATCAAAGCAAGAAATTCGTTCAAGATAGTGGCCTGTGGTTATATCTATTACCATCCAATGGAGATTTCCGTTCAGAAGTACCCCCCAAAGATCCTCACAAAACAAGTGCGGGTTACCAGAAGGAACTTTTCTCCACGATCCGGTTCCAACAGTGTACACTTGGCACTCATATTGGGACTCAAATGGTAATGGATCATTTTCGTACTCCTCATGTAGTGGGTTCTCGACGAAAACCCTAACCACCTTATATTGCCCGGTCGTTCCGCTCACTCCAAATCCAAAATTCTCAGAAAAAAGCTGATCTTCTGAGGTAGTTTGTCGAGGAGAAGGGAGCTTGATATAGTCACGCGTGATCGGATTGCACAGGATGAGACCACCATGATCGAAGCCTCTTAGAAAGATCAAACCATTAGCTGAACTATGGATTGGCTCGTCAAAGGGGAGACTGAAGTTGAAGGTCACATCCCAGCGATGCTCCACCTCAACGTCGAGGCCAAGCTCATCCACAAATTCAATGACTTCAAATGAGTTTGAGTGTGTTTCAACAGCAAGGCCCGGGACTGATCTAGACATATGGGGATTCACAAACTCAGGGGTAGCGATCAGACCGAGCCATGGCTTACAAACACACTTGCAGACCCCAGCTGCTCGAGTGGGGAGTCTTGAGAGGATATTCACTACGATTTCTGAAGGTAAATATTTGAAGAAATCTTCCCCCATTTTGGAATTTCAACAGCTTTCCTAAATCAACGTAATAACCCCTTGATCATTAACACAATAAACAGGAAAACAGAGCAGCAAGAGCAAAATATTGATGTGATTGTGATCAAAATTATCACACTTGAAAGTGTAATTTACAGCATCAAAATTAAGGTCTCCAAATCCTAATATTAATTGGGTAAATTTGGTGTGGCTAATAGCAAATTTTGCAGAAATCCAAGTACAAAGTCTTCAGATTAAAAAATTGAATATAAACCTAAAACCCTAACGAAATCGACAAAGCTAAATTGAGCAAATTTGTTAAGACTAAAACAAGATCTACAGCAAGGAAAATACATGAATGCTATAGTTTTACAACAACGCCTAAAAAGGGGTAAAATAAGCACTGAAATCGCTATAAAAAAGGGGGGAAAACGAACTAAAAACACAGAGATAAAAATTTTCAAATGCAAATAAGCAAGCTCATTGTAATTGATTCACCTTCGGGAGGGAGACGGCCGATCTTCAGAGTTGCACCGCTGCAAATCGCAAAATGGATCGAAATGTGATGAGATTTTCGAAATAAAAGTACTGATTCATTAGTAATTTTTGGAAGGTGGGAAAACGCGCTTTTTTATTTTTGAAAGTTGGGAAAAAGTGCGCTTAATCACGTCGGTTAAAGGTGGTAAAAATATGGGTTTTCAACTTTTCATTTACCACTACTTTAATAACGTCGGTTATTTAACGGATGAGAATTTGAAATCCCAAAATAAAATAAAGGGGTAACTGCTTTTAAAGTTACCAACTTTCCATGAATTCCGGTTTTTCCCACGAACTTTAAAAAGTTCGTGTAATGTCATGAACTTTATTGTCAGTTGCTATTTTCCCATATCAGGTTTTCTGATCTGATTCATACTGTTCGTTTCCTATTAAGACAATGTCCAAATTCTTTTATCTTACTATCGTTATTTTCGTCTTTGAAATAGCTTCGCGTGGGTACTTTGTACGCCTCAATCGGAACTCGGATGAAGAAGTTATGGCCATTTGATGAAGGCTGCGACCTTTGTGCGACCTTGTACTATCATAATGGCCATAACTTCTTGATCCGAGTTCCGATTGAGGCGTACAAGGTGCCGACACGAAGCTATTTCAAAGACAAATATAACGATAGTAAGATAAAAGAATTTGGACATTGTCTTAATAGGAAACGAACAGTTTGAATCAGACCAGAAAACCTGACATGGGAAAATAGCAACCGACAATAAAGTTCGTGGCATTACACGAACTTTTTAAAATTCGTGGGAAAAACCGAAATTCATGGAAAGTTGGTGATTTTAAAAGCAATTACCCCTAAAATAAAATTTAAGATTCACAATTTAATTGGGATGGAAGAAATATTAAGTTTAACATATTAAGGTTTATCGTAGTAAAAATGAAATGAAATTGTCCTTCCTTATTTAATTCCATTCATATGTTTGGTATACTCCATAATAGATTAATACTACTTATTTATATAATTCTATCGTCTCCATTAAACTCATAGTAGCATCTCTATCTCCAACTTCTATTAGTATTTGATTGTGTTAAATTCTTATTATTTTATAAATTGTATTATTTGAGTATAAAATTATGTTAAATTAGTAATGTTGCATCGTTGTGTGGTGGTCGGTTTTATTAAATTAAATTAAATGTAGATGCATGGGAGTTTATTACATCATCAAATTGATTTATTTATATGAATATCTAGTTTGTGATATATAAACCAAAAGTTTCTTTGTCAAGAATTATCAAAACCTAAAATAAGAAGGAATAAAAAAAGAAAATTACTAATATATGTTGTTAGGGATGCGGCATGCGGAGCACATCGTTTCGTAGCGATGAGGAAAAATTGCATATTTGAAACTATCAAGAGAAATGGTGCACCTACATATTAAAAATGATTTATACAAAATTGCATTGAAAAGGAATAAAGACCCCACCTAGAAAAAGAACAAAGGCAAAAAAGCAAAAAGTAGAAATTGAAAATGGCCTAAAGATGTTATTTGATTAATTTTGATTTATAAGGCTACAACTAGGGACGATAATTAATGATACAAAATTATCAGTTAATCGTTAATAGAACTAATAAAGCAAGAAAGCACCTCCTGATCACAAATAAAACCCAAGAAAATACTAATGTTGTCTTGGCAAAAGAGGTTCCATTGCATGATATAAGAAGAGGTTTGTCTTTCATATCCCTCACCATTCATCAAACTACAGTCAGAGCTCAAAATGAGCTTACATTCTCCATCCAAAATTCTCGAGAGAGAGAGCTTGAGGCATACATGGTTGTAGAGATGTAAGAACTATGATCCCCTCAAAACTTGATGTCATAGTCAAAAGTTTTAGTCTTGTTAGAAATAAAACTAACAAGGCAAGAAAGCTACTCAATAGATCACAAATAAAACCCAAGAAAATACTACAGTAATGTTATCTTAGCAAAAGAGTTGCCCCAATTCCAATGCATATCCAAGAAGAGGTTTGTCTATCATGTCCCTCACCATTCATGTATTTCATCAGCGACATCAAATTGCAATCACAGCTCAAAATGAGCTCACAATCTCCTTCACAAAATTCTTCAGAGTGAGAAAGCTTGGGGTATACATGGTCATAGATATATACTCATCACAATCGTCTCAAATGAAGAAGTCATAGTAAGTTTTAGTCTGGTTGGAGTAGTAGCATAGTTTGTCCCTATCACAACTCAGCAAGATATCACCATTCTCGAAAACTTTGAACGGGGAAGCACGAAGTACACAATGTCCTCCGAAAGCTTCGCCGGCTAAAACTTCCTTTGTCTATGATTTTTCATTCCCATATTCCTTCATCGACCAAATTGCAAGCTCCGGAACATTTGTAGTAGTTTCATAGCACAAACAGAGGCAATCCCTCAAAACACATGGCGTCATAGTAAAGCAGCGCCCTATACCATGAAAGGGTGTAGCAAAGGTGCTAAAAAGTTCTGTTTCAAGATCAAAGCAAGAAATCCATTCAACTATGTCATCTCTGATTTCCTCAATTACCCTCCAATGAAGATTTCCATTAAAAAGGAACCCTCCAAGGTCGCCAAGATAACAGTGCAGGCTACCAAGGGGAACTTTTCTCCACATTCCGGTTCCAACAGTGTATACTAGGCACTTATTTGTGTAATCGTGTCGTGGTTTTTTGTACTTCCCACGTAGTGGTTTTTCAAAGAAAATCCTAATCACGTTATATTAGCCGGTCGTTCTGCTCACTCCAAATCCAAAACTCTCAAATGCAAGCTGATCTCTTGAGGTCGTTTGTCGAGGAAAAGGGAGCTTGATATAGTCACGTATGACTGGATTGCACAGGATAAGATTACCATGACCGACGCCTCTTAGAAAGATCAAACCATTAGCTGAACTACGGATTGGCTCATCAAAGGGGAGTTCGAAGATGAAGGTTGTATCCCCATATTTCTCCTCATCAAAGGGGAGGTCGAAGTTGAAGTCTACATCCCCATGATTCTCCTCATCAAAGTCGAAGCCAAGCTCATCCAAAAATTCAATGACTTTGTAGAAATATGGGAATTCACAAACTCAGGAGTAGCGAGAAGACCGAGCCATGGCTTACAAACACACTTGCAAGCCATATCGCCACTTTAAATGATTTCTAAATATGACGCAAATTTAATAAATATGACGCGAAATTTAATATAGAGTATTATTATGGGTATGAAATAGGGGGCGTTGAAGAAGTTGAATAGAACTATTAAAACCTTTGCAAGTTTTCAATCATTTTTTAAATACAGATGCATTTTGGAAGTTGATTACATTTGAAGAAAACATAAAGTTTGACATTATTTTTGTATAATCGATTTAATTCAAAATCTTCAATTTTTATATCACATCCTAAAGTTAATTTGTTAGTGTTGAAGTTTGTGATTATAAATTATTTGTAACACAGATTGAGCAATTCCCCGTCGACATTTACTAAAAAAAATTGTTAATAATTATCATCGCCTAAATAAGAATGGAGTAACTAATAATCTTATAATCCTCATGGTAGTTCATCTTTGATCCACAATATTCACGCTTTAATATAGATAATTTGTAATCATAAAATTGCATATTTTAAATTTATCAAAAGAGATGTTGTCATGCTGTACCAAAATGTATTCAAAAGTGGGTGAAAAATCAATAAAATTGTATTTTGAAATAGAAGAAATTAAAAAGGAAACAGAACAAAAAGCTAAAAGCAAAATGAGCTCATATTCTCCATCACAAAATTCTTCAGAGTGAGAAAACTTGAGGCACACATGGTCATAGAGGTATAGTAAGAACTACGATCCCCTCGAAATGTGATGTCATTGTCGAAAGTTTCCTGTCTTGTTGGAGTAGTAGAATGGCATGTCTTCCTCTTCCATCAAGATATCCCCATTTTCGAAAACTCTGATTGGCCAAACATGACGCTCACCAACAAATCCTATATCAACTTCGCAAACGAAAACTTCCCTTATCCATGAATTGTCATCTCCGTATTCCTTCATCAACCATATTACAATCTCCCCATCACCTGTAATATGGCTTAAACAGAGGCAATCCCTCAAAACAGATGGCGTCTTACAATAGCGTTCACCCTTACCACAAGGGGGAGGTACAGAAAATGTGTTTAAAAGTTCTATTTCAAGATCAAAACAAAAATTTCGTTCAACCAAGCCGTTTGTTTTCATTTCCAATGCCATCAAATGAAGATTTCCATTCAAAAATACCCCGCCATGGAAGTCAAAAAACCTGAGCGGCGGGCTTCCAGAAGGAACTTTTCTCCACAATCCGGTTCCAACGGTGTATACTTGGCATGCAAATTGTCACACCCAACCCTATCTGACATACTACTTATAATAAATAAATTTTAAATATAAAATAAATTAACCCACGTTTCAAGTACATAAAACGCACATATTATATCATTTTAAAAATCAACATTTATTAATTACATATTTCAAACCATTCTAAACTGCAGTGAGACCCTCTCACCACTCTATATACTGTACATTTATCTATATGCAAAAATGATGAGGAGGAGAAGTTGCCAAAATGCGTCAGCCGCCAACCCTTATAATAACTGTAACTCACATAAACCCACGCATCATTGATATCTTATTCCTGAAAAATATTAGTGGTTTATATGAGCCACAACTCAGTGCATATAAACATTTCCTTTAATTCCACATACAAATATCAAATACATTCATTCACCAACATATATCACCGAAAGTAATAAATATCATACACAATTTAATATTCATATGCATATGCCTCTCCATTCATTTTATTATTCTGTGACACATCAAGTCTGGTATCTGCCCGGGATTTCCATTGTATACGACCCGTAGGTCCCTTATATTTATTTGCTGGAAGGCCCCTCTTTGCATATTTTGACCTTTCCACGAAGGCCTCTCTTTGATTTGACCTTTCCACGAAGGTCCCTCTTTGCTCTTTGTATTGACCTGTAGGTCTATTATCATTGTATATGACCCGTAGGTCTTTTGCCATTGTATATCAGATTCAGAGCAAGACTGTCACATATCCTCTTTAATCCCATGATTCAAATGATTCCAATATGATATATCAAACATATCCATTGCACCAATTACATATCCATATAATCCATCAATAACTCCAATACTATAGATAAACATATCTATTGCACAAATCACATATCCACATCACATTTCACCATCAATATCAAATAACACATAACCATTTCAAGCTCACATCATATAATTCAAATATTCACTTCCATTTAACACATAGCAATCAATCACATAAAAATATGTAAAATTAAAAGTGTGATTTATACACACCTGATTACGATAAGTAACTTATTGAATTCCTGATTCAACTCTTGATTTATAACCCTTGATCGACTAAAGCCCCAAAGTGAACTTCAATAAATTTCTTGCATTTTCGTTCTTTCGGTTTACTCTTCTCCAATATCTCTCTTTTTTTTGCATAAATATATACAATAATATATTAAAGTTCACGTCGGTCACTTGCCGACTTATGCTTACTATTAAAGTGTTAGTAATCCAAATGGCATGTACATAGAATACGTGTCACCCACATATACTATGAACCAAATAATTATTTAATAATCTAAATAAAAATATATAAAAATGGAGCTTGCTTGATAATTAAGATACTAGTCATGCACAATATATATACTTCCATAATTCCAAAGCACACGTTCACATTAGCACACACTTAAATTAATTAATTAATAATTAAGGCAATATATATATATATATATAATGTTTATTGTGCAAATAATAATATAAAAATGCACTTATCTAAAATGTATAAATATAAAAATGATGTATGTTTCGGATTAGGGATGTCACACAAATGGTAATAGGTGATCATGTTTGTATGCCTCTTCTCGTGGTGCTTCAACGAAAACCCTAACCACCTTATATTGGCCAGTCAATTTGATCACTCCAAATCCAAAAGTATCCATTTCAAGATCAACTGCGGTGGTAGTTTGAGGAGGACAAGGGAGTTTGATATAGTCACGAGTGATTGGATTGCACAGGATAAGATCACCACGACCAAAGTCTCTAAGAAAGATCAAACCATTGACCTAACTATGAGTTGGTTCGTCAAAACGGAGTTTGAAGTTGATGGCTACATTCCAACGATGCTCCTTATCAAGGTCGAGGCCAAGTTCATCCACAAATTCATTGACATCATACGAGCTTGTTGAATGTTTTTAACAAGGAGGCCCGGGACTGATCTATAAATATGGGAATTCACAAACTCGGGAGTAGCCAGCAGACCGAACCATGACTTACAAACACACTTGCAAGCCATAGCGGCTCGAGTGGGAAGTCTTGAGAGGATTTCTACTAGGATTTTTGATGGTAGATATTTGAAGAAATATTCACCCATTTTGGAATTATCAGCCGTTTTCATCTCTCAACTTAATAACACCTTCATCAGTAACAAAAAAAGTGAAATGTGAGCAGCAGCAACATATTAATATTGCTTACAAAATTTGCAGTTACAAAGAATAGAATCCTAAAATTAGGATATCTCGTTTGAGATCTCAGGCAACTATTGAAACACACTTTCACGTTTTCAATCTTTTAATATATGTAGATGCATAGGAGATTATAACATTTTTGCAACGATTAAATTCAAAATCTTTAATTTTCAAATTACATCCCCATATTTACTCTTCACGTTATATATTAATAATTTCTTCTCAAGAATTATCGAAACCTAAAATAAGAAAGGAATAGAAAAAAGAAATGAACAAATAGTGGAGTATATATATTGTTGGCAATTGAAACTAAAAATATAACATATGACTGTCCCACATCGATGTCAAGAGAAAACTAGTATATAAATCACATGGGCCCTCCTCCTATCATCAATTGGTTTTAGGATGGAACCCATGGATTTCTATTATATATGTTGTTAGGGTGTGGAGCACACTGTGAATCGGGGCACAAGTTTATTCCATATTTTCTAAGTTTTAATAAAGATAATTATTTAGTAATTATAAAATTGCATATTTGAAACTATCAACAGAAATATTGCACCTACATAATACTCCATACAACAAAAAAGGGGTTGAAAATATATAAAATTGCATTGGATATAAAGATCCAACCTAGAAAAAGAATAAAGGCAGAAAAGCAAAAGGTAGAAATTGAAAAGGCAAAAATCCATTGGAAGATCAATAGTTATAATGTCATCATCAGATATCAAACTACATTCCCAACTCAAAATGAGCTTACATTCTCCATGGCAAAATTCTTGAGAGAGACAAAGCTTGAGGTATATATGGTCATAGAGATATAAGAAAAACGATCCCCTCGAAATGCGGTGTCATAGTCGAAAGTTTTAGTCTTTTTGGAGTAGTAGAATGGCTTGCCATCACATTCCATCAAGATGTCCCCATTTTCAAAAACTCTGATTGGCCAAACATGACTTTCATTAAAAAATCCTCCAGCAACTTCGCACACGAAAACTTCCCTTACCCAAGAATTATCATCTCCATATTCCTTCATCAACCAGATTACAATTTCCCCATCAGCTGTAATATGGCTTAGACAGAGACAATCCCTAAAAACAGATGCCATCCTACAATAGCTGAAACCTAAGCCTTCAGGGTCAGGTATAGAAAATGTGCTAAAAACTTCTGTTTCGAGATCAAGGCAAGAAATATGTTCAACCATGCCGTCTATTGTCATCTCCAATGCCATCAAATGAAGATTTCCATTCAAAAGTACCATTTTATGGTGGTAAAAAAAGCTAAGCAGGCTATCAGAAGGAACTTTTCTCCACAATCCGGTTCCAACGGTGTATACTTGGCACTCAAATGGTAACCGATCTTGTTCGAAAACCCTGACGGCCTTATATTGGCCGGTCGTTCTGCTCACTCCAAATCCAAATGTATCCATTTCAAGCTCTTCTGCGGAGGTAGTCTGTGGAGGAAAAGGGAGTTTGATATAGTCACGAGTGATTGGATTACACAGGATAAGATCACCAAAATCATCGTCTTTTAGAAAGATCAAACCATCGGCTGAACTATGAATTGGTTCATCAAAAGGGAGTTTGAAGTTGAAGGTTACATCCCGAAAATGCTCTTCATCAGAGTTGAAGGCTTCAATGACGTCGTATGACCTTGTTGAGTGTGTTTCAACAACGATGCCCGGGACTGATCTAGAAAGATGGAAATTCACAAACTCAGGGGTAGCGAGAAGAACAAGCCATGGCTTACAAACACACTTGCAAGCCATAGCGTCTTGAGTAGGGAGTCTTGAGAGGATATCTAATACGATTTCGGATGGAAGATATCGGAAGAAATCTTCGCCCATTTTGGAATTATCTGCAGTTTTTCTCTCTCCACGTAATAATCCCTTGATCATTAACAAAAAAAAGGAATACAAAGCAACATCAAAATATTAATCTGATCAAATTAACACACTTGCAAGTGTGATTTATAACATCAAAATTTAGGTCTCCAAACCCTAATATTACAAAAATTAAATATAGGCCTAATCCCTAATCCAATCGACATATTAATAATTGGGTAAATAGTCATTTAAATTACCATGTTTGGTTAAAATCTGGTCTATCCCACAATGTTTAAAATCCGCTAATTAAATTACCCATAGGTAAAATCTCTACATTGAAATCCATCTTGCAATCTCAATCCAACTTTAAGATCAAGCTCCTTGTGATTACATTTTGGATTATTCACGCATCTTTTTCATGATTTAAATCTCAATCCACGTCAACAAAGATTTCCATCTAAAATTCGACTCATTGGATAAACTAGAAAAATTGAAATTTCGTGATTTAATTAGCGGATTTCAAACTTTGTGAGATAGACCAGATTTAGACCAAACTTGGTGATTTAAATGACTGTTTCCCATTAATAATTTGGTGGCATACCAAATTTGAAGTACAAAATATGCAATACTAAATCGGTTCTAGGTAATATATACTCAAAAATATGGAAATTTCAATATTATAGGGTTACAACAAAATTGAATATAAGTAGGGAAAAAAGAGTAAAATAAGCATCAATTTACTTCGAAAACCCGATAACAAAGGCATAAAATGAGCTAGAGAGAGAGAGAGAGTAAAACTGTCGATGCAAAAATAAGAAAGCTTATTGTAATGATTCACCTTCTGGCGGAATGCGGTGGAGACGGCGGATGTTTAGAGCAGCGCCGCTGCACTAAAAAAAATACTACTACTACTTTAAAGAATAAATTTGCTGCAATAATGTTATTTATACTTTATTATAAGTATTAAAATATTAGCATCTCTATCTCTAACTTGTATTACTTGATTGTGTTAAGATTGTAGTAGTATTATTTAATAAATATAATGAAATTAATGATATTGTGTTATATTAGTGCAGCATTGTGGTCGGTTTAAACCTTAAATTATTAGAACTATTGAAAATATGCAAGTTTTCAATCTTGATTTATAAATCGGTTACGTTTGTGCGATTGATTAAATTTAACTCCTTCAATTTTGAAATCACCTCTTGATTTATAAATCGGTTACATTTGTGCGATTGATTAAATTTAAATCCTTCAATTTTGAAATCACCTTTTGGAATTAATTTGTTCATGTATATGACATGGATTGTTAATTTGTTCAATTTTGAAAGCACCTTCTGATCACAAATAAAACCCAAGAAAATACTAATGTTATCTTGGCAAAAGAGGCACTCCAACATTTCCATTGCATGATACAAGAAGGGATTTCTATCTCATGTATTTCATCACCGGACATCAAACAACAATCACAGCTCAAAATGAGCTTACATTCTCCACGGCAAAATTCTCGAGCGAGAGAAAGCTTGGGGCATGCATGGTCGTAGAGATATGCTCTTCTTGATCCTCTCGAAAAAAGAGGTCATAGCCAGCTTTAGTCTTGTTCGAGTAGTAGAATAGCCTTTTCCTATCACATTCAATCAAGATGTCACCATTTTCGAAAATTCTGATTGGGCAAGAACGAGAAAATTCTCCACAAACTTCTCTGGTGAGGACCTCCTTAGTCCAAGATTTCTCATCCCCATATTCCTTCATCGACCAAATTACAATCCCCCCGTCATATGCAAAATGGCTCACGCAGAGGCAATCCCTCAAAACGGATGGTGCCTTATGATAGTGTAAACCCATAACAAGAAACGGTGAAGGAGGGGGATGAGGTAAAGAAAAGGTGCAAAAAAGTTCCGTTTCAAGATCAAGGCAACAAATCTGTTCAACCAAGTTGCCTGTGATTTTCTCAATTACCATCCAATGAAGATTTCCATTAAAAAGCAACCCTCCAAACTCGTCAAAAAACCTGCGTGGGCTACCAGAGGAAACTTTTCTCCACGTTCCGGTCCCAACAGTGTATACTTGGCACTCATATTGGAACATTGGTGATGGAAACTTTTGGTAGTCCTCACGAAGTGGTGTTTTGACGAAAATCCGAGCCACCTTATATAGGCCGGACGTTCTGCTCACTCCAAATCCAAAATTCTCAACTGCAAGCTGATCTTTTGAGGTAGTTTGTCGAGGAGAAGGGAGCTTGATATAGTCACGTGTGATGGGATTGCACAGGATAAGATCACCATGATCGACGCCTCTTAGGAAGATCAAACCATTAGCTGAACTATGGATTGGCTCATCAAAGGGGAGTTCGAAGTTGAAGTCTACATCCCCACGATTCTCATCAAAGTCGAAGCCAAGCTCCTCCAAAAATTCAATAACTTCAAATGATTTTGATTGTGTTTCAACAGCAAGGCCCAGGACTGATCTAGAAATATGGGAATTCACAAACTCAGGAGTAAACTAATAATTTCTTCTCAAGAATTATCAAAACCTAAAATGTAGGTATTACAAAAACTGAAACGAGGCCTAATTAATCCCTAGATCCATTCGACCATTGCAAAGAAAAACCGTTGTAGGTTATATGAACTGAAATATGAACTGACTATTTAAATTAGGACGGTGATTTAAATTAGGATGGAGATTTATTCATATGTTTGGTGCATAAAACAAAAGGTTTTAAATTTTAATAATGTTTAAGTTATTATAATATTATATTGTCCTTTGTTATTAAATTCATAGTATGTACTACATAAGGGATACTTGTTATAAGACATATACATGAGCTTTAAGATTTTTCTAGTTGTCCCCAAAACAAAATTCATAACTAATGTGGCAAATTAGAATATATGTGACAATCAAAATGATGTGATTTTAATTTAAATAATTTTAAGCTATCTAACCCTCCTATTTCTTTCATCACTTCATCCATCATAGACAAGGGAATTAATCAGCCATTGATGAAGAGAGCTATTCCAAAATTGGCATTTTACTTTGATCTTGATTTATTTGAAACAAGACGGTTAGAATTTTTAATCATGTGGCAATATATAAATATTTTTTAATTACATATGGGTGTAACTAATTAATAAACACGATAAAGCTATTCCATATCACAAATAAAACCCAAGAAACTAATAATTAGAGTATCTTGGCAATAGATGTAGATTCTCTCATATTCCTCACCATTAATGCATTTCACCATGAGACATGAAAGAAACTACACAGTCACAACTCAAAATGAGCATACATTCTCCATCACAAAACTCTTGAGGGAGACAAAGCTCGAGGCATACATGATCGTACAGGTGAACGGATCACGATCCCCTAGAGACATGATGTTGTAGTCCAAATTTTTCCTCTTGTTGGAGTAGTAGAATATCATGCCATCCTCCCATTCCATTAAGGCGTCACCATTTTCAAAAATTCTAATCGGCCAAATATGAACTGCACCAGTAAGTCGTTCAGCTCCACTGTTGTCAGGAAGTCTGTCACTTTCAGGGATGACAAATATCTTTGTCCAACTGCGGTCGTCTTCCTTCATCAACCAGATTATAACGCACCCATCCTTTGAAATATCGCTTACACAAAGGCAATCCCTCAAAACACAGAGTGACCTACTAAAGAGAAAACCTCTACCATGAGGACGAGGTGCAGAGAAGGTGCTAAAAAGTTCCGTTTCAAGATTAAAGCAAGCAATCCATCTATTAGAGCCTTTTCTTGTTTTCGCTACCGTCCAATGAAGATTTTCGTTAAAAAATACCCCTCCATTGTCGCCAATAAACCTGAGCTGCATACCAAAGGGAACATTTCTCCATGATCCGGTTCCAACTGTGTACACTTGGCACGCATTTCGGGAATTCGCTCCTGGTGGTGGATTTTCAGAATGGCCTACTGAAGAGAGAATCCAAACCACCTTATATTGTCTCGTCATTCTGCTCACTCCAAATCCAAAATTATCCAACTCATCCTGAACTTTTGGGGGAGTGAGTCTAGGACGAGGGAGCTTGATATAGTCACGTGTGATCGGATTGCACAGGATAAGATCACCATGATCAAAGTCTCTTATAAAGATCACACCATTAACTGAACTACGAAACGGTCCATCAAAAGGGAGTCTGAAGCTGAAGGTTACATCCCAACGATGCTCCTCATCTAAGTCGAGGCCAAGCTCATCCACAAATTCAATGGTTTTGTATGACATGGAGCGTGTTTCAAAAGCAATGCCCAGGACTGATCTAGACGTATGTGAATTCACAAACTCTGGAGTAGCGAGCAGACCTAGCCATGGCTTACAAACACACTTGCAGGCCATAGCTGCTCGAGTGGGAAGTCTCAAGAGGATATCTACTACGATTTCTGATGGTAGATATTTAAAGAAATCTTCACCCATTTTGGAATTATCAACAGTTTTCATCTCTCAACTTAATAACACCCTTCATCATTCACAAAATAGTGAAATCAGAGAAGTAGCAAAATCATTAATCTGGTCAAAGTAACACACTTGCAAGTGTAATTTACAACATCATTCCACAAAAAAATAATTTGGTGCCAAACCAAATTTTGCAGAAACCAAAGTTCAAATTGTGTAATACTAAATCGGTTTTAGGTTATACATAAGCAAAAATCTGCAGCAACATAATCTTAATCTTAATATTAATACATCAAAATGCAGGATTACAACAAAATTGAATATAAGCCTAAAACCCTAACGCATTCCACAATACTTAATTCAGCAAATTTGTCACCGCAAAAACGATATCTACAACAAGCAAAATACATGTATGCTATAGTTTTACAACAACGCCCTAAAAAAAGAGTAAAATATATATCAATTTACAGCGAAATCCCAAAAACAAATTCATAGCAGATATGAAATGAGCTAAAAACAGGGTGATAGGGACTGTGGAGTGTTGAATTAGAAAGTTCATTTACCTTCCGGTGGAAATGCGGTGGAGACGGCGAACATTGAGAGCGGCGCCACTGTGCTTTAGCTCAAAATAGGTCGAATTGTTAATGAAATTTTAAAACACTAACAAATAAATCTGAGGATTTTACCGCCACTTTAAATTAAGAAAATGTAATTTCTTAATAAATAATACTAATTCCGTCCCTGAAAATAGAAACTCTCTCGTTTCGTCCCCTAAAAATAGAAATATTCTATTTTAGGGAAAAATTTCTTTCTAATGAGATGATACTCATGTTCTACTAACACACAGTTATTTCTATATCTCATACTTTATCAATTTTGGATTAAAACTCGTGTCGTTTCAAAAATTACTCATTTTCTACTAACACACATTTAAATCTATGTCTCATACTTTATCAATTTTGCGTTAAAACTCGTGTCGTTTCAAAAATTTCTATCTTTACGGGACGAGGTCATGAAGGTAGTATGCTTAATAAATTACACAAATTTTAATGAATATGAGATGAATTATAGTACGACGAAGTAGATTGAAGCATTATGAGGATGAAATAATAAAGAAAATAGTGGGGTTTGTAAGAGTTGAATAGAAGTATTATAATTCAAGCAAGTTTTCAATCACTTTTTAAATACAAATGTATTATTGGGAGTTGATTATATATGAAGAAAACATAAAGTCTGACATTATTTCTTGTGCTAAGTGATTAAATTCAAAACCTTCTTAGATCACATTCTCAGATTGATTTGTAAATCTCAATAGCTAGTTTGTTGAGAATGGATTGTTTATGGAGTAACATAGATTGAACAATTCCATATGGATATAAAACAAAAAAAAAAAAAATCAAGAATCATAAGAACCTAAGTAAGAATCATATAGATAATTTGTAATGATAAAATTGCATATTTGAAAATTCCAATGGATATCCAAGAAGATGTTTGTCTCTCATGTCCCTCACCATTCATGTATTTCATCAGCAGACATCAGACATCAATCACAGGTCAAAATGAGCTCACATTCTCCATCACAAACTTCTTCAGAGTGAGAAAGCTTGGGGTATACATGGTCGTAGATATATACTCATCACAATCCTCTCGAATAAAGAATTCATGGTAAGTTTTAGTCTCCTTGGAGTAGTAGCATAGACTCTCCCTATCACATTCCATCAAGATGTCACCATTCTCGAAAACTTTGAACGGGAAAGCATGAATTACAAAATATCCTCCGAAAGCGGGGCCGGTTAAAACTTCCATTGTCCAAGATTTTTCATTCCCATATTCCTTCATCGACCAAATTGCAAGCTCCCGAAGATTTATACCAGTTTTATAGCACAAACAGAAGCAATCCCTCAAAACACATGGTGTCTTAATATAGTAGGAAGATACACCATGTATAGCAAATGTGCTAAAAAGTTCTGTTTCAAGATCAAAGCAAGAAATCCATTCAACCAAGTCATCTCCGATGTTCTCAAGTACCCTCCAATGAAGATTTCCATTAAAAAGGAACCCTCCAAGCTTGTCAACATAACGGTGCCGGCTACAAAGGGGAACTTTTCTCCACATTCCGGTTCCAACAGTATATACTTGGCACTCATTTGTGTACTCATGTCGTGGTTTTTTGTACTCCCCATTTAGTGGTTTTTCAAAGAAAATCCTAACCACCTTATATTGGCCGGTCGTTCTGCTCGCTCCAAATCCAAAATTCTCATATACAAGCTGATGTTCTGAGGTGGTTTGTCGAGGAGAAGGGAGCTTGATATAGTCACATGTGACTGGATTGCACAAGATAAGATCACCATGACCGACGCCTCTTAGAAAGATCAAACCATTATTTGAACTATGGATTGGCTCCTCAAAGGGCAGTTTGAAGTTGAAGGCTCTATTCTGATCACACTCCTCATCGCATAGCTCATCCACGATTTCCACGACGTCGTATGACTTTGGGTGTGTTTCAACAGCAATGCCCGGGACTGATCTAGAAAGATGGGAATTCACAAACTCAGGGGTAGCGAGAAGACCGAGCCATGGCTTACAAACACACTTGCAAGCCATAGTGTCTCGAGTGGGGAGTCTTAAGAGGATATTTACTACGATTTCGGATGGAAGATATTGGAAGAAATCTTCGCCTAGTTTGGAATTACCCATAGTTTTCCTCTCTCGATGTAAAAACCCCTTGATCACTAACAAAAATTAAAATGTAAAACAAAGCAACATCAAATTATTAATCTGACTAAAGTAATTAGGCCTAATCCCAAAATCCATAATCCATTCCACCCAAAAAACAGTTCTAGGTTATATATACACAAAATTAAGCAACAAAATATCGTATCAAAATGCAGGAATACAACAAAATTGAATATAATCCTTGAACCCTAACGATTCCACAATACTTAATTCAGAAATTTGTAACAGCTAAAACCGTATCTACAACAAGCAGTTGAAAAAAGAGTAAAATAAGCATCAATTTACTGCGAAATCTCGATAACAAAGGCATATTACGAGCTACAAACAGAGAAATAGAAAACTGTAGATGTGAAATAAGAAAGCTTATCGTAATGATTCACCTTATGTTGCGGTGGAGACGGCGGAACTTGAGAGCGGCGCCGCTGCAGTCGTCTGTGTGCTTGAGACAAATTGATTCGAAATTTTATGACGATTTTGTGCCAATTTTAAATATTAGTAGTAATATTTTTAATGAAAAAAAATATATAAAATAATAAAGAAAATAGGTGTATAGAACATATGGTAAAAATAGTACTCCTCCCTTATATAAAAGGTTTTCTTTTTCATCGTGTAATTTAATCATTTAAGTGAACAAGAGAAAATAAAAGAAAATAAAATAAAATAGATTATGTTAAAAGATTCACAATTGAATTGGCATGGAAGAAATAATAAGTTTAACATATTAAGTTTATACTAGTAATATGATGAAATAGAATAAGAGTGTAATAAAATAAAGATAAAAGTGAAATAGAGAACTAAAAATGAAATGAAATTGACCTTCCTTATTTACTTCTATTCATATGGTAACAATCGGACTTTTTCTATCTTTATAATTGTCATCAAAAGATGTCGGTTGTGCGTTTGAAAAATTTTCGCCTTAATTTCTTTTGTCGAGAAAATGATTCTACATTTTTGCGCCAAAATAGTTATTCTTTCCAAGCCCAAATTATTCATATAAATTAAATTCTTTTATACCCATCCCTTTTTCAAATTATGCAGTCAAATATTTGGTCAAATATATCTCAACTCCCTTCCCAGGCTCTTCACCCATCTTCCCCTTTTATCTGAAAAAAAATCTCCAACCAAAATTAAATCAAATTTTTGAGATATATACATAGATATCTTTTCCAACTATAGTATAAATAGTCCATGTTTCTACGTTCTTCCACAACTAAAAATCTGAGAGAGAAGCCACCAATCCACGAGAAGAAATAGTTTGGAGAGAAGAAACCGAGAGTTGAGGAGATAAAAAAAAAAGAGAGTGAGGCAGCGACGGTTGAGAAAGAAAATTGACGATGTTAGGAGCGTGACAGGCTCCCGTTCGGCGAGGCTGCTGAACGACGTGCTGGAGGAAGGCGGCGCCGGCTCTGTGCTGGCAGCAGCGACCACGGCGGCACGATCTGCAACGAGTTTCGGAATCAAGAGCAGCAGCAGCAACGGCAGACAGCAGCTGCGAGGGCGACGGCGTGAAGGGAAAGAAAGAGAGGAGATGACGGAGACGGAGGGGTGAACGTCGAACTCGTAAACTCGACGGGTGGAAACGGGCGGCGTGGAGATGGCAGCGGCGAGCAGCAAGAGTGGCGGTGCGAAGCTGATCGAGACAGCGATGGCACTTCTCGCGTCTGCTCGATGAATTCCGAACAGCAGCAGCAGCGACTGAGCGGCGGCTGTGGCCGAGACGGGCTGAATTTTGATAGACAACCACGACTTGTCTCAAGGCGACGGTGAAGGGGCTAGAACGGCAGTCCGACGAAACTCGCCGCTGTGATTACCACTGCAACGGTGCTGCAAATTCAGTGAAGAAGAGAGAAAGGCGACAGAGGATGTGTTTCAAATGGAGAAGAGAAGTCTTTTTCTTAGTTTCTGTTTGGGCCAAGGAAATAATGGAGATGATTGTGTTAAACTTGGGCCAGCAACTAGTAGCGTAAGGGATTGGATTAAGGTGTCTGGCTGCTTTAGATCAAAGTGCGTGGATTTCAGAATTTCTCAAGTACAGATCGAAGGGTAAGAATTTAACCTCCATAGAATATATGCATTGTTTAGTTAAATGTATTTTTCTAAAGTCTAATTTATTGCATATTATGTTCTTGGGTGAATTTTTGCAAGCTATTTGAGAATGGAACAGAAAGATAAATTGAGGATTTAAGAGAATGAGGTGGGCTTTTTTTTTAAACAAGGGTAATGCCCTAAGTATATTTTTATATGAAAATGAATATTTGTCATGTCGTGTTTTGTTTTATCTATGGAACCTATCTGATGTGGCTTTTGCCATCTATGGATAATCGAATTCGGGTCTGACTAGGGAGTGAGTCCCTACTCAGGCTAGTGTACACCAATGGGGATCGTGAGCCGTCTTTTGGGTCGGCCGGTCTAGTGACTTGGAATGTGGCCACATTCCTTGTTATCAATGGATCAGATATGGTAGACATCTATGGAAAAATGACTTATCAGTCGAATTTTACAATGGAAATGATTTTAGTGTCTCGGACATGTTTTTTTAAAAGTTAAACCCCGAGGGCACCCAATGGTGGCATGATAAATACTTTTTATAAAATGTTTTCGGCATGAGTCCACTGAGTGCATCAAGTACTCAGCTTTTAAAAATGTGCAGGTTGAGCTGTGACGAGCGCGGTGGGTGCAGAGCTGGTGAAGATTTGTTTTTGCTTTTAAATATTCCGAATATATTATGTCTTCATACATAATATGATTCTTCTCTCGAATGCTTCCGCTGAATGTTGTTTTCTTTCGAGTTCATTTATTGTTGAGATATTGTATTCCTTTGAGTTGTCAGTTGTTGAGATAATACTCTGATTTTATTCGAATTGTCCCTATTATTTCGAGCTATGGTCGAGTTTCATTGATTTTCCCTTTCTTTCTCGCTTCTTTAATCTTCCCCTAGTCACGATCAACTGTATTTTCCATCCTTAGAAAATGCGGTCGTGACACATATATTTGGTATAATACCCATTTATGTAATTATATTGTCTACATAAAATTCATAGTAGCATCTCTATCTCCAACTTGTATTACTATTTGATTGTGTTAAGATTCATACTATATTATTTTATACATTGTATTATTGAGTATAAAAATTAAGTTTAATTAGTGATGTTGCATTGTTGTCTGGTGGTCGGTTTCAAACATTACGACTACTGAAACAAACCCATTCAAGTTTTTATATTCAAAATCTTCAATTTTCAGATCACATCCCCAAATTGATTTGTTTATGATTATCTAGTTTGTGATATAAACTACAAATTTGTTGGCAAGAATTATAAAAACCTAAAATAAGAAGGAATACAAAAATAACTAATATTCGTTGTCTTTCATAAGAAGAGGGCTGTCTTTCATATCCCTCACCATTCATCAAACTACAGTCACAGCTTAAAATGAGCTTACATTCTCCATGGCAAAATTCTTGAGAGAGAGAAAGCTTGCGGCATACATGGTCGTAGAGATGTAATAACTATGATCCCCTCGAAACTTGACGTCATAGTCTAAAGTTTGTCTTGTTGGAGTAGTAGAATGCCCTGGCCCCGGCCCATTCCATCAAGATGTCCCCATTTTCGAAAACTCTGATCGGGCAAACATGAAGTTCATCATTAAGTCCTCTAAGAACTTCACCAACAAAAACTTCCTTTGTCCAAGATTTCTCATCTCCATATTCCTTCATCAACCAGATGACAATCTCCCCATCAGCTGTAATATGGCTTACACAGAGACAGCCCCTCAA
This sequence comes from Salvia hispanica, assembly GCF_029641045.1. Classification (NCBI taxonomy): domain Eukaryota; kingdom Viridiplantae; phylum Streptophyta; class Magnoliopsida; order Lamiales; family Lamiaceae; genus Salvia; species Salvia hispanica. The sequence continues at coordinate 2,891,454 of NC_142696.1, forward strand.
AACAGATGGTGTCTTACAATCGCGTGAACCTATGCCACAAGGAGGAGGTACAGTTAATGTGCTAAAACGTTCTGTTTCGAGATCAAAGCAAGAAATTCGTTCAAGATAGTGGCCTGTGGTTATATCTATTACCATCCAATGGAGATTTCCGTTCAGAAGTACCCCCCAAAGATCCTCACAAAACAAGTGCGGGTTACCAGAAGGAACTTTTCTCCACGATCCGGTTCCAACAGTGTACACTTGGCACTCATATTGGGACTCAAATGGTAATGGATCATTTTCGTACTCCTCATGTAGTGGGTTCTCGACGAAAACCCTAACCACCTTATATTGCCCGGTCGTTCCGCTCACTCCAAATCCAAAATTCTCAGAAAAAAGCTGATCTTCTGAGGTAGTTTGTCGAGGAGAAGGGAGCTTGATATAGTCACGCGTGATCGGATTGCACAGGATGAGACCACCATGATCGAAGCCTCTTAGAAAGATCAAACCATTAGCTGAACTATGGATTGGCTCGTCAAAGGGGAGACTGAAGTTGAAGGTCACATCCCAGCGATGCTCCACCTCAACGTCGAGGCCAAGCTCATCCACAAATTCAATGACTTCAAATGAGTTTGAGTGTGTTTCAACAGCAAGGCCCGGGACTGATCTAGACATATGGGGATTCACAAACTCAGGGGTAGCGATCAGACCGAGCCATGGCTTACAAACACACTTGCAGACCCCAGCTGCTCGAGTGGGGAGTCTTGAGAGGATATTCACTACGATTTCTGAAGGTAAATATTTGAAGAAATCTTCCCCCATTTTGGAATTTCAACAGCTTTCCTAAATCAACGTAATAACCCCTTGATCATTAACACAATAAACAGGAAAACAGAGCAGCAAGAGCAAAATATTGATGTGATTGTGATCAAAATTATCACACTTGAAAGTGTAATTTACAGCATCAAAATTAAGGTCTCCAAATCCTAATATTAATTGGGTAAATTTGGTGTGGCTAATAGCAAATTTTGCAGAAATCCAAGTACAAAGTCTTCAGATTAAAAAATTGAATATAAACCTAAAACCCTAACGAAATCGACAAAGCTAAATTGAGCAAATTTGTTAAGACTAAAACAAGATCTACAGCAAGGAAAATACATGAATGCTATAGTTTTACAACAACGCCTAAAAAGGGGTAAAATAAGCACTGAAATCGCTATAAAAAAGGGGGGAAAACGAACTAAAAACACAGAGATAAAAATTTTCAAATGCAAATAAGCAAGCTCATTGTAATTGATTCACCTTCGGGAGGGAGACGGCCGATCTTCAGAGTTGCACCGCTGCAAATCGCAAAATGGATCGAAATGTGATGAGATTTTCGAAATAAAAGTACTGATTCATTAGTAATTTTTGGAAGGTGGGAAAACGCGCTTTTTTATTTTTGAAAGTTGGGAAAAAGTGCGCTTAATCACGTCGGTTAAAGGTGGTAAAAATATGGGTTTTCAACTTTTCATTTACCACTACTTTAATAACGTCGGTTATTTAACGGATGAGAATTTGAAATCCCAAAATAAAATAAAGGGGTAACTGCTTTTAAAGTTACCAACTTTCCATGAATTCCGGTTTTTCCCACGAACTTTAAAAAGTTCGTGTAATGTCATGAACTTTATTGTCAGTTGCTATTTTCCCATGTCAGGTTTTCTGATCTGATTCATACTGTTCGTTTCCTATTAAGACAATGTCCAAATTCTTTTATCTTACTATCGTTATTTTCGTCTTTGAAATAGCTTCGCGTGGGTACTTTGTACGCCTCAATCGGAACTCGGATGAAGAAGTTATGGCCATTTGATGAAGGCTGCGACCTTTGTGCGACCTTGTACTATCATAATGGCCATAACTTCTTGATCCGAGTTCCGATTGAGGCGTACAAGGTGCCGACACGAAGCTATTTCAAAGACAAATATAACGATAGTAAGATAAAAGAATTTGGACATTGTCTTAATAGGAAACGAACAGTTTGAATCAGACCAGAAAACCTGACATGGGAAAATAGCAACCGACAATAAAGTTCGTGGCATTACACGAACTTTTTAAAATTCGTGGGAAAAACCGAAATTCATGGAAAGTTGGTAATTTTAAAAGCAATTACCCCTAAAATAAAATTTAAGATTCACAATTTAATTGGGATGGAAGAAATATTAAGTTTAACATATTAAGGTTTATCGTAGTAAAAATGAAATGAAATTGCCCTTCCTTATTTAATTCCATTCATATGTTTGGTATACTCCATAATAGATTAATACTACTTATTTATATAATTCTATCGTCTCCATTAAACTCATAGTAGCATCTCTATCTCCAACTTCTATTAGTATTTGATTGTGTTAAATTCTTATTATTTTATAAATTGTATTATTTGAGTATAAAATTATGTTAAATTAGTAATGTTGCATCGTTGTGTGGTGGTCGGTTTTATTAAATTAAATTAAATGTAGATGCATGGGAGTTTATTACATCATCAAATTGATTTATTTATATGAATATCTAGTTTGTGATATATAAACCAAAAGTTTCTTTGTCAAGAATTATCAAAACCTAAAATAAGAAGGAATAAAAAAAGAAAATTACTAATATATGTTGTTAGGGATGCGGCATGCGGAGCACATCGTTTCGTAGCGATGAGGAAAAATTGCATATTTGAAACTATCAAGAGAAATGGTGCACCTACATATTAAAAATGATTTATACAAAATTGCATTGAAAAGGAATAAAGACCCCACCTAGAAAAAGAACAAAGGCAAAAAAGCAAAAAGTAGAAATTGAAAATGGCCTAAAGATGTTATTTGATTAATTTTGATTTATAAGGCTACAACTAGGGACGATAATTAATGATACAAAATTATCAGTTAATCGTTAATAGAACTAATAAAGCAAGAAAGCACCTCCTGATCACAAATAAAACCCAAGAAAATACTAATGTTGTCTTGGCAAAAGAGGTTCCATTGCATGATATAAGAAGAGGTTTGTCTTTCATATCCCTCACCATTCATCAAACTACAGTCAGAGCTCAAAATGAGCTTACATTCTCCATCCAAAATTCTCGAGAGAGAGAGCTTGAGGCATACATGGTTGTAGAGATGTAAGAACTATGATCCCCTCAAAACTTGATGTCATAGTCAAAAGTTTTAGTCTTGTTAGAAATAAAACTAACAAGGCAAGAAAGCTACTCAATAGATCACAAATAAAACCCAAGAAAATACTACAGTAATGTTATCTTAGCAAAAGAGTTGCCCCAATTCCAATGCATATCCAAGAAGAGGGTTGTCTATCATGTCCCTCACCATTCATGTATTTCATCAGCGACATCAAATTGCAATCACAGCTCAAAATGAGCTCACATTCTCCTTCACAAAATTCTTCAGAGTGAGAAAGCTTGGGGTATACATGGTCGTAGATATATACTCATCACAATCGTCTCCAATAAAGAAGTCATGGTAAGTTTTAGTCTCGTTGGAGTAGTAGTATAGTTTGTCCATATCACATATCAGCAAGATGTCACCATTCTCGAAAACCTTGAACGGGGAAGCACGAAGTGCACAATGTCCTCCGAAAGCTTCGCCAGCTAAAACTTCCTTTGTCCAAGATTTTTCATTCCCATATTCCTTCATCGACCAAATTGCAAGCTCCGGAACATTTGTATTAGTTTCATAGCACAAACATAGGCAATCCCTCAAAACACATGGCGTCATAGTAAAGCAGCGCCCTATACCATGAAAGGGTGTAGCAAAGGTGCTAAAAAGTTCTGTTTCAAGATCAAAGCAAGAAATCCATTCAACCAAGTCATCTCCGATTTTCTCAATTACCCTCCAATGAAGATTTCCATTAAAAAGGAACCCTCCAAGGTCGCCAAGATAACAGTGCAGGCTACCAAGGGGAACTTTTCTCCACATTCCGGTTCCAACAGTGTATACTAGGCACTTATTTGTGTAATCATGTCGTGTTTTTTTGTACTTCCCACGTAGTGGCTCTTCAAAGAAAATCCTAACCACCTTATATTGGCCGGTCGTTCTGCTCACTCCAAATCCAAAAATCTCAAATGCAAGCTGATCTTCTGAGGTGGTTTGTCGAGGAGAAGGGAGCTTGATATAGTCACGTGTGACTGGATTGCACAGGATAAGATCACCATGACCGACGCCTCTTAGAAAGATCAAACCATTAGCTGAACTACGGATTGGCTCATCAAAGGGCAGTTTGAAGTTGAAGACTGTATACCGATGACACTCCTCATCGCATAGCTCATCCACGATCTCTATGACGTCGTATGACTTTGCGTGTGTTTCAACAGCAATGCTCGGGACTGATCTAGAAAGATGGGAATTCACAAACTCAGGGGTAGCGAGAAGAACAAGCCATGGCTTACAAACACACTTGCAAGCCATTGCGTCTTGAATGGGGAGTCTTGAGAGGATATTTACTAAGATTTCGGATGGTAGATATTCAAAGAAATCTTCTCCCATTTTGAAATTACCCGCAGTTCTCCTCTCTCGATGTAATAACCCCTTGATCATTAACCAAAAAAAAAAAGTAAAACAGAGCAACATCAAATTATTAATCTGACTAAAGTAACTTACTTGCAAGTGTTATTTTCAACATCAAAATCATAATATTACAAAAACTGAAATTAGGTCTAATCCCAAATCCATAAAAAAAAAAAAAAAAAAAAAAAAGGTTGTAGGTTATATATAGGCAAAATTGAGCAACAAAATTTCCATATTATAGAGCATCAAAAATGCAGGAATACAAATATAAGCCTAAAGCCGTAACGCATTTCACAAGACTAAATTCAGCAAATTTGTCTACGATAAAGCAATATCTACAACAAGTAGATCAAAGAGTAAAATAAGCATCAATTTACTGCGAAATCCCGATACATGAAATAGAGAGATAGCCAAACTGTCAATTGAAATAAGAAAGCTTAGTCTAATGATTCACCTTATGTCGGAATGTGGTGGAGACGGCGGAACTTGAGAGCGGCGCAGCTGCAGTCGACTGTGTGCTTGAGCAAATTGATTCGAAATTTTATGACGATGAAATCTAATTATTTAAGTGAAGAAGAGAAAATAAAATAAAATAAAAGAGATTACATTAAAGATTCATAATTGAATCGGGGATGGAAGAAAAGAAATAAGTAAGTTTTAAGTTTTTAAAAATAAAAAGATAAAGATAACTAAAAAAAGAAATGAAATTGCCCAACCTTATTTACTTCCACATTCATGTGTTTGGTACTCCATAATACATTTAAATGGAGTACTTCATAATACTTATTTATAATTATATAATTATATTGTCTCCATTAAATTCATAGTAGCATCTCTATCTCAAACTTCTATTATTTGATTGTGTTAAGATTCATATTGTAGTATTATTTTATACATTATATTATTTGGGAGTGTTCGGTTTGTAAGATTGTATTGCGGATTAAATTAGTGATGTGTTTGGTTTATGAGATTTCGTCTCTCAACTCGATCCTAGATGGATAATGATAAGGCTAATTTCATGCATTGTTTATGGGGTTAAATTCTGTAATTTCTCGGGTCTAACAAGGTTTTGTATGCCAGCTGTGTAGAGAAAACGCCAGATCCAGGAAGTAAGGGGGCTGGCAGAGAAAGTGAGCCGGAAAGAAGGAAATTCACTAGATGGAGGAGCATTTGGAAAAAGGGCAGAATGGGGATTACAAGGAAGAATCTAGAAGCTCCATTTCTTATAAATAAGAGCACGCGGCTTACATAAAGATCATCATCCATCATCCTTTAACTCTTAGCTCATTTTTCTCACACTCTACACACTCACTAGGGGGTAGAATTTGGGGGTTTATGGTTCAGAATTTGAGAATCAGTTTGTATAACACAGTCTCTACGTGAGGCGAAGATACAATCTAGTTTCTGTTTTAAGTTTACGTTTCTGAATTTCCCGAGTCTTCGCCGTTCGAAGCTCGGCCGTATTTTGTTAAATTCCTATTGGATCTGCACTTGATTAGCTATAGAAGTTGTTGTTATGTTTTCGTTTCATGTTATTATTGTTTTTCTGTTTATTTTGGATGCTTTAAGCGATTGATCTGAGTTTTACAGTTGAATCGTGTGGAGATCGTAGTTGATCGTTTGAATCTGGTTGAATCTGTGTGATCGGAGATGGAAATTGCTGTGGTATGTTGTGGATGGCTTGGATCCGCAGCGGATGAAGCGTCCAGTGTTTGGATCTGTTCATTTCTGCATGATTTTGATGTTTAGTCTCTGCTTTCTCATTTACCTCGTCTAGCAATAGTAGATCTGCTTAATTTCAGTGGTTAATCGTAGTTTAATGGTTAAATTTAGCTTGTATCTGTTTCGTTTTATAGTTTGCTCTGTTTTCCTCTGCATTTCGTGATTTAGGATCGTTAGAGAAGATGAAGCTGGTAGTTAGTCGAACCTTTAGTTAGTTATTTTGCAGCTTTTCATTCGTACCTTGCTATTTCGGGAAATGGTCCCCACGATCAGTCTTTCCTCTGTCTAGGCATTTTTAGGAAAAGTTGTTCATCAGGTCTAGTAATATGTTATCGCTGGAGTGTTGTCTCGTTTACATCTTGCTTTTCGTTATGCATGTCTTCGTTATATTTGCCTAGGTCTAGTTGTTAGTATAGTTTATTTACATTTCCTCGGTCTAATAGTTAAGTCTCAACCCCAAAAATGCATGGCAGTAGTCAAAAACAGTGTCCAGATCTTCTTGCATGTTTACTTACGCCTCCATCTCTGTGAAATTCGATCCCTACTTCCTTATATTAATCATTGTGGAATTCGATCCCTACTTCCTTATACTAATCATTTTAGTGCAGTGGGTTGAGGGTTTTAAAAAGTAGGGAAAGATTGTGTGCCCAACGACCAAAGGTTTCAACGATCCTCCGAATTCCCAGATCTTGCGATTTAGTGGATTCTCTGGATCTGAGAAGTCTAGTATTATTTAAACAACACACGAACACTTCTTCATGCTCTTTGCATATTTGAAAGTTGAAACTATCAAGAGAAATGGTGCACCTACGTACTAAATTTTTTTTATAAAATTGCATTGAAAAGGAATAAAGACCCCACCTAGAAAAAAAGAACAAAAGGCAAAAAAGCAAAAAGTAGAAATTGAAAATGGCCTAAAGATTTTATTTTAGTGATCGATTAATTTTGATTTATAAGGCTACAACTAGGGACGATAAATCAGATACACAATTATCAGTTGATCTTTAATAGAACTAATAAAGCAAGAAAGCTACTCCTCATCACAAATAAAACCCAAGAAAATACTAATGTTGTCTTGGCAAAAGAGGTTCCATTGCATGATACAAGAAGAGGTTTGTCTTTCCTATCCCTCACAATTCATGCATTACATCATCAGACATCAAACTACAGTCACGGCTCAAAATGACCTTACATTCTCCATGCCAAAATTCTTGAGAGAGACAAAGCTTGCGGCATACATGGTCGTAGAGATGTAAGAACTATGATCCCCTCGAAACTTGACGTCATAGTCTAAAGTTTTAGTCTTGTTCGAGTAGTAGAATGTCCTGCCCCCCGCCCATCCCATCAAGATGTCCCCATTTTCGAAAACTCTGATCGGGCAAACATGAAGTTCATCACTAAGTCCTCTAAGAACATCGACGACAAAAACTTCCTTTGTCCAAGATTTCTCATCTCCATATTCCTTCATCAACCAGATGACAATCTCCCCATCAGCTGTAATATGGCTTACACAGAGACAGCCCCTCAAAACAGATGGTGTCTTACAATCGCGTGAACCTATGCCACAAGGAGGAGGTACAGTTAATGTGCTAAAACGTTCTGTTTCGAGATCAAAGCAAGAAATTCGTTCAAGATAGTGGCCTGTGGTTATATCTATTACCATCCAATGGAGATTTCCATTCAGAAGTACCCCCCAAAGATCCTCACAAAACAAGTGCGGGTTACCAGAAGGAACTTTTCTCCACGATCCGGTTCCAACAGTGTACACTTGGCACTCATATTGGAACTCAAATGGTAATGGATCATTTTCGTACTCCTCATGTAGTGGTTTCTCAACGAAAACCCTAACCACCTTATATTGGCCGGTCGTTCCACTCACTCCAAATCCAAAATTCTCAGAAACAAGCTGATCTTCTGAGGTAGTTTGTTGAGGAGAAGGGAGCTTGATATAGTCACGCGTGATCGGATTGCACAGGATGAGATCCCCATGATCGAAGCCTCTTAGAAAGATCAAACCATTAGCCGAACTATGGATTGGCTCGTCAAAGGGGAGACTGAAGTTGAAGGCCACATCCCAGCGATGCTCCACCTCAACGTCGAGGCCAAGCTCATCCACAAATTCAATGATTTCGAATGAATTTGAGTGTGTTTCAACAGCAAGGCCCGGGACTGATCTAGACATATGGGGATTCACAAACTCAGGAGTAGCGAGCAGACTGAGCCATGGCTTGCAAACACACTTGCAGGCCATAGCTGCTCGAGTGGGGAGTCTTGAGAAGATATTTAATACGATTTCTGACGGTAGATATTTGAAGAAATCATCATCCATTTTGGAATTTCAACAGTTTTCCTAGATCAACGTAATAACCCCTTGATCATTAACACAATAAACAGGAAAACAGAGCAGCAAGAGCAAAATATTGATGTGATTGTGATCAAAATTATCACACTTGAAAGTGTAATTTACAGCATCAAAATTAAGGTCTGCAAATCCTAATCCTAATTTGGTAAATTTGGTGTGGCTAATAACAAATTTTGCACAAAATCCAAATACAAAGTCTTCAGATTGAAAAATTGAATATAAACCTAAAACCCTAACGAATTCGACAAAGCTAAATTGAGCAAATTTGTTAAGCCTAAAACAAGATCTACAGCTAGGAAAATACATGAATGCTATAGTTTGACATTAACGCCTAAAAAGGGGTAAAATAAGCACTGAAATCGCTATAAAAAAGGGGGGGAAACGAACTAAAAACACAGAGATAAAAATTTTCAAATGCAAATAAGCAAGCTCATTGTAATTGATTCACCTTCGGGAGGGAGACGGCCGATCTTCAGAGTTGCACCGCTGCAAATCGCAAAATGGATCGAAATGCGATGAGATTTTCGAAATAATAAGTCATTTCTGAAAGGTGGGAAAAAGCGGGTTTTTATTTTTGAAAGGTCGGAAAAAGCGCGATTAAAAACCGCGCTTAAAGGTGGGAAAAAGCGCGATTAAATTTACCACTACTTTAATCGCGTCGGTTATTTAACGGATGAGAATTTGAAATCTCAAATTAAATACATTAATTAATAAAGCTTAAGACGGCCAATGGGTGGCTGACACGTCACCACCCATTTTAATTTCAATTTTTTTTTCCAACTTCACACCTATATTTCCCTATAATCTCTACAATTCTCACTCTAAACTCACTTAGTTTATATCTTCAAATTTGTGCATATACTTGTATAAATATGTTTAGCATCAAACTTAATTTTTGGGTAAATTAAATTATTATTTTTAGGCCATATTCCTTTGATAAAGCCTCTAGTTATTAAATCATTAGGAATCAATGGGCTCAATTTTAGCCTCCGGCCCATAATTATTGAGAAATTGGGCCTTATCTAAATGGAACACAAAGTTAGGGTAAAATATACTCTAAATCATTACATCATAAATGGAAAAAGAAAATGATATGCGATTTCTAAGTCTTAACATTACCCTAATTATACTTTTTTAGTACCTTTTGATGGTACGGGCCGGTCTTTCATTGCACGTATGAGATCAAAAAAAGTTTACAATTTTCACTAATAATTATCTAGGATCCATTGAAGTAGGGACATGATATTTCTTGATGTATGTGATATGAACAAATTTTGTCACATCAATATTATTTTCCTACAATTTAGACTTTTCAACCAAAATCATAAAATCCTTATCCACTTGTTCATTTGGATAAGGCCCATTAACCGGATTGTTTTGGCCCACCAAAATGTTCACATGGCACCTCTTCCACTACTAACAAACAAGAAAATCGTTAATTGGGTGGTCTGGTTGGTGGAGTGAACGAATTAACTGACGATCGAATGGTCTAGTTAATGGCGTGAAAGAGCTAATTGCGGAAAAAGTATACTATTTCATCCCCCGAAACTATAGCACAGTCCACGAAAGAAAGAAAAGGATCGAGCCACGAGAGGCGAGCAAGAGTACAAAGATATTAGGCTCAAACAAAACCATATGGAATATATGGTTAACAAAATAAAAACGAGGATAAATTTCATCTTATCGAAAAGTACAATGTTTACTTAGATTTTATGCAAGAAAATATGAGGCCATCTTTATTATTCACGTGGAAATAAAGAAAAAAATGTGAACTACTATTATTGAAGCTTGTTGGACATCAAGTCATAGAGAATTAATTCTATCTTATCCAAACTATGTGCATGTCGTCTATGCATTTGGTACATAAATTTACTGATTATCTAGATATATATTGATATATATGTGTGGCATCTATTTAAGTAGGATTTGATACCAAATGAAACACTATTTGTAATAACAACAAAATTGAAATGTTATAAGGAAAAATGAGTGCTTTCCAATATAGAATGTTTGTTGTTTAGCAGAAGCACCCTACCAAAGCTACTTAACAACTTTTTACAAAATGGGAAATAGAAAATAAAATAATGATATGATAACAAAGTAAAAAAGAATATAATTTATGATTGCACTTTCTCTCTCATGTATGATGCAAAGAAGGCAAAGGTAAGTAATGTTACATGATTTGGTCCAAGGCATGCCATGGCTCATGGCCTACCCACCAAGTCATGGTGGCATACTCCCATCATTCTTCAACCATATTAGGTCTATATGGATAACTATCTACAAAAATTACTATACACATTATTCTATTTCAAGAATGTATGAAAAATGCATGTATCAAGATTTAAAACCTTCACCAAAAACAATGCCACAAAAATCATATGAGATCATTTCATCATGAAAAGGATAAGATTCGATTTTAATAATATTACCGAATATAAGTTTCACTATGAATCATAAAAATACTACTTCGTTTAACTATAGAATATGTTTGAACATATTTTTATATGTGAGTAAAACTTTTATGTTGCTCTTAAGATATTCCAACATCGAACTGAATTTCAATTTATAAATTGGAATAAGTTACATAGTGATGTCGTCGGGCCGAAAATTGTCGGTTCTGAACCCACAGAAGTGGACTCAAAATCGGCCCGTGAAGGATTCCGGCAATAGAACCAAAATCGGTGGTTCCAGTACCAGTTCAATAGTGATGTCTTTTTCATAATTTTGAATCGAACACTCTATTTACCATTCAAAAAATTTGGAATCAAACTCGGAACCATGGCCAACGATCTGATTCTAGGCCAAACAACTGAGTAGTTTAATAACCATCCATCTCTAACATTAACCTTAGGTCTTATTTATTGTACAGAAGAAATACTCCCTATAATTGTCCTCAAAGTGACAAGTCAATGTTAGTATTTTTACATATACATAATACATTTTTTCGATATGTATATACATAATACATATATAATCTTTTGGCATCTAGAGATGCCATTTTATCAGCTGTTGAGCAATAAAACAATGTAACCCCACTAACCAAACATCTATTCATATAAGAGAAAAAAAGGTGACACAAAGAGATGAACTTCTCTTTTAAGAAGAGAAAGTACTGTGCAATGTCAATGCCATAGATCTTAGTGTCTCATGATCATGGAAGATTTTACCCCTTTTTTCCCACACTTTGCCCTTTTATTATGTACACCTATAACTCAACCATGAATTTAGTGATTGCCCTTTCTTGGCAAATAAAGCACAACATGGAAAAACTAATCAACATTATAGCCTAAGGGATGTACGGATTCTCGAGAAGAGAGGAGCCGTGGTGGTTCCCTCCGGTCTGCCCAGATCGCACAAGTGAATCGAAATATGTTCGGTCTCAAAGTCCGATTCAAATGGTAGGAGTACAACATGTTAATCAGCATTGATATTGAACGAGGTTACCATATTAAAAAAAAAAAAAAAAAAAAAAAAAAAAAAAAAAAAAAATACACTAACTATAGTATAGACAAATTAAAAGATTTTATCATGTGCCGGTTTTTCATTCCTATTTTTGGAATAATATTATTTTTTTTATAAACTTTTAACTTCATGTTTTTGAAACGTTTGTATAGCTTTTCATAAAATCTAACTTCATTGAAAAAGACTTCTATAAGAAGACAAATTAATTAAAGGACTATTTATACGATATCAGCTTCCAAAAAAAAATAAAAATATGAAATGACTATTTATCTGAATATATCAGTAGTATATTATATTAATACATTTGTAAATTAATTACTGGCTTTATTATCCTCTTCTCTCTCCCCAAGCCCATTTCCATTACTCATTTTTTTTGTGGGCCTTTCGTGTCTCAAAAATATAATTATTTTGTTGGATTTATTTTTTGCAAACAATCATTTACAAATAGTAACCCTCTTTTTTAAAAGAAGTATGAATTTAATAGATGAGCCGGAAAATTAGAATTCACACATGGTTTTTCTTCTTTCACCATTCCACCTCCCAAATTTTCAATCATTATTTTATTTTGAAACAAATTTAGAATCAAGCATTATTTCTCTGCATCAACCCTTTGAGAATCTTTTATAAGATTAATAGCTCCAAATGCGATTAAAATATAATAAAATATCATAGAAAAAATGTGAATTATATGATTTAAAAGTTAAAACTATTGGAAAGGAAAGGTGACCAAAAATCTAATCGGATTTTGGAGGATTAATTGAAATGAAATTGTGTGTATCACCTAAGTCAAGATTCTCATGCCCTTTGTCTCATTGTGGCAAATCTTCAATGTTACCCAATAAATATTTTCATGCCTTTCCGTCATATCTTTTTCTTTTGAAATTTAGGTGAATGCAATATATTTTGGGTGGTCCACTAACTAAACAATTTAAATAGATTTGAACTAAAATAAATTTTAAAGATAATTATGATGGAGTATATAATTACTATAAATATATTTTTAGAGATAATTATTGTTGATATCTTTAGTGACTATATACGATTGAGTAGTAACTAGTAGGTATGATAAATGGAGTTTAAATTCGTCATTTGAAGTTGTGAACATGAGATGGTTTAACCTCGCTAATTAATTTTTATTTGGTTTCTTAGAGTAATTCATATATTTTATTAAATAATTATATGACGAGTTACATATAAAAGTAATTAAGTTTGAATTAGTTATTAGTTTAATAATAAACCATTAACAAACATTGTGATTATTATAAGCTAAATATAAATATAATATGGTGTGAAGCTTTTGTTTCACCAATAGGAAGAAACTTGAAACAACCAAGAATCTTCACTTTTTTCAGTTAGGAAAAAGCCTCTTTTATTTAATTCATAGTAGAAATCAAATGGTACTTTTTTCTAGATTTGGGTCAATAAAATATAAAATAAACAAATTTTAAAGAAAATCTTGTTTCACTGTTGACTGGGAGTGGGATTTGAGTTTATTTCATTACATATAAATTCAAAAGTTTTGAAATATTATATACAAAAAAACATAAAATTAATCTTGTTTTATTAAACAATATAGATAAATATATCTCCTCTGTCGAATAATAGGATATTATATTATATGCATCTCACAGACTCACACGACTTCCCAAGAATACAAAATTAAAATAAGTAAATAAAAATAGATTTATTTTTGCAGTTAGGTTAAATAAAAAATAGCAAGAAATTTAAAAAGGTGCACTAACTCATGTGCATCCAACTAGTGCTCCATCTTTTTATGCCTTCTCCCCAAACTTTCTTTATTTTGATCGAGAGAATGTACTATTTTCCATGAATATTCAAATACACCATTGAACATGTAAATTCATAGTCGAAAGTTCAAATTTTTAGAGCATCTCCAATCGTATCAAATTCTATTTTCCTATTCATTATCTCATACCACACATGACACAAATCAATCGTTGTGAGTCTTCCCTTAAAAAGCTTGATTGTTTAGTATCTTTTAAATCTTTCTAACTTAAAAGATCAGAAGTAAAATATAAATTTAAATCAAAACAAGAAATTAAAGATTAAATATATTTAATTATTTAGAAACTAATAAAAATAAATTAACCAACAAGAAACTAAGCAAATAAATAAATTTAAATTATCTAAAATTATAGTATGAAAAACATTAACGAAGTCGGCCAAAGTAGAGTTTATTGGCATAAGAATCTAGTAAAGTGTGACTTTAAGTTTGTAAATATGAATATACTCCTAGTACTTACTACCTCCGTCCCTAAAAATTTAATACAATTTACTATTTTGGTTCGTCTCTGAAAATTTGATACACTTCACCTTTACCATTTTTGGTAGTGGACCCCATATTCCACTAACTCATTCCTACTCACATTTTATTATAAAACTAATACTTTAAAAGTAGGACCCACATCCCACTAACTTTTTCAACTCACTTTCCATTACATTTCTTAAAACCCGTATCGGGTCAAAGTGTAGCAAATTTTGGGGGACGAAGGTAGTATCATTTATTCGTAACATCATTTATCGATAGGAATATATTTTACTATCTTTATTCACTAAAAATTGTTATATTTCCATGTATGCAGTCTTAAGCATCGCTATTTGACACGCATATCTATGACAATACATTTTATTTTATTACGTGTGAATATTAAGATTCTTTCAATTGAAAAAGAAATAAAAAGTGCAAACAAAAACTGGATTTGTCAGCTAATCACTGTCAGAGAGTCTGTAATTTAACCTGGTGTACTATGAAGAACAGCAAAAGAATAGAATTATAGAATTCCATGATAGTATTAAATTAAATAACATTATAATCAGATATTTTAATTTACTGGAGTACACTATCTATCTATTTGTCTCTCTACAAGTTAGTAGAAGGAGTAATATTTATCATAGCATAAGTAGTACAGTACATATCAATATATTATAATGGAAAAAGTATTTATCATATAGCATAATACCATAACCATTTACACCAAACTCAAATCCATTTTTAGATATATGTCAACACCAAAAGTAATTCTACTCCAATCATTTACACCAAACTTGAATCATATACCAAATTTTTAGTGTTTACGCCATATTTGGTGTAAATCCTTAGAAAACCCCAAAAATAAGTTTGAGTTTGGTGTGTGGTTGGAGATGATTTTCACACCAAAAATGAGTTTTGGTGTATGGTTGGAAATGATCTAAAATTAACCGACGAGATATTTATAGTTGCACAAATATTAGCAGAGATGCATATAATTAGCAAATGATTTTAGTTTTCGACTCAGTTAGAGTACTAATTTAGTAGTAGTAATTGTCTACGAAATAGTTATTCCATTCGTTCCATTATAATTAAGTCATGTTATATTTATATGATATTCTAAGATAAGTAAATTATTTATGACAAAAATAAAAATTCTTTTAATCTTTCATATTTCTTGTTCTCTTTTACTTAATTATTTTATGAATTTAGATTATATTCTTGTTTTGTAGGGGGATGCCTACTCTACTTGTTAGGTTGGTCTTAGTATGTTAAAATAGGGCATTGAGAAAAGACACAAAACGTTGTATGAATGTTGCCCAAAAGCCACAATGACAAAGCCTTGGAATGGCAAACACATCATACCCTTAAGGGGACACAAATGGAATTGTCATTGGACCACCTATGACCATTCATATATACAAAAATCAAATGAAAAATAATGATGATATATTGGTGATTTAATATTGATATAATGCATAAATAATATACTCCACATGAGAAAGTGCACTAATGCAATTTACATATATAATCTTCTTCATATTCAGTCATAAAAAAACTACTATTAATTTATTTAATTATAACGAATAAAGTTATATTTTATACCAGATATTAAAAGAGAGACATTGTTTTGCACATTAAATATCAAAGACTCAAAAAAGTGTGGGAATTTAGGTTGGAAATATTAGTAGGATGAAAATAGGTGTTTAGGGGCTCAAAGCAAATATGCTTTGTACCTCCCAAGAAAATAGGGGACATTATAAAATTTGTCACTATTGTGGAATTTAATTATGCCCAAACAAAGAAGGAAGTGAGTAATAATTAAGTGTTGTCCCCAATTTTTTTGTTGATGAAAAATTAGTTTTACTAGAATCGATTAATCATGTCAGCACATGCAATTAGCTTATTGCTTATTCATGTTGTAAGCATGACATTATCAATAGTAAGCACACACTCACACATATATACATAGTCATAATATATATGGGTTTTTTTTACACTTGTACGAATCAATATCATGAAATAATATCACTACTTAACTAGATAAAAACAAACAAACTATCTGTAAAAATATGATGATTTTTCATAGTTGACAATAACATACTAGAAAAAGAAGGGAAAGTCCTCAAAATTCCTGAAGGTTACATCTTTTCCACTTACAGAGTTACATCTTAATTAAGATTAGGAAAAGGTTGTTAGTGAAATATGCAACAAAAATAGAATCCCTTTTAGCATTAAATTCCAAGAAATAATGTTGTGGATCAGTTAAGTGAGCACGAAGTTGTTTGTGCTTCAACATTTAAAGAAAAAGAAGGAAAAATTGCATAAAAATTATTAAAATGAAGAATTAAAATTCATGGCCCATCTAATCATTTGGCATAAAAGGGCCACTTGGAAGTCTCCATCATTATTGTGGAGAAACCTAATAATGATAAAATAAAAAAGCGACATATATACAGTGAAAAAATTACTCCATATGTGTAGTTAATAAAATTATTTAATTTCATCATAGTTTGCATACTTTTTAGTGATATTGCCCTCTACTATCACGAAATTTTTAAAAAATTGAATTTTTCCCACGAACTTTAAAATTGGCAAATAATATCATGAACTTTACCTCGTGTTTGTTTTTTCCCACAAATGAAAAAATTCCCACAAATAATATTATGATATCGAATTTTTTTCGTAATTTCTCGACAAAGTTTCAAGTTTTTCAATCTTTGAAGATAGTTTTTCTTGAAGCACACCCTCCAAAATTGTTCTTCAATCTATTAAAATAACATGAATTTTTTATTCGTGGGAAAAACCAAACCCGGGATAAAATTCGTGATATTATTTGCCAATTTTAAAGTTCGTGGGAAAAATCCAACTTTTTGAAAGTTTCGTGATATTAGATGTCAATATCCCTACTTTTAATTATAATTCAGTTTCGATTTCATTACGATTTTTTCAAACGATTTAATATTAAAAAAATGTTAAACTAGTATATTTCATTTTATTTTATACATTTAGTTTTGATTCTACCACTTTATAATTATTATTGATATCATTAATTTTATCAATTACAAAAACAATCAAATCAGATTTGTTATTTTATTTTTCATGTTTCTATCAATATACAGTATTCCAAATATAATTATTTATGCCCCCTTGATTTGCTAGCAGAATTGGTTCTGTTACATTGAATTAGCTACGGTTTTTACAATGACCCAGTAACATTTAACCAATTCTATTTTAAAAATAGTTTATGCAGTTTGACTATTTTTATCGATCAAATATAATATTTATATTGCCTTTCATCTATACATAATTCTATCATGAACTGAAAACCCCTTTAAAAACAACAATCACATCGCATCGTAAAAATTGCAAAAGTAAAATATTTATACTTCAAAATATTAATTCATTTTCTCAAAAGTTCAATCGTCCTTTTTAATAAAACAAATCAGTCGTTAGGACGTAAGTATGATTTACTTAACTCACGATTAAACTAATCCAAACACAATAATGTTAATATAAACCCTCCAATAAATTCACTAAATAAAAATACATATCCCCTCAACTAAATGAACACATAAACTGTACCAATGCACGATTTGTTCAACTATAACCATTTACTTATATAAACCATGCAAGTCAATTTACACACACCTAATCATAAAATTAAAAATAATCCATCGCCAAAAATAATAGAGTAAGTGTGAATCAAAATTTAGAAAACATAAGACTATTGACTTCCCCATATCTATTTAATTTTCTAAAAATTAGTTTACCAACCTGATAATTAAAATAAAAAAAGTAAAATAAAGATAATTATTTTCCAAATAAAAAAATAAAAAGTAAACGAAGTGACAAAAGAATAGCGTCATGGGCCCAGTGGGCCCGTGGTCCTGACCCGACACAGATCCTGCGGTGGAGAGAGACTCGTGTTTTTTTTCTAGAGAGAGAGAGAATGGAGGGTATATTGGGTATTTCGGGGTGGGACAGCAACTTCCACTATTGGGCAATAAGGCTTTTTTCGAGGGTACAAGTTCTGAATCCCTGAATTCTACTTCTGAATCTGACCTCACATCTAAATCTAAGGGGCAGAATTGGAATTACCGTACTATGATTTATGGTTTAATTATTCTATGTAATCAAGTTATGGAAAAAGGTCTTTTTCCCCATCCCATGATTTAGTAAAGCTGGGTAAATTTCATTCCAAATAAAATGTAATCAAATCTATTACTACTTCCGTCACCCAAAATTTGCTACACTTTTGACCCGACACGAGTTTTAAAAAATGTAATGGAAAGTGTGTTGAAAAAGTTGGTGGGATGTGGATCCTACTTTTAAAGCATTAGTTTTATTTTATAATAAAATGTGAGTAGAAATGAGTTAGTGGAATATGAGGTCCACTACCAAAAATGGTAAAAATGAAGTGTATCAAATTTTCAGGGACGGATCGAAATGGTAATATATATCAAATTTTCAGGGACAGAGGTAGTATTGCTTAGTTTCAAACCTAAGAGCACTCCCAATGGTTAGGCGTTAGGGTCGGCGAAAAATCGCCGAATATCGCCGGATTATAGCCGGGCGTTGGGGTGAATTCGGCGATAATTCGGCGTTAAATCTACCGATTCATCGCCAACTCCTGATTCATCGCCGGATTATCGCCGAATTATCGCCGACCACTGTGGGCGATAATTCGGCGATAAAAATATTTTTTGTTTTTTTTTTTTAATTTCCCCCCTATAAATACACACCTTCTCTTCATTCTCTCCCCATCCTCATCCCTTTTTTCTCTTGAATTTTTTAACTTTGAATATTTTTACTTTGAATTTTTTTTTCCATTCATGTACTATTTTTTTTATTAATGTTCGTCGTTGTAATGTTTACTCGTGTTTAATACAACGAACTTTATTACTATTATTTGTTTTGTCTTATAAATTAAATTAGCTAGCTTTATTATATACAAAAATAAAATAATTAAATTAGTAATGATGTAAAAATGAAATGTTGAGTTAGGGAGAAATAAGGGAGAAACCATTGGAGCAGTTGGCTAAAAGTTGGCTAAAAACTGTGGATAAATTATGGTGCTGATGTGGCGCTGATGTGGCAGGAGTTAGGGAGAAATAAGGGAGTTTTTAGCCGGACCATTGGGAGTGCCCTAAATTTAAATTTTCTTATAAAAATAGCGGCTCAATTTGCTTGAAACTAATTACTACCTCCGTCCCCCAAATTTTGACACAGTTTATTATTTCGATCCGTCCCTGAAAATTTGACACATTTCACTTTTAACTATTTTTGGTAGTGGACCTCATATTTCACTAACTCATTTCTACTAACATTTTATTATCAAACTAATACTTAAAAGTAGGACCCACATCCCACCAACTTTTTCAACTCACTTTTTATTATATTTTTAAAACTCGTGCCGGATCAGAGTGCGTCAAAATTTGGGGGACTGATGTAGTATAAAAGTACGATACGTATATAAGTAAACACAAAACTCGTTGAATTGAGAAACCAATTTAAAACCAATTCATTGCTTTACTTAATATTTCATTCCTAATTTTTTAAACAATATTTCGTCGTCTCAGCCATTGTATTTATTGGATTTAATTTAACTGTATTTTTCTTAGTATTAAAAAAATTGTCCGATTCAAGAAATTGACATTCGGGTTTAGAGCATCTTGGCTTCATTTATATGAGTGGAGCCATGATTCAAATTTTGTGCACGTTTTCTTGTTCAATTTATTTGACTTTATCCATAAAATTATTTGTCATTTTATTTTATTTTCTCTAAAAACAAATCTTAAAAAGTTTCAAAACTTTGAGTATCTCGCACACATACAAACACACAAGATATATTTACCTTTTAAGCTGGCGTCGATTTAATTACGTTGAAGTTCGACTCTCATCCTTCAAATTTCGTTTCCTGAATCAAACAAAACACTAATTAAATGATTTTTTTTGACACATTAACCGAATATATTGAAGAGAAGACAGTTTTTGACTGAACAAAAATTCCAAAGATTCTTCACAACAGTTCCAAAATACAGATACAAAATTCTGACTGCCTCCCCCCTGAATTTAGTTGAAAAAAAAACACACAAAAAGCAGACAAAAAACCCACCCCCAATACCCCCACCCACCACCCCCCAAAGCCAGTGGCAACCATGGCAATTCCCTCCAAACTCAGGGTCTGTTTCCATCACCCACCTCTCATTGGTTAATCATAATGGCGCATTTTAGCACACTGCCCCCATCATCTCCTCCTCTGCTGTGACAAAAAGGAAAGAGAAATAGAAAAAGAAAGAGAGAGAGAGAAAGCAAAAGCATCACATAAAAACCATCATTCTTGCACACTTCGACCCCATCACACAACCAAAAAAAAACTCAAGCTCCCAATTTTCACACGCTCAACACACACACACTTCAGAGTGACATAACATTCCAGCAAAAATCCATCCCCTTCCTTCAAGAAACACCATCTTTATTCCCTAAAACCCAAATTCCAACCAAGAAATCAACATTTTCAGCTGCATTTTGCAATGGAGAATGTTTTCGTTGCCGTTAACTGTGAGCTTAAAGCTTGTGGGATAGTGTAGTGTTTCTCTCTGTTTGTCTAGAAGTGGGAAAAAGAACAGTCTTTTTCCTCTATCTCTCTCTTCATACTTCTTATTCTTCTACTCTCTCTCCTCCCTCTCTCTCTAGAATGGCCTGCGAGCGAGTGATTGCTGAAAGCTTGGATCCAGAGAGGAAAAGGAGTGGTGGTTTGAGAACTAAACAAGCTGGGCGTGGCTCTTGCAGAGGAAGTTAGGCTAAAGTAGAGAGATTGAAAAATCAAGAATCCCTTTTTCTTCACCCCTTCTGTGAGGAATTATCACAAACACCTTCTGTCCTCACACACAGCTCAACATTCATTAAGTGAATCTCCATCCAAACACACACACATACACACACAGAGACAAAACCAAGAAAAAGAAGAATTTCTGCACCTTTTTGCACTGCTCCATTGAAAGGAATTAAAAGCAGCTGCGATGGGGTATTTGCTGAAAGAGGGTTTGAAGACTCTTTGTGGAGTTAATCAGTGGTCTTATGCTGTTTTCTGGAAGATTGGCTGCCAAAACCCCAAGTAAGTTTTGTTAAAAATCACATCTTTTTCTTCCCCTTTCCCCCCTTTTTGATTAATAATCAAGATAAAGATTTCTTTTTTCCAACAGTTGGTGAATTATTTTTTTCGGTTGTTTCTTTATATTTTTCTTATGAAAAAATTCCAAATGGAGGAATTTTGATGTATTTTTCAGTGAATTCTTGATTTGTGCTTTTGTTCAGTTGCGTGTAGTGATTCTCTTCCTCTTGGAGTTTTGTGAGGACTACTGATAATGGATTGAGAAAAAAAGAAAAGGAAAAAAGAGATCTTTATTTTTTTCACATAATGGATCTTTCATTTTCTCCCTGAATAAGAATAAGCCAAGTGCTAGTAACTGAGTACATCAAGATAAACTCCTTTTTCCCACAAGATTTCATCTCCCTTGACTAAATTGAAAAGATTGTGTTTTGTTTGATCCACAATTATTTGTTTTGTGTCTGGTAAAAGTTGGCTAGTTAATTGGTAATCAAGATTTGATTTGACATTTAGCAGATTTAGTAGATATGGGTGTCTCTCTCTCTCTCTCACCCACCCTCTCCACCTCTCTCTCTCTTCTTGCTGTGTGATCTGATGTGCAATAACTTTCATTTTCTGTTATTTTGGAGTTTTCTGGTTGGTTAGTTCTATTGTCTTGTAGAATCTCACTGCAGTAAAAAATTAAAGAGGTTTTGATTTAGTTGAAGATATAGCCTCTCTCATGTTATAACAACAGCCAGTCTCTTGGATTCTGATGTTTCCCTTGTCTGCATCTATGTGTACTCTTCCTCATATGAAGCGATTTCATATATTTTGGTGGTAAAAATGTAGAATGTTGATAGTGAACTTACCTTTGCTCTTGCAGGCTTTTGATTTGGGAAGAATGCTACTACGAGGCTGCAACGTGCTCCAGGCAGCCGGGGAAAGAGAATGCAGACGCTGCTGCTCTTGATAACTACAACGCCTCTTGGATCTCTGCAGAAGCAGGGGACAGGGTGCATTTGCTTGTGAACAAGATGATGATGGACAGCCATGTTAATATTGTAGGAGAAGGGTAATGCCATTGAAAACAAAATTCAGTAAAAGTCTTGATTTAGTGTAAATGAAGTAATTTCTCTTATACCTCAGTTAACATGGTCCGGTTTTTGCCCCAGGTTAGTTGGAAGGGTTGCGTTTACAGGAAGCCATCAGTGGATCCTATCTGAGAATTACTGTGGAGACTCTCATCCACCAGAGGTATAATATTGGGATATGGTGCTCGCCTTCTTGATTTGATTGGATCAAATCAAAGAAGACGAGCACTTGTTGAAGCTCTGGCAGATTTCTATTTAATACTGAATATTTGAACCTCCTCTTTTGCAGGTTGTGAAAGAGGTATGCCAACAGTTTTCAGCTGGTATGCAGGTAATAAGATTAGCATGTTTTGCTGTTTCTTGATTTATTTTTTCCAATTTATAACCAAAATCTGATTTTTCATACTTGTTTCCCTTCTCGATCAGACGATTGCAGTTGTTCCAGTTCTTCCCCATGGCGTCGTGCAGTTTGGTTCGTCCATGGCTGTAAGTTTATCATCTGAATAATCTCGTATTCCTCAGATGGTTTTCGATTAGAGATCATATGATCTAAATCAATGCCTGTTTTCATCAGATAATGGAGAATTTGGGGTTTATCAATGATGTAAAAGCATTGATACTTCAGCTAGGATATGTATCTGGTGCACTACTATCACCAAATTATGAAGCAAAAGAAGACACTCCAAGAATTGGGGTTCCAGTGGGGAACTTCACTTCTGGAGGCTTGTCTCTCGAGTCGAATGCATGCTCGTTCGACTCTTACAGCTACCCAGGGAACTCGAACCAGTTCCCCTTGGCTGGAAAAATCCAATACGGGCTCAAGTCAAGTGGTACCGTGCATGAAACCACACACTTGAACCATGATGGGATTAGGCACCACAACTACCAATTCGCAAATGGTGTTGCAAAAGCTGAGGTTATCCCTTCGAATCCCGAGATGTGGAAGAACCTAAATACCCCTCTACACGCACCGAGGTCTGCTCCAGGTTTGCCTTCGAGCAGCTTGCCTACTTTTAACTACGGCACAATAAGAGGTGCTGAGCAGAAGATGGTGCCCACTACCAGCAGCCAGGACCATTTTAGTGCCCCCAACGACGTCCTGCAGCCATTGGTTGCGAATTCGGGCTCAATATACTGTTCTGATGGTTCTGTCATTCACTCATCAGTCGGAGTGAATGGCGCCATGAGCAACAGTAAACCAGTATCAGCCGGTGCTAGTCTACCTAAGAATGAGAAGCTTCATAAAGTGGAGCCTTCCAACTCTAATTCAGTTGACTGTTTCACATCTAATTCTTCGCTTGCTTATAGCTCTGACAGCAAACTTCACCACGTGGACAATGGGTTCGGACAGGGTGAGTTGAACGACTGCAAAAGAGAGATGGCGCGGCATCCAAATCAAAGCCATGATATGCCTCTGCCTCAGTTTGCTGAGCATCTAAATATGGCTGAGCTTATTTCTGGAGGTCAGATTCCTTATGTGAATAACTCCAGTTATGATGATGTATGCATCCAAACTGAATCAGGGGGAGATGACTTGTTCGATGTTTTGGGGGCTGATTTCAAGAATAAAATGTTTAGTAGTTGCTGGAATAGTAGTTTGAGTGATGCATCAGCCATAAATTGGGATAATAAAAGTAATCTGCCACCTAAGAAGAGCCTTGCTTCTTCAGAAGCATGTTCTGCCAGCCAAGGAAACTCAGAGAGTGGGATATTCCCCTCCGACCATCTATTGGAGGCCGTGGTTTCTAAGGCTCGACCTTGCAGTAAGCAGAGCATGGACGATAATGTTTCCTGTAGAACGACGTTAACAAATATGAGCAGTGCCTCCACGCCCAGTGGTTCACTTCCTTATGGCCGATTTGGGATCTCTGACCAATTGAAGGGAGAGTTGTTTGGTGTTCCTAAATATCTGGCAAAGGCAGGAGCAGTGAGTTCTTGCTCGTTGAGAAATGGGTCCTCCAACTCCAAGGAAGAATCAAGATCTTATTCCCAAGGAAGTTCCATTTACGGGTCACAGATAAGCTCATGGATGGAGAAGGATCAAAAACCAAAGGCAAGTAACAGTGTGTCCACTGGACATTCCAAGAAGCCGGATGAAACGGGCAAAACAAACCGGAAGCGTCTTAAACCTGGAGAAAGTCCGAGGCCTAGGCCAAAAGATCGCCAAATGATCCAAGATCGCGTCAAGGAACTTAGAGAAATCGTGCCAAATGGGGCAAAGGTAATAAACACTATCACAGTAGAGAGTATAAATCTTAATGATTTTGTGATGTGTTTGTGGCATTAACGCTTTTGTTTTGCTAACAGTGTAGCATTGATGCTTTACTCGAACGCACCATCAAACACATGCTTTTCTTGCAAAGTGTCACGAAGCACGCAGACAAGCTAAAGCAAACTGGAGAGTCTAAGGTCCAAACTGCTATTTCAAACTTTTCAAGTTGACAAACTATTTCTTTCCCCCGTGGATTGAGAATGCAAAATATTTACATTCTTCAGCCTTTTCACGCCTCAGATTATTAGCAAGGATGGAGGTTTGCTTTTGAAAGATAACTTTGAAGGAGGAGCTACGTGGGCGTACGAAGTAGGTTCACAATCTATGGTCTGCCCGATCATAGTTGAGGATCTCAATCAGCCTCGACAAATGCTAGTTGAGGTAACACAGCCGTCCTTGTTCCTTCCATGGCTCTAAGCTTGAAGTTATACACATCACAAACTCATATATTTGTTCCATTTCCCACGAATAGATGCTCTGTGAGGAACGTGGTCTGTTTCTAGAAATAGCAGACATCATCAGAGGACTCGGCCTAACCATCCTAAAGGGAGTCATGGAGACACGGAATGACAAGATTTGGGCACGATTTGCTGTAGAGGTTCGTATTTCAAGCCAAGAATACAAGTCCATTCTGTTTTTCTTGAAGTCGCCTTAATAACCTGTCAATTTCTCTTTTCTAACAGGCGAATAGGGATGTGACGAGGATGGAAATCTTCATCTCATTAGTCCGTCTCTTGGAGCAAAGCTCAAAAGGCAGCACACCTCAACCGAATGGCATCAACAACGACAACACCCTAATACCACAGCAGTTCCACCACGCAGCCCCGGTTCCCTTGACTGCTAGATCCCGTAGCTTGCAGTGACGGCCACACCTGGTCCGAACGTGTTAAGAGCGAGCAGACAACCCAGAAGCTTCGCCATGACTAACATGTTCAAAAAGAAACAAAAACCTCAGCAGCAGAGCTAGCTTTCTCTTCCAAGACTAAACCTGTAGGTAAAATGATGCTCCAAAGAAACAAGAACTACTCGTAGCATTGTAGTGTATACAAAAATGGTGATTACTAGACTTCATGGGGCTTGGCTTTAAGTTAATTGGATGGATGAGAGGGGGAAAAGAGCAAACTGGTTTAGAGCTTTTGGTTGTTGATTAGTGTATATTCGTATTAAGCATGAGAGATTGTGTTGATTAGGGACAAGGTGTGGATTCTGGAACTGTTTCTTTACTTTTTTTTTTTTTTTAGTTTATGTCAGAATTGTGGATTCATTTGCTTACAAAGTAGTAGTATGTCTTTGTTTTCTCCTAGCCAGTTGTATACTGCTGCATGGTGGTGTTATTCTCTGCCGGACATGGCAAGCGCCCTTGTTGAGTTTCGTAGTAGATTATGAATTCGATTTCCACCAATGCGTTCTAATTTTAGCCTGTTGTAGTAATTTTTATTTTGTACTTTACCATTTACTTCTTTACACATTGAAATTTATTTTGAACATGGTCGTGGATGGCAGCCAAAACCGCCGTCTCTCTAACATGAATGAATACATGAGGTTTCCACATACCACCCGGCAAAAAAGAAAAATAGAGTGAAAAAATTCAGATACTTATATACGTTGATAATCATAGCTAAGAGCATCTTTAAGGGAAGATGTAAATGGAGATGTAAGTCATATAATTACCATATTTACCCTTTTTTTTAATGAAATATCATTTTCTAAGAAAAGAAATATTTGAGAAGTATTATCCCTTTTTGAAGAAATATTTTTACCTCCCCAATATTTGAGAAGTATTATAGTACCTTTTTGAAGATGTATCTTTACCTTCCTGACAATCAGGAAGGTAAAATCTTTTAACTACCATATTTGCTATCTTTTCAAGAAAAATCTTTCTTTAATGAAAAAAGTATTTGAGAAGGTATTATACTTTTATGTTTTGGAAGACATTTTGTACTATTTTTTTATTTACAAAAATAATTTTCCTTTCTATATAGTACTACCTTTTTTCTTTGGAGTTTGTTGCTTTTTAAATTAGAAAGATATATTTCCCTTTTTAAGAAGGTAAATAAATGATAATACATTTTATATATACCCTCCTCTTTGGAGATGCTCTAAGGGTTTATAATCAGGTAGGTTTTGATTTTTGCACTACTTTTATCAATAAAATAGAAAAATTACTAAAAATTGATTTCTAATTAATTTTCTATTAAATAAACAGATCCAGAATCAAGAGCTCAAATCAATGAAGAAACCAAGGATATAACATTCACTCGTAATGAAACCTTGCACTAATCAAATGTCTAACAACAATAACAAATTTAGTGTACTCTGTTTACAAGAGTTGTGTGGCAAAAAAACACTAAATTTAATTAAATAAACAGATCCAGAACAAGAGCTCAAATCAATGAAGAAATCAAAGATATAAAACTCAATCATAGCCATAATTAAAACAAAATAGGCGATTCCCTTTTCATAAACTCTAGTTCCACCTAAATTTGCTAATTCTTAGCCCATAAACCTCAATTATGATATTACTACTAATTAATTTCTCTACTCTCAGCTTATTTTGATTTGGATGGATCATAAATACGTATACATAACGTCGTATCAAATAAGATAATATACACAATATAGAGAAGTTTTGACTTCAATTTTAAAGTATGAGAGTACTTTTAGTGGGTGAGAGGAGCACTACATATGCTGAAATTGACTGCATCAAATACCCTAAAGATCAGTCTAATTATACATGAAGTGACAGGCATTTATGATTTATAGGGCATTACATCCTTAAATTGTGAGGAGGGAGAGCTGTTCTTTTATCATTTTAAACACTGGACATTATGCAAGAATTTTATCCTGTTTATTAGCACTTCAGCAAGGCAAATATAGACCAAGCAGGAATCAGGTTCACCACCATACATCTTATCACTAATAACACAAAATTCATCTTTAATTATCTGCTTACTTTACCAGTTAGACAGATGGTTTTCTGCTCTTATTTCTTCGCGTTTCAACTTTCCAGAGCTCTTCTCAGTCCTAGATGACAAAAAACAAAAATAATAAAGGTTAGAGAAGGACAAGAGACATAAAGCATGTTGAACTTTAAGGTCTAATCAGGTTCTTGAAAAGTTGAAATGATCTCTCCAAGTACAAGAGCTAGATGCTGCTGCATGACAACTGGAACTAATGGTGCAGACTGATTTCAAACTCAGACGTAATCTGGAGGAGAGGATACACACTAGATGTATCGGGCAAGAGAAATGAATGACGCATGAATGAAAACAACATGCATGATAAACTTTTAAGATATATGTGTTGCTGTTGGAGCTGCAGATATTCTATTTCAAGGGCTCATAAGGCAGAGTCCTGATTATACTTAGGATTGGGCAGATAAGGAACATTTTCAAAACAAATCAGCATCTATGCGCTACTTTTGATGTGTAGTTTTCAGTAAAATTAGATGCGTAAATCCAGAAAAGACCTTCAGATGCTGAAGCTAGTATTCATCTTGAGACACAGGGGAAGGGGAGGACTGATGAGTTGATGAGTATGGAAACCTCACCAGTCACCACATGGGAGGGTTGATGAGTATGGAAACCTCACAACTGCGTCACAATGTAAATAAACCGAAATTGTATTTTCTAATCTTGGTAAAGCTCCAAACATATTGAGCCTAAACCAGAAGCAAACTGCTGTTTATTGGAAAATTATGAAACACCACTTCGATCATCTAGCTAAAGCAGCCTCATCTTTTCACTAAATGAACCAATTCCTACATGGTAATATTCCTTTATGCATTATGCTCCTATATAAGTAATTCAATCCATACCACTCTCATTGCAGAGCCAGCTTCGTACCTCCATTCCATGAAAAGCCAGTTATAGTATTATCCATTAGCCAACAATGATGGGGCCAGAAAAACAAGAGAATCCGAGCCTTCTCAAAAGGGGATGGTTATGGCTTAGAGATATTCCATCTAAGCCCATAGCTAAACTATGTGACGTAGCTAGGCGAGCAATAAAGGTAGCAGAGGAAGATCCAAGAAGATTGATTCATTCCCTCAAGGTCGGAGTTACAGTAACATTAGTATCATTGTTGTACTACCTCCAGCCTATGTACAACAACCTTGGTGCCTCTGCAATTTTGGTTGTCATGACCGTGGTGGTTGTTTTTGAATTCACAGTTGGTATGTTCGTATATTCCTCAAACTAAAGCATTACCCTATGTATTAACATACCAAAAGCATAGCCAATATACTAACACAGACCAAAATGTTAGGCAATGTCACATGCTACTTGGCTCAGGAAAAAAACCTAAATGGCTAATGCATATATGTTGTATTAGGTGGAACAATTGGAAAATGCTTGAACCAAGGATTAGCAACCTTAGCAGCTTCTGCTCTTGCTATTGGAGCTCAACACTTAGCCATCCTAACTGGGAAGAGAAGCGAACCGTATCTGATTGGACTATTTGTATTCATACAAGGTAAAATTCAATAAGAAAGATACAACCCATTAAGTTCCTGATCCCATTACTAATATAGCATGTATCTTTGCAGCTGTAGCCATGACTTTCATGCGATTCTTCCACAACGTGAAGGCCAAATATGACTATGGGGTGCTTATCTTCATCTTGTCATTCATCCTGGTTTCCATATCTGGTCTTAGAATGAATAATGTCCTAAACTTGGCTCAAACAAGGCTTGTTACCACACTCATCGGTGCATCAACTAGCCTGGCCATCTGCATCCTCTTCCGCCCTGTGTGGGCCGGTGAAGATCTTCACAAATACGTGGCTCAAAACATAATCCAGCTTGGAAATTTCTTGGAAGGTATCCCACCATATTACATCACTCAATACAGACACCATCATAGTCCATTCTTGGACTGATTCCTGACAGGCTCACTCTATTTTCACTATCAACACAGGACACCTGGATCTGTGTTTCAAAACATCGTGTGATGCAGGGATAGAGATAACAAAGCCATCTATCATCAACCTAGACAGTATCCTTGCAGATTCAAAGGTCAAGGAAGAAACCTTGGTGAGTGAAACAACTTCTCAGACTAAGCGCATTTTAACTGCGAATCTTCCATTTCTTAAAAGTGATTAGTCATGTCCCCTTTGCAGGCCGATCTAGCCAGATGGGAGCCAGGGCATGGTCGGTTCATGTTTCGCCACCCATGGGAACAATACCTCAGAATCGGAAACTTAACAAGGCAGTGTGCCTGCCGACTTCAACCAATCAATGGCTACTTAAACTCCGATTTTCAAGTATATCTCAAACATTTCCTTTTACATTCTGCTATGCTACATCTCATAAATTACTCCTACCAATAAACACATAACTGCACATGCACAAACCAGTATATCATTCATTCATAAATTGATCGTCGAATTAACTCAAACAACATACTGTACTGTTTAATTTTTGCCATAACTACAGGCACCAAAAGAAATCGAATGCACAATCAAAGAGGCATTTACAGAATCAACAAAGGCATTGAAAGAGCTGGCATGGGCAATAGAAACAATGACGGAGCCATCATCAGCTAATCCACACATCGAAAACCTAAAAATCGCGTCGAGAAATCTAAAATCTCAGCTGAGATCGGGTGATTGGGGAGATCAAAGCGATGTTCTGCAAATAATACCTGTTGCCGCGGCGATGATCGATACGATTTCCAGCGTGGAACAGATTGGTGATGCGGTGAAGGAGCTCGGTTTGATGGCGAAATTCAAGAGTAGAATGGCGGAAATTCCGAGTTTGAGTGTTGCGATTGATTAAGGAAATTGAATTTTCTGCCGAAGCTCATGAGCAAATTTTAATGGCGTGTGGAGTTATTTTAGATCGAAATTTTCATTTTGACAAAATTATTTAGTTCAAAACTTTTATTTTGGTTATCACTGAAAAAACTCGCTACTTTTCATTTTATATAAATAAACAGAAATTTTAAAATCGCATATCAATGAACTCGAATTGAGTTTCTAAGACTTTTGGAAGTAATATTCCCTCCGTTCCATAGTAATAGAGTCATTTTGTTATTTTAGTACGTTCCATAGTAATAGAGTCATTTCCTTTTTTAAATAAACGTCAACACATATTTCCACACCTACATTACTTTCTTTTACTTTATTCACTCTTCATATCTCTATCTTTTTCATTTTCCATTTTTACTCCATTCACTTAACTCAACTAATATAATTTTTATTAATCTCCGTGTCGAAAAGAAATGTCTCCATTATTATTGAACTGATGGAGTATTATTTTTTAATATTTTTGCAGCAAAATTTTTTATGCTCAACATTCTTACAATATGTCCCGATCATTTAGCGTTAGAAAAATTAAATGAATTCGAATTTTCAAATTATTGTTAGTCTCACGACACGAGGTAACAATAAACAAGTTCATATATTGAAAATTAAATAGAAATAGATTAATTTTATAAATGTAACTAGCTCGAGAGGAACAATTTAGTTAGAAAGTACTTTTCCAGACTCTAATAAATTGGGAGTTCGAATTACTATTCTCTTAAAGAAACGAAAATGTTTGCAAGCTTGAATTGATTTTTTTCAATTATCTCACTGATATCACGACTATTTATACTTTTGTTTAATTAACCATATATGACCAATTATACTCTTCACAGTTCCAATTTCCAATGTTTTTTTAAATATATATACAAATAAATCTTGAAATAATGATCTTCGTGCAATGAACGTGATCCTAAAAATATGCTCGAAATCAAAATCATGAATCAAGAACAAAAGGTTAACACAATGTGCACATGCGTCTCATTCCATCCATTTGCACACATTCTAATTTTTTTTTATATTTGGAATGTCACAATCTCCCCCAACAAAATTCTTGGACAAATCGAAATAGGGAACTTTATCTTTTCTTGATATGTCAACAAACATAAAAAATGTCAATCAGTCGTTGAACGTTGTTTTCCTTTGGCTTTACACTATCCACGGTTAACTTTATTTTACGTACCAATATATAGAATACTTCTAATCGAAGATTTAATCATCAAAGTGATTGAAAAATGCATCATATCTACTTGATTGACAAGATAGATAAATTATTGGACATCAACATTCGATAAATAATCTGATAAAAATCGACACTACACGTGAAAATATAAACTTATACTAGTACTAATTAATTAGTCGGTTGAAAGGTTAATTAGCTCATTAAATTAAGCTCGACTTGATTAATAATTAAATCGCGTCGACACACATAATTAGATAACTTTGAATGTCAATATGTTCATTTACACTTAATTAGCACGGGTGTTTGGTGATTTAGTACTGTGTTTAGTTACACATATTTAATTCTAATGTTTCATTTCTTTTGGCAATTGGATATTCAGATAGCTAACAATTGCAGATATAGTATAATAAGGTGGTGTTCGGTTTGCAAGATAAAATAATACCAAGATACAATCTAGGATTGGATTGTGAGATTATTTTAGTCATAAGAGGTTAGCTATGACTAATTATTCCATGATTATCCATCTAGAATTGAGTTGTGGGGTTGAATCTCATGAACCACACAACAAATTTAATCCCGGATAAAAAGTGAAGGATAAATTGACCATGAAGTTTAGCTCGCAATTATCCAACATTGAAAGTCTAGTCGTCTACCGTCATTATATTGTTGATCACTAACGACCGACTTCATTTAATTCATCAGCGGTAACATCCACGTATGATTTTACGATTTCACCAAAAAATATGTTATGAAATAATTACGAACCAAGTTCAAATTTAATGATTTTTCTGAACTAAGTTCAAATTACAATATTAAGATACAATTAGTCTCACACATCAACATGGCAATCCATAATCAACTGATACTTAACCGCCACCTCTCCGCCGCCGCCGATCCCGACACTCCGCCCGCCGGAGTTTATAAACGCCGGACAATTCACATACAAATGGTACCCGCCGGAGACAAACGTCCCCACCTTCCACCTAATCCTGCCTCGGACTCTGATGTTCACCATGAGCGTGCCGGCGATCTGGTCCTGGCCGAGCGCCACGCCGAGCTCCGGCGCCACCGGCACGGCGTCGCCGTACAGAAACGGCGACCACACGGCGGAATCCTTGTGGCCCTGGTAGGTCGGCGGGAGGAGCGTGGGGAGCGTGATCTGCTGGCCGTGGTAGGCCGCGTAGACGTCCACGCGGTCGTAGTAGATCCCGATCCGCTGGTTGGAGTTGCGGGCGGCGAGGGTTACCTGCACAGGGGCGGAGCCAGGAATTTATAGGAGACAGGCAAAAAGTATGCATAGGAAAAATTAAAGTGTTTTAAATTAGTTTGAAATTAAAACAAATAAATTCTATAGTAGTAAATAATTTATGTAAAAGTTAAAATAAATAAATTTTATATAGTAAATAATTTATGTATGCCTGTATGGTGGTGGTGAGGGTGTTGGCGGATGAGAGGTTGAAGGCGAAGACGGTGGCGTCTTGGAGGAGGAAGGCAGGTTTGGAGGGCTGGAGGATGAGGAAGATGAGGAGGATGAGGAAGAGGACGAGGAGGAGGAAGGCGAGGGAGGCGGTGAGGAGGCGGCGGTGGAGCTTCTTGCGTTCGTCGTCTTCGTGGCCGCAGTCCTTGGCCGTCATGGCGGCGGCGGCGGTGGTTGTGGTGGTGGTGGAAGTTGGTTTGGAGGTTTTGTGTTTTGATTGAATGTGGGGAGATAGAGAGATTTGTGTGTGCATGAGATGTGTTATTTATAGTGAAGTTGTGGTTACAAATTATTAGAGGTAGTTGAGGTTAGTTGAAGTGTTTTTACTTTTTAGACTATGTGCTTATTGAACAAGGCATGGTATTTGATCAAATTATGTTTTATTCTAAAATTTAGAACTCGGTTGGAATAATTATGAAATTTGAATATATTTGTAATTATCTCTTGGAAAATATTTTTGGTGCAATTGTATCAAATATGATAGTGGAAAAAACACATGTGAATATCATATTACCGATAAGTTAAAAGATGATGTTTATTCACAAAGAAAATAACTCGCTTTCATTGATAAATCTCAACAATACGTTACACCTAAACGACCTGCGGGTCTTTTTTCCCATAGGATCATTGCGAACGAAAAAAAATGTAGTAGTTTTTTTTTGGCTATTTTTTTAAATTGCAATATAGATCAAAATTTGATCAAACTTCATATTTTTTTACAATTATCTTTTGTTTGATTATATATAGATATTATTGTTATTTTTGTTGTGAATTGCTTATGTACAATGTAAGCCATTTGCATGGCTCGAGAGTTGTGGTTTTGGATGAATACACCTTAAATGCATTTAGGATTAGTAGTATGAAGTGGGATATGGAATATACTAATTCATGTATTTCAGAGTGAAACTTTATCCCTTTTTAATGGCATATGCTTGAATCCAAAGGCTTCAAGATTCAAGAATTTTTGTAGGGCCCATTTCTAGTTGTGAACTAATAACAATATTAATATTGTAATGTTACCTGCCATTCGATATATGGAATCACTTTCAATATACACCATATGTAGTCGGACGTGGCAAATTATGAATTCGAGGCACTTTCTCTGAAATTCTTTACCATTGAACAGGCGACTAGTAATAAATTTGATAATGACTCTATTATTTTTATTTTTTAGGCATCAATCAATAAAGGCTAAAGATATCTTTTCATAATTTTCACATTAAAATCAGAAAAATATTGGTAGATTCACTTTTGAGCATGTCCGCCAATGTGGTTCAAAGATGCTATTCATCCATAATGTATTTTTACATATATAATTTTGATTCAAATAAAATTCAATTGTTAATGGTTAATTTAGTAAACCATTTAAGTCATCTGGAAACATTTTTTTCCTAGAATAAGTAGAAAGAAATAGATTTGAATAATGAATAATAAGATCCTTAATTTATTAATTACAGTATGATTTTTGTTTAAATTATACTACTACTAAATTAGCTTTTATGATCGGTCTACATAGCTATAATCTTAATTTCTAATTAAATAGGCTGGTCATAAAAGCTATTTCTATATTTTATCTTTGATCATATCAATTCGTTACCTAAATAAATAAATAAAAGCTATAACTACATTTTATCTACAATTAGGAAGTTATGAATCAAACAATGAATTGACCGAGTTCTTTTGGGTATGTCATAATGGATGACTGAATATTTCCTAGAGCATATATAGTACTTAAAGACAAAAGGATAATTTGTTTGAAACTTCATAAATTTTAAAATTTGGATTTTATATAGTAGTAGCTTGAAAATCCGCCAATAAGTTATTAAATTATTAATTTCTTTTATTTTGCAAACCAGACTACTTGTTTATCATACTTTAACGACTAATCTAGATTTCAGTGATAACACAATGTAACTTATTTAAGTTGCGCTTTTGAATGTCAATCAAAACAACCTCACATTTTATGCCGAAGTGATAAATGGATGTGTTTTGCCGCTTCTTATTAATTTGTTCTTACTTTACAACCAGACCTATTTATTTCTTACATCTAATCAAGATATCAGTGTTAACATAGTCTAACAACTTTCTTACATAGCACTATCGATATCAACCAAAACGACATCACATTTTAGGCAGTTACATTAAGAAAGTATGAGACGGAAGGGACGGAAAAAATGAAAAACGCTGTCGAAAAATGAAATTAAATTAAAATAAAGTACAAAATGTGTCCATAAACCCTCACACATCAACACGACAACTCACAAAAAACTGATACGTAATCGCCGCCTCTCCGCCGCCAATCCCGCTTCTCCGGCCGCCGGAGTTCATAACCGCGGGACAATTCACATACAAATGGTACCCGCCGGAGACAAACGTCCCCACCTTCCACCTAATCTTGCTCCGAACCACCATATCAACCGTCGGCGTCCCCGCAACCAGGTCCTGCCCGAGCGCCACGCCGATCTCCGGCGCCAGCGGCACGGCCTCGCCGTACAGAAACGGCGACCACACGGCGGACTCTTTCCGGCCCTGGTAGGCCGGCGGGAGCTGCGCGGGGGCGGTGATCTGCTGGCCGCGGTAGACGGCGCAGAACTCGAGGGTGTCGTAGAAGATGCCGATGCGGGCGTTGGAGTTGCGGGCGGAGAGGGTGACCTGCGCGGTGGTGGTGAGGGCGTTGGCGGACGAGAGGTTGAAGGCGAAGACGGTGGCGTCTTGGAGGGTGAAGGAGGGCTTGGAGGGGAGGAGGAGGAGCCAGAGGACGAGGATGAGGGAGAGGAGGAGGAGGAAGAGGCCGAGGGTGGTGGCCAGGCGGCGGTGGCGGAGTTTGTTGAGCTCGGCCTCTTTTTCCGCATCCGTCGGTCCGGGGGCCGGGGCCGGGGCGAAGTTGAACATGGTGGAAGGAGTTAGGGTTTTGGTGTGGAGAGATGAGTGATTGTGTGTGTGCATGTGTTTGTGTACTTATTTATAGTAGACTGAGCATTCGGATTTTGATTCGATTTTTATTTTAAGATCAAACTAAATCAAAAAATAATTTTATCTAAAAAGTTGACACAAGTCAAAATTGGAACAAAACCTAACTTGAAAATTCAGAAAGATAAATCAAAATAAAAATTTGGAATTGAATAATGATAGTAGTAGCATTTTAAAAAAAATGAAAACACAAAAGCAATGAATATTTATCACTTATGTACTAAATTATTCAATTAAATAAATCTAGGTTACGATTTTTTCGTGTGTTATAATTTAACTGAAAATTTGTGTTTACATAAAATGAAACCGAACTAAATCGAAAATCAAACCAAAATTTTAAATTAGATTTAATTCATTTTTTGCTCACTCCTACTGGGAAGTGTGCTGCTCATTTACATCCATTTTTTTTGCTTCACTACTTTTTGTGTAACGTTTTAGATAGTGCATTTGTGTTTGTTTATACGTAAGATTTAGTTGGCGTTTGTTTATATGTAAATTTTGTTGAGTTATGGAATATACCAATTCATGTATTTTATGGTGAAACTTTATCTCTTTTTCATGTCATATGCTAGCTAGAATTTCAATGGCTTCAAAGATTCAAGAATTTTTGTAGGCTCCATATCTCTAGTTGCGAACTGATCTAACGAAAACGAGAGTATAATATGTTAATGTAATTGTTAACCTGCCATTTGGAATATAGAATCACTTGCCATAAATACCAAATATTTAATCGGGCGTGACACCTTTCTGCAATTTAGTCACTTACTAAATATCTAATCGGACGTGATTTAATTTAAACGTTAATTTGCCTTTAAAAATTTATCAAACTTTACATACCTCTTATTAATATCTAATCGTTCAAACTCAAATTTAAATGTATAATATCTGACGAAATCACTTGTACTCCATATTTACCAAATATGTAATGGGACGTGCATGTCCCATTATTAAAATATAGCAATAGATTTGAACATTAACTAAGATTATTAATTTATTATCATTTTTTTGTTAAAATTTATATAATAATGGTTAGTCACGTTATGACTACCTATCTTTATTCTTTTATATTAACATATGTCAATAATAAAAGCTGCTCAATATTTTATTTTATCCATCATATCACTTTGTTACCTCCTAACATAGTAAATGAAAGCTATATCTTGTCTAGAGTTGGTATGTATGGTATTAAGCAAAATAGCAAATAAAGTAAATAAAAGCTGTATCAACATTTAGCATTTTGTCTAGAATTAGTACGTATCTATATGGTACACAATAAATAGTATTATCAAAATTCCAGTGTCTAAAAAGAAATACATCAATTATACTGGGAAAAGGATGGAGTATGAATCAACTAATTAATTGATCCGACACCCTTATGGCGTGGTACATAATTTATGGAGTAGTATTATAGTATATAAAAAGAGTACTAATTTATCAGTAAATTCTTACTTTCGTCAAATTTTAATTTTGCATATAGATTATCGAACAATTAATTTATTTTGGTTTTGCATTTAAATTATTGATCTATTCTTATTTCACTATATATCAATTATAGTAAAATTTAATTTTTGCTCAAACATGTTTGATGACTTACTTATGTAGCTCTATCCGATGCCAAACAAACGGTCCAAAACGACATCATATTTTAGGCAATAAAAGTATGAAACAACATCTTATTGTAATCTTACGTAGATTAAATAATTCGTTTATTGAATTGGGAACGAGATGCAAGTGAAAAAAATGAGAAATCATGAGAAACGAGAAGGGTGGGAGCACACCAAATAAAATTATTTAACCATAATTGAAGTTGTTATATTTGGTGACTAAATAGTGGTGAAGCTTTGGATTATTGGCAGCGGCGGTGGGAGTGGTGGTTGTACATTTGGGTTAGAAAATCAAAATTTGCTTGGCTTTGAAGGCAAACATCGCCTTTCTCAATTAGAATCAATGCATAAAGCATATAAGGCTTGATTTTTAAACCAAGTGAAAATTCGCATATGAAATCATTTCAACACAAGATATTTTTACATGAACTTTCTTGGACGACTATTTATTTAGAAAAATAACAGGGTAAAAGAAAAATAAAAAGATGATATTTTCAACAGTGCAAGACTCTCTAGCAATGGAGAAAGAGAAAATGAGTAAATGAATTAAGACCCTAAACCCTATTTACCCACAAAACTAATTAAAAGCCCAAATTTTACATAGTCAATCCATTATTTACAAAAACTTAATTTGATTGGCAGAGTGTTGCTTGGCCTAGAGATGAAGGTGAACTGCGCTCCACATGCCCGCCCCCCTCAACCTATCAACGTGCGGCGCGTGATGCGCACTTTCTGCGGCGAGTGGGCTTCGTTTGAGTTTTTAAATTTAGGGATATTGTCCCTAAAATCATGAACTTTGGTCAAATTTTGGTATTTCTCACGAACTTTAAAATTAGTTTAAAATATCACAAACTTTACATTTTGGTGTTTTGATATAAAGTTTGTGATATTTTAGATTAATTTTAAAGTTCGTGGAAAATATCAAAATTTGACCAAAGTTACGTTCATGATTTTAGAGACCAATATCCCTGAAATTTACAATTTATCTTAACGTTTAAATTATTCAATGCATTTATTTTCATTTATTTTTATAATTTTACCTCCAATATTTACCAAACTCATCTATAAAAACATAACTCAATCACACAAAATTCACACTAAAGAATTCTAGCCACAATTCTAACTCAATTATTTCCTAATAGTTGTTATACTTCACATGCAGCTCACGTTAATTAATTTGTTCATAGAAGGAATATTGATGCGTTGGAATCTAGCAAAAACCACATCCATAATATAGGATATTAACAAAAAGAATACTTTATAATACTACTATCTATCAAAAGAGAGTAACTCATTAATTACACATTAAACTCCGGAATTCACTACATTAATTAACTAATCCTATCAAAATTTGTTATATTTTCTAAAACTAAACTAACGATGTTTTTAATCACTACAGTCCTAGGTAACTAATTTCCCGAATTATTGAATTCTAAACTAGTAAGAATTGCATTTATCAACTCCATCATATAATGGGTGTGGTTCAATAGGGCAAACTTGAACTCGACAACTCTTACCACTTTCGGTCAACGTTCCAAATCTCTTAGTCAAAGGATCAAACTCAATCTTCAAATCCTCACAAATGATCATCAAAAAGGACTTGATCTCAACCTCGGTCGAGTGCATCTTGACGATTCGCAACGTGTTAGATTCCATCACCATATCGAGATTCACCACCCGGTTCTCGACGTCCTCCTCCATGCCAAACACGCCGTGGAGGATCATCTTCTTGCCGTCTCGGCTATACTTCAGGGAAGGGGACGTCATGGACACTGACCCCTCGTCCCCAGAGTATATCCAGAGACGCGGGACCTCGTACCTGTTGGAATGTAGGAAATCCAGGAGCAAGCAATCAAACAATAATCGTAGAGGAAATCAAGTGGAATCAATGTAAACATAAAAAATAAATCTTTTTTTTTCTATATTTATGTACTTGGAACACTTTATGAAAGGGTGATGAATGTAATGAAATTTGTACAACACAATTTAGTTTAATTTCCGATAGGATCATGAATTTTGATCAAAGTTCTGGTTTATCATTATTAATTTTAAAAATTTATCAGTTTTCCTATTTAAGCACATTTGTATTATTATTTTGAATTTATTAACCTCGAAACTACATTATTTAGTCATTTATATCATCACATTAATATTTAGGTTACTATTTATCAACAACACCAAAATTCTTATATGTGTATTTCTATTCAGAATCGAATTTGCCCCTAAATAAGTTATTATCGAACAATTGAAAAAATTTGAAACTTCACATATATGTATGGAATAAACTAGAATCTGACCAAACTTTACCCTAAAATCAAATATTGTCCTTTCATTTGTCTCTCATTCATTCAAGACATAAAATTAATAAATAATAAATAGAATTTATTGTCGTCCTAGAAAGGGGTGATCTTCTGCATTCTAATTTGGTTTATCCGTACCTGAGGTCCAGCTTTCTGAAATTCCCCTCAAGCGACAGCGTGGTCTCCCACGTTGTCGCCTTGTGGAAGGCCTTGGACACGTTGAACGAGGAGACAACCACGGGGTCTAGTTTGAATCCCGGGTTGTCGTAGGCCTCATTGACCTCCTTTGCGAAGCTATAAAAGGCTGTAGCTAATATTGCGAGCAAGATTAGGAGCGGCACGAGCCAATCACATCGGCGGGTGGGTAACCTGGCGGAGGAGAGGTGGGGGACGGCGTTTGTCTCCGGCAGGAGAGGGTTTTCGAGGTCCGGAGGCGGAGTGGTGTCGGAATCCGCCGTGGCAGAGGAGGGTTTGAACATGTTCAACGCACGAGTGAACATGTCCGATGGTTTGGAGGGAGAGGAAATCTATGCATATGTGAATTGTGATGTATCGAAACTTTGGTGGTGTGATTATATATGTATGAATAGATATATATGAAGATTGTTTGAGACATGATGGATTTGTTTCGCAATGCATATCTCCTGTGTTTTATCTGTTGAAGAGTAGAAGATTCTTGATTCTAAATAGATTCTGGATTCTAGATTCGGGTAGATATATACTAGTAATACTTGGAATCGCAGACAAAGTCTCCACAAAAAAAGGTTGCAATGTATATACACAAAATTTAATCTTAAATCAAATTAAATTACGTATTTTACGGATTTAAAGATTGATATTTCTTATATTTAAAATTAATTATAGTAATCTCTTCTAAAAATTTGTTTTCTTTAGAGCCATGTATAAGCCCCTACTGTTATATTCTTTCCGTCCTATTAAAAATGAAACGGATTTTTTTCTGAGTTGTACCATTATAAATAAAACATTTCCTAAATTGAAAATAACATTATTTCTATTTTTTTCTCTCTCATACTTTATTCTCTCTCCATTAATTCACAAAACAACGCAACATAAAATCATGTGCCGAATGTTTCATATTTAATGGAACGAAAGAAGTAGTATTTATTGTTATTATTAGAGGACCAAATACCCGATCCCTAATCGATGTTGGGGATCGGGTATCATGGCCCTTTTTATTGTTAGCAACAGCCAACAGATATTCAAAAATTTCGAGATCGGATATCCACAGCTGCGCGATCGACAACCCTAAATTTCATATACAAATCCTCTACTTCAAACAGTCTTCAATCGACAATACAAGTGAAAACATTGCTACTAAATTAAAACAAAGGCACCATTAAAAAAAGATGGAATAATTAAATGAAATAGATAAATAAAAATCATGCAAGCCTCCCACTGTCTTCAATCATCAACCCTTTAAGGCTCTTAGCCAGCCACATTGCTGTATCTCTTGGAGACACCTTTTCCTTCCCAAATGGCTTCAAAACCACTGCCAATTCCTCCAACTTGCTCTGCTCAAGCAAGTCCGCACACAGCTCCAGCAGCCCTTCGAGCGCGTCCGCCCGTTCGCTGAACGATTTCGCATCCGAGGAGACGGTCTCCTTCGCACCTGCCTCCTCTGGTGCGTTTGCCTGGGCCGAGACGGAAGAATCTGATGCAGCGTGGCAGATTGTGACGGATGAGGAGGCGTCTGTCACCGGCGAGACGAGGACTTCCTCGTCGCTCGCGAGGTTAGGAGACGGGATCTCCATTCGCAAAGCACACTGAGTTTCCTCACCACAAGCACTACCCTCCGAATTCTCGTGAGGCGTGGAGCTGCTAGGGGTCCGTACGTTGTTGCCAAGCTCAATTCCCCGGGCTGAAGATGCTGCGTTTCGACTGTTCCTACAATGCTGCAAGATTTCGTCCCGGAAATGCGATGATTTGGCGTGTTGATCACATTCCGCGGCTATATCTGTGTCGCGTCCCGGCTGTCTCATCCGAGCATGAAACGAAGAAGTTCTGTCGAGGGCTCGTTTACAAGAGGGCTCTGCATCAGAAACGAGCTTCGCAGGAGCAGAGGAAGGGGTTGTTACTTCATTTCTGGCTTTGATCTTTTGTGGAGTTTCCGTTGCAGACGACTGCAAAAAGGTTAATACATCAGAATCTAGATCGAAACGGACGACGGTTAGTTTGAGAAAACCAGTCAACTCTCCATCACCTGACGCTTCGAAGAAGTAATTTCTCTGCCTTTGCCTTCTTTTAGAGCCTTAATGATGTTCTTGATGACCCTCGGCTGCTTTGGCACGTCGCCCCTCTCAGCTTCCTTAGTGTTTGCAGGCGACGTATCGCTTCCTTGTAGGCAACCTCTCGACTGAAGCTGCCCGCAGACGCGAGTTTCAGCAATCTCTTCTTGAATCTCGCTCGCCATTAGGCTCTCTCTGTCGCTGCGTGAACTGCTGCTTTCGCTTTCGCTTTCAGCCATATCCTCGCGATGTTCATTAGCCGAAAAAATATGTTTTGTAGGAGCAGTGTAAGATTGGCGGTACTCAGCAACGTAAGGTTGCAGAAACGGGTGCTTCAACAGCTCAGACGCCTGATAGAGATTTGAAACCGGATTACATAAAGCCTTTGTAGAGTAACGAATGACATCTCGAGATACTTACACTGGCCCGTTGCTCGGGATTTTTACGCAACATGCTCTTGATGAGCATTTTCCTGCAATTAGAACATGCCGTGAATCAGTCAGCACGCGCAAAATGAACAGAGGTACGAGTATTTGCAAAAGAGAAATTCGTTATCAGATTAGTCCGAGTCTAGTGGGGTCGAAGCAGAAAGAAAAGGTCGGTAACTTCTCTCTATCCACCCCTTCTCGTCTCGTCTCAAAGCAAAACGACAAGATCAACGAGAAGAAATAGTTACTTACAGGGCCGGGGAGTAACAAAGAGGCAACGGGCCAATGGCTGATCGGTTAATCTTGCTTATTAAGCCAGCCATATCCTGAAAGCACGCACAAAGCAAGAATGTCAAGACATGAGATAAGTGAGACGAATCCGAATATATAACATACAGTTTAGCAATCATACAGAAGCCTTGAATGCACGACGATGTGCAGCCATTTCGTACATACAGCAACCTGTTTAACACAGGAAAGACAGACATTCAAGTTGGGCTCGTTCTACATCGGTAGAGAAGATTAAAATAGGTAATTACATACCAAGGGACCATATATCAGATTTCAAACCATAAGGAATATCAGCAAGTAGTTCAGGGCACATGTAATTCGGAGTTCCGACAACCTGTGCAAAAAACAAAGATGAAGGGTTGCATTCTTGAAACCTTTCGCCACAAATGTCGATGCAACGAATGAGATGGAAGAATGCTTACAGAAGAAGTCAAATCATCGGCTTTCAAAGTTTTAGCAAGCCCAAAATCCCCTGCTCGAACAAAATATGATAAAGGATAACATCAACGAGGCTTTACTCGAGCTAGAAATTACAACAGCAACGAAATGAAGCTTACCTAGACGAATATCTTGATCTTTGGTGAGAAAGATGTTGGAGCACTACCAAGATAAATAAACCATATAAATCATTCAGGCAGACAAAAAGAAACCTCGAAATACGACTAGGCTTAACACCGAAACGCTTACTTTGAGGTCCCGGTGGAGAACAAAACCAGAATGAAGATACTCGACTGCCAACAACAGCTGAGTGAACCACTTCAACAGTTTCTGCATCTCATCATTATAATCGATTCTTAGCCGGCTATGAAAAAACAGGATGAAAATAAAACAAAACAAAGTATATCTGAGAAACATCACAAAAAAGGGAAAGACACAAACCTCCTCAGGAAAGTATTGGCCATTGGCTTTCTTCATAAGCTCAGCCCTATTCAGTTATCATCACCAAACATCTGAATCAAATTCGACGAAACCATCCAAGCACAACAAACACGACATACGCAAATACTTACATGTCACCACCTTCACAATATCCAGTAACTATGCAAACAAAGCAACCCTGCATACAAGAAGCTAACTAAATGCCCAAAACATAGCACACTAATCACAAAATGTTACTATCTTTTGCTGACATTACCTTCTCCACCCAAGCTTCCTTGAACTCGACGATGAACGGATGCTGCAGCCGAGCAATTAGGGCCATCTACACACCCAAACACCACCACAATA
This sequence comes from Salvia hispanica, assembly GCF_029641045.1. Taxonomy (NCBI): domain Eukaryota; kingdom Viridiplantae; phylum Streptophyta; class Magnoliopsida; order Lamiales; family Lamiaceae; genus Salvia; species Salvia hispanica. The sequence continues at coordinate 2,935,776 of NC_142696.1, forward strand.
AGCTCACCATTCACACACAAAATTCACCCTCCAACGTATCAAACAAGATGAAATTTTGAAATGGCCATCTACACATCCAAACACCACAAAATGCAAGCACACTAAAACACCATTTTACATAACAAAATTCAACCTCCAACATATCAAAAAGATGAAATTTTGAAATGACCCTTTTGCCAAGAACAGTAAGAACAACAAAAGCAACCCTACACCTCAAAAATATAGAGGAAAAAATCAATAGAAACAACCTCTTGATGAGCTGATCTCCTGCAACGTTCTGTTTGTCTAGCTAATCGAATCTTCTTCAGCACATACCTATTAAATTACCAAAAAAATAAAATAAAATCCATATTTCTTCGAAAATCAAGAAAATTAAGTGATGGGTCTTAAAAAAATGACATCTTTCTCGATCTTACTTTTTCCTTTCCAGCTTGTGATTAACCAAAATGGCTGCACCAAAAGCTCCACGCCCAATCTGCTCCATGATCTCATAATGATCCATTTTTGACTCCATCCTCTCAGCAATCTGTCCACATAAAAAAAGGGGGGAAATTGAAAACTCTTGAGAGTGAAGAAATTTGTGATATTTATTACTGCGAAAGCGAATGAACTGAAGTGGTGCAGGCAGTGGCAATGTGCATGAGCGCAATAAATGAAGATTGTGAAATTAATTAACCTAATCTTTGGATTTTCTGCAGATTAGATTGAAATAATTTGTTGAGTAGAAGAGATTCAACAGACTAAATCATCGGAAATGAAGGTAGCATTGAAATGCAGTTAAATCTGGGCACTTATTTTTTTATGGGTTTAATTATAAAGCTGGGAAAAGTTAGAGATGAGAGAATATATGCTTCTGTCTGAGTTTAAATTATGTTTAATCTATACTTTATTAGGTTTGTCACATACTCCACATTATTATTTTATACTGATAAGATTTAGCTTTGTTTGGTTTTGTAGTAGTAGTACTATATAAATGGTAAATAATTAAGAAAAGATTAGCTTTTTTATTAGATATTACTAGTACATAATTATTTTCAAATCTATTTTAATTTGTTTTGTTATAGTATGTCTTTATATAATATATAATAATATAATCTCTTTTTTATTGGGGACTGACCGAAATGGAAAAGAGTGACTCTTAATGGGGGACGGAGGGAGTAATTAATAATAATAAATATTTATATAAATATAATCCAATTCAATTTAAATTTTAGGAGCATTAATATGTACATAGTACAGTTTATAAATGATACTCAATTTACCACAATTATTACATTATGTCATAATTAATCGTCTATGTGCAAGCAAATTATAAATGATACTCAATTTACCACAATTATTACAATATGTCATAATTATATCATCCAACAATATTTTATGGGTTTGGCAAATAATTTATGTATTCAGTGAGATTTTGTTTTGGTGTGTATGCAAATAATTTATGTAATCCAATGATATTTTGTTTTGAAATATCTCTAATTGTTAAATAATTATTGAAATGCAGTGAGATTTGGTTTTGGTGTATCATGGATTTTTGTGTTATACATTCATTCAATGGAATTCTCTTGTTATTTTTTTTAAATAATTAAACAATATTGTGTGTATGCATAATTGCATATCATCATCATCATTACTTGATAGAATCATAATGTATTCACCTATACGCCATTAATAATTGTAAATGTTTCGTGTGTTGCTCGACAATATTTATTACGAAATTGAACATTCAATTTACTATTTTTCGCACTATTTGTACACACTAGTTTGAGGTTAAGTGCTATTCATATATACAAGGATGTCGCATGTTAAATGCGACGACAAAAAATAGTGAATTTAATACACAAAATAAATTGAAAGTGAATTATGTATATAATAAATTTTCGTGTAGTTTGAACTTTGATAAATTATTTCGTTATAAAATTATTTAATTTAGTACACAAGTTGCTTCGCTGCATTCAATATGACATTCAATACGACGTCGGTTTAGTTGGTGTCTGATAGTGGCACATAAGTAAGTCATCAAGTCGTACTAATAACAAAATCTATAAATTAATAATTAAAAAATCTCAACCAATTTTAAAACTAATATGCAAAATTGAAATTTAGAAAAAATTACAAATTTAGAGACAAATACCACTTTGATTAATGCATGAACTTTAACAATAGGTTTGAACGTTGCTTGAAATGTAAGTAAAACAATTACTCCATAATTGTAAATGAGCATTATAGATTTAGTGGGTCGGCCAACCAGACTAAAAGGTCTATATTCACATATAATAATGAAAATGGGTGAAGTACGCCAATTGGCGCACTTTAGCGTGAAGCGTGTGATTTTGCAAGCCGGATTGGCCATCAATGTTGGGCCGGCTATCATGTCTCTTCCCTTTTCGTTGGCATTGTCTATCATGCGCACATGGTGCTTCCCGGAAAAACAGTACTGCCGGATTGCAAATTGTGCGTGTCAGATCATTATTGTGACGCCATGTTGCGATGAGCTCAAATATATCTTCAGTGTGTTATGGGTAAGAATCATCTCAACATCAGAATGAATATTTGACACTGTTCATAAAGACATGAACACGATTTTATAAATATTGACACGACCTGATAACGCGACGAATATCCAATTGTTGGCCAATTTTTTTTAGTTAATTGTGGACTTCTTTTTACTATTTCCAAATACAAAAATTTCACGTAAAACCGAACCAATATTAATTCACTAATCTATATTCTATGATAGGGGATTACAATAATATGACAAGAATTATTGAGAAATTGAATAAAATGGGCCGAGCTTTTGTGAATAAGATTACTATCAATTGAAAGTTATACTTATGGGCTAAGTCCGTATATTTTGTTGGGCCCATCTAGTAGAGGTGAAAATTAGTGAAATTGCGAACTAATACGATTCGCCATATTTCATTTATCTTTTACTCTTCTAATTATTCAATTTCAATTAATAACACTCCAATAATTTTTATTCTCTTACTTTATCAATTTACATGAAATTTTATGTCTCACTTTCAACACTATTGCTAGTGGATGGAGCCCTCAAAGAAAATTACTTTCCCCGTCCCCCAAAAATATGGACATATAAAACGGCACGAGAAATAATGTATAATTTAGAAAATAAGAAAAAAGAAAAAAAAATAATCATAATATTGTTAGTGGAGAATGAATTGGTAATAAATCTGAACAAGTGATAAATACCTTAAGATAATGTTCAACTAATAAATAAGATAGTTGAGAGATATAATATGAGATAAACTAAAATAAAGTTCTAAGATCAAAAAGACCGAACATCACACAAGTTTTTTTAGGACAACATGCAGAAATAATATTGAAACATGATCACAAATAACTAATCAATTAAACACATTTTGATGACGTCATCATATCCTTAAACTCGTCGAAATCAATAACTCCATCACAATTCTTGTCGTAAACCCTTATCATATTCCTACACTCTTCCAAACTCTTCATCTTCAACAGACTCATCCTCGTCTTCGCCATCTGCAGATCCTCGCAAGATATGAAGCCATCCCCGTCGACGTCGAAAACCTTGAAGGCCTTCCGCAGATCCTCGCGGCTGTCGCTGCCCTTGGCGATCGCTCCGTAGAAGAACATGAAATCCACGTAGTCGAGATCGTTTCCGCCTACGAGCTTGTCGAGGTCTTTCGACGTCGTCTGGATCCCGATTCCGTGGAGAAGGGTTTGCAGCTGGGAGACGGTGATTCGGCCACGGTTGCTCTTGTCCAAGCTCTTGAAGAGGGTGAGGAGATCGTCGCTGCTTACTGGTGACGTGGCCTTGTTCTTGCCTTTGCCTATGTTCTTGAAGAGGGTGTGGAGATCGTCTGTGCTTATTGATGACATGATTTGAATTAATGGATTGGAGATTGTGATTTCCTTTTTTAAGGGTTTTGGTGTGTTGAGTTGTTGTTTATTATGTAGACATTGGATTGCAATGGAGCATAATAGATTACAGTGTACAATATTCTGAATTATGGTAATTTCATCGATCATATTCTAAATTTTATACCCCCGGTCTCCTAAATATTGTACACACTGATTCAACACGGATTATAAGAAATAGTATAATGAAAAATTAGTTGAAAAAGTTAATGAATCGTGTGTATAACTCTTAGGTGAGTGAAAATGTGGAACATGGTGTCTGTTACTAGAAATCTCATGTTAGAAATTTTATATTTAATTTTATGGAACAGACGAAACTGACAAAATGTGAGAAACTTACAACTTTCAAGAATAGAGGGAGTACTAATATTTATCAATTATCAATTATGCTCCAACCTTTAGTAACTATAACAACTTTATTAATGTTAGATTTATATAATATGATTTTGCGAATTCTTTATATAGATTTACAGATAGGATTAAAATGATATGTAATAATCTTCAGAATTCTTTCATAATCTTCAACAGCGTGGTTGTAATAATCTTCAAACTGTGTCGTTAATTACCATTCCTTTGATACCATTTTCGAATTCTTAATATTTTCAGATAGGGAAAATGATCTATCATGATCTCAACTGGTTTGTAATCAATTATAACCCTTTCGTCTACGAAAAATACGAAAAATAGTGTGGGTTGAAGATGAGGTGATTTTTAATTAATGATCTATCATGATCTCAACTGATTTTCAATCAGTTATAACTCTTTCTTACATTATTTTCTCTCTTAATTTAATTTACTAGTCTTCATTTTAATTATTTATTACTATTATTTTTTAAAACTAGTACAAAAAAACATCTCTATTAACATGAAACAAAGGGAGCAACTTGTAACCCCTATCTTAGAATATAGATTTAGTTGCAAGTGAATTAACATTGGTTTGATTTGTACATTAAATTTTGTATTTGTAAATACATAAAAAATGTCCACAAATAACTCAAAATGAAAGTGGCCTACAATTGGATATTCATCGTATGATCATATTGTGTCATTTCCGGTTTGCCACGTGGCAGTGCCTTTCATAAATGTGTACATAAAATCCGTGACATTCCAAAATGTTCAGTTTTATAGAACAAAGGAAGTAATATAAAATATTAAGAAGGGATGAATACCTTAAAATGATGTTCAATTCGTCATGCAAAATAATAGTGATAGATGAAATTTGTCTAAGATAAAATTAATCATATGAGTGAAGATGAGATACATTGCTGAAACAGACCAAGAGACATTAAAACAAGATACATTCCTAAATTAGAAGTCGAAGCACATGGAGGCCGTTTGGACAAAAAGCTCCTAAAAGAGAAACTCAAAATGGATTAAAATTAAAACGAAATTAAAACAAGATGAAAATCACAAATCACAACACAAAATCAGAATTAATTGCTAGTAAAATCCATATCAAAAGGACTGAAAATCAGAATGTATTGAAACATGATAACAAATAAATCTTGGATTCCAATTTTGCCCTTCAAATAAGAAATCAGTCAAACACCACTAGATGACATCATATCCTTAAACTCGTCGAAATCAATAACTCCACCAGAATTCTTGTCATACACATGGATCATGTCCCTAACATCTTATAAAAATGTCTATTTTTATAGAATATAAAAATATTAACAAGTGATAAATGCCCTAAGATGACCTTCAATTCGTTATGCCAAATAATAGTGATAAATGAAATTTTGTCTAAGATTAAATTAGTCATATATGAGTGAAGGTGAGATACACTGCAAAGACAAATCAAAATACATTATCATGAATCGAGCTTTTAAAAAAATAACAACCTTTAGTCACAAATAAGCATGCTTAAAAAGCTCCAAAAAGAGAAACTCAAAATGGATTAAATTAAAACGAAATAAAGGCAATACGAAAATTACAAATCACGACATGAACAAGAGCTACTCCTAACTTGATCCAGAATTGCTAGTAAAATCACACAAATTTATTATAGTACTTATAATAATGTATTGAAACATGACTACAAATAAATCTTGGATTCCAATTTTGCCCTTCAAATAAGTAATCAATCAAAATTCAAACACCACCAGATGACATCATATCCTTAAACTCGTCGAAATCAATAACTCCATCAGAATTCTTGTCGTACACATGGATCATGTCCCTAACATCTTCCCGGCTCTTCTTCTCCATGAAACCCATCTTCGTCAGAGCCATCTTCAGCTCCTCACAGGATATGAAGCCATCGTCGTCGACGTCGAAAACCTTGAAGGCCTGCCACAGGTCCTCGTCGTTTTCGTTGGCGATGGCTTCGTACAAGGACAAGAAATCCGCGTAGTCGAGATCGGTTCTGGGCACGAGCGTCTGGAGATCTTCCAGCGTCGTCTCGATTCCGATTCGGTGGAGAAGGGCGTGCAGCTCGGAGATGCTGATTCGGCCACTGTTGTCCTTGTCCAAGCTCTTGAAGAGCTTCTGGAGATCGTTTGTGCTTATTGATGACATGATTTTCAATTTTAATCGAGTGTGATTTTTGATAGTAGTAGTATTCTCTTGTTGAAATTTATAGATATTGGATTGGATTGTAGCATAATAAATTACAGTGTAATATATTCTGAATTTTAGAAATTTTATAAATCGTATTCTTAAATTTAGTCTCTCCGTCTCTCAAATATTGTAATTTCGATGTAATATGTTTTGAATTTTATAATTTTATCAATCTGATTCTTATACTTACTCCCTCCATTTTAGATATATAATTAAAAGTCAGTGAAATATGATTCTTACTTTTATATATTGATGTATTTATTAAAGAAAATCAATCAGCTTTTTTTTATTGCGCAAAGATGGCTAGAATCACATAAGCCATCTTTACAATAAATATTGACTCATTAATTTGGAAATTAAAAGAGTGGAATACTAAAGCAAACAAAAATTTGATACTACATCTCATACGGGAGTGTTATATTGCTAACTCATAACTTAATTGCTAACTATAATTAAATAATAGCCATTAGATATTCAAATTAAGGGATTAGATCATCAACCCTGAAATGGCAATACGATCAACGAAAAACGTCAATAAGGCCATAGGATTAATTCCAAAAAATATCAATAGGGGTATTAATGTCAATGAACTACAAAATTAGTTATAACTAACTTTTAAAAGAAATCCCAAAACTTTAAATTCATATAACATATATCAAATTAAAGATAATTTCATAAGGATTACAACGATATCCTACATGCATATGTTCTGACGTCAAAATTTGAAAAAAATACGAAATTTTTTATTTTTTTCGGACAACAGAAATGTCAACATACTATATAAAATATGTCAATATAATATATGTAGAATGTCAATATAAGCCATGGGTTAACATTCTTAAAGCATTGTGTTGACATTCTCAAAGCATTGTGTTGATATTTTCGAAACACTATATTGACATTTTCATCCAAAACCCTAATTTTGAGTTTTTTTTTATCTTTTTTTATTTTATTAATAAAAATGAAAATTACACGCGGCAAATTGTAGACCACACGTTTTCTAAAATCCTATGACCTTAAATTAGTTGTAGTTAGCAATTAAATAATGAGTTAGCAATTGATCACTCCCCACATCTCATATTACTAAATTCAATGGTATAAATATTTAGTAGAGATTTAAAATCACATCTAATGTTTTCATTGACTAACCTTCAAACGTCCAAAAATGAATATGACTCGACTACCTTGAGACAAACAGAGTATAATTAAGAAAAAAATTGATAAAATTAATAAAAATCAGAATCTAATCACCATAATTTATTATGCTCTAATCCAATATTTCATCAAAAAAATATGAAAACCCTAAAAAAAGAAATCAATCACATTATTCTCCAATAAATAAAATCATGTCACCAATAAGCACAGACGATCTCCACATCCTCTTCAACAACTTGGGCAAGAACAAACTCACCTCATCGCCAATAAGCAGCGACGATCTCCTCATTCTCTTCAAGCACTTGGACAAGAGCAGCACTGGCCGAATCACCACCTCCCACCTGCAGAATCTTCTCCGGGGAATCGGAATCCAGGCGACGTCGAAAGAGCTCAAGAAGCTCGTGGACGGAAGCGATCTCGACTACGTGGATTTCTTGTTCTTCTACGAAGCCATCGCCAAAGACAACGGCGAGGATCTGCGGAAGGCCTTCGAGGTTTTCGACGTTGATGGAGACGGGTTCATATCTTGTGAGGAGCTGGAGATGGCGCTGACGAAGATGGGGTTCGTGGAGAAGGAGAATTTGGGGGATTGTAGGGATATGATCCGTGTGTATGACAAGAATTTTGATGGATTTCTTGATTTCGACGAGTTTAAGGATATGATGTCATCATGAGATCAAGTGTACATTTGTCCTAAAAGTTAAACTTGTGTGTTTTTTAGTCATTTTAACTTGGATCTTAGTTTGTTAAGCAATTCTGAATCGACTGATTCTGCTCGATCGGGCTTGCGGACTAAAAGTCTCTTAACGGGTGGCGGGGTTTGAACCCGTGACCTCAAGGTCACCACAGCTCTGCGCTGCCAACTGTACTACAACCGGCCGTTAGTATCTTCTTGCTTCTTCTTTTTTTGTTTCTTATCCATTTTTAGTCTGTTTTTAGGAGAATTTCCCCCCAAGCGGCCTCCATGTGGTTCGATATCCAATCACTGCTTCTCACTTTGTTATCTTGTAATTTAGGTGTATTTTGAAGGAGTCGTTTGGTTATCATGTTTACTTGTGTCTTAAGACCAGCATTTCTAATTTAAAAGGTCAGTTTGGGATAATGTATTTTCACCCCTCTTTACAATGTAGTATCTCATGTTAACCCATGTGACTAATTCAAATCTAGAACTAATTTTGATTTATCTCATATTCTACTTCAATATGAACTTGTTTAAAGAATCGAACATTATCTTAGTATGGATATGAAATACACTTAATTGCACAAAATACAGAAACATACAGTTTATGTCATATAAAAATCGCATCTAATAATTTCTTTCATAGATTTAATGCTACAAATATTTCATAGAGATTTAAAGCACATGTAATATTTTCATTTCAGTGATTGACTACGATATGCGATGTGGTTATCAAATTTGATTAATCTTAATCAACAAGACTAATTACATCAAGAGCAATTAACAAATTAATTGATCATAATTCGCTATATTTGGTGCATTTGGCTATAAAATTATCACCACCAAGGATAATTATATAGAGATTTAATGGACAAAGTCTCGTGACTGTCGCGAGATTTGACATAATTCGCGCAATTTGACGTATAATAAATACTATAGCTAAAATACTTCCTCTCCACTAGATGAAATTACCACGACATTAGAAAAGTTAGAATTCACATTCTCAAAAATCAATTAATTTAAAAACTTGAAAAGGTCAAATAGGATTTTTTTTTTTCACACGTACTCGAAGACCTGAAAAATGGTTGTCATTTGTCAAAAGAAAATTCAATTTGAATGGGTCCTCCAAAGCATATGCAGGCAAGTTTCCCTACCTTGTTTCTATGTCTTGAATTTTCTAGGTAGATAATCAAATGAAGAGGTTGCATGAAGCTTTAACAAAATATCTATTTGATTTTATCAAATATAAACTTCAAACTATATTTTTTCAATATAATTAATCAAAATATTATTTTCAGTTTTGTTAAAATTCAGTAACATGTATACTATCTAGAATTTTTGCCAAGGTAGATAATCAAAAGAAGAGGTTGAAGCTTTAACAAAATATCTATTTGATTTAATCAAATATAAACTTCAAACTAAATTTTTTCAACATAATTAATCAAAATATTATTTTCAATATTTTTATTAAAATTCAGAATTTTTGCCGTCGTCGATCAAATTCCGCGACATTATTATAAAAATTTGGTTAGGTCGAATAATTGATCACTACTCTTAATTATTTAGATCAAAATTCAGGATTATTACTAATTAAAGTGTAATTTTTCAATGCAAAATTACTTCCAAAAAACGGATCTTCTTAAAATCGACACTAAATTACTCGAAATCGAACGAACAAAGATTAATTTTGTTATAAGAATGATCAACATTTATAGTTTATACTAGGATTAAATTTTTTTATAATTGAGGAAACTCAAACCGGGGCATGTTAAGGTGCCACCACCCTTTAAAATAACATCATACCATCATTCCTAGCCAATCATTTGTACACGTGGACGAATAATAAGCTGTCATGTGGCAAAAAAAATCCTTCCAAAAAAGACAGCCAGCAATTTGCTGGTCTTCATACAACAATTTTTTTTGTCCAGCAATATTAGATTGTTGTATAGTGTTTGTAATGTTGTTGTGTAACGTTTATAATATTGTTACATAAATAGTATCACGGTTGTCATTTTAACACAGACCAACTCAACCCTCCTAAATTTACTTAATCAAAGATTACTTAATCGTGTTATCATAGAAGTCAAAGTCGCGAAAGCGACAGTTGAAGCTTCTCACATAGACCAAGTAAACTAGCAATTAAATTCCTTCCCCCTTCCCATCTTCTCAACGATTTATCAATGAAACTTGACACAACTTGAGCTCGATCATCCCAGCTGTCTCGGCGGAGGAGGAGTTGACAGCAATCAAATTGGGGAAATGGAGGAGAGGCAACCGGAGCTCGGCGGTGTATGGAAGAGGGTCGTGGTTGTCGGCGGCGGCGTTGCTGGTTCGCTCATCGCCAAAACTCTTCAATTCAGCGCCGATGTAACCCTCATCGATCCGTAAGCCTATTCTTCTACGCATTTCGTCGATCATTTCAACTGCAATATTGTCAATTGTCAATTACTATATCATTTCCTCACAAATCTGGAACTCTTTATACATTGCTAATTAGTTGAGGTTTAAGATGCAATTTATGTAGAATTTAGTTGTGATTAGGCGAATCTCAACACTGAAAGAAGGCGAAGGAGAAAATATAGTCGGTTAGTCGAGGAAATCCGTTGGTAATCATGATTTATTCGCTTTATTTTCACCTTCATATTCAGTAACAGAGCAAACCAGTTGAATAGTGAGAATTTCTCCCTAAATTTTGAGTTTGATCCATTAATCACTAATAAAATTTGAAGTCCTCTGTGTCTATAGTCGTAATTGTTGAGATATTCACGTATGAGTTGCACCATATCGAAAATAGGAAGTAAAACGTACGAGTTGTCACTAGGATTTGGTTAGTTTCCCTTCACGTATATAGTTGAATCTGCAGTGTTACTGGCAGAAGTTGTTTATGCATATTCATATCAGTAACTGAAAACAGGAAGGAGTACTTTGAGATTCCGTATGCGAGCTTGAGGTCGAAGGTGGAGCCGGCGTTTGCAGAGAGATCCGTGATTTATCACAAAGATTATCTCACCAACGGGCGTCTCGTAGTTGGCAAGGCGATAAGCATCTCCAACTCTCAAGTATTGACCTCAGAAGGCCATCAGATTACCTATGACTACCTTGTCGTTGCCACTGGCCACACCGGGTCCTTCCCTCGCACCAGACGCGAGAGGCTCACAGAATTTCGAACAGGTACTGTTTCATAGCTGCAAAAGCCTGTGTAGTCATGTGAGTTAATGTTCTGTTTTCGTGTTGAGACTTGAGATATGATTCATCATAGCTATAGTTGTATAAACGAATCACAATCGTATGTTTTTTTTTCGAGTTGAGACACGATGATAATTCATCATAGGATGAAATAATGCTATTTGGTCAAGAACTAATCTTAGATCTTCACATTCTTGTAAATTGGAAGTTTGTCATAGAGATTTATGTCTAAAATTGTGACAGATTCGTGTATGCAGAGCACGAAGAGATAAGATCGGCCGACTCCATACTGATTGTGGGAGGAGGCCCTGTTGGAGTGGAGCTAGCTGCAGAGATAGCTTTTGATTTCCCGCAGAAGAAGGTCACTCTTGTCCATGAAGGGTCCCGGCTAATGGAGTTCATCGGGGCAAAAGCCGCCGACAAGGCCTTGCAATGGCTGAAGTCGAGAAGAGTAGAAGTTTTGCTGCGTCAATCAATTGATCTCGAAAACCTCTCAGAAGAAAGCAAGACATTCGAGACCTCATCGGGGGAAAGAATTATAGCAGACCGCCTCTTTGTGTGCACGGGGAATCCACCCGCCTCGGATTGGCTGAGGGAGACGTTCTTGAAGGACAGCATCGACCGGTTTGGGAATGTCAAGGTTGATGAGAATCTGAGAGTGAAAGGGTACAAGAATGTCTTTGCAGTTGGAGATATTACGGATGTTAAGGTAAATAGGAGGATTCGTTCATTAGATTTATACAGTGGTTTCAGTTCTCGTTTTATAATTTATTGAGTTATGTTTTAGGAAATCAAGCAAGGGTACTTTGCACAACAACAAGCTATGGTTGCTGCAAAGAACTTGAAAGTGTTGATGGAAGGAGGGCAGGAGAGGAAGATGGCGATCTACAAGGCGAAACCGGGCAAGATCATAGTCTCGTTGGGGAGGCAGGACGCAGTGGCGCAGTTTCAGTACTCAACGTGGATCGGACTGGTGCCCGGTATGATCAAATCAAAGGACTTGTTTGTTGGGAAAACGAGGAAGAAGTTAGGTCTTGATCCTAGGATTGTGGATCATTGAGTTGAGTTTTTGAACCTTTGGTGAGTGCTTCCGTGCTTTTCGAATTTTTCGCTTATCGTTCGTATTTTTTGGCCCTACTACGTTGGCCCAGTTGGTGGGGCGACGATCTCATGACCGTCGTTCAGAGATGTGACGAGTTTGAATCCCACCAACAGAAAGGTTATTAAAAAAAAATGTTTATCTATTCATATTTGCATTTATTTGTTTGTATATCATGTGAAATATCGTACATATATAGATTGAGAGTTTATTCAACTCTAGTGATTTGCTTTGTTTTGGGAGTTGAAAATCGAAATTGAATGTTCCTGCCTCTGGTTTTAGCATCAGAACTTGGATTTTTCTAAGGCAAACTTATGTGTATTTACTTGGATTTTTCTAAGGCAAACTTATGTGTATTTATTTATTTACTCGTATATTTATTTAAGACATTGTACTTACACATCAATTTATTAATAGAATAACTGTATTAAAAATATTTGAAGATTAAAATGACAAATAAAGTGAGTTAAACGAGTCATACACTAAATAAGGCATACCAATTAGCAAAATTTGGTGTAATTCAATCGCAATAATACTACTCCTACTATGGTAAGAAAAATAATGGATAATAGTATTTTACTATAATGATTGAAAATCACCTGGGTTGACCACTATCACAGTAATGCCAGAGGATTTCAGTTTGCGATATATCCTTTCAAATCAGCATTAATTCACTTTGATTCCAATCCTAAACCCTATAATGACGTCATAATAAAATTTTATATTTTAATTTCTCTAGAATCTATTAAATGTTTTTCCAACCCGCATGGTTAGCAAAAAATCCATAAATTTACATTCAAAAGCAATTTTACTACATTAAAAAACAATTTATTCTATATTTACTCAAAAGGAGGGCAACAAAGTTAGATCCACCTTATCACATTTTTCAAACGTACTTCTAAATAAATAAATGAGAAAATATCACTTGATTTTTAAAATAAGCGCAATCTTAATCTTGAGCATCTAGAGAAGTAGCAATTTCATAGCAATCGAAAATCCAGATCTTATACAGATTAATCATTTCTAATAATTACTATTTGACATCAGCATCACCACTGTCAATATCATAAAAATAAATGCGTCCATATATCCCAATAAATAATTATTTTTTAAAAGAAAAATAAATTAAAACAGCTGCTTGATTAGACTGTATGAAAAATACCCAGATATCTGCAGTAGGTCTATCAAAATTCAGATTTCACCTGAAAAAAAATTAAATATTAAATAAAGAGAATTTAAAAGAAAATGTCCTAAAAAGAGATTTGCAGAGGAAAGTACGTACTAAAATTGGGAATATTCTCTCTTTAACGGAAACAAGGCCTTATGTCAACTTCATGCACCTTTTATTAGTACTTTTTTTATGTAAATCAAGATTTTATATAGATTTTGTTTATATTTTAATTTAGTTAGAGAACTTTTCAATGTAAATAAAACAAATGTACAGCTATATTAGGATTCGTCATCATGTTTTTTATTTTTATCGTCGACCAAAATTTATTTTCATCTATTAATTTATTTTAAATCATTCTAAGTAAATAGCCCTATTTCATTTTAGACTAATAATAATTCAACCATTTTATATTTTTTTTTCCTTCTCCTACTTTAGTAACTTTGTATTAAAACTCGTAAATTCACTGTCTAACTTATTTTTTCGAAGCCATTAAATAGAGTAAATTATAATTCTAATTTATTATTTAGATTCTTTTCAACTCAATAAATAGTAATCACGATCATGAATTTCTTTTCAGTCATTCTTCCTGCCAAAATTATTTAAATGCAAAAACTAAACAATCATATTCTACTTTCTCGTACAATAAAATTAGAGATTTTAGAGACAATATGTTCCAATTATGAAAATGGTAATAAAGAGAAAAAATGTAGTTGAACTAGTATTAAATCCCACGTTATGGAACAATCTAAGAGCATTTCTAAGGGGAGAGGTAAACTAATATGAATACCATATTTACCTTTTCTTTATGAAAAAATTATTCTCCAAGGGGAAATTATTTGAGAAGGTATTATATTTTTTCCCATTTTGAAGAGGTATCTTTACCTCCCCATCAATGGAGAGGTAAAATCTTATAACTACCATATTTGTCTTCTTTTCATAAAAAAAAACCTTCTCCAAGGGGAAGGTATTTGACAAGGTATTACACTTTATATTTTTTAATATATTTTGTACTATTATTTTATTTTTAAAAAATAATTTACCTTACTATTACCTTTTTCCTTTGGAATGTGTTACTACTTTTTAGAAGGGTATCCGTATATTTCACTTTTTTAAGTTTCTATATGCCTTCTCCCTTTGGAGATGCTCTAGCAAAGAATATGTGCTGGAAGTGTTCAATTAATTGATCGTATTAACTTGTTATGAAATTATAAGATTACACGGCATTAGAGATCTTCCAATATTAATAGCACTAGAAAATAATATGGGAATATGGAGTACAATAGAATGTTGAGGGAAGGTAGTGACGTTGTAAGTGTCAGTGTCACCTGAAACGGCGCCGTCCCTCGAATCACAACAGCTACGCATTTAGTACTATCCACCAAAGCCTTTTATTTGAGAATTAATACAGTATCACATCACACAAAATCCCTCTTCATATATTCAAAAAATGGCTGCTTCAGCAATCATTTTTCCGCCCAAATTTCCCTCTATAAATCTCCCCTCTCCACCCATCTCTCTCCTCATCCTCTCCCCAAATTAATCTCACTGCAAAACCCTCTCATCTCAGCCATGTCAAAAACCATCTCCATCTTGCTCCTCTTAGCCCTCCTCCTCCAACCCTTTGCTGGTCTCCTCTCTCTCCCTCTATCTCTCATGAAATTGTAATTCAAAAACTGCTTTTTAACATGGTTTTATCTTCATGTTTTGCAGAATGCAGCAGCAGGGGAGCCAGCTCCATGGAGATTATGCACAAACAGGTATGTATATATGTATATATGTATATATCCTACACACTAATGCACACACAAAAACACACATGTATGTAATATATGGTTTTCTTGATTTGCTGCAAATTTTGATCAGTTGTTCATGGAGATGAAGAAGAAGATGGCCTTGAAGAAGCTGATCCTTGACCACGGCCCCTCTGGCAAGAACGAGTTGCCGGAAGATTGGCAGCTCAGGGGGGTCCCGGCCGGCCCCGACCCGTTGCACCACAACGGGCGTGAGCCGAAGAAGCCACAAACTCCATGATTTCAAAATGAACAACGGAAAATAGAAAAATGCTCTGTTTTTTTGGTTATCTAAAGTCATCATCTATGTAATATAATATCCAATCAATGCAGGCAGATTATGTAATATCCAAATCACTACTACTTCAACTTTGTAAACCAATCTACTTTTATATATATAAATCAATCTCTATTTCAATCAAGAAATCAAATTGGCAAGAATTCGCAATTATACCTTATCTCATTTGACAAAAGCTGCAGCATTTTATGTATATTCTCTGCATCAAAATGAGACCTATCTCCGGCTACGAACTCGTGAATGGTGCAATCGATCTCGATCAAACTGATCCCGGGCTGCTTCTGCAGTCCGCGATCCTTCATCTTCCTCCTCACCTTCCCTGCCCCGCCCCAGCTCCCTGTTGCTGCGTAGATGTTCGACAGCAGCACGTAGTTAAAGTGGCCGTCTGGATCCGTTTCGCGTATGTAATCCATCACGGTCTCAGCAAGGTCAATGTCACCGGAAGCTCTGCAGGCTGCCAGCAGAGAACCAAACACAACCTCGTTAGGCTTCATCGGCATCCCCTCCACCACCCGCATCGCATCTCTCAGCCTCCCTGCACGGCTGTAGAGATCCACAACGCATCCGTAGTGCTCGATTCTTGGCTTAATTTTGTGAGCTCGTGTCATTTCTGCAAAGAGTTTCAGCCCCTCCTCGACTAGGCCCGCGTGGCTGCAGGCGGTGAGAGCTCCGGTGAAGCTCACACCGTCCGGTTCAAAACCGGATTCCTGCATCAGGTGGAAGTAACGCAGAGCTTCCTCTGCATATGCATTGCAAGCTAAGCCAACTATTATCGAATTCCACGAAACTAGGCTCCGTTCGGGCATTGTATCGAACACTTGACGCGCGAATTCAACACAGCCACATCTACAGTACATATCGATCAACGAATTGTGAACCCTAATATTATCCCTAAATTCACGCTTTGAAACAAATCGATGCAGCCAAAGCCCCAATCCCAGTGTTCCTATGTTAGCAACAGCAGAGAGCACCGAAACAATCGTCACGAAATCAGGATCGGCACCGGCCAATTGCATCTCTTGAAACCACCCCAACGCCTCCTCGAACTTCCCCTTCTTCACGAAACCATCAATCAGCACAGTCCAAGACACAGCGTCTCGTTCCGGCATTTCGTCGAACAGCTTGACCGCATCCCCAAATTGGCCATTCCTCATGTAGCCATTAATCATAGTGTTCCAAGACACCTTATTCCTCATATCCATATGATCAAAGACCAATCTCGCCGATTCAATTTCCCCAATTTTCGAATACATGTCGATCAGAGACGTACCGACCTTCACATTAGCGACATCCAGCCCGATTTTTCGCGCGTAGCCATGAATTGAGGGACCGAGCGAGGAGCCCTGCGATGGGTGATGTGCGCAGCCGGAGAAGAGAGTGATGAAGGTGATGTGATTTGGCTCGATTTCGGATACGCGCATACGGTTGAATTGCAGTATTGCTTTCGATAAACGGCCGTTTTTGCAGTGGTGAGCTATGGAAGAAGTCCATGAGGCAGTATCGGATTCGAAAGAATTGTTGGGATTGATGGTCTGGGAGCTTTGAAAGGAGCTGCGGTGGAGGTGGCGGCGATCTGGAGAATCGGCAATCGGCGGCGGTTGGCGGAGAGGCGGTGGTTTGAAGGCGGGAATGCTCATTGTTTCGAAATACAGTTGAAAATCGTTGAGATTACGGACTTCCTTTTATAAGATAAATATTTTTAGTTGTTTTACTCAATATATTTATATACTATGTTTTATTAAAACCTAAAAAGATATTTGAATTTTATTAATTTTATGAGACTGGTGTAGATTATTTTCCCAATTCATCATTCATAAGAAGATTGTTTAAAGCCAACATTTAGTTTAGTAGTGGATAAATTCTTAAAAATAACGGTTAGATTGATTTGCAATTTTAGAATGATTTATTAAATGTTATGATTACACCAATACTTTTAGATCACCACGGCACAATAGCTCAGTGGTATTCCTCGCCTTTGTAAGGTCCAGAGACGAGAGTACGAATCTCAAACCTACCAAATAAAATAAAAACAACACTTTTTAATTGGATTCTTTTTCTTTCTTTTTAAAGATCAATAATAATTTTTATGTAGCTTGATTAAAAATATCGAGTTTAATCTAGAAAAAGATTTTATGTAAAAAAAAACAATCGTTTAGAGTATATGCAACACGAATGTGTTATCCAAATCATCGTCTATACATGTAACCTTCCAACGAATATTTGTTCACAAGCGTCAAATTAAAGTTTATAAACTCAAATCCGTTGAAAGTTCAAAATATTAACTACAATCAAACCGAGTGTTTCGGTAGCTTGGTGGCGAGCCGGCGAGGGACCTCTAGTATCAAGGGCGAGCTTCACCAACCCGAAAATCAACGACCTTAGAGTGGAACTCGTTATCGAGAAGGAGGTTGAAGGAGTGGACGAAGCTATAGTGTGCCATTGAATGCAAGTACACAACTTCTCCAGCTACATCAAGGCCAATGCTAAGAGTGAGGCTCAAAATTCACCATCTCCCAATAGTTCCTTCTTATACTAGAAGCCTCTCGGTTCCGACACTAAAGTAGTTTAAGTAAGAGGGATACGAGATGGCAGACACAGAGAGAGAGTGTGGCTTTCGTTTGAAAACCGATCGTCCCTTCGTCTATCAACACGCCCGGGTTCCATCTTCGAGCGCGAAGTTGCAAAAAAGGCCAAAAATTAAAAAGGTTCCGTTGCCGGGAATCGAACCCGGGTCTCCTGGGTGAAAGCCAGATATCCTAACCGCTGGACGACAACGGAATTTATGTTAGACGCTGTACTCCACATGTTTTTGTAGTGTTTCCTTTCGAGGATTTATTAGTTCTAGAAGGAGCAGTTAATACTGTATGATTTCCAATAATTTTTGAAAAACTAGAGTTTATTCGATCTTTCATTCTATTTTCTCTTGATTCGGTTATTCTTATAGGAATTGGGCATCATTTTATGTCTTGATTTAGTGTTATGCTCGTATCTCGTATAAGTAAATATCGGTAGTGACACTTTAATTCCGTTTGTCTACATGTTCCACCTCATTGCCAATTGTTTAGAAGCTATAAATTAAAGTGTAATCCAACGCCAATTAGTTTACAACTTATTAGTATTGATCCAAAAATAAATTCGAGTGGATATGCTCGGCTCAAAGCTAACAATAATAAACTAATATGGAGTCAACGGTTCTGACACAAATAAAATACACAATTTCATCACAACAAGGATTGTTGCACTAAAAATCCCACCAAAATGGGAAAAAAAAGGAGATCCAAAATTTTCACAATTACTCTCTAAACATCAACCAATCTCCTCACATACATTTCTTTCACATGTACTAAATGCAAAGCGATTGATGATTCTTGTTTATTTTCCACCACATATGTATTAATCACTCATACACCATGTTGACACTATGTGATGCTTCAATACTAGGACTCCTCTTCACCTTCTCCCGACTAGCCTGCCGGTTCATCTCCGGGTCGGGTTTCTTGAACTTCGCCTTCGTCGCGAGTACCTCCACAGAGTCTGCAATCTTCGTTGTGCACGCAACGATCTCAATTAGCAGGGACGCCACCGTTACCACCGGGACTATGTCGAGGAACTCGGTGTCGTGCCATAACCCTGTTTTCAGCAGGGCCTTTAGGGTCTTGCCCGCGGCCTTCGCCTCCGCGATGTGTTTCTCGCTGGCCACGGGGCAAGTCATCGACCGAAGCCCGATAGCGACGTCCGTTAGGGCTAAGGCGCATTCAGAGCTGATCTTTGTGCAGAAGTCTTGGATCTTCGTTCGAAGCTCCAATGGCGTCTGCACATCCGAGACGAGGTAGCAATTGAGCGCGTCGATCTTGTACGCGCATTCCCTGGTGCCCGACCCGATCTTGAGGTACTGGTTCCACGGGTGACGGTACCGGAACTTGCCGTGCCTCGGCTCCCACCGCGCGAAATTGACCTGCACGAGCAATTAATTTAGTCAAAATCAAGTTGAGTCGAGTCAAATGTAAAGGTATGACTTTGATGTTTTCGCCGCGTTGAACAATATCGTCTTTATATTAGTACTGATTTAGACGATGTTGTCTTTTGAGCACTAGCATGACCCCTTCCAATGATGCTAGTGTCCATCAGACAATATCGTCTTAGTAACAGTGACATAGACGATTTTGTCACGTGGGCTTGCAGGGCCACTGGGTGGGCCAATTCAAATTTCGAGATCTATTTTGCAATTCAACTACTCACCAATGAGTCCTCCGTGCTTTTGGATATGAGTACACTTTTGAAATCTTTGAGTGGTGCTAGATTTTTGTCGTATGATTCTTGGAAATATACACGTCCAAAAGCTAACATAAATAGAAAAAATAATCACATCAAACACTCTTAGATCAACTCAATCTCTAACAAGTAAACATTAAATTTCATTAGAAGAATCTATTACCTTCTAAGTAGCATGCTAGTTTCTCAATATTGGCAGCGGTGTGTCGATGAAGATCTTTGCCGGCCCAAACAGGGCGGACGAAAATGCAGATTAAAATGGCGACGCAGCCGCCGATCAAGATGGTGGTCAGCCGCCGGTACGCCATGTCAAATACGACATCGTCTCGATACCCAGACACCGATATCAGACTGAACGTCAGGATGAACACTAGAAACCCATAATCGTATCTTGCCCTAATCTTCGGATAGAATCGGCAAAACGTCGCCGTGGCAGCTGCAAATTAACAACACATTAATTTTTACAATTTACACACTTATTTATTATTATTACATATCTACTCTTCTATAATAAATTCAAAAAAAATCAAAATAAATATAGTTGATTTACAAAATTTTATTTTTATAATTGAATATTGCATAATTATCTCGAAAAAAACTGAAAAAATTACATGCGAATTTATTACTACTATAAAATTTTCAATTTTAACACTTTTAATATATACTCTACTATTTTCGAAAATTCTAATAGAAAAATAATATAATTAGTAATAAATCAGTTTAAACAAAATCGGATTATTTTGATTAAAAAATTTAAGGGCATTATATATGTACACAAAATTTATGTACATTAATTACCTATGATGCAAACAGACACCCCGATCAAAATGACCTCGACTTTCTCCGGTGCCAAGCTGGCCAAATCGTGTGTCCCAACACCTAGCGCTCCGCCCAGCAACGTCGCGAGCGCTCGGTTCACTCCTTTCCCCAACGTCGCTCCTGCAAAATTATTTAACACAAACATTAAAAACCGAACAAAGGTAAATACTCCCTCCGTCCCACATAATTTTACCCATTTCACTTTTACCATTTTTGGTAGTAGACCTCGTATTCCACTAACTCATTTCTACTCGCATTTTATTATAAAACTAATACTTTAAAAGTAGGACCCACGTCCCACCAACTATTTCAACTCACTTTCCATTACATTTCTTAAAACCCGAGCCGGGTCAAAGTGTGTAAAATTATATTGGACGGAGGGAGTATTCAACTTAATTAAGTAAGTCTGACCAACTGTTATCACCAATTGGTTTTAAGATGAAATGACCCAGCCAACTTACCAACGGAAAACTCGAAGACGACGACGACGGTCATGACGGCCCACATTGCGTTGACGCCGAATCCGTCGAAGAAGAAGTCGAAGTAGTAGAGGAGAGAGATCGCGGCTATGGCTAACCCGACTTTGAATGCGTGGACGACTCGTCTCGGATCTTCCTTGGCTAGTCTCTTGCCTTCTTTTCCGACGCCGGCGACCGCGCTCGAGATCTTCTCGAAGCGGGCCTTGAACCAGCCTTTGACTCTCTGCATAATTGACGCTTTTTCTTGATTTTGATTTTGATTTTGATTTTCCACCTCCATTTTCAGGTAAAGTCGGGTTTACGCTTTTTTTTGAAGTTAGGATGAAAATGGTGTGTGTTTGTTGATTTGGAGAGGGAGATGGATTTTATAGAATGGGAGGCGGGCTGGCGGGCTGAGGGTGAGCACACAGATACCCGTGTGGGTGTGTGTGGGTGTATCTAGGCACCGTCCAGCTCGGATTGTGTTTTTTTTTACAGCTGCACAAATTTTTATATGCTTGGTTTCTTCACTGTTGACTAATAAATGGTGAGATTGACTACCATGTTTTTTTTTGTTTTTGTTTTTTAAATTTAATGCTTGTTATAGATAATGAGATATAGTTATGGGTGTGAAATGGATGATGGTTCTATCTTGTGTAACCAAAGTAATTTTTTTTTTTCATTCCATCGTGCTAATAAAATAATTTACTTTTAGGCAAAGTTCACTACTAGAATACTAGTGGCGGATCCATAATACAAATTGTTTGCGGCGTGAGGTGAAGTAGTGGCGGATCCATAATACAAATTGTTTGCGGTGTGAGATTTTCTTAGTGGCGGATCCATAATACAAATTGTTTGCGGCGTGAGGTGAAGTAGTGGCGGATCCATAATACAAATTGTTTGCAGCGTGAGATTTTCTTAGTGGCGGATTCATAATACAAATTGTTTGCGGCGTGAGGTGAAGATGAAGTGCTATATTTTAGTGAAAAGTGAAATTGTAATTTCAAATATAAAAATATTTTAATAGTAAAATGTAGTATTACTTTGATGGTTTTTCTTAAAAAGTGCATGTTGGGATTGAAGGACGATTATGATATTTCTGATTGACCCTAAAGTAAAATATGGTCGTCCTTTATCTTATGTCACTTTCTAAGTATTGAACAAACGCAATATTATGTTTTTACATAAGCTTTAAATATGGTTTTCCAACTCGCCAATTTAATTTTTTGAAGTGTGCCCATCTCATAATTTTTTGAATAAAACACACTAAATGATAGTATCAAACTTTGGATTTAAAAATGGTTTAAAAGTATATACCCTTATGATCGATATTGAAATACTCCTATTATGAATTTGAAAATGGTTTAATAGTATGCAAATGTCAAGATTAATATGGATTTTTTTAGTGAAAATGATGTTTTAACAGAGCATGAATTATTTTGCGAGACTTGTAATTAATTTCATTTGAGAGTTGTCTGGTAATGTGTCGCACACATTTAGTGACTTCATACACGTAATAATTTTGGATCTTCATAAAATTAACTACATTAAATAGTGGTAGCAGGTGGGAATTATTACACATGTCGTCTATCAAGTATTCCAATATTATTAGTAGTTTAATAATTGTGGACAAGAGGAGGAATTGGTGACCATGACATATGTAGTAAAGTACTAAGTAATTAAATTTGAGAAATTATTTGAATTAATTTCTATGTTTGGTTGCATTATGTTGGTAGCTGTCAAGACCCATATATTCCATACAAAATGAGGATGTTTCTAGTGAGCTCTTACCAAACTATTGTCTACTATTATGGTGCTGTATTTTCCAGCTAATCTGAAATATATATCTTTATATTGGACGGTGTGGAATATATATATATATATATATATATATATATATATATATATATATATATATATAGGGGAGCACTAGGGCGCATCCTTAATTAGAGTGCTAACGTACATCCAACCACGTGCTGCCACGTGGCACGAAAAATGCAATATTGTATATATAAAAATGCAATACACATTTGTGAAGTTGTTCATGCATTTCCGCAGATTGCATTTTAGTTATAGAAAAATTGCATTTTTTATTGTTAAGTTTTGCATTTTCACATAATTGCATTTTATATTGTTAGGTTTTGCATTTTCACATATATAAATGCAATCCGTATAGATAAAAAATGCAAATTAAACAGTCAATATCGAAAATGCAAAACTCAACAACAAAAAATGCAATCTGCATATAACAAAAATGCAATCTGTCGAAATTCAATTATAACTTTTACAAATGCATATTGCATTTTTCTATATACAATATTGCATTTTTCGTGCCACGTGGCAGCACGTGGTTGGATGTACGTTAGCACTTTAAAATTAGTTAGCATATTAGTACATCCCTATATATATATATATATATAGTCAATTAGTCATCATATACATGTCTTAGAAAAAAATAAATTGAGTAGTACATAAATAATTTTTTTTATTTTAAATTAATGATAATAATAAGATGGAATTCGCATGCATGTATGATTAATGTTAGTACAAAACTATACTAAAATAGCATAGTGCAATTGCTAGATAATGCCAGAATGTGTGGTGTTTCTTTGGTGTTTGGATATTTCCTATTGTATATACATTTAATTTTTCTATGTTATTTACATTTATTTGCTATCTTATTTATTTGAGTGTTTTGTAAACTAAATGAAATTGTTTTTCTCAATGAATGTTGGTGCATTATTTAGCCGTCCATTTATTATTAATTAGTTTTATACTAGAGTCCTCCGTCGTTGAAAGCACTATTCCGATTTCCAAGCTGAATTCATACTATTATACAATAATAAAAACATAAAATATACACCAGGCGTACTTATTACATATGTAACATATATATATAATAAAAGTACAATTAACTTAGCTTGAATATGATAAGTATATATTATAATTCAAAGCAAATCTCGATGTAAAATTAAAAACCGTGCGATTATATATTAATATTACAATCGATCACATTGTATATAAATGTATACATTTGCATGTACTTTGAAATAAATATACTCGTATTTCTTGTTCAGACTATACACAATCTGATTTGATACTAAATGTTTTATAAAATATGTCAATTTCTATGTATATACAATCAGATTTTTTTAAAGGTGCGTTGTTTTATTGTTAAATTCTTCAAATCATTGTCCCACATCGGCTTGGTGATGATCCTAGCTTTTCTATATAAGCGTGAATAACCCTCCCTCTTATGAGGCCTTTTAAGGGGTGAGTGGCCCATTTCTAATATGGTATCAGAGCGGGCCCAAGTCGATGATGGTTTATCTCTTTATCTCTTCTCTTGCCTACCCACGTGATGGAAGTCTGATGTGTCATTCCGGCCCACACGTGAGGGGGCGTGTTAAATTCTTCAAATCATTGTCCCACATCGGCTTGGTGATGATCCTAACTTCTCTATATAAGTGTGGATAACCCTCCCCCTTATGAGGCCTTTTAAGGGGTGAGTGGCTCATTTCTAATATTTATCATACAACTTGTTATATTTAAATATTTCTAGTTTTCATAATTATGAGTATTATATAGGAAACAATTAATTAAGTCACGAAAATGACATGCTATAAGTATATAGCTATATAGGAATCTTCTGATGTATGTATTCCCTGTAATTTTACAACTTGCTATTTTTAAATCCTTATTAGTATTTGAGTTTATAGCGAAGAGGGAAAAAAAGCACAGTGGTATGTTATATTGAGACCAGGTGGAGTTCTGATGTATGATTCGTAATTAATTTCATTTTACAACTTGTTGTATTTAAATAATTACTTCATTTTTATTACTAGTATATAACTTGTTGTATTTAAATATGATTGGTATCATTATTTGTTAGTATCTTGCTTTTCAAATCTATTAATTTACCGTTTAAAAAGACAAAACTCAGCAATGTGGTATATGTTGTATTAAGATGGTCAGGTGTTGTTCTGTTATTATTTTACAGCTTAATTATCAGCTATCATCTTAAGATTTTAATTGTTATTGTTGGGGGGCAATAAATGGCATGTTATACATTAAAATCATGTCGAGTTTTGGTGTGTGGTTCTTAATTACACTAATTTTATTTTACAACTTGTTATATTTAAATAGTTATTAATTAGTATCTAATTAGTTTATGTGATTCCTAATATCGAAGATTATATAAATTTGAATTTATCGTAAGTTGTGACCATCTAGGCATAATTATGGCCCTTCGAATTTCGACGGGAACTATTTAAATTACTACTTTTTATAAATAAATAATGGGATAAATTGTTGGTAAACTATTAAGTGGAGTATTATTGTATTAACACATTATATTTTTCACTATCTGTGGTAGTTCTTTGCTTTTGAGGAGCTTGGTATTTGTTCTAATTTTTGTGCTCTTTTACTAATTAACATATTTTGAATGAATTGAGCCTTTCTTTTTATAAAAATATAGTATTAACACATGTAACGAATTGTGGTTGATTGTGTAATAAAATGAAAAGTGACGAATGATAATTGAATAATTATTGCCGAATAAATAAAATTTACTCATAAACTTTCACTAAGAAAAATCACAATATTTCGAATTCCATAAATGGGTTATTGTTTCGATTCACAAATTTTACCAACATTTGATTCCTACATACTTAATTGATAGTGTAAAAAATGACTAAACAAGTGGAGTAGAACTTTACACTATACTATTATTTAATAATTAACAAATATCCTTACACCAATTAAAAAAAATTAATCTATTATTTATAGAAGCATGGGCAGCCACATGAGATCACATTTTATCCCGACACTCCATGATTTATATATAAAACGAACTATTTTGAAATTATTGTATATAATTAAACAAACTATTTATAAAAATAGAATAACAATTACTAGTGGAGTTGGTATTATTTCTGAGAATTCGCCACCTCTCTTTGAAATCCATATTCCAATCTGAATCACATTTTGCTCACTTTAAACATATGCATATACTCATAAAATAGTGAAAATACAAACTATTTTTGGAAGGTATTATCAGACTTGATCTAGAAAGGACAACAGAAATCTCATCGTATCTAAATTTAATAATTAAATAAATTCAACCCATCATAATTTATTGCAATTATCAAATTCCAAGATTCCGTACTGTATATATTTACATATATATAGAAACAAAGAAAAAATATACTCCAAAATTTGTCATGCATGTGCTGTTGTAGAACATTGTCGTAAACCCTATTAATTATCAAATTTGGCCGATAATATTATATGTTATGATTCCAAAGATCAAATTTTGAATTTTAAATTTAAAGCTTTTGTGATTGTGTCCTATCCAATGGACGGTTCTTAATTAAGTAATATTATGTGAAAATATGATTATTTATTCATAAATTATTTAGAAATTTATGGTGTAGTATTTTTGGATTTGTTTCATTATTGGGCCGCTGAAACCCAAGAAGTAGGCCGTGGGCTATTCAAGGCTAAATTTATTTAATTTATATGAATTGGGCCGAATTGAAAACTTATATTGGGCTAGTAAAATATGGAGCGTGTGCGCATTGATTAGTCAGATGTATCGGTATGTTGATTTTAATTAGCAAATTATTACTATTAAATTTGTTTTTAATTTTATAATCATTCAAATTTTTTGTGCTGACATTGCTTAATAGTAAATGATAATTCAATAAATAGTATAATATGACGTTGTTTTTCTGTCTAATTATGTAATGCCATTTTTATTATCTTCCGATAATATTACATAGGTAAGTCATCAAGCTATGAATCATCAAATCAATAGTTTGTGTGCAAAATACCAAATTAGTACTGGTTCGTTAATTTACTGTTGGTATGAAAACTAAAATTGACAAAAATTTAGAAATTTATAGCTAAATTCACAACAATAATAAATGAGCATTTACAATTTATTGTGGGAAAGTTTAGAAGTTTATGGCCAAATTCACAACCATAATAAAGGTGTATTTAGAGGTACTAGCATAATTTATTTTGGGAATATGAAGATAAGAACGTTTGAAATCCCAAGAAGTAGAATCATTGCAAAAGATCCTCGAAGATGGAGCAGGAATTTAAATATACACAGCTTTATATGCATAATGTCTATATGTACTGCAAAACACGAAACATGTCACTGCAATTAAAAAGAGAAGGGTTGGAATCTCCGGTCATGCAAAATGCCACCTCAGGGGATGCTATGCACATATAGTCCACACCATCTATTATTTGAATAAAAAAATAATAATGCAAGTATGTAAATTATTCAAAGTGGAGATATGCACAACATTTTTTACTATGGCATTTTGCACCGCTGGGGATCCCAACCCAAAAAAAATCACGATTTGAAATATTACGAAATTTTAACATATTCTAGTTTATATATCAATTTTAAAAAATATTTTAACATAAGGAATTAGATTTTAATTATTGAAGTTAATAGGTGATAAATAATATATTCCCTCCAATTAAAAATAAAATGCTTTTATTTTTAGATTGTCTTATTAAAAATGAAACGTTTTCTGCACCTCAATGGATGAGACGGCTGATACAAGGATTCAAAGATGCTCCATATCCAAAGGCATGAAACGATCCCCTAACCATTTCATTAAGGATGGACGAGTCTCATGTCACTCGACCACACCTTTATGTTCTATCTCTATTTTTTCATCTCTTACTTTACTCTCTCTTCTTTAATTCACAAAACAACACTACAAAAAATCTCGTGTTCATTCTCAAATATTTTCATATATAATGGGACGGGAAGTATATCAATAAAATATATCTAAATATTGACAATTTTTTTTAAATGTTATTTATCATATATTAACATTAAATATGAGAAGTTTAATGGTCAAGATTTTAATTTACAGTGTAATTATTCAATTACCAATCAGTTTTATAACTATATCAGACATACCAATCGAATAACGAATCATTTTTATAACGTTATAACTGAGATACCAATCGAAAAATCGACTACACGTAATGACGTAATTGACAATAAATTCAATATTTATAAAAAACAATGTCATTTACCTTAAATTACCAATAATACCAAATACTATTTCACAGCGAATCGGGCGCTACAACATGCTAAATACACGACGAATAGTCGAATACAGCATTTTCCAAACAAAATAAAAATAAATCTCAAAATCAATAAAAATAAAAATATAAAAATTAAAAAGAAGTCCAACCGTCGCAGTTATGTGCCCGCCACAGTAAGTGCACTCGAAAACTTGAAGCATTCCTTCCAATAAAGTTTCGAATAAAGACTGTTAGCAAAATCAATCAAATCCCAAAATCTAAAGATTAAACTTGATCGCTCTTCCACTTTCAGAAGCTGCATTTCTTGATCTAAAATGGGCCTTCCCTCCTTCTATCGCTGGCTCGTCAACAAATACCCCAAAATCGTATCCGACGCCGCCGCCAACCCGCCGGAGTTCGATAACTTATACCTCGACATGAATGGATTAATCCATCCCTGCTTCCACCCCGATGACCACGTCTCTGCTCTATTCCAACTTCATCTTCATCATTTCTTTTTCACTTTTTTTTAATGCTTTTACTTTGTGATTTGTTTCTCAGCCTTCTCCTCCAACCACCGTCGATGAGGTTTTCGGGCGAATCCATGATTACGTGGACAGTCTCTTCGACATCGTGAAACCTCGTAAACTGCTCTTCATGGCTATAGGTATGAACTTTGAAGCTTAAATGAATCAAGATCATTTATTATTTAATTCCTTGCTTTATAATTCTGTATGCATTTTCATTCATAGATGGTGTTGCTCCGAGGGCTAAGATGAATCAGCAACGTTCTAGAAGATTCCGTTCTGCTAAAGATTCCCAACACGCTGTAAGATTCCTTCCTCTGCTCCAAGATTCTGTGTTTCAGTTAGGTGGCAGTCGGTTCGTTAGATAAGATAATAATGAGATAAAATATGAGATAATCCAAAATTAGAGGTGACCGAACAAGAGATAAGAATAGACATGGCAACCGAACGGTCCCTTAGTCGTTTATTTTCGACTGTTGCTGCAGGAGGAAGTGGAGGATAAGTTGAGGAAGCAGTTTGAGGCTGAAGGGAGAGCTGTTCTTCCAAAACAAGAATCTGAGATTTCGGATTCGAATGTGATCACTCCCGGTACGGAATTCATGTATTTGCTGTCTGAGAATCTGAGAAGCTTTGTGAAACGACGGTTGAAAGAGGATCCAGCTTGGGGGGATATCAAGGTTGTTTGTTTCGAATGATCCTTTGTTCGTGTTTTGCAATGTTTGGATTTTGACTTTGTGTTTCGTTGAAGGTTATCTTGTCTGATGATAAGGCTCCGGGGGAGGGGGAGCATAAAATAATGAGCTTCATCAGAGCACAACGCGCTTCGCCTGAATATGATCCGAACACGAGGCATTGCCTCTATGGTCTGGTAATTAAGGAATGTTGCCTAAACATGGATTTATGCTGTGTTGGTATTCTGAAAAATAGAATTGAAATGTGAGAATGTAAATACTCAAATGAAAGAATGCTGATAAGCTCATGGACTACATTTTCGTTGGCTAGCTTGATTCAGTTCTCGATTGCATGATCCATATAGAGTACCAAAGTAATGAAAGACTGTATTTTGATGTAGGATGCAGACTTAATCATGCTTGCGTTAGCCACGCATGAAGCACATTTCTCGATTCTGAGAGAGGTTTGTGTCAATCTCCTGCATTCTTCCTTGTATATTCTTTGCTTTTCGTAATCAGTTGTAATCTGTTGTTAACAGGAGGTTTTGCCTCTAATTGGAGAGCTTAGAAATGGGAGTTTTGGCCGTGCATCGGCTGATTCTGTGAAGGAGGTATTCGAATTGTTAATGTCTGCCTTTATATATCATTTTTGTTGTTGCTGTACCTTTACGACTTTGATGTTGTTCGTCTTTGAATAGCAACCTATGAGTCATGAACCGGCCTCTAGTCAGGAATCTAGGTGGCAACCCAGTAAACGAAAACCGTATCAGGTATGATGAAGCAAGAACTTGATGAGAAAGGATGATATTTCCATTTCTCTATTGATAATATAATTCTGTGTGTTTGCAGTTTTTGAATGTGTCTGTTTTGAGAGAATATCTATCTCTGGATATGGAAATTCCCGGCTTCGACAAATTTGAATTTGATCAAGAAAGAGCCATTGATGATTTCATCTTCATTTGCTTCTTTGCTGGGAATGATTTTCTTCCCCATATTCCAAGCCTTTCTTTGCATGAGGTTCTCTAGTTATCTCATATCTGAATCATCACTGAAATTTTGTGAGTCTATGAATCAAAATCTTCTCGTCTTGTTTGTAGGGCTGTATCGACCTCATGATGGATGTGTACAAGAAAGAATTCCAAAATTTTGGTGGCTATTTAGTAAATATTGAAAAGGTAACTGATTTTATTCAACTTAGGTGTTTTATTTGGTGTTTTTGTTCATACTGGAACTTGAAACAGATAGCTGATAACAACGGGGGCTATATAAAGCTTAGTCGTGTAGAAAGATTCATCCTCGCTGTTGGAGCATACGAGGAGAAAATCTTCAGTAAACGAGCTGATATTAGAGAAAAAAAACTGAGGCGAATTCTTGTTGAGCACAGAGATGCTGTGAGTTTTAGATCGTGGTCTTGTTTTTGTAGTGCTTTTATGGTATTGGCACTTAAACGTCGTATCTCATTTTGTTTCAGCAAGAAGAACAGAACTGTCTTGAGGAAGGAACCTCATCAGACGTATTGGGCATGAACGACATTTCTCGTATTGATGTATGTTTTGTATCTTCTTAGTAAAACTTCTATGTAGTTTTGTGAATCAATACATCCTCAGTTTTCGTTGTTTATGCAGAAATTGAAAATTTCTCCTCCGGCTGAAGATGCTGATACGGTATGCAAAAATTACTGTTCTTCGCTCAAACTTCCGGTTCTGTGCATTACTACACTCCATTTCTTATATCAGGTTATGGAAAATACGAAGCAGTTGAAGCAGAAGGTCAAGGATGTGATCAAACGAGAATCCGATATTTTTAAAGATGGCTTATGTGCAGATAAGGTATTATTTGCAAATATATTCCCTAATTTTATCTCTATAATGTAATCATCTTTGAACGTCTCATGTAGCTGAAACTTGGAAACCCGGGTTGGAGGCAGCGATACTACAGTGAAAAATTCTGCGCTGACAACCAAATAGAAATGGAATCAGCAAGAAAATCTGTGGTATGCTTGTGTTATATACGATTAATCAAGAAATATATTGTGGTTCATCTTGATACCGTTTTAACTTTCGCTATTATGTTCCGTTTTTAGGTTGCTGAGTACGGAAAAGGTCTTTGTTGGGTGCTCTTGTATTATTTCTCTGAAGTGCCATCTTTTACATGGTTGGTGTATATCTTCTTTAATATGGCTGATTCCTTGTTTAAATTTGTGTCTGAGTTGCGGTTGCGTTTTTAGGTTTTATCCATATCATTATGGCCCATTTGCGTCAGATTTCAGAGGGCTGTCTCGTTTGAAGGCGAAGTTTCAGAAAGGCTTCCCCTTTAAGCCGTTTGATCAGCTAATGGGAGTACTTCCTCCGAGCAGGTAGCGTCACTCAACAGCGTCTTGCTTACTATACGATGGTATTAGGCTAACGAGAGCTATGCTGCAGCTCTCATGCTTTGCCTGAGGCTTACAAGGGTCTTATGGTTGACGGAGAATCCAAGATAATCGACTTATATCCTACAGAATTCAAGATGGATGTCGATGGAAAGAGATTTTTGTGGCAGGTACGTAACAGATTTTTGCAGATTAAAAGTCGTTATACTTCTCGCTAATGTGTAGTGTTTTGATCTTGAGTAGGGAATATGTATTCTTCCGTTTATTGACGAAGAGCGTCTTCTTGTGGAGACGAAGAAAGTTGAAAATGAACTGAAGGTGAAATGTTGCAGAAGTCTTATTACTTTTGGTTCTAAAATGTTCAGTATGATTTGACAATTGTTTGATAAAATGTAGGATCAAGAGAAGATCAGGAATGAGGAGACTCATCATTGCCTGTTTTTGAGACATTCGAGTGAGATGAGGCAGGAATTGTCGTCGCGCAGAGAGAGAATGAGGTTAGAGAAGATCAAGGGAGCCATCGCGATTGACAGCCATATGTAAGATCCTTGACTTGAACATGTTGCTGTATCTTTGTGTTGATTCTGATGATGGAATCAATTTCAGTGAAGGAATCAAAGGTACGTTACATGTAACGAGTGATCAGACTGATAGGGACGATGATGAGAAATCTGTTATGTAAGCCTGCAAACAACTCTACTTGCAATTAGATATATAGTTTAGTTTCTTTCCTTTATTTTCACTAATTATCTCTGCTTTGATTCAGATGCATTTTCTATGAGATCCCTCGGTGTTCCAAATTCGTTCCTCGACTTCTTGAAGGCGTCAACGTAGCCGAAAGGGTAAGCAAACTAATTCTTTTCTGAGAGATGCTTTTTGGATGTAGTGATCAAGAATCTCAATCAACTGTTTCTATGCAGACTGTGTTTAAAGAAGACCTGGAAGAAACTGTGCTTTGGCATGAGCACCGCGGGCATGGATTGTGGCGCAATCAAACGTGAGTTTAGTTCGTGTGGTATCCATTTCTGTTATTCATTCTTGCATTGCTAAACTGACCTAAAATTTCAAACAGGCCTCACTATCAAAAATCAGACGTGGCATCACCATCTGCAGGCCGTGGCTTCTGTTTTGGGCGAGGAAGAACATCTGTGCCTCGAGAGAATTCATATCATGACCATGGTAACGTGGGCTGTCAGCAACCGGCTGGATCTTTTAGGAGGGATGTTCATGATCGTTCCACATCGAGCTATAGACAAGGTGACAGCAATTTCTGGCAGTGTCGTGGTGATTCTGCCAACGCTGATTGGAGGGTGCAAAATCCCTCTGGTAATAGTGGTGTGGGAAACCAACGACAGTATGCGTATCAGCCGTTTGTGGCTAATGCTGGCCGTGGTCAAGGCGGCCAGAGACAGCCGTACGTGTGTCCTGCTAACGCTGATTGGAGGGCGCGAAGTCCCTCTGGTAATAGTGGTGTGGGAAACCAACGACAGTATGCGTATCAGCCGTTTGTGGCTAATGCTGGCCGTGGTCAAGGCGGCCAGAGACAGCCGTACGTGTGTCCTGCTAACGCTGATTGGAGGGCGCGAAGCCCCTCTGGTAATAGTGGTGTGGGAAACCAACGACAGTACGCGAATCAGCCGTTTGTGGCTAATGCTGGCCGTGGCCAAGGCGGCCAGAAACAGTCGCACATGAGTCGACCCATTGTGCCAAGTGGTGGTCTTGGCCACAGCGGCCAAGCACAGCGAACAAGTCAGCCGTTTCTTCCTAATGGAGGACGTGGTCAGGAACGAAGTCGAGGCTGGTGGTCTCGGACAGATTCTTGATCTTACTAACAATACCAGAACATAGATCAGTAGACAGTTTTTGTATGTCTGATCTCTGGTTTTAAACATTAGTACAATAGTTTTTTGGGATCAAGAAACTAAGGATCCATTTTTGTTGTGTACAATCACAATGTGTATAGGTTGAATTATGCTTTCATTGGATATAAAACAATTAATGTGATATAAATTTGTTACACAAATTATTCCTACATATGGTATAATTTATAAAACCACAATGTCTGATATAAATCTTCCTAGTATCTCATGAACATGAGTGCTGTTTGAACCCAAACCTCTCATTCCTCAGGTCATACTCAACATGAAAGTTCTGCATCAAAAAGTTTCCTAGGATCACCGAGGGCCCGCCCACGAGATCCGGCCCGAGCAATGTATCGTCGGTAACCACGGTCAGGCACATGACAGACCTCTCGCCATCATCCACCACAAAGAAGTAATTCTCAAGTGGCAACACCATCTCTGCCCCACCCTTGAAATGCAGCTCCATTTCAGGCATCTTCAAATCCTTGTGCCCCGTGATGTCGAAGCACGGCCTCAGCCCCGTCGCGCCCTCCACCTCGGCCGCCCTCTTGTACCCCTTCACCTGCTTGGAGAACGCGCCGTACACGGCCTCAAACACGGCCTTGTTCATGTACACGAACGTCGACCCCGAATCAACTATCGTCCCACCGTTACCACCCGAGTCCAGGACGAGGTCCCGGTACGAAACCTCGACCTTCCTCCCTCCGACGACGATCCTCCTCAACCCGACGTAGTAGTAGTCCGCGACCGCGCTACCCTCGTCGTCCCGCGCCGGATTCTTCAGCAGCGGCGTGTAGCTGAGCTCGGCCGTCTTCGCGCCTGAATCCGAATCCGAATCCATCATGAGGAAGCTGCTCTTAGGGCTGTTATCGAACTTGTGAGAGACGTGGCAGTACGAGAACTTCTTGAGGCCAAGCTGGCTCGGGAGGGACGAAACGCCCCTCCCGAACCCGACCACGCCCGCGGGCTGGCCGGACGAGAACAGAGAGCAGCCCACGAGAAAATCCTTGATTTCCCCGTGGGGCATGGTGAGGGTCTCCACCATGGCTACGCCACCGGTGGAGCCTAAACCGTAGAGGAGGATGTACGGCGGGCATATCTGCGTGCAGTTCGCCTTCGACGACAGCTGGCAGTCCCGGCAGCTGGAGTTCGGGTCGAACGGCTTGTGAAGCCAGCCACATTTGGGATTCATACATCCTAGAAACCTAGCTGAGGATGACTGCTTAGGGAGGAAGGAAGAGATAGGTGATGATGAGCAGTTTCTGCAGACGTATCTCTTGGTGCAGGGGAACCAGGAGAAGCTGCTACCGGTGTCGATGATCATCGGTATCGACTGAGGAGGGGTGCCGAAGCTGAGGGAGACGGTGTAAGCACCGTTGAAGGGGAAGAGAGGGGTGGTGGAGGGGGGTGAGTTCTTGCCATTCTTGAGGTGGCTAGCTCGGGCCACCGCGGCCGAAGCTAGCTGAGTCAGCCTCTGCAGAGGCTGAGCAGAGTGTGGGAGAGTGGTGAAGAGGGAGATGGGAATGGGGGCTGCAGAAGAGGCTGAGAGAAGGAGAGAGAAGAAGATGAACACAATGCAAGAAGACATTGTGTTGAAGGTGGAAGGAATCTGTGGGACTGTTGTGGGTGTTCTTATTTAAACCATGTTTGTGTTGACTCCAACAACTGTCAGTGAGCATGTGAATGGAGCCATCAATGGAGTGGCAAAGAAGGGGAAAAGTGTGATGACAGAATGCAAAAGTGGGGCCTAGGCTTCAAGTTAATGTGATTTAGCAATTTAGCATTCAATAATTGGAGGTAGCACAGTAGCCGTTAGGACTCAACTTCCATCCACTGCATCTAATGCTGTTTACTGCTCACTTCCAAAATGGCAGCAATTAATTTTCAAGAATCTGCAAAAGATTAAGAAAAAAGTGAAAAAGGTGCAATCTTTGCTTCAAGAATCTACTTTTACACTTCATCTGAAATAGATCTTTTGTTCTCATGAAGCTGCTAAGAGTTAATATCACCCTTTCCCACCTCATTTACTTTTGTAAGGAATGGTAGTTTTGCCACTCTATATTGCATTATTTCTTATGACTTTGTTGTGGGATTGCCTTTTGCACTTAAAAACTATATATATAAATACAAAACCAATGTCTAGGTCTAGGCCATTGGAAGATGTGCTTTAGTAAAGTTTAAAGGTTGTTTATTCAAAACACAACTTGCTCTTCGAAACGAATAACAAGTTCAAATAAATCCATACCTCCTTACAAAAAGCACACAGCAAGACTGTAAGATAGCAGAACCTAAAGTGGGAGAAATGAGGTTACATAACAAGCAATAATTCATGATATTCATCACGACAACGATAGGTCTGCCCTACCAAACTTCCACATTGAGCAGCATGGAACAAAAGTGGGCAACAAACCACATGGGCACACAGCAATGGAACATGTGAAGAATTTTTCGTTTACATATGAGATTGGCAGACAAAAATGCCAACCAGACTCCAGCCATGTGTGTGCGTACCTGAGTGTTCGTTCCACTCGCTACCGTTACACAACAGCAGTTTCTACATCCATCTGCTGACTTCAACATAGAGAAATAAATGCTGATGCATATGTTATCACACAGTGATACAAGCTGAAAAGGCTGGTGCATATGTTATCACAAAGTTGTTTGTGTTTTCGCTTTCTTTCTAGCCAAAAATCGCTCCTTTGCTGCAGCCAGTGCATCCTCGCTTCTCTTGTGATGGTCTTTTGCCACAGGTGCTGCTTCCTCGCTTCCTTTATTATTGTCGGGTGCCGGCTGGTCTCCTGCAGCAGATGCCACATCCTCACTTCTTTTCTGACTGTCGGGTCTTGGTAGGTTACGAGCTGATGGTTCATCTGCAACCTGATCTCGAATGGAAGAATGAGGCTTGTCCTTGGGAGAATGATGCGCGGTAATCTCATCCTGATGAGTCTTCGCCATCCTTGAAGAATCCAAACTAGTACCAGCTGTCGCAGGAGAGACCTGACGTGTTGGCTGAACTGCCTTTTCATCGGGATGCTTCTTAGATTTCCCCTTGTCGGCATCTTCAGAACCAAATGCTACGTTTTTGGATAGGTTGAAATAAAAATCACTGAGGTCAGCCTTCGTGGTAACCTATAAAAACACAGAAACAAAAATTACAATGTATAATATGCTACAAACAGTAAACTCCAGTTTTGAAGTTATAGCTGTAAATTCATAATATCGTGAGCCAAAAACAAAGCCGAGCACTGACAAGAAGCATACTTATCCATATAGTATAAGGTAGATTTGTCGAGTACAAGTAAACAGGATAACACAAATTATAAAAAAACACCATAATCAGTAGAGAAGAAGTGAGTTCAACTTACATCGTCCTTCTGCTCACGCAACTCACGAAGCCGCTCTTCCTCTATCCACTTGGCTTGCTCTGCTAGCTTCTTCTTGTAAGCGCTAGTAACGAACTTATCTTTATCTGCATAGAGATGTTCATCTTGGCTTCTCTCTTTGGCAAGTTTTCTCTCATAAATTATCTCATGTTCTCTCTCTCGTTGTTTTGCCTTGTCTATCAGTCCTTGAATATATCTTGGCTGCAAATGAAGATA
Source organism: Salvia hispanica (assembly GCF_029641045.1). Lineage (NCBI taxonomy): Eukaryota > Viridiplantae > Streptophyta > Magnoliopsida > Lamiales > Lamiaceae > Salvia > Salvia hispanica. The sequence continues at coordinate 2,973,266 of NC_142696.1, forward strand.
CAATATTAGTTGATCATTTGCAAGCCAAAATCTATCACCTGCATAATCAAAAGACTTTGCATAGCATATAGGAGTAGATCAATGTAGAGGTAAATCCATTTGTAGCCAAGGATTAACTTACGATTTCTTTTTTTACTTTTTTTGTACTATGGTCTATGGCCAATAATAAAACTACTAGACACTAAAATTTTATTTGTGCAAGGATCAGAAATCACCAAAACGCGTTCCCAGAGACAGTTCAATATGAATCTACCATGCATTTATTAACAAGTAAAGCAATACTCCAACAATACCTTTCTATCTTGTCGATCTTCCACTTTGGGGCGAACTTGCTTTTCCTTCATTTGATCATATACGCCGTCATAGTCAAACGCCAAAGGGTCTTCTTCCAGAACCTTCTTATGCTGCTCTTCAACCTTTTGAGAGAATTCAAAATGGAAACAAAAAAGTACAGTCATATAAGTCTGCCAAATGGAAAAACACAATTCACAAAAACAGAATCTTTATATCAGTAAGTAACCAAACCAAAATTTTACAATAGAAGAAGACTGACATCTTTGTGAGTTTTTTTCTTGTAGGCTTGACGCAAAATGTCCCTCTCAACATTATCATCGTCGTCGTCATCATCAAAGCCGAGCACCTTTGGAGGCGGGGGCCTCGCAGGCTGTTTCTGCTGTGGCTTAACTCTAAGTTGCAAGCCGTACTTTGACATCTTCTATCTCCGATTTCAAAATCTAAAAAAAATCGAAAATATGAGTATTCAATTCAAAAACCAACCATCATAGCACTAATACGGAGCTTCATACAAATCAAGCAAAACACTTTCACATTTTTATAGGAAAGCCCTAGGAAGGCACGCTGTCAATCGTGCCCAACCAGAGCAGGTAAAAAAAGAAGCAATTGACATACTTAGTTGCCTCTGATTTCACTTGATTTGACAAGATAAAAGGGCAATCATTCTTTATGCTTGAGGAAAAATCAGATAATGAAACTAATGATTAAGCCTAAATCACGAACCCAAAGCTAATCCCCGAAACCCTACCTCAGAATTTGCAATTCAAATTGAAGAACTAAACAACCAAAAAACGCAAGCTTCATAGACTATAAGCCATCGATTAATCTTGAGATAGAACAGCCAACAAAAATCACAAACAGCGTGTCCAACAGCTGAATCCCCTAAATCAAAATTAAAATGCAAAAATAAAGAGATAGAGAATACAGAATGACGCCATGTTGAAAACTAAATACATAGAAATCTCACCGTTCAATCCTTCGTAGGTTTCTCACAATTCCGACGATGAGAAGTGAGATACCGGTGAGGGCGGAGGAGGGATAGAGTGGGTGGTGGTCGGCGCTACCGCTCGCGGTGGTGGATTTTAATAGTTTAACGATTTATAGGAAAAGGGGAAAGAAGTATTCCCAGTAGTATTTTTCGCGATAAATGAAATACTAGTAAGTGTATTTTTTATAAATCCTTCGTAGTCAACTCATAAGAATAAAAAAAACTCTATTAAATCATGGATATGGATCAATTATTATTGTGCATTGCTGGGGTAAAATACTGAAATACTGGCCATATCATATCAAAAAAATACCAAAAATTACTGAATTTTCGGTATACCGTGACTTTCGGTATTCCGGTAAGGTAACGGTATGAATTTTCAAATACTGCGGTATACCACTGCATACCGAAATTCAGTATATACCGTAAATTAAGGTATATACCGTAAACTAAGGTATATACCACTAAAATATAAACGCAATTATATATAAAATATATTTTTAAATTATAAAATTTATTGTGAAATATAAATATAATTATGAATAAATTATATTTAATTCATTTTTAAATTTATAAAATATAAATAATATTCTAAAAAATCTTATTTTCTATTTTAATTGATATTGAAAGTAAGGTATACCGCAAAAGTAAGGTATACTGAACTTTGGTACGACATACCAAAAATGAGGTATGGTATCGGTATGGAAATTCGTCATACCGAAAATAAGGTATACTGAAAACTTTGGTAAGGTAAAGGTATGACTTTTTCGCATACCGTATTTACAGTAAAGTATACGGTATGGTGGTTTCGGTACGATATTATTGAACTGAATTGTATTGTTTGTATTGAGATATTTGGAGTACCCAACACCTTGGTATTTATAGGAGGTGTTAGGGACTCACAATCATTAATACATCTTGGAACAATTACATTTTTGAGACTATACATCATAAATACTAAGCTTTGGTACTAATATCTTTCTTCTCAATACTAATAATTCTCTTTCCAACACTCCCCCTCAAGTTAAGTAACGGGATTTCCGATACTTAACTTGCCAAGCACATCAGAGAAATTCCTTGCTCCCACTGCTTTAGTCAGGATATCTGCAAGTTGATCTTCAGACCGAACATATGGGAACTCAATACTTCCTGCCTCGATGTTCTCTTTGATGAAGTGTCTGTCAACTTCAACATGTTTTGTTCGATCATGTTGAACTGGATTTTCTGCAATGCTAATCGCGGCTTTATTATCACAAAACATTTGACATGGCTTTTGTGATAAAAAGCCAATTTCTTCCATCAATAATCTGAGCCATAATATTTCGGTTAAACCATTTCTGATCCCTCTGAATTTGGCCTCGGCACTTGATAACGCTACGACCTTCTGTTTCTTGCTCTTCCAAGTGACTAGATTTCCACCGACAAATGTAAAGTACCCAGAAGTGAATTTTCTATCCATTGGGTTTCCAGCCCAGTCGGCATCTGTATAACCATGAATCTCCAAATGTCCATTCTTCTTGAACATAATTCCATGATCAAAGGTTCCTTTGAGATATCGGACAATTCTCAATGCTGCTTCAAAGTAGTTGACTTGTGGCTTGTGCATAAATTGACTAACCACACTAACTGCGTATGCAATACCTGGCCTCGTGTGTGATAAGTAAATCAATTTTCCCACTAATTTTTGATACCTCTCTCGATCAGCTAGTTGTGTTCCCTCATTTATTTGGAGACCATGATTTACTGCAATTGGAGTGTCTGCTGGCTTGCAATCCATCAAGCCGGATTCTGCTAGAAGGTCTAAGGTATATTTCCTCTGATTGATGAAAATCCCTTCTCTTGACCTTAGAACTTCAACTCCAAGGAAGTACTTCAATGCTCCCAAATCTTTCATCTCGAACTCGGTGGCTAAGTTCTTCTTTAGCTCCTCTATTTCTTCAGCATCGTCTCCTGTGATAATCATGTTATCAACATAAATTATCAGACACGTAATCTTATCTCCTTTCTTCTTCAGGAATAGCGTATGGTCGGCATTGCTCTGTTGATAGTCATATTTCTTCATAACTTCTGTGAATCTTCCAAACCACGCCCTCGGAGATTGTTTTAATCCATATAGAGTCTTCTTCAACAGACAGACCTCTCCATTTTCAAAGTCATCTTCAAATCCTGGAGGTGCCTCCATGTATACTTCTTTCTTCAATTCACCATGCAAAAAAGCATTAGTGACATCAAACTGGTATAATGGCCATTCTCTGTTTGCTGCGATGGACAATAATACTCGGACAGTATTCATCTTTGCCACAGGTGAGAACGTCTCTGAATAATCTACTCCATATGTCTGAGTATATCCTTTGGCCACGAGGCGAGCTTTGTATCTCTCAATTGTTCCATCCGATCTCTGCTTGATAGTAAATACCCATCTGCATCCTACTGGTCTTTTCCCTTTTGGCAGTCGACATTTTTTCCAAGTCTTATTTCTCTCCAAAGCTTTCAACTCCACCATCATTGCTTCCCTCCAATGTTTGATTTTAAGGGCTTCTTTCACTGTCCGTGGGATCTCCTCTTCTCCATATAGAGCAGCCTCAAATGCTCTGGCCAATTTTGTCAGGTTCGCCTTCGCCACACTACCCACTGGATATCTTGATCGTTTACTTGTCCGTTCGGGAGTGTATCTTTTAGGAGGAATCCCGCGAGTGCTTCTAAAAGGAAGAACATACTGTCCGGTATCTCCATCAATGATCTCTGTAACAACATCGTCAGTAGTAATAGAATTCTCAACAGAATTGTTTACCTCGGATATCGGATGGGAGATCGTTGGAATAGCACCTATTTCATCATGTTGATTTGCGGTTGAGACGTGCTCGGCGACAGTATTAGCTGACTCTGGTGGATCTTCAGAAGTAGGAAGGTGGTTGTTTGACATAGACAGCCAACTTATCGAGTCATTAGTAGTTCTTTCATTTATTTCCTTCTCCTCCTGACCGCTAAGTTGGGTGTTGTAGAAAAATTCAGTTTCAAGAAAGGTACAATTCATAGTGGTGTGTACTTGACGTTTTTCTGGATCATAGCATCTATACCCTTTCTGATTAATCCCATACCCAATAAAAACACACTTAACAGCACATGGAGATAATTTTGTTCGCTCATGTTTGGGAATATGTACGTATACAGAACAACCAAAGATGCGCGGATCGAGGGATAAGGCAGGGGGGACTTTGGTCATGGTAGAGAGGACTTGAAGCGGATTTTTTAGATTCAAAATTCGAGTAGGGAGACGATTCAAAAGATATACAGAAGTAGCAACTGCTTCAGGCCAAAAAGTGGTTGGAACTTTGGAATCAAGAATGAGGGCTCTAGTCATCTCAAGAATTTTATGATTTTTTCTCTCAGCTACCCCATTTTGTTCTGGAGTATAAGCACACGAAGTTTGGTGAATAAGGCTTTTTTCTATACAAAAATCTTTCATTTTTGAGTTAATGTACTCTCCCCCATTGTCGGACCTAAGAATTTGAATCTTTTTTTGGAATTGGGTAAGAATCATCGTATAGAAATCTGAAAATTTTGAAAAAACATCAGATTTGTTTCTAAGGAAGTATACCCAAGTCATTCGAGTGCAATCATCAATAAATAGAACAAAATAACGAAAACCATTTCCCCCAGTAACTGGAGATGGACCCCACACATCAGAGTGAATTAAAGAAAAGACGGACTCAACTCTAGTATTACTAGGTTTAAATGATTGTCTGCGGCTTTTGGCAAAAATGCATGATTCACACTCAAAAACAGGATTCTTAACAAAATTCGAAAATAAAATGTTTAAATAACTCGAAGACGGATGCCCTAACCACCTATGCCATAACCAAGTTTCCTTTTCTGTAGTTCCGTGAGCCAGCATTCCTCTGCCAGTTTGAGCTATCTCGTCCACGTAATACAACCCATTGTATTCAGTGCCACGCCCAATCATCCTCCCCGTCCGAATATCCTGCAAAAAACAAGAGTTTGGTTGCATGAGAAGACTGCAGTTGAGTTCTCGTGTTACATGACTGACGGACATCAATTTTTGTGATAAGGTCGGGACATATAGACAATTAGAGATTTTCATCGTAGGGGTTATCTGGATAGTGCCTGCTCCCTTAACAGGAACAAGATCCCCACCCGCAGTTTCAATATACACCCTCTTTGAAATTTTCAGTTCCCCAAAGTCTGATCTATCATACGACATGGTATCTGTAGCTCCACAATCAAAAATCCACCCCCTCTCATCTCTCACCTCCATTTTTTTACCTTTACATGCCATAGAAATATCAGGATTATTTTCTAGCACGGAAAAATTATTTCTACACGGTATTGGGGGTGTATTTTCATATTTGATGTCAATATCATGCTTATTTTTTGTATAAGTATGGACAATGGGGTTATTTTGTAATTTCAAAAAAGTTTGAGGGGTGCACTTAAAAGGGTTGGGTGTCTTATGTAATAAATTCAAAGTAGGAGGGTTTGGGAATAAATTCCCAAACCCTTTACCTTCCACTTTATGGGTGAATGCAGCAATTCCCTTAGGCGCCTCTCCGCCGCTTTCTTCTCCCCTGTTCCCACCTCCGCCGTTCGCTCCCCACCATTTGCCGGTCACCGACGGATCTCCCACCTGATTGACATCGTTTCCAGTGCTGGTAGCCATGGTGTTTCCCGCTGGAACGGTGTAGTAGCCACCGTTTCCGTCAGATCCCTCTCTTCCAATCGCCGATCTGCCTTTGCCAGTGTAGCCTTTGTTTGCTTTATGGCCGTCCTCCCACCATTCGGGGAAACCCACAAGTTTGAAGCAGGTTTCTTTTGTATGCTTCGTCATCCCACAATGAGTGCAAAAAAGCTTCGATTTATCGAACGATTTCCGGTTGGGAGGGCCTCCGAGTGATGGCTGTGATGGCGGACCTTGGTGGTGCGACGGCGGTGGTCCTCGTGGTTGATACTGCGCAAGCTGTCCTCCATGTCGGGCTCCGAATCCGGAACCAATGCCAGACTGATTGTGGTCGTTTGTGGCTGTGGGATTCCAAATCTCTGTTCGGACTTCTTCTTGTTTGATTATTCCGAATGCATCTTCGGCAGAGGGTTCGCTTGCATCCTTAAGGATCTCTCTTCGGAGTACTTCGAATTTGTCGTCCATTCCAGCCAAGAACTGGTACAATCGTTTCCTTTCTGTCTCCTTTCGATAAGTGTTGATTGCTTTGTCACAACAATCGTATGGGCAGGGTTTACGGGCATCGGTGTTGACCCACAAATTCTGGAGATCACTATAGTATTCCTCTAATGTTTTATCTTGATCTCCAGGTCATAAACTTGCAAGGGATCTGCTCGAACTCCGAACGTGGTTACCAAACTTTTCCACATGGCTTTGGCCGTTTGGTGTTGTGCGAACTGCACCACGATTTTCTGCTCCATATTTTGGATGAGCCACGAAAATACGGTGTAGTCCGCTGCCTGCCATGCTTTGAATTTGGGATCGGTTGGTTTTGGGGGATCCTCATCTCCTTTGAGATGTTCCAACATCTCCCGGCTGCCCACGACAATGAGAATCAGCCGGGACCATACAGGGAAGTTCCTTCCGTCGAACTTCATTCCGACTGATACAGTTTCTACTGTTTTCGACATTCTGTATTTGATAAGAATTTGAATATTCTCTTGATTTTGGTTTCAGGTTTGGGATTGGGGTGATTGGGATTGGATTTGCCTGATAGTTGGCTGAGGTTTGGGAGAGGTATTTTGAACAATGATGAAATCAATTCTGAGTTCACCGTTTTGAATCGAAAAACCATGCTCGTGATACCATATTGAACTGAATTGTATTGTTTGTATTGAGATATTTGGAGTACCCAACACCTTGGTATTTATAGGAGGTGTTAGGGACTCACAATCATTAATACATCTTGGAACAATTAGGGCGTGTTCACCCTTGGAGATTTCAAAATCTCATAGATCCAATATTTGATTTATGGAACAGAATTGGATGACTATGGCCCACATATTCAGATAACGTAACCCTTGTTTAGTCTATCAGATTTCAGTTGAAATATGGGCCGCACAGTTGCTTTTATTTATTTTTTTAAATTATGTTTCCAAGTTCAATGACATATTTCTCCCTTTCCAAATTTCACCAGAATTAATAGCGGGAAATTGAAACAAATTGGGCGCCCAAATTTTCACCAAAAACGATGCGGGAGTAGACTCTAGGTACATTTTCTATATTTCTCTTCCATTTGTTCGGCATTGGACTTCATAACACTACCGTGAATCTCTCTCAACCGATTTTGTGTGCAGGTATGCTTTCTCTTCCCCCACTTCTTCAATTTTAATTGATGATTAATCAACACATAGAGCTGCCAACATAATCATGGTGTTGTACATTGCAATATACAATTTAATTTTATTATCCTCTGTGTATTTTCAATTATTTGGGCAGGACAATATGTTAGAGTGATGTTGCTTGGTTCATGTATAGTATTATGTATCTGCATTTAAACCAACAATGTGTCAAACTTTCGATGTCCGGTGATTGTGTTCTCCTTATGAGGTTGTGTTGTGTGATGTGTTTACTGGTTTGTTTTTTTAATCTGATGTAGGCATCATTTCTCAATCGATTCGCGGTGGGGGATCTGGAACTAGTGGTTTCTCTATACAGGGTGAGTTTATTGCTTTTATAAAGCCTACATAAGCATGGTTATTAGTGATTTGGTTGTGTTTATAAATTTACTACCCCATTTGTATCATATTTTCATCAACCACTAGGGAGCACTGACGGGGCTAGGCGGAAGTACCGAAAAGGGGACCGCACTCGTCGTATTTGGTCAGCAAGGGAAGAAGAGATCTTGGCATCCTCTTTGTTGGAGTTGGTTGCGACAGGCTGGAAATCCGACAACGGATATCGTTGTGGCTATCTGTCGCGGATTGAAGACAATCTGCGGAAGGTATTCCCAAACACTGACCTTAAGGGGCAGCCTCATATTGTCTCTAGGATGGCTGCCTGGAAGAAGAACTACAACAGTCTCCGAAAAATACTAGCGAGGACTGGAGTTGGATTTAGTTCTGACGGGGCTCACAAGATTGACTGCTCCGACGAGCAGTGGGAACAGATTGTCGCGGTAAATGTTTTACAAATTGCTTTACCTCCACCCACACTCCATTACAACATATGCATTTTGGTTAAAAACTCGGAACTGATAGAGGTGTGTGTGCCTATTGCTTTAATCCATTCTTCCATGTTTACAGGCTGATTGCGAAGCCAAATTTATGCGCAATAAATCCTGGCCTTTATGGGAAACATGGACCATAATCTTTGGTCAAGACCGTGCAAGTGGTGGCACTGCCGAGGACATTGCTGATGGCGCGAGAGAACTTCACCAGCACAACATGGCCCACAATGATGACCCTTCAAATGTCTATCATGTCAGCCTCGAGGATTTGTTCGATGAACCGATCAACCCCACAGTGACTATCCCTAATGCTCAGCAAGATGAAAGCACTGGCCAAAGTCAGCAGCCTGTTGCCACCCAAAAGCAGCGTCCGAAAAAACGTAAAGCTGATTCCAGTGATGCTGCTCTGCTGGAGTTTCTCGCTAATTTGCATGATGAAACAAACAAACGTCTTGAAGTGATATCGACCAGAATTGGCTATGAATTTGATATGGGCCAAGCAAGACAGGATGTTTATGAGAAGGTTCGATGCGTCGAAGGACTGACAGTTGTCCAACGGTATCAGTTGTGTAACATACTTGCCGATAAGCCACAGCGTCTGGAAGTTTTCATGGGAATGGCAGCGGACGCCAAGCCGGGGTACGTTCTATGGCTACTCGGGCAGGATCCTTCGACAACCTGAAGTGTGTGGCCATAGGGGACTTGCTTTCTGAATATGTTTTGACTATGTAAGCTAATATAGACTACTAAGTATTTTTGTCGAACCTCTATGGTATGTGTTAAGTTTGTCCCCATGGTGTGTAACTTCCTATTTCATTATGCTTCTAGTGGTGCATTCACTTGCATCTGGACTGGTTGACTCTATAATTACTACTTTATGGAATTAGTGTTATGGTGTGAATTATGGGGTATGCTTTTGATGTCAATTATTTCCTTCAAAACTCCTGCATTGTTTGTATGAATTTGGTCGATCATGGCTCTCGGACAACTCAAAGGGAGTGCCACTGCCTTGAATTCTCACAACCAATTTGCCTGCTAAAGAAGGGGAAATAGTATCTATGAACAACCATTTTAAAGAATAATACTCATAGATGCTTACATAAAACAACTGATCAAGTGCTACATAATCTTAGTGATACATCACTTACAACTACACAAAACACAATGCACTAAGTAGGCGCGGCCAAAAAAAAACGAGGTCCTTTTTCGCGAGGTCTTAAGTAAGCAAATGGTAATTTTTTTACTAGTTTTTGGACCGCATGCGCCTCTTAATGCAAACTAGTACATCACACGGGCGAACGGCGCACCCTTCCAACAGGTGAAGACGACGCAACTGAGCTTCCAAGTGGGCTACCCCATGGGGGGTTTCCATTAGGCAAAAGAGGAGCCATTTTTAGGGGGGGAGCCATACGGCCCGAACTGGACAGCCTGTCTGATACTCCCTCATGGTCGACAAAGAGCTTGCGACGGACTTTAGTCTCTGGATGAAAAATTGGCGAATTGACTTCCTCATCATCTTCCTCGAACGACAGCTTCTCCGTTGTATCTGAAATGACTATTACTTCCTTCGATGTCTCAATTTTCACATCATCCATTCCGAACAAAGTTGCGAGCTCATTGACGATTGGCTCGTCGTGATAGTAGTAGGCTGCCGCCAGTGGGAGTGTCTACTCAAACAAAAAAAAAAAACCAAATGACTATTGTTAATATGATGCACAAAACGTAACATTAGAATATGTTGATATATAGCTACCTTCATGATCTTTGTCCAAACCTCGTCGCTCGCCACAACTACTTTGAATGGCATCTCCCAGTGTGTTCCATTATTAGCCGTCACCTTCTTAAAAGTTTTGTATCGATCCTTCAAGAATTCCACTCGTTTTTTCATTTCTGCCTCAGTGAAATCAGCACCCGTCTTCGCCTTGATTTCTTTCCTGGCAGTGAGTAAGAAGTAGATAGGGAACTCGTCAAGAGTCCACATTGTCTCTTGCTTCAGACGTATGAGAGTGGCTACCAAGATTGAGTCGTTCTCCGGAGACCACAACCCTTTGTACAAGAACACAGACTGGAGCGGTATATTCATGGCCATAATATGAAGAAATGCTATTCGATTGAGGTTCATGCAATATGGTGTGATATCACATGGTGCTCATTATATATATGGGTTTACGATTAATTGTGATGGACAGTTAACAACCCATAGTTAAGGCCATCCATTCCATTCCTCCTCAACCACCTAGCAATAAATTTCTTTGGCCGCCTAAATCTGAAGATATCAGCAAAAGTTGACAATTGAGGATGATGGCAGCATTAAATTGTGATGTGGTTGGTTGAGATTATTAATTAGCAATAAGAAAAAAGACATATAAGCATAGTGTATATAGAGGAGTACAATGCCATCCTTAGCTGCAGCAAACTCATTGAGCATGGCTGCGAATCCACCACACAGCGGCGATGGGTAAGTGGTTGCATTCAACTTTTTTGCAATAGCATTATGTGGCTACATGAATTTATCAAAAGCTATATAGCTGACCTATCTTTTACTTTCTAGGGCGGACAACCACGACCGACGTCGAAACCCTCGTTTCTTCAAGCAATTCTATGCGGTTCAAAGTGCAAACAATCTGGTATAGTATATACTTCATACTATCAAACAAGCAAATATATTGAATAAAGCAGTGTGTGCAATTTCTGTCAGCGTCTCCCGCCGGAATGGGTAACACGATATGCTGAGTTGCTCCCCGAACAGTGTACACTGGAGATGCCGAACGGGGTGCGTTGGCCTGTACAAATTAAGAAGAAATATTCTGGTTTGTACTTTGGGAATGGTTGGTCCGACTTTGTTTATCGGATTCATCTTTCCAATGGGGACTTTATGAATATCATCTACGTCGGCGACGGTGTGTTTCACTTTGACCGGTACAACTTCGTGTCTGGATGCAGACCCATGGGAGACTTTGAACGTGAGTCAGTATATGTTGCTGATTTTTTTTTAGTCATTTTTTTTTTCATATTGTCATTTCAACAATGTCACAGGTAGAGATTCATTTGTAGAATCCGATCCCGAAGTAGACATTGCCTCAGCTGATGAGCAATGGTTCTTATCCGATCAGGGAGATGTCTCTGTCGACGGTTCGGACCCGGAAATTGAATTAAGCACTGGCATTCCTCTTCCATTTTTCAGTCTCACAATCACGAGGACACTTCTTGAGCACTACCTTGTGAGTCTAGCTATTGCATTACCAAAAAGTATATTATAATATATACTATATTCATCCAATATAATGTCCCGCACAGGTAATGCCGAATGAATTTTGGTCAGCCCATATAGCCAAGGATGGAAAACAATTCAGTGCGGCTTTCACTGTACACTGCCGCACATGGGACATGGTTATAACAAAGCAAAACGAGAAGTACTTTGCGCACGGTGGATGGTTCCGTTTTCTCCGAGACAATGATATCGAAGTTGGTGTCCGTTGTGTGTTCCACCTAGTGGATTCTGTGAAGCTCCATTTCCGTGTTAGTTTCTAACATTTTATTGCGCTGGTTTCGAGTATAAGAGACAAAACTAGTTTTACTTTGTGTTAGCTCTTATGTTGCGTAGGTAATAGTTTGTCATCGTAGCTATTTTGCATAAGTTCGAAGCCTTCGTCAAAGTTTTTAGCAACTTTGTCTCATTGCAGGATTGGTTAAGTGAAATGAAGTAATGTATGACTATGTCCCAAGACTTTTGTGGAGTAATCATATGCTATTAGAAATAATATTCTTATTTCGATTTTGTTTCATATGTTAATTTATGTGTGTTTATATATAGGTTTAGGGATTGATTGATAATGTTAATTAATTTTTCTCTATCCAAAAGATTTTAAGGATACATTAGGTAAAAAATAAAATATAATTATAGAAAATAAATTGAAATTTATAATAGTATTGAAATTTAAATGCAAGATATACCGGAAGGGATCATCTCATGCATTGTATACTACATTACATAATACATCATTAAAAAATTGACAAGTGTGTCTTATTTTATGGAAAGAAAAGCTATTTCCAATATAATCTCTCCACTTAAGTAAAGAAATTAAACTACACTAAATATCAAAAATGTATTTATTGAAATCAATTTAAGTTGATTTGGCTCAATTTTAATAAAAAAAAATTAACTTCAATCAATTTTATTATCTTGATATTGTGTTTTATCTAGAACTCAAATATGTTCGTTTGATACAAGCATATTATATGCAGAAGCTATGTTTATAATAAATAAATTATGAACCTTTAAAATTTTGTATATTAAATATATTCTTACTTTTTAGTACTACTACTACTATTATTTTCTTTCTTGTTACTTGAAGTTTTTCTAATATTTTTTTCTTTTTATGATATTTTGATTTTTATATTCCTGCCATCTATTTTTTTACTTATTTCATGGTACAAAAATTACTGATATATAGACTAATGTTGCTAATACTAATTAATTGCGATGTTTTCTTGGTATAAAATACATAAAAATTAATAGACATACATATATATTATTGATATAGCAGCTAACAAAATTATGAGGAGATAACTTTTGAAAAGAAACAAGATTAGTTATTAAAATATGTTGAGAATATATGTGAAACTAAAAGATGTGTAGAAACGAAGTGCAATAAAAAATTATTTGAAATAACTTTTCTTTCCCTTCCGATATATAAATGGTATATATGTAACCGCCGAATTGAAAACTAAACTTCAAGCCCAAGAATATTAAATATTCAGGTCAAGGCCAAAAACATCAAAGCATCATATACATATACTTAACACACCTAAAGACCGACAAAAATCACCCAAATCATCCACATAAACCACACATAATCCCAAATATCCACCATACCTAATATAATTACATAACCTTCCCAATTAGAAAGCCAAGTAGGACCAATACAGTGGTCATGAAAGCTAACATCACCAGGGACGTGAAGTCGGAATGGTTCTTGTTCAGACCGCATACAATGCAACATCTATCCTTATTTGCATCAACACGTGATTCTCCTGAGTGAGGAACCGGGCCAGAGGATGCGGTTGACTGATTCTGGTCCCTATATTTCCGAGAGCCAGTATGGCTACTATGCTCATCACACCAAATGAAATGACCCGGATGATTTCCACCCAACGGACACTTATAGTATAACCTTCCGGGATTCATTGCAGACACCCCGGCGCGGCGAAGGTCCATCTTCCCATGGCCACAGGAGCAGTCAGGGATCCCATCCATCGTCTCAGTTCTCTGATATTTGAAACTGAAAGCAGCAACAAACTAAGAAAGATCCTAATAAATCAACAAAATAATACTGAACACAAGGCAAAAATGATGTTCGAATGCAGTAAAATACTAAATTCAGTTAGTCACACAACCACACAACTTAGTCAACTTTGAAATCAGGGAAAATAAACTAGACAAAGGTCATCGGTTAAGCCACATATGTTGCGCGAGGTTTTCGCGTATTTGACTCCATTCTGTTGAAGGCTCCACAGTCTCGACAAATTCCACAACACCATTGTCATCATCATGATTCACTTCATGATAGATACCATCCAATTCAACTTCAACTGGATCTATTGCCATCTCACGACGGATAAAATTATGTAGTAAAAAACAGGCCATTATCAGACGGATCTGTGTTTTGATTGGATAAAATGACGCACTTCGAAGAATCCCCCACCGCATCTTAAGGACTGCGAACGCTCTCTCAATGACATTCCTTGCTTTCGTGTGGCGCATGTTGAATAGCTCGATGGCATTTTGTGGTGACTCAGCGCCCGGACCCCATTCTTTTAGATGGTATCGTACTCCTCTGAAGGGTGTCAAAAATCCATCACTATTTGCGTATCCGTTGTCACACAAATAATAGTACCCTGCAAAGTGAAGAGAATAATTAATTGCATTGTATAAAATAGAGCATTGATCGAATCTGAACACAGTGATTCAAAAAATAACCTTTTGGGACCTTCAAGCCGTTCACACATGACACGGCATCCCGCAAAACTCGAGAGTCGCCCGCTGATCCCTCCCATCCAGGTAAGGCATAGACAAATTGCATGTTCCGATCACAGACAGCAAGGGTGTTTGTTGATATTTGCCCCTTCCTAGAACGAAATCGCGGTTTATCTGTGTTACTAACTAAGACATTAATGTGCGTACCGTCCAAAGCACCAAGGCAACCCTGCATCAATTTGGAAAGTTAAGTGAAGAACATGCTGGTTATATTTGATATATTTCGATATATGAACCACATACACTATTATGTAGACTGAAATATTACCTTAAACCATTTCCATCGACTATCGTTGCAGTCATCAGTGACTGGAGTCGGTTTGACTAGCAAAACATCATGCAAGTTCAGAACAGCACCTAACACTTTGTGCATGTACAGAGAGATGGTGGCTCCAGACCTCCAAAATTCATAACCTACACACCGATTCTTCTTGTGGTGTGCAAGAACACCAACGAATATAGCAACTTGTTCTTCCACCCCGACAAATTGACCCACACGCAACCCACCCCGCTCTTTTAAAAGGTGGCACAAGCGCCCAAAAGTGTTACGATCCATTCTCATAGTTGAAATGCAATAAGCATCTGTGAAATGAAGTAGACGATCCAAATGACTCTGTTGTGATGGTGCCCTATTGAGCAAACTATAGTTTCTCGCCAAAGCAAGAAATCTACGCCTCAACCGTCGTCTACGAGTGTTAAGACACCTACGGATAAGAATGGTTGCCTCTGTACGATAATTGTCGAGTACGTCTTCTAGTAACTGACATATCGTAGCATAATTACAAGCAGGGTTCATCATCTGATTTGTAGAAAACAGTCAACAAAATTTCTATTGGAGAATCAAGATTTAACCAATATTTTTGGTCCACATTTCAGACAAACAACGACTAATTTTCATAATGGAGTTTGAGCAATATTTCACTCGCAAATTAGTTTGAGCAGACACTCAAAATAGCTAGGAATCAGCACAGTTGCAACGATTTTTCAAGAAATTAGACATATACAACACAGTGTGATGAAGGAAATTGGTGGACTGACCTTGTGAAAATACTACAGAAAGATCCGCTCTCCGAGCTACAGGTCGTCAGCTTCTTCGAATCAACGGATGTAATGAGGTACACCTGTGGATTAGAATCTGTCAGATTCATATATGAATCGAAAAATTAGAACAAAACGGCACCGAAAGCCGGCGCCCGAATATGAACGATGAGTAGCACAACAAAGTTCACCGTGGCTTAGAGAACTCACGCCAGTGCGTTTGCAGCCGAAATTTGTGAATTACTACTCCCAGCTCGTTGTTGAAAGTGAAATAGGGTTCGTCGACAGCACTCAATGGTTGGAGTGAATTCCACAGATCCCTAATTTCGTTGAACGAATTGTGTAAGAAGAGGAGATGCATTTTGAAAAGTGAAGGGCAAAAGTGGAATTTTAGCATCATTTCTTGGTGGTACTTTCGATGCAGATAGGAAATCTTCCAAGACCACAAAGAATTGAAATCTCATTTATTTAGTGTGAACAGTGCTAAATCATGGACTTTGGAGATTTAGCACAAACACACCGAACAGTCATAATTCATGAGATTTAACCCACTATCTGACCATTTTGAATAGGGTGAACGCGCCCTTACATTTTTGAGACTATACATCATAAATACTAAGCTTTGGTACTCTAATATCTTTCTTCCCAATACTAATAATTCTCTTTCCAACAGATATACCTTACCTACCCACTCCTAATTGTGCATTGCAAATCACATTCCATTTATATGTGATGCAATCTTTTGACATTGATATGTCGTATGGACTAGTTTTAGTTTAATATCAAAATTTAGAATTGGTAATTAGGAACCGGTCATGTCAATTTCATGTCATGACTGACTACAATTCACCTATTTCTGTTTTTGGGTACTAGGTGTAAATTACCAAACCATTAACCTTGTCTAATTTTGTAACTATAAATAAAGATTTTGATCAATATTAGCGGTAATATGGATAAGTATAACCAAAAAATCAATGTGGTATAATCGACTATAAATGATTTGTAAAATTAGTTTATAGTGGGAGTACTACTTGTTTTAAAAAAATTCGAATATTGCCTACTACTTTCTCCGTTCCTTAAAATATACAACATGTGGATCGGTACGAGTTTAGCATAATTGCTAAGTAAGAGAACTTGAAAGAAAAAATGACTGAAGTTCTTTTAGTGAAGAATGAGACCACGAGAATAAAGTTTTCTAAATGTCTATTATAAAAGGACTGATGGAATAGTATAAAAAAAAGTAAAATGAGATTATTTATCCTAAAAATTTATATCACATAAAAAATTGTATTTGAAACATGACCCATCCAATGACGGACCTATGAACAATTTCAACCAGTCTTATCCTCAGCTCACGAGAATCTAAAAACTCTATTAAATTCGATATTTCATGGTGCAATACTTTTGTGTTAATCCGCTGAAATTGTAATCATTCTCCATCGTCATCCATCATCAGACCATCATCAATTAAAAGCACAGCCAACTATCTCTTTGGAGATAACCTGTATTCAATCTCACCGGTTTTGTTTCCTAACCAAATGGAACTCTTTTTCTTCAATTACAAAAAAGAAAAAGTGAATGTATGAATAGAGAGAGCTCTTGAGTTTAGGGTTTAGGCTCTAAACTCAAAATAATTAAATCTTAAATAAATTGCACTGTATTTCCTCGAATTGAAAATTGACCACACAAATGAGATAAATTATTTTAATTTAAAAATTCCTCACTCTTTTCGGTCGTCTCGTGATTATCGGCTTCGAGCGACTGCGAAATTGATCAATTACAGGTGATTTCTTTACCACTCTTTTCATCTCAAAGTGTGAATCTTTCGATTCTTCAAGAATTAAATCGACTCTTCCGTTAAAATTTGGCCCTAATTGTTGTTTTGCTGGCGCGCCTTGCGTTTTATTAGTTTGAATTGAATAAATTTTATTTGCACATGTGTGATTTCGATGAGTTTGGGTTATAATTTACTCGTGGATTCAATGTGAATACCTGGATTGTAAACTGAATATGTATATTTAACTGGAAAATTGATGGAAATAAGCTAAAAGCTAATGAAATTAGACCTAAGTTAGAATTTTTGAGCATTGGTAGTTGGAAGAGCTCGAGCTTTATTCTAGATCGATGCATTGTCATCCTATTTCCTGTTTACAGCTAATTTTTCTCAGATGTTTGACTTAAAGAGCTTTATTCTTGCAACTACTGATAGAATTGCCTGCTGCTCGGTGCTACATCTACGCCTTGTTTGTCGTTAGGAACTCGTTGTTTACTTTCCCGGCAGTTTAATTGTCATGTAACGCACTGTCCGTGTGGATTCACTCGTCTTTGTTGTCATGTAAAGAATGCAGAAAGCATTGCGATTGGGGACCTGTTATTAGCACAACCAATTTGTGGCCTGTTTTTAACTCGTAGAATCGCCTTATTTGTTGTTTGGAACTTGTTTTTTATATGCCGGTGGTTTAATTGTCATGTAACGTATTGTCCGTGTCGATTCACTCGTCTTTGTTGACATGTAAAGAGTGATGGATATAGGAGACCTGTCAATTTGTGGCCTGTTTTTGCCTGGTTGATTTGCCTTATTTGTCGTTTGGAACTCGTTCTTTACTTGACCAGTAGTTTAATTCTCATCTGGTAACACACTGTCCTTGTAGATCGGAGACATGTTATTAGCACAACCAATCTGTGGCCTGTTTTTGCTAGGTTGAACTGATTTGAAATAGGTTAGAATTGATTCACTGTCGGCATGGCTGTCCTCTCTCCTCTCTCTCTCTATCTCTATCTCTATCTCGGGTTCTCTGGGCTAAGCGAGCATAAGAATTCTGTTAGTTTGTCTTTGTCTAAGTTTACCTCTTTATGGACTAATCCACACAGATTGTGTGGTCATGGTCTGTGTAATCTTGTACTGCCTTAGACACTGCTGAAAGGAAAGCAGTGATCATCACTAGCACTGTGAAATCGAGCAATATCATTAGGCTCGAGGTCAAAGGGATAAACACCGGGAGGGCACGAGATACACTATGAGAGATATCCATATGAGTTCAAAGTTTTATTGATTCTTGAGTGTCTGCCTAACATATCGTATAAGACCACTCTAACCTGGCATGATTTCTTTTTTTTTCGTTCTTTTTTTTTTCTGATGCCTGTTTCTTATTAGGGCCAATGGGAAATAAACCCGCAAAGCAAGAGATGAAGAAGGAAGAGCTGTTGCTGAAAATTGTCCCTCCTCTTGACCGTGCATACACTCGTTGGCTTGCTCGGGATCTTGAGAGGATCTATGGCTTCACTCCACGAAATCCACGTGCCATAAAGCCCCCTGACCACTATATTGAACACATGCGTTTGAACGGCTGGTTGGACCTGGACCTGAATGATCCTGACCTTGCACATCTGTTCAAGTGAACGAACCTCGCACGAGGAAATCTTCTCCATAATCTCAACTAGAGTTGGCAGATAAGTTCTGTAGAATGATAGCAAGATCTGTCAACTCTGTATACCTTATGCACTCTGGTTTAGATATCTGCATGTTTTCGATGTTTTTGCAATTTCATCAATTATTGAAATGTGATAAAAATCTTAAAGATCAAAACTTTAACTAGAGCAGAATGTTTATAGTTGTGGATTATCTTATTATGAAAGTTAAATTTCAAGAAAAAGACACTCCTTTGCTAAACCCATGTGGAGATTCGATCAAATAAGAAAGAAAGAAAGAAAGAAAGAATGAAAGAAAAGGCATATTCCAAAAACCAAATGAGTTTATTGATACCTTAAATCTTTTAGCTGGAAATTATTTTGTTTTATTATGTACTAGTATTAGATTATATTTTATGTGTTATTGTGGTTTGTTAGAGAATGAAAATTATACTATCAGAAACAAGAGGGTAAAAATTTATTTATGAACAATTGAACACCAAATATTCGTATATTATATGCGAAAAAGATAAGATAGTTATAAATATTGTGATAATTATATATGAATCAATTAATATTTTAATATTAAATGAAAGTCCAAAACATAGATTTACAAAAAAATTTGATAACTATAGTGAGTTGTCGTATCTAATCAAATCTAAGATAAACAATTTTTTTGCCTATATCTTTTGGATAAAATTTCTCAATTATATTAGATATAAGCAAATAGGGATTCGAATATGAGTATTATTACATACTAATTAAACAATAATAAAACTCGAGAAATTATTTTACAAGTACATCTTATCCAAACAAGACTCGACTCCCAATCCTTCTCCAATCGTAACTCTACTTTCTTACATCGTAGTAATAATATATCCGATTATATATATCATCACCTAAATCATATTCTTACTACGGTAACATAAATTTTTTTATCTAACGTGGTACTAGACCTAGATCAGACTAGTTCTAGGTCAAGTGTCATGGAGAGCAGGGTGTTCAACTTGAGATATCAAATTTTCGAAGACGAAGATGCACAATCGCAACAATCAAAATACACGTCGCTGAGAGACCTCAAACTCGTAAGATCCAATATGTTGGTTAGAAACCGAAGTTCCGAAGACAAAGAAGTTGGAGAATCATTGAGAGATCACGAGATCGCATCATCGAACATGTTGAGGGGCACTAGGAAGTACGATCCGAGCACGGGAGACCCTCTATTGAGACGAGTGGCAATGTTGTATGCACGGACTGGGACTCCTCGTCCGGTGCGAAGATCCTGGAGCGCGTCTCTTTGTTCGAGGATGCCGAGACGGATGAAGGAGTTTATGTGGAGTTGTTTTGGGTTTAAGATTGATTGTCGTGATATAGATTGAGTATAGAAAGTAAGTAGGAATAGTTTATTTTGGTGTTTTTTCTGAAAGTAAGTAGGAATAGTTTATTTTGGTGTTTTTTGGTAGTGTTAGGATAAAATTTGAAGTCTAGATAAAAACAACTGTAGATAAAATTGCATGATTTTGGTATAACCAAAAGAAGCAATAATTTTTTATGACAATTTCGACTTCTGTTTTGATTATCTTTGAAAGCTTGTCTGTTTTTATTTGTTTTTTCTTTCCATAACCAGGAAATTAGATGAATACTCGTCTGTCAACCTAGTGCTATTTAATTAGAATTCATATGTTGATTTATTTACAAATACTTAACATTGTTTGATTCGCCATAGTATTTTTTGTCATATTAGACAAATTTTCATAAATACAAAAAGTTGTTGAAATTATGGTTAAAATTTGACCAAACTTCATACTGTCTTCGTCCCAAGATAAGTGAGCACAAACTTTTTGGCACGGGATTTAAGGAAATTGGGTTTTGTTAGTAAAGTGGAAAGTGAATAAAATAAGAGAGTTAATAAAATAGAGAAAAAAAGTAAGAGAGGGAATACCAAAAAAGGAAATGACTCACTTATCTTGGAACGTCCCAAAAAGGAACGTGAGTCGCTTATCTAAGACGGAGGGAGTATTTTTTATTTTTTTTTTGATATTTTGAATTTTGCCCTTTTATATTTTCTAAAATGTAATAATTTGTTTTAATGGAATCTGAGAATATTGAAATATACAGACGATTAGCAACCCCAGGTTTAAAAAAAAATTAAGTTGGTATTTTGTTTCATTAATTAAAAATCACTTCTTAATAGTTTTTACATAAGATTAATGTTTAGAGCCTCCATCTCTCTCTCTATATATAGTCTATGTTATTCTATATCCTTCGAACAAGCAAGCACAATACTTGTTATCATGGCCCATAATTATGTAACACAATGACAAAGAAATTTCTTAAATCTAAAAAAAAAACCACCAACTCTACTCCTTCCATAATCCTTCAGCACTGAAACTTTGATCACTGCAATACTCACGTTAAAACTCCTAAGTACATTAGTGTTTGTTATTGTCACATGTAACAATCGAACTAACTTCCATGTTCATTACTCTTAGGGTCCGTTTTGTAGTGGGGTTAGGATTTCGCTGGGTTGGATTCAAAATGAGATTATGGAAGCATATTAGCCTAGATACTATATAATCATGTCCCATGTTTTGTAACATTGATAAATTAAATAATTATCATATCCATGGTTTGGTAGCAAACCCGTCACTTTATATTGTACTTTCTTTTGTCAATTTTGCCCCCAAAAATTTGTTGTTAAACCTCTTTTGCCCATTTTAGAAATCCTACTTCTTAATTTAGCCAAATTTCCTCCCGCCATTCTCTGCTATTTCAAGCGCGCATTCCTGAAAAGAGCTTGAGTCAGGCTGCACAATTTTTACCGTAATTTTTGCAAAGAGCTTGAGTTTTACAGGAACAATTTTTGCAAAAAGCTTGAGTTTTTGCAAAGAGGTTGAGTTTTACAAATACAATTTCTGCAAAAAGTTTGAGTTTTTGCTGCAAAAACACAACTAAATACTAGGTGAACAATTTAGCAAAGTAATTAGTACGCAAAATTACACACAACTGGGAGCCCTAATTCGGTTCTACATTTCCTTTCGTTCTCCCCCACCTCGAAAAATCACCCAAAATCGACATTGAAATTAATCAATCTACAAATTGGGTTATTACCTTGGGTAATCTTCGATTGAAGATCCCTGCTGTTCCACAAACTCCTTCGCCTTATGCTCTCGTAGATAATTCGCTTCTCAGGTGTCGATTTGATTTTTTGGGCGATTCCGAGGATGGTAGAGGAAATTGGGATGAGTGAGAAGGCGCATATTACGAAGCAGGAGTATAAACCCTGAAATTTGTCATGGACAGAAACTTCCTATTTTCCTATACGAACAGTGAAATTAGGCGGTTGAATCCTGGGTCGTTCGGACTATGTGTAAAAGCAACCAAACAGCTGGAAATAATATGATAAACTATCCAATCAAGCCGTGTCCCCTCTACAAAACGGGCCCTTATCAATTTAAGTTAGGGATAGTTCGGTGTTTGCTAAATGGGCAGAATTGGTGTGAATACAAGTGAATAATGATGGTTCGGTGTTCCGCACTTTTTTATGCATGGCCTTCGATATAACCGAGGTCCCGAACTGTTGGCCACGACTTTCGGCATATATAATTATGGCCTCCTACTTGATATTTGAAAACTACCCCGCTACAGTGCATCGATAATTGTGTAGTCGGTGAAATTTGACATCTTGGTGTTGGCACGGCTTATAGGATTGAGTAGTCGGTGAAATTTGTGTGAAATGACAGGGACAATATTGATCAATCACGCCTATAATAGTAGTCAACCCACCCATCACATCAAATTCTACCACTCATTTTTTTACACCAATCGATACAATTAACTTTTGTGTGGGTCATCAACATTTAAATATGACCACATTTATTCTTCTAAGTGGAAATATGGAGGACCAAACAAGCCCTAAATTTAAATAGCAAGCGCGACCGACATGTTTTCATAAAAATTAATAAATTGATAATGATTAAATATCAACAAATTACACCTTCAACCTAATTAAATCAGGAATTAATTATTCCTCCTAATCACTACTCAATACACTTCTAATCCATAGAGCACCCCAGCATACTTCTCATGCCCCCTCTCCACAAAATACAAATCCCTCATCCTCTGAAACGCATGCCACGTCAGCAAGCTATCCGACCCGGCCTGGTGGCACTTCCCGACCACCCGGTCCACATCCAGCGCCCGGGCCACCCGGTCCAACCCGCCGTACAGGCTCTCACAAAACCGCATCAAGTACTTCACATCGTACACGTTGCACCCGAAGAAGGCCCTCAGCGCGGCCGCAAACTCCCCTAGCCGGGCCGGGAGCGGGCGCCCGCCCGTGAGGGCCTTCATCAGGTACCCGAAGTCGTACGCGCTGTGGAACGTGACCCAGCTGACCGCGTCGCTGCAGACCAGGCCGGACCCCATCAGCCGCTCCGCGAACCGGGCCGAGTCGATCCCCTCCGCCCGGTTCCGGTCGAAGTCGATCCCGTGGGCCCGGAGCAGCTCCACCGACTCCGGCGCGTGGGGGTCACGCGCCGCGTCGAAGTCGGAGAAGTTGAACTGCCAGATGAAGCGCTCCTCGCCGGCGCCGGGGAGCTCGCCGGCGGCGCCGGAGAGGGTGAGGCCGAGCTGGATGAGGCTGAGCGCGTCGACGTTGGACTTCAGCAGCCTGTAGTGGTCGGCCGGGGAGGGGCGGCGGTGGCCGGAATGTTGCGGCGGCTTGAAGATGACGCCGGGGAACTCGGTGTCCATGGAGATGAAGGGGAATTGGTCGATGAGGTCGGAGATGAGGTCGAATTCGGAGTCGAGGTTGTGGGCCCACACTTCTCGGATCTTTATAGGTTTGCCGCCGCCGTTTTTGAGGTTGTCGGAAACCATGTCGGAGATCGGAAAGTTCGTGAGTTTAATTTGGATAAGTTTGAATTGCTTGAGATGGGTGAGGAGTGAGAGTGATTAGCTGTTTATATATATTGTGAAGATTGAAGGAAGAGAAGAAGAAGGGAGGAAAGTGGGGGATGAATAATGAATGATTGATGGGATGCAACTAAGATTAAATTAAATAAAAAAAGAGTTTGTTACTAAAACATGTTTAAAAGGGTTGAATTGAACGCGTTTGGTTGTTTTTGACTGAAACAGATAAATTAGAAGCACTGAATTAGTGCGACATAATGTGTTAAAAAAGGGAGGAAGACCGTGTTCAATGACGGCTGTCAGAAGAGGAAGAGTCAAAGTCAAGCCGTTTTCTCGATTTACTATTGTTCGGTTTCATGAATTAAACAAGACTATGCTTGATTGGATATAATATCTCGGTATAATCTTGGCCTTATTTTCTGACAGTGTTAATATCATGAATTTCCCATCAATTCAATGTAGAGATAATTTTAATATGAGTAATTGAATACTTCTAAAAATCTAATAGAATGCAACGTTAAAAATTTTAAAAAGTTATTGATGTGTTGTGAATAATAATATAGAAAGTATGCAAATAATGTACGTAGCAAAATGGCAGACAATAGTTATGGAGAAGGTGTGGTACATATATTGGTCAAAATTGTGACTTTATCACATTAATTTCATGTTACTCCATCACAGAAATTGTTACTGCTGTAATGTACTGTAGTGCTATTGTGCTAATTAGGTTGTGTGATATTTTTGTTATGATATTACATAGTTTTCTCAACAAGTTAGTTTGGTAACAAAACGATCTAGCTGTAGTTACAAATAGTTTCAATATTGTATGAATATTTCAAATTCAGACAGTTAACTATTTGTTCATTATTGGCTGTAATGATTACTCATACAAAATTGATATAGAAAGAAGATTTGATTTTTTTGTCGAATTAATTAGGTCAGGTAGATCAACGAACCTGCAAATGATGATAAAAATAATAGTATGATGAGAAAACGTATAAATTTAAGAATGTGACCTTTCATTTAATTAGAAGGTATTGGTTCATTATTTCTCATGTTTCATAATTAAAATACTTGTCCATGTCTTTTACGTTTTAAAGTGCACTTTTGGTATATGTGTTTTGGAGTAATTGTTATCTATTTATACTAACTTTATGTTTTAAGTATAAATTAATTTTGGAAAATGGAACATTCTTGGATCTTGACTTCTACTCTAATGCTTCCTTTTGTTTTTTAGCTTATGGTTGTTGTGTGTGGTCTTTGATTACAAGACTTGTAAATATGATTAATGTGGCAAATTGTCAATCAAGTTGCACATGTTTGATAAAGTATATTATTGCTAGTTGCAGAAAAAGAAAAAAATTAAAATAGTGCTTTTAGGAACTTGGATAAAGAAGTTATTGTTATTTTCAAGATTGATTTTTTGGAATGGGAAAACTCTTGCTTATGAATCATCAATAAGCACGTATTGAATTAGTGGACGTGGGTTTATATTCGTAATTATTATTATTATTATTATTATTATTATTATTATTATTATTATTATTATTATTATTATTATTATTATTATTTTATTTTAGTCAACCACACCCACCATAGTTAGACTAAATAAAAGGTCAACTAGTGTTATTAATCATTATAATTTAAATTACACATATAATTCTCTAAAGTGAATTGTTGTATCAGTCAAGTCAGCTGACTATGTTGAAGTGGGTTTATAAATGTGTGATTAATACTACAATTATTTTCTAAAGCTCAATCATGATGAATTGTTATGATTTAATTTGACTTGACTCCTAACAAAATACTACTACTATTATTTAGCCATTATTTTAGACTACTCTGATAAAACAAATGCAACAATAAAGTGCAATTAAAGGGGTCCAATAATAGTTTTTTTAAAAATATAATTAGATGTTTTATTTATCTTTAATTTGATGTGGATTAATATACGGATTGCAACAAGGCCCATGGGCTTCGATCTCTAAATGGATCATCAAAACAACACGACTTCAAAAAGTGTTAACGATTTATCAAAGGGAAAAGATAGTCACGCTTTTCTCTTTCTTCCCCTCGTGTGATCGTGATTCGTGGACGTCTACCATAGGCGAATCTTCTCTCTCTTTCCATTACGACCTCTCCAGAAACGAGAAGACAGTTTGCCTGATTCATCGCAGCTCGATCCGAATCCGAAGATGAACGACTCCGATGTCTCCAAGCAGATCCAGCAGATGGTCCGATTCATCCGCCAGGAGGCGGAGGAGAAGGCCAACGAGATCTCCGTCTCCGCCGAAGAAGTACGGCGTGCGCATTCCGATTTAGGTTTTTTTTGCGAGGATTTTTGTTGAATTGATGGATCGTGCTTTTGTTGCAGGAATTCAATATAGAGAAGCTGCAATTGGTGGAGGCTGAGAAGAAGAAGATCAGGCAGGAGTACGAGCGCAAGGAAAAACAAGTTGAAGTGCGCAAAAAGATGTATGATTCGTAGTTTCGTTTTAACTTTTTCGCCGGCATTTGGTTGGTTTTTGCTGCGTGTTTGTTCGTAAACTGAAATTTATGCGGAATTTTAAGTTAATTTGATTTTCAGATGACTCTGATTTTAATGTGTTGCTCTCCGATTGTATTACGAGATCTTCATTGGAAATCTGCATCTTTTTAAAATGTTTTGATTGATGCTCATTGTCATTAGGAGATGATTTGAGGATACTGGTTTAATTCTGATTGAATTTTTTATATCTTGGCTGGTGTAGTGAGTACTCGATGCAACTGAATGCTTCTCGAATCAAGGTTCTCCAAGCTCAGGATGATTTGGTCAATTCCATGAAGGAAAACGCATCGAAGGAACTTCTGAGTGTTGGCAGTAGTCAGAATAACTATAAAAATCTCCTGAAGAATCTCATTGTTCAGGTTCGGGAAGCTGAATCTTGGTCTTGTATTATAACCTATCATTTGTGTCTTATAGTTCTGTATCTTCTGCATACATTAATTCTTTGTAAACTACATATATTTGTATCGAAAGGCTACTAGTTATTTGGCTGTCCACCCTAGAATTGATTTCTCGTTTAGTATTGTACCTTATGGAAGTAATTTTTCAAACCTTTGTACATGAAGCACCTTCACAACGGTATATACATCCATGGGGAGCATTACCAGTACAGAGATTATGATTCCACGGCCATTTGAACTTTCTGTCTTTTTTGTCAAACTCAGTTTTCATATTGCATAATGTATGTCAGTGTAAAATCATATTGAGATATTCTCCTTGTTTACTTCATATATTCTCTATCATTGAATCTCTTTAGCCATAAAAGTGTCATATAAAAGTTCACTACTATTGTTCAAAATTTATATTTATCCCCATTGCAGAGTTTGTTGAGGCTGAAAGAGCCATCTGTGTTGCTGCGCTGCCGTAAAGAAGACGTGCAATTGGTAGAGTCTGTCTTGGATTCAGCAAAGGAAGAATATGCAGAGAAAGCACAAGTTCATCAGCCTGAGATTGTTGTTGACAAAATCTATCTTCCACCAGCTCCTTCTAAGAAGAATGAGCACGATCGCTACTGGTAATATAACCTGCTAAATACTAGTTCCCTTTCATTCGTGGAATATAAAAAAAATGAGCTAATGTTAGAGTTGACTGAGCAGACAATTTTTTTTTTAACTGAACTGGAATTTTGACACTGCTGACAAGTGAAAACACCATGACAATTATTTTCAGTTCCGGAGGTGTGGTGCTGGCTTCTAGGGACGGGAAAATTGTTTTTGAGAACACTCTCGATGCCAGACTGGATGTTGTATTCCGCAAAAAGTTGCCAGAGGTACCTCCCAATCTAAGCTCTCTGTTTTTACTTTACTCTGTTTCTGCTCATTATGAAACCAACTATATGGAGCTGACAGATGTGAACTATGAATCATATTGCCTTTTCTTTTATTTATTCTGCAATGTTCTTATCGTTTTCTATTAATCCCATGTCAATTAGTTAAGAGGGAGATGCTAATACTGGTATCTAATTATCTTCAAGATCATTTCCTGGAATCAATATCAGAGTGCTTGTTTAAATAAAGGCCAACCCTGCTGCCGAATAATGTGCAGAAAACACATCTTATTTAAATCTAGATTTGAGTGTTTGAGAAAGAAGTGATTAGTATATGAATACCATAGAAAACAATGCAAACACAAAAAATTAAGAAAATCCCCTTTACTTGTTAGTCCTCCTGAATAAGCTTTTTCCAACTGTTAGGATACTCACTATGTTCTTGGCTTAATGCAATTTTTCTGATTGCAGATCCGCAAGAGTCTATTTGGTCAGATTTCCGCTTGATGGTTGAAAACGTGTGCATCTATGACACTAGATTGGCCATCGATCCAAGAGAATTCATCACCCAGTGGCTTGTTCGTGGCTGTATATGTTTCATTCTTCGTCACATTCTTGATTGCATCGCGAGGTGCACCTTATCCACATTCCGTGTGTACCTGTCCGTTCAGTGTTTTCCTTAAGTTTATGTACGCATAGAAGTCTAGCTCGACGCTGCTATTTATTTCTCGATTCTGTTATTTTTGTAAGCTGCTTGGACCTAGTTTTTGTTCCTGGTTTTAATAAACAGATGACATAGATCATCTTGAAAAAATTCCTACTATTGTAGTAAGTATTTGGGCACATGTATTTGGTACTACTACTAAGTTTGTGTTTATCAAACATTGTCTTACATTAGTGATCATGTTTTCTAAGTAATACTACTAATAAAGGAATCTTAAATTTATTTTGCATAATTACACTCATCATATCCAATTTTCAAATAGTGCACTGTAAAGGACAATGGTATTTATTAGTAGTAGTGGTAGTATTTATTTTAATGGAGTGAAAGTATCAATAGGTCATTAAATGTTGTAGATGAGTTGAACCTATAAGTAGAATTTTAGATCTTGATATATTTTCTTTTCTAAAATAGTACTCCTAGTAAAAGATTTGTGCTATATGGAGTATACGTGATATGTGTATAAATTTTGCATATACTGCGAATTTATTGTTCTTTATTAAATATTGCAAATAAATATCTTGGAATAACTGCGAAATGTATTGTTATTTATTAAATATTGAAAATATTGATGCTACGTTAATCTCCTCAGCTGATCAAATCTACTTTTTTTGGTCTTTAATTTGCTAATTATAATCTCCAACGGTTGATAAAAATTAAAAATATTGATTATAATTTAACCACTTCATTTAATAATTTATTTAATGGGATATAATGCTGGCTTCCAAGAAGCATGTGAGAACATCAACTGCACATAAATACTATTTATGCCTCAAAATTATAGCCTAAAATGTTCGTTGCAAGTTGCAACTACACCACCTCACATTCAACACTTCTTGAGGAATTGTTTCTTCAGATTTCCATTAAAAAAGCTACAAATCACTCAACCAAAAACATAGAAATTGAACCAAAAAACAAAAAAACAGGAAATTAAATCCATTCATGTAGCTAATATGCAGCTCACTTCTTGAACTCTCTGGCCTTCTCTTCATGCATGAAGTCAAGCAAAACAGTGCTCTTGCACTTGGGGCATTTCGGATCATCTTCGAGCAGCATCACGTACATCAAGCAGCGCGGGCACCCCACGAGCATCATGCTGCTGCTGCTCTCGGGGCTGCTCGAGCAGCGCGAGGCCCCAGCCGGGCTCGTCTCCCGGGAGACACACGAGCTTCGCGGGGAGACGTCCGCCGACGAGACCGACTCGCGGGGGGACCCCACCTGCCTACGGGGCGGGGACAGGTTGAGCTTGAGCTCGAGCTTCGGGCTTGAGTCCCTGTAGTTCATTCTTGCTACCAATGAAACAGGACAACAACTTGTACTAATAGAAGAGAGATTGAATTTGTGATGTGACTTACAAGGATGGTTTGAGGCTATATATAGAACAAGAAGAGAATCTTTGGAGAAACAAATTGGTGGGGTTTCTTTTATTACAATAATAACTAATCACCAACAGAAGTGGAGTGTAATAAAGAGGGATTAAAATCCTAAGGCTAAACAAGAAAATATTGTAGGTGAAAAGATCACAAGAAGTTTGCTGGCAGATTGAAAATTAGAGTAAATATTTGCAACCACAATGTGTGTAATAGGCTACATTAATTCAAGGCTGCAATTGTTGGTTAACACTTAACACATACTACTATTTAAAGAAGCAATTAAATTGGCATTAAAAAAGAGCTAACTGCCATCAGAAAATGCATATTACACCTACACTATGTTGTGTAGGTTACATGTACATAAATCTCTCTTAAGTACTACTATTAACCCTACCCGTCCCGTTTGATTAGGTCCGGTGCTCGACAACGAGCCTACCTATAACGCAGGCATAACGTAACAACCTCAAATAAATGCCTGTAGATGGAGCCCCCACTGGTGAGCAAAAACATCAGGTGTTGGGATGTCTTTCTCAGGCAATAAACGGTTTTTATTACACGTAGCGTACAATGCACACGTCCCCCCCCAAAATCTACACCCACACACACACATTTATAGTAAAGAAATGGACTTAAATATCTATGCAGAAGTTAGATGTGTGTGTTGGAAAAGCTACAATTTTCCAACTATTTTTATTCTGCAGCAGAAGTGAGTTGGTTATTTTTACAGCATTTACTTGGTCATTGATGAGCTTCATCAAAAATGGAGGGGTCTCACTTCAACTAACCTTATTTATGGCTCTAAATTACACCAATCTCTCTCTCTCTCTCTCAAGTGTCCAAGTTGGAAGAACTAACTAATATTCCATCCACAAACTGCAGGTTTTCTTTATGTTACACACAGAGTTTTAGGACCACAGTGTTTTTTCACATGAAACAGACATCAATGCTGAGATAAAAGCAGTAAAAATGGATGCTTTTTTCCTTGCAGATACCTCAACATGGCGTCTAACAGTGTCGGCCTGAGGCGCAACGACAGTCTCCAGCCGCGGTCATTACAAGCTGGACATATTAACAGTAGCACAAAGGAGGTCATTGGTGAGGACAGGACATGTCTGGAAATGACAAAATTCATCAAGATTTCAAGAAACACAGAGGTGAAAAGGGGACCAACCAATCAACCACCATATTTAAGGCCAGAAATTGGAAACTGAGACATGAGAAGCCATAAATTCTTTTCATCTACCAGAGATGGATAAAATTCACTCTCCCAAATCAAATCTTTGTCCTTAGATCTTTGTTTCATGGTTATGTTAGAATCAGCTTATACAAAAAAGGGCAAATGTTGTCTGCATCTAGAATTACATTCCAAATTAAGCAATTTTCAATCATGGATGCATCAAATAAGCATGTGTCAGAAAATGAATTTTGACAAAATTGTTGTATTACTAAGAACAAGAACTGTAAAAGATTGGTATTTAGCAATTTATGATGCAGAACATAGCAAGATTAGACAAAGTGAAAGTGATTAGTGTTGACATTTCCTGAGTGAAAAAAAGCAAACATTTGCTCTCTCATAAACAAAAGATCTCTGAAAATCCGAGGTGGGGTTTTGCTGATTCTTAAAAAAATTATATCTTGAATATTAAATACATACACGTGAACGGATTATCTATATTTATATATCTTCACTCATTGAGATATACATTAGATATGAAATACAGGGAGTGAGAAATAAAGAGAGAAATATTTATAGCAATATAAAATAATAGTAATAAAATTATTTGTAATAAATATAAAAAAAATGTTGAAATATTTTGTAACACGAATGAAACATTTAAAAGTAAACACCGAATGTTTAAATTGAAACACGAATGAAACTTTAATTTTTTTTAACAATAAGCCATAATGGTAAAACATTTTTGACATTTTTTTAGAGTAAAAGCCAAATGTGGTCCCTAACATATGGTCGTTTTATCAATTTGGTCCTTAACATTATATTTTTTATTATTTGGTCCCTTACAAATAAACTGGGACCCGAATCGGTCCTCACTTAACAGAACCGTCAAAAAATAGACGGTGATTGCAATTTGACTATATTAAATTACTGGTAATTAATTATATCTGATTATAATTCTTTTCCTATTAGCAAAATTGGAAAAAAGATAGTATCAGTTGCAAAATGAAATGAATAATTTGTAATTTAATAGGAATTAAGAATTATAATTAGGTATAATTAATTACCATTAGTAATTTAATATAGTCAAATTACAATCACCGTCTATTTTTTGACGGTTCTGTTAACTGAGGACCGATTTGGGTCCGAATTTATTTGTGAGGGACCAAATAATCAAAATGATCATGTTAAGGACCAAATTGATAAAACGGTCATATGTTAGGGACCACATTTGGCCTTTGTATGCATAGTATAACTATTTTTAAAGAACGATTGAGCGAAGAAGTAGCGGGTCTACTCGCCAAACTCAGTTCATTAGTGTTAAGGGTATGATTATTGTATATTCTACCAATATCCATTATTAATAAAATTTAAAAAACAATTAAAATATTATTAATAGAAATTGATGTCCAATTTATTACTATTAGTAACTTCGAAAGTTAAAGATGAAGATTTATAAAGAAAAAGAAAAGAGAAAAAAGTACTGGCTCTTTATATTCTTTTGTATGTACATATGGTCCTTACTTATCCAAAATAAAATCATCATTACAATTTATCATTAAATTTGTCTCTCATATGGACCTATGTCCTTGATCCAAAATTTAAAATCAAACATGGCCAGATCAGCAGTCAAAATGAGACTTGTACTAGTAGTACATTACAAATTTCAAAATTATGAAAAATAGTAAAATACTATAGTACTTAGTATATGAATTTGAAGCTTTTGGATCTTGTAAAATATGAGAACCATCTTAAGAATACAAAAACATTCCCATCTTAAGAATACAAAAACATTCTTACTTGCTTGAGTTGACACTATCCTAAAAAACTTTGAAATATTGACTCATTTTGCTTTTTATAAATAGATTACTTTCGACTACACAAATGTGTATTTTGACATAGTTTTAAAATGCATCCTTATTATTGTTAAATGCTATAGATTGTTGTTATTAATATGTAGTATAAGACAAAAAAAAAAAAATTTAAATCTCAAATTCTTCAAAATAATGATAGTATTCAATTTTTATTCCATTCATACGTAGCCTATAGTACTACATTCTGATGAATCCCATAATTAAAACATGGCTATGACTATGACAGTGTCCTACTCAAGTTCTTGCAAAGAAAATTCAAATATCCTATGATTAAAAAAAATAGTAAAAATAGATAAAATCATCTGGTGCTTATGTGTAGGAGTCTATGTAGTTATATACTTACAGAACTATAGAATTAAAGAGGTACTGTAGTATAAGTAATTAGGCTTTACAGAAAATTATTTTAAAAAATAAAAGTATGACTAAAGAAGAATGGTGGGAATATCATCACCACAGATGGATGAGCAACAACACAATTCAGGCTTGCAGCAGCTGATCTTCCATGAAATTTGCTGTCTCTGAAGCTAAAAACATCGTTATCTACGAGCTGAAAGCCCTGCTAGAAGTTGCATTATTGCCACGACACTGTCTCAGCTGCTCCTTAAGACTACGAACGAGATCATTCAGACTTTGGATGTTCTTCTCTTGGGACAGAATAATCTGCACAAGTCGATGAATACAGCTCAAATATACACGTTAGTGCCTACATTTCATAGTTCGATGATACCTCACTAAGTCATACAGTAAAAGAACTGCAAAACCAAGCTTTGAACATGCAACCCGACTACAAGGTGGCCAACAGAACATAAACATCAGCATAAGTAGCTATCTCGAAAACTACTCTTTGAAAGTCAGTTCTTGAATTCTATGATACCATTGGGTTTCTTTTCACATCAGAAGTCACAAATTCGTGCCAAATCTTACTAATATTCCATTTTCAAATCTTCAGCAACAAATCACAGCGTGTACTATTAAAGCTCGTTTACAGCAACAGAACACAAAAACATCAGCACGAGTAAAAAATGAGGACAATATGCATCGATAGGCACATCTCCAGTCAAGCTACCAAGAAGATTTCTTCTTGGAGCAATGAACAATCTATAATTCTACATTGAACAATGTCTCAAAAACATTCCAATAGAAAGTGGTCGATGTATTTTAACATGTAAGACAACAAGCGCTACGTATGAATGGATCTCCCATCAGAACAAGGATATCAACATGATTGGTTAGGATGGTTGTTAGCAAAAGACGACGATTACCTTCTCTTTGATATTTTCTTCTCGTTGCTGTATCCTCTGCTGCTTCTGAGATTCCCTCGGGGTTGCAATTGCATCGACATCACTCACTAGCTGTTGCCTCCACTCGAATTGAGACGTGACAATCAATATAATCAACACGCAAACAAGCAGCACTGGCCTCGACATATTTCCTATCTAGCAAAAAACATGAAAAAACACCCATCAACAATCAAAACGGCTACAAGCTAACAAAAATTCAATCTTTGAATATCGAAATGTATATAAACATAGCTTCAATATTCAAAACAAATATCATCCAACTTATTTAATTAGCACATTTCCTGTCACTCCCCAATTGCCTAAACAGAGCCTCAAAATAGCTAATTATAACACTTTTATCCCTAATTCACCACTTAACCAACTAAATTGAGCATCAAATAACCTAAAACCATCAGCAAATCATAAATCCCCAATTCTGCAAAATCCTCCAACTTAAATAAAAACCTAAAATGTGCAAAATCAACCAGAAATTAACACCATGGTTGGAAATAGAATACTTCCATACTGAAGAAAAATGCATCAAAATGCGTGTATCGAAATCATAGAAGCAAAGAACTTACAGATCAGGGCTCAATTTTGACATAAATAGCATCCAAGTAAGAGCTCGAATCGGAGAATCACAAAGCTCGCTTCAAGAAAATTGAGCTGCACCCCAATTTGTGGCTCTAGGGCTTTGTGGTGAGAAAACTCAAAAGGGAAGCAAGTGATCAAGAATACTACTGATTACTGAAGTGTGATCACGATATTAACAGTAATGGAAGAAGATTTAGAGAGAGAGATGACTGATCTGTCTCTCCACCAATAATTGTTAATTACCCCTTTTACGTTTATGGTTGAATTTCGTGTTAGATTTTGAATTGGGAAAATTTATCGACTAATTTATGGAATAAATAAAATTTTGTCTATATTTGAAAATTTAGGGACATTTAATTTCATTACCAAAGAAATTCCAAGTCTGCCCAATTTATTGAATAAATAAAATTTTGTCTATATATGAAAATTTAAAGACATTTAAATCCATTTCAGTGTAATTAGGACAAACTTTAGGATGCATTTGTAATTAATTGTCTCTAAATATTATTTTTGGGAGTAAAGGTCAAATGTGGTCCCTAACATATGACCGTTTTATCAACTTGATCCTTAACATTATCTTTTTAATTATTTGGTCCCTCATAAATAAACTCGGACCCGAATCGGTCCTCACTTAACAGACCCGTCAAAAAATAGACGATGACCGCAATTTGACTATATTAAATTACTAATGGTAATTAATTATACCTAATTATAATTTTTAATTCCTATTAAATTACAAATTATTCATTTCATTTTGCAACTGATACTATCTTTTTTCCAATTTTGTTAATAGAAAAAGAATTATAATTAGATATAATTAATTATCATTAGTAATTTAATATAGTCAAATTGCGGTCATCGTCTATTTTTTAACGGTTCTGTTAAGTGAGGACCGATTAGGGTCCGAGTTTATTTGTGAGGTACCAAATAATAAAAAAGACAATATTAATGACCAAATTAATAAAACGACCATATGTTAGAGACCACATTTGGCTTTTACTCTATTTTTTATTATAATTTTGTCATCGTTGACCATGATTTGACCATGATGTTGAGCGATTACGATCATGAGTTAATAAATAAAATACGAGACTGGCGAAGAGTAAATAATACAAAGAATATGGAATAGATGAGAAGTGTAAAGCAAACTAATCGAGCAATAAACCAATACTATTCATTAACATAAAACTATACAATTCACCCCATCATACTGATACAAACTACACACATCATATATGATCTCACTTTTTTACATTTCAAAACTTGGATCACAAATTCTTCAACAACTTTATAAACATTCAGGCAAAGACAGCCACACGAGTAGATACCAAGCGAATACGATCATCACCACGTACCATTACGATCCGTGGATGTAGTCTCGCCCGAGGAGCAATACCAACAGAGAGATTAACATAACAAACACGAAAAACACGAAGGGAAGCGATATCCTTCTAGTACGCGATGATCTGTCGCCTAGGCTTGGATCTTCGCGGGTTTGCGTTGCAAGCTCGTATATCCCGAAATGCGTTGTCCCGTGAGATCCCATTCTATGCCGCCTGAGCCTGAGGCGCCGGTTCGCTGTCCCTTGCGAAGGGAGGACAGACAGGGCATCTTGAGCCGTCTTGAACGAAGATTCATCGAGCTTGATTATGTCGTCTTTCATTATGTCCACGTAGCAATCGTCTACCTACAAGAGATCATGAAATTTGCAAACTTCATGGATGGAAGGAAGGATGGATGATACATTGATACAAACCACTCTGAGGCTACTTACGGGGTGAGAGGATTCGTTCGTTACTTTCTCTTCCGACTCAGAGCCCGTGTCGAGCTGCTCCACCGAGTGAGAGTTGAGGCTGCTGCTACAATCCTTGGAACAACTACCTGCGGTCTTGGCCCCATCAACGAGGGGGGATTGATCGACACCAGATAAAGATGGTGCACTATTATCGACCGCTGTGGACCCCCCTTCATCGCTCCCTTGATTTTCGTTTAAATGGAACTCCTTATTCCTCCGGAGGCGACACACTACCATAGCATCCTATGCCCAACATAAACTCATACGATTTACAACTCTCTCAGTTTCAGACAAACGAGAGGGAGAACGAAACTACTCACCTCGGATTTCTCACTTGTGGTGTACTCGTGCATTATCCACTCTGTCCTCTGCCCTTTTGGCGCTCGGCCCGTGTGGAACACGAGAGTCCTCTTCGTGCCAATCTGAGTCGAACCAGACTTGACGCTGCGCTCCTTCCCTGTCGCCTTCCAGTAACCGGACACGGTCGCCCTTTTACTTTGAGAGCCATTCGGATACTTCCTCCCGCGAGGCGAGAAGAAGAACCATTCGTTGTCCGACTGTATCACCGATTGAGCTGCTTTCATTTCAATCAGACAACTCCAATCAAATCCTCAATCCCACCACAAATGCTACTCATATAAACATACATTCCTAATTCATACTCCACATTCACTTTCACATTACATAAATGTAGATACATTAATATGTCACATATACTTCATATAGTCCACCAAAATACCCTCAAACAAATACTACTACATGTCTATATCATCATTTTTATGTCATTTCATCAATCTATATAGCATAAACACATTCTAAATACCAAAAATATAACCATCTTTATGCACAAATCTAATTTGATCAACCATACTCAGCTTAGTCACAAAATGAATTCTTACTCATATTTCCACCAATGCTAGATACTACTCCCTCTGTCCCATAAGAATATGCATTCTTTCCTTTTTAATCCGTCTCACATGAATATGCACTTTCTAATTTTGGAACTACTTTTTCTCTGATGAGGTGGGACCCATTCTCCATTAACAATATTTTATTTACTTTTTCTCTTTATCTCCCTCTTACTTTACCAATTTTGTATTAAAACTCGTGCCGAACCTAAAGTGCATATTCTTTGGGGACGGAGGGAGTACGTGTCTAAACGTGCATTAATGAAACAAAATTCGAAAATTCCCGTGATGCGACATTAGTTGCACAACCTATTAGATCAATTGTTACTTATAGTTTATAAGGCACGATGCTAGCCAGTTCCATTCTAAAATCAATTGGTACTAACAATTTCAAGGCACTACTAATTCCATTCCAAAATCAATTGGCGACAGAAAATGCAACTTACTAGTACATAAATTAATGTCATACTCCACAATTCAAAAGTTGAATGACAACGAGACAACTCACACGTGTATATCTAAACACGAAGAAATTGAAATGAAGGTAACCTGGTAAATCCCAAGGTTCATGTCTGCATATATCGACTTCGGGAATGACGTCGACGCCATCGGGGGAGCCTTGGAGCTTCTTCTTCAGATAATACTGAATCAACTCCTCGTCGGTCGGCGAGAATCGGAAACCGGGAAACATCGACGAAGCCTCCGCTATCGAGATTTCCATCGGAATGTTGCTCGCCGATGATCTCTCCTCCTTGATTTCACACTCGTTTTCTATCATTATTATTATAATTATTAAATCCGAATCAAATCGAGTAGAATTTTGGATTGGGAGAAGTTGAGAGGAAGGGGATTGGAATATGCCTGGATTGATTGGGTGAAGAAATGAATGAATTCGATGCTGAAGTGATGCACACAAACAAGTTTCTTTCTTTCATTTTTCTTGTGCTCTGCGTTTGTTGCAGAGCGAAGAGAGAGTGAGCGTGAAGATCACGTGAGGAGTGGGGAGATACCACGTGGGCGCTTCGCATGCGATTTCGATCGCCACGTCGGATGACACGTGTCAGGGGTTTACGCATATCTATGCGCCGAAATTCTTGAATTCCTCACGTTCTACTCGAATATTGTGATTTGTGAATTGGGAAATTTAGTTTTTTAAATTGGCATGTTTTTGCTATTT
Organism: Salvia hispanica; assembly: GCF_029641045.1. NCBI lineage: Eukaryota > Viridiplantae > Streptophyta > Magnoliopsida > Lamiales > Lamiaceae > Salvia > Salvia hispanica. The sequence continues at coordinate 3,011,837 of NC_142696.1, forward strand.
TCGTTTAATAACGAGGGATATAAAAAAACACGCTTTTTTATAAAAATTAAACATGATTTTATTTATTTTCACTTAATTAAATTGTAGGAGTAACATTATCTAATTCAATAATTTTTTAAATAAGTTTTGCAAAATGTAAAAGAAAAAAACTTATGAACTCTTATGGTCCAAGAAAATCATGGCAAAGGGTTTATTATATATCTAAATTTTGAATTTGAGATATTAAAAACATGGCTTTTTACTATCTTTTTTTAATGTTGTGCAATTATTCACACAAGATAAAATACCAAAATAATCCACTGTTTTGAAAACAAATTTTGGAATTAGTTGATTTGGATCTGTCCTTTGATTGGCATTACTCACTGGATGTCACGACACAATTATAATTTCACGATCAGATAAAACTTTAAACAAAGAATAACTGAAATAGAATAATTATTTTTTTCATTGAAAATACTACTACTAATAATATAAAAATATAAAATGGTTTTCTTATTTGAGTTGAGGTTGCTAATCTAGAGTCGTTTATGCTTTGGGCTTTTTCACTGTCGAATCGCAAAGTAAAGTGGGCCAAGACCGACCCGGCCCAAACCAAATAAGTCTCATTAAATTTGTACCACCAATATCCAATTCCAATCCTTTGTTCTTTACCATTTATATTTATAATTAATTTATTCATGATCCACCCATTTCTAGAAAAATCTCGACTCAAAAAAAGAGAAAAAAATTAATAAATCAATAATCGAAATTTTCTTACAGAGTCACCTCCATTCAACTTTCACTCACATGAGCTCAGTGTCCACGTCATCATCGATTGCTCCGAACAGTGAAATCGTGAACAGTAATCCAACTGTAGAGGAAGCCACAGCAGTAGCTGAGAAGCTCAGAGACATGGCTCTAGTTCCCAATCCCGCCGTCACCGAGCCCCCTTTGTTTGCCGAGGTGGACATGGGAGCCGACGCCTCCGCCCCCACCGTCCGCGCCACCGTCGTTCAGGCCGCCACCGTCTTCTACGACACCCCCGCCACCCTTGGTTTGCTCCCGATTTGTCTCTTGATTGCTTGCATTCGTCTTCGAATTTGGTGATTGGATTCGAATTCTTGCCAAAGATTCAATTTTTTTTACCAAAGATTCAATTTTTTAGAGAAGAAATGAATTATACTGGATTTTGGCTCTATGGATTGTGTTTCTAGATTGTTCTGGAATTAATGTTGAATGGTGAAAGTGGGAGTTACTTTCTTGGTTATGATTGCTTGCATTCGTCTTCGAGTTTGGTTATTGGAATCGGATTCTTGCCAAAAGATTACATTTTTTTTTGCCAAAGATTCAATTTTTTAGAGAAGAAATGAACTATACTGGATTTTGGCTCTATGAATTGTGTTTCTAGATTGTTCTGGAATTAATGTTGAATGTGAAAGTGGGAGTTGGGTTCTTGATTTTGATTGATCAGTGTTGAATTAAGGGAACATGTGATTTCATATTTTCAAGGGTTTTCTTGTAAATTTGCATCGTTATGATTAAAAGGTGAAATATTTGATTTGCAAACATTTGCATTATGCTACTTTGGGTGTAGATGAAATCTTGATGGGGGAAAGGTTATTACATGAATAAGAATGTGAAGCAATTGCTATGGTTTTATGCACTAATTTTGGTTGTTCTAATATGGTTTGGTGTTTACTATGATAGATGTCACTTTTTGAGGCCATTGTGTGCTTCTTTCTTTATCTAACTCTGTCAAAAGAATTAAGAATTTGTTCGAAAACTGCTTTGTGAGTGACCGTTGTTGTTCCTCCAGATAAGGCTGAAAGGCTGCTGGCCGAGGCAGCCTCGTATGGCTCTCAGCTAGTTGTGTTTCCTGAAGCATTCATCGGTGGCTATCCACGTGGATCAACTTTTGGTGTTTCGATTGGCAACCGTACAGCCAAGGGCAAGGAGGAGTTTCGCAAGTATCACGCTGCTGCTATCGATGTTCCTGGTGAGTAAGACATTACAGAGAATGTTTTGAGCTTTCGTATGTTATCCCGTATGATATGCTCGTTCTGTTTCAGGTCCTGAAGTCGAGCGTTTGGCTGCGATGGCTGCGAAATATAAGGTTCATTTGGTGATGGGGGTTATCGAGAGAGATGGATACACCTTATACTGCACTGTTCTTTTTTTCGACCCTCAAGGCCATTTCCTCGGAAAGCATAGGAAGGTCATGCCTACTGCTCTCGAGCGCATAATCTGGGGTTTTGGGGATGGCTCGACCATCCCTGTCTTCGACACACCTGTTGGGAAAATCGGGGCTGCAATTTGTTGGGAAAACAGAATGCCACTTTTAAGGACAGCTATGTATGCTAAAGGTTGTTTTTTCACTCTAATTTCTTATGATGTATGCCAATCCTACGTGTTGTTCGTTTCTAATACTTTTGCTCTGTGTTTGCAGGTGTTGAAATATATTGTGCTCCTACGGCTGATTCAAGAGACGTATGGCAAGCTTCGATGACCCACATTGCCCTCGAAGGAGGGTGCTTCGTGCTCTCTGCCAACCAGTTCTGCAGAAGAAAGGATTATCCGCCTCCGCCCGATTATGTTTTCTCCGGTACAGAGGAAGATCTCATTCCGGAATCTGTTGTCTGTGCTGGCGGAAGTGTCATAATCTCTCCTTCGGGCGCTGTGCTGGCAGGGCCGAACTATGATGGGGAAGCACTCATATCCGCGGATTTAGGTACATTGCTTCCCTTTCTTCGTAGTTAGTCGTGAAGGGTCGTATCAATGGCATTCCGTGTTCGTCTCATGTGTTATCAAGTTGTAAATAGTCCTTTCACCATTCTTGCAGCCCAAACGTCTTCATTTCACTTTTACTATAAATGGTAGTAACTAAAAAAAGTGGGACTCACAATTTTTTAACTTTCAACTCACATTTTTAAAAAACCCATGGCAGTAAAAAAAAAAGCATGACTCCTATTCGTGGACGAAGGGAGTACATAACTGTCAAACTATATTTTCATCATTCTTGCAGCAAAAATGTTTGACATGAAAGTTTTATCTTAACTCTTATATCCGTTAAATGTTCCTCAACGTACGTATAATTTGGCCACTGCTCGTCCCCCTTCGTTTCCATGTTCATATTGTTTTCTCCGGTTGTTGAGGTTCGATATGGTTGTAATGCCAATATGGATTGTTGCTAGCTTTGTCATTACTTTGTTATATTGTGATGGCTGTCTTATTCCATAATTCACAGATCTTGGTGAGGTGGCCCGGGCAAAGTTCGACTTTGATGTGGTCGGGCACTACGCCCGCCCTGAAATCCTCAGCCTGGTCGTGAAGGACCACCCCATGGCCCCCGTCTCCTTCGCCTCAGCATCCGAAAACCCCCACAGGCGACCCGACCTTCCCTAGTACTCGTCCCCATCACTGAGGCGTCCGCAGGTTCATTCACCAACGCCTTCTAGGTCGAGTCAATGGTCACTCTCCCAAATAATTCTCTCCATTATTGTATATTTCCATAGATTTGGCCAACATTCTTGTCTCAATTCTTACAATGTAGACTCTCTCACACATTGAATGGGGTTCAAAGAACCTAGTTGGCATGCCAGAGTGTAATGTTGGTTTATGTTTGGAGATATCTAAATATGTAGGAATGAGTTTAAGAGCAATGAATGATGGAGAATTTGTGAATAATGAATTTTGTTGTTTTAGGGCTCCAAGCATAACATATCTATGAAAGGAGTTGATAATTAAGAGGCTGTCTTATCATATTGTCAATTATGTCAAAAGAGGAATTAGGAAAGTGAAAGGAATCAAGTAGTAAGTACAAATGAGGAATTATTTGAAACTAAAAAGGTGTTTGTGACATAGAAAAAGTTACCAGTGTTTGGAAAAAATAATGAAGATAGATTTTTGCCTTTTTGACCAAGTGATTGCACATAGCAAATAGATTTGTGTTGAATAGTACATATAATAAAAAGTACTACTACTCACCTTATGTAAATATCTATGGAAAAAAGTAGCATAATTAAATTATTAAAATGTAAACAATTTAAGATAAATGTGTTTTGTACTAATCTAAGGTTGTAAATAATATTTTATAGGCTTGCACTGTACTTGTTCTGTTCATAATATAAGATTAGTCATAATAAGTCCATAAACCAAACTTTAATAATGTGGAGTAATAATTTGAAAAGTAAAGAGGACCACTTTGAGTTAGTTTTTTTTAATTACGTTTCAATCATATGATAGGAGTATTTCTCTACGTTTAATACTATCTAACATTCAATAATATATGAAACTTGACACTTAATTTGCCATTTTTTTAATATTGTCATATGCATTATTTAAATTCCAAATATTCCAAATATGTAGTCTTCAAGAAATCCAATCAAGTGGACTAACTAGAATATAATTAAATGGGGCATTTGAAAATGCTGCTTAAATGATTCCTCCACATGAGACAATCATTCATTGAATCAACAAGCATAATTAATACTTATAAAATTAATACATAAAAAATCAGTGGTTTCTCTGGCAATGATATGATTGCATGTGCTCTAAATAATACAACACATCTTATTATAATTCCAAACACAATTGTTTCAGACAACATTTGTGTGGTGCCACCCCCCTTGCCTCAAACCATGTGTTTTGTATGAAACAAGATTTTGATGGGATTGATAATATTGTGGTAATAATAAGGTGACAATATCTCATTTTTCTGTGTCTTCAACTCTTGAAGCCAGATTCCATGCATCACTCTTCAATTTTAAGACAAGATTAGGCAAAAACCAAACACAAGAAGTTGCTTGTCTACTTTGATTTAATTGAAGGTTAAATTACATGGGACCAGCAAAAATTAGTGTATTGTTCACATTATCACATCATTACTTGGTTAAAATTCAAGATTACCTAATAAAAATCCAATCTTGGTAGAAGAAATTTCAACAAATATATCATTTTCATTCCTTGCAGAGGAAAAAAGTAGCATAATTTATACAGTTACTCACTTTATGTATGGAAACAAAAATTTTCTGTTTACACTCTTGAATTCATGACACATGCTAGAGGGGAGTTTTTTCCGAAAGGCGTGACGTCACGCCACGCCTCGCGTATAGCTGCTAGCCGTGACAGGGCACGACGCCATTGGGAGGATCATCCTCTTGAGAGGATGCAATTCTTGAAGTGGAAACTATGTGGTCTCTTAGGTCTTTGATCATGTTGTATCTCTCGAGCTCGTCTTCCACGTCGCTCTTCTTCCATGGCTGTGATGAGAACTCGAATAGCCCTCTTCTGTCGAACACGTCTAGTGTTTCTTGTTTGTTCCCATCGGTTGAAATGGCGAGTGCTGGTGGTGGTGGTGGTGGCTTCTTGATGGACCTTCTCCCTTTGCTCTTGTCGATTGAGTTCCTCTTCGACTCTGCTTTGGCCGTGTCGCTCCATTGAAAGCTCTTGCTGATGTCGTCCATGTTTAGTTCGATGGAGTGGAGGTCGCTGTCAGCTGAATCGTCTTCGTCGTCCTCCTCCTCATCGTCATCGTCATCATCGTCATCATCATCGTCTTCTTCTTCGTGTTGATCAACTCTGTTTACTAGTGAGACGTCCAAAACGTCGTCTCTTGCTTTATCATGGTACTCATATGGGCTAGGCAGCGTCTCCCTCAAGTATCTCTCGAGCTCCTTGATCTTGTCGTAGCTCGGGGAGCCATCGCCTTGTTGCTGCTCTTCGCCATTCTTGGACTTCAAGTAGGCCTCGAGCTCGTTCCTCAGCGTGTCAACGAGCGCGTTCTTCTCCTCGAACTGATACTTGGCCTCCGCGAGCTTCATCTGCACTCGCTCCTCACGCAGCACATCAGCCATCTGCATCATCTCCCTCTCCTTCTCCACCTCTTCGCAGACCTTAGCCGAGCGCCTCTTGAGCTCCTCCACCTCAGCCCGGTCCTCCCCTATTCCCCGAGCCAGCTCATCGCACACTTGCTCAAATATCTCCCGTGCCCTCTTCTCGCTCTCGAGCTCCTTGCTCATCTTAGCCAGGGACTCCCTCGTCTCCGCCAATTCTGTACCGAGCTTCTTGTTAAGCCTCTCCGTCCGCCTCCTCATTTTCCTCTCCGATTCGAGCTCCCCGTTTACCGAGGCTATGGCCCTCCGAATCTTATCCTGCTCTTTCAATTTCCAAACCAACTTCTCCTCTTCTAACTGCTTCAACAAAACAGCAATCTCACCCCCCTTCCGTTGCTCTTGGATCAATTTACTCACGTGGATACAAGCCCGGTCGAGCTCAAACTTTAGGGCCGAGAAAAGGGATAAACGCGCAGAGTTCTGCTCGTCGAGATGGCTGACCCGGCTCATCACTTTGAGCAACTCTTTCGAAGTTATAAGGCCGTTGTACACATCCTTGAGAAGATTCTTGGTTCCAACGACTTGCCTACACGGGCTCCGGGCATGGTTCGGTGCCTGATCAACCTGTGCATCGTCTATGTTAATCACATTCTCTAGAACATTCCAACCAAGAAGAAACAGCCAACTGAAATGAATACACAAATGCTAGACAAATGAAAGTATTTCCTAACCATATGGTGATATCTACAAGGAGACAAACAATTGACATGATAGGTAGAGTGGTGCCCCATAACTAAAACAAACCATGTTCTCTGCTCCACAGTAACGCCATACGTTTTTTGTCCATTTCTAGTTGCTCCTAGTAACGAAACAAAATGATCGAAGCATCTAATCGTGGAAATCGACTTAATTCAAGATCTCCATATTATCCTCCACCATCACACCCCACCAAAGGAATCAGTCCTATTCAACTAATCTTCATCTAGTAAAAAAAGTTCACTAAAAACACACTTAATCTTAGTTTTTCCTAAAATGATCGAATCAACTAATCGTGTAACTCGACTTAATTCAAGAAAACATGTTGGATCTCGGAATCATCCTCCACCATCACTCACACCCCACACCAAAGGGAATGTAGATCCTAATCAACTAACACAAATTCTAATGCCAATTCATGTAACTTCATCTAGCAAAAGACTATTTCAACGTTAACTCGAAAATCATACCTCAACGAGGCAATTATACCTCCACCATCACTCAAACCCCACCAAAGGGAATCAAGATCTTAATCAACTAAAACAAATACTAATGCCAAATCATTTAACCATCTTCATTAGAAAAAGACTATTTCATCGTGTAAACTCGAAAATCATACCTCAACGAGGCAACTATGAGGAGATTTGGTGCCTCCCAAACCACTTTCAATCTGCAGAAGCTTCTGAGAACTTGCAGAAGCTCTCCTCCTATGGCTGGTCTTCTGTAGTGGATAAGATTCCATTTTCTGCAATTCAACAAAACAAAACAACATCAAACACAAATTTATGCAAACAAATCACTTCTCCCACCAAAAATCCCTAATTCAACCTAACACAACACAACACAACACAACAAGTAAACACCCAATCCCCACCTCAGAGACATGACTACCAAAGAGATCAGACAAGGCAAGAGCCGTTGATCCCGGCTTCTTCGCCTCCTCCAACATCCTCTCCCTCCTAACAACTCCCCCAACCCCATTCAAACTCTCCCTCCTTACTCTTGGTGAAGGCAGGCCATCAATCTCCCACAGAGTGGCAGCCAGTTTCCGGGCTGAGATCGACATCTCCCTCGCCTCCTCCCCACCCCTCACCGCCAAATACTTGAGTGCTGCCTTGTCACCACTCTCCATCGATGGTGATCTCGAGCTCATCATCTTCCACCTCGGCACAGGGGTGCTCGATCCCACTCGTCTCCCCACCAAAAAAGCTCGCTTCAACCGGCTATTCTGCACCAACGACGACGAGGAAGACGATGAACAACCCCTCTTCCTCACTTTGCATTTCCTCGCACCAATCCTCACATCCACATTGATCAAATTCTGCCTTGGCATCCTCCAACCACACCTATACCTAACGTGATTCTACACCATAGCAACCGAAAAATCCAATCTTGGAGCAAGATATATGCATACAAAAGCAAAGAAGAATCACTCCAATCAAGACTCTCTATATCACAGCAAGCCGAAAAATCCAATCTTGGAGCAAGAAATACGCATAGAAAAGCCAAGAATCACTCCAATAAAAAAAACCAACAGATCTAGAGACAGAAATAGGGTGGTTTAGAAGCGGTGAGGCCCCCTTTTGAAATGAAAATTGGTAACTGCCGAAAATGCTTTAAATGGGTCAAAAAAGGAGGGGTGGAGGAGATTCGAACGTACCGGGAATTAATGCAGTGAGATGTTGAAATGGGGTTTGGCATGCAAATTGGAGGCCCCTTTCTGAAAAGTTGGGCTCTGATTTTTCAAAAATTGGGAGAGGGAAAGGAAAAGGGAGGAAGATACATGTGACAGTGTAGTTGCAAATGAGGCAACTGTCAAAGCTTCCTCTTCAAGTGCAGTTGAGAAAAGTTGAGAGAGAGAGGGAGCTTTCAATGAGTGAATCTGATGGCCTTTTTCATGGAAGACAGAGAGAGAAAGAGAGGGAGAGAGAAGGTGGTTATATAAAGAGAAGATGATGATGTGGCAGCCACGTCAGCATTTACAAGGATTCATTTATTATTTTTTCGAAATTTTTACGATAATTATTTTATATACTCCTTCCGCCCCTAATTAAGAGTCACATTTTTTCATTTCGATCTCCCCATTTAAGGGTCACACTTCATTTTTACCATAAATAGTAAGGAGGTCACACATTCACCTAACTCAATTTACTCACATTCTATTATAAAACTAATATAAAAAAATGGATCTCACATTCCACTAACTTTTTCAACCAATTTTTTTTACATTTCTTAAAACTTGTGCCCGGTCAAAATGTGACTCTTAATCGGAGATGGAGAGAGTATTTCATTCGAATGAGGATTGCGTTACGGAAATTACTCTGGAAAGATGATGGATTTTGGTTAAATTTGGTCTGACACATGACTTTAAAAATTAGTTAAAAATATATATAAATTTGGAATTATTCACAAAAATATGATGGTCCATGTATAGTATAGTGATATTATTTTTCAACTAAATAATGTTATTGATATGAAGTGACCATATCAAGTTAATGGAGTAGTAGTTACGTATATGTAAAATTTGTCGGCTTTCTGTCAAATATAATTTTACATAATTTTTATCTGATAAATTCAAATTTTTTCATAATTTTTCAATTGATTTTTTAATCATTGTTTTTTTCAAAAGAGGCTTTTATAACTTGTTTGGAGTATAATTAAACTGATCGGTATACAAAAACGTGAAATAAAAAAATGTATTTTCGCGCATTATTGTATGGGGGGAAAAAGTTATTTTGATATGGCGGTTTAAATTTATTTTCCTTTTTTGATAATGATTTCTTGCCTATTTGTAATAAGATAATTAGCGCGTGATTATTGTAACTTTCTAACTTCGAAAACAAATAATTAGAGAGTTGAACAAATATCAAGCATAGATTAGCAGTCTAAATTATTTATGTCCAACTTTGGTGGACTATTTTCTGAAAGTTAACCCATCTTAATCAACACCAAATCATTAAATTTCCAAAATTAACTGTAGAATTCATTATGCTTCTGTAATATCGAATGATATTGGATGAAAAAAAAATTCAAAATCAGACAGTAATTAAGTTAATCCGAATCAATTAGACTATTGATTCAACCGAAATACTATAATTAAATATTTATATATGTAATATAATATAAAACTAAAATTTAATGGATGGAATATATAATTTGAATATAGTTGATAAATATTGATTCATTTTGTGAATAATTTAGTAAAATATTTAATATTTTTCCATATTGACATTTTCAAATTTCTCATAGTTACTGTTGAACAGCTTTTATTATATTGTCCGAAAATGGATATAATTATTAACATGGTAAAAACTCTAAAACAAGATTATATTTATATGGTACAATTCACAATACGATACACATAATCTAATAAAATGAAAAACAATATGAGAACCGCAATAATTCATATATGTCCGATTAGGATAACAATCACTGTTCTTTTTACACTATTATGGTAAATATGCAAAAGTTGTCACATGAATATGTAAAATATGTCAAAAATGTCCTAACTTTTCAATGGTACAAATTACAATGTTGGTAGACATCACATTCATAGAATGGCCAATGGTCCACATTTGGCAGAGTGACATAAGAATTATTTGATTTTTTTTCATATACAATATATTAAATCATATGGGAACAAAAATGATAATCACATTTACCCCTAGTTAGTAAGTAGTCGTAGCTTATTTTAAGTTGAGCTATTCTAAATAATTTATCTAATATTTTGTTACTTTTTTACAATTGTTTCACCCCCTAGTTAGTAAGTAGCTTAGTTTAAGTTGAAATAATTTATCTAGCTGTAGTACTATATTGTGTAACTTTTTTCCAATTATTTCTGCAAAAGTAGAATTTGTATTGAGGTGGGCATACCAATAATACTCGCATGTTCCTAGTTTTGCAAAAACAAATAATAAAATGCACATATAATTATGTACGGCTGTGAATTTATCATTTATGTAATGAATAGTTGCAAGTTTTGACCTTGTTCTTTGCATTTACATTTGATTCCACATGATTAATGTTCAATCAAAGAGATGTAATAGATGCCATATTTGCAAATAAACCCCTAAGTTGTCTCGAATTCTCAATATGGGCCTTCCCTCAGAGTTAAAATGTTAGTATTCGATTACTCTTTAATCTATTTACTTATTTTTAGAAATACATACATATAAATTTAGATTTAAAATAATCTTTCGGAAAAATATACTCCCCTCTTTTTTTATTGAATATAAATTTTTGAATGACCCGTATTTTAATACACAAATGATAAAGAAGTGGATTCAACTAGACGATCGAGAACACTGCCAAATCATATAATGATAAAGGCTGAAATCAGATTATTGTGTATCTTGATAATCAACTCCACGGCCCTTTCTCCCTTATTATTCAGGATTTTCCAAATTAAAAATTTTGGAATTCTTGTGTTTACTCATTTTTTTAAGACACAACAATTTATGCTCAACTAAACTTTCGAGACAGAATTAACTACAGCCCAATTCAAAACCTGTAGGAAGTAAAAATTGGGTCCAACGATTCCAAGTTTTGGGCCAAAACAATCGAAACATTTTGAAAATGATTTTTGATAAATTCATTGGAATCTAATTTAATTTTAAACCTGATTACAAATATTTACAAAATTAATTCACCCCCTAATCCGAAATGAGCTGTTAAGATGAGTTGAATAATCCAAAATTTTGTTTCTAGTTATATTTTGAGCTGAAACAATAGTACGGGGAAAAATGTATTGATACTTTGTATGGAAATGTTCGTATGTCATAAGAGCATCCACAATAGGGGACGTCCCGACGGAGGTCCTCTAGGCTAGAGGGAAGGGCGTTCCGGACGTCCGCTATTGCGTTAGGCTAACGTGACAGACGTCCTGAAGAAGGACGAGCTCTCATCCGCGGACAACATCTAGTCGATTTTTTTATTTAAAAAAATATATATAATTTTTTTTTATTTATACTCTATATTACAACTCATTGCACTTTATTTTTTTAATATTTGATAAACACCAACAATTAAAATGAATTAATCGTATTTGTCAATTTATTTGCTAGGCTAGGGCATTGGGTAGCCTATTGTTGGGGCAGTTGGACCGTGAGAAGTCCTTCATGATATGGTAGGAGGAGTTTTTGGCTAACCTATTGCTCGCCTATGGCTAGTCCGCATCCTATGGTGGATGCTCTAACTCTATTTAATAGGGCCCAATTTCGAATTTAAATGTAATTGAGCTGGGCATTGATTTAAAATGCTAGTAACTCAAAATAATTCTTTGGATTATAGTTAAATGGACCTGGATAAAATAATCTCTCCAAAATTAGAATTGAAATTGAAATAGATAATACATATTTTTATTATTATTTTCGCTATGATGAAATCTTTGGATTTAGTTAAGGAATTAATCTCAGGATTAATGTGTTAGTACACAATTAAATCTCTTAATTTAGTTAAAGAACTAGTATTCAATTAATTTAAGTGGTATAAAGTAAATTCCTCGATTTAAACTAAAAAAGTCCTGATATGGGAATGGATGGAATCAATAATTAATTACAAGCGAGTAAATCTTTCAATTTAATTAAAGTAAAGAGATCGAATCCCCAAAATTCTGAGACAGTTGAAAGTCAGCAAATCTTGAAGTTAATCAAAAACCTCATAAGTTCATCTCCATATTAAATATTTTCATAAATTAAATATTCAGATTTAATTAAAGCGGAAAAGCTAACGTCTGAAAGAAGATGAAGCATAATATACAGTGCATATCTTGGCCGGAATAACCTATTGTTATAATAATATTTTTAAATTAAATAAGGAAATAAAATCATAACCATCGAAAAATTGGCAAAAATACACTTACATTGTGTTATTCTAATTGAATGCGGAAAGATAGGATTTAGCGATAATTGAAGATATATACATTCATGAATCATGATGCAAATTATTATTATTATTATTATTATTATTATTATTATTATTATTATTATTATTATTATTATTATTATTATTATTATTATTATTTTATGGGACTTAATATAACATACCATACTGAATAAAGAATTAAAAGGCGTGATTTAAGTAATAGGATTATAACCGATAATAAACGTAACATTATACAAATTTTCCTTTTTGCCACGTGGCATTTTCTGGTCCGTCTATAAAAGTATAATTTAATGGCTTCAAATAGACGTAGGTTATTTTCCAAAAATTGTTATGTTATTCATATATATGGTATTTAATTGGAAATTATTTTCCAAATAGACGTAGGTTAGCATAATTGTTTGTTTCCTAAATTAATAGTAATAAAACTTTCGCCGCCTCTACTTTTTTTTTGTCTATATAAAGTGAAGTACGTTCCATATTAACCGCTCTATCGCTAGACCAATACACGGAAATATGCCGAGTTGTATAGACCTATATCCGGCCGAAGAAGACTACCCCTACGAAGAAGAGATTCTCCAATCCCCCCACAATCTGAAATCATGGTGCCGCTACCTCACCCACGCGCCGCCGCAGAAGCGCGTGATCATCTACGAGCGCGCTATCAGGGCCTTGCCGGGAAGCTACAAACTATGGCACGCCTACCTCCGCCTCCGCCTCGACGCGGCCCACGGCCTTCCCATCACCCACGCGCACTACCAAGCCCTCAACAACACCTTCGAGCGCGCCCTCGCCACCATGCACAAGATGCCACGCATATGGATCATGCACCTGCAGTCCCTCACGCGCCAGCGCCTGATCACCCTCACGCGCCGCACATTCGACCGTGCACTCCACGCGCTGCCGGTCACCCAGCACGGCCTGATATGGGAGCCCTACCTCGCCTTCGCGTCGCAGAAGCTGGTCCCGCGGAAGACCTCTGTCGCGGTTTACAGCAGGTTCTTGAAGTACGACCCGAGCTACGTCGAGACCTTCATCGAGTTCTTGATCGACTCGGAGATGTGGAAGGAGGCTGCCGAGAGGCTGGTGGAGGTTTTGAACGATGATCAATTCGTGTCGAGAAAAGGGAAGACGAGTTATGGAATGTGGATGGATTTTTGTGATTTGTTGACTCGTCATTCGTTGGATATGGCTGGATTGGACGTGGATGCGATCGTTAGAGACGGGATTCGGAGATTCAGAGACGAAACTGGGAATCTTTGGATAAGTTTGGGAAATTACTACATCAAAAAAGGCCTTTTTGAGAAGGCAAGAGATGTGTTTGAGGAAGGGATGATGAAGGTAGCCACAGTGAGGGATTTCAGCCTTGTGTTTGATGCATATTCGAAATTCGAGGAGAGTTTGCTCTCTCCTCGAATATTGATGGAAAATATTGACGAAGACAGCGAAGATGAAGAAGGTTTTTGGTTGAAGGATGAGAATGATTTGGATATGGAGCTGTCAAGATATGCAGATCTGATTCGAAGGAGGCCGGAGTTGGTTAACAGTGTTCAGTTAAGGCAGAACCCTCACAGCGTGAAGGCGTGGCGTAAGAGAGTTGGGATTTTCGAAGGGAATCCAACGAAACAGATTTTGACTTACGCAGAAGGTGTGAGGACAGTTGATCCGACCAAGGCTTGGGGAAGCCCCACACTCTGTGGGTTGGATTTGCTAAACTGTATGAGAGTAATGGAGATGTCTCGAATGCTCGGGTTGTTTTTGATAAGGCCGTGCAGGCTGATCACAAGGCTGTCGATGATCTTGCTAGCGTTTGGTGTGAATGGGTGGAGATGGAGCTCAGACATGGCAATTTAAAGGGCGCGGTCGAACTCCTCCAACGTGCTACTTGTGAGCCTTCGGTCGAAGTCAAGAGGAGAGGTAGTACAATTTTTTTTTTCATTTTGTTAAAACTTAGTTATACTCTGTTTTCAAGTACTCATCGCGCTTAACCTTTTTCTACGTATAGTGACGGATCGAGAAAACGAACCTGTGCAAATGAAGCTTTACAAATCCCTCAAGCTTTGGACTTTTTATGTGGATGTGATGGAAAGCTTTGTTGACTTGGAGTGGACATGTTCAATTTATGACAGTATAATCAATCTAGGAATAGCAAATCCTCAAATCATCATAAGCTATGGAATGCTTCTTCAAGTAAGTAGTGAACCATCTTATTTAAAAATTTGATACACTTCACTATTTCGGTCCGTCCCTGAAAATTTGATACACTTCACTTTTACCATTTTTAGTAGTGAACCTCATATTTCACTAACTCATTCTTACTCACATTTTATTATAAAACTAATACTTTAGAAGTAGGACCCACATCCCACCAACTTTTTCAACTCACTTTCCATTACATTTCTTAAAACCCGTGTCGGGTCAAAATGTAGCAAATTTTGGGGGACGGAGGTAGTACTTTTTTCTCCACTTTACTTACTAGATTTAGAAATAACTAACTATATGTTTATAATTTCACTCTCTAGGAAAATAACTGCTTTGAAGAGTCATTTAGAGTTTATGAGAAAGGTGTGAAAATCTTCAAGTACCCTCATGTGAAGGATATATGGGTCATCTATCTTTCCAAATTTGTCGAAAGATACGGAGGAACAAAGGTGGAACGAGTTCGGGATTTATTCGAGAGGGCGGTTGAAGAGGCTCCCGCGGAATCAGTGAAGCCTCTGTATCTTCAGTATGCAAAAATGGAGGAAGAATATGGTCTTGCTAAAAGAGCAATGGAGGTTTATGACAAGGCCACAAAAGCTGTCCCAATTAATGAGAAATTGGGAATGTATGAGATATATATTGCCAAGGCAGCTCATATGTTTGGTTTGCCAAAGACTAGGGAGATTTACGAGCAAGCCATCAACGGATCAGGGCTTGCGGACGAGGATGTGATGGCCATGTGTTTGAGGTATGCGGAAATTGAGGTGAGCCTCGGGGAGATTGATCGTGCCCGTGCATTGTACAAGCATGCGTCGCAGTATGCTGACCCGACTAGATTCGATCATGAGGTGTGGAACAAGTGGGGTGAGTTTGAAGTGGTGCAAGGGAATGAGGACACGGTCCGGGAGATGGGCCGGGTCAAGAGAAGCGTTTCGGATAGCTATAGCCGGGGAAGGGTCGGCAATGGTGCAGCGTTGGTTCGGAAGAGGGAAGAAGGAACTGATGCACAAAGCCATGGTGCTTTGGAGAGAATCAAACGACTGAGAAGCAATTGATACAGAAAATTTTGATTACATGTCTTGAACTTTTTGATTATATTTGTTCATATATACTCCTACTTGACTTGTAGTACTCCCTCCGGCCCAAAATAAACGACTCATATTCCTTTTTGGGACGTCCCATGATAAGTAACCCATTTTCTTTTTTTGGTATTCCCTCTCTTACTAACAAAACCCCATTTCCTTAGATCCCGTGCGAAAAGTTTGTGGTCACTTATCAACCAATTATTTAAATACTAATTACTTATTGGGTGATTATTATTGTCCGTGATATGATTATGCTGTTTGAAGATTGTTTCATTAATTTGATCACCAAATGATGTTAATTTAAGAAGATTCATAATAATAGTATTTATTTTATTTATTAGGCAAACCAATAAACCAACATACAAGGATTAAAACCGAACCAGATTCATAATAATACTATTATTTATTTATTTTATTAGGCAAACCAGTAAACCAACATACTCCTACAAGGATTAACCAAACCAGAATCATAATACTATTATTTATTTTATTTATTACTATTATTTATTTTATTTATTAGGCAAACCAGTAAATTAAGCAGCATAAAAGGATTAATTAAGCAAACCACATTTTTGTCTGCAAATCTCTGACGGTATTCTCGTCTAGCTTAGACGCTCTGGCCAGATAACTGCTGTTGATGGGCGGCTTGGCCGCGAAAAGAGAGTCGGGCAGATAAGCAAACCACCATATAACTTTGGTAGAACCACCGAAATTGATTTATCTGAAAATGATTATCACGACTTTCAGATATCCGTTTTTCTGTTCTATATATTGAATCTCCCTAACATATTTTACACAGTATTCTTGTTTTGATAAGTATATATAGTACTAGTATTTTCTTCCTGTACCACTAACCCCTTACTTTTTAAAATTATAAAGAAAATGTATTTTGTGTATAATTAAGTTGCGATGACTATATTTTTATTTTTGTTGTTGAGATTTTTTAACTTAGAAATAGCAAAATTTTGTTTTTCATCTTCAATTTACCGCGATATGTTTCTGCAGTTTGAAGTTTGTTTCATTAATTTGATCACCAAATGATGATGTTAATTAGATGTAGTATATGTATGCTTGTGTTAAAATGACACCGTGACATTGCTTATACAGCAATATTATAAACGCCACACAGCAATATTACATACACTACACCGCAATCTATAGATTGTTGTATAGTGTGTCGGATATTGCTGGACAAGAAATATTGTTGGATAAAGACCAGCAAATTGCTGACCGTCTTTTTTCAGATTTTTTTGCCACGTGGCAGCTTATTATTCGTCCACGTGTACAAATGATTGGCTAGGAATTGTGGTATGGTGTTATTTTAAGGGGTGGTGGCACCCTAACATGCCCATATATATGGCTCTAAGAAGATTTATAATACTATATTATTTATTTTATTTATTAGGAAACCAGTAAACCAACATACAAGGAATTAAGGATTAACCAAACCAGATTCATAACACTGCAATTATTTATTTTATTTATTAAACCAACATACAAGGATTAACCAAACCAGATTCATATTAAACCAAACCACATTCTTGTCTGCAAATCTCTGACGGTATTCTCGTCTAGCTTAGACGCACTGGCCAGATAACTGCTGTTGATGGGCGGCCTGGCCGCGAAAAGAGAGTCGGGGTGAAAAACAAACCCGGGATTCTGGCTATTGAGAGACGAAGTCGTGACGCTCTTCCCTCTAGCCACGTTCCGCACGGTGTGGACGAGGCCGACCGGGAAAAGAAACGCATCGCCTTTGTTGAGAACTTTGCTGTAGTATTTGTATTCCGGGAACGAGGTCACGAATCCCACCTCGATCGAGCCTTCTATCACGTAGGTGAGCTCTGACTGTTAGAATAATTGAGTGAACAATTACTTAAAGCTCTCTATGATGATTAACCGAGAACAACGGAGAAGGAGCACAAACTGTAAAGCGGAAGCGTACCTTGATCCATATCATATAGAACGGCGAATAGAACGGCCGAATTGCTTTGCAGCGGCTATGGATCTTCCAAACGATCAGAGACGTTCTTCGCGATAGTCTGCCGAGAGAATACAGAGATATCGAATGTTCTTCTGACGTCTGGGGACCATAACCCTAGCTTATATTTATATTAAATATAAACCCCTTTATTTTCTATTCGGTCCCTCATCAAATAGAAAATCCCATATGGTATCTACACTTATTTCCATAACAAAATAAATACACTTTAGCCCAAACTTTAATCTTTAATGGATCACTTTAATTGGGCAACTGAAAGATAGCCATACACATTAAATTAGTCATGTGGAAGCCCAAAAATTCTAACAATCTCCCACTTGGGCAACACATGACACCAAATAAATGTGTACAAACCGAATGAGCGCTCAAAATGCTATCACATAGTGTATTTCCGAACAATCTCATTATCAACCATATCGACATAGGACTAAAGGGGCAGTCACCATATTTTTTCATGATTAAACCCATCAGTAATCACATATGCAAATATAATCAACAACAGATCAATTATGGAGTGTAGCATGGAAATTTCATGCAAGGTGATCATACATGCCTATTTCCAACTGGTCCTCCCAAAGTGAGATCACACTAAAACCAAATTACACAAGTAATGGACAAAACATAATACTTTATTTCTGCAGAAAATAACATGATTTCTACAACATGTTTAAACACAATATAGAGCATTAACAAAATTAATTACTCCCACTAAACGGAAGTGTCCTCAAATGATAAAACACCCATATGGGCTACATGCCCATGAAAGACCTTAAGTGGTAGTCCCTTAGTAAGCGGATCTGCAATCATCAAATCCGTTCCTATATGCTCTATAGAAATTTGTCCACTCTGAACCCTTTCTTTTACAACTAGGAACTTTATCTCAATATGCTTTGACTTAGCAGAGCTCCTATTGTTGTTGGAGTACTGCACTGCAGAGTTATTGTCACAATACAACTTAAGTGGTCTTTCAACTCCTTGAATAATACGCAGCCCAGTGACAAAATTTCGCAACAGTAACCCATGACAAGATGCCTCATAACAAGCTACGAATTCTGCTGCCATGGTGGAAGGAGCCACAAGTGTCTGCTTAGCACTTCTCCACGATATGGCTCCTCCAGCCAGCAGAAATACATAACCCGAGGTGGATCTCCTACTATCTTGGCATCCAGCAAAATCAGAATCAGAATACCCAATGATCTCCAAATGATCTGATTTTCTGTATGTGAGCATGTAATCTTTTGTTCTCTGCAAATATCTCATAACCCGTTTTGCTGCTTTCCAATGATCCATTCCGGGGTTACTGAGATACCTTCCCAACATGTTAACAATAAAAGCCAAATCGGGTCTAGTACATACTTGGGCATACATGAGACTTCCAATAGCCGAAGCATATGGAAACTTTTGCATCTCATTAATCTCAAGACTTGTTCTAGGGCATTGAGCAAGACTAAACTTGTCTCCTTTAGCCACATGGGTGTCTAGAGGCTTGCAGCCATGCATCTCAAACCTTTTTAGCACTTTTTCAATATATCCCTTTTGTGACAATCGTAGAATATCACGAGAGCGATCTCGGTGAATCTTGATCCCTAATACAAAAGAGGCTTCCCCAAGATCTTTCATCTCAAATTTCTTTGAGAGAAAATTCTTGGTATCGTGCAACATTTCCTTATCATTTGTGGCAATCAATATGTCATCGACATATAATACCAAGAAGATGCATCTGCTCCCACTGAACATGTGATACACACAATCATCAATAACATTCTTCTCGAAACCGAATGAGAGAACTGCTTCATGAAATTTATGGTACCATTGACGAGAGGCCTGCTTGAGCCCATAGATGGATTTCTTTAGTCCGCAAACCATTTTCTTTGGGTCTCCGACCACAAAACCTTCTGGTTGCTCCATATAAATCGTTTCCTCAAGTTCACCATTGAGAAACGCTGTCTTAACATCCATCTGATGCAGCTCAAGATTAAAATGTGCTACTAATGCCATGATTATTCTAAATGAGTCTTTCGAAGAAACCGGAGAGAAAGTCTCTTTATAATCAATACCTTCCTTCTGAGTAAAGCCTTTAGCTACAAGACGTGCCTTATATTTATCCACATTACCTTTTGAATCTCTTTTGGTCTTAAAAATCCATTTGCAACCAATGGGTTTCACACCTTCAGGTAATGGGTAAATATCCCAAACGTCATTAAATAGCATTGACTTATATTCCTCATCTAAGGCTTGAGTCCACTTTTCAAACTGAGGATCCTTCATTGCTTGAGCAACAGTGACAGGGTCATTGTTTTTCAAACCAATATTATCCTCATTTTCAGTGAGAAAAACCACATAATCATCCGGAATGGCATTTCTCCTTTCTCTAGTGGATTTCCTTATTGGCATTGGTTCTTGAGGTTGTTGAGGTTGAACTTGAATAATCTCATCAACATGATATTGATCCTCATTGAGATTATCAACTTGGAGTCGTGCATTTATAACATCATTTTCTTGAGGTTCTTGATCTGCTTCTTCTTCAATGTCAAGAATAGAAATCTGAGCATTGTCAGAAGCAGCAGTAGGAATTGTTATAGATTCCTCCTCAAAAGTGATGTCCCTTATTGCATTTTCCCCCCCAAACTCAACATCCTCAAAGAACACCGCATTTCCCGTCTCGAAAATTGTTCTTGTGGTGGGATCATAAAATTTGTAACCCCTTGACTTTTCTGAATAACCAATAAAGTAGCTGCTCACTGTTTTGGAGTCCAATTTCTTTTCATTTGGCTTGTAAGGCCTAGTTTCAGTTGGACATCCCCAAATGTGAGTGTGACTTAGACTAGGCTTTCGCCCAGTCCAAAGCTCATAAGGTGTTTTAGCAGCTGCTTTAGTTGGTACCCTATTGAGAATATATGCTGCAATCTTTAATGCTTCTCCCCAAAGTGATTGCGGTAAGGAGGAATGAGAAATCATACTCCTCACCATATCTTTAAGAGTTCTATTTCGTCTTTCAGCTACACCATTCATGCTAGGCGACCCCGGCATAGTGTACTGAGGGACGATCCCACACTCTTCCAAATAGAGAGCAAAAGGTCCTTGACGTTGTTCACCTGAGCCGTCATTTCTGCCGTAGTATTCACCACCACGATCAAATTTGACTTTCTTAATGTTTTTGTTGAGTTGGAGCTCAACTTCAGCCTTGAATATTTTGAACTTGTCAAGAGCCTCAGACTTTTCATGAATTAAATATAGGTACCCATAACGAGAATAGTCGTCTATGAATGATATAAAATATTGTTGACCATTCCAAGAAGCCGAAGGGAATGGACCACAAATATCCGTATGTATTAATTCTAAGACGTCTGTAGCTCTATTGGCACCTAATTTCTTATGTTTGGTCTGTTTTCCTTTGATACATTGAACACACACATCAAGATCTGAAAAAATTAGTGTGTTTAATATACCATCTGACACAAGTCTCTCAATTCTTGATTTTGAGATATGACCTAAACGCTTGTGCCATAAGTTCGCCGAATTTTCATTATTTAATTTTCGCTTAGTCCCCTTTGATTCAACATGTAAGGCTTCTGAATATGAAGTAACAGAATCAAGCATGTAAAGATTGTCATATGCACTTAAAGAACCAGTGCCCATAATACCAGAATTATTTGAAAGAGTAAACTTATTATTCCCGAATGAACAAGAAAAACCAAATTTGTCCAATGCAGAAATAGAAACCAAATTCCGTCTAAATGACGGTACAATAAAAGTATCTTTCAAATCCAGAAAAATTCCAGTCTTTAACAACAATCTAAAATGCCCAATAGCTTCTACTTCCACCGACTTGCCATCTCCCACATAGATGTATCTTTCACCATCAGTTGGCTTTCGGCAGCTCAGACAGCCCTGCATTGATAAACTTATGTGAGTAGTAGCACCAGAATCTACCCACCAAATATCACTAGGGACTGAAGCTAGATTAACTTCAGAACAGACCAAAGCAAGAATCATACCTTTCTTAGCACGCCAGGCGGTGTACTTGGCACAATTCTTCTTCATATGATCAGACTTCCCACAGAAGTAGCAACCACTTTCCTTATGTTGCTTCTTTTGTGATGGTCCCTTGTCCACAGCAGCATTCTCAATAGGCTTTCTCTTTAAGCCCTTTCCCTTATTGCTTGAGCTAGTAGCCAGTTGAGCAACCTCAACTCTGTCTTGCTTCAATCTCTCCTCTTCTTGTACACATTATGAAATGAGCTCATTAAGAGACCACTTCTCCTTCTGACAGTTATAACTGACCTTAAATTGGCTGAATTGTGTAGGAAGAGAGAGTAACACCAAATGCACAAGTAAGTCCTCAGGGACTTCAAGTTTGTGCGCCTTCAAGTTTGAAGCAATATGAGACATCTGCATGATGTACTCCCTTATGTTGCCCTTTCCCTTATACTTCATTGAGATCAAGTTTGCCAGAAGCGTACTTGTCTCGGACTTTTCGTTTTTAGCAAAACGCTCCTCAATTTTGGCAAGGTATTCACTAGCATTAGCAATATCCTCAGAAGCCGTGCCCAGAAAGGCCTCTGGGATGCTGCGCTTGATGATCATAAGACTCACGCGATTCGAGCGTTCCCACCTCTCAAAGTCCCGCTTAAGATCAGCGGTACTTACATCCGTAAGAGGGGCGGGTTTCTCAGTCCTTAACGCGAGGTCAAGATCCATGCAGCCCAAAGTGATCAGAAGGGTTTCCTTCCAATCCTTGAAATTTGACCCATTCAACATAGGTATGTTTTGCACGTTGGTAGACACAGAAGCAGAAGACGTCATAACTACAGAGAAACAAAACCAAATTAACCGTCATGCTCACATCATAAAATTCAAATAAGAAGGTAGCATCTCGAGGTACCGGCACAACATTTAAATCAAGTCTTTGGACAGTAATATAAACTTGTAAGTGGCAACCTCTTTGTAGTGATCAAACACTGACAATAAAATCATGCCAAGCAATGTCCACCTTTGGGCATCACACTACTTACACGATAAACCGGATAATTGTCACGTATTTACCACCACAGGTATGTGTTACCTCGTGCCAAATAATGATCTTCCTTTGGGCCGACTAATATCCGCATTGAAAATACACACACACTTCACCGTCCTAATATTCGCAATAAGGAAGTCTAGACAAGAGAGGTTACTTTGGCAACGTCATGTTTCGACTAATCTATTTTGGATATTAGTAAAATACATAAAGGAACATGAGATGCACCAAAACAAATTTGAATTAAGAAACCTTAGTCGAACTCTCGAAAGAATTCTTAATTCCCATTTAGTTATTCAAATAATTGAGAAACCGAATCAAAAATTTCCTCAGAATCAGAAAATTATGAATTGAGAAATCAATTCATAAGCCAAAATATATGCATCACCATACTCATAATTAATATATAAATTACGGTAACAAAAAATATATCAACTATGGCAACATATAAACTACAATTATGGAATCCACCAAAATTCCAAATCAAAACCGTATCATTTGCGTGTGAAGCAATTTTCACAGAACCGCATACATGAATTATATTCATCAACAAGTTTTATTCCATATACATTAAATCAACAAGATTTCATTCCAGATGCATATTCAATTATCATCAATTCAACAACCCATATAAAACACGTATTGGAATGCGTGCAACAATATTGACAATTCAATATGCGTAAATGATAACAGAAATATTGCACTTGATCCATAATCAATTCATCAATCC
This sequence comes from Salvia hispanica, assembly GCF_029641045.1. Lineage (NCBI taxonomy): Eukaryota > Viridiplantae > Streptophyta > Magnoliopsida > Lamiales > Lamiaceae > Salvia > Salvia hispanica. Next base: position 3,035,319 of record NC_142696.1, read on the forward strand.
ATAATTAACGGCGGCCGTAAATATTTACATTGGAATAAAACCCTAATTTTCCTTTTCCCAATTCTCAGAGAATCATCAATAGAGTGGCTCTGATACCACTTGTTAGAATAATTGAGTGAACAATTACTTAAAGCTCTCTATGATGATTAACCGAGAACAACGGAGAAGGAGCACAAACTGTAAAGCGGAAGCGTACCTTGATCCATATCATATAGAACGGCGAATAGAACGGCCGAATTGCTTTGCAGCGGCTATGGATCTTCAGATAAGCGAAAATTAAATAATGAAAATTCGGCAAACTTATGGCACAAGCGTTTAGGTCATATCTCAAAATCAAGAATTGAGAGACTTGTGTCAGATGGTATATTAAACACACTAATTTTTTCAGATCTTGATGTATGTGTTCAATGTATCAAAGGAAAACAGACCAAACATAAGAAATTAGGTGCCAATAGAGCTACAGACGTCTTAGAATTAATACATACGGATATTTGTGGTCCATTCCCTTCGGCTTCTTGGAATGGTCAACAATATTTTATATCATTCATAGACGACTATTCTCGTTATGGTTTGTGCTCCTTCTCCGTTGTTCTCGGTTAATCATCATAGAGAGCTTTAAGTAATTGTTCACTCAATTATTCTAACACTGACGCCCTAGGGTGCGTGTGAGGCGGGAAGTACCCGTTTGGCGCAAGCTCTGCGCGTATAAGAAACTGGCCTTGGGTGTTCAACTCCGGGATTGTGAGTACGGATGCAACGACAAAGGTGACGCCGTACGCGTTGAAGGGTCCCGGCCTGTCCAGGCCGGTCATGAAGAAGTCGTTTGCGGTGACAAGTCTTGGGTCCCTGCATATTGACGTTGCTGGAAAAAAATAGATATGATACTTAAATGTTAGTAATTTTATAATTAATGTAGAGAATGTCAATCAATACATCCTAAAAGACTTTGTTACGACTTACGAGAGGGTTTATTTGATCTATAAAGTTATATAGCAATGGCTTCGCGACAATTGGTGCGTGACATTAGAATATTAGATTGCATACCGAATGGGGAGAGATATCATTTGGTCTATAAACTGGACACTGAATTGGGACATTAGATTATAGATCAAATAGGAGAATTCTTCCAAAAAATGTCTATTTGATCTATAAACTGAATACTCCATCCGTCCTCTATTAATTCTTCAATTTTTTTTAATTTTCGTGCGTCCCTTATTAATTGTTCACTTTCGCTTTTTACTATAAATGGTAAGTATGTCCGACATTTCATTAACTCATTCTACTTACATTCAATTATAAAATCAATATGTGAAAGTGAGACGCATATTTCACTAATTCTTTTAACCCACTTTCCTTAACATTTTTTAAAACACGTATCGAAACTAAAGTGGACAATTATTGGGGGCGGAGGGAGTATATGTTAGTAGGAGAGAGACCTGCCTACGCATTTTTGTTGCTTACGGTTGGTTCCTTAGCCAGACCACACTCTGTGTTGTTGGACCTCTAAATGAAAGTATCAATGTTATAGTCAGATCAAACAGAGAACATATCTCAAAAGACTAGCTTGTTAGAGAGACAAGGCTCATTTGAGCTATAAATTTTACACTAATTGCATACACAACTGATGTGAGGCATCTGTAATAAATCTGAAGCAGCCATAAAATCGTAAAATAATTTTTAAAAAAAAGAACTAAGAAAGTAGGTACCGAGTCCTAAGGGAGGTGCAACGCAGATATCTTGCAGAGGACTAGGGTCAAAGGCCAAGGAGATGAGAATGGAATTGAGGAACGCTAATGTGATGAACAAGATAGCACTGGAAGCCATGAATGTAAATCAAGAAAGCTTGCTTGTTTAGAATTGAAGAAAACAGCCTCCTTTTATAGAGGTGTTCACACTGTTCAGTAAGATCTTAACGTTGTACTATCAACTTTGATTCTTCTTAGAAATGTAAGCAAAATGTCACATTAACTTCCAAATTAATTATGTCTATAACTCAGCTATTTAGATTTGTCAACTCTACTATAGGGAGTAGTTCTTAAAAATAACAAATTGTTATTCGACAAATTTCACAGAGTTAACATTAATTTAATTTTAATAAAAGATATATAGTGTATCAACTATATATGGAGAAAATAAAATTGGTGTGTAGGGATGAACATTTAGATATCGATTGGTTTATGCCTCAGTTAATTATAAATCTGAACTTATTTGAAAGTCTTAAAATTGAGTTCAAAAATCCAAACAAAATAACCTGAAATATCAACAGAGATCCCAAAATTCCAAGAGCGCAGAAAATTTTTAATTATTGCATATATAAAGGTCTCGACAACAACAAAAAAAAAATCATTAAGTACATTTTTTTATTACTATGACGCTAATTTGTGTTTATAAATATACCACCGACGCTTCAAAAGTCGTCCTTATGGTTGGTGTCCCAACTAAAATTAGAGGACGCAAATGAAAGCATGATAATCTGCTATTAATTTAGGGACACTTTCTTTTGCGTCCAAAATTATTGTTATTATTGAAAACTTCCCAATGCAAATGAGTGTGCCTCAATTTTTATGTCCGTGTAGTGAGTGAAAATATTGAAATAAAATATTTTATTTCATATAATATCTAAATAAAGTATTATAAGTACTATATAATAAATACCTTTTGACATTTTCGATTGTAAAAAATCAATCTGAGCCAAAATGAAAACTAAATCTGATACGAAAATCTAGCTAACTGGTTTCAATAAATTTGGCGAAAGTGACAATAGCCTAATTTCAATTTTTGCAAATTAATGCTGAATGTACTTAAGCTGATCAAATTTTACAAAAAAAATAAAATTAATCATATGACTTTATTAAATCTCTCTTTGGATTTTCTTAGATTCTTTCACGGGCAGTAAAAAAAGTCGGATAGCAGAGTTTAGATTATTATAAATAGTGTCACAAACTTGGAAAATTAGTACTGCTAGAGAAGATTTCTCTTATGTAATTAAATAGAATGGTGATATAGAAAAAGCTTGGCTGATCCTAAATTAATCAAATGGGTACTTTGGCTGTTTGATTTAATCATTTAAAAATGAGTGAACTGTATACAGTATACACAGTCATTAAATATTTTAAAGGGGTGTTTGGGAATTATCACAAATGCGTGTAGAATTGGAATTGAATTATAATTCTAAAATTTTTAATTTCATTATTTGAATTTCATATCAAAAGAAGAAAATTGAAATTCTAAATAGTCCTAAAATTAGATAGCTTCACCACCTACTAAACACATTTCACACAATTCATACACTACACACATTTCGCACACACAAACATTTCACACGTTTCACACACTACATGCACTTCACACACTACACAAATTTCACATATTTCCCGCATTATACACATTTCAAACACTACACAAATTTCACACATTTCCCACACTACACAAAAATTTCACACACTACACTCACTACACACATTTCACACACTAAACAAATTTCACACACTAAACAAATTTCGCACACTACGCACACTTCACACACTAAACAAATTTCACACACTACACACCCTACACAAATTTCACACACTACACACATTTCACACACTACACAAATTTTACACATTTCACACTATACACACACTACACAAAATACACACGCTACATATACTATACACAAAATATACATACTACACAAAATACACACACGACACAAATTTTACACAAAATACACACACTACGCACACTATACCCAAAATACACACACGACACAAATTTTACACAAAATACACACACTACGCACACTATACCCAAAATACACACACTATTTGCAAACCAAAATTTCAAATTTGGTTCAATTTAAACTTTTGGAAAATTTATGTTTTTTTATTCAGATCGGAAAATAAAAATCTAAAACTGAAAAAAAAAATTCCATAAATCGGATGCTTGAAATGTGTAAAATGTGCGTAAGGTATGAAAGTGTGTGAAATTTGTGTAGCATGTGTAGTGCGGGAAATGTGTATAGTGCGGGAAACGTGTGAAATTTGTGTAGTGTGTGAAATGTGTGTGAAGTGTGTGTTGTGTGTGAAATGTGTGAAATTTGTGTAGTGTGTGAAATGTGTGAAGTGTGTGAAATGTGTGAAGTGTGTGTGAGTGTGTATTTTGTGTATAGTGTGTGTACAGTGCGTGCACAAATTATTCAAATTCAATTTCATATCAATTACTTCACTTTACCAAACATATGATTTAGAATTGAATTAGAATTCAATTTCTTCCAATTCCAATTCCAATTTCAATATCGTGTACCAAATGGAGCCTAATAACGGTTTCACTAATTATGCAATTCTATACTAGTTTATTGGCATATATATATTCAATATCGTGTATAAGGTCATTTTACATTTCTAACTTCTTTTTGGACTAAAATAGCTTGTTATTTTATTTGAGTAATTTTCTTTGCCAAAGACTAGGGAGATTTACGAGCAAGCCATCAACGGATCAGGGCTTGCGGATGATGATGTGATGGCCATGTGTTTGAGATACGCGGAAATTGAGGTGAGCCTCGGGGAGATTGATCGTGGTCGTGCATTGTACAAGCATGCGTCGCAGTATGCTGACCCGACTAGATTCGATCATGAGGTGTGGAACAAGTGGGGTGAGTTTGACATGGTGCATGGGAATGAGGACATGGTCCGGGAGACGGGCCGGGTCAAGAGAAGCGTTTCAGATAGCTATAGCCGGGGAAAGATCATCAATGGTGTAGCATTGGTGCGGAAAAGAGAAGAAGGAACTGATGCACAAAGCAATGATGCTTTGGAGAGAATCAAAAGATTGAGAAGCAATTGATACAGAAAATTTTGATTACATGTCTTCAACTTTTTTATTATAATTTGTTCATACTTGACTTGTACTACATTGTTAACCAATTATAAATATTTACTTATTGGGTGATCAATTATTGTCCGTGATATGATTCAGCTGTTTGAAGTTTGTTTCATTAATTTGATCACCAAATGATGATGTTAATTAGAGGCATATATATGGCTTTAATTAGAAGATTCATATATAATACTAGTATTAATTTTATTTATTAGGCAAACCAGTAAACCAACATACAAGGATTAACCAAACTAGATTCATAATACTACTATTATTTATTTTATTTATTAGGCATTAAGCAAACCACATTTTTGTCTGCAAATCTTTGACGGTATTCTCGTCGAGCTTAGACGCTCTGGCAAGATAACTGCTGTTGATGGGCGGCTTGGCCGCGTAAAGAGAGTCGGGGAGAAAAACAATCCCTGGATTCTGGCTATTGAGAGACGAAAGCGTGACGCTCTTCCCTCTATCCACGTTCCGCACGGTGTGGACGAGGCCGACCGGGAAGAGAAACACATCGCCTCTCTTGATAACTTTGCTGTAATATTTGTAGTCTGGGAACGTGGTTACGAATCCCACCTCGACCGAGCCTTCTATCACGTAAATGATCTCTGACGCCCTAGGGTGAATGTGAGGCGGGAAGATCCCGTACGGCGCAAGCTCTGCGTATAATGATGTTTGGCCTTGGGTGTTGAACCCCGGTGTTGTGGCTACCGATGCCAAGCTGAAGGTGACGCCATACGGGTTGAAGGGTCCCGGCCGGTTCAGGCCGGCCATGTAGAAGTCGTCTGCGGTGACAAGTCTTGGGTCCTTGCATGTTGACGTTGTTGCTGAAAAAAAAATAGTTAGTATACGATAGTACTTAATGTAATATTTTTGTAATAAATGAAAAGAATTCAATTCACAGCTAGTAATGGATAATTTGGATGCGTCCGTGGCTAAATTGCCTGTTATGATCAGTTGTAGACCTCCACATATGGATTTTCTTAAGTTAAATACAGGTGCGTCTTTGAAAGGGAAAGCTGGACTTGCTTTTGGGGGAGGTCTTATCCGTGATGAGCTAGGAGCATGGAGGGCTGGGTTTGTAGCTAATGTTGGGGTTTGTTCAATTTTGACGGCAGAGATTTGGCGTCTCTTCCATGGAGTCCAACTGGCAAAAAATTTGGGCATCTGGAAGCTAGTAGTGGAAAGTGATAGTGTTGTTGGAGTTGCCATGATTATGGGGCATTTTGAGGTAATTATTAACTGCCAGAATATTGTGCAGAGGTTCCGTGGCTTATTACAAGATTTTGAATCGGTGGTAGTTCAACATGTGCATAGAGAAGGCAATTTTGCTGCAGACTTTCCTCTCCCATTATGCATATAGCTTTCATAAAGGAGTTCATGTTCTTGATGGCCCTCCACTGGGTATGAATGTTTGGCTACTACATGATAGATTAGGTGTTTCTTATTTGCAATAGTTTTTTCAGTTTTCTCGGCTGTGCCCAACTTTCTTTACCAAAAAAAAATTCAATTCATCCTAAATGATTTAATTTGTTACGATAAAGTTTATTTGACATTAGAATATTAGATAAATAGTTCCAAATAGGGAGAGAGATATTATTTGGTCTATAAACTAGACATTGAATTGGGACATTAGATTATAGATCAAATAGGAGAATTCTCCTAGAAAAATGTCTATTTGATCTATAAACTGAATATATGTGTAGGAGAGAGACCCTCCTAAACATTCTCGTTACCACACTCTGTGTCATTGGGCCTCTCAACAAAAGATTAGCTTGTTAGAGAGACAAGCTAATGACAACGGATGTGAGACATCTTAACAAAGCTATGGAATCGTAAGATAATTAAAAATAAGAACTATGAAAGTAGGTACCGAGTCCTAAAGGAGGTGCAACGCAGATATCCTGAAGAGGACGATGGTCGAAGGCCAAGGAGAGGCGAATGGAATTGAGGAACGCTAATGTGATGAACAAGATAGCACTGGAAGCCATGAATGCAAATCAAGAAAGCTTGCTTGTTTAGCATTGAAGAAAACAGCCTCCTTTTATAGAGGTGTTCACACTGTTCACTGAGATTATAACGTGGTACTATTAACTTTGATTCTTCTTAGAAATGTAAGAAAAATGTCACATTTATCTTTCAAATTAATTACGTCTATAACTCAGCTATTTAAATTTGTCAATGCTGTTATTGTAACACCCCGACTTTTACCCTTAAGACTTAGAAAAAAAAATCGACTTTTATATATATATAAGTTTCGCGTCTAGATCTTTATTTCTCGTTTGATTTATCGTTGTGGAGTATATTTTGAGTGGCGATCGAAGATAATAATATTTCAATATAAATGTTTGCTCTAATAAAAGTCCGTACACGAGATCAACGTTTAAGTAAAGACTTATACAAAAAAAATATAAAATACTCTCCGTGCCCTCCGGACCTTGCACAATAGCCACGTCTTGAATCCCGATACCTGCACGAATGGATAAGAAGCACGTTAAATCAAGACGAGACAATCGACGAAATCAAATCACATCAAACACGCAAATCAAACGACGGCTCACGTTTTCCAATTGACGGCTCACGCCTTTTTAGGTGACGAGACATAATATTCTTGCCATTTTTGGCATGACGAATGATTGACGAGACAACTTGCCTCATTTGGCAAAAAGTCCCTAACCGTTAGACAATACACTTCCTCTTGGAAATCAAGCTTGTGACCATGCATTCCTATGCACCCATTTTCATTATAAATACCACTCATCTTCCCTCTTAATCCTTTTGTTCATTTATGAAAACTCTCTAAACAAAAATCCAACCAAGATGAGGATGCATACTAATGGTTGAAGAAGAGGAGCCAAATTCCTACACACTACCATTCTTCTTCTCTTCCTTTTTCTCAAGGTAATTCTTCTAATAACCATTTTCACTACATAGCCATTTTCATATCATTCAAAGCATGAACATTAGGTTTTCCCCATGACAAAACCATATTATTATTTTGTATACCTCTTCCCTAATGATTTCATACCAATTATGCATATGACTATCTAGAATAGAATTTTGCCTTAACCATAGAAAGCTTAGACAAAGAAAACAATTAAACAAGGCCTAAACTACTAGAGATCTTCAACACACAATAATAACGATCTTGGGAAAGCTCACCCCGTGAGCGAAGGGACTGCCCGGCCGGCGGCGGTGGCAGGCCGGCGGCGGCAGACAGGCGGCGGCGGCAGTCCAGCGGCGGCGGCGGTAGTTTTCCGGCGAATTGTGGCGAAATTAACCTCTTTCGACCCCATTTTTCACGATCTATCCGAATCTTCACTTTTCAAGACTTAATTGTTAGTCCTAGGCCTTCAATTTAAGAAAATAAAGAAGAAGAGAAAGAAAGGGAAGTGGGGGAAAAACCCTACCTCTCGGTCAACGGCAGTGGAACCGCCGGCGAAGGCAGCAGCGGCCGGCAGCGCTGCCAGAGGCGGTGGCTCGCGGCGCCGGCGAGAGAGAGAGGGAGAGGCGAGAGAGAGAGGAGAGGCCGGCCGGCGGCCGGCGCCGCTCGCCGGCGACGCCAGGACCGCCGGCGGAGAGGGTGGCGAGAGAGAAGTGGGAGAGAGGGGGAGAAATGTTTGTTTGAAATGGAGGAAAGAATGGGAGGCTATTTCTTTTAGTGAATTAGGGCAACACTATTGGGCCTCCCCTTTGGGCCAAGGAATTTATTTAGCAAGATGGTCTCCTAATATTATTTCTTTAGGCCGAGAATTTAGAGGGAATGAGAATTTTGGGCTTTGAAGTATAAGAAATAAAATGAACCTTATCTCTTAATTGTGAATTAATATTTCTTAAAATATGTGAAGCTTTTAAATAATTAATCTTACGATAAATTAATGTCTTGCCCTCCTTAATTAATTAATTAAATTTCTTGAAAATAAGAATGTATGGATTTAATGAACCCTCTCCCAATTAATTATTTAATTACTTTAAGGTTTCTCATAAAATAGAGATCCACTTTTTTTCAAGTGGAATGAAGTGATCTGGATCGCATCACGAGCATAAGACGCATACTCAATGTAGGATCATTTCATGACATGCACCTTATGTATGTTCCTAAAACTAATTTAAATCAGTATACTATTTCAAGAAGGGCGTGTTCGCGAAGTTTGATTTCCGAGGCCAAGCTTTTGCAGCATTTTCTTTGGGAAGCTTTGAGGTGGGCTTTATATCCAACACATTAAGTGTGGATAAAATTATCAAATATATGAAATGATTTTTGTTTGATAAAATCGCACTTATTTTTTTTCAAATATTATCGTGCCATAAATTATTTGTTTTATGATGCCTATCTGCTTGGCGATGCCAAATGAATGAATGAATGGAACGAATTCGGCTCCAATAGGACCAAGATCCTATTCGAGTTAGTGTGCACAAAGGAATGGACCGTGAGTCATCGTAAGGGTTGGCCAGTCAATGTGATCGTGGAAGGTGGCCACCTTCCCGACACAGAATGAACTATCAGATATGGCGGATTGATGGAATGAACTTAGTCTGATCAGACGAACTTTATGAAAATGAACTTAGTAAGCTCGGGCCTTTAAGAAAACCCCCGTGTGTTACTGTGATGGCATGATAATAACTTTTTCTTATATGTGTATCTTTCGGCAATGTGTTCACTGAGTACTCCGTACTCAGCCCTGCATGTATTTCTAAATGTGCAGGTTGAGCAAGTGATGAAATGGTGGCTGAGTGGAGTTTGAGGTCGTCTCATCTCTTTTGTAGAATTTTCGTGGCATGTGTCTTCATACACATGACCATGTGGTTACAACTCCTTCCGCTGTGCTTTTGTCGTAGTATTTTGTAATAGATGGGTCATAGGGAAAACGATCAGTAACGAGTGATCTGTGATAAGCACTCTTTCAAATTCTTATGATCTTTGTTGTCTCGTGAACATCTCTCATCTTATGAAGAAATATTTGTGTCTTATCATTAATTCTTTCATCCCCTTTCTATCCCCTCTTCTTAATTCCCTCCCCTGGTCATGATTAACTGAGCAATGCTATCCTTAGCAAGGCGCGGTCGTGACAAAGTGGTATCAGAGCTACAGGTTTTCTGCTCTGTAACCGTGAGTCCTTCTTTGAAAAGAAAAGTCTAGACTTGATTCGCTAGACTAAGTTAGCGAGATCGACCACAACTCAGCACCAATTTCATCGCCCTCAACCTGAAGGAAGGTAATTTATTCTTCTTGTAAGATGCCTTTTAAGAATTTTAATCAAGCTGATAAAATGAGCACCCCTGAAATGAGAACTTAGAAGAAATAAGTATATGTGTGATTCTCGCTTTCCCGAGCGATGTAATCTTTGTGCCAATGTTATGGGATTCATGTTGGAAGTACAAAGAGATACGTAAAATTTCCTATGCCCTGACGAACGAATTCGAAATACCTCCGTTCTAACAAAGCATTTCCCGATGCTTATATTATGACAAATTGATCTTACGCTTACAAACCCGACACACAAACTCCCTTAATAATGAACGCCTATCCCGATGCGTGCGACTGTGGCCAAGTACACCCTTTACGTTTCACCAAAAGAAGTATCGCATGAATGCTTACCCCATTACCTCTCTCTTGCTAATGGTTACAACGAAACTCCTTTTGTAGATGAACGGTAAAACTACCTCACCCGATCAGAACACCCCGCAGATGGTGGCGGACAACGCCATCCTTGCTTATCGGTCTTATCGACCACGCCCAACGGACAGGGTGATACGGATCCTCTACGAGTTCTTTGAGTTGTGGGAGGCAGCTCACGAGCATGGCATTTCAGGACTGGATGGCATACATCACCTAATTTCCCTACTACCTATGGATTGGGTGTCATGGGCCATATGGTTGTCGAGCAGCTACATTTACCGCGTGTTCAATAATCCAGAGTTGGAGGGAGACTTTCGAGGTTTCATTACTTTCATTTTCCTTCAGTATGTGCACTATCGGGACACGCCGACATTCTGTCTGGGCGACCTGCCGCCCCCTCCGCTCCAATGGTGTGGATCGATTACCCCCGATGATGCGCCTCAGGGCCAGCACGATCATGAGGCTGGACCCTCACACGGACATGAGAGGGACCTACTCCCGGGCTATGGCATACCCCAGGGGGTGCACCAGTTTTCCCACCCAGAGCATGACCCGACATGGTGGGGCGAGGCCCCCATGATTGCTGCCCCTGACAACGATGAACACCCGATCGAGTATCAGGCAGATGATGAAGCAGCTCCGCTGACGAGGAGTCCGTTGGAGCACAGACAGTTCTTGGGGTTGCCTGGTGGACTACCCCCACCCGATGAGTTGGACACTGAATGGGATCGATGGGCAGCTGACATGAGACGATGGTTGGCATACTTCGAGGACGGCCTCACTATCGTTAGGGATGAGATACACCGTGAGGATTGGGTAGTTCCGGACGCTGCGATACCTCATCCCGTGCCGGAGGTGTTACCAGGAGGGGCCGCAGATGACCCGATTGAGATCAGTAGCGACGATGGCTTTGAGGGGAGCTCGGGGCTGAGCTCTCTAGACTCGGATGGCGACTGGTAGAGTAGTGTTAGTTATGTACCATCAGCAACGGACCCTTTATGAGGCCGTCCTGATGCTAGTTGCTTTATCTTATTTCTAGTCCCCTTGTGACGTGAAAACTATTTCTTCCTACGGTTTCACGATCTTTTGCTGTTGGTCGCTTAGATTTGGGACTTTCATATGTTTTGTAGAAGGATCAGTTATGTACAAAAAGTCCTCTCTAGAGGCAATTTTGGCTTGATATATATATATATATGTATATATATATATATATGCAGATGTTCTATGCTTACGATCGTATCTTGTTTTTATGCGATGTTAATGTTCCTCTTATTAGTTACCCTCAATTAAAGTTATGTACAAAAGACCAACACGTGTTTGCGAATTTTTTTTTTATTGTCTCAATAATAATTTCTTTTTATAGAATGCCACCTAGGAGGGTAGGACGTCCTAGAGGACGGGGAAGGGGACGCGGTGGAAGAGTGCCCCAAATTGTCGAAGGAAATCATGAAGATTGGCGCGAAGTTACGCCACCACCTCCATCTCCATCTCCGCCTCCACCTTCACCTCCCCCGCCACCACTTATGCAAATTCCGAGGATTGAACGCAGGATTGAAGAAGTCTTTCTCCGACAGAATCCACCAACCTTTAACGGACTGGGCGACCCGGTCGAGGCTGAGACTTGGGTGCGTGCAATGGAACGGATATTCAACTTCTTGCAATGCACAGATGGAGAGCGTATGACATGCGTGACCTTCCAATTGGCCGGATCGGCCGATTTCTGGTGGGAGGCACGTAAGAAGACCATGACCCCAGGCCAGATTGCAAGCTTAACTTGGGAGCAGTTCAAGGCAGAAATGTATGATAAGTACATCCCTAAGAGTTACCGAAAGAAGAAGGAAGTGGAATTCTATCACCTTAAGCAGGGAAGGATGTCAGTAACAGAGTATGATAGGGTTTTCTGCGAGATGTCCCGATATGCTCCAGAACAAGTCGACACTGATGAAAGGATGGCGGAGAAATTTTGTGCCGGTCTGAGGCACGAGATTAGGATGGCGCTAGCTAGCCACGGGGGATTGACCTACCTGGAGTCCCTGAGCCGAGCTTTGGATATAGAGGCGGCGATGCCCACTGAACGGAACACTCAGACTGTAGCTCCGGTACCTCCTCAAAACCACCCCCAAGGGTCCAAAGAGAAACGCAAATGGGAAGGTACCCGAGGCCCTCAACAACAGAAACGGCCATGGCAACCACAATCTCACCACCATGACGTTGGAAGACAAAATGCCCCAAATCCAACTCGGGGCTATCAATCAAATCTGAGACCGTGCCCCAAATGCAACAAAGTGCACACGGGAATCTGCAGAGCAGGGACAGACATTTGCTTCGTGTGTGGAAGGGATGGCCACTTTGCTAGGAACTGTCCGAACAAGACCTCTGGAGTAGGGGCAAGGTCGAACCAGCCAGCATATCGCACACAGTTGCAAGCAGTCCAGATGCAACCTTGGCAACCACCACAATTACCTCCTCCACCAAAGCAGCAACATCCTCGGAGGCCGAGTCTCCCATCACAGGCCCGTGCCTATGCTCTCAGACAGAAGAAACCGGAAGGGGACCAAGGAAATCTGGCAGGTATGGCTATGCTCCTTGGTGTACCTGTCATTCTCTTATTTGATACTGGTGCATCGCACTCCTTCATATCAGCATCTTGCGTAGATACCTTAGACATCCCAACGAATCAAGTTGAACATAGACTTAGGGTGTCTTCGCCTGTCGGAGGGATGATTGAACTTAAGTGCTTCTGCTCAAACCTAGAGGTTTCTTTTGGAGGACATCAGTTGTTAGTCAACAACTTGAGTGTGATGCCCATGTCCGACGTCGATATAATCCTTGGGATGGACTGGCTAGCTGAAAACTATGCCACCATCCTGTGCAACCAACGACAAATCTCTTTTCACCCTCCCGGAAAGGACGCCACTAACTTTCATGGGGTTACCTTGGGTAAGCGGAAATCCATAATCTCCGCGCTACAAGCTGCAACGCTTGTACGAAAAGGGCACCCGGCCTATCTTGTCTACCTGAACGAAGAAAGAAAAGAAGAAAGGAAAATTGAAGATGTAGAAATAGTGCGAGAGTTCCCAGATGTGTTTCCCGACAATCTACCTGGCTTAACCCCGGATAGGCAGTTGGAATTCACTATCGATCTCGAACCCGGGTCTGCGCCAGTGTCGAAAGCCCCATATCGAATGGCCCCGAAGGAATTGGAGGAATTGAAGATGCAACTTCAAGAACTGATGGACTTGGGTTTCATCAGACCTAGTGTCTCACCATGGGGAGCACCAGTACTTTTTGTGAAGAAGAAAGATGGGACGTTAAGAATGTGTATTGACTACCGAGAGTTGAACAAACTAACTTTGAAGAACAAATACCCGTTGCCAAGAATTGATGATTTGTTCGACCAGCTCCGAGGAGCTAGTGTCTTCTCAAAGATGGATTTAAAGTCAGGCTACCACCAACTGAAGATCCGACAAGATGACATTCCAAAGACGGCTTTTCGAACACGGTACGGCCACTACGAGTTTGTGGTGATGCCCTTCGGCTTGACAAATGCACCTGCGGTATTCATGGATCTCATGAACCGAGTCTTCCACCCCTATCTTGACAAGTTCGTATTGGTATTCATAGACGACGTGCTCATCTACTCAAAGGACAAGAAAGAACACGAAGAACACCTGCGGATCACTCTGGAAACACTAAGGGCCGAGAAGCTATATGCCAAATTCAGCAAGTGTGAATTTTGGCTCAACGAGGTGAATTTCCTCGGTCATGTGGTGACTGCCGAAGGAATTCAAGTAGATCCAGCAAAGGTGGAGGCCGTGCAGAATTGGAAACCTCCTAGAACACCCAACGAGATACGAAGCTTCTTGGGATTGGCAGGATATTATAGGAGATTCATCGAAGGCTTCTCAAAGATTGCAAGACCGATGACGCAACAACTCAAGAAGGGCACCAAAGTTTCGTGGACCCCAGAATGTGCAGAAAGTTTTGAATTACTAAAGAAGAAATTGACCACCGCGCCGGTACTGGCTGTTCCAGATCCAACAGGAGACTATGTGGTTTACACTGACGCATCAAAAAGTGGATTGGGCTGCGTCCTCATGCAAAATGGCAGGGTGATAGCATATGCGTCACGACAACTTAGGCCGCACGAGCTTAATTATCCTACCCATGATTTGGAGTTAGCCGCGGTAGTGCACGCACTAAAGATTTGGAGGCACCATCTCTACGGAGTTCGGTGTGAGATTTTCACGGACCATAAAAGCCTCAAGTACTTCTTCGAACAAAAGGATTTGAACATGAGACAGAGGAGATGGTTAGAACTGGTGAAAGATTATGATTGCGGCATCAACTACCATCCCGGCAAGGCCAATGTGGTGGCCGATGCTCTAAGCCGAAAGACTCAGCACTTGACCGCCATGTTCACTCACGAGGAGAAACTGCTACGAGAGTTTGGCAAGCTCAACATGGAAATGATAAGTGCCCCAGAAACGGTGGAAGCAAGGATAGCTACTCTAGTGGTGGAGCCAGATTTGAGGGAGCGTATCATCGCTGCACAGAGACAGGACGAAGGTGTGGAAAAGATACGAGCAAAGGTGAGGACTGACGGACATGAGACCTATCACGAGGAGGCGGACAACGCCCTCACTTTCGGAGGGAGGCTGTGTGTGCCCCAGGATGAGAAACTGAGAGATGAGATCTTGAGCGAAGCTCATGACACGCCTTACACCGCACACCCTGGAAGTACCAAAATGTATCAAGACTTAAAGCGGAAATTTTGGTGGGATGGCATGAAGAGAAGTATAGTCTCATTCGTGGAAAAATGTTTGGCTTGTCAGCAAGTCAAGGCTCTACATCAGCGACCGTACGGGAAATTGCAACCCTTAGAAATTCCTGAGTGGAAATGGGAACACATAACCATGGATTTTGTGACGGGCTTGCCAAAGACCAAGCGAGGAAACACTGTCATCTGGGTGATCGTGGATCGCCTCACTAAAAGTGCTGCCAATTCCAATCACTTATGGATCTGAAAAGCTATCTCAACTTTATGTGCGAGAGATCGTGCGCTTACATGGTATCCCAGCCTCAATCACGTCAGATCGAGATGCAAAATTCACTTCAAATTTCTTGAAAAGCCTGCAAGCAGAGCTTGGTACAAAATTAAATTTCAGTACCGCGTTCCACCCACAGTCTGATGGGCAGTCCGAAAGGACGATTCAAACACTGGAAGATATGCTCCGAGCCGTCATACTTGACAGAGGAGGGAGTTGGGAGACAATCCTACCCCTGATAGAGTTTGCCTACAACAACAGCTACCAGGCAACCATTAATATGGCACCTTACGAGGCGCTATATGGGAGGAAGTGCAGATCACCACTATACTGGGACGAGGTTGGCGAAAGGAAGATGCTGGGCCCCGAAGTAGTCAACGAAATGGTTGAAATCGTGCGGCAGATCAAAGGAAGAATCAAGGAAGCACAAGACAGACAAAAGTCCTATGCAGATGCTCGACGGACCGACCTGCAGTTCAAGGTAGGAGACAAGGTCTTCTTGAAGGTGTCTCCTTCTAAAGGGATAATACGTTTTGGGGTGAAGGGGAAGCTTAGGCCTCGTTTTATTGGCCCCTACGAAATCCTGGAGGAAATTGGACCCGTCGCATATCGTTTGGCGCTGCCACCAAGTTTCGGAAGCGTGCACAACGTCTTCCATGTTTCGCAGCTGCGGAAATATGTGTACGACCCGAAACATGTGATCCACCATGAAGAGATGATGTTAAACCCGGACTTGAGTTACGAAGAGAAGCCAGAAGCAATTTTAGACCGGAAGGTGCAACAACTAAGGACAAAATCCATCACTTCGGTGAAGGTTTTGTGGAAGCATCATGGGTACGAAGAAGCTACATGGGAGTTGGAAGACGAGATGAAAGAAAAATACCCGGAACTGTTTGAATAGACCCTTACAAATTTCGGGACGAAATTTTTATAAGGGGGAAGGAATGTAACACCCCGACTTTTACCCTTAAGACTTAGAAAAAAAAATCGACTTTTATATATATATAAGTTTCGCGTCTAGATCTTTATTTCTCGTTTGATTTATCGTTGTGGAGTATATTTTGAGTGGCGATCGAAGATAATAATATTTCAATATAAATGTTTGCTCTAATAAAAGTCCGTACACGAGATCAACGTTTAAGTAAAGACTTATACAAAAAAATATATATATAAAATACTCTCCGTGCCCTCCGGACCTTGCACAATAGCCACGTCTTGAATCCCGATACCTGCGCGAATGGATAAGAAGCACGTTAAATCAAGACGAGACAATCGACGAAATCAAATCACATCAAACACGCAAATCAAACGACGGCTCACGTTTTCCAATTGACGGCTCACGCCTTTTTAGGTGACGAGACATAATATTCTTGCCATTTTTGGCATGACGAATGATTGACGAGACAACTTGCCTCATTTGGCAAAAAGTCCCTAACCGTTAGACAATACACTTCCTCTTGGAATCAAGCTTGTGACCATGCATTCCTATGCACCCATTTTCATTATAAATACCACTCATCTTCCCTCTTAATCCTTTTGTTCATTTATGAAAACTCTCTAAACAAAAATCCAACCAAGATGAGGATGCATACTAGTGGTTGAAGAAGAGGAGCCAAATTCCTACACACTACCATTCTTCTTCTCTTCCTTTTTCTCAAGGTAATTCTTCTAATAACCATTTTCACTACATAGCCATTTTCATATCATTCAAAGCATGAACATTAGGTTTTCCCCATGACAAAACCATATTATTATTTTGTATACCTCTTCCCTAATGATTTCATACCAATTATGCATATGACTATCTAGAATAGAATTTTGCCTTAACCATAGAAAGCTTAGACAAAGAAAACAATTAAACAAGGCCTAAACTACTAGAGATCTTCAACACAAAATAATAACGATCTTGGGAAAGCTCACCCCGTGAGCGAAGGGACTGCCCGGCCGGCGGCGGTGGCAGGCCGGCGGCGGCAGACAGGCGGCGGCGGTAGTTTTTCGGCGAATTGTGGCGAAATTAACCTCTTTCGACCCCATTTTTCACGATCTATCCGAATCTTCACTTTTCAAGACTTAATTGTTAGTCCTAGGCCTTCAATTTAAGAAAATAAAGAAGAAGAGAAAGAAAGGGAAGTGGGGGAAAAACCCTACCTCTCGGTCAACGGCGGTGGAACCGCCGGCGAAGGCAGCAGCGGCCGGCAGCGCTGCCAGAGGCGGTGGCTCGCGGCGCCGGCGAGAGAGAGAGGGAGAGGCGAGAGAGAGAGGAGAGGCCGGCCGGCGGAGAGGGTGGCGAGAGAGAAGTGGGAGAGAGGGGGAGAAATGTTTGTTTGAAATGGAGGAAAGAATGGGAGGCTATTTCTTTTAGTGAATTAGGGCAACACTATTGGGCCTCCCCTTTGGGCCAAGGAATTTATTTAGCAAGATGGTCTCCTAATATTATTTCTTTGGGCCGAGAATTTAGAGGGAATGAGAATTTTGGGCTTTGAAGTATAAGAAATAAAATGAACCTTATCTCTTAATTGTGAATTAATATTTCTTAAAATATGTGAAGCTTTTAAATAATTAATCTTACGATAAATTAATGTCTTGCCCTCCTTAATTAATTAATTAAATTTCTTGAAAATAAGAATGTATGGATTTAATGAACCCTCTCCCAATTAATTATTTAATTACTTTAAGGTTTCTCATAAAATAGAGATCCACTTTTTTTCAAGTGGAATGAAGTGATCTGGATCGCATCACGAGCATAAGACGCATACTCAATGTAGGATCATTTCATGACATGCACCTTATGTATGTTCCTAAAACTAATTTAAATCAGTATACTATTTCAAGAAGGGCGTGTTCGCGAAGTTTGATTTCCGAGGCCAAGCTTTTGCAGCATTTTCTTTGGGAAGCTATGAGGTGGGCTTTATATCCAACACATTAAGTGTGGATAAAATTATCAAATATATGAAATGATTTTTGCTTGATAAAATCGCACTTATTTTTTTTCAAATATTATCGTGCCATAAATTATTTGTTTTATGATGCCTATCTGCTTGGCGATGCCAAATGAATGAATGAATGGAACGAATTCGGCTCCAATAGGACCAAGATCCTATTCGAGTTAGTGTGCACAAAGGAATGGACCGTGAGTCATCGTAAGGGTTGGCCGGTCAATGTGATCGTGGAAGGTGGCCACCTTCCCGACACAGAATGAACTATCAGATATGGCGGATTGATGGAATGAACTTAGTCTGATCAGACGAACTTTATGAAAATGAACTTAGTAAGCTCGGGCCTTTAAGAAAACCCCCGTGTGTTACTGTGATGGCATGATAATAACTTTTTCTTATATGTGTATCTTTCGGCAATGTGTTCACTGAGTACTCCGTACTCAGCCCTGCATGTATTTCTAAATGTGCAGGTTGAGCAAGTGATGAAATGGTGGCTGAGTGGAGTTTGAGGTCGTCTCATCTCTTTTGTAGAATTTTCGTGGCATGTGTCTTCATACACATGACCATGTGGTTACAACTCCTTCCGCTGTGCTTTTGTCGTAGTATTTTGTAATAGATGGGTCATAGGGAAAACGATCAGTAACGAGTGATCTGTGATAAGCACTCTTTCAAATTCTTATGATCTTTGTTGTCTCGTGAACATCTCTCATCTTATGAAGAAATATTTGTGTCTTATCATTAATTCTTTCATCCCCTTTCTATCCCCTCTTCTTAATTCCCTCCCCTGGTCATGATTAACTGAGCAATGCTATCCTTAGCAAGGCGCGGTCGTGACAGTTATAGTAGTTCTTATAAGTAACAAATTGTTATTTAACAAATTTTATAGGGTTAATGTTAATTTATTTTAATACTCCTAAAAGATAGTAAATCAAATATATATAGACAAAATAAAATTGGTAGGTACGGATGAACATTTAGATGTCGATTGGTTTATGCCTGAGTTAATTATTGTTGGCAATTGAAACATAAAATGAATGTAAAAAAATATCCGGTGTACTAAAAGAGCTTAATCCACTATATAAATTTTATGGGCCCCTCCTCCTATCACCAATTGGTTTTAGGATGAAACTCATGAATTTCTATCAATGAATTTATAAATCTGGACCTATTTGAAATGTCTTAAAATTGAATTCAAAAATCCAAACAAAATAACCTGAAATAACAGTAGTCCAAAAATTCAAAGAGTGGAGAAAATTTTTAGTTATTGCAGATATAAAGGTCACTATAACAAAAAAATATCGTTAAGGACATTTTTTAATACAATTACTGAAGCTAATTTATATTTCTAAATATACCTTCAACGCTTCAAAAGACGTCCTTATTGTTGGTGTCCCAACTAAAATTAGAGGACGCGAATAAAATCATGATAAAAATAAATAATTGATTAAGTTAATTTGCCCTTAATTTAGGGCACTTTCTTTTGAGTTGTTATTTTTAAAAACTTTTTAACACAAATGATTGCGTCTCAATTTTTATTTCCCTAAAAGTAAGTTTTTTGTAGTGGGTGAAAATATTGAAATAAATATTTATTTCATATAATATCTAAATAAAGTATTATAAGTACTATATAGTAGTACTACTTATTATACCTTTTGATTTTTTCGATTGTAAAAAATCAATCTGAGCCAATATGAAAACGAAATCTGATACGAATTGAAAATCTATCTAACTGTTTTTCAATAAATTTGGGGAAAGTGACAATAGCCTAATTTCATTTTTAGCAAATTAATGCTGAATGTACTTGAGCTGAATTAAATTTTCCAAAAAAAAAAAAAAAACTTTTTGACTTTATCGCTTTGAATTTTCTAAGATTCTTTCACGGGCAGTAAAAAAAAAGTCGGATAGCAGAGTTTCGATTCTCTTAATATAAGAGAAGAGATAAATTAACAAAAATTATATATACAAATTACTCTTTAATTTAGTTCTATTTTGAGGGTATAATTTTATGATTAATCTATCCTTAGTATTTAATATTGGATATTTCTAACTCTATTAGTTTAGGAAAATATCATTAATTTAGATTTAAAACTATTTATGGTAGTATTGATTAACACAATACATCATTAAATTACTATATTTTATTATTAGATTATTACTATATAATTTAATAAAGTACTTACTATAGTATTTTTTAAAAGAAATTTATATTTGATCATTTTATAATTTAGTAGAGCATCTAGATTTTTTTGTCATTTCATATTATTTTTTACATAACTTATTTGAGTTTTTTTTTGTTAATATTTCATTCCAAATTATCACATAAATCATCATGTTGTTACAATTAAATGATTCAATATATAAACAAAATAAATTAAAATAATAAAACAATTTTATAATTGAAATGTCAACCACATGAGAAAATACTTATAGTCATAATGATTTAACATTTTTTGCATTTCTTTTTTTTTTAGTACTATTATTTTTCTTTAATACTATTTTTTCCTTGGCTTGTTCCTTTTTTTATTAAATATCCCAAAGCATATATATGATTTTTTTTTATTTTAATTACTTTAAACTTATTTTTTAATATTATATCGATTTCAATTTCATTTCATGATTTTTTATTCCAGATGTAGAGAATAAAGGAAATTGACTTAATGGTAATTAGTTTCTTGTAGTCATTTTTATAATTTACAATTTTAAGAATGATTTAATAATAAGATAGTTGGATGCAAGTGACAATTATCGCTTTAACTTTTTAGTACATATCGAATTTATTTATGTTTCATGGTTTTTAAGTGATGCTGAGTTATAGGAAAATTGATTTAATGATTATTAATTAGTTGTGTGACAATAAAAATATTAATTAAATATATATACATGCAGTCACTTTTCAGAATTATTTAATAATAAAATAATTGAATGTGAATGACTATTATTGTTTCAATTTAATTTTTACTACTATTATATAAAAAATTTAATTTTATTTCATAATTGTTTTTGGTCAACATATAAAGTACACAAGTAAATCGACTTAATGAGCATTGATTGATTGGATGATAGTACTAAGAAATTAAGTACTAAGTAGTAATTACTTTTACAATTTATAATTTTAAGAATTATTAGATGTGAATGATTTTATTGTTTTAATTTATTTGTTACTATTACATATTAAAAATTTATCTCTATTTCATAATTTTTAAGTTAAAATATAGAGTATGCAAAGAAATCGACATGTGATTGTCAATTAGTTGGATGACAATAATAAAACAAACTATATATACATATAGTAATTTTTAGAATTTACAATTATTAGAATTATATAATTAATATAGTTGGATGCGAATGACTATTATCGTTTTAATCTTTTTTTCTATTATACATTATATTTTATTTATGTTTCTTAATTTTCGAGTCAAGACGTAATGACCATCAATTAGTTGGACGAGAGTGCTAAAATAAGTTTATATATATATAGTCATTATTTGTGATTTTTAATTTTAAAATTATTGAATAATAAAATAGTTGTATGTGAATGACTTATTATTATTGTTTTAATTTATTTTTATTATTATATATCAAAAATTTTTTGTTTCATGATTTTGAGTCGAAATATTGAATACACAAAAAAAATTCGATTTAATGATCATCAGTTAGTTTGATGATAGAACTAGTATAAAATTAAGTTTATATATATGTGGTTGTTTCATAATTTACAATTTTAAAAATTATTTATAGTTGGATACGATTGAGACTGTTATTGTTTTAATTTATTTTTTATTGTTTATATTCATATCATAATTTTCGAGTCAAAATGTACAATGTTCATAATTTTTTTTATTTAAACAAATTATGTGACGATCTTTTAGTGACTAAAATTTTTATATGTCAATTTATTCATTAAACTTTATCGTATGATACTGTAGCATTTAAGTGTTGAGGAAATAAAAGAAATTAATATTCTTTAAATACTTGCCCAATACTTTTAAAAATGTAAGATGAAAATGTGATGAACTCCTCTTTTAGTTTTGATCTTGCTATAATTATGATAGAATGAATTATGCTTCCCTTAAATCTGTAGTTATTTAATTAAGAAACTTAATCTTTTCCTAAATAGTTATTAAAGAGTAAATATGTGATATTTCATCATCATTAATATATTATAAATATAAAATACCTAAAATGTCCAATTTTGTGTATATAATTTTTTGTTAATTTATCACTACTCTTATTACAAATAGTGTCACAAACTTGGAAAATTAGTACTGCTAGAGAAGATTTCTCTTATGTAATTAAATAGAATGGCAATATAGAAAAGGCTTGGCTCCTAAATTAATTATCAAATGGGTGTTTGGCTGATGGATTGAATCAATTAAAAATTAGTGAACTATAGATATTCATTTTACACTTCTAAGGAGTACTTCTTTTTGCTTTTTATTCTATTTGAGTAATTTTCCGATGTATTCTCTCTCCTCGCAAAATTTCTCTAAAAAATATTGTCTTTGAGGAAACGATTTTCTCAATCGAGATTGATTTATATGAATTATAGTGCATGGATTATTTATTATACAGGATACAATATTAATTTACTGAAAGGGGAAATCAGTCACAAGATCATAATAATATCATACACTTAAATCCAACATAAATATGTCAATAAAAACAACTCAAAAGTAATTCTCAGTCCTTCCTTTGAACCCAATTTGACCAAAAGTGAGGGACAAAAAGAGTCCCAAATGCCACAGCACCAACCATAGCCTGTTACATAACACAAAAACAATATACATAATCAGAATATTTATTAAAATTTCCATATAAAAAAATAGTCTCGTTTTGTCACTTTTAATATACCAGAAAGGGGAATCGAGGGCCGGGCCCGAGGGAAAGTGGGCGAGCTCGGTGCCGATGCTTGAGAAGAAAAGCCCCGTCAAGCTGTTGCCATTGATGGCGGGAATGCTCGATGGTGCAATCCAACCGATCAAACCGAAACCGATCACGTTTAGGTCTCTTCTCAGCCAATCTCTTTCAAAGCTTCATCATATATAGAGTATATAATAGTAACGGTTAGTTTCAAATTAAATTTTATACTAGTATTTAAAAAGAGAAATATTTTAATTACCATGTGAATTTTCCTCCTGAGGCTTGTGCTAGCTTTAGGGGATTCCTTGCTGCCACAGGAGACTTTAGGAACCCTAAGACAAGAGAAAATTATAAGAAACGGAAAAATAAAAAGTTTGTAACACTCCTTCATTTGAGATATAATGAGATGTCTCATTTTATCGTATTCATATGTTCGCAATTAAAAGTTCCATTTTTTTCATTTTGTACGCACTCCACCAAATCATTATAGTTACGTTTCACTAAAAACTGGAGTATATAAAAGTGATACCCATCTACTAGCTTTTGCACTTCTAAATTATGTAAATGGTTAAATAAAACACAAATTTGATCTAATTTGTAATTTTATTTTATGTTAAATGTCCTAAAGTATCCTTACACATAACAATAAATAATATCATTAATTAAGACATGAGATTCTTGAAACAGAGACAACCCCAAAAAAGAAAAATGAAATAGTAATTACCAGAAGAGAGGTTTATCTTCTTTGGAGAAGACAAAGTGGAAGTGCCCAATCCAACCACAGTTGAAGAGGTAGCCATTGTTGTTGCTGCCATTTCTCTTTCTCACTATGTGTGTGTGTGTGATTGAGCCAAATACTTGAGGCAGAGTATCTTTGTTTAAGCATAAGGCAAAAATAGTAGTGGTGGGATTTGAATGATGTGGTGATTGGTTGATTCTGTGATTGCATGGATTGCCTTTGGACAATGGTATCTTGCCACGTGGATTTCTGTGGATAAAATAGATGATGATAGGTTTGATGATGTAGATTTAAGGTTACATTGAGAGAGTTATAATGAAATGGGTATAGTTTTTAAAACCAGAATATGACACTTGCATACGTGCTAAAAATGACAAATAAATTACTCTATTTTCTGGCAGGAGAGAGTAAGTATTTTTTTTTAATTTGGCTATGATTTCATTGGTTTATATAATGGCAATCAATTTTTATGATTACATGAAATATCAACATATTGTTGTTCAATATGAATAGTCTCCTTTTTCATGTACTCCTGATCATATATGATAGTATTAGTCTATTAGAGTATATAATGGACTTATTATAAAAAAATAAAATAAAAAAAATAACACCAATTCAATTTTGTGTGAATTACAAAAAAAAAAATCCAACTATCTGATGTGACATGGATAGAATTTTCTCCACTTATACATCCATCCAGTTTTCCAATCGAATAAATGAATTACGAATATTGTAGTTCCAAAATGTCATTAAGATGGAGTTATAAAATTGTGATACGAAATTTTGAAAAGTGATAATTAATCATTGGAATAATGCTGTATTATTTGTTCAATGACTTCTGGGTTTTGTAAAGTTTATTATTGAACAAAATGACCTTTTTGAACATCGGAAAAGGTTCAAATATCCATAGATAGTTAGATATACAGCCAAAGTCAAATACTATACTAACCAATGGTTAGGTAAATAATTTTTGTCTCAAATCCAATCAATTATACTAGTAAAAAATATGTTGTAGATCTATAAATTGATTTCTTCATATTTGATTATGACTATTTAGCACTAAATTTTTCCTTCGTCTTAGCCATTCCTTCTATATTCTTTGACATGCCATTTTTTCGCTTTTATATCATCTATCTCTTTTCCTAGAAAATAGAATGTCACTAACCATTTGGTGCAAGACCGGGGCCTCCGATAGTCGAGACAGTGACCGGGATCCCACCGATATGCAGAGAGTTGCCAGAGATAGGTGAAGGGGGAGAAGGAGAAGAGAAAGTTCTTTGCAATCAGTCGAATGAATCAGTTACAATGCCATAACAACTTATATAAAACTGTGTGTTACATAATAACGACTCAGATAACAAACTCAACTAACAACTAACTAGCTATAATCCCCTGTGGTCACGCTCACGGTGTTCAAACACGATTTCCACGTGTTGTTGCATGCGCTCATGCAACACTCTTATTCCCTTCTCGTCTTTGCGCTTATTCTTAGCTCTACTTAGTCTTGTTTCATGTATCACCATTATTTATATATATTGACACAAGTTACACTCGATATCGGATGCCGGATGGTGTCGTGAAAGTAGGCGAGCAACGGGCGATTGCCGTGAGTCAATCAACAATGTCAGATGACGACATTCATCGGCAAGGGCCCGTGGGTTCATCTCCAGTGTAGCTGCCTCAAACGAAAAAGAGAAAGTCATGTACTTAAAAAACTCGTACTTGTTCAATTGATCGTCACATTTCCGTTAGTAAATATGATTATTTAATATTCTATGTAATTCGAACATTTTCTTATAAGAATAAAAAAGGAAAAAAAAACTTTAACATTAAAAAATTCCCAATACATTTTAAAAAATCGTTATTTGGAAGGGCAAATCCGTCATTTAATAAAAGGTTTCTTCTCCACTTGAGAAGATTTATCTTCAGTCTATCTTGTAATCTGTTGACGGCAACCTTCAATCTCAGTAGCTGCAAAATTCAAGGAGAAAAAAAAGCAAATAAACAATGAATTCTCTCTCAGCTACTGGATTTTCCCCAAATTATCCACTCATTCACTGCATTAATCGTCGTCGATTCTGCTCCAGGATGCCGGCCGTCTTCTCCAGCCTCAAATCTTCGACTACTCCCGGTAATTGCCCCAAATTTTTAGGTTTATTTATATATTATTGAAAATGTGAATGCTAACAGATTTTGTTATTGTTTTGATAGTAGAAGTGGATGAATTGATTGGAGATGATGTCTTGCAAGCTTTCTTCAGAGAGAGGAAATCCGATGGCGATATTATTGCGAGAATTTGCGATGAACTTTGGCTAAGGGGTGCTAATGCAAATTATAGAAATTTTGAGGAGGTTGCTGATGATGAGAACTTCAATGCGCAACAGGCTTTCGAAGAGGTATATAACATTTTGCCTCTTCAGTTTTTTCAATAATATTCTGCTTTTTAAAGCATTCTGCATATAAGTGTTGTTTGCATTATAGCTGCAGTTCTCTATGCAATTGAGGTAGATGCCTTACATGTATATGTATATTTTAGATTGTCAGCATAAATGTGTGTGTGTACCTATTTGTTATGTAAAGGTTTTATGATGATTAGTTCTCTATGCAATTTTATAAAGAAAATTTCTATTTGCATTACCAACAATTTAGATTTTTGGACAGGGAAGTGAAGGTGGGTTCCTGAAACTGAAGAAAACTAGTGAATGGCTGATGGGAGACACTGACTCGGCGCCAATGAATAAGAAAATGACCATGAAGGTTGTACACTAAGTTGCGTTGATTTTATTGTCTGGTTTCTCTGTGAGACAAGCAAAATTATAGAATGTGCAGTTCTTGTTATCTGTTAAGATGATTCACTGACGATGTTTACACTGCTTCTGCTGATGGTGAATCGATGATAGGAGGTAGCAGACGAGAGTGAGAGAAGGAAGAGATTGAATTTCCTCAGATATGAAGCTGTATGGACTCTGAAACTCTATTTATCAGTTCCACTGGTTTCATTTCATCTCAACTGTTAGGATAGCTTTAAGTATTAGAGTGACTGAATCTTGGTAGATCGTGTGGGGGAAATGATCAACTTAGATGCATTTTCATTACTTATTTCAACTATATTGTTAAGTGGTGTGACAAGACAATCTTAAGCATCATAGGATTTCTCCAGTCTGGTAATATGTGGACTTTTGCCATTTTGAATGCAGCTAAAAAGGGAGCTGCTTCTTTTGACTGTGGCCATTGGAACTGCCTGTAGTGGATACTGTCTCGTAACTTTATCAGTCCAGGTAAATAAGTCAAGACGTACATGTTTCTATGAGCTCAAGACATGTTATTTGGAAAACTAGAAAAAAAGGATTATTATGCTCTGAAGTAAATGTCATATCTATATTTTGTCTGAGGGTATCTTTCACAACCTTGGCCTTTGTTGATTTTGAGATGTGGATCTGAATCCATGTTTGTTTTATGATTCAAAATCCTCAGAGTCCAATTTATTCCTTTTTCATTTATCTCTGTTTTTCTCATTTAGTTTTGATAGAAGTCATTTTTGAAAATCTCAGAACAAACTCACTTTACCATTACTCTGATCCTAAAAATCTGATGCTTAGGAATCAAAATCCTTCTCAAGCTCAAAATAAGCATTCCCTTAAAAATATGCTAACCACATCCTGTGTTGCACAGGCTGCTGTGAGCTATGCAACAGGAGTTCTTTTCAGGTAACTCTTGGAAACATTTCTTCGTACGAATTATAGTTTGACGATTCTTGGACCCTTGTGCTGTTACCATCTCTGTCATTTGACGATTCAACAGTACCTATCATGTTCTTCATATCGATGGTCCCATGTTCCTCTTGGTAATTTTGCTCCTGCAGTTGCTTGTATTTTCAACTTCTGTGCAAACAGGCGGACAACGTATCACGAGAAATGGTTCCAGAAATTTTCAGAACAAAGAAGGCCAAAAAGTGAAGCTTTTTCCTCCTAGAGACCAATTCTGTTTATTCCATCAATGTGCTAACTAATAGTAATTGAATGATATCAGAATTGGAATAAGAAGCGAGGATCTGCAGGATTCGCTGGAGAAAACTCTGAAGGGTGCTGGTCTTGCTCTTTCATCTCCAAGGCTCGTCATCCCTGCTGCAATATACGGCCTGTGGGAACTGTCACAGCATTTCACCCACGACATTTTTGATTTTCAGGTAATTCTCAAAACTGGATCACGACACTCATAATTTTGATTTGCAAAACACAGCTGAGTGACCTCTACTTTAACTGCTGTCCCAAACAAGGAATTCTCGAGCATTTCTAATTGTTGATGTTGTCTCATAGCTCGTGCCAGCTATGGTCGGGCTGTTTGCATATAAGGCTGCTGCACTGGTGCAAGTCTATCGAGACAATGAAGACCTTCAGTTTATCTTTCCCGACAGTGCAGATGGATCCAGTGACTGAACTCATGGGATCTCATGCGAGCAGGTGAAGTAACTATAACTGAGACACAAGGACTTATCCGTGGACATTAGCTGTGAACTTCATAACACCCGCCCCCCTACCTTTGAGTTCTGATAACGTCTCAAACAATCAACTACACTTTGAGAAATAACACGATGGAGATAGTCAAGTTTAGCAGTAGAAAAACAAGATGATGTAGCTATACCTGAGTACGAGTAGAATCAGACAATGAAACGAATGTTGCAACATCTTCTACTACTTCACCAACCTGTGGAGCCGTGGAGGTCAGATGTCGGAATTCTTCGTGAAACCCAAGTTTTGGCTCTCATATTGTGGATTCTTGCAGTAGGAAGTAGATATATGTAGTATGTATATAAATTCGCTTATACGTATTAGATTGGTTTCATTAAACTCTTCTTGTATTCTCTTAATTTTGCCAACAGAAAAGTCTATTTTTACTACTAGTTGGTTTGTTTGTAGAAGGCAATTTTCTTGAAACTTACTACTAGAACTTATTGCATTCAAAGAAGCATAGGTAACTCGCAGAGAAATGGGTCATCTTTCTAGGAACGGAGAGAGTAATATTTTTTTTTTTCAGGTTATCATTAGCGGCAGAGAACTTACCAAAGGAACTCTAAATTTAATTAGTAAAATTGATGATTGAGGAGTAATAAATACTGATAATAACAACATTAGAGCTCGCATAATTAATAATTTCATATTAATAAATATTAATGGCAAAAAAAATCTCTCCCACAACACACACATAAAGACTAAATAGACTAGAGACTTCCCACACTCTTTCAGATCAAAGCTCCAAAACCTCTACCAATGGCGAAATCTCAGTCGTCGGCGTTGGTGGAGCCGGTGTACTCGTCGGCAATTGCGCTGCTGATTATAGTCATGGCGTGCGCCGAGCTCTGTGACGCCATCGCCGTCGTAGACGTCTACCGCCTCGTGCAGTACGATCTGGCCGGCGTGCCGTTTGGATCCAGACTAGCCGCTCTCAACCACCACGCCGCGTCTTCTCTCTTCTCTTCCTCCGCCGCAGCTGGCGCAGCTGCCGATCTCTCGCGCACCGTCCTAATACTCCCCGTCCGCGATTTGAATCTCACTTTCATCAGAGGTCGCTAATTTCCTGCATTTCGTGCTTTTTTGCTTGTTTTTCTATTCATTACGAAGCAGTTATGCTCTATTTTCGAGGTTATGGAATTCAGAATTGTTGTTCTCGGTGGAATTATGTGGTTGTATGTTTTGGATGATTTAGTTGATTGAATACTTGAACAATCCAGAAAAGCTGGAAGTTCTAGGCGTTAGTTTAGGATGAAATTGCAGTTTAGTTGAATTCATTTTTACTTAACTATTTTGTTTTCTTACTTGACTAAATCTACTTGAAATCTCAATTCCTAAATGGCGCATTAGCTCCTTTTCTCTAGCACATTGTAACTGGATAACCACACATTCATTAGTGATTGAATACTTGAACAATCCAGAAAATCTGGAAGTTCTAGGCGTTAGTTTAGGATGAAACTGCAGTTTAGTTGAATTCATTTTTACTTAACTATTTTGTTTTCTTACTTGACTAAATCTACTTGAAATCTCAATTCCTAAATGGCGCATTAGCTCCTTTTCTCCAGCACATTGTAACTGAATAACCACACATGCTTTAGTATTGGTTGTGTTTATCACAATCCTCGCCAAAAATGTACAATTACTTCTGCAGTTGATTCGTTAATCATACTGCTGTAACCTATTTCTTTATTTGTACTTATCATTGCAGAATATATTGAGGAGAAGAAGCCATTAGGTGGTTTATTGCTTCTACTCCCCCAGGTTCTCAATCCACAGATGTTAGGTGGCAAGGATGAAGCAGGTCATGCTCCTGCGGTAGGCATTAAGGAAGTGTTGCTTGATCTGGAACGGTTGCTTATACATGCAAGCATCCCTGTGAGTGAAATAGATTACTTGATGTACTTATGTAACATGTATTTATTTGATCAAATTCATGTTTTTCATCTCTCTACTTCTTCATTCGATGGAAGAAAATGAAGTTTCAGTTTAGCTTGTACATACAAAATAAATTTGTGTCTGAAAGGCCAGGGAGGTTTTCTATCACATGCTTAGCTTCTTGCTAACATGTTTGTAGCTATTTGTTATTTGATTAATTGATTTAATGTTTAATAAATTACTTTCTAATTTTCAGCAATTATCTGTTGCCTGATTATAATTATCACAATTTTCAGTATCCTGTGTACTTCGGTTTTGAGGATGACCATGTCAATGCTGTCCTAGCTGATGTCAAGAAGAATGATGCTACTGGTCAGCTGGCGACTGCCACAACTGGCGGGTTAGTTGATATATTTGTTGGGGAATCCTTTTCAAATAATCTTATCGTAGCTGATTCCTTTATTAACATGTTTCAGATACAAGCTTGTTGTTGCTGCACCTGAACCTAAGAAAATTGTGTCTCCAACTGTATCAAATATCCAGGTTCTAGTTTTTCCTGATATTTTATATTGGGGTATCTAGGGCATGAACTTGGTGGCTTGTTTGATGTGTCTTTGAGCTACCCTTGTGACTTCAACTTATTTGTAAGCTTTTCAAATATTTACTTTTTCAGGGTTGGCTGCCAGGATTGAGAGCTGATGGAGATTCAAATCAACTTCCTACCATAGCTGTAGTGGCATCATACGATACATTTGGGGCCGCACCAGTAAATCTCTTTCCTACTTAAATCGGATTGTTGCTCGAAGCTCGGTATCTAATTATGCATCTCTATGCTAACAGGGATTATCTGTGGGAAGTGACAGCAATGGAAGTGGTGTTGTAGCACTCCTAGAAATAGCTAGATTGTTCTCAATTTTATATTCAAATCCTAAGACAAGAGGAAGGTATAATTTACTCTTTGCACTGACATCTGGAGGGCCTTATAACTACAATGGGACTCATAAGGTGCTTACTTCTCCCCTTATTCCCTTTTTTATACACTTGGATCATTGTTATAATATTCTGACATTTTACCTCACCGTTTTAGTGGCTCCATGGGTTGGATCAACGCTTGCGTGAGACAATTGATTATTCTATTTGCTTGAATAGCATTGGTTCTATCCACAATGAGTTATATCTCCATGTGTCTAAGCCTCCAGAGAATGCCTACATTAAACAAATATTTGAGGTATGGCTCTAAGAATAAGACAGGGATTAACAGCTGTTCTTTGCTCAAGTGCTTCCTGCATTATTTACAAATGCACTGTTGCAGGGTTTCTCTAGTGTGTCTAAAGAACTTGGGATTAAAGTTGGGCTGAAGCACAAGAAGATTAACATTTCTAATCCTCGGGTAGGTAACATCAGATCCAAACTGCAAGATTTTAAATATGCGTACTGAAAATATTATAAGACTTGTCTATGTGAGTTATATTTGACTAGCCTTTTATTTATTCAGACAATGATCTAAAAAATTGTTTGTAGTGTTCTAAGATGAAGTGTGCTTTTTTCTTGTGTCAGCTTAAACATTCCTGATATTGCCTTGTGGCTGGTCAATTAACTTGCACCTTTTATACTTCTATTTTTTGTGTGATGGGTGTAAAATCTTAATTAGTAATTTTGTGCTTTTTTATGAGTTTGACTGCTATGTTTCAGTGAGCAGTAGGACACAAGAGGCTTGTCTTTATCTTTAAAAGATGAATTATTTTGCTGATCTGTTTCTCTATTCATCTCAATTTCCGAGGTTTTATATGCTCAAGCTGTTTATGATTCTAGGTTGCGTGGGAGCATGAACAATTTTCGAGGCTGAGAGTTACTGCAGCTACACTGTCTGAGCTTTCTGTTGCACCTGATTTTCTAGAAAGTGTTGGAGGTCTGTCAGATACCAGGTTGTTACTCGAGGAATGAGAATCACTTATTTTTCTTTTTGAATTTAAAACTCCTTTTTGTATGAATCATTCTATAGTCAACCCTGGTCACCTCTGCAGGAATTCTGTTGATGAAGATTCAATAATCAGAAGTGCAAAATTAGTTGCTGAAAGTCTTGCAGTAAGACCCTTGTAGCTAGTTTTTGCTTGAATTTTATTTTTCTATTGAGGTGATTGTAATATTTTCTCAGTTCTCTCACAAATGTTTATTTCTCATTAACAGAGGCATATTTATGGCCAGGAGGGCAAAAACATTGATGTATTTGCAGATGATAGTAGCTTAGCAGTAAATCCTTCTTACATACGTTCATGGTTACTATATTTGTCAACAACACCTCGAGTGGCTCCATTCCTTTCCAAGAATGATCCTCTTATCATGGCACTGAAAAAGGTATATATCACTCTAGTCTAATTTACATTGACTCCTTGTCAAACACACATGATCTGTATTTTCAATTGTTTTCATCAACTAATCAGAACTAGTGGTGTATATTTTTCTACTTCAAAGAGCAGTTCATGGTTGCATTGTTCCTTGCAAATTGTCGTTTGTACTTTTGTTGGTATCGTGTCCTTTCTTATAGGACATCCACTTATAACTGCTGCTCAAAAATTTCTGATAGGAATTGGAAGATCACACTGCTGACGTGAGAGTGCAACATGAAGTACTTGATGGGATGTTTACTTTTTACGACTCAACAAGCGGCAGCTTACACATCTATCAGGTGCCAATCTGAAAGTCTGGAATCTCATTCACTAATCCATATTGATCATCACTATTGAAAAACCACACCGCCACTTTGGAACTTTCTTCTCCCGATTCTTGTTATTTTCTTCTCTCTTGAGGTCATGTCTTCCTATGTTGGTTAATATTGCAAGCAAAAGAACATTTGTTGCCATCCATGTTCCATTTTTACGGTACTTACTTTCATCGGGAACTTCTGCCTCCAAACATAGCATTTATAGTCCCGTGACCAGTTGTGCACATAGCATCCTAAGTCACTTTATAGGCAGCATTCCCAGTCCCCGCATTATACGATGTTCTTTTCTATTTCTGTGAAAATCTGCTGATCATAATTACTCTCCTTGTTGCAGGTTGCAAGTGTGACATTCGACTTACTTCTGCTGCTGGTTCTCGGGTCTTACCTTATTACTCTATTCAGTTTTTTGGTTATAACTACAAGGGTAAGCCAGCCTCGTCTTTCTCCACCCAAACATCTTATAATTCGAAGACATCTGACACAAAATAGAGCACAAATCGACATAACTCGAATGATAACAAGAAACACGACCATATCTTGGGTTAAACTAATTTCGTTTGCTTACCTTGTCAGATTGTTGTAGATTTGGGCTCGCTCTCGATTTGATTTGATTTGATTTCATATATTTTCCGCAGGGTCTTGATGATCTGATCAGTCTATTCCGTCGCCCCACCTCCCGCAAAGTGAAGTCAGTTTAACTTGGTTAAATCCCGGCAGTTTGTTCCTTTCATAGTTTGATTAATGCGGCATAGATCTCAGACAGGAGCTGCAGAGCTCACTCCACGGTTCACGCCTTAGAGCAATCCGGCATATTTTGCATCCCTCATTAATTCGTCCCTCAATCGTTTCTTTTAGGGGATAGACTACTAAGGTAGAAATTTTTTGTTCACACAGAAATCCAGGAGCTCGCATGTAACAACTTTGTGCTCAATATTTTTGTTTTAGACTATTTTGATGCAAATGGAGCAGATATTTTTCATGTTATTTTTCTTTTTTAACACCAAACTATTTCATCACTACAAGTTCTAAGACTTTGGAAGTGTGCCATTCTCAAGTTGGGAAGTAACGGTTGGAAACGAGCAATCACTCGTTATCAAAACCAACGTTCTTAAGACCAACATTTTTGACTTAACATGGTTGGAATCAATTTTGGGAGCTAACAAAGGTAATAAGTATTGATCAAAATGTGAAAACGAGACGATGTAAAAAGGAAGTAGCGCATAAAAACAACTAGTATACTGCTATTAAATAACGCAAGCTCTATACAAGGATTGTATAGGAACATTTATGGTACGTTCAAAACTACATAATGAACAACGACTTGTACACTTTCCTTCTACTGATATTAAGGCAGGATATGGAAATTCAAGCAGCAGACTTATATCATGACTGTTGGTGTGAACTAAGCATCGCTCTGTAAACCATGTCGATGAATTGATTGTCCTGCGAGCACAAATACCCGACCATTCGGGTGTTAGAAGGGAACAGACAAAAACCCCCTCCACTATAGTATTGTTGCAGATATAATCTACAAGGCACATGGAAGAACTTTGCTAGTAAAAAGAGATCTGTGAATCGTAATGCATACCTGAACAAGCAATTGAAGTGCATCCCGAACCTTTTCTCTGCTGATAACTGGCCCGTAATTTGGTGTAGGAGTAGTTGGAGTGAGTGATTGTGGGGGTGTTGGTGGTGGAAATGGCTGGAGTAATGGCGCACCATAAGGTCTCTGTAAATTTCCTTGAGGATTCAATGGAGGTGCAGTTGGCACCGTTGATGATACGGGAGGTATTACCAGTCCAGAAGAGGAAGGGGGAGGTCCGAAAAAGGTTGATGGTTTCACCAGATCAGTTGAGCGTTGTGATGTGGTACGTTCAGTATTTTCAAGAATAGACATTATAGGGGTAGAAGCAGATAAATTAGATGGTGGCTGAGCAGTTGCCAAAGTGGGCAGAGTAACATTCTGTGGATGGGATGTGGGAATAGCAGTTGCTGAAGGGTTGAAAGGCTGTCCTGAAATTGCTGTATTTGGAGCAGATCCTATGTTCATAGTGTTCTGCAAATTTATAACTTCCACAGTCAAGTTTATCCCCATATGTTTCAACACATGGGTCATTTCAATAACTGTTAGGTAAATTATCTCTAATACTGAAACTAAATATATAATTAGAAGATTAGTCTTTAAATTATATGAAGAATTAACTCTCAATTTTGTATCACTACAGAGGGATTCTTGATCCCGAGTGGCGAGTTATGTTGACCAAAGAATCATAAAACTTGAAAATATTCTAAAGAGACTAATTTGAGATTTAAAATAAAACAAATGTCCCCAATTTAAAATAAAATTATCTCTCAACTACACTGTCTACACCTACCTGGTTAGAAGATGCTGCTAGCTCGCTTACATGTTGAAAGACATACGGAAATATGTTTGAAGTATTTCATGGTTAAAACTAGTTCTCTCACATCTTTTAATCAAAGACACAACAAAAAGAAATGTGTTAAATTGCTTACTCATTAAGTCTAAACTAATCCCTATTTCCCAATGCTCAAAACTCAGCAAACATTGGGAATTTATAAAGATAAAGAAAACGTACACTGAAGAAGTTTGTAAAAGAAGGATCCTCAGAAACCTCTGTTGCATTAGCATTGGAAGATGTTGGCTCCAAGGGACCATCCATTACTGCCAGTGTTGGAACTGCTTCTAGTTCTTCAAATTCACTGAGAAGATACTTTGGACTTAGTAGGCACCTCAATGGTCAATAGGAATTGAACAGATAAACATGAATTACCTTTTCACAGAAGATACTTTGGACTTTGTAGGCACCTTTGAATATGCATTAAGTATCCTAGAAAAAGGAAACAGAGCATTAACATGATAAGGCAGACAAAGATAAGAAAATAGTCACCCTGAGCCCTGAGGAATGGGCAACATGAGCCAATAAAACTTTCCCCTAACCCATACACATGCATCAACACTAGAGTGCATTTCTCGCGCAGGAGAACATATATATAATGTAAACATTTCATGGTAAAGAGCCTTAGAGTCAACAAATTTTTGAAACGGCATTTTCCAACAACATGCTCCTAAATCAATACTCTAATCTAATAATTTCTCATTTTTTCCATTTAGTTACTACACTAACCAAATAAGTACAGGGGGAATAAGCTACTGTTCAATACCATTAAGAAAATACACGCATGTGGGCTAGTCGCACTGTACTCCAAGTTAGTGATGAGACAATATTACAAGACAATCCATAATAAGCATATAACTAAAAACAGTTAGATAAATGTCCCAAGACAGCTACATAGTTCCTTTCATAATAAAACCAGAACAAATATTTATAAGTTAGCATGTTAACCATACTCTATGGAGTTACACAGTAACAGATGCAAACAAAAACACTAGCAAATAGTATTTGATATCACACCTGCTAAACAAATTCGCAACCTCTTCACATTCACGTGCATTGTAAAACCAGATTCCATTTACTTCTTGTGAAGCATTTCGATATAGAAGATATGGAACCTGGACTTCATACTCAAAATCTCCCAAGAGATTCTCCACCAGATTATCTGCTTAAAACAGAAAATACAGGCCTTAAGCATCCAAATATAGCTATGGTAAGCTTAAAAAGTTAAACTATTGCATAATATTACTACAAGATTATTTATCAGACAGGTCACTGAATCGTATAAATGGAGATCCTATATTTGTCAATCACTCTTGTATAGCATGATATTGAGAACTCTAATTCTGAAAACACAACTAGTCCAATTTGTTATACATCAAAAAACTTAGTACTAATATATAAGCATACAGATCTAAAACCAAGATTAAAGATATTTTTAAAAGACTAGAAGCAAAAACCCCCCCTCTGCACCCCAAGTAATTACAGAATGAGATAAAATCAGTGACTAACCAGTATTTCGACGGTTCATTACTATGAACTGGAACCTAGGCTGGGTATTCCTGAACAAACAAAAAACCCCAAACATCAAATAACAAGCAGAATTAAACAACAAACTCACAAAATCCCCCAACCAACACAAAAAAAACAACAAATTTCATTCAAATACCCTATTAAATCAATTCAATCTACCAGAAAATGGAAACGGAACTGAAACAACGAACGCCTCACCTCTTAACGACAAAAAGCGAACCCTCCACATCCTTCCGACTCTGCCAACACAAAATCCACAATCACAAAAATTAACAACACAGAAACCCCTAACCTAAACGAATCATCAAATTGAAGAGCTGCTGGAGTAATGTATTCAGACAGCGTACCCATTGGCTAGTGTCGATGTTGAATTCGTAGAAGGTGACGTGTGCGGCGGTGATGAGAATCTCCTCCACGAAGGGATCGATCCGCTGCAGCACCGTGAGATTGAGGACTTTGGTGGTCTTCTCGTCGAGATTGGGCATCAATTTGCCGTTCTGCGACATCGTTTCAGGGACTATCTCACTCCTCCTTGCGTGTGTAGAGAGAGAGAGAGCCCTAGATTATTTTTTGCAGCAGAGCTAAATTCTACTCTTGTGAAAATAGATTTTCTCAATTAGCAGGCTTTGTTAAAGTCGGTTAAGTTGGGTTAGGGGTATATCGGTCATTCCGCTAT
Organism: Salvia hispanica; assembly: GCF_029641045.1. Taxonomy (NCBI): domain Eukaryota; kingdom Viridiplantae; phylum Streptophyta; class Magnoliopsida; order Lamiales; family Lamiaceae; genus Salvia; species Salvia hispanica. The sequence continues at coordinate 3,073,113 of NC_142696.1, forward strand.
TTTTATTTTTTTTTTCCAATTTGAGTTTTCTCCTTATTCCATAACACAAATATTTTGTAAATGTTTATAAAAAAAATTACATTAGAAGATTTTCTTACATTATTATCCATTTTGCTATATTAACGAAATTGTTTTAAATTTATTAATTAATTTTAGTTAAATAAAAGTATAGTAGTTACAAAAATATACTCCCTCTGTCCCCGATTAAGAGTCACACTTTTCCATTTCAGTCTGTCTCCAATTAAAAATCACACTTCATTTTTCCCATAAATAGTAAGTAGGTCTCACATTCCACTAACTCAATTCACTAACATTTTATTATAAAACTAATATAAAAAAATGGATCTCACATTCTACTAACTTTTCAATCAACTTTTCTTTACATTTCTTAAAACTCGTGCCCGGTCAAAATATGACTCTTAATCGGGAACGAAGGGAGTACTAATTTTTAAATAGTACTTCACTAATTTTCAAATAGTAATTATTTAAGGACATGGCAATATCTTAGTTTTGCCAAGAGAAAAATCCTTATAAGTTCGAAATAAAATTTGAACCATGCCAATCTCATATTATATCGAAGATAATAAAATACGAGACTGAAACACAACAAGCGAACACACATACACACAGCGCACACAAAACAGTGAATCAATAGAAGCATGCTCTAAAACAGGACCTTTTGAATGGCTAAAGGAAGATAAGCATAGCAGATTCCCATTTTGTGGTTCGAGTATTTCTCATATTGAAAACAACCAAAAAAAGCAGAGCAAGTTCAAAATTCCACAAGCTGTTGGCAAATGAGATTAAAGAGTCTGACTAAAGCTCTGCTGCATCATTCTTATTTCTCGGTTGCTTTGCCTTTATTTCTGCCACTACTGCTCGTTTCAATCAGGTAACAGGCCATGGAATCGACGTCGTCTCCAAAAATGCTAAACGCCTCGACCACCTGCAGATAGCTGAACCCCATAGATAGCAGCACCTGCATGCTGCTGCTGCTCAGGCCTGGGCTGGACCCCTGATCCCGCTCTCCCTCCTGCCTGGAGACACTTCCGGATGCTCCTGACAAGACAAAAAGGTTACAAGTTCAGCTCATTGCAAAGAATTTATATAATTGTCCAAGCCTTTTCAGTAAGCACTCACTTGCTGCAGAGGATGAGGGTTCGGCTCCAGAAGTCGAGGACCCCATAGGACCGACTTGTTGCTTGAACATATTACTGGCTAGATACTCTGCCCTTGAAGCTTCCATCACCGTGCGTTCCATTTCCCTCTCAGTCAGCTCAATGTCCGAGTAGAAGCGTCCCTCAGCAAGAAGTGCCTACCGAATGAAACAAATCTGTTAGTCAGTTTCAGAGTACAGATGACTGTTCCATTCTTTAGAGATGTTACATCCTTACATTATCAATTTGTTGATCCTGTTGAGCTTTGATTGCTGCCTTTATCTTACCCGCATCAATGTCCGTCTGTTGGATTAACACCAAAAGCGGCGAGCATGAGGATGCGGCGTATGAAGGAATGTTCAAAAACACACACTTACCCCTCGAAGGGAACTATATCCAAGCCCAGCACCAATGGTCCGCCTAAGTGGATCAACAAGAGAATTGTAGTGATTTCCACGGTGGTAGCTTAGCAGAATTGGGGGCTCGTCGGTCTGGTAATTTCGGTGGAATATATTTATAGGTTCTACATCACATAAATAATGATTTAATTGCTAGACTAACAAGAAGGGATCTTATATAACATAGAAAGTCTGAATTAAAAATCATAAAATGCATATAAATCACCTGTGCTGTAGGAATAGATATGTATAGGCCGGTTGTACATTTCTGCTAAAACCTGAATCTCCACATTATTTCCATAGACCTTCAAAACAAAAAGAACAAACCCCAAATTACGAAGAATCACAACCACTCAGGCTCGGGTCATTCCACTTCTTCCCCAATAGTTCTCTTTCCAGTTGGGTCGAACAATCATTAATAAATGATACACAAGAAACAAAATGACATGGTTCTTCATTATTTCAAATCATACTAACATTTATGAGAACATGAAAAGCCAGTTCCCTCCATGATAGAGGCTCAATTTCTATGACATAACCAATAGGCATATATAACCCCTATGTTCTAGCAACTCTAACTTATCTGTTTCTGAAGATCATGTTTCAAAAAATAAATTATTGGCCGAATCTCAGTGAAAGGACGACTCGACGGGTCATAGAAGGCATCATGTTTTTCCTTTTTATCATAAAGTAGGTAGGTGGTTGAGGTGGGCATGCTGGATCTCCAAACTATTAGAGTTGGGGGGATTTTTTTTTTTTTTTTTTTTTTTTGGTGAGTGAAATATGAATGCTGAGACAACTAGCAAGATTGTACCTTATCTCTTCTTTTCCTCTTGCAATAGGGAGTAAAACCTTCTGTTATGAACTGTGAGAAATGATCTCTTTCCCGTTCCTACAACAGAATTTACATAATATGGTTAATGCACAAAGAGAACATCAGGAAAAGATGCCTAGGAAATAACTATTGCATGTTAACTATATCAGTTAATACATTAATAAGCATGTAAGTCATAACAAATATTTATGGTTATATTCTTAAGAGGAACAAGCCAAACAAATACACCGTATGCTAATTGTTTTGCTCAAAATCAATCACTAACAGTTACGAAACGATACAGCACCTAATTACCGCATATTTTGAAAGGTGAAACTGTCAAAGACTAGTAAAATAACTACTGCTCAGGAAGTAACCTCAGTAAATATTAGGAGCTAGGACTAGCTTCTTCGTTGATAGTACAAGTGAGAGTTTTCTCAGTCAAAGTTCATCAAATATATTTTCTGTTTAGGTGAGATGCACTGACCACAAGCACAAGAGGGGTGTACTAATGAAAATAAAGAATATCAGAAAATTACCATATAGTCAATGCACATCTGTCTAACCGAATCATATAGATCTGAATCACCATATACTTGATCTGCAACAGCACGAAAAAGACAGTTCCCATCCTCTAACATTTTTTTCACTTCCAAGCCTTTCACTCGCCTTAAATCAATCACAAATTGGCGTTCTTTTTCCTGTATCAGATAAAAGAAGTGGTTATCACACTACTCTGGCACATGAACTAATATTATTTAGCAAGTTGTAACACATAAACATATAGACCACCAGAATTAATTTAACCATGCAACAGTAAAAAAAACAGCAAGCAAGACATTGACTTGTAGATAGATTCTTAATTTTTATTTGTATAAAGGTATAATAGTAGAGCTCAAGGATGTATAAATGAAACACAATTGTTCAAAAAGCTGAACCAAATAAAACTCACTGCATCATCATAGCCCAAACAAAAGCTCTGGCTTTGCTCATCAGCACTGTTATATCCTTCACCTTCGCAATGAGACCGAGGTGAAGATGGGCGAGATTCAGTTGGCGGTGATCTGATCGATACACCAGGCAAGGCTGCAGGTCTCCTGGATGGGCCTATTCTAATTGCAACTGGGTCCGCAGATGGAGATCTCCTAAAAGTCGAGTTCACTGAGGAAGGCATTGGAGGTGGTGGTGGTGGATATGAACTTCCAGGGATCTTCTGGATAGAACTTCCAACCATTGCATCAGTTTCCCCCTCCATCGACATCCCTACTACCCCTTTAACCAAATCTCCGGGACCTACACTGTCATCATTATGCACTATCTCATCCTCTACCAATTTTTCATCTTGCAGGTTGCTGTTCAAACCTCCAGGAGAAGGATCCTCACTTTTGTTGTCTGAAACAGCACAATGATCTGACAAATCATCCAGTACATTCTGATCTTGCACTTCTACCGAATTTTCATCCTTCACTGTTGCTTGTGACTGCGAAGAAGTGCCAGTAGCTTGTGACTGTGGAGAAGCTTGTGACTGCAGAGAAGCTTGTGACTGCAGAGGAGCCAAAGAAGACAATGGAGTAGGTGGTGATGTTGATGATCTGTTTTGGTTGGATGATGATGAAGACGATGATGATGATGATGAACCGGAAGAACCTCGCTGCACTACAATCCGAGTCATACTTACCCTCTTCACTGAGAACCCAAGGAGACACTTTTTATCCTCTTATTTTTACCCAAATTAGAGATTCACAGGTTTCAGTTTGTCACGTGTTCTGGCCTTGGGAGCAGTCACACCAATTCCACGGGTAAGTGATTTATTCTTCCAGCCGGCTATGCTCTGTTCAGCACGAATCAATCTCTGCATTCCCCTGACAATTCTCATGAGACCTAGACCTCCAAACCTTTTATTCTTGACCAACAAAACCCTCTTTTAAATGAGTACTAGAATTTACCAGTGCTTAAGCCCCGGATAACGAATAATCACATCCAAGACTCCACAACTGCAATTGAAACAAAAGAAATAAACACATAAGTAAAAGTTTCTGGACATTTCAACCTCAAGAAATAGACAAACACAACTGTCGTGATTCATTTGACAAAAGAAATCAACACATAAAAACTGGATTCAGAGCATTTACTAATCATTCAAGATCAACCATTCAAGAACAAGGCAATTCCCAACCGCAATCACCAAGTGATCAAGAATTTCAATTTCCAAGAATTACCAATAACACGTAATTAAATTACACTGCGCGCATCAATACAGTAAACCTTCAATTAATAAGAAACATCACCCAAATCGCACGAAAAAAAAATCGCCACACATACATTTTACGCATAAAATCGACTTCGAATAATCAATCGAGGAGCTGGAGATTCGCAATTTCCGGATTAAAAATCACAAAAACAAAACCTAATTATGAACTGAATTAAGAAATCAAACCCCCCAAGAGTTGACCCGTTTCCAAGCTGGAGACACTCACCTGATTCAATCGATCAATCAGATAGCTGTAGCAGTGTTGCGAAGGCGATGATGAGCGAGAATATGACTTCGGAGAGAGTGTGTGTAGATGTGTGTGTGAATTTATATGTATGTATAGGTGGAGAGAGAATGATAGAGAGAGAAACAGAGGGCAGTTTTGTGGGAAGGAAAAAAAATAGAAGGCTGAGTTTAAAGAAGAAGAAAAATAAAAAGAAGAGCACGTGACTAAGGAATTTAGTTTTTCTTTTTCTTTTATTTTGCATTTGCATCTCTTTTCCACGTGGCATTTCGCACGTGTCCGCAGCAGCTGATTTTCGCCATTTGTTTACTCGTGACTTGATTTTATGGAGTATTTGTTTGTTACCTCAAAAATCAAAATACTCAATATGTTTCCTCAATACTCGGGATAATTCTAAATGAGTTTATATTTTCTCAAAATAACTATTGAATATGACTAATTGACTATAGTCATCGTTCTGTTCATATCTCAATTTCTTATGATTCAAATTATAAATCATTTTCACAAGCCAAAATAGTTGATGGGTCAAGTCCTAGACACGTAAGATTGAAGTAAATTGAATTACTAAAATTAAAAGTAATGCTAAAACTTAAAAGTGTGAAAGTTTGTTTAATTTGAGATGGTACTGTTTTAAAACTTTTGGAACGAAATTAGAAACTTTATTTTTATTAATATTTAACCAAAAAAAAATCACTGGTGTCGAATGATAGTGCCTAAATCTTCACATTATAATATAGAAAATAGATATTGACACCTAATAATATGTTACTGTCAAAAAATTGGATTTTTCTTACGAACTTTGTAATTATGAAATAATATCACGAACTTTATTTCGAGTGTTATTTTCCACCAATGAAAAAATTCCGGCAAATAATATCAGAATACAGATTTTTTTCGTAATTTCCCGACAACTTTGAGAATTTCAAGATTTTCAATATTTGAAAATAGTTTTTCTTGAAGCATACCCTCCACATTTGTTTCTCAATCGATTAATATATCTGAAATTTTTTCACTCGTGGAAAATAACAAATTCCAGATAAAAATTATTATATTATTTGCCAATTTCACAGCCCGTAGAAAAAACCCAACTTTTGACATAGAAAAGCTTTTCACATTTCAATGCATCTCCGAATAATTACATGATTTTTAACAATCACAAATGTCGAAATTATAAAAAGAAATTAAAGTGGAAAAACAAAGAAGCTCCTGAAAATCAGTGGCTGCGCAGCGCCACCGCGGAAAGCACGATCAAGAAGATGAGGATTACGGCGGCGATGAACGACGCCACCACCGCGCCGCTCACACGCTGGCAGAAATCGGTGAACTGCTGGCAGATGGCTAGCCAGTTCACCGTCGAGTTGCCGTTGTGCGATAGGTACACAATCGCCGCCGCTGCTGCCGCCGCCGCCGTCGTAAACGCCGCCACCGCCTGCTTTCATTATATTTTTAAAAATTGCTATTTTTTTTTTGTAAATTAATTAAAGTAGGAGATTAAATGTGATAATAATAATAATTGGAATATTAATTAATTACCGTGTCGAATATGAGAAGAAGAAGCTTGATTCCCGCTGCTTGAGGTCGAACAATTCCAATAATGGAGAAAGGCAATGATAACACTAGGTAGCTACTAGCAATAGCATTTGCCACCACAAAAAACCTATTTTCGATTTTGTACCATCGTTTTAGCATTTTATACGAAAAAGGACATTAATATGCACTGATCACTAGAGAATCCCGTATCATAAAATCATACACACACATCTATACGAGCTACTACTACAAAAGAGGCAATCAAGAGTTTAACAAAAATCACTGAGCGGCGAGCACCAATTAACATTCATGATATCTAAAGAAAATTTTGAGATATCACCGAGCACTGATCAATAGATCGGTAAATATTCGATTTTGTATCATCGTTTTAGTATGGTATATGTATTCGATTTTGTACCATCGTTTTAGTATGGTATACACATACACAAATAAATAAACCTAAAGAAAATATATCTGAACAGCCATAAATATTTACCTACTCCAAAATATAATAGAGAATCTCGTACCATAAAACCACATACTATACATTCAATTTAAGCTACCACTAAATAAACAGGCTTTAGGGAGCACTAAAATTGCTCGCTAATCACCGAGCCCTAATTAATATTCTCAACCACTTATCGAGCACTATATTTTAAGTCAAAGGTCTGAAAAAATTTGAGACTGAATACCTCGATAACTTCCCGAGCAAACATGTACTCGGAAAGTTGTTTATTTAGCTAGCACTTCGGTTTTCGACTAAAATAAAAGTAATAAATTACGATAACGCTTAGTGTGATTACGTGAAAGCGGGGAGATCATCGTAGCTGGCTTGGAACTGGAAGAACTGCGTGAAGAAAGGGAGCGTTTCGTCGGTGGTGCCCATGGTGGCGGCGGCGGCGAGGGCGGCCGCCGCCGCGCATAGCCGGAGAATGAAGTCGAAAATTGAGGCGCCTCTCTTCCACGGAGCTTGCCGGAGTGGAATTGCGGATGTGTAAGCGACGGCTTTGGATTCGGATATGTTTTTTGTCGAATTCATCGTGATTTTTTGTGGATTCGATTAGATGAAAGAGAGAATTGGAAGATATTGTGTTGAAGAATTGGTGAAGAATTTATAGAACGTTGATGGAGAGGGAATATTTTTGGTTGAAGATGGATTAGTTAATTAATCATTTTTATGGATTTTTGAAAATAGGATGAGATTAGGTTATTTTTTTTTTATGTGTGGAGGAGTTGTGATTATTGATTAACTTGCTCCACCTAAATATTTATGATTAATTTTGAATATGGTTTATTGATAAAAAAAATATCATGAATTATTATCGAATTTCTGGAAATTTTGGTAGAACTTGATTGTTATAATCATGAACACTAAGATTACCGACAATTGATGTTTCTGGTAATCAATTCCACACATTAGGACCTCAAAAGGTCTCAAACTAATTGAGGATGGACGGGAATTATATACATCTTCCAACTTTCCTCCATTCTCCGATATGGTATGGATTTATAACCCAACAAATGTACCTTCACCAGACATATTTTGATGATGTGAGGAATGGAATGAAATTATTAAACACATGCATAATGAAATTAAAACTTTCATTTGTTTTTAAATTGAAAGTACAGTTACCAATTACTGGTAGATTATACATTTAGGAAGTGTCTATTTTGAGGATTGAAATATTGATATTTGGTTTCATTTAAGCTAATTTCGCTGGATTAATATTTTCACTAAAACGGTGGATTTTAAAAAATAAAAATGCTTGCATAATCATAAATCATCTATTTTATTCATTACGAAAAGTATATTGGAATTTGGAAACACTCTCTCATTATGAAATGCAAAATAAATTATGCAATTACAATATATATAGATTCAAAGCACCAATGTTATAGAAAAATTATTAAAATAATCGTAATTTCTTATTAGTATTTCACAATTTTTTCATATGACTTAATTCAACTACCACCAAAGTACCATAAATAGTACGTATCTGTCACCTATTCATTTAAACTATATTCCATTTTTAGTTGACAAAGGTAAAAAACAGTTACATAGGTGTAGCCAAGTTGACTCCAAATAAAATCAAATTATAAAATGAAATACTACCTGTAATATAGGAACTATGAACTGTAAAACCCTCACAACCAATAACATAAATAAGTAGAAAACAATCTTGCTCAACCATTTTTCACATCTGTACAAAACCATGCAGAAAGTGCCATTTTCATCACCAAATTTCCCATAAATTCTTGAAATCAATGCTTCAATGCAATCCCCTCTATAAATGTAGTTCAATAATGTTTGCACTTTCATCACAAACTTCTTCACCATGAGATTTGTGAGTCTTTTCTTGAATCTCATTGTCGTAGTGTTTGTGATCTTGCCTAGCTTTGTCGCTTCAACAAATCCCCTTTGTCCCTTCAAATGGCCAATTTGGCATTGGCATTGGCATCACTACTTCCATCCACTGCCCGGAGATGCACCGCCATCTCCGACCTACTCTCCACCACCAACTCCGGTTTACCCTCCTACGCCAAGTATACCGAAAGTTCATCCGCCACCAATCCCGGTCTATAAGCCACCACCATCAACGCCAACCCATCATTCTCCTCCGACTCTTCCTCCCCTAGTCCCGGTCTATAGTCCACCACCATCAACGCCAACCTATCAATATCCACCGCCTCTTCCACCCCTAATCCCGATACATAATCCACCACCATCAACGCCACCCCATCAATCTCCTCCAACTCTTCCACCAAGTGTACCAAAAACTCCACCTCACCACCACCACCACCACCACCATCACCACCACCACCACCACCACACACCCATAACTCCAAGATACAACCCTCCCTCGACTCCGCCACTAATCCCGTTATATAATCCACCACCATCAACGCCAACCTATCAATCTCCTCCAATTCTTCCACCACCAAGTGTTCCAGAAACTCCACCTCACCACCACCACCACTGGCACCACCAATTCCACCACTTGTTCGACCACCTCTTCCACCACCACCACATACCCAAATTTCCAAGCTACAACCCGCCCTCGACTCCACCACCATCAACGCCTATTTGACATACGACTTTCCTCCAACGACACCATCTCCATGAGCTATCATATTATCAACTAAGCTTGTACTAGTAGCTAGCTTTAATATTTTTGCATATTTATCTTTCCCTTATTTTGAAATTCAACAGAAATAAATATGGAGATTGTTGTACTCACCACATTTTGTTTTATGGTTACATCCCTCAATCACAAGAATCACTTGGCAAACAAAATAACACCAACAACACAGAACAAAAGAAACTTCTAATTTCACAAAACAAATCAACTTTCCACTTATTTTGAAATTCAACAGAACATCCCTCACTCACAAGAATCACTTGGCAAATAAAATAGTACTAACACTATTAACACAGAACAAAAGCAAATGCAAATTTCACACAACAAATTAACTTTCCAATTCTTGTCATCACCACAGACAATCAAACACCAATTGTATTACTTCAAAAACAAAAATAAAAAACTAAAGCTATATCAATTAAATGGCCTCAAGGGCAAAATTCCCCCACCATTTTGTGACCATCCAACATAGTAGGAGTTCAATTTATTCGCGATATGGGCCTTCTCGATAAAAAAAAATTTGGGCCCAGGCCCAACCATCAGATTTATTCGCGATATGGGCCTTCTTCATTTTCAGGCTATTTAGTTTTGTGTGGATTTTATTTTTATGATTTGGATTTCAGCATATTTATATTTATGGTGGGGGTACTGCTTCATTGCTTTGAAGTGATGGAGATTTTATTTTGGCATAAAAAAAAAAGTATTTCGAGTGAATAACATAATAAAAATAAATATTCCTTCGTCTAATTACAGTTAGGCAATTCTTTGGACACATAGATTATATAATAAGTAAAATAGGAGAGAGAATAAATTGAATAAGTAAAAAGAGAATAAAATAAATAATTAAAGAAAGAGATCAAGTGTGCTTGAGAGTGAAAAGGTATACTGGAATTACAAAGAGTGGAGGGCTTAAGTCTTAACAATAAAAAAACACTTCAACTTTTTTTCTACTATTGAATTTATCGAAAATTGTCAAAAATTATTTCTTGACTCTTACTAAATTGACGCTACTAAAGATAATATTGTATAAGGTTGGAAGTGCTAAAATTGTGGAGTATAAAGAAAGAAAAAACTTAGCTAAAAAAATATGTTCCAGTGGGAAACAAAAAATAAATAAAAAGACAATCGTAAAAAAACTAGGCAAAATGTAAACTTTATGAATACATTTTTTTTAAGTTGGCATGACTATAACTCTCAACTATCCAATTCTTTGAAATTTTCAATGCACGTTATTAGGATGGAACAAATCAACAAAACTAGAAAAATATGGAGTAAATTATTTTGACGTCGACTTCATAATCTGTTTGACTATAGTCTTCGTCTTAGTGTTAATGATGTCCATTTGCAAACTCCAATGTATAACTAGCTCATAATAATGATGTACAAATTGACTAAACTATCAAATTAAATTATTGAAAATATATAAAGCTGCCATCAAATAAATACTTGTTGTCACTTTTGTTGTTTTTTACTACTTCGATAAGCACACTACTCATGTGTATACATATAATAGCTTATAAATTATTAATGACATCACTAATTTTGCTAATTACATCAAAATTAAAGCTTAATTATGTGTCTTCTCTTTCAACTTCACATAATAATTTAAAGGGAATAATTCGATGTTTGATCAGTAATTTTTTCAAATAAAATCAATACTACAATTAATAACAATTTATAAAATAGTACTACTACTAGTTAATATCAACATAAAATATATAAAACCAAGATTTTAACATAGATTAAATGTGATATATTTATTTTTAAATGGAAAGAAAATAAAGAAAAGACCATAACTGTCTCGATCTGGACTTCTAGTCAATTCTTTGTGAAATTATGTAAGTGCAAAAGTTGTAACTAATTACAAGGAAAATGCAAGTGGAAATTATTAGTGGCTGAGAATTGAGATAATATAGATTCATAGTGATAAAGTTATATCGTGCATTCACAATTTCACATACACCGATGTAGGTATTTCATTCTTATGATTTATTTCAAACAATACACATTTTAAGATTATAAATTAAAATATTACTATATCTTTTAGTATTTTATAAATGAGACGATTCAAAATGATTTCTAAGTCTTCAAAAGTGTACGGATTTACACAGAGTATACAACTATACATATATATGATAAAATAATACAACATGTTGAACTTTACATATGATAAAATAATTTGTTTAAGAATTAGAATTGGAATTTGTCACATCGCTTTCCATTAAAGATTTTTCTGTACCATTTTGGTAGTTATGTTTCTCAAAAATCGAATATATAAATCTTAAATGTTTGACAGTTAACTGAACAATTTTAGTAATGTAAATAATAAATTGACAGTGATGACCAAGTCTTTTATAGCGATTGCTCTACCATAGAAAATGACAAGATTCAGCTCATTTGCCCCATTTAATATGCAATCTTCCACAATTATTATTGCTGTTATTATTTTATTCTCAATTTCAATTAAACCCACATTAATGTTGACCTATATGCAACATAAAGTCAAGCACGAGGATTTTGCACTATCTACAATCCACACTGCAATATTTGTTTAACCTCTTGAAATGGGTGTGTATTCCTCCAATTCATATACACTCTCTAATAGTGTTTAATCAAACCAATTAATATAATTAAATGCTCTAAATTTATTGTGTCTATGAGAGATTCGTATATTCTTTAATTAATTTTGTAACAAAACCCTTATATAGTTATATATGTGGATATCAGCAAATTCATCAGGCCATGAATTCATGCACACATTAACTGGAAAAATATAAATCATAAAATTACATGTGTCCATAATTATTCATATACGATACGATTTTTAATGCAAAACTGATGAAGTAAAATAATACTACTAATAGAGAGAAAATGTGCTTTAGATAGTGAAAAAATGGGATTAACTTTATTAAAGAGAGAAACTTACCACAATTACTGTAACTAATTTTAATAGACGACAATTTCCTTGCATTAATTAATGTACAACGTGTATATAAGCACTGTTCTAAATCATTTTCTATTAAACCCCACATTTTCAGTAATTAGTAACATGAAATAAAACTTGTTAACGCCACAAACTATACTAAAATCGCTACACGATTTTACTTCACAACTCCGGCTGAAGAGGTCTCCCCCACGCTAGTAGGGCGCCGATCGAACGCCCTCGAGCTCCCCGACACGACATAAACCCGACACAAACACATTTCGTGCCTCAACTGCAATTTCAAATAAATAAATAAATAAATTTAAAAATCGCATTATCATATAAATAGACACAATATTTATTTTTTATAAATGAATTGACCGAATTCATACCATAGGCGTTGAGCTAGTAGGGTCTTCCTTAATAGCCCTATATTCATTCATTTTCCACTTAGTCTTCCTCCCCGTGGGAGCCTTCCCCTTGTAGAACACCATGCTCTTCTTCACCCCAATCACCTTATTCTCCGAAGAATACACGTGGCTCGGGGACCCGGTTGCCTTCCAGTACCCGGAGGCCGTGGTGCGGCTCGGCCTCCCCCCGTGCACCTCCCTCTCCTGCCGCGGCATGAAGAAGAACCACTGCTCCGTGTCCCCGTGGCACAGCTCCCCGCAGTGAGCTGTTAAGATTCAAATGAAGTAATAATTAGAAAAACAAATTGGCCAGTGTCGCGTGTATACTGATGATGTCATTAATTACACGTACACGGGAGTTGCCACGGGTCGAGGCGGTAGATGTCGAGGATCGGTATCACACGATGAATGTTGCTAGCCTTGTCCTCTTCTAGCTCGAGCTTGTTGTTGAGATAGAATGAGATGAGTTCTTCTTCGGTTGGGAAGAATCGAAACCCCATTGCCATTTCTTCCATGTTTTTTTAATTTTTGGTTGGGTTTAATAGTTTAGGGTTTTTGGGGATGGGATATGTTATATAGTTATGAGATAGGTGGGATTAGTTGCGTGTTAAATTGGAAAATAAGGGGATAATGAATCATGTCACGCGGTGTGGGGAGAAAATAGAGATACATTTGTCCAATCATATTTTTATATTTAATTTAATTTGGGGGAGAAGGATTTATTACAAAAAAAAAGTAATGAATGGGTCAACTATATAGTATACCCCACTTAAACTGAGAAAATGGCTTAATTATAATAGAAAAATGTTAACATCACTTATCAATGATGACTTAGCACTCAGACTACCACTTCTTTTTATATGTACTATAATTAAGAAGAAGAATAAAGACGACATAGCAATTAATTATTCTAAATTCATCACAATGTCAATATATATTAAATCTTAGCAAGAAAACAATGGCTGCTAAAATAGTCTAGGAGGGAAATTTACCATTAATAGTTAGGTAGTATAGTATTATTAAAATATATAAATGTATGTAAAAAATACTCCGTACTAGAATAATTCGGTTCCTAACAATATTATTTCTTGCTTTCGTTGTCATCGTGACAACATCAATATAAATATAGCTTGTTTGTGTAGTGAACGTGATTAAATGAAAACTCTAAATATTGTACAAATTCAAAACTATGATCTGAACCATTGAAAAATGTCAACAGATCACAAAAAAACATCAACAGGAAAATGTCAACAGAATTTCAACGGTAGTCAATGATTGATGTTGTGTAGATATTGTGTTGATACTGTGTTGACATTAAAATCTTGAAATTTTATACTGTGTTGATATTGTATTGAAACAGTGTTGAAGCTATGTTGAGTAGTTTTGAGTTTGTACAGTATATAAGTTTTCATTTTATCACTACCCGCTTGTGTATAATATTAGAAAATTAGCACAGATGATATATGAGAAGGCGACACATCTCAGGCGATACTAAATCAGAGATTTTCAATATTTCATGTGTCCCATTAAATATGGAGTATAATATTTATTTATTTTTACTATTTTTTCCCCACTCAACATAAAAAAACCACTATATAAAATCTAATGCCAAAACACAAATGTTTTGTAGTACTAGTATTTAGTAGGACTATAGGATGGAGGGAGTATAATTTTCGGATATTGGGAAAAGGTACAATAGAAGAGCAAATATAGTACAAAAATAATGAAGCATAATCAAGATAGGATTTGAATTAAGCCTAAAAATATAATTATACGAAGACCCAAAATTGCTGTTGGGGATTAATTAACCCACTACAAATGAATGGTAGTCGCAATTATATCTATCGACTGTCAACCAATATGGTTGGATTTATGAAGTGGGCATGTTTACATTAATCTTTCTGTCAGTATATACTGCGACAAAGAGATTTTGTTGAGAATAAATCAGACGACTTGACTTGATCAGTAAAGTTGTGAATTTACCACTGATTTTAACAATAGTCTGAATCAACTATTTTCACCACATTTATAGCGAATTACACTTATCATTTATGTAGGAAGAATCAAAGGTCAGTCGCGCACCATTGAGAACTTTGTCACGCAAAAGACTTACTCCTGGACCAATATTGCATATCCCCAAGTCTTCAAGATAAAAGATATTCTCTCTGTTCCACGTTAAGTTAACGATTTTTTTGTTACAAAAGTGGTCTTTGGTAAGTTAAGTAGAGAAAGAACAAAGTAAGAAAGATATAAAGTAAAATAAAAATAAAAATAAATAAAGTTAGAGATTTTAAAATGATTTTTGTAAAAAAAAAGAATAAAGAAAATGACAATCACTTGAATAGAGACCGAGAGTATCTGCAAGTTCGGTTTTATTCTGCTAAAATTATAAGCAAGTAGCACCACCTTATCTGTTCCAAGTTACTTGAGGTGTTCTGTTTTTGCATGGGATTTAAGAAATTGGCGGTTTAAAGTCAAGTGTAAGTAGAATAATATAAGAGAGAATTTTTTTTAACCGAAAAGAGAAATAACTTTAGTAACTTGTGACAAAAATGTAGTAATACAACTTAAATAGCTTAGGATAGAGAAAGTATACAAATGTCAGGTATGGTTTTCTTAGACTAAATACAATGTGATAAATATGTATAAATGATATACTATCAAATAAAGGCAAAGACAGCACAAGTCAAGTATGGTTTTCTTACTATTTAATGAGAAAATTAGCAAAATTGCTGACCTGGCAAATTTGCTACCTTAGGTATTTTCAGCTCAGGGCAAAACTATAGACCTCATCAATAGCAAAACAACTTATCCTTTCCCTGATCAAAGAGGGAAATAAACAAGGTAAAATAGCAAATGTCCGCAAGAAAGCAATCAAACCATCGAGGCCTAACTACCCACAAGTCCGCAACTAATCCAAAAAGGTGGCATTCGCTACGATGATAAGTCAAAGTAGACTTTATCTTGGATTAAATTAGTCATAGAGGGGTGGGATGGGATGGATAATCACGAGACACGGTGCAATCTTAGCACTTTGGAGACGGGTCGAAAGTGGTTTACTAATGCCACCAACTTCTTAAGGTAAATCAAGACAGGTCTATAATTCAGGTTCCCTACCTAATTAATCATCAATGAGTTGACATGTCCCTACACTTATCAGACAACCAGAGGCACTTCTTCTCCTAATTTTGTGTTATTACCACAAAAATGGTAAACAACAATGGCAGCTGCATGATTAGAGTTACACCCAAAGTCTTACAACAATACAAACTGTTTCAAAGCATGGTAGAAGACATAGGTGTATCAAAAAGTAAACGGCTTTGAATTTTCTTTACCAAGTGAGACATTTCTAAGCAATAATCAGTACAAAAATAAGCATGTTTGAATATCAGTAGATTTGAAAAGCTGACACCGACATATCCAACTAGATACATGGACTGGGTGGGTGCCCTTACAAGAAAGGGCACACCCACAGCTTGCAAATCATTAATCCCACCAGCATAAAAGTCAGCATTATAGTTATTCTATGCATGCCTACGGAAAATTGGAAACCAAAGGTCCACCCACATCTTGCAAATCACAAATCCCATCAGTATAAAAGTCAGCATTAAATGTCAACGGGAGCCAAACTGGACGATTCCAGAAAATCAGGAGATAAGTATTACCGAAACCATCAGTATTTATCACTTTAAATTAGACAGATAATCAAGAGATTAGAATGCTTCAAACCTTTACAAGTCTGAGGAATACGAGGCTGTTCTCCTACATTCAAAGAACAGCAGGACAAATTTATGCCAACATGCCAAGATCAGAAGCTTAAAGAATAAGGACACATAAATCTAAGTCTTAGCAAAATTAAGATGATAGAAGCTTAAAGAATAAGGACACATAAAAGTCAGAACTTCCCATTGCTACAACAAAAAAATAAATCCAGTAAGTAACAATTAGTAAAGTAGAAAGGAATTGAAATAGCAAAAGGTAGAACAGCTATCTCTACCAATGATGTACGTATATAAAAACTAGAAAGGCAGTTTACCTCTTTGATAAGATCGCTCAAAGCTTTCACTCTGTTGGAACCGAAGAAAATCAGTTTAATCAATTGAAGTAAACAGGTAAAGAAGAGCGTAACTTGCTGCTAATTTAATAAATATTTCTTATATCTTCCAAGTGAAACTACAATGGTTTAAATAGTAATAGAAAAGAAAGAGACACAATGGTTCAAACGAAAAGATGCATTGCTTAAAAGAAAGAGACTCTTCGTTTTTGATTGGTGACTCTTCGTTTGAATGGTGACTCAAGGACCAACTTAGGCATATTCTCATACAGCCTCCCTTAACTTCCATGATGGTTTCCTCACCCTCGTGCCTCGACGAAGGGCTTCCTTATTCGGTGTCGGCCTATGTTCGGTAGAGAACTTTTGAGACTCATCATCCCTCCCGCCTTCAAGACCTGACTTGTCCCCAAGTAGGATTTGAGGGAACCTACTCCGCAACTCCGCAAGAGCTTCCCATGTAGCATCCTCGGCAGATAAATGACGCCACTTAATCAGAACTTGTTCTTGGTCCTTACCCTTATTCAAGATGGAACGGGTAGCTAAGACCTCTTCAGGCTCGACTATAAGCTGACCCTGTTCAGACAATGGTGGAAGTGGAGTGGCCTGCACGATCTCATTACCCATTCGTCGTCGAAGTAGCGAGACATGGAACACCGGATGTATGCGGCTAGTTTGAGGAAGTTCTAGCTCATATGCCACTGACCCAATCCGTCGCAATATTTTGAACGGCCCATAAAACTTACTAGCAAGCTTTTGATGTGCTCGGCGGAATACAGTCTGTTGGTGATAAGGCCGCAATCGAAGGTACACCCAGTCTCCTACTTCAAATTCTTCCGCTCTCCGTCCCTTATCAGCCTGCACTTTCTGTTGTTGCCTCGCGAGTTCAAGATTTACCTTTAACTCCTTGAGCACCTCATCTCTAGCGCGTAACACCACATCAACCTCCTGCACTAGTGAGGAGCCTGTTTCATATGGTGTGACAACCGGAGGCGGCCGCCCGTAGACAGCTTCGAATGGGGTCATTTTGATGGCACGGTGGAAAGTGGTATTATACCAAAATTCAGCCCATGCTAAATAGCTCTCCCACAATCGAGGCCTAGTAGCGACGAAGCAACGCAGGTATTGTTCTAGACTCCTGTTGGTCACTTCAGTTTGTCCGTCCGTCTCAGGGTGGTACGCGCTACTCATACACAACTTAGTCCCCATCTGGCGAAACAACTCTTGCCAAAAGTGACTCATGAATATTTTATCGCGATCAGAGACGATGGACTGAGGAATACCGTGCAATCTTACCACTTGTCGAATGAAAACTTCTGCCACACTTTTAGCAGTAAAGGGATGAGAGAGTGCAATAAAGTGGCTATATTTAGATAAGCGATCAACGACCACCATCACTACATCCTTTCCAGCTGATCGTGGCAGCCCTTCGACGAAATCCATAGATATGTCAGCCCAGATTACATCAGGAATTTTAAGAGGCTCCAACAGCCCACTTGGCATACGAGTGTCCGCCTTATTACGTTGGCATATGTCACATTGTTGTACATATCTGAGTACAGCTGCCTTCATTCCTCGCCAATAGAATACTTGGTTAAGTCGACTGTAAGTGCGTAAAACCCCAGAATGTCCACCAATGCTCGAGTCATGGAACTCACTAATGATTGTGCGCCTGAGTTTTTCATTCTTGGGTACCACTACCTTGCCCCCCTTTAAAAGGTATCCCCGACTGATGGTCAGTTGAGGATCAACGATAACCCCTGTTTCTATATTCTTCATCAATTTGCGATACTCTTCATCCTCTATCGAAATTTGACGAATTTCAGACCATAGGCTGGTCTGGGAACCGAGATAGCTGATAGTTCAGCCATATCCTCACGTCGTGATAAACTGTCAGCTGCGCCATTTTCCTTCCCCGGGCGGTAGGCGATCTCATAATCATATCCAAGGAGTTTTATAAGCCATTTCTGTTGTTCAGGAATTGAAATTTTCTGCTCTAAAAGGTAACGTAGACTTCGTTGGTCAGTGATTATCTTGAAATGTCGTCCCAAAAGATAGGGGCGCCATACTCGAACAGCTTCCAAGATTGCTAACATCTCTTTCTCATATGTTGATCGCATTCTCTGCTTCTCGCTTAGTCCTTTGCTCAAGTATGCGATAGGCCTCTTTCCCTGCATTAAAACTGCCCCGATACCGTAACCGCAAGCATCAGTCTCAACAATGAACTCTTCGTCGAAATTTGGTAGTGCTAAAACTGGAGTTGTAGTCATGGCTTCTTTCAATTTTTTAAAGGCTTCTTCCGCCTCAAGGCCCCACACGAACGACCCTTTTCTGAGAAGCTTGGTGAGCGGGCTTGCAATTTTTCCATAGTTCCGAACAAATCTTCGGTAATATCCTGTTAGCCCCAAGAAGCCGCGAAGATGGGTAATATTCCGAGGTACTGGCCAAGTTAACATGGTCTCAATTTTACGATTATCAACACGAACTCCCTGCTCCGATATGTAGTGGCCTAAGTACTCAAGTTCTGTTTGGCCGAAAACACATTTGCTATATTTCAAATGGAATTGATGTTCTCGAAGGATGCAAAACACAATTTCCAGATGCTGTAGATGGTCCTTCCAATCTTTGCTATAGACGAGAATGTCGTCAAAAAATACGAGGACAAATTTCCGTAAATACTTACGAAATAAATTGTTCATGGCGGCTTGAAATGTCGATGGAGCATTGCATAATCCGAAGGGCATCACCATGTACTCATAATGCCCATTGTGTACACGAAATGCTGTTTTCGAGACATCAGTTGCGTCCATTCTTATTTGGTGAAATCCGGCCCGGAGATCCATTTTGCTGAAGTACTTAGCCCCGTGCAACTCGTCGAGCATATCATCTATGGTGGGTATAGGAAATCTATCCTTCACTGTGGCATCATTGAGGGCTCGGTAATCGACGCAGAATCGCCATGAGCCATCTTTTTTCTTGACTAAGAGTGCGGGTGATGAGAAGGGACTGAGACTGGGTCGAATTAACCCTGTTTCCAACATATCCTTAACTTGCCTCTCTATTTCATCCTTTTGATAGCGGGCATACCTATATGGGGCAACGTTAATCACTGTCCTCTCGTCCTTCAATGCAATCTTATGGTCGCTTGCCCTTGAGGGAGGGAGTCCCTTTGGTTCTTTCATTATATCTGCAAATCTTTCTATCAAATTTTGTACCTCGGGTGGAGTTTCCTTAGATGTAGCTTCTGTTGTCGTTGATTTCATCAAGACAAAGACCGTTGTTCCGTAATTCGTCCCTTCTGCTAGATCTGCCCACTTTGCGACTGACATGGTAGCTGGTGGTGCATTTCCTTGCAACTTTTGTTTGCTTCCTCTCCATTCGAACTCCATTGTCATAGCTTTGTAGTCTGTTAGGACGGGACCGAGGTTCTCGAGCCATGGCAATCCTAGAACTACATCGAGATTGCATATGCTTAAACCATACAAATCTGTTTGAAAGGTGATACCTTGAATGGTTATAGGTACTGCTTCGAAACGGAGAGAACATGGCATTCTTTCACCATTGGCGACCCGCACAAATACTTGTGGGATGTGAGTGACTGGCAGCTGTAGTTCTTCTGCTCGCCGCGGGTGAATAAAGTTCAGACTTGAACCACTATCAATCAAGAGTTGTAGAATTTCACCGTTTAGATTTCCTGTCATCCTCATTGATTTACCCCTGCTTTCTCCCATTAATGCATTTAACGAGATGGCTGGTGTCCCCGCACCAAGTTCTTCATCGTATATGGGTGGTGTATCTTCTTCCTCTTCATCCTCGATCTCTATTAGTAAAGCTTGGTTGAATTTGCAAGTATGTCCTCTTGAGAAAGGCTCGTCGCAATTGAAGCATTCATTTTTTTCCCTTTTTGTTTGCATCTCTGCCCATGTCAATCGCCTTGCTTGAGGTGGCTTGGTCGAGGTCAGAGGACGACTCACCGAGCCTGATGTAGATGGCGTTGTCGTTGCTTTTGGCTGAATCTTATGGAAACTAACTGTGCGTTTGTTTTTTGCTTGATCGTCCGCGTGTCTTGCTAGTTCGATAGCATGTTCTAATGACTGTGGTCGGAAGAACCGTATCTCCTTAGCCAAATCATCCCTTAGTCCTGCCATGAATGCACCTAACAATGCTTTGTCCTGCCAATGTGGCACACAGTTGACAAGCCTCTCAAATTCAGAAAGGTATGACCTGAAATTTCCTGTCTGCTTAAGTCTTATAATAGCCTCGTCGGCCTCTTCAAGTTCTGATGTGCCAAATCTTTGCAGCAGCCCCTTTTCAAATCTGGTCCATGTGATTCGGTTATGACGAGAATCGAACCATTGCCACCACTGATTTGCTTCGCCGTCGAGATGATAGGAGGCCCATTGCACTTTTTTCTTAGTAGGGGTCTCTTGTGCACGAAAGTATTGTCGTGCCCGATCCAACCAAACCCGTGGATCCTCGGATCCATTATATTTCGGGAAATCCATTCGAATGGGATTCCTCCATCGTCGATCCTTCTGACTGCTATCCTGCGAGCTATCAGAATCAAATGCTTCATCTTCCTCATCCTCATCTTCTTCATAATCTTCCTTGGTGGCAGCGAATGGGTTTCTATGGTTTCCCCTGGTCTCCTTTTTATTCTCATTCCGAGGTACCGATAATATGGAGCGCATCTCCTCCATGTTCTGGCACATCATCTGCACAGATTGCTGGAGCTCGTTCATAGTCAATTCAAGTGACTCAAATCTAGCTTTTGTTGCCATTATCTATAGATATGAAGCAATATTCTTGCCCAAATAATGAACGTAACCGAGGCTCTGAATACCAATTGTTGGAACCGAAGAAAATCAGTTTAATCAATTGAAGTAAACAGGTAAAGAAGAGCGTAACTTGCTGCTAATTTAATAAATATTTCTTATATCTTCCAAGTGAAACTACAATGGTTTAAATAGTAATAGAAAAGAAAGAGACACAATGGTTCAAACGAAAAGATGCATTGCTTAAAAGAAAGAGACTCTTCGTTTTTGATTGGTGACTCTTCGTTTGAATGGTGACTCTCGGACCAACTTAGGCATATTCTCATACAGCCTCCCTTAACTTCCATGATGGTTTCCTCACCCTCGTGCCTCGACGAAGGGCTTCCTTATTCGGTGTCGGCCTATGTTCGGTAGAGAACTTTTGAGACTCATCACACTCCAAGACAACCAACAGCAGTGTACATAAGATAAGATTTTGGCTCTCACAAATGCTTGCATGCATCCAGAACAAATCTAAAGAAGGTGTCATAAAAATAAGCAATTCACCAAAAATGTGAAAATAAATACTAATACACATCAAGGAAAAACTAGACGTTTTTATAAAACCAACCATAGAAAGTATGATCCACATCAAGTAATTAGAAAATGTACAAAACCTGTTAATATTTGTTGCATTTGGACCTGCACTGCCACAGTAAAATTTACAGCTCATACAAGTAAAACATTACTATCCCCGAGTCTAATCTACAGCTGCATAGCCACAGTAAAATTTTCATTGTTCCGAAACTGAACCAGCTTAAATCCACATACTACAGCTTAATATTTGGATTCTGACTTCTTCCCCAACACCTATTGAATAATTTCCAAGAGCCATAATGCATATCCACAGTAAATGTTCCATTGTTCCAAAAACTAAAGCTCAAATCCACGTACTACAGCTTAATATTTGGATTCTAACTTCTTCCCCAAAACCTATTGAATAATTTCCAAGAACCATAATGCACCACCAATCAAGGATGAAAAACAACACAAAATCAGCCGTATACACTATTGACTCACTTGTGATTTCAAGGAATGTATTAGAAATGGGCTACTCACCCCTTAAAAGGCCTCATAAGGGGGAGGGTTATCCATCCTTATATAGAAGAGATAGGATCATCACCAAGCCAATGTGGGACAAGATATTAGAATTTTAACACGTCCCCTCACGTGTGGGCCGGAATGATACATCGGACTTCCATCACGTGGGTAGGCAAGAGAAGAGATAGAGAGATTAAACCATCATCGACTTGGGCCCTCACGTGTGGGCCGGAATGACACATGAGGGGGCGTGTTAAAATTCTAATATCTTGTCACACATCGGCTTGGTGATGATCCTATCTCTTCTACTCACCCCTTAAAAGGCATTATAAGGGGGAGGGTTATCCACAATTATATAGAGAAGGATCATCACCAAGCCGATGTGGGACAATAATTTGAAGAATTTAACAGAATGCAATAAATCTAAATACATCCTCAAATTACACCAACTGAAACCAGAAGTGCTCATGCTAGATGCTGAAATCATGTACTCCTACAAACAATATATGCTCACATAATTAAAATCTGAAAATTATATGTAACTTCTCAAAGAAGGAAACATATGCAAATGTATTTCTTCAGCATTATTTCCGTTAAAGTAAACTGCTATCCTTCAATCATCAAGCTTCTGATAAACGTAAATTGCTAACGAAAATACAATGAAAAAATCCGGGAAAAAAAACACTGAATTCTTCAGCTACGCAAAAATACCTCAAAACCTCGCTTCTCCTTCTCCTTCTATAATTTGAAAAATTGGGTGTTTGATCATGCAAAAGTGCTAACCACGGGCCATGACTTATTGGGCCAAATAGACAAAAGCCCAATAAAGATTAATTGGGTCAAAATCAAGAGGCCCATAACTATACATTAACGTGGCCATGTTTAGCTTGTAGTAAATTTTAATAAATACTTATATAGGAATTTTCATGAAATTTATATGGTTTTATGTAAAAGATTGAAAGGTATACAAGATTAATTCTGTCATAGAGTAAATTAAGGCCATGTTTGGTTGGCAGGAAAGTAAAGGCCATGTTTGGTTGGCAGGAAAGTAAAGTTGGCAACGAAAATGATTCCTAATAACTTTGATTCCTGTGTTTGGAAAATATCAAGATTTTAAATTTATATTTGATTCAAACACCAAACTAAAAATACACTCATTATTTTTTTTTAATAAAAAAGAATAATAATATAAAATTTTAATAAATTATTAATTACAAATAATAATAATTATATTATTATGTTTTTATTACGATGGATAGTTTAAATATGGATTATCCATCATAATATATAAAATATAATTATAATTATAATAGTAGTTACATGGGGTATTATACTCATTTATTATAATAATAAATATAATTATTATTATATTATAATTATAATACTTATGGATATTATAATTGATAAATTTTATAAATTAAAATTGCACTATGACTTTGTTGATTAATTATTAATTTATAAAATATAATAATTATTATTTATTATGCGTTATATTGTATAATTATATTTTAACTATTTAATAAATTATTAACTACTATTATGAATTATTATAAAATATAGTTATAATTATGATAATTTTAATTATAATTATTTATTATAGTGAAATTAAGGAGTATGCTTTATAATTTTAAATTATTTTTAAAATATTATAATTACTGATAATAATTATTATTATAATAATAATAATAATAATAAACATAGTACTATATTGCATTAAATATGTAAGAATCCTAAAACTGGGAAAAAGAATACCTAAGAAAAGCTAGGATTCAGAATCCTGGAGAGTTGTACTAACTTTCCTTGTTTTCAGATTCTGATTACTTTTCCAGTTTGATTAAAAATCCAAACAAACACATAAATTTAAAATTTAAGGAATCAGATTACTTTCCCAGACAGAATCCTACCAACCAAACATGGCCTAAGGTTCATAATCCAAAATTAATCACACATTGCATTATCCAAGATTAAGTAATAGGCAGACTCGTTATCGAATCAAATATGCACGTACAGGATAATTATAATATAGCTTTGAATGAAAGGAAAATTAAAAGATAGTACGAATTTGAAATTACAAAGAATTTGGTAACAATCAAATGGAAATCTCATGACTGAAAAATTATGAAGGCAGTGAGCAAGCGTCTAGGGCTTGTTGACTGCACGGCAGGAGCGCCTGATCTGGCCTTGTGTGCCGGTGAGGACTTGAACGCCGCCCAATTTAATCATGGCTTGCCCGAATTTCTCGTTGAAGTTGAACCCGCTAGCAATGGCTTCAACGGTCGTTTTTGAAAGTGGATCAAGGGCCAGGTCTTGGTCAATCTGCAGAATCCCTCTCTTCTTCACTATTTGCTTGTAGTAGGAGTTGTCAACAACCATTGAGCTCAAGGGGTTCTGGTCGAGGTTCACTTCGTTGTCGACCTTAGTATTTTGAGGGCACCGTGCCCTCAGTGCCGTCAGAAGCGTAGCTTCCATGTTTGGGTCGGGCTTCCCGGTGCCTCGGAAGTTGTAGAGGCGGTCCTGGATGAGGGAGCAGTGAGTAGCACCAACGGTGTGACCTCCTGCATTAGTTGGCGACAAAATACTTATTTTAATGCGAAAAAAAGGTATTTATCATCTATTGATGCATAACATCTCTAGTTAGCGGTCACATGTCAATAAGATTTAAAAAACTACGTACAATACTACTACCTCTGTCCCTGAAAATTTGATACATATTACCATTTCAGTCCGTCCCTGAAAATTTGATACACTTCACTTTTACCATTTTTGATAGTGGACTCATATTCCACTAACTCATTCCTACTCACATTTAATTATAAAACTAATACTTTAAAAGTAGGACCCACATCCCACCAACTTTTTCAACTCACTTTCCATTACATTTCTTAAAACCCGTGTCGGGTCAAAGTGTAGCAAATTTTGGGGGACGGAGGTAGTAATTTGTTTGTAGTAATTTAAATTTTCTTGGCCACGTGGATGCGACCAGAGGTGTTGTACAATAGTGTTGTAGACTTGTAGTAGTAATATAGTATGATCGTGCTTAAAGAGTACGAGTATTAATAGACTAGGGTATTTGTGTAAATACCAAGAAGATAGATCATATCTGTGGCACTGAGTCCTTTCTTTGCAAATGCCTTGATTGAATCGGAGACTGACACTGAGGGAGATGGGAGATCCACATTCTTTAATAGGGATATCATCCCGTCCCTCCTCCCCGTCTCCACGATGTATCGTTGTCCTCCGGTCTACACATTTATAACGCCATCCAATATATTAATAATAATACATGTGAAAAAATCGAACATAAAAATGTTACGAAAAAAAGTACCAGGGCGACCGCATCTCGTGTTGCCATGACGATAATGTCAGCACACGAGACAACGCCGCGGCATACGGCCTCGACCGCAGCTTTTGCCGCGTCGATGAGTTCGTAACCTCGAACACTCTTATTTGCGAGTGCCGCTTTCTCAGTAGTATTTCCACCATCCAATAAGAGTGAAGCATCGCATCCCTTGAAATGTTACATATATAAGTTCATTAGCCTAGCAATAAGTCTAATCATACATGCATGTGTGTATTTATTTTACTATATTGTCACATTATTTTCGGTAATTGAAGTGCAATTTCATTATTATCATAAGCAATACAACAAATGTTACATAGAAATGAAAATAACGAACAAACAACTCACATTGACAAAGCAGTCATGAAACTGCAGGCGTAGAAGCCCGGCCGCAATGGTTTTATCTTTAAAGTCATACCATGTTTTCACGACACCGCTAACGATGGCCTCGACGTCGGCGGGGCCGCACTTCCCTTTGTAGAACCCCACTTGAAGAGGGGGCGTGGCGCCTTGACTCTGGCCGCACAAGGCGGCCGAGACTAGGGCCGCTATTACAATCAAGCTTAAGCTCGGGCTTGACATTTTTTAATTTTTTAAATTAAAAAATGTACTTAATAATATTTCTTTAGGCAATATTAGAAGGATTGGTCGATATTTGGCATTTGGCATTTGCGAAGTATTTATAAGAGTAACAATTTTGTGAATTGTTCGCACGTTGGAAGGGATGTTCTCTATTAAAACGTGCAGCCCAGTAATTTCCAAATTTGAAGTCTGGATGTTCATGAAACCTACTCTATAATTACATTGAATTTAGTAAGTGAATTTAATATTAATATTTAAATTGTGAATGGGTGCAGAAATACGCATTAATTATTATATAGTCCATACTTTTTTTTTTCTTTTGGACTAGGTGTTTGACGTTTTTATGAATAAATAAATAACTCAATTTGTATATTGATTAATTTTGTTGGGTTGGGTGGTCAACGAAGAAACTCAAGTAATCGCCACCAAGAGAGGAGTTTAGAAGTTAATTAATATATTTTGACAATCAATACACTAATTAATCAGCTTTGATAATTAAGTAAGTCAAATATTTGGACTAAATGGTTTGTTTATTAGGTGAGAATTGAGATTGCATTTAAATTGATTTTTGTGCTAATTATAATACTAACTTTGTTCTGCCCTTACAGTGGCTAGATAATTTAGTTAAGAAATGAACGATAAAGAGTAGTTGTTATAAGGAGTTAAATAACATAACATAATAATCAAATCGCTTTGAAAAGCCCTACTTATAAAAGGATATATGTCGTGCTTAGTCTTTATTTCACTAAACAAAATAATTAAAAAGTCAAGCGTTCAAATGCAAAATATTATTAATTTAGCAAAAGCAGTATAGGAAAAAATTTCCTATATAATCATGATTTTTTGTATTTTAGTTGTCTCCCAATTTTTTAAGTAGGTCAAAAAATCATAAATTTAACAATTTTATTAAAAAAAATCTACTGATGTCTAATCGGATGAAATTGTATCTAACGTGGCATCCGATAAATCTACAAAGATGAGACCACTAACCACCCGTAAATTTTATCATTTTTCTTTATTAAAATGCATCATAGATTCATAGGAAACATTAAGAAAAATATTTAATTTCATAATTTTTACCACTAATTTTAAATTGATAGGACAAACCAAAATTAATTATTTTGCTATATAATAATCTCATTCTCGCATTAAATATTAAACATTTATTTTTGGGACATGAGATTTTATATAATGTTGTTTTATAAATTAAATAACAAGAAAAAAAGTAATATTTTCATTTTACAAAATATGTCATTTTTAATTCATAATAAAAACGTTTTATTTTTAATGCTACGTATAAATTATTATAATATAATTAAGTCTTTCCACATATATTCTTTGCTTATGGACGTTACTATATTTATGTGTTATTTTAATAATTTTTACACAATTTAGTCCTCTCAATTTCCTTTTCAAAATTTATTAATAGAAGATTCCATCTATCAAAATCAACTTTTTGCCATGTGTATCATGAATGAAATCCCATAGCCCACAATTTCCATCACTATCTTGATATTCATGAAATGGAAGTATGGAACTAAATATATCTACGATATTTAGTTAAATAAATGCTTCAAATTGAAATACTACCATATAAGTATGAACTTTATTACTACATCAGCTTGATGCCTGCCAAATGTCCCTAAGATCAGTGGAATCAAGCAAAAGGGTGTCATGAAAAAAGATGAAATTCTCACAACAATAAAGTTAGAGCAAAATACCTGTGCATTCTTATGATTAGTTAGGTGTCTTATCTTGTCACCTGATTGTAAAAAGTCCTAGGTGAATTCTCCATCCACTTGGAAGATGAATGGCCTCACAATTTCAGCCTCACTGAAGCAACTATCTCTTGTCCCATGGCATATTTATGCATCATTAGATTTTGTCTCAGATTTTGAAAATGATTTTGATCAATAAAAATTGGAACTTTTCATCACACTTTCATGTCTTATTTTCATTCCTATAATTTTCCAAGATTCTGTGCTGGACCTAATCATAGGATCAGGTCCACTCCAATTACTCTATTTTAACTCTTTTGCAAATTTCTAATTGGTATAATAACCAATTAAATTACAATCAAATTCTGGATTAGTTTCATGAAATTTGAAAATAGAATATCAAATAACAAAATTTCAATAAATAAAGAAATAGAAACAATTATTTTTTATGGACAAAATGAATATATGTTTAATACTAATACGTGAGTCATGAATGTACTATTCACTTCTCATATCAATTTTTTAGAAGCCGAAACATCCATAGTTCTAAGCCACAAAATAGACCATGTAACAATTTTTTTTCTAAATTACAAAAACAGTCATAGAAAAAAATAAAGACATTTAAACAAATTTTAAAATTTTCAATTGTGGAGTTGAACTTAAAATGAGTGTAGATCAACTTGAATGCATGTCAACCAGTTGTCAGTCTTTCTAAATGCAGGAAAATTTTAAACATATATCCCAGAGATTTTTATTTGGATAGATATCAACTTGGATTTTCAACATTAAATTTAAACATGATATTCATTCGATTCGTGGGGAGCTACGGTCGGAAAAACGAGTCTAGATATTTAACAGAAAATCTGAATTAAACTAAAAAGCAAAAACAAAATTAGCTAAAAATAGGAGACGCTATTTTTAGCATCCAATTCATACAACATGAAGTATCTCAAATCTAAATTTGAAATACAATCTAATTCTGCTTTGTTTTATTTCATCAATACATGTCACGTCATGTACTACTAAAATTCAAACTAGTGAAATTACAATTTTTTTAAGAAAGAAAATATTCAATTTCATGTGAAATTACACTTTTACTTAAAAAGTAAAAAATTACTGATCTTTCCTCGTCCGTTCACTTCAGACTGCAAACCATTTCAACCAAATTTTTAACCGTTGTGAAACTACAATTTGTCATGATCGTCGACGACCTCCGCCTCCATCTCGTCCTCTTCTGCGGCGGCCTCGTCCTCGTCGTCAGACTGCACGAACCGCATCTGGAGGCGGCCGTCTTCGCGGCATGCATGCAAGAACTCCTGCGTCGGAATCCGAACCTCTTTGAGGATAAACCTCCCATCCTCCCTATACGACTTGAACCAAACCCACGGCTTCCCGCTCCGCCCGATGCACGAGATCGGGGGCGGAAACGCCGCCCTAGCCGACTCCCCCCGTTGTTTCTCCAAATCCCTTGCCACGCTCCTCTCCCCATCCCCGTGCCTCCCCACCTCTCTACAACAGAATTCCTCGTGCCTCGACGTCTCCTCCACGTCGTCGAAGCTCTCGAACCCTAGCCCCTCCGTGCACAGGGAGAGGCTGTCGGAGGAGAAGCTCTGGTTGTGCTTCCTCCGACCAGAGGGAGGGGCATAACCGCCCCTCCCTCTCTCGATATCTCCAACAGGAGTTTCCTTGAAATGCAATTCACCGAATAACTCGGTGAAGGATGACTCGTCGACTCTGTTGATGTGTTTCCACTGCGAAAGGGCTTCTAGAAAGTTCTGAGATTCCGGCAATGGCTTCTCGAAGATTTGCTCTATGCCGCCGCACGCTGCCATGTCAAGAGCTATACATACATACAAAAGGAAGAGTGAAATGAAATGTGCACAAGAAGAGCATGAGATTGTTGGTGAAAAAGTGAAGAAAAATGGGAAGTATTTATTGAGGAAGCTAAATAGGATGGGTGGCTATTATATTTAGAGCCTTTTTTTCTGATTTTTTTGGTGGTCACAACTTATAAAATTCCTCATTGCCCACCTTATCTTTCTCCTTTCACTATAACAGGCTCGTCTTTCAAAACGTTACATCCGATGAAATATACACATAGCCCCGCCATAATTCAAGAATTGGTTCGATTTCGTCAGATGTTACATCTGATGAAATACTCGCTCGCGTAGCCAAGCGATAATTCGTTCGATTTCTTGCAATTTCCTAATCACATGAGACTATTCATGTTAGTAGATTGTGATTGGCAGAGGAAGATAAGCCCTGCACACCATTATCACCTAATGATGTTGCTGTAAATTTACCAAGTTTGGCATGTTTTGAACTTGTAGGGAACTGATATTTTCGGAGGGGTCAGTTTCAGGTTGAGGTGACCTTAAACTGCATCAGAATCTACACAAGATTTTCATGTTCTGTAATGAAAAAACATTGGGAATATTCGCGGATGATCCTACTTGATTGTTCCATATATTTTTGGAAAATGATGGCTCAATTTTATGTAAAGTAGTCTTTAAAGCTATGAGATTGACAGCAACAACAGACTGTAATGTCCAGCCCTAGTGGCTTTGATGCAATCACGGATTGTGGTCCGATACGGACCACAATCCAAGCAAAATACGAGATTTTCGACACGCCCTTTGCCTTGCAGTGAAGAAAGACATCTCAGTTGCAGTTTAACTGTTTTTTTTCTCTCTCTAACAATAGATACAAACTTGGATGAAGTTAAACACAAAAGGGCAGAATAGTAAATAGATACACACACACAAACACACAAACACAGTGTGGGAATTGAGAATCTAAGTGATGAGAGGTTATAAGAAACCATGGACCTTCTTTCGTTCAACGCCACGCTTCGCATCGCTCTGTTATTGAATTTATTCGGCTGAGGTTGCTGACGCCCTTGCTCAGGTGGCCGGCTTTAGTGGCTGCAGCGTCCGCGGCTTCATTCCTTGATCTGGATCTCGTCTGGTTAGAGTTGCTCGGTTGGCTTGTTTTGCTCGTCTTCTTCTCCTCTAGCTGATTCTCAGGGACATTCGCTGCAGCTCTTGCTTTGTGTTCTTGAGCAGCGGGAGTTCCACAAGACACGCTTCCATTGGATTCCTCGGTGGACGTTGAGTGGCTGAAATAGTCCTCATCGGATGTGTTTTCGACCTGGCTGGATCGTGGGCCGCGCCTTGAATGTGGATCCTCTGCGACAAAGGTCTGCTTCGTCTCTTCGTGTGATTCAGCAGGGTTTTTGTGGCGGACCTGCGTGCAGGCCTGATGGCCATTGTCGTCAGAAGGGTTCGTGCGGGGCGTGGAGGCCTGCTGGACGACACAGTCGCCTCTTTCTCGTAGAGTCTTCTCTATTAGAGTCTTGAGGAAGTTCATAACTTGCACCGCGTACATCAATGCCGTCAATGGATCGGCCATCTGCTCGAGAAAATTCGAAGAACGTTAGAAGACTGACGGGAGAGTCTTGCGTCAGACTGTCTGACAGTCTCGCGCGTCTAAGAAGAAAATCAGCACGAAGTCATCACCTGAGTCATGTTGGGAGCAAACACCATGGCGATGTTGCGTGAGTTCATCTTGTTCCTGTGTTCCTCTTGGACGACATCGGCCATTAGGTTGATCGCCCAGTCCAACAGTGCAGCTTCAGTCGGGGGTAGAAGCCGGACTAGTTCATCGCAAGCCTCTTCCGACTGGCATTGCATCACTTGCTCATGAGAAAGAGAATCCAATACCCCTCGGGGGAGCTCCCGGAACCAAGCCTACACAGATCAGACGAAACATATGCTAACACACGAGCCAGAAAACAACATCCATTCTACAACACGACACTTCCAACACGAAGCACGGAGAAACAAAATCTATCAAGAGGCACTGTGTTTAGGTAAAGTTAGTTTACCTTGATCAGGCCAGCTAAACAGTGCACATCGATGCCTTCGGGGATAACTCCTCGATTCAATTGGTCCCGAACATACTCTTCTTGGCTGTTTCCTGCAGTTATTCTGAAAATTCCTTCAGCCTGCACATGTGTTCGTAGAATAAGAAAGAAGGTCGGTCGTATGCATAATATGTATGGGGTCGTTCAATGCACTACACAAACACCAACTGAAACGCAACGACAAACCTGCAAGCCGCCTTGGGAATACATATTCCTCTGCAAAAGGAGGAGGATAGTCGGAATGCTGTTGCCTCGCGGATCATAAGAAAGTTGCATGGATTCGGTAGAAACTCCGAAAACAGTGGCACTATCCACGGATTTTTTTCCCAAACAAGAAAGTTCATTAAGTGTAGATTTCCACAAACGCATAGTTTAAAGTAGGACTAGGAACTAAGAGAAAGTGAAATGGCAATTCGACTAGAATCCATAGACTCAGTGCTTTTTTCCGAGTACGTGCTAATCTACTAGTCCTCTTAAACGCAGGAATGCTACAAAAGGCGACAGAAATAACGACTAGAAGCTGAAATAAGCAACCCAAGCTCAAATTGCATATTCTATAAATAGTTAATTTGCCATTATACTTCAAATCTATTTCACTACAAATTCCATGTAACTCTAAAATATCTAATCTAATTGTATGCACATTTAATGAGCTGCATTATGAGGATTTGTTCATACTAATTAATGTATCTTTTCCAGCTACATTTAACTATACTTATTGAGACGGTGACAACAGATTGCCTTAAAATAGTAAGAAGCAAGACCAACCTCCCCGGCTCATTAGGTAGTTTAGAAACACATCATAAATGAGAGCTAATCGCGTCAAAGATCACATCAATAAATTCAAGACTAGAAGAGCACTAAACAACGATACATCGATCAATTAAGGAAATCAATTGAACTTCATCAATATCAGAACCTTATCCAAACTCGATGCATAGAAGAATGAAACTTTCTCCTTTCCATCAATATCATCAAAGAGCATAAGTTTTGTACTTCTATAATACCATATCAACAAAGCAACCTTCTTAATAAACATCACTCATCACAAACCAGATACGAAGAACTTAAAGGACCTCATCATCATGTAAAAACAAAACGTCCAAGATAAGAAGCGATTATCATGTGTTGAACACAAACATAGCTGGAAAAAAATCCACACTGTCGGATTCATGAAAACGGCAAACACTACATATTAGCATCATAGAGAAATAGAACCAAACATCAAGATTGAACCTAAGAGACAATTATCACACATTTGACACAAACATAACTGAAAAATCAACATAACTAAGCACCCAAACATCAAGAAAAGAAAATATCATCACACACCTACTTAAAAACTACAAATATACACATTACTTAAGAAAAAGGAAAAATTCCATCATTTTCATTTAGTACCCAAACACCAAGATAAGATAAGATAATATTACCACACACCTACTCAAAAACTGCAAAAATACACATTATTCAGATTCAAGAACACCAATAACCCTAGCATATCACATTGCTAATAAGAAACAAACATCACTGGGCCATATTTTCACATTTTTGGGATTCAAGAAAACAAAGAATGTACCTAGCACTAGGAGCCCTCCTTGGAACCTCAGGCTCAAACTCAACAGGCAAGCCCAAGAACCCATCAAACCTATCAAATGTGACATGGTTAACATGCTGCACATCGGTGGGCCAGCCTATCTCCATAACCCCACCACCACCACCACCGCTAGAGAAATTGTCTCTATCCGCTTTGCAAGCCATCCGAAACCTCTTCCTAAAGAGGGTCAGCAGGAGTGCTAGAAGCGACAACTGATCTCTCCTATCTTTCTCTCTCTCCTCCCTCACCCTAATTTCATCCTCCTCTCTCTCTAGCTCGTCAGCAAACTCGGTCTGGTGAAACAACGTGGCATTGTGGGTGGGAGTGGATATGGGAGTGGGGGAGGAGGAAGAGGGGGAGTGGAGCACCTCTGTCATTGCAACGATAGTTGAATAGATCAACCAAAGCTGGGATCTTTCCGAAATCCCACTTTTTTTAATTCAAGAAATCGGTTGTTGGGGAATCTATTTGCGAGTGGTGGGATTGAATTGAGGAAAGATTTGGTCTTTGGGGGGAATTTGTGGGGAAATATATTTGTATTTTTTGAGGTGAGTGGAGTTGGATTGAAGGAATGGTAAAGAAAAAGGAAGAAGACGTGGTAATCATGAACTGATTTATTTATTCAACTGGCCTTTTTTGGTTAACTGTATTTTGATATTTTCTGCAGATGTTTCTTGGCTGTCAATTAGTGCATTCAAGAGGCAAAAGTAAGGAGAGGGAAATGGGGAGAATCACAGCACCAAATGCTGTAGCTAAAACGACGTAGTTTCCCATAAATAACATAAATTTCTGTTTAACTTTTAATCTCAGCAACAATATTGTAATTAATGCGATTTTATTACTACTATAATCGTTTATTTTCGTTCCTCTGTTTGCATATTATACTTCTAACATCTTTTTCTAATTTTCTCTACTGCTAATACTATTGACTTTTGAATTTCTTACACCATCCATATTTACTTTCTTATATACTAGTTTAGCATTGTAACTATTTCGGATTAATTATTATTTATATTTTTTTATGTAATCAAAACTTATACTCTAGTGATGGAACATATTTCACAGAAACGCGTTTAATGACTATTATCAAGATCAAGACCGAAATTAGAACGTAGGAGTACTATATTTTTTTTATATAAAAATCTGACATTATGTTTTTATTTAGGCATTCGTGTGTTTTTAGTTAGTCATTCGTTTAAGTATTCCATCTCTGAAAATTGGTCACTTATTTCTATTTTTATTCATTCCTAAAAATTTGTCAATTTTCAATTTTACTATTCTTAGTAATGGACTCTACATTTCACTAATTCATTTCCACTCACAATTTATTATAAAATAAATACAGTATATAAAAGTAGGATGCGTATGTCACTAACTTTTTCAACATACTTTCTACTTATATTTCTTAAACTTTGTGTCGAATCAAACAATGATAAATTATTAGGAATAGATAGAGTATTGTATTAATGTATAGTGACGTCAACTATTAATTGGGTAATTATTTTTGAACTTTGATTTTTTAATTTATTTTTCGTTTACGAAAGTAAATTTGGTGGAATTAAGTTATGAGTCGGCAGTGACACGCAAATATGTACGGGGCAAGAAAGGAAAGGAAAAAAGATTAATAAAATATACAATCGCATTAACTAAGTTGATGAGATTATAGTGAAAAAAAATTGACGTGATTTATGGGAATACGACGTCGTTTTAGCCACAACATTTGGTGTTGTGATTCTTCCCGCGGCAGGGGATCCTCCCCTGAGGGAAATGGGATTTGTCTCGTCACCGGGATGGTGGGGTGGAAGCATACAATTTTATGGTCTTAAATAAATTTGGGTTGAATTTTTAAAATAATTTGAAATTTTTATATTCATTCATATATTATGATTTTCTTTACACAAGAGAATAAAAAGATGTATTTGGATAGGCAAATCTAGAGTTGTTTGAATGGATATTGAATATTTGATATTATTCGTTCTGACTTGATATTCAAAAGAGTTGTACGACGAGATTGGATCAAATATACAGGACATGTTAGTATGTTAGTACAAGTATTGGATATAATTGATCAGGTTACAAGCATACAATTGAAAAAGTCTCATTTGAAAAGAATGCACTCACTTAAAAAACAATCAAACATCTACACATCACTTCACATATTACTTGCCACTTTGTAAACGGCATCGACTCATTGGTCTCATACCACACCATCTTTGCCCATGCCTCGCCCAGTGTGTCCGACCTAAAACTTTATCATGTACGTCGGTAGTCTCATACTCCAATCACACACCTGCAAAAGCATGGATCGCGAGTACATGTTGGTTGATCAACGACTACCTCTTCTCGGTTTCGTACGTGAGTCCCCTTGTCCATCACACAACCACATAAACCAAGCGTCCGTTTTTTAACTAATGTGTTAATATTTGGTGTAATATACCATCTTATGAGATCATAGGTGAATTGGTGTTATTGTGTTATGCGTTGAATGCAATTTAAGTAAATACAAACCCTCAACTTAGATACCCATTGATGGTAAGAGGTTATGTGCATATATTAGTCGAGTTTTAGTGTCATAAAAAAACGAGAAAGGTACCTAATCGACTCAAACTGATTTAATGAACCAGCTAATTTAATGATTCATATTGTTGATTTGGGGTTAGTGATATATGAATAAAAATAAGAGAACTTTTGAAACTTGTTTTAGCGCAACTCTATTGAAATATCAATATTTTTGTGTTAATAATTAAATATCATACAATATTTCCAAATGTTGGGTTATAAAAAATTAAAAAAACACAAAATCGAACTTCGTGTCAAGCTGTTTTAACCAAATACTAATACTAGTATATGTCAACGATTAAGACATCTAACATTAATTTGCCATAGCTTTAAGTATTTTTTAACAATTTTACATAATGCACCGACATAAACATACAAATCCCTAAAAATTTAAGAATTCCGAAATTGGTGATAGTCCTTGTTTTTGGCTATATATGGTTCAAATATCTAAGCTACTCCTCTTGTTTTACGACAAAATAAACAAATGAGATTATAATTATTTTTTTTATCAACACTCTACGTGTGGTCCTTCAATAACATACTGTACTTAATAGTATAGTTGATGCAATTCAAAGATTACGAATTATGGTAGCGACGGACACAGAAATGAATGTAAATAAGGGCTAAATTTTTAAAATTTTATTTAAAAATAAATTTATTAAGTAATTTAAAATATTAATAGGAGCTTTTATATAGTAATATGTATAAAATATAAATAAAATTTAAAACTTTATAATAGAAAAAACCTAAAAGAATGATTTTGTTAGGGGCTAAAGCTCCTCCTCTTCGTCCGCCCATGTTTTATGGTGCCTGTGAGACTAGTCATTAGAAGTCGAACTAAGAAGTTCAGAAAGAAACTGAATAGATTGGTTCAAAAAAATGTAAACTCTAAGAATTATCTAAAAAGTCCAATGAAAATGGATTAAGTAATCCAAGATTCATTCATGTAATTGCTACAATGACCAATGATTAAAGACCAATCGATATGTGAAGAAACGAAGCTAAAAGAATTATGAGCCTCATTTTCGAAAATTGCAAGACTTGTAGTAGCAAGCTAAGCAATTTTGTTTTGATTTATATCATTTCGTAGTATTAATTTTATAGTTTATTTTCATTTTTATCGTAGAACTAGTGCCTAAAAAAGCTTTATATGTGTTGGCATTAATCACTATTACCTCGTTTCCAAGCAGGTCTGTTTTGAAGCATCAATACAAGAATTGAAAGGGAGCAAACCACATCCCATATCGGATAATGAACAAGACTTACAAGAGTATAAATGGGCTATCCCTACTCCATTAGTGTGAGGCCTTTTGGGGAGTACCCCAAGAGCAAAACCGTGAGTGCTTTCCCCAAAGCAGATAATATCATACTAATGTGGAGTTCGGGTGTGCGCCACCGAGACCCAACAGTGGTATCAGAGCCCTGGTTCAGGGCTGGGCCTGTGTGGCTCGGGGTTCGGTGGTTGCGCTTGTAAGTTCTCCGATGTGACGAGCTCGACCAAGACCTGTGGTGACCTGGTGACCTGTAACATGGGGTAGGCATGTGGTCTGTGGTCTGGTGGTCTTGGTTTGAGGGGAGGATTGAAAGGGAGCAAACCATATCCCATATCGGAGAATGAACAAGACTTGCAAGAGTATAAATGGGCTACCCCTACTCCATTAGTGTGAGGGCTTTTGGGGAATACCCTAAGAGCAAAACCGTGAGGGCTTTGCCCAAAACGGACAATATCATACTAATGTGGAGTTCGGGTGTGCGCGTAGACGGTAAAGATTTTGAAGACTATGGTTGAATAATTTATCATTACTTTTTTTGCTATGTAAATTTTTTGAATTTTTATCGAATTATATAGTGAATTTTATGTTTTAACATCTGATTTTTTCACCATTAGTGATTCCTAGAAAACAATCCACCGACCCATGAGTAAATTAGTACAGTATTAAATAAATATTCAATTTACTAATTCAACAATAATATTTTTTTAGGGCGTGTTTGACCTAATTCTTTTGACTTTTGAAGAATAACGATTGAAAGCCTAACCCTAAACCTCTGTTATCTCTATCGCCGCCATCCCTTCACCGCTCACGGCGGCGCTTTGGTCGTTGTTCACAGCAGCACGATTCGTACGTATATTATTCGCTCTCGTAGTTTGCCGATTCAATTTTACGTATTCCTTTTTCTCTCGATTAGTTTGCTGATTGTCGTTGGAATTTGACTAGTGCAATGCTTGTGGATTTTGATTTCTCCAATTGCCGTAGTGGATTATGAATGCTGATAATTTAACATTTATTCAGATAATTGAATTAGTTCTCGTTTGTAATTTTTTCTCGATTAGTTTGCTGATTGTCGTTGGAATCTGACTAGTGCAATGCTTGTGGATTTTGATTTCTCCAATTGCCGTAGTGGATTATGAATGCTGATAATTTAACATTTATTCCGTAAATTTAATTAGCTGCCTTTTGTAATTTTTCTCTCGATTAGTTTGCTGTATGTCGTTGGAATTTGACTAGTGCAGTGCTTGTGGATTTTGATTTCTCCATTTGCTGTAGTGGATTATGAATGCTGATAATTTAACATTTATTCCGAAATTTGAATTAGTTCCCGTTTGTAATTATGTTATTAGGAGTTGTAGTGTGAGTTTTGAAGGTTTATCATCATGGCCGGTAAAGATGCATCGGGTTCTAATAAAGCAAGTAACTCTGGCGCCAGTGAGTACTGTTAAATTATGTTACGAATTTTCATTGCTAATCTGTTTATATGCGGTTTGGATTGGCTTTGTTCTGAGATTGTGAGTGATTTTTGCAGAGGGGAAGAAGAAGGAAGTGAAGAAAGAGACTGGATTGGGGCTTTCTCATAAGAAGGATGAGAACTTCGGAGAATGGTACTCTGAGGTACGAGTACGGCGACATTTCAATTTAGTATATTTGTGTTTACGTAGCTTGGGGTTTAAATGTTTATTCAATTATGAAATACCAAATGTTTGGTTCTTTTGCATATGCAAAATATGGAGACAGGGGGTAATTTTCGTGGTAGAGATTGTATGTTTTGTTTGATTATTTCTGTTATGTTAGTTATGCACAAATGTCTAGTATTATGGGGTTTCTTAAACATATGATTTGGTCATTCGTATTCATGTCAACGATTATAAGTTTGGATGCTAAAGTAAACTCAATTTTTGTTGCTTTGAGTTGTGTGCAGGTTGTGGTTAATGGGGAAATGATTGAATACTATGACATATCAGGGTGTTACATTCTGCGACCATGGGCAATGTCGATTTGGGAGATTATGCACGTAAGTCTTAGCTGAACCTTAAAATCATTAGTTATGTTGGTATTTCGAATAATGGAGTTCATTAATTACCCTGGCTGACATGATATTCATTAATATTTGTCATGTTCAACATGAAATGGCATCCTGTGTCTAATTTTCTCTCTAATATAACTCTGCAGAACTTCTTTGATGCTGAAATCAAGAAAATGAACATTAAGAACTGCTACTTCCCTCTCTTTGTCTCAGAGACTGTCCTACAGAAGGAGAAGGACCATATAGAGGGGTTTGCTCCTGAGGTAAGATTACTTTGCTTTAAGTTCATCTTCATCATGACCTGGACCTTTTTTCCTGTATATGTGGGTATGTCGGAAAGGCATGTACCGTCCAGTTCAATGAACTATTTTGGCCCATTACCAATTACTGGTCGACAATTCATTCCTGGTTTGGTACTAACTACTAAGCTTAGTTGTTTGCAGCTTGTGCATGATTTATTTGTGCAGTGGTTTCACCGTTTTGGTTCTAACTATTTGTTTAATTGTGTGCAGGTTGCATGGGTTACTAAGTCAGGAGAGACTAAGCTAGATGTGGAGATTGCTATCCGTCCAACTAGTGAAACAGTCATGTACCCATATTTCTCCAAGTGGATTAGGGGGCACCGTGACCTCCCTCTGAGACTTAACCAGTGGTGCAATGTTGTCAGATGGGAATTCAGCAATCCTACACCATTTATAAGGTACATGCAGTACGTTTTATAGAAGATTTAAATGTTGCACTTCATTGATGGTGTTGTGGTATGCTATTTCTACAATGCTCCCTTGCTCACATTGGGATTCTGACCTGTTTCCTGGAGGCTTAAATTAAATGTTAGATAATGTTTATTTTTTATGAATTCTCACAGCTCATACATTGTGATGGACAATGAGAACAAAATATGATTTCGTTGAAAGCTGTTTTTTATCGGAATATTTATGATAGCTTGTAATTATGCAGGAGTCGTGAATTTCTCTGGCAAGAAGGACATACTGCTTTTGCAACAAAGGAGGAAGCAGATACTGAGGTAATTTATGGTTTTATAAGTGCTTAGTACGAAAAGTGTAATAAATGCAACAGTTACACCTTTAAGAACTCCTCAAAAATAGTGTACAAGATCCAGGACCATAGGAATCTATATTTTTGGAAGTGTGAGACTGTGAGGCCTTACTTGTATATTATCTCAGGCATAATGTTTCAATAGGTTGTGGAAATACTTTTCTCGTGTCACGTGAGAGATGTGCTGTTTGTATACACCACAGAGCAATTGACTGGCAATTTGGCAGACTTCACTTGAAGAAACACTACTTTATGTACAAACAGCACATCTCTCACGTGACACGAGAAAAGTTCTATATTTCTCTTTTACTCAGTTTGTCTTCAATGGATCATGTCTATTGGGCTAAGAGATTTGGGTTCTTTTCATGATGTAGCTCTTCTCTGGTTGTCTATTGTTCAGGTCCTTGACATTTTGGAGCTGTATAGACGCATCTATGAAGAGTTCTTGGCTGTTCCAGTTATTAAGGGCAAGAAAAGTGAGCATGAGAAGTTTGCCGGTGGACTCTATACAACTACAGTCGAGGTCATTATATTAATGTTATTGGATATTACTCACATAATATTCAGTTTCAAATTATCCTTATAAGAGATTTCCCTATTGTTGTCTGAGTGGTGGCTTTCCTTCATGACAGGCATTTGTCCCAAATACTGGTCGCGGTGTGCAAGGGGCAACTTCACACTGTCTGGGTCAAAACTTTGCAAAAATGTTTGAGATTAATTTTGAGAATGAGAAAGGAGAAAGGGCTATGGTCTGGCAGAATTCCTGGGCTTACACTACGAGAACGGTAAATGATCTGATGCTTTGAG
Organism: Salvia hispanica; assembly: GCF_029641045.1. Classification (NCBI taxonomy): domain Eukaryota; kingdom Viridiplantae; phylum Streptophyta; class Magnoliopsida; order Lamiales; family Lamiaceae; genus Salvia; species Salvia hispanica. The sequence goes on from NC_142696.1 coordinate 3,114,770, forward strand.
TCTGAAACTGTGATTATGTGATTTTCATAGACATTAATATTTGGAGATAGATATTAGAATACCACATTGGATTGTAAATTAAATGGGTTGTTGTTTCTGTAGACAGAAAGTCCTCAAGAAAGTAGTACTACCTGATATGTAAAATAGTAAGAGTTTGACAATGAAATCTTAGATGGAGGAAAGTTTCGTTTGAGTTTCTACACTTTGTATTATTACACTGATTTCTTTGCATATTTCAATGATTTATACTGCATAGTGCATACTCGATTTGGGTTTTCATTGCCAGATTGCTCTTTTCCTTATACCTGTTTCTTTGTGATGAATTTTTGGCGCAGATAGGGGTGATGATAATGGTTCACGGGGATGATAAAGGCTTGGTGCTACCTCCTAAAGTAGCATCTCTCCAAGTAATCGTAGTCCCCGTGCCCTACAAGGATGCAGACACTCAGGGGATATTTGATGCATGCGCATCCACAGTAAAATCCTTGAATGAAGCAGGATTTCGTGCCGAGGCGGATTGTAGAGATAATTATTCGCCTGGATGGAAATATTCTCATTGGGAAATGAAAGGCGTTCCTCTAAGAATCGAAATAGGACCAAAGGACTTAGCAAACAAAACGGTATGAATAGGCCTCGTTTGCTTGTAGTGCTGCTTTATCCCAAGCTGCTAGCCTCCTAATTGCATTTCTAAGTATAAGCCAGAAGCCGTTTGTTAACTCTGGGTTTCTCATCTTGTCAGGTCCGTGCTGTCCGACGAGATAATTCATCTAAGAGTGATATTCCCATGGCTGATTTGACTGAGCAAGTTAAAGTGATGCTCGATAATATCCAACAAAGTCTCTTTGATGCTGCCAAGCAAAAACGTGATAGCTGCATCCAAACTGTGTATAACTGGGAAGAGTTCACAGAAGCACTTTCCCAGAAGAAGATGATTCTGGCCCCATGGTGCGATGAGGAGGTACGTTGCTTTACTTTAAATGCCCCAGAACGGTACTTCTTTTAGATGACCTCCGTTAACTCGTTTTCCTCGCCTCAGGAGGAGGAGAAGAACGTGAAGGCAAAAACGAAGGGAGAAATGGGTGCGGCCAAGTCTCTATGCTCTCCATTCGAACAGCCTGAACTCCCTGAAGGTACTATCACATACAAATTCGTGTGGTTGTTCTCATTAATAGTCGACACATTCAAACCCGATTCCTATAATATCGTATAATTCTTTCGCAGGTACGTTGTGCTTCACATCCGGCAAGCCTGCTAAAAAGTGGACCTACTGGGGAAGAAGTTACTGATTCCATCTCTAATGCATTTCATCTTCGTAACAACTTCAAATATAAGTTTTTGTTTATGTTTTTTATTTTCCGGATCTTTTGCTGAAAAAGATTGTTTGATAAAACTTTTGTTCATTGTATGGATTAAATGGAGTATATTATAGTAATCATCTTTGATGATATTTTTAACCATTTGAATGTTCTAACTGTATTTTTGTCATGTTTATTGTTTGATATCTTCTACATTCATCTATGATGACTTTGAACTATTTTTGTACCTTTGAATTTTGTCTATACTGAAACAAGTGGTTAAATTATGCGATAAAATCCAATCAACTTATATTTCAGAAAGATATTCCTGTAACCTAAAAAAACAGATTTCTTGCCTTAAATATTATACATATATAGCTAAGAATGAAGTAATCTCCTCCATTAATTATTTTCTTTTCTTTGCATGTGTGCATTTTTAAAAAATTAATTGGATTAGTCTTGAAACACCTACTTTTACACTAATTTGATTGTGTGGATTGTAAATATGGTGATCTAATTAGGATGTGCACTTATTATATTAAATGATAAATATTTGATAAAAATATTTTAGTAAAATAATTTCCGACGAAATTGCCGATAGATTTTCTAAACCTTATTTGACAAAAAAATGTTAGTTATGTTTTTCAATTATCATTAGCTCGAGTACTTCGGAATAAATTTATAACATGATGAGTATTACACAGAATATTTAACAGAAAAATCGAATATTTAATAAAAATATTGAGAACGGCCTTCCAAAATTGTGGACATATATATATTAGTGTAGTTGGCGGGAAAATAAAATCCTGAAACAATTGCAATTCGCGGACTCAGCATAGCATAGCCCACCGCTGAGAAAATCAAAGCGCTGTCGTTTCGAGAGAGAGAGAGAGATGGCGGAAGAGAAGAATGATAACGAGACGACGGAGAATGTGGTTTCCGAAGCGGAGGCGCTGCCGAAGGCTATCGTGCGCCGGGTGGTGAAGGACAAGCTTTCCCAGCTCTCCACCGGCTCCGAGATTACCGTTCTCCGCGACTCGTTCCTCGCCTTCTCTGAGAGCACGCGCATCTTCATCCACTACCTCTCCGCCACGTAAGCCGCCGTCTCTCTCACTCTCTCTCTCTTCGCAACATGTGTGACTTTTAAATTACTATGCATCTGATGCTTCAGTATTGTGTATAACCTCTACTGTTAGCGGAATTTTTATTTGTTTTTGACCCAAGATCAATAGCAAATTGGTTGGGCATGTGATTTGTTTATCTATTGTTGAATTTTGGTTTCTGGATTTGCTTGATTCGTGGAGTATGTCAGCTTGTTGCCACAATTTGGTAATGTGTCTGCCGTTTTCTAGGGTTTTATCTATGAATTGGTCTTTTTACAGATTGCGGTTCAATTTTTGGTTATCTGTTTAAAAATTTTAGATTTACAAACCAAATTATGCCAATCAATTCTCAGTGGTATTTAGTTGGATGTTGAATTTGGGAATTGGGTGAAAACAAGAATATGAAGATGAGCAGAAAAAAGTGGGTTGAGGAAACTGCATCATTACTTCCAAAAAGTTGAGTTGGAGCTCTTAAGCTTCTAACTTTGTGAGTAGTCATTCAACATAATCTGTGGATTATTGCTGAACCACAGCACATATTAGTCTTGTCTAATTTAATTACTATTGAATATCAAGTCCAACCTTCATTCTCATGAAATAATGTTGCAATGATGGGGAACCCCTTTTGTTACTACATTAGTTTATTTTCCTTTTTCTAGACTCTTGTTTGTTGGTTCTGTTTCCTCTTGTACTTTGATTCAAGTAAAGTTGCTCTGTTTTTGTTTGTTAAGTAGCGTGGTTCTGAATTCTATTGCCAAATCAACTGTTCCAATTCGTATGACTTATTGTGCATGATCTCCTGGTATCTGCAGTGCAAATGACATATGTAAGGAGTCAAAAAGAAATATGATCAATGCAGAAGATGTATTCAAGGCCCTGGAAGAGATAGACTTTCCAGAGTTCATTGGGCCTCTGCGGGATTCTCTTGAAGGTAAGCACATACATAAGTGTTTAATTGCCTTTTGTTTCCTCTTCTGAATTTCCTTGAGCACTTTGATCTCCCGTTTATAGTGCTTCCACTTCCTATTGGGAATGTGTCTATTTTCTTCTCCACTGTACAAGAGGTAGACAAAAACTGCTGTCCATGCTGAATAGTATGTCGATGATTTATATGTCATGAATACCTTTTGGCATGACTGTATCAAAGCTTATGGGATTCTAATATAAGAAAACTTGATGAAGTAGAAGCCCTGCATAAGATTTCCATTCTTACAATTGAGTAGTTGGGGTTAAAATTAATGGAGTCCCTCTCACAGATGATTGTATGTTATTAACTGGTAGATATGATCAGCTAAATCTATGTAGAAACACTCTACATTACTTACCTACCTAATCACACTGTTTACTCATTGAACTTGTTCAAATAGTATATCTTATTCTCCTTCAAAGCAAACAATTCGATAATTGCTACAAATCTCCTGGACAATATCCTCATGTCTCATGTTTTCACTGTTCCCCAACAACATGAATTTTATGACAATCCTTAGGAGATATTATAGTAGGCTGGTTTTGCACTATGTTGTTGTTTGTGCCTTTGTGGGCATTTATGCCATGATACTCCCTTTCCTCGATGTAGATTAGTATTTCAATCATATAGTTTGGCAAGGGTTTTTCATCAGGAAATATTGCAGCTGACATTTATTTTCTTTATCCATGAGATCTTAAACACTACTTGTATTGTCGGGTTGAAACAATATCACTTTCTTCTGATAGTCGCCTGAGCTTCTGTGCATAGTTAAAACAATCTTAGAGCTTGCTAAAAAGCCACTTGATTAAGATGCATTTGATGTTCAATGGTCGGCCTATATCATCCTTAACCCTAAATTCAAATCCAGAACGCTGTGTCATAGATCGTAACAGTCATTTGCTTTCTCTTGTCCTTATCCTAATATTCAAATCCAGACCAAAATATTGAACATACACTTGAAAATGTGGCTTGCATTATCTATTTTACTTCCTGTTACAATTTAGTTTATACTCCATTTGCTAATCTCATCACCTGTGTCACCATATCTTGTGGCAGAGTTTAGACAACGGAATGCCGGGAAGAAGCAGTCTAAGGCAAAAGAAACAAACACGAATGCAAAACGGAAAGAGCCACCCCCATCTGAACCCAGTGAAGGTCGAAACAAACGACAGGTGGTTGAAAATGAGGACGAGGATAACTCAGACTGAGGCAGGATTTTTGCTCACCTCTACCACAAGCAAGATTAGCATAGTGTTGCTGATCCTCTTCTATACTTCCAACATCATTCTTTGTTGAGGAATTATTTAAATCACAACACCCTGCTTTGCCATCTTGTGCTATTTGTTTTCAGATTTGTGTATGTGCGTATGTTGCTGGTAGAGGTGAGCAGCATACAGTTTTTAACCTTTTCAGCTATTGAAATTAATTTAAGATTATGTGACTGAGTGCTGGAATAGAGTTTTGCAGTAACTAAAAGTCAAACTATAAATGAAATATAGTGACCGAAATTGGTATCTATTTATCGGTGCTCTATAGTAAAAAATAAATTTACGTACATTAACAAAAATCACAAATTATCTACCCATCTAGTATTAGTATTTAGTTACTTATGTCGGTTATTAATTGGCACAGGTTAATCTGATTAGGATTTTGAGAAATGTAAACGTAGGTCTACTTTTATATAAGTGTGATTAGTGTGATTAAATTAGGTATTTAAGTGTAAACAAGATAACATTTAATAAAAGAACATTTAATTAAATTTAATATCTTAATTTCTTACTTAAAATAGAAATAATTTAAGTAATTTGAGACTAGCCGAAACAGAAAAGTGCAAATAACATGAAACAAAGTAATTATTAATTAAATAATAAAATATAAATATAATGAAATATAAAATCCATTATTAAAAATAGTAAAAAAATATGTTTAACAAGTATTTGCCGACAGACAAAAAAACATTAGTGACGAATAATTGCCAACGGATGCATTAATATTTAGGGATTACATCGAGATAAAATACATAAACAAGTATTAATTTAATTAAATCATTCATATTTTATTTGTGATGAATTTTTCTGCTCCATATCTTTCTTCTCTCCATTATTAACCGTTAATTCAATTTTGCTAAGGAATTTAGCTGAAAATGGGATCTTTCTCCGGTAATTTTCACTTTATCGCATTTTTCCAGATTCATTCGTAGTTTATGAAGTACTTAGAAATTTGTGACAAATGCAATCTGTAAATGATGTGCCGAGTTTTGCTCTGTGTTATTGATTCTTCTTTTCCGCAATTGAGGGTTTTGAATTGTGTTAGCTCAGGAGTAAAGAGCTTCTCTATTTTCCTTCCTTTTTTGAGTATTACTAAATTCTAATGGTTTAGTTCTGTTTTTGTTGATGAGTTGAAATGATGTAGCAGATTGAGCTTTAGAATTAAATTCTGAAGATATCCATTTTTGCTGAGTGTATGGCAAAATCTTATGGCAAAGGATTTGTTTTCAATTCTTGGATTGTTTGCTCTGATTAATTTACATTTTACAAGGTTCAGAAGATTAAGTGAACTATTGAAAAGATGCATTTGATTTTTATATACTTATGTGAAAAGTACTCAGTAGAGTTTTGTGATTTTAAATTTTAGTGAGTATGGCATATGCATGTCTTGCACAGTTGCTCCTCCTGAACTTCTCTTTGAATATTCTTCGAGACTGTGTTTATGGATCTTTAATAGTCGATTGAATCACAGAGAAAAGGGGTAGTGGTGAAGGGGTGAGGTTTTTTTCCGGATGGAAGCTGATCAGATTGACGTTGATGGTAGTGTTGGAAGTGCGACCGGGACAACTTACACCCCTCCAGCCCCTACGCCTCAGGAGGAAATTGACCCCGGCCGAGCTTTGTCTATGAAGATGAAGGTCAAGGGCACCAATCAAGAATCGCACGAAAAAGATAAACCTCCAACTCCAAGTAGTGTACTAGTTCACACTCTTTTTATCAGTTCATTAATTTGACGTTGCAATCTTAGATGACTTTCCATGGATCCTTGGATAATTGTTATAAACTACCGCTTGGCCAACTCACACACACAACATTCTCACGTTACTAATGTATTTCCAGGTGTCTCAAGCTGTAATGTCTTCAAGAGCCAACTGCAAGAATATTGCCAGAAAATCAGACTAACTATGCCAGTTTATGAATCTATCAAGGAAGGCCCTTCTCACGTGCCAGTTTTTAAATCAACTGTTGTTGTGAACAATGCCAGATATGTTTCTCTACCTGGATGTTACAATCGGAAGGCAGCTGAGCAGTCGGCTGCTGAAGTTGCCATCCTGGCGCTAGCCAAATCCAATAATAGTAGCAGTGAGATCTCTCAGCCTGTGGTAATTGTCATATATTGCTTTGTCGCAACTTAACTTTCATGAAATTAGAGTAGTGGTGAAGGGGCCAGAGCAACCTGATTTTGATTTTCAGATGGAAGCCAGTCAGATTGACGTTGGTTGTAGTGTTAGAATTGCGACCGGGACAACTTACACCCCTCCAGCCCCTACAACTCAGGAGGAAATTGACCGCGGCCGAACTTTGTCTAGGAAGATGAAGGTCAAGGGTACCAATCAAGAATCACACAAAAAAAATAAACCTCCAAGTAATGTAGTTCACACTTTTCTTGTCAGTTCATGAATTTGACATTGCAATCTTAGACAGCTTTCCATGTAACTCTACTCTTAAGATATGTCCTTGGATAATTGTTTTAATGTTTCTTTTAATCTTATTCTCACTAATGTATTGACAGGTGTCTCAAGCTGTTATGGCTTCAAGAGCCAACTGCTAGAATATTGCCAGAAAACCGGACTAACTATGCCAGCTTATGAAACTATCAAGGAAGGCCCTTCTCATGAGCCAGTTTTTAAATCAACTGTTGTTGTGAACAATGCCAGATATGTTTCTCTACCTGGATTTTACAATCGGAAGGCAGCAGAGCAATCGGCTGCTGAAGTTGCCCTCCTAGCGCTAGCCAAATCCAATAATAGTAGCAATGGGATCTCCCAGCCTGTGGTAATTGTCATATACTTTGTTGCGACTTAAATTTCACGAAATTAAATTAGTGGTGAATGGGCCAGGACAATCTGACTTTTTTTTTTCAGATGGAAGCTGGTCAAATTGACGTTGGTGGTATTGTTGGAATTGCAACTGGGACAACTTACACCCCTCCAGCCCCTACAACTCAGTCGGAAATTGACCTCAGCCGAGATTTGTCTAGGAAGATGAAGGTCATGGGCACCAATCTAGAATCACACGAAAAAAATAAACCTCCAAGTAATGTAGTTCACACTTCTCTTGTCAGTTCATGAATTTGACATTGCAATCTTAGATACCTTTCCATTGTACTCTACTCTTAAGATATTTCCCTGGATAATTGTTACTATAATGTTTCTTCCAATCTGATTCTCACTAATGGTTGACAGGTGTCTCAAGCTGTTATGTTTTCAAGAGCCAACTGCTAGAATATTGCCAGAAAACTGGCCTAACTACGCCTACTTATGAAACTATCAAGGAAGGCCCTTCTCACGAGCCAGTTTTTAAATCAACTGTTGTTGTGAACAATGTCAGATATGTTTCTCTACCTGGATTTTACAATCGGAAGGCAGCAGAGCAGTCGGCTGCAGAAGTTGCCCTCTTAGCGCTTGCCAAATCCAATAATAGTAGCAGTGAGATCTCCCAACCTGTGGTAATTTTCATATATTGCTTTGTCGCAACTTTCACGAAATTAAAGTCATGTCTTTGTCTATACTTAACTTCTGATTTTGTTTCAGCTCAAGACAGGCTTGTGCAAGAACTTGCTACAAGATTATGCTCAAAAGATGAACAATGTTAGTCCTTTGTATACGTGCCGTTGGGAAGAGAAGGAAGGCAAAACGCCCATATTTTCCTGCGTCGTTGCAATTGGGAGTATCATGTATACTGGAGCTTCAGCAGGCACAAAGAAAGAAGCCGAGATAAAAGCTGCTAGGACAGCCTTGCTAGCCATTCAGACAGCAGTGCCCGTCACCGAAGATCACACGAGCAACCCCATTTACACCGTTGTCCCACAAAAAAGGAAGGGATCTGATCTTGCTATCAGCATTCAGGAGACTAAAGAGTCATTGAAGCCAAAGAAAGGCTGGGTCAAGAAGCAGTATCAAAAGAAGTGGCAGCCTGTGAAGAAAGACAACCCTGCTGGAGGTACGGCTTGTTTGGAGGTCAATGCAGATGGCCGGACAGGAGTCGAATCAACTGCTACCGTTGGACAGGAAGGATTGCAAGTGGATGCAGCCGATACTGTCGGCTCCTGAGGCACGACGAACGGTGGTTCGGATATGCATCAGCATGAGGGTGGCCAAAGACACGAGGATGCAGCTGATAATGAGATAGATGAAGATGATTTTGAAATAATCTTGTGAAAAGTACATAAGTGGAATTTGTGATTTGTAAAATTAGGAAGGATGTTAACAACCTCACTGTTATCTAACTAGGCCATGGATTGATCTTTTAGGTTAATCATGACAGATGCCTCTTACAAATTGTAATAAATTAAATGAGTTTTAATCATGTGATTTGCACTAAACAGAGTCTGCCGTTTCACTGACATTTTGGAGATATTTACATATTGAATGCTGAAAAGATTGGATAAAGATCCAAATGGTTCATATGTTTGCAATGTAACTCTACTTGTTCTTGGTCCAGCAGGTGATGATGGTGTTCTATGAATACAGAGACGAGACAGACCGCGCCAGCGTGTACCAAAACACGAGTGGCTGGTGAGCTTGCAGAGGACCGGCATATCTGAACTGCGTGGATTTGGCAATGCAGAAGTTTAGGAACTTGACTCCGAGGGTGATCAGGCACTCGTTCGCGCTTCTTCTCACAGTTTCTGCAAATCGCATTAGGTAAGTACATTGTCGTCAATCTTGATAGCCTTTCTACATTTCTTGAGACCATACAATTTACAAATCTTGATCACTCTAAACACACACACACAGACACATATATAGAAACAAACATGAAAGTGAAGCATACCTTGTGACAATTCTGCCAAAAATGCTGCCAAATTGAGTACTAGAAGCAATCCAACAAGAACAACAATGCTGTGCCAAGAACTTCTCATTCTGTTTGTCTTTTCACAATCAGAACCCAAAAATAACTCCATTACTTATCACTCTTGAATGATGATTGTTTCTTTTTCCCTTTTCTTAAGCAGTGATTTGTGTGTTTATGAACGAGACTATTTATAGAAGAAGGTCGTTTGATTGAAGCTTGCTATGGAATCATGGCAAATTGTCAACTAGTTGTGTCAAATGATTATCATAATGTTGGTGTCAATAATTAAACACTACATGTATGCATATAAAAAGGCTTTGTTCTTGTGGTGCAAGGAGTCAACTCTGTGTACAAAAATGCAAGTTATTCAACCTTATTTCTTCGATGATAGTACATTTTCATAGTCTCAATTAATTAAAACTCAATATTCTAATCATGTACTATCTCATTATTGCAAATTCAGTAAGTTTGAATTCTTGCAGTTTTGTGTTTTCAAGCAACAACATTTCCTCTTATTGATGTAAGTGTAAGTAGTTCTGCATTTGGCAATAGATTGTTTTTCAATAAATTTCATAAATTTGTTGCTAGATTTCCAAATTTCTTATTATCACCAAAGTTTCAAAAAACCCAAAACAAATAATTGCATAAATTTCCCTTCTTGTGCAGGCATTTTCATATATCTCATTTTCACCAATGTTTGAAACTTTCAAAGGTAAATCCACGCGTTACAAATCTTGATATTTTCCACCATTTTCCTATTCTCATCTTAAAATAAATTCAAGATTTAAAATTGGAGTATTTATTGGTTCTAAAATAAATTATTTATTGGTTCTACATATTTATTCGAGTAGTATATGAGTATTTAATTTCCGTCCCTCTCTTCTTCTTCTTCCTCACTCCTCACCACACTATCACCGAAGACTAAATTAACAAAAAAATAATGATAAATTCAATTTGAGAAATACTATTTTGTATGAAAAAATGCCGAATAAACCATCAGCCCGACCCGCACCCAATCCGAACGATCCACGTGTCACCCACCCGTATCAGCCGCCCTCGCCCTATGCTCCTCCTCCGATCGCCCACAGCGGCTCCTTCGGGTGGAGCTCGCCGCCCCAAGGCTACGGGTTCTATCATCCTCCGCCGCCGCCGCAGACGGCGAACGTGTACAGCTCGTTTCCGCCGGGCACCCATCCCGATGTGATCCTGAGCTTCCAGATGGTGGATACGAACCGGAACGGTTACATTGAGGAGAAGGAGCTTCAGGATGCGCTCGCTTGGAATTACCAGAGATTCAGCCCTAGAACTCTGCGGTTGCTCAATTTTCTCTTCAGAGATCCCCGAGAATCTTCGTCTATAATTGGTTTGCTCCTTTCTCTTTAATCGATCATTTCCGGTTGTGGAATTTAATTTTGTTTAGAATTGACTGTTTTAGGTGATCAAAAGTTTGCTCAGTTGATGTTGATTGAGCATGTGAAGAGCTGTTATTGTCTGAGTTAGGGTTCTTGAGTGAAAATTGGGGGAATTTGATTGCATTTTCATTACAATCTTAGGTTTCTGTTTCATTTCCTTTCGTGGAGTTTTGTTAGGGGATCAAAAGTTTGGTCACTTGATGTTAGTTTCCGATTGATGAATCAAGCAGTTTTAGCTTGAGTTAGGGTTCTTTTGTGAAAATTGGGGGAGAAATTTTGCATTTTCATTACAATCTTAGTGTTTTTTTCTGTTTGATTTTGTGTATTTGATGTATTTTTTATTTTGTGATAACGAATTTTGCATCATCTATTGGTTATTGACAAATTTGCAGGACCGAAAGAGTTTGAAGCTATTTGGAGGTGCCTTGGGCAATGGCGGGTGAGTAGAAATATTATGATAAATATACTGAAATCAAGCTGCACTGTATGATATAATTTCAGTATGGTGTGCGTTCTCGTTTAATCGAACATGTGACCAAGAAAGCAACAAGCTTTTGATAATGGCATGGGATGCCTATTGCGTATTGTATCCTCGTGGTTCAGTAACCGTGAAATTCCTAATATGTCTATGATCTTATCTCATGTAGACGTGCTGCAGAAGATTCCGTACATCTAATAGTTTGTTGTCGTGATAAGGACTAAATATGCTGTTATGGTGTCTATCTGGGTGATTTGTGTATGCTATAAGCTTTTGATTATTGCGTTTTCAATAAAGAAACACGTGCACTATTGAAACAAGTTCTATGATCTGATGCCTATGTGTTTAGGAATCAGAAATTGTTTTACTTCCGAGTGCAATAGTGGGCTTGATGAAATCAACTATATATACATTTGAGTTGGTTTGAGCAAATATAGAATTTGATACTATATTACTAGTTTCTGCATGATTTCTTTGTTGGATGAGATAACTGATAAGTCAGCGAATTTTACTTTTTGATGAAATATTGAGTAGTAATCGGCGAGGGTAGATCGATGAGACTAATGATCAAATATAACCTCTCTCGATATCTGAGCTCATTCTATCTGCAGATATCTAATTGTTTTAATTCAATTACTATGGTATTTCTTTTCTGGGAACCCCCGGGATGGGCTGTCTGATGCAGTTGTTAATGTTTCTCCTGTACTTTAGGCAATTTTTGAAAGATTTGATCGAGATAGGAGTGGGAAAATCGATGCTACGGAATTGAAGGACGCCCTACTTAGTCTTGGATATGCAGTGCTACCTTCTGTTCTGCAAGTCCTGATTTCCCGATACGATGATGGCAGTAGGCGCCCAGCAGAGCTAAGTTTCGACAGCTTTATCGAGTAAGCTCCCCCTATTCTTATGAACATAGCAAAACTATTGTTTTTGTTCTTATAACTTCATCTGTATATTAATTGGTGTTTGTTTTTTGGTTCAGATGTGGGATGATTGTAAAGGTGAGCAACAATTTAAGTGAATCTTCTAACCTTATATTCATTGTTTGATTTTCCTCTTCAACCTTGAACATGAGACGCTATCCTGTATTCATATTTCAATCCATTTTCAGGGTTTGTCGGAGAAATTCAAGGAGAAAGACAAGCATTGCACGGGATCAGCGACGTTAACGTACGAGACATTCATGTACATGATCATCCCTTTCCTCGTCGCAGATTAGTATCTCCATCTTTCCACTTTTATCTTGATTTTTTTTTGCTTTGTTTTTTCTAGAGCTCTGTACATGTATGAGTATAACAAGGAGCAAAGCTAATGGATTATTTTTCTTGGTGTGTTTGGAACAGAAATGTGTTTACTTGCATGTTTTCTTCACATTGCAAAACATATAGTAACTTGTTATCATTTTATTATGCATATATTCAATTCTCCTGTATAGTGTAGTAGTGACAAGAATCTCATCAGCTCGAATTTTTCACCTGCAAAAAACGAAAAATTCAGAAACTGTAAATAAAAGCAAAAAATAACCAGTTAATTCGGTTGGGTCGCCAAATTTAATTTGGTTCGATTTTTCAAATAATTTGGCATCCGTTTAACCGAATACGCACCCCTAGTTACTGGATCACATGTCATGATCTTGCTCGGGCTCAAGACGTCGTGGAGACGAAAAGAAAAGCATCCAAGGATACTCCAAAGTGACATATTCCATTTGAAGAAAAGTATAAAGAGATAAAAAACAAGAAATGCAACATCATGAAATGTGATTGAGAGCATTCCCAATGGAGGTGGCGAATTCTCGGCGATAAATCGCCGGTTATCGCCGAATTATCGCCGGCCATTGTGGCGAAGTCGGCGATAATTCGGCGATAATGTTGCCGTTGCTTCGCCGAGTGGCGTTCTAACGCCGGATTATCGCCGAGCGATCGCCGGCCACTGTGGCGACGCTCGGCGATAATCGGCGATAATTAAAATTTTTTTTTTTTTTTTTTGAACCCAACGGCTATTTTACATTCCACCCCTATAAATATTTCCTCCACTTCCTCCATTCATCACCCACAATCTTCATTCTCTCCATTTTCAATCTCTTCTCCCAATCTTCAATTTTCATCAAAATTATGAGCTTTTGGAAGAAAAGTTCCCGATCGGGTAAGGATAAGGGTAAGGGGAAAGAGTCGAGTTCACAAATTCCCAACACGGATGAAGCAAACGAGCAGTGGATGCAGTCGTTGTTGGCGATGGGTTCTCCTCCCGGCCAACTTCCATACGGGGGTCCGTCTCCTTTGCAGACTCCTCCGGCGCGGAGACTTTCTCCGTACTTCAACTCTGCCGGCAGAATGCCCTTTCCAGCCGACGATGTGTATCGGCCCCAGTTCGACACCCCCGGATCAACCCCAGGCGACCAAGAATCTCAGGCCGCGACACTGAGCGCGGAGGACTTCGAGGTGGAAGAAACGCCCACCGAGCCGCCTTCTAGGAGCGGGAGGGGGAAGGCGCCGGCGTCGTCGGCTGCGACTGATACGGGTTCCGATGAGAGGCCGAAGCGGGTAAGGACTACTTACACTCTGCAAGAGTCCGAGCTGATAGCCGACTGCTGGGCGGACACGTCACAGGACGCGGAGCGCAGCAACTACCAGACTGAGATCATATTCTGGGAGCGGATTGCCGCGAAGTACAGGAGCCACAAGACTGCCTCAATGAAGGACCATGGCAGCGAGGCGATCCGTCGGCATTGGGAGCGCCTCATGAGGGACTGCGGGCACTTCAACGGTATTTATTCTAACTTGATGACTCACATGACGAGTGGCCAGAACGAGCACATGGTCCGAGATGAGGCCATCCGGATGTATAGTAGCCAGTACTTGTCGACGAAGGGCTTCAAGTATTGGAACATCTACGATAAGCTGAAGGATCTCCCCAAATTCCGGACGGGAATGCACGACGCGCTGCACGGGAAATCGGTGCGCTCGCGACTTAGCGTTTCGGAGAGCGAGGGGAGCGCGGCCCACATCGACTTGAGTGGGGATGGTCCGCACGAGCGCCCGGAGGGAGTGAAGAAGGCGAAGGGGAGGCGGAAGGGGAAGGGCGCAACGTCGGAAGTCGCGTCGGAATCCGTCATCGACTTAGAAAAAGCCACTTATTCGAGCAATGTCGCCAATCTGACCCAGATGTACACGCTGTACTTCACCGGCGGCGGGACCCCTGAAGAAAAGGCGGCCCTCTGGAAATGCATCCAACACCTGCAGAGTACGCTGGGGCTCGATCCCGACGCCCCTCCGGCCCCTCCGTCTTAGATTTTTTTTTTTTAAATCTTTGTTTATTTGCGTTTTTTATTTGTAGTTTTTTTTTTCTCGTTGTATTATATTTTCCAATGATTAATACAACGATGAATTGTTCATTATTAGTCTATTTATTAAATACATTTGTAGGGAAAATTAAATAATATAAAAAATAATGATGTAAAAATGAAATGTTGAGTTAGGGAGAAATAAGGGAGAAATAAGGGAGAAACCAATGTAGCACTTGGCTAAAAACTGGGGATAAATTTTGGTGCTGATGTGGCGCTGATGTGGCAGGAGTTAGGGAGAAATAAGGGAGTTTTTAGGGAACTCCATTGGGAGTGCTCTGAGGACTCTTTCTTGATGCAACATCAAATAGACTTTTGTGGTGAAAGATACAAACCTATCACAATACTAATCTCAATTATAGAAGGCCGTTTAACGTATGTTATCTAAGAAACACTAATTTCAACCAATATTATCTTATCACATCCACTTATGTCATCAAAAAATTTCATCTTGGTTTGGAGACACAAGTCAAAAACACAAACCTCAGAAATCATCCTTTGGTCTGAAAGCCTCATTGTTCTCCTCATCATCTTCGAACTTGTAGGTCATTCGATAGGCCCGTTCTTGCTATAGAAAGCGAAGAAATAATGCAACGGGAACGAGCAACGAGTTTGAGAAACGCATCCCCTGCAAGCATGAAACATGTCATCCATAGCATAGTACTAACATTTCTCTTCGAAGACGAATACTCCATACGAGGAGGGGGAATATAGCCTTGGAGTCCAACATTGTACACGGGAGTGCCATCCGGGTAAAACAACCCGTAGTTTCGTTCAGAGACAGGGCCGGTCTTCAAATCCTCGTTAAACAGCGCAAAAACATAGATGTCGAGTGGCACTGATGACCTAGCCGGGGTGCCTTGGTTCTGCTGTATCCGTTTGAGCAAGTTGCTGTTATACAATCTAGCGTTCTCCGGGGTGGCCCCCACCTCGTCTACGTCCCCTTTAGAAGGCCATCCTGTCTCGGAGACCTTGACTTGTATATCAGAGTGCCCCATTGCTTTGATGGCTGCATAAACAGCATCAATCTGTGCAAACAACATATTGTCATAGTGCAAGTTGGTGGTGGCGTCTATCGTTCCCGGGCTGGGCTGGAAAAGTGCGTAGCTAAGTGAGATCTCGGCCGGGCTGGCCTTGTAAGCAAAGAAGGGATATGCATTTATGAGGAAGGGTGAGTGAGTTTGTGTGTGGAAATTCAAAATGCTTTGGATGTACTCTGCAAGATCCGGCCTGAATGCGCCCGAAGAGGGCGGGAACGAGCTGCTCAGGATCGCGAATGAGTGGGCCGTTGTCACGGATATCTCCTTGTTTAGGCCGAGATTCGTGACAGCAGCATTCACTGACTGCATAGCTGGGAGGAGGTATGGGAGGAGGTGCTGCGTGTCGTTGCCTGTGAGGACTTCGTTGCCAACGGTGATGCACGTGATTTTTGTCTGGGGTGTGTAGGGCTTCACGTGTTGCTCGAGCCAGGCCTGGGCTTGGGATGGGTCAGACATCTTTTGGAGGAGCTCGTTGCCTATCCCGATCACGAAGTCTACTTGTGTGTTGGCGAATGCTGAGAGCACGTTTGGGTCCGCGTCGTAGAGCTTGACTCGGGTTATGTTGAGGGAGCTCAGGAGGGAGGCGACGCGTGATGGGGCCGGGAGGTCATTGGCGATCTGGCCATAGTTGATTCCCACTCCAAGGCCTCGGATGCTAATGAATGAAGCTAAAATACACACCTATTATGTATACTGATCTTGATGATAGGAAAATGTGTACAAAAACTGTTAACTTAACATTAACAAGAATTTCTTGGTAAAGTTAGCAAATAAGTAGAATTAATCTTAACACACTCAGAGACTAATCTAATGAGAGGAAAATGAATAAACAAAGATTGTCAACTTTGCAATATTTTCTTGAAGAGAGCCTGATGAGTTTATACTAATATTGATGATAGGAAAAGAAACATGAAGAAACACTTTTGCAAGATTTTGTTTCCTAATATAGCCATGAAATGCTAGAAATGAATCTCAGACAATTTAAACAGAAATCTAAGAAACATATCTATGTACCAATCACAGGAGAATCATGGAAAAACAAATCTTTCCTCATTTTTGCACCAAGAATCTATTGTCTTATTTCACACCTAATAAATAAATAAACAAAACAATTCTTCCCATAATCCCATTGATTTTTATAATTCTGAAAGATGAAAATTAACTTCACATGCAAATTGCAATTATTCCAACTCATGCACTCAAGACTTGAACAAACTGGAACTAAAAATCCAATCTTTTTCTTGAAATTGAAAAGATAAAAAATTGCTACTAACAAAGAAGATAAAACCTGAAAAATTGAAGAGAAGGAGGAGAACCCTGCAAAGGGTGGCCATAGCCATATATGCCAACTCTCCAGAATTCCTGCCACACCACACTGCTTTGTTGTTTGATGTCTGAATATATAGATGTACATAAACATAATAATATAAATATTAGTATAAAAGTGAAAAAATGAAATAATATTCCACACAGCTGAGATCAGTAGAAGACAATATGTGAAAGTGAAGTTTGTACACAATTTTCTTGCAAATTGAAATGAAAGCTGCATAGCTGCCAAGATTTTTTTGAACATTTTTCTTCAGTTGTTTATTTCCACGTAAGAAAACTGGACTCATCTGCTTCTGTAATGAAATCTGATTCCCATTTTCTCTTTTGCAACTTTTTGAAATTTTGATCATAATTGAATGATGAGATAAATTTCATCACCTGTTAACAACAGAGCAATAGTTTCAAGATTTTATTCACTTTTCTTTTAAAAAAATCTTTCTTAGAAGTAGTAGCAAACTAGCAACACTAAATTTCTATTAGAAAAATAGTAGTACTACGGAGTAGGAGTACTATTTATTGTTGAATTGTTTAGGTATACGTACATATAAATTCAGATTAAATACTATTGATAGTCAAGATTCTTAGTTACTAATTAATTAGTTAAATATGGACGGATGGATGGGGAGAATATTGTAGTGATAGACAAGATTCTTTATGTGGATGGAGGGAGTACCACGGAGCATTGAACTATAGCCTAATTATGTCATTGAGTTCATATCAGTGGCGGATTCAAGTGGGGTCAAAGTCGACCGACTCCACAACTTTAGTTCTTTAGTAGTATTTGTTATCCATTGCCAAAGAGGCAAAGACGGATGCCGCACAACCTCTATCTTTTGATACAGATGACGACCTTCTTCATTATATCTTAGCTCACGAATTTCTTTTGTAGGTTCCCATTTTCATACATATATTGTATTTTCTCATATGAGGTGCAATTTAAAATGCAAAATATGGGCAACTTTTGTAGGTGGGCTCGATTTTGGGCCCCTTTATTCTTATTCCTCATACTTCATTTCAACAAAAGCATATCTAAAGTTCCTTGGGCCTACATGGGCCCATCAGCATATCTCCTTTGAAATTTCTAATTATTTTTTAAAATTTTGAAGATTTGTTAAATTTTTGTATCTTACTAAAAAATTGTTGAGATGTCTTTTTAGACCAACTCTTGTATTTTTAATACTTGACTTCACATTACACCAACTCTTGAATATTTAATACAAACTTCTTTGATTTTTGTTTTAAACTCTGACAATGTTCCAACCGAATGTTATTACTTTATTTTGAGTATTATATAAATTTGACAACATAAAATTTATAAAGCACAATGAACACTCCCTCCTCTATTTCCAACATAAATGTATGACATAACAAAAAAATACAGTACAAGATTTTGCTCACAGAAATTGATCAGCAAAGCACAGTTACATATTCAACCCTACAGCCAGAAAACATAGTTTCTTTTTTTCTTTTCATGTCTTGATGAAAAATGAGATGATAACAATCAGTACAGATCACCCTCCTTGTGTGTGTGAATCACACAGTCTGAAGTCGGGTACGAAACGCAGGTCAGCAGGTAGCCTTCCTGCATCTGTTGGTCGTCAAGGAACGAGCCATCAGACTGATCGACATCCCCCGACACCTTTTTCCCAGCACAGGTGGAGCATGCTCCGGCCCTGCATGAGTATGGGAGCTCGACTCCGGCTGCCTCAGCGGAGTCCAGGATGTAGCAATCGTCGGGTGCCTCAAACTCGGTCTCAGCACCGTCCGGTCCAACCAGTTTCACCTTGTACACGGCCATGGCGGTGGCTTTGAAATCAGACTTTGCCTTCAAGCCAAAGATTTTAGAAGTGCTCTTTACAGAACCCAAAGAGGATGGGATCCTGACAAAGGCGCTTGTGGTGGTTGGGCAACGAGGCGCACTTCCAAAGACGGAAACGGTGGGAAGCGTTGCAGTTGACATGTTGTATGTTCTCCTGCAAAATACACTGTCAAATACACAATAAAGAGAACGAATGCATCTAGGCCAGTAAGGCAGTATTGTAACATATTAGTTGTGTAAAGATAAGAGAATGGTATCATGTGTAACAACACCAAACAAAAATCAAATGCATATAACAATTTCAAATTTATTCAATCTGCTGCAAAAGACTCTTGAAGCTAGTTGATGACAAGTGGAATCGAAGATAAAGAGAATGCATCAAGGCAATCTCATAACGTGTTAATCGTGGGACTAATCAAGAAAAATCAGAAAGTTATCATGTGCAAAAACGCCATACAAACACGAAAAGCCTTCTTTCCATTATAATTTCAACTTATGCAATATATAATGTATATGGTCCTGTTGCAGATGGTCACAGTGAAGGAAGCCATATTTGGTCATCCATTCGGAGCATTATGAGAAGAACAAGCACATAGCGCTACGCCCTTCACTCGAAGCTCCATTACAATAAGATTGGCTAATCCAAACTCTAATAACATCTTCTTAACATACACAATACTCCTACTTGCTTATAAAACCAAATACACAAGAAAAATCCAGCATTTGCCAAATTTGCAATTGATTTTACACCAATGTAAAGGACTCAACGGTTTCAAAAAAACAGAAGAAAATCTTTAGATTCCTAAATCAAGTGACAACAATTCACACTACAACATATTCAATTCTTCACGACATTCCCTAAATAGACTCAAACTACACATTCATCAGCAAATCAGGCATTAAGGTGACAGAAAAAACTCATTAACAATCTGAGGAAAAAAACCTCAATTCTGCATATAGAGAGCTCAATCAAAAATAAAATCCATACACATGCAGATTACAAGCATACATTAATGAAAACCAGCTGAATCTACCAACAATCAACAATCAATTAGAAGAAAAAAAAAAGTCGCCATCCACAACCAAACATCGCAATCAACAAATAAACAAAAAAAACACAAAAATCACACAGAAATCGTCAATCTAATTCAGCAACGAAACAAAATAAACACAAATCCTCAATAACAAATAAAAACAACGAAACCTCACAGACTTCGAAGATCCAGCCCCGATCCATACAAAAAACACAATTGTTTATCAAAATTAACAGTAGCTCGATGCGGAAATAACGATGCATAAACAGAAGAACGAAAAATAGCAAGTAATTTCGACCTGAAGCAGCAAATCGAGAGAGAAAACCACAGCGCCTCTATGAGTAGGATCAACGTTTGTTACAATAGAGTGTGCCGTTATATATAAGAGAGAGAGAGAGAGAGAGGCAAAAACTAGGTGCCCAGCCGCCACCAACCTACTTAGCTCAGCATTTGGTTTACATTTAATTTATTTCATTTACAGAAAATTATACTCTTGATCCTACCTTTATGCCGATATAGGACAAGATATTAGTGTTATATAGAAGAGATAGGATCATCATCAAGCCGATTCGGAACAAGATATTAGAATTTTAACACGCCCCCGTATGGACCAGAATGACACATCGGACTTCCATCACGTGGGTAGGCAAGAGAAGAGATAAAGAAATAAACTCCATCATCGACTTGGGCCCGCTCTGATACCATATTAGAAATGAGTCACTCACCCTTAAAAGACCTCATAAGGGGGAGGGTTATTCATCCTTATATAGAAGAGATAGGATCATCACCAAACCGATGTGGGACAAGATATTAGAATTTTAACATTTATAATAAAATCCGAGTAGGAATAAGTTAGTGGAATATAGGGTCCGCTACCAAAAATGGTAAAAAGTGAAATGTGACAAATTATGTGGGACTGACGGAAATGGAAAACTAGACGAATTATCCGAGATGGAGGGAGTAGTAATTAATTATAATTAGGCGTAGTGGGGTCCACACTGCGTGATTCGTATACGGTCAAATTGGTTTTGGTAGTCGCACCAATATTATTCGTCAATTTCAATTTGATTATTTATTGCTGTTTGCCGAAAAATTAAATCATTTTTGTCCCGAGGTGAATTATAGACTATTGTTTTTGTGTTGAAAGTTGAAACTAATTAGTTTTACATTATAGTAGTTAATGAAATTAAAGGGACG
The DNA here is from genome assembly GCF_029641045.1 of Salvia hispanica. NCBI lineage: Eukaryota > Viridiplantae > Streptophyta > Magnoliopsida > Lamiales > Lamiaceae > Salvia > Salvia hispanica. Next base: position 3,135,849 of record NC_142696.1, read on the forward strand.
GCCTAACTACATGATTCAACAAAAAAAAATTTAAGTGAGGAGAGGAAATGGAATACCAATACCACAGAAATAAGTCAGATAATCACACAATAAATATGTAGCATAGAGCAATTAAAATGATTTATCAAATTTCCAGGAGTCTATTAATAGATATGGACAAGGAAATACTTGCAAAATAATTACTAACTCCGTCCCACGATAAGAATCACATTTTAACATTTCAGTCTATCCTATAATATGGTCACATTTCACTTTAACCATAAATGATAAATAAGTCTCACATTACACTGATTTATTTCACTCACATTTTATTAGGAGTATAAAATTAACATATACAAATAAGACTCGTAATCTACTCATTTATTTAATCTATTTTTCTTTATCTTACTAAAATTTCGTGCTTACATCAATTCTTATTCCTACAAAGGTACTTCCTCCGTTTCTTAATAGTTGAGGCGGAACTTTTCGACATAGAGTTTTAGAAATGAATGTTGGGTGTGTTAAATAAATAGATAAAAAAGTAAGAGAGAAGAAAAGGTAGAGAGAATAAAGTATAAAGTAGAGAGAATAAAGTAAGAGAGAGTAAAGTAAAAAAGAGAAAAAAGTTAGTACTATATATGGAAATGACTCAACTATAAAGAAACTTTTCGGAAAAAAAAAATGACTCAACTATGAAGAAATGGAGGATGGAATTTGAAGTCACGTGAAACACGAAGTGATAATTGTCTACACAGAAAATATATTTTGTCAATTCTGAGGGCTTGTGACATAGATAGGAATCTATTAGAAAATGTCATAAATATCGCTGTCTTTAAGTCAGGAATCTTTAGTAAAATGTCATAAAATTGCATTGTGGTAATAAAAGCATTGTTCGAATATAAAAAGTAAATTAAAGAACCAATATTTTACTATCAACGGTTTAAAAATGTCAAAAAAATAAAACTCACATTCTAATAAACTTTTTCAGGTAACTTATGTTTGATTTCTTAAAAATCTAGAAAAAAAATGTGGAGGGAACAAAATAAAATCAAAAACAAGCAATTAACTGTAAATAACGAAATACAAAGATGTATCCATAATAAATCCGAGATCAAAGTCACAAAAACAGAAACAAAAAATTCCATTTCTGGGAAGTTTTAAGTAGTTTCTACGGCTTGAATAACAAAAGTTTATAAATTTCTCAGAAGATACGTTGTGGCTTTCCCATGGTGCTCTTCAAGAACAAGCACCTCACCTGATACCATCACAAACACAATATATAAGCAGAAAAACCTCAGAAATTATTTGGAATCAAGGAATATGATTGAAAGTGGGACTTACATTTTGCCAATTCTTTTTCAAAAGAGAAACGAGGAAGTTGACGCTCATTTGCACGTTTTGGAAGATCTGCTTCTCTTCCATATCAAGGTTGCCAACAGCAACACCCATGCAGAGCACCTTCTTCAATTGGAACTTAATGGTAGCCTTGGTCTCGTTCACCTTGGATTCAAGAGACTCCTGGTGAGTCACGAGAGTGGGGAACTTACCTGCATCATGATAGTAAAATTAGAAAAATACAATAATAGCATCCAAACCACCAATGTCTAATCATAAGGTTCATATCAGACAAGTCATAACAGCTAACCAGTAAATATTATTAACAACTACGATGTAGTAGTACTGTGGTTCAAGTCAGAAATCAAAACTTGCAATTATACAATTATGTGGGCACTTTGCTTTAACCGTAGTCATAAAGAACAATAAGACATAGTACTAAAGAATTGCCATCACATTCGGACCCTTTTTTAAATCAAAATCATCAAACTATTCTACAAGGAATTTTAGTCTGCATACTATGGACATGATCACATGATGAACATTCTAGTTCTAGTAAAACATGAGAGATCACCCCACAAATCATAAGTCACATAAATAACATACGTTGAACTGCTCTACACTTGCAATAGTTAAATGTACTTGCCTGCCTTGTTCAGACCAGGTCCCAAGAGACGTGGAATCTGCTTAATGACTGCTTCTGATGCCAAGAAAGCGTGGTACCTCTTTGCTAGCTTCTTCACCAATTTCTTGTTTTTGTTCAACTTCTTCAGTGCTTCCACATCCATGGACTCGAGGCCGATCTTCTCCGCCTAAAGAAACAATCAAAATCAAATCAAAAACAGCATTTATGGCATAGACTTCCAATGCAAGGAATAGTTCATAAAAGAAGCAATAATTCAAAATAAAAATTAATAGCACTTATAAGTTATAGAAAAAAAGCGATTCAATTCATACTGTAACAGAACGCAAGCCTGGTTGTGCAACAAAAAAAACACTTATACTCAGTACTTACATAAAGAAAAATTCAAATACTATTCACTACCATACCTCCTCAACATGCTGGGCATCTCCAAGCATGCAGATTTTCATTTTTGGCCTCGGAATATGGGGCAACCTAACAGACCCGCTGAAACGCTTGTCCTTTTGGGGGTCATAGTTCTTGAGTCCAATCTGGAGTTCAACAGTCTCTGTAAAGTTTCGCTTCTTCTCCTTGGCATCTGCAACAATCACAGAGATGGCTTCCCTCAGCGCCTCGCTCTGAAGCTTACTGAAATTACAATAAGAGAGACAACATCAGCACATTGAAACAATGTAAGGAGGTTTAAACATCAGACTCAACCATTATACTATTCAATGAAAAGGCTAAACAACATGATCAACCACTATACATTCGATTACAACACCACCAGTGGAAACTGTTCTGGACAGATTATAGAGCTTAATCATAAGCATTGCAACCATAAAAACAGCTTTATCTACAAAAAACTGGACCAAACTAACGGAGAATCTTCCTAAATCATAAGAATACTATTGAGGCATTATAGTTTCCGCCTAATAACCATAAATTAGATCCCTAATCGTGCGTATCCAGAATATACATCGTTGAGGAACAAAGAAATGAAGTACAATAGCTACTAATCAGAAATCGAAAAACTGAATAACCAGAGAAGATGATTCCGTCTAAGCTAAAACTCAATATCAAATACAGAGCATCTGAAATTAAAAAATGGTGAATCAGCTTACCTCATCGTTCACGGTCAATTAGGTTCCGAATCACTACACGAAGAAGATAAAGGACCAAAATTAATCACAGTAATTCAGCTAAAAATTGAAATAGAAGGAGAGAATGAGATACAAATACACGCCAAAACACACGGTGTGGAGAGAAATGGCGTAGCGGCGCACCTGAAGAAAAACCCTAGAAAAAGGGTGGTGAACGGTGGCTGGAATCGACTGAAGGAGAGAGAAGGAGAGCTGCTGTATCAGAAGCATAAATATTGACACAAACCCTAACTAGAATTCTTATTGGGCCGTTTTGGTATATATAAATGGACCTATTTAACTGGGCCGGATCGGGACTCTAAATAATTTATAAATTTAAACAATCTCAATTAATCCTCATGGAGTGCAAAGGTAATTTAATTATCGAAAATTTTGTATCTTACATTGTATCAAAAAATATTGATATGAGAAGATATCATAATGTTATCAAATCAAAAACTTTGGCGTACAAAAGTTTTGGAATGGAGCATATCTAATATTGTTATCGTGACAGATGTTGGGTGTACAATGCTAAAATCTATGAGTAAATTGAATTTTACGATGTACCGATTTCATATACACTAGTATATCAAGGCGAGTGTTATATTGCTAACTTAATGCTTAATTGCTAACTACAACTCAATAATAGCCATTAGATATTCAAATTAAAGGTCTAGATCATTAACCACAAAATATCAATACGATCAATAAAAATCGTCAATAAGGCTATAGGATTAATTCCAATAAAAATCAATAGGGGTATTAATGTCAAGTTAGTTATAACTAACTTTTAAAAGAAATTCCAAAACTTTAAATTCATATAACATATATCAAATTAAAGATAATTTTATAAGGATTCCAACGATATACTACATGCATATGTTCCGACGTCAAAATTTAAAAAAAAAAATCTAGAATTTTCGTATTTTTCGTACACAGGCTAATGTCAATACAGCTAAGATAATATGTCAATATAAAGCATATATAATGTCAATCCTAAATTTGTGTTGACATTCTCAAAACATTGTGTTGATATTTTCGAAACACTATATTGACATTTTCATCCAAAACCCTAATTTGACTTTTTTTAAAAAAAAAAATCGATTTAATTAACAAAAACGAAAATTACACGTGGCAAATTGTAGACCACACGTTTTTTAAAACCATGTGACCTTAAATTAGTTGTAGTTATCAATTAAATGATGAGTTAGCAATTGATCACTCACCAGTATATCAAAATATCATTATACCATATCATTTCTCGGAATTTGTTATATGTATTGTATTTATATGTATGCTATTGTTTCACTTATAATATTAGTCAGTTTATAATGTGTACAGTATGATATATCGCACGTATGACATATATCAATATCCGTATATATCATATCTATATACTTTTATAGACGAAAATTAAAATTGTGAATTTGTATTGTGAGGAACTTTTGAGACAACACTAATTATGTGTCTGATCCCATTAGAGAATATAATTTTCCTTAAATAGAAAGATTTTATTTTTAAGAGATGGACCAAAAGAAAAATAATTTCTATTTTTAGAAAACATATGAAATATAAATTTGACATGATACAAAATTTGACGTACTCCACCTATTGATTTCCATGGCATTCAAGAAAAATGAATTATAATCCGTATATTGTTCAGTGAAATATTTCTCCTCGAGTTAAACCCATGTTCAAAATGAACAGGACACTCAAAAATATAGCACTAGAACTTATCAACTGCAAAGGGAAAGAAAAGAAAAACTGCAACTCCAAATTTGCCAGTAATTCCATGTTAAGAAAACTGCAGGCGCGTTGCAGGAACGAGAAATCGGGTAACAATTATTGAACATCAAAATGCATCTTCTAAGCTATGGAAAAGAAAAGGATGCCATGGCAAATTGTTCATCGCTGTCACTTCACCCTTCGGACTGTCTCTGTCCCAGAACCGAAATATCCTCATAGCGTTTCTGCAATAACGTAAAGAAGAAATTACTACACAGGTTCTTGTCTCATAAATCCTGTATTTAAGCAACTGTTTAATTTTGTGCTTAAAGAGACCTTAGGAAGATATTATGAGTGCAAAGAGCTAAAGTCTACGAAATACTAAATTACAGAACATAAGCTAACGTCGGTTAAGGTTAGCAGCATCTTTAAATGGTCATATAATTCATTCCAGCTCAGTCTTAACCCTAAACCCTAAGACACAGTTTGCATCACGAGGGAAGGCTGATGATACTTCATGACATGTCCCAAGATGAAAGCATAATTGTCGAATATGAAAGCACATCAGTTACAAAAACCATTACATCTTAATCAGAATACTTATTTATACATTTGTGCAAGCAAACTAGAAACATACATAAGCAGGCAAAATCCTTATATATCCTAAAACTTAGCTGGTGTGCATAAAGCTCTCGCTCCACAAAATGACTAGAAGCACAAGTAACCGGTAGCCATAGATATATATATCATATATTCCATATCGAATGCATCTCCATCAACACATATTAGTCGAATCACAATGTCATGAAGAATCATAATGACGGAGGTAGTATTTCTGTAGTGGCACTTACTTCTTAGTTCTTAATGATGCAAGTATGAGAGACAACTTTTAAATTTCAATCTATCCACACCAACTCATATTACTCGAATTCAACCGAAAGATATTCCTATACACAAGAAAAAGGTTACATCACAGATTAATTTAACACACAAATAACCCATACAAATGTTATGATGAATCAGCATCTTCTTAGAAGCACTATCATTTTACTCCATTAACTCTCAAAGACGGTTCCTTAAAAGTAAGAATTTAACTACCATATCACGTTGACAATTCAAAAGGTCAATCAGTCGAACAAACTCCCACATAAACAAGCTCAGTCAACATAATCAACAGAAAAAAAAATGAAGCTACGCGATTAAACCACAACAATCAGCCAATTTTTAGTTTAAATTGAAAAAAAAAATCAGTAAACGCAATACCCCAACGTTGATGTGTTCCCATAGAGCGTGAATTCCACGATCGACGGCCTAAATTAGGGTAGAAAAACAACATATCAGATCAGAAACCCTCAAATCCAGAATAATAAATACGCAATCAAATTGAAGAAGATGATAACCGCCAGAAAAAATCTACAAATTCACACAGATCATCACCAACTTCTCTTATCCGTCTCCCCCAATCCCCACACCAATTACAACGAATTAGTACCAATTTCTCAGATCCAATTCAATCCAGCTACCACAAACACACACAAAATTAACAAAGCTATATTTAAATCTAGATAGAAGATACATACGCGTTCACCGACAAAAGCGCCGACGAGGACGAAGGTGACATAGACCGGAGTGCGGCGCATGACCAATCTATACATGCCCTCCCACGCGCCGCCGCTCTGAAGCTTACTGAAATTACAATAAGAGAGACAACATCAGCACATTGAAACAATGTAAGGAGGTTTAAACATCAGACTCAACCATTATACTATTCAATGAAAAGGCTAAACTACATGATCAACCATTATACTTTCGATTACAACACCACCAGTGGAAACTGTTCTGGACAGATTATAGAGCTTAATCATAAGCATTGCAACCATAAAAACAGCTTTATCTACAAAAAACTGGACCAAACTAACGGAGAATCTTCCTAAATCATAAGAATATTATTGAGGCATTATAGTTTCCGCCTAATAACCATAAATTAGATCCCTAATCGTGCGTATCCAGAATATACATCGTTGAGGAACAAAGAAATGAAGTACAATAGCTACTAATCAGAAATCGAAAAACTGAATAACCAGAGAAGATGATTCCGTCTAAGCTAAAGCTCAATATCAAATACAGAGCATCTGAAATTAAAAAATGGTGAATCAGCTTACCTCATCGTTCACGGTCAATTAGGTTCCGAATCACTACACGAAGAAGATAAAAGACCAAAATTAATAACAGTAATTCAGCTAAAAATTGAAACAGAAAGCGAGAGTGAAATACAAATACATAAACCCTAACTAGAATTCTTATTGGGCCGTTTTGGTAGATATAAAATGAGCTATTTAAGTGGACCGGATTCGGGACTTCAACATCGTAATTAATTAAATTTATAAATTTAATCACTCTCAATTAATCCTCACATGGGTCTACTAGCATCTCCGAGGGGAGAGAAGGTATAGAGAAAAGGTATACGTATTATATATTTACTTTCTTAAGTGAAATATACCCTTCTAAAAAGTAACACACTCCAAAGAGAAAATGTATATAGAAAGGTAAATTATTTTTTAAAAATAAAATAATAGTAAAAAATACATTAAAAAATATAAAATGTGATACCTTCTCAAATACCTTTCCCATTGGAGAAGGGTTTTTCATGGAAAGAAGACAAATATGGTAGTTATAAGATTTTACCTCTCCATCAATGGAGAGGTAAAATACCTCTTTAAAATGGGAAAAAAGATATAATACCTTCTCATATACCTCTCCCATTGGAGAATGATTTTTCATAAAAAAAAGGTAAATGTGGTAGTTATATTAGTTTACTTCTTAATTTACTCTTTGGAGATGCTCTAAGTGTATTTATATTATTGAAAATTTTATATCGTACTATATTGTATAAAAAAATATTGATTTTAGAAAATATCATATTGCTATCGAAACAAAATTTTGGAATGGAGCCTTTCTAATATTGTTAGGGCTCGTTCGCTATTCCTTAAATGGGCAGAATTGGATTGAAAACTTGACAATTATGGCAGTTCGGTGTTCATTAAATCTACTCCGGCCCTCGAAAACTCGCTGGCCCGCACTGTTGCTCCGTTATTTCACATGAATCATTTCTGCTAAAGGAGTTGATATTCATTGGAGCAAGAAATGGTATTGAGTTTACTTCTTTGTCCATGAAAAATCTAATCACCCCTCCCACGAAATTGACGCTCCCCAAAATCACACTCAACTGAACAAGCTGGAGCTCTTTCTCTCTCAAAGCTCTCGGCGACGGTCTTCATCTCGAAGGAGACGGCGATGTGGTTGCAAACCTCGTCGGGGAGGATGGTATCCAGCCCGCGGCGGACGGAGGGCAGAGAGAGAGAGAGAGAGAATTGGGAGATGACTAGAGATAGATGGAGGCTGATGGCAGTTTAGAAACCGCGACTCCGGTTGCCATGCTAGTCGCTGAATTGAGAAGTGAGAGAGAAGGAGATGAGTGTTGAAGACCAAGACGTCACCGGCGCCCTGGGCTTTTAATTCGTCGCCATCTCTTCAAACGTAGTCGGTGTTGTAGTTTCACCCCATTAGAGAGAAATTCCTTAAGCAGAAAGTTCTTATTTTTAGGGATGGACCAAAGAGGAAAGAGTTTCTATTTTTAGAGAATGGAGGAATATATATTTGACATGCTTCAAAATTTGACCTGCTTCGCCTATTGATTGCCATGGCATTCAAGAAAAATAAATTATAATCCGTATATTGTTCAGTGAAATATTTCTCCTCGAGTTAAATCCATGTTCAAAATGAACAGGACACTCAAAAAGATATCACTAGAACTTATCAACTGCAAAGGGAAAGGAAAAAAAAAACTGCAACTCCAAATTTGCCAGTAATTTAGTGTGTTAAAGAAAATTGCAGGCACGTTGCAGGAACAAGAAATAGGGTAACAATTATTGAACATCAATGCATCTTCTAAGCTATGGAAAGAAAAGGATGCCAGGCAAATTGTTCATCGTTGTCACTTCACTCTTCGGACTGTCTCTGTCCCAGAACCGAAATATCCTCATAGCGTTTCTGCAATAACGTAAAGAAGGAATTACCATACAACAGGTTCTGTTCTGCAATAACGTAAAGAAGGAATTACCATACAACAGGTTCTGTCTCATAAATGCTGTATTTAAGCAACTGTTTGATTTCGTGCTTAAAGAGACCTTAGCAAGATATTATGAGAGTGCAACGAGCTAAACTCTACGAAATAAACTACTACAAAACATAAGTTGATGCCAGTTAAGGTTAGCAGCATCTTTAAATGGTAATTCATTCCAGCTCAAATCCTTATCTTTCCTAAAATTTAGCTGGTGTGCATAAAAACTAAAAACACAAGCAAGCAAAATCCTTATCTTTCCTAAAACTAAAAACATAGGGAAGTAAAATCTTTATCTTTCCTAAAACTTAGCTGGTGTGCATAAAAACTAAAAACATAAGCAAGCAAAATCCTTATCTTTCCTAAAACTAAAAACATAAGGAAGTAAAATCTTTATCTTTCCTAAAATTTAGCCGGTGTGCATAAAAACTAAAAACATAAGCAAGCAAAATCCTTATCTTTCCTAAAACTAAAAACATAAGGAAGTAAAATCTTTATCTTTCCTAAAATTTAGCTGGTGTGCATAAAAACTAAAAACATAAGCAAGCAAAATCCTTATCTTTCCTAAAACTAAAAACATAAGGAAGTAACATCTTTATCTTTCCTAAAACTTAGATGGTGTGCATAAAGCTCTTGCTCTACATAATGACTAGAAGGTAGTATATCAACACATATCAGTGGAATCATAATGTTATGAAGAATCATAATGACAGAGGTAGTATATCTGTACTGGCACTTCTTAGTTCTTAATGATAAGTATGTGAGACAACTTTTAAATTTCAATCTATCCACACCAACTCATATTACTCGAATTCAACCGAAAGATATACCTATACACAAGAAAAAGGTTACATCACAGATTAATTTAACACACAAATAAACCATACAAATGTTATGATGAATCAGCATCTTCTTAGAAGCACTGTCATTTTACTCCATTAACTCTCAAAGACAGTTCCTTAAAAGCAAGAATTTAACTACCTTATCACATTGACAATTCAAAAGCTCAATCAGTCGAACAAACTCCCACATAAACAAGCTCAGTCAACATAATCAACAGAAAAAAATGAAGTTAAGCGATTAAACCACAACAATCAGCCAATTTAGTTAAATTGAAAAAAAATCAGTAAAAGCAATACCCCAACGTTGATGTGTTCCCATAGAGCGTGAATTCCACGATCGACGGCCTAATTTAGAGCAGAAAAACAACACATCAGATCAGAAACCCTCAAATCCAGACGGCCTAATTTAGGGCAGAAAAACAACACATCAGATCAGAAACCCTCAAATCCAGAATCATAAACACGCTATCAAATTGAAGAATATGATAATCGCCAGAAAAAATCTATAAATTCACACAGATCATCACCAACTTCTCCTATCCGTCTCCCCCAATCCCCACGCCAATTATAGAATTAGTACTACCAAATTCTCAGATCCAATTCAATCCAGCTACCACAAACACGTAAAAACACACAAACGCACACAAAATTAACAGAGCTATATTTAAATCTAGATAGAAGATACATACGCGTTCACCGACAAAAGCGCCGACGAGGACGAAGGTGACATAGACCGGAGTGCGGCGCATGACCAATCTATACATACCCTCCCACGCGCCGCCGCCCCTCTTCCTAACTACCGGTTCCATTTTCAATCGATGCTTTTTTGCAACAGAAATCAGGCAGCGGGAGAAACTTTCTCTGATCTGTCAATCTCTGCGACGCGATTGAGGAGAAATGGTGAAACTCCGATTTTTGATCGATTCCAATCTTTTCCACACGGGCTTCGACAGTTAGTGGGCCAGGTTTGAAATTAATTTATGGTAATTTATGGTAATTCATTACATAAAATTACTAGTAGTGAGAAAATCAACCAAACCTATAAATGAAAATTAAAGATGCAAGTATTATATCTATTTATATATTTGTGGGATAATAAAATATTTTTATTCATAGATTAAAATTACAATTTAAATTTTGAAATGATAGAGAATAAATATAAATATACTAATAAACATGAAAGAGAAATATAAAAAGAAGCTATGTAAAATAAAAAAACAAAGCTATGAGTATAAAAATAGCCTTCCTACACTGCATAATCTTAGGGTTACTTGCATTGATTTTGAAACAGAGCTATTTACTTCTTTTTCTTGTCCGGATAGGGTGGCTCTTAGCTTTTGTACTATATCTATTTTGGGGACAGATGCAGAATCATTTGGCCACACCTCACAAAAGGAATGAGGACAATGAGAAACTACTACTATAACTATAAATGAAAGTTTACTAAAGAGTGTACACAACAGTTGATATGAAAAAAAAAAAAAAAAAAGAGTTGTTCATCATTCTGTTTAAAACCTGCATCCTTTTCACCCTTTCGAGAAATCACCTGATAGCAGGCTCCATGGTGACCTGAAAGAAAAAGAATGAAGTATAAGTAAATCACCTGATAATACAATCCTCAATTTGGCTAAAAATTAAAGTTGATATGGAGTATGTAAATCATTCAGTTTCGGACAATCATATGACAAGTTAATCTAGAACAATCGAACATCTCATGAACTCACAGTCTCTTATAAGTTAAACTATTTTGTCATTGCACGCTGAATCATGATCGAGTTTACTGAAGTTTGTTTACTAACTTAATATCCACATTTGTCTAATATAACAATGAGATGATGTAAAGAGACGAAAAGGTCTAGCTTGGGTTGATTGTACTTTTGCAGTGTACAAAAGTACAAGTACAATAATGCCTACTTAAATTTTATTTACGCAAAAGTCAAATAATATAGATCATGTAGCTTAACTTTTCAAAATGAAACAAAATCAAAATAAGAATTACATTTAGGAGTGTTGATTTACATAATTTTATTATAATTTTCCAAATAAAATTTATATGTTGTTTATATATGACCATTTTTTTGCAATAGAATTAGAGATCTAATAGTGTTTGTAAGAAATACTTTATTTCAAAACTTATTTAATTTTATTCAATTAACAATTCAAAAATAGTGCGAATAAAATAAAATGGGCCGTGTAAGCCTCTACAGATGAAACAAATATTTCTCTAAAAGTAGTACTAAGATGAAAAAATAATACAGTATATATAATGATGGTAAATTATATAATAGGCCAATGCTGAGCCTCAAATTTTACTTGTATTGTGAATTTTTGCAGAGTACAAATTTTGACCTGCTTCACCTATTGATTGCACATGGCAATAAAGAAAAATAAATGATAATCTGTATATTGTTCAGTGAAATATTTCACCTCGAGTTAAATCCATGTTCAAAATAACCAGGACGCTCAAAAGGACCAAACTTATCAGACTGCAAAGTAAAAGAACAAAAAAAACTTCAACTGCAAAATTGCCAGTAATTTCGGGTTAAAGAAAACTGGCAAGCACATTGCAAGGACGAGAAATAGGGTAACAATTATCAAACATCAAAATGCATCTTCTAAGCTATGCAGAAGAAGAGGATGCCAGGGGCAAATTATTCGTCGTTGTCACTTCACTCTTCGGACTGTCTCTGACCCAGAACCGAAATATCCTCATAGCGTTTCTGAAATAACATAATGAAGAAATTACTACAAACTATACAGAGGTTCTTGTCTCATAGCAAGTTAAAACTATGAGAATGCGGCGCACTAACTATACGAAATAAATTACAGAACAAAAAGTTCATGGAACACAGAAGGAGGGTAGCAGCATCTTTAATGTTCATATAATTCATTTCAGCTCGGCCCCCAGACAATTTGCATCACAAGGGGCCTCTGATGATACTTTATGACACGTCCCAAGATGAAAGCATAATTGCCAAATATGAAGGCATATCGTCACAAAAACCATTACATCTTGATCAGAATACTCATTTTTATATTTGTGCAAGCAAACCAGAAACATAAGCAGGCAAAATCTTATCAGTCCTAAAACTTATCTGGTCTGCATAAAGCTCTCGCTGTACATAATAATGACAATACATCATACCGTTTACTTTAGTGTTTTCAATTCTCATGACACGTTCCTACAACCTGAGGCTTCTACCATTTCCGTTTCTATTTCAACTCCTACGAAAATCTGAAGTTTTGAACTGTACCTTCTTTTTCTGATAAACACCATTACTAAAAACCGATCCTCTTCCAAAATCCCCATTTCATCTCACTATATTGAGCAATCATCATTAACTTGAGCTAGATAAGTCCATGTGAAATAGAATATAATATACAGATGTTCAAGCTTGAAAATGTTGAATGCATAGATATCCTATGCACCAGAAACCTCTTGTACTTCACATTTTCTTATCATTATTAGTATTAAGCAAACTGAGACCTAAAAGGGTTCAAAGGAATATATCCTTAGTGGCACTTCTTAGTTCTTAAAGATGCAAGTAATGAGAGACAACTTTTAATTACAATCCATCCACACACCAACACATTAATCGAATTCAACCGAAAGATATTCATATACACAAGACAAAGGTTACATTCCAGATCAATTTCCCATACAAATGTTATGACGAATCAGCAACTTCTTAGAAGCACTATCAGTCCATCATTTTATTACCTCTCAAAGACAGTTCCTTAAAAGCAAGAATTTAACTACCATATCAAATTGACAATTTTAAATGCTCAATCAGTCGAACAACCCCCACATAACCCAGCTCAATCAACATAAACAACAGAAAAATGAAGTTACGCATTAAACCACAGCAATCAGCTAATTAAGAAAATTCAGTAAAAGCAATACCCCAACGTTGATGTGTTCCCATAGAGCGTGAATTCCACGATCGACGGCCTAATTTAGGGCATAAAAACAACATATCAAATCAGAAACCCTCAAATCCAGAATCACAAGTAAATAATCAAATTGAAGAAGAGGATAACCACCAGAAAACTTGTATAAATTCAAACAGATCATCCCCAACTTCTCTTATCCGTCTCCCCCAATCCCCACACCATTTATAACGAATTGGTACCGAATTTCTTAGATCCAATTCAATCCAGCTACCACAAACACGTAAACACACACAAAATTAACAAAGCTGTATTTAAATCTAGATAGAAGATACGTACGCGTTCACCGACAAAAGCGCCGACGAGGACGAAGGTGACATAGACCGGAGTGCGGCGCATGACCAATCTATACATACCCTCCCACGCGCCGCCGCCCCTCTTCCTAACTACCGGTTCCATTTTCAATCGATGCTTTTTTGCAACAGAAATCAGGCAGCGGGAGAAACTTTCTGTTTGTCAATCTCTTCGATGCGATGGAGGAGAAATGGTGAAACTTCGAATTTTGATCGATTCCATTCTTCCTCACGGGTTTCGAGTTCGTCGGTTTAGTGGGCCGGCCCAATTTGTCGGATATTTTAATAGCTGTGTTTGGGCCCAGCCCATTGCGCATTTTATCATGAGAAAATACTACTCTATTCGATTTAATCGATTAGATAAGATTGAATTTTTATGAATGTTGTTCGATTAGATGGGTATAGCATGTTAATGACATGTACAACGAGCCTTGGCTTTTCCCATGTCACAAAATTAATCTCTGGACCCTAGTAATCATCATTCAGTCTCGACAATGACATGACAAGTTAATCTAGAGCAATCAAACGTCTCATGAACTCACTGTTGTCTCTCGTAAGTTAACAATTTTGACATTGCATGTAGGAGCGTGATTGAGTTGACTACAGTTTGTCTCCTATTATCATCAATGCACATTACGCTTTGTGAACGGAATACTACACCGATGTACGATATCTTGTAATAAAGTGAAATACGAGGAAGTAACGGAGAAACCAGACAGCGCGGCTTGAGTCGCATAGTGAGACTCGTCGTGCTAAGCTGTGGATAAATTCAGATGAAAAAGAGATAAGACTGTGGTTTGAGGTCTCTACATAGCCATAGGAAGATCCAAATTTGTGTACTCTAACAAAGAGATGATGTATAAAGAGACAGAGAAGTCTAGCTCGGGTTGATTGTACTTTTCCGGTGTACAAGTACAGTGAAGCTCACTCACTCTTGATGGCATGGTATATGCGGCGGACAAACAGCAACGACGCTTGAAAACCCACGGCACCCAGCATCAAGAAAAACGCGTAGCAAATGCAGGCGTTGTAGCCGAAGAAGAAGGCCGTCTGCAAGAGGCCAGTCATATTCGAATGCAGGTAGAAGTATATACAGTAGCAGAACATGAAGATAGCTGTTGAGCCACCGCGCATTAGAGACCTACAAATTTGTAAGAGCAATGGCGGTCGTAAGGGAAATGGTAGAAACATGCGAAAATATGCAGTAGATGAAATGCCATAAACGATAAACGATAAGCACATATGGAAGTATCCTTTCAAGAAAAAGGAGAAAACAGTGTAATCGACTATACCTCCAATGCCATTCGTGGTCTTCGGCAGCCAGTTGAAAATATGTCAAACCAACGCTTAAAATAGCAGTGATCAAGATAAGGACTACGAATGTGAAGAATAAAATTCCTGGAGAGCTATAGAGTTTATAGCCCCAGATTGTAGCATAAAAATGGTGTAACTCGAGAGCAATGGCACTGTAAGGTAGAAGACCTGCAAGAAACATTTGGGCTGGGGTCTTCCGGTACCAAGCCAACGAAGGAATCTCCCGTGGACATTTCTTAGTGACGGGTGAGGCCGGGGAAGCAGATTTATAGCGGTGCCCAAACACTCCTCCTAGGGAAAGTAGGGTAACTGATACTAGTATATATACGAGAACAATGACACATATCGTTCCGAGAGGAAGAGCTGCAGTCACCCCGAAAGATGCAGCCAGTAAGTTGAGGATGAATGATGTGAAGAGCAGAGGACCTAAGAACAGTATTCCTACAAAAAGGAGACTTTTTTCCTGCAAAATATATGCATTGGTTTCACATTTTTTATTGGCATTTAACAAAGAATGACTTAATGTGGTAAGGGAAAAGAAAGCATCAATACCCGTCCAGTTTCAGCATACTGACTATAAAATGACGCAGATCTGTAGCCCGCAATTGCTGATGTAAGAATGTAAGAAATGAACACATAACTTGAGAGAGTACCACGGCTATACGGTTGGAAGACTCCCAGAAACGCCAAAATGAATAAAATGAATAACCTGTATGACGGGGACAAATTTGTAACTTGGATGATACAAGAAAAACTAGTACGGAGTAAAGACTAAGCTTAAATGAAATATTGTCAGGGAATACGACGTTAAAAGTACTGTAGCCAAATTACACGATGGTTGCATCATGGAGAAATTCTAAACTAAAAAAGAACCAGCTTGGTATATATGAAGAGCTCTTATATGAATCTAATTATCATTTATTGCGATATCAAGTAGTTTGAAAAGAGACACGGACTCGACTAATTGTGCTTGTGCACTATATGACAACCACCGAATATTATGTTATGATAGATGAGATTAGAAAATTAATGAAAATGGCAGCTTACATTGTCAACAACTGGGTACCACAGCCCAAAACTGCAGAGAACAGTGGTAGACTCGTTGGGCATCTGAACACATCATCGTGAATGTATTTCCAACCAACTTCTTTCTCCTCATCTTCATCTCCAATCGACCATCTGAAATAAATAATAGAGGGCTGATGTCAGAACCAGGTGTGTAACTTCTATGTACGGCGAAACTTACACTGAAATGCAAGCACAAAATTAGGAGCAAAAAGCAACGAGTACCACGGCGCAGAAAGTTACTTTCTTAAGTCATTCTTGACATGCCGCAGCAAAAGCAAAGTAAGTAGTCCCGTGAGCAGTATAACTATGACAATAGAATTAGCGAACGAGAACCAATGACTTTGGTGGATAATATGCAATGAGGAAGCTCTAGCGTATCTCTCCATTCTGTTCTCATATGGCATAGAGGTTCTTTTCCAGGACATAGAATAAGTGAACTCGACTTCAACATCAACAGCTTCTGTTATATCCACCATATGACTTGGCTCGCTGAAGGCATGGATTTCTATGACTTGATGTCCATTGTAAAGAGCATCAAAGTGAACATGGGTAAAGAGTAAAAACTTTTTCCCCTTGTTGTCGGCTTTCCAGCTTTCATCCTCAACTTTGCCGATGTATGCCCAAAGTGGAAGATCATCACAGTACATGTTATAGTAAAAGTCATTAGCGATAGCATCCCTGAATTTTGTTATATCAGCCTTTGTTAGCTTGTTTGGGCAAACAACTGCTTGGGTTGTGTTGACAGCAAATCTCAAATCATATAAAGCATTTGCTAAGCGATCACCACTCAAAACTTCCCCAAAGCTTTCCTTCTTTTGAATCACCTGATCTGCCAATGAGATAAATAGTGAGTTATGAATCTGCTTATAAAGGTACTTCTTAGCAATGGGATCAAATAAACTTGAAAAATGCAAGAAGATCACCTAAAAGAATTTAGTCTGGAAGAGGGAACAAATAATATCTCTTTAAGCATGATTTGAGCAAGATATATTCTTACATTACGGACTGAATATGCTCTCGAGATCTTAATCATGAAAAAGTGGAATCTACTACCATTCAGGAAAAAGAAGAAAATGAACGATCTCTACTCTTGTCTCAAGGAAAACTTAATGCTTCAACTCCAGATATCTTCATCATCTCCATATTTTCATTTTCTTTTTTAAGTTTTTTCTTTGTAGGTGATAATGATCAATATTTCAACTTCGAACTGTATGTATTTGGCTCTTAGCAATGTTCATATACTCCTTAATAAGCAAATGATTACTGATAAGTGATAAACAATTTTCAAAAGAAAGAGAGCAAGACTAAGAATTCTTCTACAATATACATTTACAAGTGTCAAAGCGAACCTGGACGACAGAAGGGCAGCTCGTAATATTCATATGTTTCACTGCAAGCAAGCCAAAAGTAAAAGATATCAGAACAATTTGAATGCAAAAGGATCACATCTACTACAATTATCAGAGTAAACAATAAGGTTTTCTAATCATAACAAAGCATAATCCCAAAAAAAAAACAACCAACATTGATTGTCAAAGCTCCTTACCAACCCCAATTCGATCCAATAGGCACTGGATTTGAATTTAAACTGCTATATTAAGCTCTCAAATAGTAGCTAAATGCTTTGCAAGTAAAACTGAATATTTCATGTTCGGATCTCACTTCCAAACCATGATGAATCAATGCATCATTAATTAAATTTGGGAATAAATAAAAAATCTCAAAAAAGCGCATCAAAAAACAATTAGTCAACGTCGAAAAACCAAACACAGACAAAATGCACTCCCTCTTTAACATCAAGAGATGAATGCTGACGAGTGTCTACCAATATGCATTAAATCAGAGCTCAATGCTAACATTTTACATGAATCGGTACCTAGGGTTGTGAAGGGGGCCGATTTTGTTGACGAAAAGGGGCACGCGATCTCCCTTATTGTAGGTGTTGGCGCAATCAATAGTGATGGGCAATAGGAGCAACAGAGCCGTTACAAAAGCAGATTTCGATATCGCCATTCTGCCGTAATCTCGACGGTTCATTGATTTGAACCCCGACGGCGGAGGCCGGCGGAGGTGGAGCGGCGGAATTGGAGTGATTAGCAACGGTCAACGACGGGAATTGATTTCGGCGATAATTAAGTTTTAACTGCTACAAGTAAATCGCACTTTCTTAATCACGCTTTCAACTTATCTCTCGATATGACTTTAGTTATGTAATTTATTTAAAGGGGAGTGACCAATTGCTAAATAATTATTAATCAAATAGACTAAATCTTAATTATTAGATTAGAAGATATAGTGGTTGAAATAATATCACATAGATTATATTTTTAATTAAAAAAATTAATAAATAAAATTAGAGGATGTTAATGTCAATTCCCTCTCATTAAAATTATCTTAAAACTTTAAATTTTTGTAATTCTCTCGATTTAAATTATTTACTTTTATTTCAAATTTATTTATTTATTTGAATATTTGGATATCGTCGATTTTCTGGCTCGATTCGGATTTTTTGATATTTTGAACTGATTTCGATTATACTTATATGGTGTATTTTAAAGACTCAATTATTGGATTGTTTTCAACGTCGAACTAATTTTAAAGGCCGAACTAAAAACCAAATATCAGTTATCTATTCAATGTCGAAGTATATCATTTGTATGATTTATTTTATCCACTAGATTAGAAAAAGAGATGGCTGAGATTTGGTCTTTAGTTCGGTCTTTAAAATTTGTTCGACATTGAATACAGTCCTTAGTTGTGATATAGGCAGAACTAGGGCTGACAAATCGTGCGTGTCGACACAATAACGACACGAACACGATAACAACAAACACGAACACGACCCGTTAAGAAAACCTCAAACACGAACACGACCCGCTACCCTCAGACACGAACACGACACAAACCCATTAACGAACGAACCACTTCGGATCAACACGACACGATAACAACACGTATTGAAAAATGAGATTGTAAGAGTCATTTAATAAGTAGTGAAAAATAAAAATAATAAGAATTAATAATATTAAAATATTATTTGTTAACGGATAACACGAACGCGACACGAACACGCATTGTTAACGGATAACATGAACCCGACACGAACACGTGTCCTTAATGGGTCGACCCGATAAGGACACGAACCCAATAAGCTCTGACCCACCCTATTAATTTTATGCCGGTTCGTGTCGTGTCAAAAATTGTCAGCCCTAGACAGAACTAATTATTAATACCGAACCGTCAAACTAAAATATAGTAGTTCATTATAAACTAATCATTTTATTAATTTAAGTACACAATTAAATATGAATATAGGAGTACATTTTATTTTATACGTGAAATAATTTGGGTTCACTGAATATGGAATTGGATAGCCCATGTACTAGGTGGTCAGTGATGGGCTTTTCATAACAATGGGCCGTTGAAATAATTTTAAACAGTGGTTCAACAAAAAATTAAATGCTAAATTTTGGGGCATTTGATAAGCAATAGCTGAGAAGAAAATCAAAATTCCATATTTATATCTGTCAAATTTATCTACAACTTTCTTTCATCCAGTCCAATATGATAAATAAAAATAGGATAAGGTAGTTATTAATATTAATAAATAAAACTTTGAAAAGAATAAGTCAATGGATGTACATGAATCATGGCTGCAAATTTATTTATTTGTTCAATGCAGGAATTTAAGTTACTTGAAGCACTAGATAATCATTATTGTGGAGATTAGTTTCTTAATAGTTGACTATAAGCAACATTTATTCTATATTAAGAGGTTTAGATGTCAAAGAAGCTTTCATTAGCATCTCAAGCCACATGTATTTATGATATTAATTATTCTACAAGCAAAGCATAAAGCTCCAGACCCAAGAAGATCACAACCAAAAAAAATCTCATAATTTGTGATTGATTTATGCTGTTTTGATTTTAATGTAATTTCTAAAATAGCACTGCTTTATGCTGTTTTTATCTTATAACTTGGAAATTACAATTGGGGTACATTATATAATAATGAAAGCATTATATATTACAACAAATCTACGTGACCAAATTTTATACAACCAAACACCAGTTTATTTGATAAAAAATAGATTTATTTATGTATTTAATTAAATTATATGGATGCATATATAGTACATGGAAAGTGCATAAAATTGTGACCATATATTTATGATTTGTGTATAATTTTTTTATTTTTTTAAAACTATAAATGTAATTAGTGCATACTTTAATTCAAATTTAAAAAACAATAGAAAGAAAATTCAAATATAAAAATAAAAAACAAGGTTAAAGGCTAATAAAACTTTTTAACTTATCCACTTACTGTATTTTTTATTTGAATATATAATTAATATATCAAATTATTAATATAATCTTATTTTAGTAGTATAAAATTTAGTTATTTATCGTCACTCTATATTATATTATTATTATAAACAAAGGAATAATAGTCAGGCACAAAAATTTAACAAGGATTGATTTATTCTATTAAAATATATATCCAAGAAACATGATTACATAAGACTCGTTTATTATAAAACAAATATTTCAAAGAAGTCATGATTGATACTACTATTTGATAAGAACATTCGTATTTTCAGAAGAAAAAAAGCTACACAAGTTTTCCAAATTCATTTTAACACAGATAATCCAAATGTTTCAACATACTATATGCATGAGACTTTTAATGTGCCAATGTTTATATTTTGTAAAATATTTTTTTGTTGTATATGAATAGTAATGGTGAGTTGAGATGCATGAACACCTACTCCTCATATAGACAATTCCCTACCAAAAGTTTTAATTTATAAGCAATCATTAATAATAGTAATAAGAATAATTGGTAGGGGGAATATTATAGGCAACAGTGGTAGATGAAACAAACACATATTTGTATAAAATATTGTTTAACCAATAATTAATCTCTTCACGAATAGATATGGGTCCATCAACCGATGTCTAATTGTCTCTTCCTTCAAATTATTTTTGTTATCATAAATGTCTTCAAAGCTCTAATAAAATAAAATGATATCCATAACAAATTGTGTAAAATTGGTGGCATGCTAAGCAGTGCAATGGCATGAGATGATACATTGCATTGCACATATATTGAATACAATGGTTATTCTATTTATTTATTTAAATGAAATTAAACTATGATTTAGATGTGGGGTGAATTATAAAATGATCATATAATAATCTCCACTAGCAAAATCTAGAAACTTTATAGCAGTCACACCTAATTCACAAACTAGTGATTTGTCCATTCACAGTGATAGATATTCATAAAAATTATGTCCCATTCCCATAATAGAAATAAAGTCCCTATATTCCCCTTGATATGCAAAGTGACATTTTATATGTTGGTCATATTTAGCTATGTTCTTCAAAAAAACATTATCCAGCCAATATATAAAAATATAGGGAAAATATTTAGGATTGTGCAATTTCAGCTTATTTTAATTAGATTTATGTCTATTTGCCATCCTTGGACATACTTTTATTCATATAAATAGAAATTAAATGTTTGTAAAATAAACCTATATTTACCCAAGTAAAAACAATTAAACTAAATGGCGTAAAGGAATATATTATCTCATCTTAAATGAATGAAATATGATGATCTCTCACCCCAGCCGTGGATTTAAAATATAACAAGAATTCAAAATAAATTCTATTAAGAGAAAAAAGAACCTGATGACAAAGAATGGATGTTGACCTATCAACAAATGGGATAACACCAAACAAATCCATCTCAAGAATTGGATTAATAATAATAACAAGTGGAAGTTTTTATTGGTGATTGTATTTAATTAATTAATTTGTTTTGGTTGAAAGCCCTTTAAGCAACATCTTGCATAATAAATATTGTCAAGTATGTGAGTTGTCAAATTCTGAAAATAGCACATAAAAGTAAACCCTTTCAACATAAAAACATCAAAGATCAAGAAAGCAGCTTTAATATACTTTTTTTTTAATTACCAGAGTATTTGTTAATTCACATCATAACTACTCTACTTGAAATAAGACTACTATTATTTAAAGTGATCTTGATTTTAGACAAATATGACCAAACACAACTTGTGTATAATCTTAAGTTCTCAACCTCAAAAATGTCATTTCTAAATGTGTATTCAACATTGACAATGATGAATGTTCAAACAATTATTGCAATTAGCAAAACTACCTTATAAACTCAACTCAATACTTATCTCTTTCAAAAAAAGATTCAATTTTTCCTTCAAGAAAAGGGCCAATGAAAAAGCCCAGGCAGTTAGAGAGAGAGGATTCTAGTGTTCCTCCCAAAGACCCCACCTTTTTTGTAAGTATTTTATTGAACTAATGTTGTTTTTCAATGCACAAATTTCCTCTTTTTTTAATCTGTTTTAATTTTGATTTTCTGTTGCAAAACCCCACAAAATAAGCCTGGGTTGCCAGGACAAGATTTTCTGTACCCATGGCTTGACTCCCAATTCTGATAGTACTAATTATTACACCCCCACAGAGGAGAGAGTATAAAGTATAGTAGAGAGAGAGAGAGAGAGAGAGAGAGAGAGATTATCAAAGAGAATAATCAGATTGATTTCTTCATAGAGAAGTAGAGAAAAGAAAGCTAGATAGAGACCCTCCAAAAGCTCAAAACTGTAGTAGTAGTAAATCATTTCAAGAGAGAGAGAGAGAGACCTTCTCAATCCCTTTTAGACAAGAAAGCTATGATCTTTTGCTGATCACCTCAAGTGTCCATCTTTCAAGAAAGTGGCCTTCTGTCTTCAAATCCCTCAACACACCAAAACCTCAGAAAAACAAAAACAAAAACAAAAACAAGAAAATCAGCACCTTGAAGAAAAAGAATGGCCTGAAACTGAGTTTGCATGGCGAGTCACAGAGTCGGTGAGCCAGCAGCTTTGTCTGACTCGGGAGCTCCACACCACCACCACCACCACCACCACATCCCCTACGCAGTTCCTCACATGCTCCACCACCCCACCAACTCTAATTTCATGTAAGCCTAAAAAAGATTCGATTTTTCGAACTGGGCTTTCGATTTTCTGACTTGGGTTCCTTTGTTTGACAAGAAATCAAGAAGGGCCAGCTTTTGATTTCGGAGAGCTTGAGGAGGCCATTATTCTGCAAGGGGTTAAGATCAATAATGATGACAAAAAACAACGTATGCTACTTGCTCTCTCCCTCCTCTCTTTTGTTTTTCTTACGTTGCTTTGTGTAACCAACTCCCAAGAGAGAGAGAAAGGGGAGAGAGAGGGTTTGTTTGTGCAAAGGGGGGTTTCTTTTTCTTGCACAGAAATCATTCTTGGACTAGGGATTTGAATGGCGTGTGTTTCAAATATGGAAAAAACCAGACCTGCTTGCATGATTCTTTTACTGACTCCATAACTGCAAAGCAAAAAACCCATACATAAAAGGGGATTAGCCTTACCCTTCTTTTTAAACCAAAGTTTGAAACTTTCAAAAAGCCCAAAACAAAAAATTCCAGAAAAATTTCCTTCTCATGGTAGTATTTTTTTTTCAAATTTCCTATTTTCTGGCTGATTCTTGAAGATTTTGCTTTTGATTTTTGGCAGATTTATACACAGCAATCAGGCCTGCAGCAACTCTGGATATGTTCCCTTCTTGGCCTATGAGATTCCACCAGCATACCACAAGAGTACTCTTCTCTATATTTACCTCTCTCTCTTCATAAACAAAGCTTCATTTCTTGCTCTTCTCCCTCTCTCTCTTGACCACCTTCTGCAGTGTTGTTTAATGTGTTTTTGAGGTTTTTTTTAATACTAATAGAATTCTTTTTTTAGATATTTGGTTGATGGTTGTGATGTGATGATGAAAGCCATTTTGACTAAAAATTTGTGTCATTTAATACAGGGAAGCTCAAAATCAGGAGAGGAGAGTACTGATTCCGGTTCAGCTGTAAACACACTTTCCAACGCCCCAGAGTCTCCTTCAGACCACCGCCAGCCACCCCCTCCGCCGCAGATGGACGCCGCCGGTGGGATTGACAGCCCGAGGATGAGTGGCTCACAGTCACAGCCACCAGCTGCTAAACCAGCCCCAGAAAAGGTCTGCTCCACTTTTCCCCAATTCTTGATTGAATTTCTTCCCATATCTAAAGAAAAAGGTCTCATCTTTATTGCTACTAGTTTGCTATCCTCTCTCTCTGTGTATAATCCCACATAGCTAGCTGCAAGAAAGATTTGTTGGCAAAGGGGAACTGTACCCCCTCATTGCTGAGGAGTTTTTCTGATTTTATTCTGACATATAATAAATCCATCTTTCTTGATCTATTATAATAATATATGCCTGTGTGCCTCAATCTTCAAGACTGCAGTTTTAAGTCCTTGTTCATAATTGCTACTTTTTCCCATCCCAAGAACTGTAGTTTAATTCTTTTTTTCCCTCTCTCTTTCTCTCTCATGTGAGGGATCTTCTTCATAGGATAAAGGGAAAACAAAATCTAAAGAGAATTTGCAGACAGAAACAATAAAAATAATTAACTCACATTTTTTTCTCACAGTGGTCATCTCCATCATTATTATTTTCAAGAACAGTTGTGAAAAATGCCAGCATATCTTCTAATAATAAAAAATTTGAAATCTTTCTGAAGATTCTGCCATTGCTGACACGTTATCTTCCTTCCCCTATTCTCTAACATAGAATAAAAAAATAAAGTTCAAATTTTTGCCTTACAAAATTTGTTTGTTCTAGCTGCTCTTATTGACTCTAGAAAAGTAGAAACGAATTAACCATTGTCTCTCTTGAATTTATTTTTAAAAATAATGCAGAGAAGAGGGCCTGGTTCTAACTCAGACAAAGTGCTTGATGCTAAGGTGATGAAAAGAGCCAAATTATTCACATGCATGCATGAGCTGAAAATTTAGTCTCACTGATTTTCATAATTTCTGCAGTTTTTTCTTACTTCCCAAATTTGAATTCCTTTAAATTATTTATCTTGAGGCTGTGTATTTTTCTTCTTCTTACAGACATTGAGACGTCTAGCCCAAAATAGGGAAGCAGCTAGGAAAAGCAGACTTAGAAAAAAGGTAAGTTGCAAAATTTTTACTCCATTTCCCCCAAAATTGTTTCTTTATAAATATACTCCATATAAATATTGTATATTTTTATGTGTGTGTGTGTACAGGCCTATGTACAGCAGCTAGAATCAAGCAGGATCAGGCTTGCTCAGCTGGAGCAAGACCTTCAGAGGGCAAGGTCACAGGTAACAACAGTAACATTTAATGGGTAGAAACAAAGAACATAAAGAAAATCAAGACATCTAATGTCATAACATAAGTATAAAATAATTGAAGGATGCCAATCCAAAAAAATGTTACAGTAATTAATAATTAGTGTCTAATCCTCTATAATTGATTTTCTTGACTTACTCCCTTTCTCCATCACTATATTCAACAGGGACTTTTCTTAGGAGGAGGTGGGGCTGCAAGTGGGAGTATTAGCTCTGGTATGTGTCTACATTTCTCAATAGTGTTTTTACTAACCTGCCCTCTACATAAATTGAAGACTTCTCCCCCCTTTTCCCATGAATGTTTGATTAGAGTGTGATTTTTTTTGAAGGAGGGAGGAGTTAGTCTTTCCCGTGCTAGTTAATTATTGCATTATTGGATTTGTTTAAACTTAAATGACATTATTAGATTTGTCTGACTTCAATCTAGTTGTGAACAAAAACATCAAAATTGCCAAACCCTTCAGTTTGTAGACATTAGCTAGACTTTTTCTTCCTTCATGGTCTAATTATTGACCATAAAATAGTGGGACTTAATCTTAATCTTCAAAAATCAAAATTTTTGGCTAGATGTTTTGTTCTAATTAGTGAAAAGAGAATTTGAAGCCATATTAGGCTTTTAAACTTTTTTCAACTAAAACAAAAAGAACTTCTATTTTTGACTAGAAGTTTTCTTCTTCTTGAAAGGCATGTCAGATTTTAATTACTGTTTCAGGGGAAAAAAGATTCAAATCAAATATCTGTATGACCAAGGCAGCAATTCTTACCACATGGTCAGCAAGAGTGTCCTTGACATGTGTGTGTGTGTGTGTGTGTGTTTTCCCTTCCCAAATAGCTGGTTCTATCAGTATGAATAATATTTGGAATTTTGGAATCTTTACAGTTCAGTCTTTTGCCTCATCTGTACCCACAGATATTTGAATCCTGGCATCAAGCCTTTGTACATTATGCAAAAAGGCCACTTTATGGTTATGTGGATATGCAAAAAATATAAAATAAAAAATCATACAAAATCAAAACCAAAAAAAGGTGGGAATAAAAAAAATGGTGTAGTAGTTAGTGGTTGTGGCTGTCCTTTTGTGCTTTCTTGAAGTGTGTCTTTAATTTGTGAATGCAACATTCATGGGCCCTCAATGGACTATGTGATTCACATATTATAATCAAATAATGTTATGATTTTTTGTTATAGGTGGAGCAATATTCGATATGGAATATTCTAGATGGCTAGATGATGATCACAGGCACATATCCGAACTCCGAACTGCATTGCAAGCTCACTTATCCGACAGTGACTTGAGGGTTATAGTCGATGGATACATTGCTCACTATGACGAGGTCTTTAGCCTGAAGGGCGCCGCTGCTAAATCTGACGTCTTCCACCTCATCACCGGAATGTGGACTACACCTGCAGAGAGGTGTTTCCTTTGGATGGGCGGTTTCCGGCCATCTGACCTAATCAAGGTTATAGTCCATCACTATACAAGTCATTTGTCATCATCCACATTTTTAACTGTTTAGTAATCATTAAATTTTATTGATTATCAGATGTTGATACCGCAATTAGACCCTTTAACGGAGCAGCAATTCATGGGGATTTGCAGCCTTCAGCATTCCTCACAGCAGGCAGAGGAGGCTCTCTCACAAGGCTTGGACCAGTTGCAGCAATCCTTGGTTGATACCATTGCTAATGGCTCTGTTAACGACAGCATGCATCACATGGCTGTCGCATTGGGAAAGCTCGCCAATCTTGAAGGCTTTGTTCGACAGGTTCATACACCCCCTCCCTCTTCATTTCTTGCATTTAGATCAGTCCTATCATGAAACTATGCAAAAGTAGAATCTGATTTTAATCCCTTACCTAAAGTCATTTAAAAGTTGAGGCTTGCACTTTAGGGACACACTGCGTTGCGGTTTGATGCTAAAATGTAACTTTAATTAGTGAGATAAGTGATAAGTGATTAGAAAGCATATGTCGGAAACTGATGCAACAAGATAAAAGTATCATTCCCATTCCTTTTTGGCTTTACATTCTGCTTTCTCTTTTAAGTGATCTCTCAGCTATACTTTAACAGATTTAGGTATCTTTCCTCGTCAGCGTATACGTGTAACGAAGTAGATTTATCTTCAGACCACATAAAATGGCTCCATTAGATTTACACATACCTAATACCTTCTTTCATCTGTCGAAAAACATCTGAAAATTGTTTATATTTAGGAAAGAAAGTATAAAAATACTTCCTTTTTCATGAAAGCTGCTTTAGCATGATATGACTAATCAGTCCATTTCTGGTGGAACCAATTATAGATGCTCGTTTTCTTGCAACGTCGTTCTTTTAACTCACTGGCTCGTTAAAAGCAAACAAACGATGCCTTGCTGTTAACTGATGATTTCTTAGATGAATATTTGTATAGCAGATCAATACATATATGTGACATTACTATTCTCTCTGTGCCTAAATACGACTCGGTAGTTGAAAAAAATGTTTTCTTGACTTCATTTTGGTGCTGTATTTGCAAAAACACAGGCTGATAATCTAAGGCAACAGACCCTTCATCAGCTGCACCGTTTGTTGACAATCCGGCAAGCTGCACGTTGCTTCCTGGTGATCGGAGAATACTATGGCCGACTACGAGCCCTGAGCTCACTGTGGGCTTCAAGGCCAAGAGAGTAAGATCACTTTTGCTTCAACTCATTACAATTCTTGAATTCCTGTTTATAAAGATGACATTTTTATTTATTCTTGGTAATTATTTTCAGGAGTATGATTGCAGAAGACAATTCTTGCCAAACGACGTCGGATTTGCAGATGGTGCAGGCTTCTCAAAATCAGTTCTCAAACTTCTGATTATCAATATTATTATTATAACCGGTTTTCTTGATGATTAGGTGAAATTTGAGGTTGTTTAGGAGCTACTCTTAGAGAAAATAGGTTTTCCTCCTATAATTTTGATGTAGCTTTACTTTTAATGTCAACATAATACAATGTTCTCTTGTAAATGTATATCGATGTCTATGCAAATTAATTTTCCTTTTCTTATTAATCATTTCAAAATTGTGGGATGAATTTAGTGATGGATGATATAGTCATATAGCGTTGCAAATTCGATAATTTTTTGATGGATTTTTGGAATTTATCGATGCAAATATTCGTCGGTAGCTCATGTTTTATTGTTGTGCCACGTGTGACAAAATCAGAGTATGTCAAATTAAATTAAGCAAATTTGTTGGTTTTTCAAGTGATGAATATAAATTGAGTGCCATTTTGTAATTTGTGCAATAAATAGCTACGTACTATTCAAATATCTTTATGTAGTATAATTCAAAAAAATTTCATTCATTAATTTGTAGTAGTTGTTAGGTGGATGTTTTTTTTAAAGCATAAAAGACGAAGAACGGAAGAAATAAAGGAGGAATTCATGGGGAGGTTATGAAGATTTGTCTTTTATGTAATTGTTTACTTTATCATTTTCCATTCTATGAAATTATATCTTATCCTTTGAAATAAACATTTAATTTCCCCTTCGAGGTCCACAACTATTAAATATAAATATTTAATATGAGCTCTATTGATTTGATTTGTACAAATAAAAAAATTATTGTTGCCCTCTTATTTATCATTTCATTTTATTTAAGTGCTTTTTCTTTTAATTTCTTTTTTAGTTTCTTATTTCATCATTTTGCTTTATTTAAGGCCACTTTATTGTGGTACGACATGAACTTTTTTTTGCAAACACTTGAATTAAGGAGTACTGTACACAATTTATTATTGATTGGACATAAAATTAAATTAACCCTTTTTCTGGAAAAAGAATAGTAGTAAACGTTAGTTGGAAATTGAGAGTTTTAGCGACAAGTATGATTTCCGTATCAAAATTAAATAAAAAATAAAAAATATCACTTTCATTTAAAACGTTAAAAACGAATAAAAAACTATCACAATAAAGTTTGATACCTTTCTTTATTTTATTAATTTACAATCGAACTACATCAACTAACCATATAAATATAACTTGATTCGCTGATTAAATCTTCATAGCGATTTTAAAATCCCCATTTTTCAATTCAATATGGCCCACATTAACCAAAATATAAACAATTAATTAGTTGTAAAAGGCTAAAGATTTTGTCTTTTTTCGAATGCTTTTGGGAATTAAGTTAGTTTATTGGGCACACAAGATGACCTAATTATCACATTAATTTAATTAAGACGTCCTTTTACAAATTAGGTTTTTTGCAATCAAGTGTGGCCACACAAATTTTAAATATGATAAGATTATATATTTCATAAAGTTGTAAGGTGAAAAGGGTTTATTTGCTAACTGATTTTAATTAGTTGCGTGACATGATTCTCAGTGCTTAAAAAAAGTTATTCGTGATTGGGAAAGTCGATAACATACTTTATTACTTAACAAAGTACTATAAATTACACTTGTTTCAATTTATAATTTAACTAATCGTGTTTTAAATCAATAATAATAATTAATGTATTGATAATAATGATTATAACAACAACTATTCGAACAGTTTGCGTTGTTAGACTCTAAACACATGATTGAAACAAATATACTATATTAATGCTTGATTATATCAAACGAAATCCAACTACTAGTTTATAAATCAAACATAAAAAATACTCCTCCGTCCCGCTTTAGCAATCCCATTGATTTTTCTGCTCTCTTTTTATAAAAATGATAAAAAATAGTTAAAGAGGAGAAATGGTAAATTAAGAGAGAGAATAATATAGAGAAAAATCTTATCTACATTATTGTCTTTCTTACTTTACCATTTCTCCATTTTAACTATCATTTTTATAAAAAGATGACAGAAAAGTCAATGGGACTACTAAAATGGGACGGAGGGAGTAATTAATGATCAAGTAGAATGTAATTAATCTGCTAATCATTGACATTAAAACTATTTATTTTTGCCGACATAGGATATTATAGTAAGGACGATGTAACAATCACAAAGGTTTGACTTTTTTTAGTGATATTTTTATATTTTGCATTATAAATTGTATCTTCAACATCTTTAATTTTCATCTAGATTTATGTTTACGTAAGTTTTATAAATTATTTTAACATGTGCTTAGTCAAATTAAGATTAGCATGCTTGGAACAATTATTAATATAGTATGAATATATTAATTTGTGAAACTGTCTCTAGAAGGGGAAATTGTAAGTAGCTGAAAATTAAGTATACTACTAATAACTAATAGTATTATACATATGCATATTTTCACTTTTATTCAATAAAATTTGAAAGGAAACGAAATTGATATAATGATAATAATGTAGGTTAGTCATTAAAAAGGTAACTTAATCAAATTTGAATTTTCCCATAGTCAATTTGGAGTTCACAATTTGGGCCATAAAATTTAATTTTAAGGAATGATTGTTCTTATAAAAGCCTCATAAAATATTAGTGGACTGATTCAATTATTGGACATGGAATAATGTTTATTTTTGGATTTAAATTTCATTTACTTTAGTAAATGTAGCCTAAGCCCACTAGGAACCAGTTAGAGCTTATTAATCTGATGAGAACCTACATTATTATGAATTAAAAAATGTACTGAAAAATAATGATATAAAGTGAACTGAGAGCAATTGCGGATCTATGTAGAGTCGGAGTCGATCGACCTTTGGAGCTGCTACCGATCCCACAGTGTGATAGTTCCACCGATTCACTTATGTATTCGTCTGCATCCATTGCTAGCGACACCCGACGCCCTATTTGCGTTTTGATATCAGTAGCGACCTTTTTATCCCGGACCCCACAAATTCAGTGTTCCTTATCACTCAATCATTTATTGACTATGGGTTAAAATCTTGCAAGCAACAATATGTATGCTACCAAGTTAAGTATTTATAATATAGTACTCCCAGTGGGCCAAGGCCCAATATACCATGGGCTGATAAACATGCAGAGGTTCAATGAGTTTTCACATCAGCGTTAGCATAATAGAATTACACATACTTTTAGGAATATTTAGGATTTATTTTCATTTTTTTAATTTACGAAATTTTTTGATATCGATTTATTTTATAGTCAATTTTGGGTAAGGGAAATTTTTTAATTTTGCTTATTTGCCAAAAAGTATGATTTTCAATATGGATTTGAACTTAAAAGGTTTTGATTAAATTGCCAAAAAATAAAGAAATATAAAAAATAACATATCTAAAGAACTAAATACTAGTATAAAATAGTAAAGTTAGTGACAAACTATGCCTTGCACACTTTAGCTCATACAAATATATAAAGCAAATTTTTTTTAATCTAAATCCACTATATAGAATAAATTCTCTATCCACAACCTATTTAGTGGATTCAACACCAACAATTGCAACTCCATTCACAACCAAATGTTTCTTGAAACAAATAGAATACCAATACTTCAATCTACTTTGCAAGATCATCACTTTTGTGATGAACAAGAATAAAAATAAAAAATAAAAAATTTCAACCAAACTACTAGCATTGAGGTCTATACATTTGAGGAGGATCTTCTCCAAGAACAAGAGACCTCAAGATGGCTTCACACACATCAGAATCATAAACCAGCAGATGCCCTCCATCCGGGACCTCGTGATACCGAATCCAAGGCAGTTTCCCAGAGACGTGCCTCTGCAGCTGGACCGGCACCACCTTGTCCTCGTGCCCCTGCCATATGTGCACCGCGGTTTCCCTCTGAGGGTACGGATTGCACAGCTCCAGCGGGTCGAAGTCCCACTTACCAAACGCCACCACAAAGTCACGTCGTAGGGAATCGAACACTGTCCTATTCCTTACCTTGTTCTGCACATGTGCAAAACACACATGATTAGGACAGTTTATGTTGATTTCTTGTATGAATTAGTGTTTTCACCTGACTAAGCAATTGGTAACCCGGTGTGATCTTGAGCACTTCTATGTCCTTTCGACTGAAGAATGCAGGGTTCCTATCAAGAACGGTCGATGATGGGAAGAGCTTCTGTGTCAGCCACCAATACAGCAATCGTGGAGCGTGGCTTGCAACGAAAACAGCCCAATGGGAAAGGCCCTTCCGATAGTCATCCTTCGTTAGTTCACTCGGAAGAGAAGGCCATTTGTAGTTTATGTATGGAACTACTAATGCAACACCAGCTAGCCTAAATTTAAAATCATAACAAAGAAACCAACATTCTTGAATAGCCCAAACATCAATCAACAAAAGACAATTTATTCGGATCAAACGACTATATACCTGTTTGGTGTTCGTCTGAGGCAACCCCAGACGGGGTAGCACCCCAATGACACACCAAGCACGAAAAACTTTGATCCCAGCTGCAACTTATCAGCTAGCTCCTCAATGTCGGATGCTTCACTTTTTAAGGATCTCTTCGGATTGGGATCGCTTTCGCCATATCCAGCCCGGTCGAACAACAGAAGACATATCTTCAACTCCTCAAGAAAATCCTAGAGGCTAAAGTCACATCAGCAACTTCTCAATGAACAACACCAAACACTAATCCTACCACAAACAGAACCAAAGCCAAAAATTCAAGTAAATTAAATTCAGATCAAGAAACCAAGATTCAATCTTTACAACAACACGAGCAAGACATCCAACAATCACAAACTACAACTGAACATAAAGCCATCAAACCCTAGTTTCACAATGAAGAAATAAAAAATTTACTAAAAGGGGGTAAATTAAAATTACCATACCTGGGAAGCCATAAAGTTCATTTCTTTAGAGCTACCAAATCCATGAACAACAATAACTGTGTAATTGGACTTATTCATGGGGACTCCTCTCTCTGTGTAAGCCAAGAATCTGCCATCACTGAGCCTGATTCCTTTTGAGCCGCAAATTTCAACATCAATGGATGAAGATTCAGCAGTTTCAGCAGGAGGGGCAGGAAGAGTGGGCTGCTTCGATATCCCCAAACAACGCATCATCATAACAGCCACTTTCTTGAAAACCATTGCTGCAGATAAAGCCCCAAAGGAAGGGGAAAAAAATTGAATCTTGAACTGAAATGAATGCTTAAAAGTAGAGATGTGTGTGATTGAAGAATGAGATTCTTGATGCTGGCATACCTTAGAGATGGTGTGATCTTCACAGATTCTTGTGGATTACTGTATTTATTAGCTTCTGTATTGTTTTCGGACAGAGATGTTGACTTCCTGGTTACAGAGTTGTCTGAAAATGTAGATTGTGCCGACAATAGCTTCCACTTTGAGCATATAAAAATGCTGTCGGATCACAGTTTTTGTGTAAAGATTGATTCTTGGAGGAGTTCTATCAACTATTGCATCTAAGATTTGATGAGAAGTGTGAGATGAAATTCAGTTAACTTCAAAGGAATGGTGGCGGCCCATACTCATCTGTAAATTCTTCTCTTTCTCTCTCTGTCTGTCTGTATTATTGATTTAATACAAGTGGATTAGAGAAATGAGAGTGATTACTTAAGGGCATCCTCGGATAATTTTGGAGTATTAATGGTTGAAAAAGAAGAAGAAGAAATATTAGAATATTTATTTGTTTATATTTCTAGGCAATCAATCTTGAAAATTCAGCCAGTTTAGATTCTTCTTTGTTTCAAGTTTTTTTTTTGTTTTAAAAAAAAACTTTTAGTTCAATATCATTAACTTTGATAGTGAATAATGTGTATTTTAATTCTATTACAGTATGTAAATTAAATAAAAATACTAGTTAAAATATTATTTATTGAATATCAATAAATAGGAGAACAAAATATGGGAGGGAAAATGGTGAGCTATATTACTAATAAAGATAGGAAAGACTAATTTTATAGATGAAAAAACTAGTAGTAGTACCTTAATTATGAAGTTAGTGAATTTTTGTGTGTGAAATCAAGATGGGGATATTTTCTATTAAACCGGTCAACAGAAATGATTTGAAAAAAAAAGTACAATGAATAAAATAAAACTGGCCTATCTGGAAATAGGAGTAGTGATTAATTATACATGACTTCTGCTACATAATCAATCATCACACCAATGCCAACTATATAATCTCATTAATAATTAGATTATATACAAAGTGACAAACAACACAATATTTATACTCTACTTTTTATAGTTTACAGTTCAGAATTAGGATTTTAATGTAATTTCAATTTTTTGTATTGTTAGTGTCGTTTATCAAAGTTTTTCGTTTTTTTTACTATTACTATTCTCACATAGGATTTGTTATTTCATAGCTGTAGTTTTCTAGTTACTTTTTTATGTATGAATATAGGTATCATTAATTTCTCTACCATTTTTCTATATCTAGAAACATAAAGTTCCGTATCAGAATTTACTTTTACTTATTTATGAGTAGATTTTGTCACTGGTATCTAAAAATGTAGGTAGATCTCATTTTACATCTTGTACATCTCTTAAAATAGATAACGACAAATGTTTCCCAATTTATTAATCAGTGACATTAATAAACTATCAACATTTACTTGTATCATACTACACTCTTTCACAGTCAAATTCAATTGGAGTTGGATCTAAGTATATTCTTTACATATTTACTCAAAACTCAGATCTTATTTATAGAATTATTCCCATGTCTAAGAATATTCTTTGTGTGCCATTTTCCCAAGCCACAAGTTATAACACAGACAAAATAATTGAATCAAATTTATACTCCACTACTATTCACTTATTACATCATGTCAAAGTTTTTAAGTTAGATCTTAAATGCCTACAGTTTTAGTATACAGTCTAATTGAGAATTCTATCCTCAGTAAAAGCATCGTATTTGAATAGTAACTTATATTTCCATTTAAGATTATTACAGTATAATTTTGTTGTAATAATTCATTATATCAATGCAATGAAAATACATGTAGATAATAAGATTTAAGTAATGGGATTTAATATTTCCTAAAATGGGCCTTCTATGTAATATTTGACCCTAACAATACTCATAATGGGCTCTATCGAAGTCCATTACGTGATTTCATTGAAATACTTATGAGGGAGATGATTTTGAACTATGAAATTTATTTTTGTAAATTTTTGCAACAACTACTTCACACTGCACAAAATAGTTAAGAATAAATATTTTTTTTATAAATTTTATAAAAAAAATGGCCGTTTATGAATTTACAACGCTCGCTTATTTAGGAGTAGTACTATATATGTAAATCTATCGTAGAGTGGAAGTACATAATTTATAGATAGGCCGCTGATTGAACTCTACACATAGGTAGATATCCTTGGAAAAATCGACACGTCAAACATTGTTATCATAAAAGAAGAAAAAATTGTACTCCGATTCTTTATAGTTGAGTCATTTTATCATTTCGGAAAGTTTCTTTATAGTTGAGTCGTTTTCTTATATGGTAACTTTTTCCCTTCTCTTACTTTATTCTCTCTATTTTATTCACTTTATACTTTAATATCTCTACCTTTTTTTTCCTTTTACTTTTTTATCTATTTATTTAATACACTCAACATTCAATTATAAAACTCTGTGTCAAAAAGTTTTGCTTCAACTACGAAGAAACGGATGGAGTAATTTCCAACCTAATTATTACTCCCACAAAAAAATGTTGAGTGTACATCAACATGGTACACTTTGGGTCACTTTTCCATGCACGCTCATTTTAATTCCACGGTTAATTCACCGAACTCGATAGTTGCATACACACAAATCACCACAACTTGCTTCATTAATTAGAAAAAGTATATATATTCTATTCGTCCAACAAAAGTAAAAAAGTACATACAAATTTTAATAAAAGTGATCAAAATATTAAGCAGATAAAATATTCATCATAAAGATAGTTTTAATAATAATAAAAAATATTGTAATAAAAGAAAGTAGTGGATCAATATAAAAGATAAATAAATTGATATATCGAAAGGTACTAGTAATATTTCGTACTAATATATGTATATAAGTGTAAATGAATTAGTTGTCGAGGAGTACCAAAATGTATATAAATGTAAATAAATTTTAGCAGTGGCTTATTAAAATTTTTCATTGTAAATATTAATATAGTACTATATTATATAAGGGAGTGTTAGGGTGCCACCACCTCTTAAAATAACATCATACCACCATTTCTAGCCAATCATTTGTACACGTGGACGAATAATAAGCTGCCACGTGGCAAAAAAAAAAAAAAAAAAAATCTGAAAAAAACGGCCAGCAATATGTTGTACACTATACAACAACTTTTCTTGGCCAGCAATATCCAACACACTATACAGCAATCTATAGATTGTTGTGTAGCGTTTTCAATATTGTTGTGTAGCGTTTATAATTTTGCTGTATAAGTGGTGTCACGGTGTCACTTTAAGAAGAATTGTCATTTTAACACAAACCTATTATATATATATTATAAAAAATCCGAATAACAATAATAAAATTGTATAAATATTTAATACATAAAGTGCCAACATAAATATAATTCAAATCCAATTCAACTTTTTACATATTTTCCAGTAATTCAACAATTCTACCACTTAAGAGAAGATAGAAGATGAATAACCTTCGCATTTAAAGAAAAAAAAACCATTTCTATACAAGCAAAATTTTACTAAATTAATTAAAAATGTAAACTTTACTCCTAGAATGTAGTTTTTTTTTCCTATCAAGAATATCACAATGTACGTTCATTTTATATAAGAAATTAAAATTATGAAAACTACACAAGAAAACTTTTCAATATTTGGATAAACCACAAAATTAATCTTGCGAATATAATACAGTAACTATGACAAAAGAAAAAGGGAAAAATGGACTCACCAATTAAAGTGGTAAAGAAGAACATTAAAAACGTTTGTTGAATAAAATTTGTGGAAACGATTTTAAATTTAAGTATTGTGAAATGTGGAACACGTTTCAATAGGGATAAGGGATTGCCTTCTCAGACTTTATTATTACTCCCTCCATCCCACAAATATTGTCCCATTTTTCCATTTCCGTGTGTCCCACAAAGTTTGTCCTATTTCACTTTTATCATTTTTAGTAATGGACCTCATATTCCACCAACTCATATCTACTCACATTTTATTATAAAACTAATACTTTAAAAGTAGAACCCACATCCCACCAACTTTTTCAACTCACTTTTAATTACATTTC
The DNA here is from genome assembly GCF_029641045.1 of Salvia hispanica. Classification (NCBI taxonomy): domain Eukaryota; kingdom Viridiplantae; phylum Streptophyta; class Magnoliopsida; order Lamiales; family Lamiaceae; genus Salvia; species Salvia hispanica. Next base: position 3,173,573 of record NC_142696.1, read on the forward strand.
TTAAAACCCGTGTCGGATCAAAGTGGGACTATCTTTGTGGGACGAAGAGAGTATTATAGTAGTACTATTCATTAAACAGGTTTGGTAGGGGCTTAAAAAGTCCCTCTCCTCATGCGTGTATGTCCACCACTGTTTATAGGGGTAAAGTGTGATTTAACTATTTAAAAAGTTCATACTTTTCGAGAAAACTACACAGGAGTATGACTTTTTCCGAAAAGATTTGTACATGTTTTTAATTTATTTAATTTCCAAAGAAGAAAAATATAATTTGTGCAAGTGCTTATACTTGTGAAATCAAACCAATATTTACAAGTACTCCATAAACCAATATATAATCAGTTCTCTCCAAAAAGAGATTTACAGAAATTTCATGACAGAAGATGTCATTTTCGTCATTTTTAACGGGCGGTGCATATAAGGGATTCCGGCCTTCACTCGGCCGAAAAGCAGCAACCGACCCCAATAGCCCAGGAACAAGGAGTACGGACGTCCAAAGCGGGCTACGAGACGTCCGGCCAAGTAAAAGGATTATGGAGTAGTAATATTTTATTTAGATTATAGTTTTCGAAATCCTAGCACCTACCCTTGGATGTTCTACTATCGTGATTAAGGATGTCAATCGGGCCATCCCACCAGGTTTCGGGTCAATCGGGTGCGGACTAATCGGGCTGTGATTTTTTCAGGTTATAAAAGTTCAACCCTAACCCTAAAAGCTCGGGTTTCGTGCTAGCCCGCTAATCGGGTTGCTACCGATAAAATTAACATGCATTCAATCCAATAAATAATGACGAAAATTAGTTATATTTATAAAATGTAATATATTTAATTATGATAAATTTGAGATATTATGCTTAAACTCAAACATAAACATGATTAAATACTAATATTTGAGATTTATGCAAAATAAAACATAACCATAAAAAAAATTTAAAGCATGTTTTAGAAATTTAAATATATTTTTAGTGAATTTGAAGTTTCTAATTTATATATCTATTATTATTTTAATAAAAATTTAATATATAATTTATATATTTAATATATAAAATTGAAAGTTATGTTTTCAGTAATCTATATTATAAAATAACCAATGAAGTGTCGAATTAGAGTCAAACTAATAGAACGATAGAAATTTTATCGGGTTTTCGGGTCTGGCCCTAACGGGTTGCGGGTTAATCGGGTGCGTGATAATCGGGCTGTAATTTTATCGGGCTAGAAATTTTCAGCCTAAATTTTACGGGCTATTCGGATCGACCCACTGATTTCAGGCTACATTGACATTCCCAATCGTGATTGGCTTGAGTGCTCTATTATCAATCACACAAAAAATGAAATGAATAGTTAAATTAGGTGCATGTGAATGGTGCAGTTTTGGGCCCAATGGTTTCGTTTCAAGATTTGACAAGTTAATAACCGTTGTTCACTAGTTCTTGTACTACTATTTATTTTTGTAATTGTACTTGATATGGCTACCTTTATAAATGATGGAAAATTGAAAATGAGGTGTAATGAACTTCATAAATATATTATCGATACCAGAATGTGACATATAGTACTTTAGAATTTAAATTGATAAAACGTTTTCAATTAGTATATTGAAGTTTGAAAAGCCAGAATGTGACATATACTAGTACTTTTAAGTCCTCCCCAACTCATTTTTTTTATTGAATTTTCTACTATAATTTTTTTTTAAAATTTCAAAATAAATACTTAGTCCTTCCCAAACTAATGCTGCTACAGAGTAAGTAACTAGAAGTTGAATGTGAAAATGGGCTGAAATTAAACTTCAAAAAAGAGTAACAATGGCTACTCTCGTATTTAGGAAAGAAGAAGACGTATTTGGGGAAGAAGACTAACTAAAACCAAAATATTAAATAATACTATGCGCATAGAGATTTTTTCCACTCTTGTTTTCATGGAGTATATATATTTGGCCAGACGGGACATGAAATATATTTTTTGGTAACTAATACTGGAGTAGGTAATTTCACTTTTCTCTTCTTTTTATATTCTTTCTCATCTAGTTATGGAAAAATTAAGATGTAAAATATTTATGTACTTATATACTAATGTGATTGTAATTTTTTACATAAATTTTTTCATATATAAATCAACATAAATAGAATTTGTTTTAGGTATAATATAGTATTATTTTTATAATACTATTTTTTTTAAAAAACAATCAGTTTTTTCTAGTTTTTCAATTTTTTAATTTCCGAATGAACCCAAAAAACCGAATTAGCCAAAAGTTTAAATCTGAATCGAAAAATTGAAAAAAACAAACTGAATTTTAAATTTCAATTTGGTTTGATCCAGATCAAATATCAGTTTTCGATTATTTTACTTACCTCTAAGTACAACTCCTACTAGAAAAATTTTCTTTTGATGGCTCATCATGCTTTTCTTTTATTCTTTTGAAGGGTCTTCATGATTTATTAGACTAATATAATTGTCTATACATGGCAAAACTTGAATGGTGATTGGTGAATCAAACATCACTTATACATCTGTTGTATAGAGTAATCATGATTGAAGTTTTAATTGGGCCATAAAGATACTTTTGAAATATTACTGTATACACAATATAAAAACATACAATCATAAGATGACAAACATAGGTATACAAGCTAGCCAACTCTTGGAGAATTTTGACATGATAGTAAAATATAGTGGCTAAACAATATTAGTAACTACACATACGTTTGATATTCGTCCCCAAATACCAAACTCATTCACAATGACATACAAAGAAGATCATTATAGTGGCAACGGGAGGCCGGTGAGACGCATATTACATCTTATGGGAAGGTGTAGTAGTTTTGGTGTGGGTGCAAGTTTGATATAATTGGTGGTGTGTAGTGGTGAGTTTGAGTAGGAGAGGGTGTGGATGCGAGCGGAAACCTTGGACTTGTCGTTGTTTTTGAGCGCGGGAACAACACTAGGAGCGGTAAATGGGAAGGGTTTGCAATGAGTAATGGGAAGGTAAATGGATTTGTTTATATCTTGCATCAGTGAAGTCTCACTGTCAAAGAGATTGGCTGAGTTGAAGAACATCTCAAACACCTTCATGCAATATAAATGTGTTTGCTTGCAAGATTTACTCATCATTTCTTGATCAATTTTGTCTGAGAACACAAGCTGCACCAATTCTTTCTTTTTCAGCTCCAGCATCTCTTTCACATGCGCCACCGATTCTTCGATGCCACTCTCGGGATTTTGCTGCCAGTGGAGCATCACCATGTTCATTTTTCCATCTACCACTTCTTTCTGCATATGTTCATTAAAATTATTAAAAAAAGAGATCATCCTGTTAATTAGTACTAATGTATATATGTGAATAATATTTACTTGATAACTCTGCATGTCGTTTGATAAACGAGCGATGGCCATGAGCAATTTGGTGATGTTTTGGTATTGAAGAGGGTTTGCATTTGGGTTGAAGAAATTAGGGGTGGCTGGAAGAGTTATTGTGTGTGCTGCGATCGACAGCATCCCGGTTTCTAGGTATTCATCCATGCATGGTGTGTACCCTGTTAGACTCCATTTTCTCTCCACCATCCACGACATGAAGCAATCACGCCACTACGACATATATATAAACAGCAGAGTGTTACTCATATAAGCAATAGACATACTCGAAAGTAAATTAAAATTCTTGTGTTACACCAAACTTACAAGTTGTTGCAACTTGGGCACTACCGTGCTTCCTTCTTGAGGCTCGCATATTGTAACAATGTCATTCACAAACTCATCTACCGCCTCAAAGATCGTCTTGCTATGGCCCTCTAATCCATTGCCCTCCCATCTACAAGTTATATGTAATTATTCTCACGCAATTCATGAGTACAGAGTGCGTGCACATAGAGCACTTGTGATGCTAATGCTTGATTAGTATGGTTATTGAGTGCAATTAACCTTTGAACTGCATCAGTCAAAATTTCCAAGTCAGGCAAGGAACCTTCCATGTCATAAAAGTCATCAGCAACTGTCACAATGATGGCAGCCTTTGCAATAATCAACCTCATAACTGAATTGTGAGGAAAGAGAGAGCAAGAAGCAATTGCAAAATAGGTATAAACTGTCTTCTCCCTTCCAAATCCCATCTCACTAAGTCTCCATTTCTTTGCCCACCTAAATATATATGCAAGCATATGTTTCTCATTAACTAATAGTCAAATTGAAATGAATCTCATCGATATATATATACGAATTAACGTGACTAACCCTTTAAGCTCCTCTAATTCACGCATGTATATTGACTGCATAAACTCAAAATTTTCAACAGCCAGCTGCCTCAAGTTAGTGTTCTCAAGGCAGGACAACCTGTTTATAATAAAAGTAGGTAACATTATTATAACTTACAGATATTAAGTGGAGTAACAATTTATGAGTGATGAAAATAGATACCTGTAGAAAGAGGCCTTCCCAATCCATAAAGGGCTGCTTTTGTTTTCCTCAATCCACTTCCTATGATAGAGACGGTCAAGACGAGCAGTCCATGGAACATCCACCTCATACTTGATCTACTCGAATAAATTGAGATGAAGCAACAAAATATATAATGAATTAACTGCATCTTTATATATATTATAAGTACGTACCATATTTTGAAGGCCTTTTGAAATTAACAAGTTATAATCTCTATGCCTGGTCTTGGAACTTTGGAGCAATTTAGTAGCAAATTTTCTTGCTTCATCTAATTGGTGCTCTCCAGGATATGCTAAATCTGTTGCTCTGTAAACACTGTACATTGCGGTGATGAAGTGTTGGCTGTTTTGTTCCATATACTCCATTGTTTCCGGTTGATGCACAAACCAGCAGAAGCTGTCTGCTTACGTACGTACACAAGGAATTAATATGAAAATAATTAATAAAAATATATACCGATTGAAATTCAAGTGCTGATTCATTAAGGTAAAGTACCTGGATCAACGTCGTGTCCATGCATCCGGAGAAGGCGGAAAGCCATTGCGTCTTTGAATAACTTCAACGGGAAACTGCTGTTCGAGTCTGATTTTGTATTCTGCTGACTCCTGAACAAACGCATATCAATACGATGATTTAGTTAATTTATCATTTACTATAATGTTCGATTTGTAAGACAAGATGGTAGTTATGTTAAAATGGGATTATTACCTATAGATTTGAGCAAGAAGCAATTCAATATCTTGATGAAAATGTGGAGCTAGGCCAAGTCCTTGCACGTGGTCCACCAAGGATAGTTTTATCAAGTCTCCATCCATAGGATATATTGCAGGTACTGCAATGTCATTACTTTTCTTTTTAATTAATTACTCAAAATATTTTTATAGAGATACTAATATTACTGAATTACTAGATTAAATAAAGTACCTCCATTGGGAAATTTGTGAAGGAGTGATTGCAGATATTTGAGACAGTCCATATTCTGGGTGGACATAAAGGCTTGAGCAGCGGCGGCCGGCGACTGAAACAGCGAGCCATCGCTGCTCAAGTATCGCTTCACCGTTTCTTCACTGTCAAAATGGTAAGTAGATGGTAATGTCTCCAAGTATGAGAGGAGTGGCAGAAAACAACGCCGTTCCTCGTCTCCAACCAGCTCTTCCCTGCAATTCCACCCATTTTTAAGTTTTAGTCAAAAATTAGCTAGCTACCAATCTCATTTTATTCAATTCAAGCATGCATTTTACTCCCTCCGTCCCAATAAATATGAAACGCTTTCTTTTCAGCACAGGATTTTATGTAGTGTTGTTTTGTGAGTTAAAAAGAGAAAGTAAAGTAAAAGAGAGGGAAAAGTAGAGATAAAGTTATTTCTATTTTAAGAAATGTTTCATTTTTAATGGGACAGTTCAAAAAGGAAAACGTTTAATTTCTAGTGGGACAGAGGGAGTATTATTTATACGTACGTTTCAAGAATATGTTGGCGCCTGACGAAAATGTGAGCTATGGCTGTGACCAATCCGCGAGGGAAAACAAGAGGAAGCGCGTGCGCCTCCGCCAGCTCAACCATAGCCGGAAAAGTCAGCACGAACCACCGCGGCAAGTTCTGATAGTTTATCTTGAGAAGTATCTCCGCCTTCGACTCAATAAACCTCAGCCCTGCATGAATACATATATATATATATATATATATAAGTGTCACAAACTAATTAACTAACTAACTAACTAACTATATCAATATATAGGAATGAAATACTTATATAGGAATGAAATCCTCATATAATAGTAGTACCTGATTCAATATTTGGATGGGCAGGGTCCCACATTTTGAGAGCAATCAAGCAAGCAAGAGTAGAGGGGAGAGCATCAATGGTAGGAATTCCTTCTTCATTGGTTTCTCCCCAAAACCCACCATCTTTTTGGTTTTGAATTATCCAGTTCAAGCAGTTGGAAAACATGGGAATTTTGTGATTATTTTGGTGGGGAATCATGGCAAGCCAAGCAGTGTCATAGGCTGAGGGGGACACAAATGCATCACTATGGCTATGGAGCTTACAAAAAATTTCATTTTTCACTTGGCTAACAAGGGACTCGATTGACTCCATTATTATCAGAAATGTTTTTGTCTCTCACTTTTCCTTAATTGGTGCAACTATGTTGGACAGCACTGAATGACATATATTCCATGAATGGATGTATTTATACTAGAATAGTGATGGGGACATGGTTTGAATAACCTGGACACAACAACGTAATAGAGTTGAATTATTGGTGGAGAACGTTTGGAACGTTTCCAAATATCTAGTACCTGTTTACATTTCGTGGCCTCTATTTTTTTGGATTAGCTAGATAAAATAATTATAGGCTCTAGTGCCTTTCTACCAAGAATTCGAGCACTTCTTAGCAAGCTCTAATTACTAAGCCTTACTATCTCCATCCCTGAAAGTTTACCATTTCGGTCCGTCTCTGAAAGTTTGACACGCTTCACTTTTTACTATTTTTGGCAGTGACTCATATTCCACTAACTCATTCATACTCACATTTTATTATAAAACTAATACTTTAAAAGTATGACCCACATCCCACTAACTTTTTCAACTTACTTTCCATTACATTTCTTAAAATCTGTGTCGGGTCAAAGTGTGTCAATATTTGAGGGACGAAAGTAGTACTACTAGCTAGCACTTATTGAGCAAAAATAATTCAGTTAGAAGAGAGAAAAAATCGAGAAATTACTGAGCACAAGCGTGTGCTCGGTAATGTCATATTTAGCGAGCAGTTTTTGAAGGCTGAATGTGCTTTTTGGCGCATAAAAATGCATGAAAAATTGCGAGAGGTTACCAAACGAATAATGCTCAATAATTAATAGTACTCCATCTCTCTTATAGTTAAAGGAAGGCTTTTTAGCATGGAGTTTAAGAAAAGAATGTTGAATGAGATAAATAAATAGATAAAAATATCAGATAGAGAAAAAAATAGAAAATGAATAAAGTAGAAAGAATAGAGTAAGAGAGAGTAAAGTAAAAAAAAAATTTAAATAAATACTTTCAGAAATAGAAAAATGTCTCAACGGAAATGAAGAGAGTAATATCATAATTAGGGAGCACGGAGGTGTTTGGGGAATTTAGTTAGTTGACTTGTAGAATTAAGATCACTATGCAAATTTTGTTAACATACATAGATATATAAATTATTTTTCGTGCTACAATCCTCTGAAAATGGATGTTTTAAAAATAAGATGATGATAAAGAGCACCTCGTGAGAAACAAGTTTAACCCAAATTACTATGATTGGGGATTTAGCGTTTCAGACCAGCACTCGTCTTTAAGATAAATTGCTGCAAGAAATGGTGGATGATCTAATGGGGAAGACGAGAACGTCAATGGGTAAATACATAACTCACGCAAAATGTTTTACATTTGTTTTGTACTAGTATAAAAGGTTTAAAGTTTATATAAATCATACAAAAAATTTCATTCGTGTTTCAATTTAGTACATTCCGTTATTTTTGTTTAAACGGCGTTAACTCTTTGTTTATGTGAAACACAAAATGTTTCATAATTGTTTTACGTTAGTACAAAAAGTATCATCATTGTTTTATATTGGTTCAAAATATTTCATCATTGTTTTATGATTGGTGCACCACATAAGTACAAAGTTAACGTCATTTAAAAAAAAAAAACGGAATGTACTAAATTAAAACACGAATAAACTTTTTGTACTAATATGAAATAAAGGTGAAACATTTTGTATGAGTCATGCATTTACCCCTAACGTCAATGAAATATTTTGTGGGGATGACATATATATTGCTAATATTATATTGCCTTTGTATCTGCGAATTAAAAGCACATTTTGGCATTTTACAATATCTGTAATTTAAAGTTTTATGTTTTTTGTTTTATTTTAGCTAAATGGATTCTTCATTCAACTAACTAGTGAGATTCATATTTTATTACTCCCTCCGTCCCATAAAAGTTGAGTCGTATTCCTTTTTAGTCTGTCCCAACAAAGTTGAGTCATTTCCTTTTTTAACAAAAGACAAAACATCTAATCACTTTTATTTTATTCCATTATTTACTTTACTCTCTATCTTTCCTACTTTTTTTCATCTCTTCTATTTATTTAATATAAATTCTTAATCTCCGTGCCAAAAGTTTTGTCTCAACTTTTATGGGACAGAGGGAGTACTTCTTTCATCCCTCAAATTTTATCATAGTTTGACCGGACATGAATTTTAAGAAATATAATAAAAAGTAAGTTGAAAAAGTGGGTAGGATGTAGATCCTACTTTTAATTAAAATATTAATTTTATAATAAAATGTGAGTGAAAATAAATTAGTGGAATGTAGGGTCCACTACCAAAAATGGTAAAAAGTAAAATGTGAAAAATTTTATAGGACGGACGGAAATTAAAAAATGTGACAAAATTTTAGGGACGGATGGAGTATAAAGCAAATAGTAGTAGTATATAAAGGTGGGGCCCATATTTCATTGATTCATTTTCCTATTTCTCTTCACAAAATTGAACAATTTCTTAAAATTAGTGCTGAGTCAAAATGAGACTATAAATGACAAATGGATAGAGAAGAAGTACTATAATATAGTATTCCATCCAATCCCTAAAAATTTGTCACATTTTTCTATTTTCGGCGTCCCACAAATTTTGTCACATTTCACTTTTTACCATTTTAGGTGATGGACCCCACATTCCACTAACTCATTCTCACTCACATTTTATTACTCCCTCCATACACGAAAAATAGGACACATGGTGAATGACACGGGTTTTAATGTGGAATTGGTAAAGTAAAGTAAGAGAGAAGTAGTGTTAGTGGAATGTGGGGTCCACATTATTAGTACTTCCTTCATTCTATAGTAGTAGAGATATTTAGTCATTTTAGTACGTTCCATAGTAGTGAGAGGTCATATCTCTTTTTTAATAAAAGTCAACACAATTTTCTCACTTACTTTTCACTCTCTCTTACTTTCTTCTCTCTATTTTTTCCTCTCTCATACTCTATTATCTTTTTATTTAATACATTACACAACTTTTCTTAATCTCTGTGCCGGAAAGAAATATCTCTACTACTATAGAATGAAGGGAGTAAGAGAAAAGGAAAAAAAGTACTAAGAGTGAAGAAAAAAAGTAAGAGAATGTAGTGTTAGTGAAATATGAGATCCGTAAGAGAGAAGAGAAAAAAGTAAGAGAGAAGTTGTTGAAAACTTTTTTTTTTTAAATGTGCTCTATTTTTCGTGGACAACTAAAAATAGCAAATGTGCTCTATTTTTCATGGACAGAGAGAGTATAAAACTAACAGTACCTACTATTTTTTCAACACACTTTTTATTACTTTTCTTAAAATCCGTCGTACTTAGTCAAACTATGATAAAATTTAAGGAACGGATGGAATACTAGTTTTCATGAACTAGACACAACAATTTAATATTGGACCATTGATGGAGTACGTTGGAAATGTTTTCGAGTGTCTAGTGCGTAAACGCAACTGAGAGAATCTTTATTCCATGTCATTGTTTATATTTATGGTTGATATAATTGTTTATATTTATGGTTGATATATAAAATATGAATTAGATTAATTCACTACCACATAATATGATTAGTGATCAAATGCGCTCCTTAATTTAGAATTCTAATTATGGTTGGTATATAAAATACGGAGTATGAATAAGACTAATTAACTACCACATAATTTGACTAGTGATCAAATGCGCTCCTTTAATTTAGGATTCTAATCATGGTTGGTATATAAAATATGATTAGACTAATTCACTATCACATAATATGACTAGTGATCAAATGATTTAAGATTATTGTATGATTTAGAAATATTAGCTGACGATAAATTATTATCATATGTTTGTCATTTTTAATGTTTTCGTCTAATACTCCACAAACTAATGCATGCATGATAAAAACATGTACAGTATAAGTTTATTTGCAATGAATCATCATATAAAGATTACTTAATGAGGATAATATAATTGCCCAAATTTAGGTGGGATAAATGATTGATATCAAAATTATATAGTTTTGACACAGAGACACCATTAATGGGACATTGAATTCCATCCATTGATTCACAAGGTTTTAAAAATCAGACCGCCGATTTAGTCCCAAACCGTTTAAACCATTGGAGTATTGAACCGTTACGACAAGAAAAACCGATTGGTTTCTACTTTCTACTATGAACCGGGTTCCGGTTGAATTGATTTTTATAAAATATCCATATTCCTTCCTCTTTCCTTTCTCTTTCCTGTGTGTCATTTTCCTTTCACTTGCAAACTCTCGGCATAACAACAATTAAATAATATTTTTGGAAGGGTTTAACGTTGTACGTGTAGTTGCAATAACTCAGTGCTTATGTTTGTAGTGGTAGATTAACGGTTGATTTTGTGCTTGTTAATGTGAACATTATTTAACGTTGTACTACCAATTAATAATCGGGGTAACAAGTCCAAATTTGTTTACACCTCTGGTCCCCATCTGTGTACATATATATGTCTGGCTCTGCTCTGTGGTCCTCTCTAGACATAGAAATCGCTCATGATAGTAACAAGTCATTTTCATCATTTCCAAAGGGCAGTACATTATACTACATATAAGCATCATACAAAAATTAATGGATACTTAAATTTTGAAAACAAACATAGTACTCCCTCCCTAGCTACATCCACAAATTAAAAAACACAATAGTATTTTAGTTAAATTTTGAAAACAAACATAGTACTACTCCCTAGTTACATCCACATATTAAAAAAGCAAATAGTGCTTTTGAAGTTTTTCACTCATAACTCATCAGCATGTATACATCAGAGATGTTAAGTTTATAAAGAAGTACTACTACGTATATATTGATCTAGCCGCGACACGGATATAGTTATGGCACGGATTTTAAAAAATATAAAAAAAAAGTGGGTTGAATAAGTTATTGAAATATAGGTTCCACTTATTATTAGTTTTATAACAAAATGTGAGTGGAATAAGTTGGTGGAATGTGGAGTCTACTTACCATTTATAGTAAAAGTGAAATATGACTCTTATTGTGGGACGGACCGAAATGACAAAATATGACTCTTATTGTAGAACGGACCGACGGAGGGAGTATAACTTATTCGCTCTCCGAAAGGTATGATTTACATTCCTCTTAATGAAAAAAATAAACCATGACAAGGATAAGTTAGGTACATATGAAAGGGGCCAGTTTTGGACGCTTGGTTTGGTTTAGAAGATTGGACATGTTAATAAACGTAGATCACTCATTCTTGTGTTGTTTTATTTGCGTTGTAGTTCACGATATCTCGTGATTATGGATTGGTTTGGGTCCTCTCCAATAAATACTTTTCACTACTTTCAACAACCATTTCTAACAACTGTACTTGTATAACCACCATTGAAAATAAGGTGCAATCAACTGAATTTTCGATACCACGTCTTCAATTAGTATATTGAAGTTTGAAAAGAAAATTGAGAAATAACTTTTGATCTTTCTAGGATAATAATTGAGATTTTTCAAATAACCTAATATATGCTCCCTCCGTCTCATATTACGAGTTTCAATTGAGTCCAACATAAGTTTTAACAAAATTATGTATAAAGAAAATTTAGAGAAAAAAGATTGTGAAATGTAAGTTTCATTTTTATAGGGTCTAGATTTATTATAAAATGTGAGTGAAATAAGATTAGACGTGGAATATAAGACCTATTGCCATTATGAGAAAAGTGAATCGAAACTTATGATGTTGGACGGACTAATAACCAGGACTGTAATGTGGGACAGAGGGGTGGGTAACACACGAAGAAAATCTAATTAAATACACAAAAATGTGTGAAGGAAAAACAATTGTGCCAACAGTTTATGGAATATACCATGCACATAGGTTAGAGAATCGACCATATATAAAACAAACCATATTTTCACTCCAATAAAAATGCTCTAACTATTATAAAATGTAGTGTAGTATAAATTCTAAATAATTTTTACATGTAGGGGTAATGTGTTGTTTAACTATTCTAAAATTAAAAAGTTCATACTTTTCAGGAACACAAGAAGTATAACTCTTTTCAAAAATATTTGTACACCTTTTTTTTAATTTATTTAATTTCCAAAGAAGAAAAATATAATTTGTGCAAGTGCTTATACTTGTGAAATCAAACCAATATTAACAAGTACTCCATAAACCAATGTATAATCAGTTCTCTTTGATAGTGATTACGAAAGTGATTTATAGAAATTTCTACGAAAAAGTGCGACTTGCAAGACGTGACTTGTTTGACCAACAAACGAGTATTACGTTATCATGGGGAGTATCAAATAGGTGTACTACTTACATACTCGTTTAAATTAAACTGTAAGTCCTTCGTATCCATCTTAGTTGACTTGTACTCTCCTCGTCTGTCATTAGGAGTTTCATTTCTTCACAGCACAAACTTAAAGAAATGTTAAAAAAAATGGATAAAAAAATTAGTGGAATATGAATTCCACTTACATATATTAGTTTTGTTTTAAATTAAATGAGAGTTGAATGAGTTAGTCAAATGTGAGACCCTATTACCATTTATGGTAAAAGTAAACCAAACTCCTGTTTATGAATGGACTAAAATAGAAAAATAAGAGTCATATTCTCAGACATAGGGAGTATTCAATTTCTAATTATTTTAAATTATTGAGTCATTAATTATTTTCATAAATGTTTTTTTTTTCTCTTACTTATTTTGTCATTTGGTATATTAGATAAATAAACATATAGTATTATATATTTACATTTGATATATTAATTTATATTTAAGCTGAAATAGAAAACGTATAAAAATATACCTAGGAAAACTGAATTAAAATAGGAGATGTGAAGGTTTGAGCACACTAAAATAATTTGAATTAGTTATCATGGTTGATTTATTAATGTACATTATTTAGCTCATCTATTTGGTGGGTTTATTTAACACGTCAAAACATGAAAAATAAAGTGGACTGAAAAAATAATACGGTCAAGAGATAATTAAACTTGCGTACTAAACAAGTAGAACTATGATAAATATCAATATCTAAGTAAAACATAGCTTCCCCTCAATTTCAAATATTTTTCCACTTATAAATTTTTTGGATATTATTTAAAACAGTAGTTAAGACCTGTTGCCATATATGAGAAAAGTGGATCGAAACTTCTGATGTTGGACGGACTAATAACCAGGACTGTAATATGGGATAGAGGGAGTAACATCCGAAGAAAATCTAATTAAATATACAAAAATGTGTGTTGAAAAAACAAATGTGCCAACAGTTTATTTATGAAATATACCATGCACATTGGTTAAAGAATCGACCATATATATTATTTTTTTTTATAAAAATAGGCTCAAACCAAAAGATGGTGAGCAAGAGTTCAACAACACCACCTAAACAAAAAACAAACCTACTAAGACTAGCGAAAAAAACTAAGCACCAACAAAAACCAAAACCAAAAGCAAACAAACGACCAAAGCTCACACCACCTCAGCTCACACCAAAGCAAAAGCCTCCAAGCAACCAAGCAAGCAAGGCCAACAAAGCATTACATCAAACCGAGGGCAAGACGAACCTCATTAGTGGTATTTGATTGCTTATGTTTGATGTCAGTCCATCTTCTAACCCGGCTCAGCTCCTCATAAATTTGTTCCGGTAAAAAAGGAAACTCTGGACACCATCCCTTAGCCCACGAACCTAACTCCACAACAAGAGTCTCTTCTCAGTTTCCCAGCTTGGGACAATCTTCTCGAAAGCAATTTTGTTCCTCAACCACCAAATGGACCATGCTGTCACATAGAAGAGGGAGCACCACAACTTTTTATCAAATTTGATGAAAGGACCGTCCATCCAGGTGAGGAAGCACGAGACCGGGTCTATGGAAAAACATAGAGATAAAGTCCAGCAGCTGTAGCAGAAATACCACAGCCTACTAGAACACCTGCATCCGAAAATGACATGATCAACAGTCTCTGGCTCTTCTTTGCAAAAGACACACAAGTTATCTTCAATCCCAAGGAGCCCAAATCTGAATAATCTCTCCTTCGTGTTGAGCCGTCCTTGGAGAATAAACCACACTAGGAGTTGTGCACGTGGTGGGGTATAATCTGAATAATCGACCATATATAAGACCAACCATATTTTCACTCCAATAAAAAAGTTTTACGGAGTATAAAATAGTATTCCCTTCGTCCCTAAAAAATCTTCATAAATATTTGGTTTGATACGAATTTTAATACATATAATTGGTCAAGTAAAAGAAAAATAAAAGGTAGTGTTAGTGGAGAGTGGACTCCACATAAATAATAGTGTAGTGTAGTATAAATTGTACTCCAAGTAAATAATATTATGTGTAGGCAGTGGCAGACGCAACAATAAATTTTAGCAGGGGCTTACTAAAAATTTTCATTGTCAATATTAATATATACTATATTATATATTATAAAAAATCACAATTAATAACAATAATAAAATTGTATAAATATTTAATACATAAAGTGCCAAACATAAATATAATTCAAATCCAATTCAACTTCTTGCATACTGATTTTCCAGTAATTCAACAATTCCTAGCACTTAGAGAATACTGACTTTTCAGTAATTCAACAATTCTAGCACTTAGAGAAGATAGAAGATTAATAAGCTTTGCATTTAAAAAAAAATATTCCATTTCTATATAAGCAAAATTTACTAAATTAATTAAAAATGTAAACTTTACTCCTAGAATGTAGTTTTTTTTTTCTATAAGAATATTACAATGTAAGTTCATTTTCTATAAGAAATTAAAATTATGAAAACTACACAAGAAAACTTTTCTATATTTCGATAAACCACAAAATTAATCTTACGAATGTAATACAGTAACTATGACAAAAGGAAAAAATGGACCCACCAATTAAAGTGGTAAAAGAAGAACATAAAAAACGTTTGTTGAGGGATAATTTGTGGAAAATATTTTGAGTTTAAGTACTGTGAAAAGTGGAAACACGTTTCAATAGGGACAAGGGATTGCCTTTTCAGATTTTATTATTATTATTATTATTATTATTATTATTATTATTATTATTATTATTATTATTATTATTATTATTATAGTATTCATTAAACAACTTTGATGTTATTTCCATCTTCTTCCCAAACCCAACAGCGCGGCGGCCATTGTTGTACATTTTTTCTCTGCAATTTTCAATTTCAGCCCCTCCTTCCAGTTAGATTCCAACAATTAACTTGGTGAGGGCTGAAGTTACTTTTAAAGAAAATTTAAATGTTTTTTGAAGTAGAAATATAATTTTTTTTAAAAAGGTTTGGGAGGGGCTTCCTCTCTCCCATGTGTGTAGAGGTAATGTGTTATTTAATTATTTAAAAAATACATATTTTTTGGGAAAGCTATACAGGAGCAGAACTTTTTCAAAAAACATTTGTACATGTTTTTAATTTATTTAATTTCCAAAGAAGAAAAATATAATTTGTGCAAGTGCTTATGCATGTGAAATCAAACCAATATTTACAAGTACTCCATAAAACAAAATATATAATCAGTTTTCTTCGAAAGTAATTTACAGAAATTTCTACGAAAAAGTATGACATTTTAAGGTCTCACTGAATACATCATCCGCGTCACTAAAAGTACATGCAAGATGTGACTTGTTTGACCACAAAACGAGTATTACGTTATCATGGGGATTATCAAATACTTGCATAGTCAAGTGTCAATTAATTACATGCTTCTTTTGTCTCACATGAATTTTAATACAGTACACAATTCATAAAATATAATACTCCCTCCATCCTATATTTGGAGTTACTTATTGTTATGATTCGAATTTTAAAAGTTAGTTGAAATGTGTAATAAATGAAATGAAGTGGTGGAGTGTGTAATAAATGAAGTTAGAGATGATGAAGTTGGTTGAAGGTGGGTCCCTTTTGACTTTTAATTTTTGTTTTGATTTATTTTAATGTAGATAATGACATTTTTATATAATTTTGATGAAGAATGGGGTAAAATTATATGATCAAATATGAAAAATTCTAAAAGTGAATCTTAAACTGGGACGAACTTTTATGGCAAAAAGTGACTCTTAATCTGGGACGGGGGGAGTATATGTATAAAGAAAAGTACTCCCTTTGTCCCAATTTAATTATCATTTCGGTCCGTCTCAATTTAATTGTCACACTTTATTTTTACTATAAATGGTAAGTAGGTCACACATTCCACTAACTCACTCTACTCACATTTTATTATAAAACTAATATAAAAATAGATCTCATATTCCATAGACTTTTCCAACCAATTTTTCTTTACATTGCATAATACCCATGCCCACTCCAAAAATAACAATTAAGTTGGGACGGAAGGAATAATTAAAGTACTATTATTATTTGAGAATTGATCTCACTTCATTAGAGAGAAAAATATATCTAAAATTATAGAGTGTATACTCTTATGGGACGAAATAAAAAAGAAAGAATACATACTCTTGTGGAACGGAAGGAGTATATTTTATCACACGGATTATCAATTAATTACATATACTAATGCATCACTGGTTACGACTTTGTGTAAATTAAATTATACTCCCTCCGTCCCATTGAAGATGACTCACTTTTTTTTTTGGTTTGTCCCAATCAAGATGACTCATTACTTAAAATGGAAACACTTTTATCTCTACTTTATTCCCTTTCTCTTACTTTACTCTCTCCTCTTACCACACAAAATATAACTGCATAAAATCTCGTGCCGCCCAAGGAAGGGGTCATCTTCCTTGGGACGGAGGGAGTACTTCATATCCAACTTAGTTGAGTTGTTACTCTGTCCGCCATTAGGAGTCTCATTTTCTGGCGGCACGGGTTTAAGAGATGTTAAGAAAAATTGTGTGAAAAAAAAGTTAGTGGAATATGGGTCTTCACTTACATATAGTATTAGTTTTAAATGAAATGTGGAATGAGTTAGTGGAATGTGAGAACCTATTAGGAGTACCATTTAGGGTAAAAGTGAACCAGGACTCCTATTTGCAAACGGATTAAAATAGAAAAATAGGACTCTTATTCGTGGATGAAGGGAGTATTCAATTTTGAATTATTTTGAATTATTTTAAATTATTGAGTCATTTATTATTTTCATAAATAATTATTTTCTCTCTTACTTATTTTGTCATTTGGTATATTAAATAAATAAACATATAGTATTATATATTTACATTTGGTATATTAGTTTATATTTAAGCTGAAATTGAAAACGTATAAAATATACCTAGGAAAACTCAATTAAAATAGGAGATGTGAAAGTTTGAGCACCATAAGTAGGGCTGGGGAAAAATACCGAAATACCGAAATACCGGCCTTATCGTATCGAAAAAATACCGAAAATACCGAATTTTCGGTATACCGTGACTTTCGGTACGGTATGATACCTTACCGAAAGATTCCGGTAAGGTAACGGTATGAATTTTCAAATACCGCGGTATACCGCTGCATACCGAAATTCGGTATATACCGTAAATTAAGGTATATACCGTAAACTAAGGTATATACCACAAAAATATAAACACAATTATATATAAAAATATATTTTATATATTTTTAAATTATAAAATCTATCATAAAATATAAATATAATTATGAATACATTATATTTAATTTATTTTTAAAATTATAAAATATAAATAATATTCTAGAAACTTTAATTTTTTATTTTAATTGATGTTGAAAGTCAGGTATACTGTAAAAGTAAGGTATACCGAACTTCGGTACGGTATACCGAAAATGAGATACGGTATTGGTATGGAAATTCGTCATACCGAAAATAAGGTATATCGAAGTTCGGTATACCGAAAACTTTGGTAAGGTAAAGGTATGACTTTTTCGCTTACCGTATTTACGGTAAGGTATACGGTATGGTGGTTTCGGTAAGGTATACCGTACCTACCCACCCCTAACCATAAGGTGTAATTTGAATTAGTTATCATGATTGATTTATTAATGTACATTATTTAGCTCATCCATTGCTGGGTTTATTTAACACATCAAAACATGAAAAATAAAGTGGACTGAAAAAATAATACGGTCAAGAGATAATTAAACTTGCGTACTAAACAAGTAGAACTAGGACAAAAGTTACATAGCTTCCCCTCAACAAGATTTTTAAAATATTTTTCCACTTATAAATTTTTTGGATATTATTTAAAACAGTATTTAGCCCTTCCGAAACTAAAATTGAAGACTAAATCGTTAGAGCTGAATGACATAGAGGGGCTGAACAGATTTTGAGAATAGATCATTTGCAGAAGTTTGAAAGTAAAAAAATGGTTGCCTAGTGAATATTTTCTCCATTCTTTGGGAAGACGAAGACCTATTTACAAAAGTGTAATAACGCATCAAATCAGATAAGTGCCATTTTGAGTTCCAATTGATTTTTTTGTTATAAAACAAAATTTATTTTGAAATCTATCTAATTTACACAGTCTTAGCAATGAAAACTTCTTTAATTCTTTAGCTAAGTTGCATAAATTGAGTAGAAATTAAAATATAATCCAAATATAGCTAAATTGTAGTAGTACATGAAAAAAGATTTCTTTTGCATTTCAATTTTCAAGTTCTTTCCTCATAATCCGTCCAAATTTAACTACTCCATCGGTTCTTCGTGGCTTTACTCACTAAGTTCAATTTTACATTTTCTTTTCATTTGATTGGCATGTGTTAATTTTATATAAATTATTTTATGTATTTTTGGAATTTTATGATGTTTTAGACTAGCGTATGTGATTTTTTATGATATATTTTTTCATACATATGTATGTATAGAATTCGTTCTATTTTAAGTGAATCATTTTCTATTTGGCACGAGGTTTTTATGCAATTTTTTATGAGTCGTGTGGAGAGAGAATAAAGTAGAGAACTAGAGATGAGCTGAAACACCTCAAAAAGGAAATTGTATCACTTAAAATTAGACACAGAATGTATATGGGTAAGCCTCTATCACTAATAATTTATGCATCCGCCATTGCTACCAACAGACTCTAAAAAAGAGTGACAAACAATCGTAATTTGACCAATCATCCAATTTAATTAATGGAACAAAAGACATTTCAAATTATATGATGATCTTAATTGGCCAACTTGAATTAAATTATGGAATCCTGAATGAGATAGATACATTGAGTAGGATAATAGTATTGAAGGATTAAATAAAATTGTCTCCTGCTTCAATTTTTTTTACTTTATAATGATCATATCATTTTTTGAATATGGAACTATAATCTTACTCATTGTGTGCACAATACTTATTTCACTTGTCCATATCCATTCGAGAGAACAAAAACACCAATTCCTCTTCAAGTTCAATTCCACCATTTCCAGGCGCACATGAACTCTTGTTTAATTTTTAAATTTTATACTATTAAGAAATTGATTTCATCTTCCAATATTAACATTAACCTTTCAAAATATATGTTTTCTGTTTAATTATACATAGAAACAAAAGCAAATAAACAATTTGCGTACCGTGAAACTCGTAAAATTAATTCCGCGTTGAATATAATTTTTGGGTTTTATTTATTAGATTAACAAAAATTAGTCCACGGTCATGGAAAGGGTGGCGTAAATTGAGAAGTTGATTTGAAGGTGCTATTTTAATAAAATAAACATTCTAGGTAATGAAACAAACAAATGAAAACGTTCTGTTAAACATAAATTTGCTTAAAAAAGATTAATCTTGCACGTTTTTTTAATTTGTTTAATTTTCAAAGAAGAACAATATGATTTGTGCAAGTATTTATATTTAAGAAGTCAACCAAATAATTAATTAATATAAATCCATATATAACCGGTTCATTTCAAGAGTGATTTTCACATAATTCCACGAACTTTAAGGTCAATCAATATACATCTTTCACGTATCTATAAATTCATTTATGATGTGATATGTTTGGTCTGGAATGTAGAATTTTCCAAGACAGGATAATATTTTCTGACCCACCCAAAACGAGTAACTATGGAATCATGCAGGATGCGATTTGTGTGGCTCAAAATGCAAATTATCACGCGGATATTCAATTACTACTATTTACATTTACTAGTGCGTCACATGTAGCGGCTAGGGCTAGAAAAAAAAAAGCCGAAATACTTTTGTAATGTCCTTATCGTGCCTAAAAACTACTGAAAATATCAAATTTGGTCATACTATAATTTTGGTACGATATGATATTTTATCAAAAGATTTTTACTGAAAATATCAAATTTGTTCATACTCCCTCCGTCCCGCTTAAGATGACAGGTTTTCCTTTTTAGTTTGTCCCAACTAAGATGACACATTTCCTTTTTTGGTAACTTTCTCTCTCCAATTAATACACTCAACCACTTTTTTCCATCTCTATTAAAATATTCATCTTTCTTTATCTCTATACTTTAATACTTACACCTACTGACCTACCTTCTCTCTCTCCAATTCAACACTTTAACCAATAACTCCTAAAATCCTGTGTCGGCTAAGCAATGTGTCATCATAGCCGAAACGGAGGGAGTACTATAATTTTGGTACGTAATGATATTTTATCAAAAGATTTTTACTGAAAATATCAAATTTGTTCATGCTATAATTTTGGTATCGTATGATATTTTATCAAAAGATATCTCAAAAACTTAATATGAAATGAATGTATAACTTGTCCCTTAGAGTTTGCCTTTTGGACTTGGGTGTTCTAGTTAATTTCAAAGAAGGCCTTTCACTCATATTGGGCCTATAAACCTTTAGTTTCATATTATAGGGTCAAGCCCGCATTTGAAAAATGGTAATCACGTCACGTGTAATAGACTTTTGTTCGTGTTATACTACTATTCACTGAATCAATATGCTGATAAATCCGTAGATATGTATGCAATATTTTATAATTCGGGAATAGAAACTCACAGAAATTGCAATCCATCTAGAAAAATATTTTTTCTCATAAAATTGGAGTCAGTTGGCCATGTGTAGTAACAGAGATGTGGATGCTTGTTATAAGTTACTAGTACTACTACTATCTTTTTTTTCTATAAAAAAAAGTTAGAAATTTTTATAAAGAAAGGGTTTAGATCAAATTATTATAAAAATGCATATCATTTTGTATTCCAAATCAAAACGAAATATTTTATTATATCCAAGTATATACACTTAGGGCATGATTGGTAGAGGGTAGAATCCCATAAAAGGCTGGAAAATGCACTGTGCGAGTTCCTTCTCCAATGTTTGGTAGCTTTTGATTTTTTTAGACGACCCGGTAAAAAAATGTCGGATCTTTCAGGAATTGAGATTAGTTTCAGAGATTGAGGCATTTCACTATCAGAGATAATTCATGGTATAAGTTTTTCTCCGCTTCTCCGATAGGATTTGGATCATTATACCAAATTTGCCCTCTCACTTTTCCACATCTACCAGCATATACCCACGACAATCCGACCAGGAGGAGGAGGCACTCATTCGGGGCGACGAATTCAAAATGGACAGATCCATATGAGGGCAGCGAAATCAACTCGGCAAAAGGGGTTTAGCACGGCAGAGCACGTCTTGCATCGGAGCGGCGCGTAGGGGAGGATTTGCAAATCCATGTGGGGGCGGATCGACTGGATTGAGGCTGCGATTGGGATCACGCACTTGGACGCCTCCGCCTTTGATCGCGGCCAATTCAGGCACGTCATCCGGACTCCCTCGATTCCCTCTGGTTCGGTTTGAGCTAGCTCCGGCGCGGCCATTGATGAAGCAATTGGGGTGCTGTTAGGTTGGGGAATGCAAGATCGGAGGGGATTCCGGTGGTTAAGGGAAATTGGGGGTTTTCTGGATGAGGGTTTTTGCAGTTGGGAGGACCCAAAGGCGATAGAGAAGGGGGCGAAGAGAGGGAGGAGAGGCAGAGAAGGGGGATGAAGGAGGGGGGGGTGTAAAGGGAGGGAGTGAGAGGCAGAGAAGGGGGGCAAGGGAGAAAGGACGACGGAGGGCAAGGGAGTCATTTCTCTTGAAAAAGGAAGGCCATATATGGCATCACAATGTTTAATTTTAGTATCCAGTATAATGACTTAGGGCTACCAAACAATAGATTAAGCCAAAAACGATTGCTACCAAACGTCATTAAAAACAAGATTAACTATCTAAAATTCTTGTAAATCAGTTATATGAGAAATTGATAAAAGCCCTAAATTGCTACCAATCATGCCCTTAAAACTAGAGGTGTCAATAAATTCGAAGGAGTGGATTATACGAAATATTAGCTCTGAAGTTTTGATGGGCAGTGGAGTAAGGTGGCGGACGGTGTTTGGAATAGGTTGTTGGCAGTTGTGGAAGAGAAGATGTAACTTTATTTTTAAAGGAGATAGGGAAAGCCCGATTGGAACTATCAGTAAGATCATTAATTTGGTTAAGATAGTGGAGTCAGCTAGGATAATGGATAATTTGGATGCGGCAGTGGCTAAATTGCCTGTTATGGTCAGTTGGAGACCTCCAAATATAGATTTTCTTAAGTTAAATACAGATGCATTTTTGAAAGGGGGAGCTGGACTTGCTTTTGGGGGAGGTCTTATCCGTGATGAGCTAGGAGCATGGAGGGCTGGGTTTGTAGCTAATGTTGGGGTTTGTTCAATTTTGACGGAAGAGATTTGGTGTCTCTTCCATGGAGTCCAGTTGGCAAAAAATTTGGGCATTCGGAAGCTAGTAGTGGAAAGTGATAGTGCTGTTGGAGTTGCCATGATTATGGGACATTTTGAGATAACTGTTAACTGCCAGAATATTGTGCAGAGGTTGCGTGACTTATTACAAGATTTTGAGTCGGTGGTAGTTCAACATGTGCATAGAGAAGGCAATTTTGCTGCAGACTTCCTCTCCCATTATGCGTATAGCGCTCATAAAGGAGTTTATGTTCTTGATGGCCCTCCACCGGGAATGAATGTTTGGCTACTACATGATAGATTAGGTGTTTCTTATTTGCGATAGTTTTTTCAGTTTTCTGGGATGTTCCCAGCTTTCTTTACCAAAAAAAAAAAACTGGAGGCGTCAATCAAGCCAATGCCACGGATTTTGGGCCAGCCTACTCGAATTGCATGTTAATCTAGCGTAGGCTAATCAGAATAAAATTTTATTGGATTAGAAATTATAACTCTAACTGTTAATCTAGAATCAGAATAAAATTTTATTGGATTAGAAATTATAACTCTAACTGTTAATCTAGCGTAGGCTAATCAGAATAAAATTTTATTGGATTAGAAATTATAACTCTGACACTCAACATTAGGTTTCAAACTAACCCAACATAATAATCGAGCTGCATTAAGATTCCTAATTGAGCTACTATATATATGTTGTGAATCTAGTCTGATTGTTCTAAAAGATTATTATCAGAATAAATGTAAACCTTTGTATTCAAACTATTAAAGTAAGCCTAAGGGCTAAAGTCGAGGCCCAATTACACCCCTCCATTACGATTTACGTATACGCAACAAATAGATTAGTAAAGGAATGGGCAACGCCACCTTTTACCCACATCCTCACAAAAGTGGCCTAAATTCTAATTTAATTAGCATCATAACAATACGCTATCTTCACTAATTATGACAATATTCGATAAGCTTTTCCATTTCGGTCATGACTAATTACTAATTACATTAATCCAGCTAAACCACGTTTCCTTTTCACACACTTTTGAATAGTGAATACCATAAACAATTTGAATGAATGGATGGTTTAATTTAGAAACATTGGTAATTCGATGCCTTCAATTTGCAATTAAAGTGATAACACAAAATCTCACGGATCTTTTCAGATAACAATTTTATCACGCACTGAATGAATGTGATTCAAATTCAATGTTTCTAAAATATCAAGAGAAACAATAAATAATTACTATAACATAGTATAGTAATTTAACATGCCCAAAAAATGCTCATATACATAAACGTTACCGGAAATGAACATTGATTCGATTTATTGAAATCGTGAGGGGGGGAGTTGGTATGATTGCTGCAATGCGGCATCATCCTCATCAACGGAACTTTGTTGGAATATTGTTTGTGGATATTGCTGATTCAGCAGCGAAATATATGAAATATTTCGTGGATCACTCGAGCTGCTGCTAGCGTTGTTCAAGGTGTCGTCGTGCACTTGCCACTCCTTTGCTGGAAACATCATCGGGCTTCCATGGAAGAAATTCGAAAAATCAGAGGGTTTTTCCTGGACTGGTAGCGGTGAGTGCAGCATGCCGTCTTCCGCAGACGAAGCCGGCCCGTTCTTCTTAAAAATCCGGCATAGAACCCAATCATCCAGCTACATGTCACATTCACATTCAATTCATGACTTTATTATAATCAGTAATTCTATTTAATAATTTAATTACCCACCCGCGAAGAGGATTTTTTAGAGAGATTTATCCCCGGCGGTTTAGCGGCGGTGGAATTATCTCCGACGAGGCGGTATTCGTGCATGATCCAATTAGTTTTGACGCCCTTGGGCGGTTTGCCGCCGTAGAAAACCAAGGCCTTCTTCACGCCGATCTTCTGTGTGCCGTTATCGGTGAGGATCGGCTTGTCAGTGCCGGTGGCTTTCCAGTATCCTGACGTGGCCGCTCGATTCGGACGCTCGCCGTTGGGGTACTTTCTCTCTCTAGGGCTGAAGAAGTACCATTCCTGATCACCGAAGCTTGCTTTACCTGAAATATTAAACATAATCGATGAATTTGTATTTGAATTTGATTCGGAATGGATTGAATTGTGTGATGAACTGCTCGGATTCAGATACGAAATCGATGATCGGGGAGGAGAGGGAGGGGTTGTTACTTGGGAGTTCCCAGGGGTCATATTTGTAGAGATCGACCTCGGCGATGATCGCGGCGGGGAGAGGGGCGTCGGCGGCCTTCTTCTTGAGGTAGTAAACCAGGAGCTCTTCGTCGGTGGGGTGGAAGCGGAAGCCCGGTGGCATCTGCGGGTGGTGGTTGCCGCCGCTGGAGCTGGTGCCCTCCATGGATCGTAGAGTAAATTCAATTTTTGGGGGAAAATGGTTAATTTAAGTGTGAGAGGGAACCTGGGAGCGGGATTGGGTGGAGCTATGGAGCAGGTGCTTGGTGTAGATTGGCCACTGAGGAGTTGACACGTGTAGGTGGGGGGGGACCACATCTGTGGACATTTGATTCTTATTTCGGCGGTTATAGGCGGAGGCGGAGGCGTTGGCCGCGCCGCAATACTGCCGCGGTAGGAATGTTGTGGCGGTTTCATGTCTACATCTATGACGATAATCTCATTCCACAATAAGCAAATTTCTTTACACTAATTATTATTATTATTATTAAATTAATTTGTTTGAGTAGGTGTCATCTTTATTTGATTTTTTCTATTTCTATTGGAATACCATCTTTAAAAATTAATGAAACTTGGTTAATAAATATGGGAACTTGACCATCATGACAAACTATTGAATACGATACAAATGCTGATATGTAGATACACTGAATTCAACAAGTCGATATTATTAAATGAATGAACTTTTACATGCCATTATTAGATGATTATCAAAGCCATGTAGAAAGTTACTCGCTCCGTCCCTCTTTAACAGTCTCATTGACTTTTCTGTCATCTTTTTGTGAAAATGATAAAAAATACTTAAAGTGGAGAAATGGTACTCTATATTATTCTCTCTCTTACTTTACCATTTCTCCACTTTAAGTATTTTTTATCATTTTCACAAAAAGAGGACAGAAAAGTCAATGAGACTGTTAAAGCGGGACGGAGGGAGTATTACAACTTCTTAACCTTTTTTTATTTAAAATGAAACTTTAAGTGATCAATAAGAAGAAGAAGGGGGGCTACATGTATATATGGTCTACTCAAAATTAAACCATGCATTTATATAATTGCAAGAACATATTTAGGAAACATTTTTTAAAAATAATTTACATTGGTGAATATATTTATGTGTGAAAGAGATAATAGGCATTAGCCAAACAAATTGATGCTGTGTAGCTTTCGCATATGGGTTTGTTTGCTCTGATTTAGAATTGTGGTGAATGTATTTGTGCCCTAAAAGGGATATAGTCCAACATTTTCCTAATTTACTGTCCAACAAATCGCTCTTTTATGTCAAAACTGCATCTGCCATTGCCCTAAATTCTTAATCAAATTTCTCATTTTGTGATTAATTCCTAAATGCCAGATCACACACTTATCATCTACTTGCATAAATAACATGTATTCATTAAATAGATAATTATAACTATAGCAAAACAACAGAAAACCATAAATGTAAATGCGATTTTATGTTTGCTTTCGCTTTTATTTTCTATTCAAAATTATGTAAATGCAACTTTGTTTTCTAAATTATCCCACAAACGTTATGAAATTAATTTAAATTTAATTAAAGGATTGTTTATTGCGGATTGAGATGTTGTTTTATTTAATGTGTTGGTGAAAAAATTAATAAATAAATAAATAAAGAACGTGTTTAGGCCACTTCAAATTTCCAAATTAGGGCGATTCAGATTCCACTTTATTAATAGAAGCAATTTGATTGTTTTTCGGATTCATTCGATTTAGGGTGGAACCACCGGAATGTTGTGTCTCTACTTTTATTGATCTAAGGCAATTGGGGGAATTCTGTTAATTAATCTATATTAATTGAAGAGATTTAGAATTAATGATATATAGTTTGGGCTGAATTAATTACATTAGCTGAATTTTTATTATATGGGTCACGGGCCACGGCCTACCAATCCCACTCCTTTCTCACTCAAAAAATATGAATAAACATGATGAGTTAGAGTTTGTTTTTGTGTTAAATCTTATAAACTATACACTAATTCTCTCAGATGCTAACTAAATATCAAAATATTGTTAGTGTAATGAATCTTTTCGATGTAGCAAAATCATATTTGCAAATAATGAGAAAAATGTTAGAATGATTTTGCTCACTGAAGTTTATCAATTATATATATACAGTGTTAAGATATGGATGTTGAAGGTTTGAGATGGCTGATAGAGTTCTTTTAGTTGGAGTATTACATAAGAACTTTATTCATGTTTATCTTGTAGATTATTGCCATTTTATTAGGAGTCTTATTATGATTTATCTTTAGGATTTGATTTTGTTAGGAATTTTGGCTATTTAACTCCCTCAGTTGAGAGGGAATGAGTCCAAACAAGCACTCACTTTGTTGCGAGGTAGATGTTGGCATGGAATTTTAGGAGATACTATTGTTATGTGTGTTAAAATATATATTAATGTGAGGAAATTTTTTTACCAACATTTAAATAGTACTCCACTGATTGAGTCAGACTACCAATCCAAGGAGATTTAAATTGGCCTCATCTTAAGAGTCCTGTCTAAATAAATCAGAACAATTTGATTAAAGTTTTTAAGAAATATTAATCAATAACACCATCGTGGTTATTAATAATGAATTACCATTCAAATTCAGATTACATGTATAATATATATATGATGAAGTCAACATAGATTTCCTTTTATGCATGACATGCTTCAATCTTAAAGAGTCGTTTTCTATATTCGATCGAAATTTATCAAGACTTTTCCTATGTACTAATAGTACGAGAGACCAACTATATGTTAATCGGTGACTTAGTTACGTATATTGAAAAGAACATGTTTATTAATGTTACTACCAAGATATGTAGTGATTTCAGAAGAATTAAAAATAGAAGAGAAATGTAATGACCCAATTATCTTTGTCATCCAACATTAAAATCTTATCTCTCTCACTTATTTGAAAGTTGTTACATCCCATGACACGTAGTGCTACTAATTAAGAGTATAAGGGTTTGGAATTTTGGATCATGGTCGCAATTGAACAATTGGTATTACAAGAAGTGAAATTTCAATACAAATAATCAATGAATCACAAACACAAAATGATTACAACTTACTGCATTTACAGTCAACTTTATTTGCAGAAAAAATGAACAATGAACGAATGTGTTAGGAAGCCCTCCAAATAAACCTCATTAAAAAAGAGGCAATATGAAGGACTCGTTGCTCCTCACAAAGAATTTAATTAAAGAATTCAAATTATTAATTTCACCAGCACCATTAATCTTTTCAAATCACCCAAGATTAATTAGTTCAATTCAAGTTTTTTTTTCTGCCTCTTAATTTCCTCCTCTTCCTCCAATTCGATCAAGTTCTCGATCACCACATCCGTCGCCTGAGCAAAAAACTCCGGCCAATCCCTGCACATATATATTTAAATGTTTTCCAATTAATATGCAGTCGACGATCCTAACAATAAAAAATATTGGAGTGCACTTACCCTCGCAAGGTGTCAAAAGTTAACCCGACGGTGTTTTTGGCCTCCTCGAGGGCGGCGCGGAAGCGCATTATTTCCTCGGGCGGGAGGGAGCCGTCGTCCTTGACGCGGAGCTCGGAGGGCTTGACGTCGCAGAAGACGGGGATGATCCGCTTGCCGAGCTGGGTCATGAGGCTGAGCTCGTGGAGGCAGAAGTAGGAGTCGCAGTACATGGGCGAGAAGACGGCGATCCCGAGCTTGCACTCCCGGATGGCGGCGTCGATGTGGTCGAAGAGGCGGTCCCCGGGCTTCATGTTCTTGCTGTCCAGGAAGGGGCGGAGGCCGATGCTGCGGAGGTGGTGGTACAGCAGCCCCGCCACGTTGCGCTTCGTGTCCACGCCGCGGTGGTTGATGAACACGTCGCACGGTGGGGCCCGCTGCTGCCGGAGGACCCGGTGCCGGCTGTGGTGGCCGATGCTGCTCATCAGGGCGGAGGCTGGACGTTGCATGTTTGGAAAATTGGGGTTTTGTAGTTTAGCTGTTTTTTTTTGTGTGTGAGTAATGAAAAGGGATATGAGATGTTGTAGTGAATTAATTGTGGGGTATTGATTGATGAGGTTTATATAGATAGGGGGTGGCATTGATTTGTATTGGTGGTTTGATTTTGAATGGGAGAAAAATGTGGAGAAAAATGTCTACTAATCCGAATATTGGACTGTTTGATTGAAAAATAGGTAGTGGGTTCGAGATTTTGACAAGAGGAAAAAAAGAGTAAAAGGGTTGAACGAATTGACTCTTTTAGGCTGGTCTTTATGGTTTAGCTTTACCAAGGATGTGTAATCCTTCAAATACGCTTATTCCATTTTTTATTCATTTTCATTAAGGGAAAACAATTTAAAGTGTGCTTATTTATTTTCAATTTGGAACTATTGAAAAGCGTCCTAAAATACTAGTGGTACTATTATTTTCGTGCTATTCAAAACAAACTAAATGGATTTTATATTTAGTTCTTTTATGAAGTAAGAATATCACGTATACCGTATAATACGCTTCATACAAGTTCTTGGGTGAACGATTTTGAAATTTATCCTGACGAAAAATGCCCGATCAGATTATTTTTTTCATTTAGCTCATAAAAAATTTAAACAAAAAATTAGTATAAATTTATTAAGTTTTTTAGTACTACTATAAGTTTTACCTTAAAACTAACTATCTCTTAAATCGTATACAGAGTACTATTATATATGTAGAGAACTGATATGTCGTCTATCACTGTTAACATTTTTCGTAAACACTGCTTATTTTTATTGAATCAATGATTTTCGGTGTCAATTTTTGCTATAGTTGGAATCGTGATAGCAGTTGCGATTCTCCTTGTCGAAAAAACGATTAACCGCTAATTCAGTTATAGATCGGATCGATTGTTTCGATCAACATTAACATTAATGACATATTCGGTATGTTAACCCCCCCACCCACATATCATATAAATTGCGGCTATGATCAACAAATTTCCAAATTAAATAAAGATCAAAAGCTGAATATGACATGTTCTCCTTTTAACTTTACGAAACGAAATCAATTGATAGAATTGGGTAATTTTAAAGTGTAGATGATCATATTCACAATTTCTTTGTTATAAGAGAAAAATAAAGTAAAAATTACTAAATAATCTAATATATAGTTACCGACTTACCGTACATATTCACAAAATGCTTAATTAGGAAAGCGATATACTGAACTAGAATTTGGGCAAAACAAAAGACGGTCTAGTTTTTTGTCACAATAAAACAAAATAATTAAGAGAACTAAAATTCACACAAGGAATACGAGAAAGAGACGGTAGTACAGCTCCAAATGTAATAGATTTTCAAAGTAATTTCGCCTTCAAAGAATAAAATATTTAGTAGTATTAAAATGTGCAGTTGACTGTTTCCAATATGAAGATCGTCGTTGGCTTCTATTCAGAGATTCATGGAAATGCGATTTCCTAATTAGGTTTGAACTAAACCCCATCGGACAAAGACTTCTAAAATGTTTGCTTGTCAAATAAATCAAGAACACAAGAATTTTATAAGGTTCGATTTGTCGGGAAAGAAAATATAAAAATTTTGGTGATCATGCAATTTTTAATTCATTAATTATTCATTATTAGAGATTCATGAGTATTTTAATTAGAGTTTAGTAACTGAAGTAATTAATACAATTAAATTTATCAATTCCGAGTTAAAGAATTGATTCATCCATGTATGCATAAAATAGGCAAATTTTGCCGATGAATTTTGTATTATATTAATACAACTATACATATGTATATAGCTACTTTTCTAGTTTGAAATTCAACTTAATTTGAGGAAAATAAAGGACAATGTAATTTTGTAGGAAAATGTAGGAGGACTTGAGAGGTCAATCGTATGAATATAATATAGTCGCTCTCGCACGAACAACTCAAGTTACTTTCACTTGTGAATTGTGATTAATCCAATCAGTCATTTTCTTTAACCCCACACTTGTTTGTCTTTTAAATTCTACCACATTAATTCGTTCTTCAAGTTGCATATTGTAAAGCAATATTGGTCTTAATTCTTAATTGTGGGCCAACTCACAATTACAGCAAAAGCTCCAAATTCAAATATACGAGAGTTAATTATGGTAGGAAATTTTGATTCATTTATTTCATTTACTTTTTCAAAATAATATCTTGAAATGTGGTTGATAGCTAAAATCAAAACTCCATTAATTTCACATATAGCTAGAATAGACACTGAATTTCACTGTGATACCGATCTTGAAAAACTCAATAGTTTCAAACTCTCATATCACTTGCTAGAACATACATTTGTTATATGCATGTATACACCCACCTCCCTCATTGGTAGTCCATTTTGATTTCGACACGTGTTTTAAAAATATAAAAAAAAGTGTGTTAAAAAGTTAGTGGAACGTGAGTACTAAATTTATATGAAGTGGAGTATTATTTTATAATAAAATGTGAATATAATGAGTTACTGGAATGTAGAGCCTACTTATTATTTATGGCAAAAAAAGTAAATGTGAATAATTAATGGGTGATGAACGAAAATAACAAAAGTTGACAATTAATGAATGGGGTGCATGGGGAAGGAGGGAGTATCTAATAGCATGGAATCAAGTAACTAGTTCACCCGTTAATATATTTTTTTCAATGTGATATACTCCATAGTATAGTACTTTGTCCGTCCACCATTAGAAGTTTCATTTGAGTCCGACATAGATTTTAAAAATATGGAGAAAAGTAAAAGGAAAAAGGTAGTGGAAAGTGATACCCATTTTGTATACTCCCTCCGTCCCACAAGTATGCATTCTTTTCTTTTAGTCCGTCCCATAAAAGTATGCACTCTTTCCTTTAATTACATATAATTCTTTTGATCTCTCTTTTATTTTACTAATTGTGCATTAAAACTCCTGCCTAATCAAAAGTGTATAAGTGACTAGAATAGGTTAGTGGAGAGTGAGATCTACCTACCATTTATTGGTGAAAGTGACGTTGTAATAGTAATATACTACTAAAGTTTTGTGGACGTATAGATTTAGATAAATATTATCTCCGACACTTGGCCAATAAATAGATAGTCGATCACTTTCAAATTATCAGATGGATTATAGTAGTAATACGATTGTTATAAAGTGTTAAAAGGTGGCAGTCAAATGCGTTTATGTACGGTTAATTAAACATATAGTAGTAAGAATTTAAAGAGAAATTATAGACTATGACATGAATTCAAGATTCAGTAACATGCTTTCGACCGTACGATTAAGACATACGCGGATATAAAGTTATAAACTTCAACCAATTAAGTCGTTTTTATCTCTCGTCTTTAGTGGTCTTATTCTCTGTTTTTCATTCCATTTGTAATTATCACTTATTCAAAATTTTCCTTGTCTGTTCTCCACGGTTTATTATGTTTGTAAAAGTTAAGTTCCCACTTCCATTGCCAAGCCTAAAATAATGAAGAACAAAAAGGAAAGAAATTTCCCATTTTGAATTTTCGTCACGCTGAGTAGACTGCATCAATATTGATCTGGTCCTCGTAGATTTTATTAATGCTGCACAAGATAAAATTGTGTTTGGGGATAATTTTCTTGTTATAATTTGTCGTCTAATCAGCCGTGAAATACATAAACTATTGAACATAAAAAGTGATGTATTGGATAGCTAGGAATTAGGATCGTTCTCGTTAATTTACATAGATTTTTACATTATTCCATGAAGTTTATTTGGTGGTAGCATTGGAATTTGGACCAATTCAGCTGTTCTTAGCCGCCCACAACATTCAATTCATTTATTTGAATGTAAAACGTGCATGAAATCCAAACTCAAGATACTTAACTCATAAACTCAATATAAATCTTCTATTTATAAACTCTACCACAGTTTCCAATTACTAATTATGTACATCTATATTTACACAAGAGGTATGGAAATATAAACTCTCCTGGAGCCTTTTATTTGTTTGATTTGATTAATATATACTTCTACCCAATGAATTATTATCGTGACTCAGGAACAAGGATACAATTGTACCCAAAGACTAACGTTTTAACTTTTAATGTTGAATTTAGGAGTACTTTCAATATTAATCGGGCCAATCCATTCGGGTTTTAGCTAACTCGCTTGGATTGTTGGGCTATTCAAGTATAAGCCATTGTGGTTATAATTTTTTGAATTATAAACTTTCAATCCTAAACCAAAACTTTCGAGCTTTGGGCTAACCCGTAACCCGTCGTGCCAATTGAACTCGAAAATAATTTATTTTTTGTAACTAACATATATTTATTGATTATTTTATATTTTTGTATTAAACAATTACATATTAAAATAAGTGTTATTTCAACTCGAAAAGA
Source organism: Salvia hispanica (assembly GCF_029641045.1). NCBI lineage: Eukaryota > Viridiplantae > Streptophyta > Magnoliopsida > Lamiales > Lamiaceae > Salvia > Salvia hispanica. Next base: position 3,207,141 of record NC_142696.1, read on the forward strand.
GAGAGGAAAATACTTATATTTGTTGTTTTTAAAATAATTATCATTTTAAAAAAAAAATTATATGGTAAGTGTAAAAATAAAATAGAATAAACATTAAATAATGAATCAAAATATTTTTAAGTAGATTTGGAAAATAATTATTAGACTAATTTTTAAAATTTTGGAAAAATTAAATAATGAAAATTATCTCATTCCGGGCCAACCCTATGGGCTTGGCCGCTTGGGTTAATTTTGGTCCAACCCTATCGGGTTGGGGCGTTTAAGGTTATTCGGATTGTGATTTTTGGATTATAAACTTTGCAATTCTAACCCTACAAAATTGTTGGACTATTTGACTCAATCCGTAAGTTTCGAATTGAACTGACATTCCTATTATATAATTGTAGTTGGTCTGGTGGTGAAAGTTTGATTTTTCTTCGGGCAGCTTTATAAGCGTCGCATATTTTATGTTTTAATTTGTGTACTAACTCTTTAGTAGTAATTTGATTTATGGCTATATTATTTATATGTATATTATTTTTATCTCGATGATATTCTTAATTTATATGTATTTAATTTGATAATTATATTCTGCTTAGTAGTCATTATATCTTTTATCTTAATTATATGCCTAATTCTTTGGTAGTTTTTTTTGTTTTGATTGGTATTTATTTTATTTTATTTATCTTTTTTATATTCCTTATATTTTGATAATTATATTCGTAATGCTTTATAGTAGCCATTTTATTGTTTTGAATTTGTGGTTATATTATAATCATTTTTTACACACGAACTGTTAGTATTTTATATTTAAAAATGTGTTACTTTAAAATTGACAATGTTGTTAGATAATATCTTTAACTTTATGTTATGCAATTATTTGTTATATAACTCAGTACCCCAAATCTTCCTAGATATAAGCTAAGAGCGTCTCCAATGGCGGATGTCGCGGTAGGACGTCGCTGACGTCCGCCGTAGTGAACGGGAAGGGCGCCCGCGCCCGTCTCATATGTCCGTCCCATGGCCTCGCTCGTCACCCTCACGTCCGACCGGACGTCCGCCACTGTGGCGACGGTCGGACGTCCGAGTTTTTAAATATTTTTTATTTTATTTTATTTTTAAAAAAAAACTCTATAAATAGGACTAATTGAACTTCATTTCATTCACACCACTTGTGTTGACAAGTTTCTCTCTCTAAATCTACAAATTTCATTTCTACTACAATGGAGTACAATAGGAACTCCCCCACCACGAGCGGAGGAAACACACTCACGATTCCCACCGGAACGGAGGGAAACTTTGCGGGGATGAATCCCCAAATGTTCTACAATATGTACCAGTGGATGAGTCAGATGGGTGGGATGATGCCAGGGGCAGCGGGGATGGGCGGTATGCCGCCAAATATGGCGGGGATGGGTGGGATGATGCCAGGGGCAGCGGGGATGGGCGGTATGCCACCAAATAGGGCGGGAGTGGATGGGATGATGCCCGGGGCAGTGAGGATGGGCGGTACGCCGCCAAATATGGCGGTGGGTGGGTCGATGCAGCACAGGAGCCCGAGGACGCCTAGGGAATCTGTCTATCGCCCATATATAGATATATAGATTTGTTGGTCGATGATTCCCCTGGTACTGTTTCGGAGACTCAGTACGCCGGCATCGAGACTTTCTCTTTTGAGGAGCTGAGAGCGGAGTTGGGGCTATCGCCAATCCATGAGACTCCCGATGAGGCGGAGCCTGCTGCAAGAGGCAGGAGCAAAGGCAAGGGCAAGGCCAGAGGCGGGGTAGGGGCAAGGGCAAAGTCCCGAGCTCTTCCTCGCACACGGGAGCAGAGGAGGAGGAGGGTGAGGATGAGCCAGAGGGAGGACGATCTGGACCGTGTGGGAAAATGCCGCGCTTGCGAAGGCCTGGATCGGTGTAGTAGAGGATCCCTATGTCGGGCCGAATCAGTATGTTGACCGATTGTGGCTTCGCATTAGTGAGGCCTACCTCATATGCAAACCGTCTGGGGCGAAGCCTCGCACTTCCGAGCAATGCCGGAAACAGTGGCTTCGGTTGAGGCCTAAGCTCAGTCGTTTTGCCGCCCTCTACCAAAACAACATGCGCATGGCAACCAGCGGCATGTCTGAGGATGATGTGAAGAAATGAGTCATGGCTCAGTACCCCGACAAAGAATTGAAGTTCAAAGAGTTTGACCAATGGGAGGCCTTTCTCGTGGTCAGGGAATCGCAAAAGTTTTGTGCGGGTGTCGACTCGAGTTGGAAGCGGACGAAGATCAACTCTTCCTGTGAGTACAGCAGCAGTGCCGGTTCGCACGAGCTCCCCGAAGCCGGGGAAGTGGCCCTGCTATCACGATCAGACTCTCGCCGTCGTCGTCGCCCGATGGGGCAAAAGGCTGCGCAGCGGATGGCAAGGGGAAGCGGCAGCGGCAGCGGGTCCTGCGAGGTCGAATCGGAGGCCCCAGAAGGCCCAGTTAACGACCGTCTCGCCCGCGCGCAGCTAACGAAGACCCTGATGCAGAGCACGAGTAAGTGGTTTAGCACTCACGATCCTGTGTACAAAAGGTTGTGCAAGGATGTGGTCGATGCATGTCGGTGCGATTTAGGAATGCCACCCATTGATGATTATGGCGTCGAGATTGGGGGCGGGGACGTCGGAGGCGGCAGCGGTACGGGCGACGGGGACGAGGACGAGGAGGAGTGAGAGCCGAGGGTTGCATTTCTCGACTTTTTATGATTATGTAATTTTTAGGTATTATGTAATTTTTTTTAATTGTGTAATTTTTTTAAGTATTATGTAATTTTTTTAACGAAGTATTCGAATTTTCCCGTATTCCATGTTGACATTTTAATTCCGTAAATTTTAAGTCCGTAAATTGAATAATTGCGGGAAGTCCTAGTGGGAGTGCATGGGAAGTCCTAATGATGTGGCAGTAAAATGGGAAGGGCTAGTGATGACGTGGCAGGAAGTTTTTGTGAGAAGTTCTAGTGGAAGGGGCGCCACCGGAGACGCTCTAATTTTGATGAGTGGTGACTTATTGCTGTAAATATTGACGAGATATACTATCTATATCTTTATAGTAAAAAATGGAATTTCAAAAGTTGTCAAGTATACTTGTAACACAAACTTCAGTAACATCTGAAAAGAAGTGATGATTGAACAATGAACTTATATCCCTCTTTATTTTGGTTCCTCTCTTCCTTTCCAAGCAAGTAAAAAATGTAGTTGTAAAATATTATTGATGTCAAACTTGTTGCCTTTTTTTCTCTTCAATTTTTCCATCAGTGAAAAATGCCATAAGAATGGGGGAAGAGTTTCAATGAAAATTAGCTAGTGGAAACGATGAGGCAATTTTCTCGCAATCTAATAATACTCCATGTATAGTGCATTTTACGCAACATTCAAATACATCGACTAAATCGTAGTCTCACCAATTTTCTGAATGATTAAATTAATAAAATTGCTAGGTTGACCGTTTCCTTCATGCTTTTTGTTTTAATTAAGAAGCTACTATCCATTTCTTGTTTTTTTATTGTAAATTTTAAAAAGAATATTGAAAAACCATGTGCAAGCTGGAATCAACATTGTGTAGGCCACGACGGTGCAATAAGACAAGCTTTCGTTTAATAAAATGCCCACTCTCTAAACTTTTTTCATTAATATTAATAATTTAAAATTGATACTGTATAATCAGTACACTTATTTTGTTGGGTTGGCTCTAAATTTCAATTTTTGAGAAAAGATAAATGATATTGAAATATTAACGTAACATTATTATCTATTAATTACTTACTATAATTAAAAAAAAAAAGAGGACTTTTCATATTCCAAATCTAGAATGTAGAATCACTCTCTTCATGTTTGATTAATGAAATGCTGATCTCTATTTTTAAAAAAAACCTAATCACTCTTTTATTGAATGTGTGATGTTTTCCAAAACCATAAAAAGAACAATATTTTCCCAAAAACAAGATCGATCATGATGGTCTAACCAAAATTAGCCTTCACTTCTAACTACCATTTAGCTGTTTATAATTAATTAATTATACCGAACAACACTATAACAAATTTCGTATTAATTAATTTCGTTAATGTACAAACAAGTTGCTTTGTGAACTACCTCCTGTTCCAAACTAAATCGAAAATCGAAAATGAAAATAGAAACAATGTCCAAATCATATCTTAAAAAGAATTAAAAGAGGGACATAAAGTCAAAAAACTATGATTTCCAAAAATATTAAATGTCATATCAATAATGACAAGCCAACCAACTTGTTTAAGTAGGAAAGAAAATATCCAGCAAATTTATTCGGCAACTTAGTAAATTTAATTTTCACGGCCTCATGATAAATAATGAAATCATATTTTTCAAAGATGTATTAACAAAATGAATAAGTGTAGTACATTCATTGAATCATTAATCATGGTTTAGAAACATTTAGACTATTCAAAATGGTGAAACTATAAAAGAATAATACTAGTAATAAGTACTTATTAAAAGAAAGAAGATACCAAACCTATACGCTTGACCCATAGTATTATTTAATTGCTATAATTATTTTTAAATTCCACTACTAATCATGTCATCTTTCATGCTATGTACGTACCACCTAATTATAACCCTATTGGACAACTGGTTAATGATCAGATATTATAATATCCACAGATAAATTGAATATTTTTGTATCCATTACCAATTTATGATCAATGTTCTAAAAAGAGAACAATTTTAACTCAAGTAAACAATACTCCCTCCGTCCTAGTCTCCTAGATAATTTGAGACACTTTATCCAGCATGGGTTTTAAGAAATCTAATAGAAAATAAATTTAAAAAGTTGGTGGGATATGGGTCCTACTTTTAAAGTATTAATTTTATAATAAAATATGAGTAGGAATAAGTTACTGGAATATGAGGTCCACTATCAAAAATAGTAAAAGTGAAGTGAGACAAATTATATGGGACGGACGAAAATGGAATATTGGGACGAATTATCTGGGACGGAGGGAGTAATTATGTAATTACGGAGTATTGTTTTTATTTTATTTTATTTTCCTATTGTAGAAAATGCACTTATATATACAAATTTAGTAAAAATATTTTGGAAGTGGGCAAAGAATAAATATTTGAGCAGTAATTGCAAAATAATGGAGGGAAGGTGGGGACATATGCTTGTGGGCCCAACTTCCAAATATCACCTAATCTACTCACAGAAAATTTTCCATTCACTCAACCATCTTTTATTCTCTCTCTCTCTCACACACACACACACACACACACACACACACACACACACACAAGAGTTCTCACACTTTGGCATGTGCACTGCTCCATCACTTCTTGCTGGATCTCTCTAATGTCCAGTTAAGATTTCAAAAAAAGATTTTTGAATGTCACGTTCAAGAACATGAGCTTGCAGTTCAATACACCCCAACTTTAGAGCTCAATCTCTCTCTCTCCTCACTCTGTGGGAGCATGGATTCCAACACCATCCTCGATCATGCTCTCTTCCAACTAACCCCAACAAGAACAAGGTAAAATTCTCTCACTCTCTACTCAATTCTGGCCAATTAGATGTTACTAATTAGAAATTCGGTTGTGTGGGTTCGTTGGATTGGAAAAAAGATGCGATCTTGTTGTGTTTTCCGGGAAGAAGAGCGAGAAATTGGCATCTGGGCTTTTGGAACCCTTCGTTGCTCACTTGAAATATGCGAAGGATCAGATTCCAAAAGGGGGTTATTCGATAACTCTTCGCCCCCCACGCGATGATGCCTCGTGGTTCACTAAGGCCACGTTTCAAAGGTAATTTTGTACTAATAATTGAGCTTAGAAATGTATTTGGATTAGCATTTTGGTGTGAAATTGATGAGAATTGTAGCATTATTGACACACTTATTTCTTCCATATTGCTTGATCCGTGTACTGTTTTGCTGTGGAATCTTTATGAACTTGTCTTGGCGATTAGATATACAATTACTGATAATCTTGGAGGTATATCCATATAAGAGTGTGCCGTTGAGAGAGAATAAATATTTGGATATACATTGTACGTTGGTGAAGTTTTAAATTTACAGCTATGGATCAAAGATGATGTTTTTCTCATTATTTTTACCAATTTGTAACTGCAGATTTGTACGTTTTGTGAGCACGCCCGAGATTCTTGAGAGAATTGTACATATAGAGCGAGAAATTTTGCAGATTGATAGTTCAACTCAATCTAATGAAAATCCTACGGCGGACGAGGAAGGTATATAGGCATACCCTATTAATGAGAATGTCATATGTAGTAGGGACATATATAGTGGATTTTGTCTCTTAGACTATACTTGGTAGTATATGATTTATCTCTCCAGTTAACATACATGATATATTGAAAATGTTGATAAGTTTAGAGTATGTAAATCAACTCCTAGTTTACTTATCAAACACATTGTGTTATTAGGGAACATATCAGCAGATGGAAACCTGAAGAAATCAACTAATTCTTCTAAGGTATTTAAACTTAAACTTAGAGGTAGATGTTCATTTTTAAAGTGTTCACCCAACTCAATTTGTTTATCGTGGCTGTTTAGTTATCCTCCGAAGAAGAAGATCATGGGGCTGAACTGAGAGAACACTCTAGGTAGTTGATTCTCACTCATGAAACTCTGTGGATTACACTTGTAGCTCCAGAAACTAAGTCGTTTACTTGTTCTTCTGAGAAGGGCTCGTCTTCAACGTCTTATGGATACTCGAAAAGCATTACTTCTGAAAGAGCAAGCCATGGCTTATGTCCGTGCAGTTGTGGCTGGATATGAAATGGAGGACATTGATGATCTTATATGCTTTGCTGATACATTTGGAGCCTCACGGCTAAGGTAACAACTGCTACTTCTTCCCTGTTTCTGCATTAGTAAGCAATGAACAAACATTATCTCACCTTTGCTTAATTATTTGATTCGGTATGCCCAGAATCTTCATACATCATTTAGTGAGGTAGCCATAAGTAACAACTGATACAATGTTGATTGGGTCATGCAATGTTAATGTCGTATCAACCTTTCCAGTTATAATTGATAGAATTTAAGTGGGGAAAACAACTAGTGCTACTATTTTCTAGTACTAATTTTAATGGCTTCATAAAGATCTTTCTGTACCTTAGTAATCAATTTATTCTCTTGTAGGGAGGCATGCACCGATTTCAAGGAGCTATACAATAGGAAACATTCAGATGATCGATGGATGGATGAATTAGCAGCAGTGCAAGCATCAGCTATGACTGACCTCCCATATCTGGCAACGTCTGGAGTTATGCTCACAGGTGAAAATTTCCAGGGCAATGGATTCTCTGTGCCACTTGAGAGAACCGGCTCCTCCGACCCTCTATCTGACACAGATAAGAGCAAAGGTATGTTTTGCATTGCTGTGAGGATGTTGGGTCTGGGGTATGACTCCTCGTGCATAGAGTTTAGCGCATCTAATCTATGAGTTTGCTCGGTTGCAGAAAATGGTTCTACTGGACAGAATATGCAACATGTGCCATGGATGAATCAGATTCCTCCATATATGTACAACTTTCAAGGCCCAATGCAGCAAATGCCAGCGTACCAAGGTTATCCTTACCCAGGCATGCCGCAATATTATCCAGGGAATATGGGATGGCCATCTCCAGGTGGCCCTAATTCAATGAAGAATCATAGATCATCTCGGAGGAAGGAGAAATCTTTTAATGCAAATGATGCAGATAACTCTGAGGAAGATGAAAGTACTGCTTCTGGTGATTCAGATGCTGGGACTGACTCAAATGAGGAACAAGAACAAGATAAGAAGCCTTCGTCAAGGGGGCTGAAGCAGGGGAAGAAGAACAAGAAGAAATCTTCCAAAACGGTTGTTATCCGTAACATAAACTACATAACTTCCCAGAGGCGCAATGGAGAAGATAATGAGTACTCTGAAGAGTCTTCGGGAGAAGCACTGTCACTTGATGATGTCTCCATCAGAAAAGGGGTTGATGATGCAATTGCATCGCTAGAGAAACATGCCCACCCTAAAGCACGTAAAAGCAGAGGAAAACACGAACTTGAGAACGATGCTGATGTTTCTGAAGGAGGGAAGTCTGCTGATCCTTGGGGTGCTTTTCAGAATCTTCTCCTTAGTAATGAAGACTCGAAGCCCAGTGAAACAATGAATCATCACGCTAGAGATCCCATGGATGAACAATTTATGATGAACAGTTCCAATGGTGGTGGTCTTTCACACAACACTAGCGATTCATTTCACTTGGAATCTGAGAAAGTAAAGAGACAGCCTTCAACTAGTGATGATTCTGTTCTTGTGATTCATAGAGAGGGAAAGAATGGTGGCAACACTCACACTATGGATTTTGCAAATGGTGAAGAAATGCGAACGGCTATGAAGAAAACTGTTTCTGAAAATGAGAATGCATTGTTTACACAACAATCCAGAGGATCAGGAACCACACTGGGAGCTTTACAAGACTTCTCCTCAGAATCAACCACTATTAGGAACAGAAGAGAGGAAGACTGGTTCATTGTCAACTCACAAACACAAAGGCAATCAGAATTTGTCAATCATGACTCCCTCTCCTACGCAAGCGACATGGTCAAGAAAGAAGCAGAGAGAGGAGCTTCTGTGGTTGATGATTCCTTCATCATAGAGTCAAGATCAAGAGTTGACGATCAGTATGTCTCTAACTGGAGAACAGACATCATCATGGATGGTGAGATGGACATCACCCCCCAGATAGAAAACGGAAATCCAGCCATTTCTAGCTCTGCTGAGCCTGATGATCTCTGTATGATGCTTGTAAGGGAGTCACAAGAATCTGGTGCATCCTGGACACCGGACATGGATTATGAAGTCGAAATATCTTACAACGAAGCTGATAAAAAATCTTCCCTTGCCAAGCTGAATGGTGAAGCTGCAGAGGAAGTTGTTGCCAATGGTAAACAAGCCAATGGCAAGAAAAATGCAGGTCCGACAGCTAAGATTCCCGGGAGATCTCGTGTTTTGGGGGGATCTCCCGCTGGAAAACCAGATCCTTATTCCAAAACTAAGAAGATATCTTCAGCAAGTAGGCTACTGACTCAAAAGAGCAAGCTGCAGAGGGTATAGTCATTACATATTTGCATAAAGATCAACTTCTTTATCCTACTTTTTTGCCTGATGCTTATGATCTCATACAGGAAGAAGAGGAGCGCAAGAGATTGGAAGATGCGGTGATCCAACGCCAGAAGAGAATCGCTGAAAGGTCAGCTATCAGTGGTTCGTCTTCTGCAGCATCCAAGAAACCTCCTGTTGGAAGCAAATCAGCTCCTCCTAAGCTCGACAGGATCAGATCTTCGTGTGCAGCCCGTGCTCCAAAAAGTTAAGTCAGCCTAAAACTCACCGCAATCTGATTCTGCGATCATCGTGAAGACCTACATATGAAAATACAATCTATCTGAGCAAAGCGGAGTAGACTTTTTCCGGGTTGGAGAGCTGTGCTTGATCATTGTGGCTTCCACTCTGGTTGAGCTTCGCTGTTGTTGTATAGCCTTGGTTCTTTGCATATGCCATTTTTTGAGATCGTATATTCAATTTATTTATTTTCCTTTTAGTGTGTATCTGCAATAAATAAATGGATTATATACGTGTGTCACCACACACTGAAGTTGACTGCTGGAGATTTCAAACTTATTCTGAGGTTTGTTTATATACATACTCGTTCAAATACAGTTTCCATATGTCATGTATTTATTGGAATATTGGTGATTTTTTTTCCTATTTTTGTTTGAGTGTCAAAAACTCTGAATATTTCAAAGCTTGGATTCTTCCACCTTTGTAGTTTTTAGAAATCTTGACTTTCTTATTCAATTAAGTTTAAAATTTGTTGGTTCTTTAACTTACAAAATTAAAGTACTTTCATTCGAAGTATGTTCAAACTTGATTTTTATACTTAGGAAATTTCAATAAATTTACATAGCAATTCAATACTCCCTCCGTCCATGAATAAGAGTCCGGTTTTTCCATTTTAATCCGTTCGCGAATAGGAATCTCTGTTCATTTTTACTATAAATGGTATTAAGGTCTCACGTTCCACTAACTCATTTCACTCACATTTCATTTAAAACTAATATACGCAAGTGGGATTCACTAACTTTTTTCCGTTCACTCCGGTGTCGCCAAGAAATGCGACTCCTGATGGCGGACGGAAGGAGTATCAATTTTTCTCATTCCATGTATTTAACGTAATTGAAAACAAAAAATGTAGTACTACTTAGTTTCTACTCCCTCCGTCTCAGATAATTCGGGTCACTTTGACCAGGCACGGGTTTTAAGAATTGTAATGAAAAGTGGGTAGAAAAAGTCAGTGGAATGTGAGTCCTATCTTTATATATTAGTTTTATAATAAAAATGATAAAAATGAAATGAGACAAATTATGTGGGACGGACCGAAATGGAAAATTGGGATGAATAATCTGGGACGGAGGGAGTAATTATGAAAAGATAAATTAGACAGCAAATTAGTAGGGCCCTTGAACCGCGAAAAAAACGGTAATTCGCGGCATTGGTCTTAAAAAAAAAAGGTAAATGAGAATCTGGAGGGTTTGGCCCCAATTTCTCCCCCGGTAAGAGAAATCAGAAGGGAGAAGAACAAAGTTGTCCACTGGGGATTCATTCATCAACAAGTGACAAACGACATTGGGATGCACGTTGTCAAATTATTTATATTTTTGGATTAAATCAAAATTTGTCTTAATGTTCCCTGCAAGAATATTGATCATTTCTTTATTTATAGTTTATTCAAATAAATATTCTTTCGAACAATTCACAGAGTTTTTGTCAAACCATGGGGGGCTGGCGAATGTCTTTAATTTTTTAATCAATAGTAGGCATGAATTTAGGGAGTTTTTTGAGAGCTCTATAAAAGTTCTCATTGTTGTTTCCATCTCAGCTGGTGCATTTTTTGGTGTTGCACTTTTCCTGTTCTGTAAGAAGCCTTCTACATTTCAGGTACTGTTTTTCCAATTTTCCCAAATCTTTTTTACAATTCTTGTTTTTTTTTTTGCTACTTATTTATTGCAAGGTGATGTTTCAGCACTGATTGTGATCTTTTTTGTAATTCAGAAGAAATCATGATTATGATTAAGATATAATCTCCTTTCACATGTGTTAGTTGAGAGTTCAATGCTGTTTATTGACTTGTGGTTCTGAAATGACACTAGCAAATAAATGTGATACTAATATAGGAAAAGGGAATATGGTTCTTACATGGAAATTTGTGGTGAAAATGGCAGAAAAGTGGGATTGAGACCAAAAAAATTCCAAGCATTATTACATCTAGGAATGTCAATGTCATGAATGTTCCAATGGTTAGTAGTCCACGTGGAGTGGCTGGCAGTTTGGGTTTCATGACAGAGATTAGGGACAAAATTGGCTGCTTCAGAGACTTGCTTGATTTCTCACCTTGCGCTGGCTCTGCTACTCTGCTTGAGGTGACTAATCTTCTTGTTGATCTTTGGTTGGTTGAACTTGGAATTCATGTTGTTGCTTTGTCTTTCCTCAGCTGTTAGTGTTGACCCTTCATGATATATTCCAACGGTATCCTGAGATCAAACCGGCCTCAGAATTTCAGGACGCGGACATTCATAAGGTTACCTTACTTAACTATTCAAGCTCATGGAGTTCCCTATGTCTTTACTGTTAGAGAAAGTAAAGTGTAATTTGGCTGTGTTGATTGTGGGGCAGGCTCTGAAAGTCTTCTGTAATACTCTGCAATCGCTTGGAGATCTGTGGACAACGGAGAAGTGGATGGTCCGATGCAGATATGATTCCTCAATGAAATTGCAACACTCTGAGTTAGAGCACATCTGTATGTTGTATGTTGGCCTCAAGTAGCATGTGATCAATCTGTTCAAGTGGATAAAATGTTTCTTGCTTTTGTCACTTTGTAGCTGTGTTGATGCTCGAAGACGTCATTAAGCTAGCACGGGGGAGGCTGTGTGATGAGATGGATGATGTAGATGACGACGATAATATGAGTGACTACAGCCCTGCAGGAAATGCATTTTCAAAGGTGTTGTCTGCCTCTTATTTTGATAACAGATCATCGTATTGTGGATCTCCGATGACTCCTACTTCGATCCTTCAAGGAGCGTGGAACTCTCCAACTTGCTCGGAGAAGGGGGCGTCGTATTCACCCCATGATCTCATGTCGGCTAGAGGTGGGAAACTAAGCCCCATGGACATGAAGCGCCTCTCATTCCATATGATTCCTCATGTAATTGCTATTTCCCAAGATCCTAAAAACATAAATAATTTGGAGAAGGAACAGAGAGAGCATCATGATATCAATAAGGATGATGTGGTGGGAGGAATGGAAATGATTGATGTTGTTATTCATGATTCTCAAAATGATGGTACAAGGATTTCTTCTCTTGTAAGAAGACATGGAAGAAACTTGATTGGTGTTGGTGGAAATCAGACAACTCCACACATGATGGTGAGGCCTTGTTTGCAAACACTTCTTGAGTTGCCTATTCCACCACCACTCATGACACCGAGCAATTCGACAGTCGCACCCCCTCCACCACCGCCATTGCCTCCGCCACTCAGTAGTACACCAATCAGGTTGCCAGTGGCACCCCCTCCACCTCCACCTCCACCTCCTCCACTCACGATGACCGCATCAAAGGGATACGAACCAGCTATTCCACCGCCTCCTCCTCCACCCATGGGTGCATCAAACAGGCAGCCACCATTGGCACCAACATTAAACAGATCAGCTCCACCACCCCCTCCCGGGCCTGCCTGCCTTAGTCCAAAGAAATCAACAACCAAATTGAAGAGGTCTTCACACATGGGAAATCTGTATCGAACTCTCAAAGGCAAAGTAGAAGGATTGGCTTCATATGGAAAATCAGCAGGGCGAAAGGCTAAAGTCGGAGGAGGAACCTCCAATGGAGGGAAACAAGGAATGGCCGATGCATTGGCAGAGATGACGAAAAGGTATTCGCCAAAATATATGATAATCATCTCTTTCAAAAGTCTTGAGACATGAATTCATCCTGAAACACAATTTCCCTCAGGTCAGCATATTTCATACAAATTGAAGAAGATGTCAAGAATTATGAGGCAGTGATAAAGGAGTTGAAAACTTCCATCGGGTCCTTCCAGCCATCCGACATGGCCGAGCTCATCAAATTCCACAAACACGTAGAATCTCACCTCGAAAAGCTTACAGATGAAACTCAGGTTTGATCATCAATTCATTCATCAAGAATCATACTATAGTTTCACTGAGTGATAATACATAACAGGTGCTAGCAAGATTTGAGGATTTCCCAAGCAAGAAACTGGAAGCTATAAGGATGTCAGCAACTCTGTATCTAAAGTTAGATGCAATCGTAACCACTCTGCGCAACTGGCAAATAGTCGCACCTGCTGGCAAACTCCTCGACAAAGCTGAAGCTTACTTCAACAAGGTAAGTCTCATCACTGCCAATTAACCAACACCCCTTTTCCATTTCACTAATTATCTTTGCCACATCCAGATCAAGGTAGAACTTGATGCACTAGAGCGGACTAAAGACGAAGAGCTGAAGAGATTCCAAGCTCAGAAAATCAATTTTGATTTCGGAATCCTAGTACGCATCAAAGAAATGATGGTTGATTTTTCTTCTAGCTGCATGGAGCTGGCTCTTAAGGTCAGTTATTATTTTCCAACACAAACTCATAAGTTCATATTCTATAAACTAATAAACTTATAATGTAGTCATGTGACTGATGCAGGAGAAGAAAGAAGCAATAAAAGAACACAATAGTGGTGGGAAGAGTGTATCATCAAAGATCCTATGGAGGGCCTTCCAGTTTGCATTTCGTGTCTACACATTCGCCGGTGGACACGACGACCGCGCCGACAAGCTCACAAGGGAAGTGGCACATGAAATTGAGAGCCATAACTAATCAAAGACTACGCAGGAGACCATCCCAATGTTCGTTTTGTCACATAAAAAGCCAATCCCCACTCCCCAAAAACAAACACTATATGTAAATATAGATGTTTGAGACGATATTTATTGAACTTGTTGGCATTTCCAAGTGTATATGGTTCAGTAAATTATTTCGTTTTAACAGCAAAGGTTGTGTGTCTATGTGTGGAGCATTAAGCTAGACTGATCACCATCATTTTAGAGCGCATTTTATTTAAGTCATGCGTTTTGCATATATATATGGTTGTTGCATGTTGATGTGTGATGTGGTGTGAAGAATTTCTGGCTTCTCTTTAACCGTATGATGGAATCGAATGGTGGAATGGAATGTGATTTCTACTTTCATTCTATTCATTTGCTTGGTGTGATGGAATGAATGAGTGAATGGATGAAAATGCAAAGGAAATCCAAGGAAATTGACATTTCATTCATATCTTCATTCTATTCCAACCTCCATTCCATTCCATCATACCAAGCATGCCCTTAAAAAATTTAGTAATTCCTGTTAGGTAACAAAACTAGCTTGTTGTGCTATGGTGTGAAAGAATAAAATGCTCAATAGCCAAATTATATACATTCAATAATTATATTTTCAAATTGTTCTAATTAATTTCTTGACTGCTGTATGTTTAGGCACAAGTTTTATTAAAATCAACTAATTAAGTGATTTATTAATCTTTAATGCATATATAACATTTTAGTTTTGTATGGATTTTTAGTTAATTCAACTAATTAAGTGATTTTGAAATCATATTTACCTATATTCTAAGTCACTTGTCCATTTTCTAAGTCATAACAATCGTACTCTCTCCAATTCCTAAATATAAAATCTTTGAAAACGACACGGCTTTTTTTATGCAAAATCAACAAGACAAGAGATAGAAAGAAAAAAAAGGGAAAATAAAAGAGAGAAAGAGAAAAAAAAATAGTGCAATTATTATTAATGGATTGTGGAATTCATTCCCTAAAATGTAAAGTTTTTATTTTTAGGAAATGAACCAAAAAAGAGAAAAGTGTTTTTATTTTTAGGAAAAGACTATTACATTGTTTGTTGTTGTATCCATACTTTTTTACGAGTAGTGATTTAGAGACATAATGTCTCTAAGCCATAATACCCTTATGTCACTTTTTCCATAATCTTATTTAAATATGTACTAATATACCCTTATTTTAGATAAAAGGAAATAACTACTATTTTTATTAAGGAAGGAAAGCTAATCAAATTAACTATCTATAACTAATTACATGGTAAGTACTATTAATTAAGATTCACATTTTTTAGTCAAAATTTTAACCAATTCTCAACTATTTTCGCTACCTGATGAGTATTTATATATAATTATTTTATTATTAAATAATTCATAAATTCTAAACAACTAAATTTAATTTATAAAAATAAAAAGTAAATTATAATTATAATAGTCATTGTCATCTAATATTTTATTATCAAATAATTATAAAATTTGTAAGTTATAAAAAATACTTGATGTCTAATATTAAATAAATTAAAATGATATTAAATAGTAATATTTAAATTTTATGTTATATAAATGACTATATATATTTAGTGTTATCATTCAACAAAAAATAGTTATTCAAATCAAATTATTTTATTGGTTGTAAATAATCATTTAAACTATAAGTTATGGAAATAACTACATGTATTTGCACTCAATTTCCTAGTGTTATTATTCAACGAAATAATAAATTTGCATTCAAATTTCTTAGTGTTATCATTTAAAAGCTATTAAATTTTTAAGTTGTATAAATACCCACATGTATATATCAAGATATATGTTACTATTGTTTTCCAAAATAAAGAAGATTAGATTCCATAATTTTAGGAATTGTTTAAAATAAAAATAATTGATGAGACTTCTATTCACATTTTAATTCATTTTAGTGTACTACTATTATATATCAACTACTAATTGATGTTAAAATTTAAGAATATAAACAATCACACGTTTTAAAAAATTTATTTTCAATCACACGTTTTAAAAAATTTAAAAATAAGTGATTGATTGATTTAGTTGTGGAATTTAGGTAAAAAATTAATAATTTGAAGTAACTAAAATTTTGGAATGCAAAAGAATTAAAATTAAAATTATAAAAAATTTTAAATCAAAACCGTGAACTCAACTAATATTAGTACTATCATATATATCAAAATTTAGTTGTTTGCATGATATAGTGAATCGAGCAAAGAATTATAATATTTTATACTATGAAAAAAGAGAATAACTCAAATAGTAAATATATGAGTTAAGAACATGTGATTATTTTCTTATAGATGTTCGATTATAGCATTCTAAATATTAAGAATTAAATAAATTAAATTTTGAACGTAAAGAATTAAAATCATATCCAAAAACTCGATCAGTATGATTATTATATACTATGTATCAAATTTTAATTTATTGCATAATATAGTAAATGATCTTATAACTCTAATAATTTATAAAGAAAAAGAGAAAACATTAACTCTATATTTTTATAATATTAAATAGATTAATTAAAAATACGTGATTTTTTTTATTAAGTATGTGATTATTTTTATTGAAACGGTACAATTCAAAATAGTATACCCAATTAGTATTAACACATATAGTAGTGAATTGATTTAAGAACTCTAATGTTTTATTAAGAAAAATAGAAAATATAATTCACATGTCTTTAACATATTAAAGAGATGAGTTTAGAACGTGTAAACATTTTTTGATTAAGGCTCGAATTTAATGTTCCAAATCTTAAGAATATAATGAAAATAAAAAATTAATATTAATATTACTAAATTTTTTTAAAATCAAAATATTAAACTCAATTAGTATTAATACATTATATATCAAATTTTAATGCATACCATGTTATCGTGAATTGAGCTAAAAGCTTTAATACTCCTTATAAAGAATCTTCTAAATAAAAAAGTTATAAAATTAAATTTATCAATATTAAAAATTACAGTTTAATTATAAAATAATTATTTTTGGCCATAGTAAATCTAATTCTTTACTATTTATAAAATAAGATAACAAATTTTAATACTTTGTAGAGCTAATTATTTTATTAAATTATGTAAATTAAAATTTGTAAAAATTAATTTGATAAGAAATCTGTTATATGGTTCATTTTCTAATAAAATATATTATTATTTCATAGGTAAATAAATGTACACTAAATATATAGATTCGATGAAATATAATATTTTATTATTTTAAATATGTGTCCTTAAATAAATGCAATAAGATATAAAAAAAACTGCCATCATAAATATGAGGATTGCATGCTAATAAAATTGTAATCGCATAATTAGTGTCAATGTCCTTAAATAAGTATATTTAATTAATACTTTAATATAAAGGGTAAAAAAGTAAATAAATATAACATGAATTTAAATAAAAATCTAAAACAATCTAAAATGACTATTTTAACCTCAATATTGCATTATGGCTTGGAGACATTATGTCTCTAAAACATTTTTCCTTTTTTATATACACAAAATGGCATTAAATACACATTGAGGGTGTTCGGTTAGCAAAATTGTATTTCAGGATTAAATATGTTGTGTGCTTGGTTCACAGGATACAATATCACAACTCAATTCTAAATGAATAATTATGGAATAATTAGTCATAGCTAATTCCCTATGACTAAAATAATCTCACAATTTAATCTAGATTATATCTTAGTATGGAGTATTATTTTACTATGAAAACCGAACACCACTATTATGTATAAAAAAGAAAGTCGAGTATTGCCTGAGCCCAAAAGTCGAGTTTGAATCTCCTATGATGCGGCCCTTAAATTTATATTCACCCGATCATTAAAAAAAAGTTAGAGTATTGCATGTGATTCAAGTGGTTATTCATCTTTTGACTCAACTATTTTTTAAGTATTTAATTCGACATGTGACTAGAATTAAACCGGAAAATAATGATATTATTAGATTTGGGTTTGTATTGCACTCGTTGGTTAAGCAAACTTTAATTGGACCATTTTCGAACCAAGACATAGGTCCATCAAAAATCTAAGTGTAACCCTAGTTACACTATATTCAAACCAATTTTAAGGTAAATTTCATATTATTAAATAATAATTTTTTTTAAATCATTTGCGATAAACTCAAACTTAAATAAGAAATACTTCATAGTTCATATCCACTTACTTTCTACACTTACAAAATCTCAAAAAATGATTTAATTTATTTTCGTATAAACTAAAAATAGATAAATTTTGATTTAAAACTTAAAATGAGATAAGTTTTGGAGTACTTGTTACATACCAAACAAGGGAACTTATACAGTTGTGTGGGACATTTAATTCGTAACAATCGACTCCCCTTAAGGACCAACGTCCTCATTGGTCACGACTGGTTCTTTATCGGACCACCATTCCGAGTTCTCACTGGTCACAATGAGTTATTTGGCCAACCACAACTTTTGGATTCTCAATGAAAGCACCAATGTTACGTACTAAACAAGAGAATTCATTCCCAAAAGACTATTATATTAGAATAGAAAACTCATTTAGTCTATAAACTCTATGTTGGTTGCTTTTATGGTTAATGTGGGCAGTGAGTAACATTATCATTTGAGCATTCTCCTACAATATTTTAGATTTTGAATTGTCATGGGAGATTGTATAATATTAGAGCATCTCCGATGACGCCATTCCTACTAGGACTTCCCACAAAAATTTTCTGCCACATCATCACTAGGACTTCTCATTCTACTATCACATCACTAGGACTTCCCCAGCACTAGGACTTCCCACTAGGACTTCCCGCAATAAAATAAAATTCACAATTATTTAATTTACGGAATTAAAATAATACGGGAAAATTCGAATACTTCATTAAAAAAAATTACATAATACTTAAAAAAAATTACATAATACTTAAAAATTACATAATCATAAAAAGTCGAGAAATACAACCCTCGGCTCTCACTCCTCCTCGTCCTCGTCCCCGTCGCCCGTGCCGCTGCCGCCTCCGACGTCCCCGCCCCCAATCTCGACGCCATTATCATCAATGGGTGGCATTCCTAAATCGCGCCGACATGCGTCGATCACATCCTTGCACATCCTTTTGTACACAGGATCATGAGTGCTAAACCACCTATGCATGTTCTGACTCAGGGTCTTCGTTAGCTGTGCGCGGGCGAGACGGTCGTACTCATCTGGGGGCTTCAGGGGCCTCCGATTGGACCTCGAAGGACCCGCTGCGGCTGCCGCTTCCCCTCGCCATCCGCTGCGCAGCTTTTTGCCCCATCGGGCGACGACGACGGCGAGAGTCTGATCGTGGTAGCGGGGACACATCCTCGGCTTTGGGGAGCTCGTGCAAACCAGCACTGCTGCTATATTCACCGGAAGAGTTGATCTTCGTCCGCTTCCAGCCCGAGTCGACACCCGCACAAAACTTTTGCGAACTCCTGACCACGAGAAAGGCCTTTCATTGGTCAAACTCTTTGAACTTTAATTCTTTGTCGGGGTACTGGGACAAGGCCCGGTTCTTCACATCCTCCTCAGACATACCGCTGGTTGCCATGCGCAGGTTATTTTGGTAGAGGCCGGCAAAACGACTAAGCTTGGGCCTCAACCGATCCCACTGTTTCCGGCATTGCTCGGGAGTGCGAGGCTTCGTCCCAGCCGGTTTGAGTGTGAGGTAAGCCTCACTAATGCGATGCCACAATCGGTCAATATACTGGTTCGCCCTGACATAGGGATCTTCGACTACACCGACTCAGGCCTTCGCAAGCGCGACATTTTTCCACACGGTCCAGATTAACCTCTTCCCCCGCTCCTCCTCCTCTGCCCCCGTTTGCGAGGAAGAGCCCGGGGGTTTGCCCTTGCCCCTTCCCCCGCCCCTGGCCTTGCCCTTGCCTTTGCCCCTGCCCCTTGCAGCAGGCTCCGCCTCATCGGGAGTCTCACGGATCTGCGATAGCCCCAACTCCTCAAAAGAGAAAGTTTTGATGTCGGCGTATTGAGTCTCCGGAATAGTATTAGGGGAATCGTCGGACAACATGTGACATCCATAATCAGAAACATGTATCATATTTGCATATTTGTGCATTTTATTATGTTTTGCACATTTTATTGTCCTTTGAATTAATGGACATCACCTGGGATATCAATTTTTCTATTTTGTTTCTGGGAAATTAATATAGCTATAAATAATAGTATGTAAATTATAAGTTGTTCTCACCATGAAGTAGTCAATTTTGATTTCATGCTTGCATTAGAAATGCATATATGTACTAGTTACTTTGGAATTTGGACATTCCATACACGTACATGTCTAATACATATTTGTATTTCATTAAAATTATGGGTGCATGCAGTGATTTATTTTAGTACACATTGATTTTTATTGTTTTTATATTTATTGAGAGTTATACATTAATACAAATTGGATAAAGTAAAACTAGCACACGTGTTCCCTTATAGTTACAATAGTTGTCATCTTAAAATTCATCAAACAACAACAAGTGTCATCTAATTAGATAAAGTAAAACTAGATAACTCAATTTTGATTTCATGCTTGCATTAGAAATGCATATATGTACTAGTTACTTTGAAATTTGGATATTCCATACACGTACATGTCTAATACATATATTTGTATTTCATTATACATATATTTGTATTTCATTAAAATTATGGGTGCATGCAGTGATTTATTTTAGTACACATTGATTTTTATTGTTTTTATATTTATTGAGAGTTATACATTAATACAAATTGGATAAAGTAAAACTAGCACACATGTTACCTTATAGTTACAATAGTTGTCATCTTAAAATTCATCAAACAACAAGTGTCATCTAATTAGATAAAGTAAAACTAGATAACTTCTATTTATTTTTAAATTTCTCAAATTAGTAAGTCGGCAAATAACAGAGACATTTTCATACTTCTACTATATATATTCTATAGGAATACATTGGGAAAAACTTAGAAGAAAAATAGAGGGAGGACATACAAATATAAGAAAGGATCACAGCTTTTAAATTAGGAGTCAGAATGATCACGACTTCGGTAAAAATATCCGTCATAATTAGGTGTGTATAAATCACATTTTTAATTTTATATATATTATGTAATGGATTGCTATAGGTTAAAATGGAGTGAATATTTGAACTACACCTGAAATAGTTATATGTTATTTGATAGTGATAGTGTAATATGATGTGGGTATGTGAATAGTGCAATGGATATGTCAGTGATGCAATTGATATATTTTATATGACATTAGAATTACTTGAATCATTGGATTAAAGAGAATATGTGACAGTCTTGCCCTGGGTTCTACGGGTCATATTAAATGATAATGGACCCACTAACAAAAGAAAATGTGCAAAGATGGGCCTTCATAGAAAGGTCAAATCAAAGAGGGGCTTTCGTGGAAAGGTCAAATAATTGAAAGGAACCTTCGGGTCGTATACAATGGAAATCCCGGGCAGATATCAGGCTTGATCTGTCACATAATAATGAAAAGAACGGAGAGGCATATGCATATGAAGATTAAATTGTTTATGATATTTATTACTTCCGGTGATATATGTTGGTGAATGACTGTGTTTGATATTTGTATGCGGAATTAAAGGTAAGGTTTATATACACTGAGTTGTGGCTCATATAAACCATTAATATTTTTCAGGAATAAGATATCAATGATGCGTGGGTTGATGTGAGTTACAGTTATTATAAGGGTCGGCGGTTGATGCATTTTGACAACTTCTCTTCCTCATCATTTTTGCATAAATTTATACTCCCTCCGTCCCATGCTACTCGCACTTTTCATTTTAGGCCGTAAATTTAGGATTGATTTTTTTGTGTAATTAAATTAGAATTTTAAGTATAATGAGGCGTCACTTAATAAAGGACCTCTTAACTTAAACTAACATATGAATTAAATGCATTAATTCTTACTTCAACTATAAATAATGTAAGGAGTTTGTGACGTGCCGAAAAGTAAAAGTGCAAGTAACATGGGACGGAGGGAGTAGTATATAGAGGGGTGAGAGGGTCTCACTGCTTTTCAGAATGTTTTGAAATATGTAACTGATATAATATGTGGATTTTATGTAGTTGACACGCGGATTGTTTATTCTAAATTTTGATTTTTATTTATAGTAAGGGCATACGTCATAAGGGTTCGGGTGTGACACAACAAATCTATATATGGGCGATAGACAGATTCCATAGGCGTCCTCGGGCTCCTGTGCTGCATCGTCCCACTCATCCCCGGCGTCATACTCCCCATCCCCGCCACATTTGGCGGCATACTCCCCATCCCCGCTGCCCCAGACATCATCCCACCCACCCCCGCCATATTTGGCGGTATACTCCCCATCCCCGCTGCCCCGGGCATCATCCCACCCACCCCCACCATATTTGGCGTCATACCGCCCATCCCGGCTGCCCGGGCATCATTTCATCCATCTGACTCATCCAATTGTACATATTGTAGAACATTTGAGGAGTAATCCCTGCCATCCCCGCCATTTGGGGATTCATTCCTTCAAAGTTTCCCTCCGTTTCGGTGGGAAATGTGGGTGTGTTTCCTCCGCTCGTGGTGGGGGAGTTCCTATTGTACTCTATTTTAGTAGAAATGAAACTTGTAGGTTTAAAGAGAGAAACTTGTTAACACAAGTGGTGTGAATGAAATGAAGTTCAAGAAGCCCTATTTATAGAGTGTTTAAAAAAAAATAAAAAAAAAATTAACTTTTTGTCGGACGTCGCGGACGTCCTGTCGAACTTTCGCGACGTCCGCCGTTGGAGATGCTGTTAATAACTACAAATACTATATTATAATCATTTATATTGTATTAATTTTTGAAATGAACCAACTCACCGAATATTCTTACAACGCAGGTGGAACCATATCTGTCTGCGTCATCTCCGGCACACCTGCATAGAGAATTAACAACTACTATTATCTCCACCTTAATTACACTCCTAATAATTTGAATTCAAATATATTTTCAAAACTAGTGTGGACCTATAGTATGCTATGATCCCACTCGCTTTCACGCACTTTCATGTAGGGACAGGATTCGCTCGGTGTTGCCACGCGCTCAGTATTAAATACGAAACGTAAAACATAAAATTAGTCCTCACTCCACTTTTTTTATTTTTTATTTTTTTTAATTTGAATTTGAATGTGAGAGATAAAGATATAGTGGATTTGTCGTACGCACCCACCCCACTCACCCCACCCTCACTCACACTCACTCATCCCTCCAATTCGAAACTCGCCGGCACTCGGCTGAGTGGTAATTTAAGCGCCGGAGATTCCAACACAGAAATTGCGACGACGGCGCTCTTAGCCACTGCATTCGAAGAGGTATTGTATTCATCGTCGGTAAATATAGAAAATGTCGGAGGATGAGAAGTTGTTGAAGGAGGCGAAGAAGTTGCCGTGGGAGGATCGGCTGGCGCACAAGAACTGGAAAGTGCGGAATGACGCAAATATCGATTTGGCGGCCGTTTGCGACGCTATCACAGATCCCAAGGACCCGCGCCTTCGTGAATTTGGTGAGGATTTGTTTGTTTCTCCACATAGATCTAGTTTGTTTTGCGCTTGTTTGATCGGGCGAAGGAGACGGCGAACGCGGAAGTGTTAATGTGGGTGGGATCATGGTGGTTTGAAATACTACAGCTATATCCTCTTCTTTTTATCCTAATCCTGGCGTTTTTGCGTTAGGCCCTTTTTTCAGGAAAGCGGTGGCTGATTCCAATGCGCCGGTGCAGGAGAAGGCTCTCGATGCCCTCATTGCGTTTTTGAAAGCTGCAGATGCTGATGCTGGAAGGTGAATTGCTTGTTTTTTCTTGGATTTTATCGTTGAATTCACTGAATTTATTCGAATATTTGATACCACCATTGAGCCGTTATGGTTATATCTCCGTTGCAGATACGCGAAAGAGGTATGCGATGCAATCGTGGCAAAATGTCTAACCGGAAGGCCTAAAACAGTGGAGAAGGCACAGATGGCATTTATGCTTTGGGTAGAGTTGGAGGCTGTTGAAGCTTTCCTGGTACTTGTTAAATCAATAATCTGTTTCTCGAGTGACATAATTTTTTCTTCTATTCTGCTTATGTAGCTATAGACAACTAAGATTTATTAATATTTAATTATATTTTCTATGGTATTAATGAAATTTAGTCCAAGTAATTGGGCCAATATTCTTCCATCTTCGGGCCTCTTGAGTTGGACCAATGCAAGGCTCGATCAGGCGTGTTTCAATAGATAGAGTCTGAACTTGTACCCATATATTTTAATCCATCGATTTTGTATCCAATTTAGTGTTCATTTTATTAAATATGAATATTTTAGTTACATTAGCAATGCCAAAATATGTACTATATGAAACTTAGATGAACAGTTGGTTAATCGTTCCCATTGCATGCCACCTTTGTCTGTTTAGGTATGTAGATATCAAATTGATAGTATTACTTTACCGGAGGAATGGAGCTAAAAATAAGGCTAAGATATAATGGTTGGTAGCTCAGAGATAAGGATATCATTCATCTTTACGTAGCTAATTCTACAAATATTACAATCTTTGATGCAAGCAACCGCACCAAGAAATAGGTCTTTGTCAGCCATTGAACATGAGAAATATTAGACCCCTTGTTTTTCTGCCTATATCACGTGCTTTGCATGGTTTCTGATAACCTCAACCACTCGTCTAGCTTGATAACTGCCTTAGCACACTAATAATGTTATTTGATGCGTCTACACTGAATTTAGATGGGAAGTTGTCATTGTATATTCCCTAATTGGTAAAGCAATGTCTACTTTGTAGGATGCCATGGAGAAAGCCACATTGTATATTCCCATTGCATGTCACCTTTGTCTGTTTAGGTGTGTAGATATCAAACTGATAGTATTACTATACCGGAGGAATGGAGCTAAAAATTAGGCTAAGATATATTGGTTGGTAGCTCAGAGATAAAGATATCATTCATCTTTACGTAGCTAATTCTAGTATTCTACAAATATTATAATCTTTGGTGCAAGCAACTGCACCAAGAACTAGGTCTTTGTCAGCCATTGAACATGAGAAATATTAGACCTCTTGTTTTTCTGCCTAGATCACTTGCTTTGCATGGTTTCTGATATCCTCAACTACTCGTCTAGCTTGATATTCTTGATAACTGCCTTAGCACACTAATATTGTTATTTGATGCGTCTACACTGAATTTAGATGGGGGAAGTTGTCATTGTACGTTCCCTAATTGGTAAAGCAATGTCTACTTTGTAGGATGCCATGGAGAAAGCTATTAAAAATAAAGTTGCCAAAGCTGTTGTACCTGCAATTGATGTTATGTTTCAGGCATTAAGGTAGGGGTTAGTCTATTTTTCTTGTTATTTCTCAACAATTACCTCCAATCCTCCTGCATTACCTTGGCGTTTGCGTGGATATTGTATCAGTGAATTTGGATCAAAGATAATACCACCAAAAAGAATTTTGAAGATGCTTCCTGAACTTTTTGATCATCAAGATCAGAATGTTCGCGCTTCTTCTAAAGGGCTTACACTAGAACTTTGTCGTTGGATAGGAAAGGATCCTGTCAAGTCAATATTGTTTGAAAAGATGCGAGATACAATGGTATTCCTATTTCAGATTTGTGTTATATTCTTCTTTCCTACATATCTGTTTTTTATATCATTTTCCTCTCTTGTTATCTTATAATTAAGAAAAAAGAGTTGGAGGCCGAGCTTGGTAATGTCAGTGGAACTGCAAAACCAACCCGCAAAATCAGGTGACCCTCTCTCTCTCTCCCACAATTTGACAGAGATATTGGTACTCTCTTGTTCTCCTATCGTGTATGTTTGTTTGTTCTTCTTTTAATTAGTATGTAGATCTTCCCTTTTTAAGAATGTTACTTTGCATAGTTTGGTGATCACTCTGGCTGCAGCTTTTGAGAGCATTTGCATAGCAGTATGTAGATGATAGTATTTGATAGTAATTGTTGTAAGTTTTATCTGTTTGAGATCTATGCTGGTGCTTCTCTCTTAGTTTTACGGTCTGATTCTATGTGACACTATGTTCTTCTCGTCTTGTGCTTCAATTTTTTATATCTGCCGCTCCTCTCTGGTTTTTGTATATTTGTTGTTTGACAGATGAAGCTCTTAGTGTCTGTTTAAATGCGACTACTGTAAAATGATTTTTCTTATGATCGGGATACTTATATTTCGCATTTCTATCTGTCAGGTCTGAGCAGGACAAGGAGCCCGAACCAGAATCTGTTTCTGAGGCTGTGGGTTCTGCACCCACTGAAGAAAGTGTAGCTGATGGTATGTGTGTACTCTGAAGTCATTTTTTTTATTTGCTCAATATTTCTGGCCAATATTGTAAAGTCCCCACCTAGCCTGGGATCGGGGCATTCCATGGCTGCCTGACTTGTCCTGAACCTGCCCACCGCTGGACTGACCTGATCCTTGATTAGGCTGTAGGGAGCCTACATCCCACATGGGCCACAGTTTATGTGCTATGAGGTCCTTGACATGTCAAGTTGCATCTTTTGCAAAACTGTTTCTTGGCCAACCACCTAAATCTTAATAAATCAAAGCTGGCATTGGAAATGAATACTGCTATTATACCTACCTTGGTGGCTTAGTTGTATGGTTGTCTTTAGTAGTCTAAGATACTTCCCTATCAGTTCCTCAGGAGATAGATGAGTATGAGCTTGTTGATCCAGTTGATATATTGATGCCTTTGGAGAAGTCTGGATTTTGGGAAGGGGTGGTAAGTGGCCTGTCATAACTATATAACAAATATTCAAATTATTATTATTGTAGCTTCCTGTTTATATTTTTTTTGTATTAATATTTTCAGAAAGCTTCAAAATGGTCTGAGAGGAAAGAGGCCGTTGCTGAACTAACCAAACTTGCATCCACCAAAAAGATTGCTCCTGGCGATTTTTCTGAAGTTTGTCGAACATTAAAGAAGGTATGATGGTTTTTCTTGACCACAAATCAATCAAGATTTTTCTAGAGGTTTGTAGAATATTTGGCTTGATATCTAGCTTAAGTAATTGTTGTTGCCTTCATAACATTTTGAAATGTGCAGCTTATCACAGATGTAAACATTGCCGTTGCAGTTGAAGCTATCCAAGCACTGGGAAACCTTGCCAGGGGTCTGAGAACCCATTTTTCAGCCAGTTGTCGCTTCGTATTGCCTGTACTTCTGGTTAGTCCAGAGTACTGTGTTGTATTTTTTTTCTTATTAAATTACTGTTGCAATAATACCCCTCAAATATGATAATAGATGTGTTATTACTTATGAGAAGTTATTTGACCTTTTCTTTCTAGGGGTTGGTATGTAAATTTTAATGATCTCATCCTTGTGTTTTGTGATTCTGTCTCTGGTCCAATTTAAACTGAGTCACAAGTTCTGAGGGCTGAGAGTTAATAACATCAAATCTATGTGATATAACTCCTTTTAAGCTTGTAATTGCAGCTGTAATTTTTGATTAATTTCTAACATGAGCTTGAACTTTGCTGCTGATGTGCAGGAGAAATTGAAGGAGAAGAAGCCTACTTCAACGGAGGCCCTTACCCAAACTCTTCAGGCGATGCACAAATCCGGATGCTTGAGCCTAACTGACACCGTTGAAGGCATGATCTATATTTATTTTCGTTTCTGAAGTGTTGTTTCAACCTCTGCATCACACCCTTTCATGGCTTAGAAGACATCATGTTTCTTTTCTAACTTTTCCCTTGCTCAATTTTTGTTGCCTTTTATTTGTTTTCATGCTTTATGCTGTTCTCTCCGCATTATGTTGGCTTTCAGTATTTAGGACGTTTAATTCATTGCATTGAAATACTGCAACCATTGCCATTAAGGAGTCTTTGCTGCATTATGGCGCACATGCTAACTGAATGCAGTGTTCTTGGGAATTGGAATTACTGGTTTTGAGTTGCATCAGGGTATAGGTTTATTTTATGATAGTTACACTCAATTGCTTTAAAATATTTTCCAGATTTACTACAAAATCACTTAATTTGGTTGTTTGAACTGACTGATTATATGCATGGCTGCTCAAGCTACAAAAGAAGATGTGTTGTCTTTATTTGGGTGTATAATGAGAAAGGTCTTTCTACGAGTTTGAATCCTACTAATAACTAGCTTTCCTGCAGATATAAAGGTGGCAGTGAAAAACAAAGTTCCTCTTGTAAGGTCATTGACTTTGGGCTGGGTTACATTCTGTATCGAAACTAGTAACAAAGCTGCTATACTTAAGGTTCACAAGGAGTATGTTCCCATATGCATGGAGGTTAGTTAGTAGCTCAATGGAGCTTAAATTTGATTCTAATCCTTTTTCAATCATTCACTTCGTTCACACCTGAAAATGAATAAACAAGAATGCGTAGAAGTGAGAATGCCATTGTTCGAATTGAATAGTTTGGGTGTAAAAAAACTTCAGATTAGTAACACAGAAACATGTCAGAGATGAGTTACTGTGAATAAAATTAACTTTTTCCCCTCCTCGATTTTGTGTAGTTATATGTACATTGTTTCAAGACTACTTTGACTATTCAAACAGTTCAATTTGTCATTGTATTATCTTTGGCATTAGCAACTTTGTTAAGCAATAAATGGGCCTTTATGAATTCTGCAGTCCCTTAATGATGGAACACCTGAAGTGAGGGATGCAGCTTTCTCAGCTTTGGCAGCTATAGCTAAGGTAGTTATTTCATGATTTTCCATCTTCATCTCACTATCTTTTAATGTGCCAATTTAGTCATTTTTATATTTCTATTTTATTAGATGGTTGGTATGAGACCTTTGGAGAAGTCTTTGGAAAAGCTGGATGATGTCAGAAAAAAGAAGTTATCTGAAATGATTGGGGGGTCGACAGCGGAGCCTTCTACTCTCACAAACTCAGGTTTGAATCTGTTTATGCACTGGATAATTTGAATTAGTAGTTTTGATGTCTGTTAGAATATTTTTTAACATGTGTCATTACAATACTCTCAGGTGTGGTTCAATCTTCTGCAGGAGTTTTGACCACAGGGGTACAATTTCTACTTAACTTAGATTTTCTTATTATGAATGAGCTCATTGGTAGTATGATTTGGCTATAATCTGAAACAACGAGATCGTGAAATTTAAAATCAGTTTCTATAATCTTCTGACATACAAGTGAGATGAAATTGATTGGTTCCTTAACCTGTGATTCCATAAACACTCTTCACCTTCTCCTAAAATTATTGCTGAATGTAAATTGTGCCAGATTTGCACTGTCTATGAGGCATGTTGTGGACTGCTTTTATGTTGATCACATTCTACTATGTATTGCTTTGTGCAGGCCTCTGAATCGTCATTTGTTAGAAGATCAGCAGCCAGCATGCTTAGTGGAAAGAAGCCTATAACTGCAGCTGTAAGTACAATTTAAAATGTTATTACATGAGATTCAAGATATTTTAGCTACTTCACATACACATATGGTTACTCGCTGTCGTCTCTCCCAACTTTCTTTGTTGTATGCTTATCTTTTCTTAGCCAGCTGCCACTAAGAAAGCCACGTCTGGAAAATCTGGTACCAACAAGAAGGGTGACGCAGGAGGACAAACAAAAGTTTCTAAGCCTGTGGAGCATGAAGATGTCGAGGTCGGAGCTGATATTTTCTTTTTTCCCTCTACCTGTTGTGCGATGGCTAAGTTCATTATTAGGGACAGTGGGATACCAAGATGGATTTTTATTGATTAACTGATCCAGTTTTCTTTACAGCCAACAGAAATGAGTTTGGAAGAGATTGAGAGCAGATTAGGATCCCTTATTCAAGCAGAGACAATTACTCAATTAAAGAGTGCTGTGTGGAAAGAGCGGCTTGAAGGTTAGAGTTCAAATTACTGCTTGACTGTATTTGTGACAGAAGCTTAATCAGGTCATACTTAGATGAGTTTTCACCCTTAAATAATGATATTTCATAGTGCTTTCATTGTTTCCCAGATTTTTGGGTGTAAACCTATCTCTCAACTGTATGATTTGCTGCTCACAAAAACTATGATAGTATTTGCTGGCTTGACTGAGATTTTGGCATCTTCTTTATCATTTAGTATGCATAGAAAAACAACTCTTGACCTGTGCGTCTGTTCTTGGAATCTTAGGCAATGGTGTAGAAAATTGAGAGTCAGATATACAATTTCTAAAGCAGTAGGTGTCTTAATTTGTAACTAACAGATTCCTTGAGATCTTGGTTGGACATAATGACTATAATGTCTTTACACAAGCAATGTGTTCCATGCCAGTTGGTGTCTTATGATTATTTCAGAGTGATCATTTTTCAATGTAAAATTTTCATTCTTCTGTTTTTCTTGAGGAATTTATTATGGTTAGATGATATGCTCTTGTGGAAGAAATTGCTAGTTTTGCAATGCGTGGCCTCCTTTTCTGAATATATATAGGGTTAGCAACTTTAGTATGGTATTATTGTGTTGTGCCTTAGTTATTCTCTATCCCTTGTTTGAATGGGATACATTTTTCATGACTATTTCAAGTTAAATTGTATCTGAGGTGTAGATGAATCCTCATATCCTGCCTTTTTGTTTTCAATTTCCTGATATTCTGTGGCAGTGTTGCATCATCTGGTGAGTATATATTGCTCCTGTATTTGTTCTTCTTTTCTAGCAATGGCAGATAATGCTAATCATTAATATATTATAATTTACATGCAATCCTTGGTAGTTTGATGTTAGAGTATTACACTGGTTGAGAAGCTTTTCTGTGAGTTGCACGGACAAATGAACTCTTTTTCGCATCCTATAAATCAGTCTGCCTGTTCAAAACTTACTACTGATAAAATGCTTACTACCATTTTTAATTTGCAATACTTTTTTTTGTTTCAGCCATCGTGTCGTTTAAAGAGCAGGTTGAATCACTAACAGATGTTGATCCATCTGTTGAGGTGTTGATCCGCTTACTTTGTGTTATTCCTGGCTGGAATGAGAAAAATGTTCAGGTCTTGCATTTAGATATTTACAATTTTAGTCTTAACTTATTTGATGCAACTGACTACTTGGGCTACTAAACTCAACCTAAGCATTGTCCTTTGAGCAGGTCCAGCAACAAGTTATTGATATTGTCACCTACATTGCTGCGACAGCATCAAAGTTTCCTAAAAAGTGCGTTGTGCTCTGCCTTTCAGGTAAGAAACTTCTATAGTTTGATGCAATCAGATCAGAATCATGTATCTTTTAGAATTTCCTTGATTGACTAAGTAGTCAGTCTCTTGCAGCTTGTAACTCTT
The DNA here is from genome assembly GCF_029641045.1 of Salvia hispanica. Lineage (NCBI taxonomy): Eukaryota > Viridiplantae > Streptophyta > Magnoliopsida > Lamiales > Lamiaceae > Salvia > Salvia hispanica. The sequence continues at coordinate 3,238,353 of NC_142696.1, forward strand.
ACAGTTACATGCAATTCTGGGGTGCAAAATGCCCATAGTTCTCTGATGTTTATTGAATTATAATGACCCTTGGCATTTTCTTACGTATGCAAGTTTGTACTTGATAGGTATTACTGAAAGAGTTGCCGACATAAAGACTCGTGCTCAGGCCATGAAGTGTCTTTCCACTTTTTGTGAGGCTGTAGGTCCTGGTTTTATATTTGAGAGGGTAATGCCTATTTCCTGTGTATTTATTTATGGATGAGTAATATTAGCCCCCGGTTTAGAAGGAGTTTTAAGCCTTGGGGTGTTTTCAATGGCCCTGTGAGGCGTAAATCATAGAATCACATGAGAATTATAACTGATATAATTAAACAAATAAAAACAACGCAAATACATAAAAGTCCATTAAAATCATAAGTTCATAACTACTTTAAAGTCTTAACCCCAAATTAGAGTCTTAAGCATTAGGATTTAAAATCAAATATAAGTTCTTGGTTGGGATTTCAGGCCTTGGTATCTGTGATGGTGTGCCAATATTGCAATGATTGGATCAGTTTGGTTTGGACAGTTAGTTTTTCAGACCTGATGATGGAAATGGTTGCAACCATACTTGTCATACATATCAATTCGCCATGTGGAAATTCTAATGATATAACGTAGATGTAGATTTTGAGGGTAATGGTGTAATCCTGAATGGTTCAATTTAATAAAGGTAATTTGTTGTATTGATGAAACATGTTTGAATTGATTATTTCTCATGTGGCTCTTTCAGATGTATAAAATTATGAAGGAACACAAGAATCCGAAGGTTCTTAGTGAAGGCCTGTTGTGGATGGTTTCTGCAGTGGACGACTTTGGCACATCTCATATTAAGCTGAAGGTGCTGAAAACTTCTTTTTTAAGAATCTCTCATATCTTTATGATTTGGTTTCATCAGAAATAACATCTTGAATATGATTTGATATGTAATGGTTTTAACATGCGTCATATTTGTTTTGCAGGATTTAATTGACTTCTGCAAGGACATAGGATTGCAATCTAGTGCAGCTGCAACTAGAAATGCTACAGTTAAATTAATCGGCGTCCTTCATAAGTTTGTTGGTCCAGGTGATACATTTTGTATACTCATCTTTCACAGCGTGGGGTGTGTTAGTGTAGGTTCAGAGGTGTTTTATTATACCATGTTACCATAATAGTGTGATATTAAGAGGAATCAATCATTATTTTTACTCTCCCTGAAGATATAAAGGGGTTTCTGTCTGATGTTAAACCTGCTCTACTGAGTACCCTTGATGCTGAGTATGAAAAAAATCCACACGAGGTAATTCTTTTTGGTTTTTGATTTTCATTTTTTCCTATGATAAGTTTGTTCTTCACTTCTAATATTACTAATTACAGGCATCTGCAGTTCCGAAGAAGGTGGTTAAAGTAACTGATTCTACCTCATCTGCGGTGGCTGGTGGCATGGATGGTCTTCCACGTGAAGATATCAGTGAAAAGATCACCCCCACTTTGTTAAAAGGCTTAGAGAGTTCTGATTGGAAGGTTTTGTAATGTGGATGTTTGTAAATCATTGAAATATGTGAATGATTTAAGAGGGCATGTCGTCAATCTGACTTTATGTTCTGTCTAGGTCCGCTTGGAATCTATTGAAAGTATAACCACATTACTGGAAGAGGCGAACAAACGTATTCTGCCTGCTGGAACTGGTATGTTCAGTGGCAAATTTGAGTAACTTTTCAACTTCTGTATACATATCTATATAATATGCCAACTTATCTTTCTTGCTTCAGGAGATCTATTTGGAGCTCTGAAAGGGCGTTTACATGACAGTAACAAAAATTTGATTATTGCCACTTTGTCAACAATTGGTGCTCTTGCGTCTGCAATGGGACAGCCAGTTGAGAAGTCAAGCAAGGTACTCTCTTACACAACTTGTTCTAGGTTTATTAAGATTCACTTGCTTCAACCAAATATGCTTTATGATCCCAATTTAATAATGTTCAGGATCATTTAGCTAATCTCGAATCCTAAAAATCCATATAGTTGTATAATTATTGAAACTCTTCTGTCATATCACATAGTTCCTGTGATGGCTTGATCATTTAAATGAATGTGGCTCATGCAGGGAATTCTTTTGGATGTCTTGAAATGTCTTGGTGACAACAAAAAGCATATGCGTGAGTGCACATTGAGTACCTTAGATGCTTGGCTTGGAGCTGCTCATCTCGATAAGATGGTCTGTAGTCAATTTTGGAAAATTGTTTTTTCTACATACGTTTTTGAGTATCGTTGACCTCATGTTTCGTTTCTGTCTTCAGCTACCATATATTACAGCTGTTCTCACGGATGCTAAAGTAGGTGCAGAAGGGCGCAAAGATCTTTTTGATTGGCTGTCTAGACAACTTGCTGGATTGGCCGAGTTCCCTGATGCTATACAGCTCCTCAAACCCACTTCATCTGCTATGACGGTATTTCTTTCGGCAAAGTGGTTATTTCCTGGGTTGCTGCCTGTGTCTTCTTAATGTCTCAGGATATTTCTTGGTTACCTTTCCAGGATAAATCAGCAGATGTTCGTAAGGCTGCTGAAGCATGCTTTAATGAAATATTGAGGGTTTGTGGACAAGAACTGGTATGAACATTGAATGCCCAACATTTCTATTTCTTGATCAAGGTTTACTAACTCTTTCAGCCTCTTCATAACTCTCTTTTTATAGGTTTCCAAAAACTTGAGAGATATACAAGGATCTGCTTTAGCTATAATTGGTGAACGATTGAAGCCGTATGGAGCTTTTCAAGGTATTATATTACTTTATATTCATCCATCTCCCACTAAAAGAAATGCTGTTTTTTCCACTTATCCATGTCCTTATATTTATTGTTTTGGTTCCGCATATCCATTGCAGATAATTATGAATCTGGGAGATCTGTTTCGTTAAGCATGGCATCCAAAAACAGCTCAAAGGTTGGAAAGCCCAATGGTCATGGTGACCGCACATCTCGACATGGAAGCCGAAATGCATCTTCAGTATGTTTTCTATGGTTAAGTCTTCCTCTTGAAAGAAAGTATTCAATAATTGACATCCTGTTTCTATAGAGAGCTGTACCTACCAAGGGATCCAGGCAAGATTCCATCGTGTCTGTTCAGGACATAAACATCCAGTCACAAGCCTTGATCTGTCTGAAGGATTCAAACAAGGTACGCTTTTATTTTTTGGAAGCTACAAATTGTAGTTAGTTTGGTAACTGCAGGCTGCAGTATAACAGTTCTGCATATTTCTGCAAACAGAGTATGTTATAAATTTGGTGATATCCTTGCAGGATGACAGGGAAAGAATTATTGTTCGCAGATTCAAATTCGAAGAATTGCGTATAGAGCAAATTCAAGATCTCGAGGTTTCTGTTCTGTTTGAAGATTTCTTTGTTAATTTTGTGCTCTTCAGACTTGTGTTTCATCTCTTTAAGTGTACAGTAAAGTGTCTGCTGTTATTGGTTCATATAATTTGTGGGGTAGCATTTTCATATCTTAACAGAAGGGCATCACACAACTTTTTAGAACTTTTGTCTGCTTTGGGTTTGGGTAGTTGCTAAATGACCATAAGTGTTGATTTGTTTAGGCATCTGTGTGGCTTATGTAAATTATTGCATGTGATGATAAGTTACATTGTTAATAGATGTTAGTAATTGATTTTGCTTGTTTCAACTTTCAATAGAATGATGTCATGAAATACTTCCGAGAGGATCTGCACTGGAGGCTTTTAAGTTCTGACTTCAAAAAGCAAGTTGATGGCATCGAGATGTTGCAGAAGGTTCTTTAAATTTAAATTATAGTTTGTATGTGAAACTTGAATTTTCTCTTTTAACCTTCTGTTTATTTATGGTGTATAGGCTCTTCCATCTATGGGAAGGGAGGTGATTGAAGTCTTAGATATACTCTTGAAGTGGTTTGTGTTGAGGTTCTGTGAATCCAATACATCATGCTTATTAAAGGTAAATAGACTTGTATCAATTTGTCTGTTTATTTTTTACTTTGTCAGCTTGCCTGTGTGTTTGATTGCTTGTCCATCTGAATTTATCAAATGAATTTTTTTATGAAAAAGAAATGAGTGGTAGGGGTTTGCAACCCAACAGTTATTTGTTTATTTGGACTAGTGGAAATACTAAAATTACAATTGGAATGATTGAGTATTGATTCTCTAAACTCTAGCTCTCTAATGATGCTACAATAAATATTTAGGTCTTGATAATTCTTAGCTATCATAATTTTTACTATCTGGATCCTTCCTGATCTTCTGTAACTTTGATAAGGTTCTGGAATTTCTTCCCGAGCTTTTGGATATGCTGAGAAATGAGGGTTACACAATGACTGAAGCAGAGGCTACCATCTTTCTCCCTTGCTTGGTTGAGAAGGTAACTGCTGTTTTAACTATCTATGTGATATGCTTTTCTTAGTTCTGGGAGTAATCATTTTTAAGTCTATGGAAAATGATTTGGTTGGATTGGATTGGATTGATTTTATTTTTTAAACGTAATATCTCAACCAGTTTTCAATGTCTTATTTTCGTGCACTGCAGTCTGGACATAATATTGAAAAAGTTCGAGAAAAAATGCGGGAACTTATGAAGCAAGTCATCCAAACATATTCTGCTGCAAAAACATTTCCTTATATATTGGAGGGTTTGCGTTCTAGGAACAACAGAACAAGGATTGAGTGTGCTGACCATGTTGGATTCTTATTGGATAACTATGGAGCTGAGGTAACCAGTTACCAGCAACCTTTTTTATCCTTCATTGCATTCACTCTAGTATTTTTGTGTTTTTGGTGTGCTATATATCTTTCCTTGTGTTCCTTTTGGCAGATAATTGGGCAGTTAAAATCCTTGCAAATTGTCGCTAGTTTAACTGCTGAACGAGATGGCGACACCCGCAAAGCTGCACTGAATACTTTGGCAATAGGATATAAGATTCTTGGTGAGTTTATAACTTACTACATATGTTGGTAGATTGCATTTCAGTGGAAAATAATACTCCCTCCGTCCATGAGAAGTGTGAACATTTGGTTCGGCACGTGTTTTAATGCATAGTTGGAAAAGTAAGAGAGACATAGAAAGAAAAAGTTTTTAAAGTATTGTTAGTGGAGTCCCACCTCATTACAAAGAAAGGACTTTCCAAACTTAGAAAGTTTATACTCTTCATGGACGGATTAAAAAGGAAAGAGTTAATACTTTTCAGGGACAGAGGGAGTACTAGTATTGAAAAAGGACTTCACTTAGTAATGTAAAAAATAAGTGAATCTACAGTTACTATTCTTGTTTTAATCATCGCCATCGATCCTGATAATTCTGCAAATAATATAGGTGATGATATTTGGAGATATGTTGGGAAGCTTACTGAAGCACAAAGAAGTATGTTAGATGATAGATTTAAATGGAAGGTTAGTACATGGAGGTTTGCGTCTAGTTTTCATTTGGTTCTTCCACTAAAACAGTTGTTGTACTCTTGTGAATCGTCAGGCACGAGAGATGGAGAAGAGGAAGGAAGGCAGGCCAGGGGAAGCTAGGGCCGCCCTAAGACGCTCAGTGCGGGACAATGCGTATGAATTTATTACACAGTTGCATTATGTTTTCTCAGCTAAAGAAGCCTGTTCCCTGAACATCTATCTTTCAACCAGTTCCTAGCTCAACCTGTCTGGAAGTCAATTTTGTATACACTTGATAATTACATGCTGTTTTAGTTTATCAACACCATTAAGTAGGAATATCAACATATTTGGATATAACTTTTATTACTAGCTTGAGTCCTAGTTTAATCCATGCATGCATAATGATTTTATTCACTCAAAGGCTCATTTTCAGAGGAGGTCTCATTTCCATCTAAAATTTATGTTAGTGGTTAGAACTTTGAGCCTAGTAATCTTGTTACAGTAAAGTTGATGAACAGCTTATACAGGTTGATATTGCTAATATATGTGCATACTCTAGAGTGTACATGGAAAAGGTGATTAAAAGGAATATCTTTGGATGACAAATCTGTTCCAAGTTTTTTTTTTCTGTTGTGGCAGGTCATTTCGTGGTAATTAATTAAACTGTCGCTTTATTTTATATATGTTTTCATAACTTTGAAGGGAAAGATCATATATGACTTCATTGTTCCTCTTCTTTTCAGTTCTGGTAATTAGTTTTTAATGCCCACAGGTCTGACCCAGCAGAGCAAAGTGGGGAAGTATCAAGATCTATGAGCATCCCAACTTTCAATCGGTACTCAATTTTCCTTGAACTAATTATGTCTTAATATATTATGGATGGGTTTGGTTTCAACTAATGTATGTTGTTAATTGTCCTCTTAGGGAGAACTATGGTCTTCCTGAAATCCACACAGATAGACTACCAATGCCACAGGCTTATTCTGGTGTTGGCCCCACAGACTGGAATGAAGCTTTGAAAATCATAGAATATGGTTCTCCTGAACAGGTATAATTAAATACCTATTTATGAAGAGTTTTTGGATTATAAGTCTAGATGCGGTTATCACTGTCTAGTCTTGTCTAGAATTGCTTAGAGAAATGCTTTTTTGCTTAGACTTTGGATAACCTTACTTTCAAAAATTGCATTAACAGTTTACTTGTCATTCAATGTCTTTTTTTTTCTTCTTCTTCTTCAATATTTTTCTAGCTGGCAATGTCTCTATTATTGTTTTTTAGTAAGATGTAAATCTTGTGTTCTGTTAGGCGATGTGTGCTATCTCTTGAGGAACTTATAGTTGTTTTTTCCTGCAGGCTGTTGAAGGGATGAAAGTTGTGTGCCATGAATTGGCACAAGCAACTGCTGACCCTGAGGGAAGCACAATGGATGACATAGTCAAAGATGCTGATAGACTTGTTTCATGCTTGGCTAATAAGGCAATTATTCTTTTATTTCCTAATTTCCTTGACATCGTCTTAGGTATTTTTTTCTGGAGAACCTCACAATTGTTATTCGTTATAGCAGGTTGCTAAGACTTTTGACTTTAGTCTCACTGGTGCCTCTTCAAGATCTTGTAAATATGTCCTGAACACTTTGATGCAGGTAGGAGTTTACTCTTCTTGACCAAGCAAAGCAGAACGACCTTTTAATTGATTAGGTGTCATATCATTATTTTGATTATTTGGGTGTCAATTGAAGTCCGAAATTATTACTGCTTTTGTTGCAGACCTTTCAGAACAAGAGGCTTGCTTATGCAGTCAAGGAAAGTACACTTGATGGTCTTATTACGGAACTGCTGCTATGGCTTTTGGATGATAGGGTTCCACAGATGGATGATGGAAGTCAACTTTTGAGAGCTTTGAATGTGCTGATGTTAAAGATTCTGGTAACTTTTGATGTGAAATTTATGAGGAAATCATGATTAGTTGTGTTTTAATCTTCTTGAGATTTCTCTGTGTGGCCGGATTGCACATTCAGGATAATGCAGAGCGTACTTCATCATTTGATGTGCTTATACATCTCTTACGACCTCTGGATCCATCAAGATGGCCGTCTCCAGCAACAAACGAGTCTCTTGCAATTAGAAACCAGAAATTCTCTGATCTGGTTGTTAAATGTTTGATCAAGCTCACAAAGGTAGTGTATCTTAATTTGTACATTACTGATGTTTGGTATTTCATCTGTAAACCTTCTCATCTCTGTTCTTAAAACTACTTCCCTTACTGTGTGTAGTTCAAGTGCCTTCTCCTGTGTAAAGCCTAATTACTTGACATCTTCAATATTTATGTGAAACAGGTTCTGCAAAATACCATATATGATGTAGATCTTGATCGTATCCTTCAGAGTATCCATGTATATCTGCAAGAATTAGGAATGGATGAGATACGTAAGAGGTACAGAAAAATGTAACAGTATCGATCAAAATTTAAAATCTTGTTACATGTGGCTGGGTTCCACTTTATTGTGGTTTGGAACAACAATTCACACTAACTATTTTTCCTTATAAATTGTTGAAGAGCTGGAGCTGATGACAAACCACTTCGAATGGTTAAAACTGTTCTCCACGAGCTTGTTAAACTACGTGGAACAGCCATAAAAGGCCATCTCTCCATGGTGCCAATAGACATGCAACCACAACCTATCATTCTTGCCTATATTGATCTAAATCTTCAGGTGTTTATGGTGTATGCTATTGCTTAATGACATGATTATTTACATTGGTTATTTGCTCACTCATTCACTATCATGCTATCGACAAAATTGAGCAGACACTGGCAGCTGCAAGAATGCTGACACCATCTGGCCCTGTTGGGCAAACTCACTGGAGTGACTCGACTGCCAACAACGCTGCACCAGCTGCACACTCTGCAGATGCTCAGTTGAAGGTACAGCCGTGTCTTTTGTTGGTGATCAATTTTCTTTTTTAACCTTTGCTTTTCACCCCATGCTGCCTCCAATTTTTAATCCTCCACTTGATGTTTGCTATAACAGCAAGAACTGGCTGCAATATTTAAGAAAATTGGTGACAAGCAGACTTGCTCAATTGGTCTTTATGAACTTTATCGCATAACGCAATTGTATCCTCAGGTATTCATGTATAGCATTGTAAATGGCTTGATATTTGCTGTATTTCTATTTGTCATTGATCATTTGTATTATTTTATGATAAATTTTATTTTCTTTTCCCAGGTTGATATTTTTGCTCAGTTGCAAAATGCTAGTGAGGCATTTCGAACATACATTAGAGATGGTTTGGCCCAGGTTTGCTTCAAATGTGCAATTTGTTGTTCTTTTTATGCGTGCTTACGTTTATATTTTTGGCAGATGGAGAAGAATGCAGCCGCAGGAAGGACTCCCTCGAGTGTACCTCTATCCACTCCTCCTCCAGCAGTGCTTAACCTTTCTCCAAGATATGGCTCTCTGTCTCCTGTAAATGCAGACCCATTAAATGACTCGAGAAACCCGAATGCAGGCAGTGAACCCACTAATTTTTCTTTACCGCCATCTTTTGCTGAAGATGATCATCGGCTTGTTAATGCCGTCTCCCAGAAAGTGTCTTATGATCCATCTGGCTTACCTCAAAACTTCGGGGAGTCGAGAAATGACAGATTACCGTCTGGTGGTTAGTTAAATGCTTCAATTTTATCTGTTGCTATTTTTGAGAGAACCTATATTCGGACCTTATACTTTACTTGAAACTGCAGTGTCAAATGGAACCCTAGATGCAATTAGGGAAAGGATGAAAAGCATCCAGTTAGCAGCTGGCGGAGTGAATCCAGAATCAAGAAGCCGGCCGTTGATACAAGTGAACGGGAATGGTGATGAAGCTCACGGCAGTATGCAGGGCGGAATACTGCCTATGGACGAGAAAGCGTTATCGGGGCTTCAGGCACGCATGGAAAGGTTAAAGAGTGGCTCATTTGATTCCATGTAGGATAGAAACAATGACTTTGTTATTGCGGTATAGTATCCCATTTGTAAATGCAGAGCGTGTAAATAACTACTGTAAGACACTTCCATAGTATTAAAATTATGCATATTTGAAGTTGCAGGAGCTCAGAGCAACGTCATGTAACTTTTTTTTCTAATTCAAGATCATTCATCGAGAGAACATCTCCCTTGTGTTGCAACTTGTGCTAGCCCAATTATACTGATGATGTAGTTCAATGAATCACTCTGGTCCAATTCTCAAGAAGTACAATTCATAAAATGACTAGTAGCAATGTTCGTGCAACCAATTTTTTTTATTGAAAAATACTAGCTATTGGGACAACTTACTAACATTATATGTATTTGGGAACATAATCAAATGTAAATTCTACATATTGTATAAAAATGTCAACACATTGTCCACGGTTACATATTAAAAACTACTCTAGCTCATTTTTTTGTTTTAAAATTTTTCTATGTGGAAATATGGTGTCCGAAACTTTACTTAACCTCTTTTTACTTTACTTAATACTAGTTCTATTAACTCAAGTTTCAATTGTGTGTTACTCCCTAGTTACCTCATTATAAATTCCTACAAATCTCTAAACGAGCAGAAATTAAAAATCCCTTGAGTAGTGGGGTGAATGAATGAATCGGTATTTGTGAATAATTGAGGAGTGAGAAGGGCCCCAGGAACATGAATAAATGGTAGTAGCAACAAGACAGAACAAAATCCAGACTGAAATGGCGAACATATATCTACACAAAGATACATATCCACAAGAATCTTCCATCACATATCTAGTCACCCCACCTCGCTGTAGCAGGTCCCATCTCCCTCTCTCTCTCTCTCTCCAACAATCCAACATTATTTGACATGAAATTCATTCTTCTTCGAAAGTGAAATAGTAGTATAACAAACAAACCCAATTCGACACATTAATTAAATAAGTGTTGTACGTACCTCCGAAGCTGATACTAAAAAGGACAGCTTCCACAAACTATATGACATGATAGTTACAAATTTGACACAAACGGAATTCACACCAATCTCTTAAAATTAATTAAGCTATTAATCATTCCTCCACGTCTAAAATGGATCAAACCACCATAACATTCAAATTAATCCCCAAATCAGAATTTTAGGGTTTGATGGCTGGTTTGTCTTCTTCAATATCATCATCCCACGACAAACTCAGATCAGCCGATGTCAACGCATCGATGTCGTTCCAGCTCCAATAATTCGGCAAATCCATCTCCCACGCAGCATTCACGGTGGTGATTGTCGACTCCTCCATCGAATCGAGATTTCCGGCGAAGTGATGATCAAATGCATTATTCGCGTCGAAGCTCGAGGAGAATTGGAATTCGGAGGCTGGAATAATCGGAGCGGCGCTGAAAGGGGGAGGAGTTTTGTCGATACCTTTCGAATTCGACGACGTCGTTTCACGCAGCAGCAGCGGCGACGAGGAGGAGGAGGAGGAGGAGCGGCCGATCAATGCGTGGTAGAGGATGTTTGACATGTTTTTCTGCGCGGTCGAGGGCGGGGATTTGGCGGGTTTGGAAACCCTGGGGCGTTTGTTTTTGCGGGCGGCGCCGACGAGGATGTTGCGGAGGGTGCCGCCTTTGGTCCAGTGGCGCTTGCAGGATTTGCAGAAATGGCGTGGCTGAGACTTGTTGTAGTTGTTGTAGTAGCAGAATTTGGTGTTGGTGGAGGCGCACCTCGGGCACTTCAACGCCTCCGATTGAGGCGGCTGCTGCTGCCGCCGGCTTGGCGGCGGTTTCGACGTCTCCGCCGCCGCTGACTGCAGGAAGGTTTGGCCCCAATCCAGAGTTTGATCGCCCGAAACCTGTTTGCTGCTCAATCCCATGCCAGAATTCGATCAAACAAAACAGATAACAGAATCAAAATTTGTGAAGAGAGAGAGGAATTTAGAGGAAGGTGGTATGGTTTAAGTGTTATGGTTGTGTTTAGCTCATCACTGTCCATATATATGCATCTATCTGTAAATTAATAGTAATAATAATAACAAAAATAATATTAAAATAGGAGTGAAATTGAGTCATCAAATGTGAGTCTATTACTAAAAATTGTAAAAATGAAGCGAGATAATGAATAAGAGACGGACCAAAATGAAAAAGTGGGACATATAATAGAGCCGGATTAAATAATAAGGGATCTGTTTAAGAATCATAAAATTTAGGCAAATTCTAGTATTTATCATGAATTTCAAAGTGTTTTAAAAACTATAAACTTTTGAAACCGTGCAGTTTTCCCAATCCGATCTAAATAGATTTTTTTAGTCAGATTTTAGTCAAACATAGCTAACCGTGAAATCTATGTAGCTAAGTTTAAATTTTACATGAAACAGTGTCGTTCAATGTCCTAATTCTTAAATTCGACGTTAAATAATATGTGCACAATAAAATATGTCGAATTTGAATTTTATGATCTTTAAAACTGATATTTATAATAATAATAATAAATTAAAGAAAATCATAATCACACAAGTTTGTGCGGTCCAGAGATCAATGGGTGTTAATTGGAATGGTGTGTGTGGGGTGCATCCTTTGTTGTCACTTTTATAAAATAATAATGCTACAATTGGGCTCCCAAAACCAAAACACATACACACACCGCGCATGTGGATGTATATGTCGCCATCATGCATGTACGGCATGCATACATGCACCATCACCATGCATGCGAGTACTATTAATGACCATAAAGTTAAACCCTAGATAGATAGTTTCTTCATCCCTAAGTCATCACTCTATATAATACTCCATGTATGTGTATATAATATGGATCAATGATCATTCTCATCTTCAAACATTCCACTCTCCATATATATATGTATGAATACTACTATTATGAAGCAGGGTTCAATTAATAATATATGAGTGGTGTGGAATAATATTCCTTGTCGTTTCATGGGTTTATATGTTTGGTCGGTCTGAAATGTGATCTTATGTCCCCTGCCAATTTGCACGTTGGTGGAAATCCTATTGTGGCTCAAAGTACTATCAAGGTTGTCAAAGTAGTACTAGAGATTGAAAATTAAGTTGTAAGTAAATATGATGGCGTTAAATTAAAGTAATTAAAACAACCAGTTGTCAGCATGTGGTTGCTCGTGGGGAAGAGAGGAATAATAAACCCTATTTTGGAGGTTGTTTGAAGAGATTGTGATCACTCAATGGGCCACTCTTGCCTTAAATTTATGCATGTTATCACATGCACAATCTTCTCATTACATTAGGTGTGAATTATGATGCTATATGTCACCCCATTTTTGTGATGGAGATGCAATTACTATCTCACTAGGTTGGGTCTACAATATGCATTGACGATATGCATAAATATTTTCATTCTAATATTTGGCACCAATATATACTCCATATATAAATAAATCATCTTTCATAATTTTATCAATTTCGCTTGTTGTCTTTATAAATCATACTAAATGTCATGGGAAGTGAGGATTCTAATGAATATGTATGAATACTTCACATATGTAATCCTTAAATTAATTATGGTATACAATATACTCTCCTTTTATCTTGAGTTATGTACTATCTTAGCTCATATGGTGATTTTTAATTAATGTTGTAGCCAAATGTTACTGTGTAACTTTCTACATCAAACTGCCTCATCGAAAATAGATTTCTATGTAGTCCAGAAATGTGGGGACCCAACCCTCTGGTAGGGACGATAGCAAAATTAGCGTACGAAACTCATAAGCCAATTTAATATCATCCAAATTCAATTGCTTGTTGATCACATTGAGCTCGTTTAAATGTTTCTGCATATCGTATATAAGAGTGTGTTTACATATTAAAAAAAGTTTTCATTTGAACTATACTATACTCTCTCAATCTCACTAAATGATGGAGTATGTATTCTAATCCTAAATTAATGACACATTTCCCGTTTTTTTTTAGCAAAATTAACTCTTATTTTCTGTTATGTAGGAGTATTTCATTTCCTACTTTGTTCTTAATTGTCTTTTTATTTAACTCAGTGAAGTTTTCTTTCTTAATTTCTTTGCAAAAATTAAATGCATTGTTAAAGTTTATTTGGAGAGATTATGTACTATTATTCTATCTATCGCAGCGAAGATTATTGATTTTCCTCTTTGATTTGTTCTATGAAAAGTCGATCCATTTCTAAAAGAGTCATGATAAACAACTAAATTTTATACAACCAAAATAAGATAATATTAATAATTTAGTGTATTAATTATATATTAAAATCATAAATATAGTAAGTGGATAAGTTAAATTAGCCTTTAACCTCATTTTTTATTTTTATATTTGAATTTTCTTTCTATTATTTTTAAAATTTGAATTAAAGTATGCATTAATTACATTTATTGTTCCAAAAAATAAAAAAATTATACATAAATCATAAATATATGACCATAATATTATATATTTTCCATGTACTATATATGCATCCATATATTTTAATTAAATGCATAAATAAACATATTTTCTTCCAAATAAATTAATTTTTGATTGTACAAAATTTGCTCACGTACATTTATTTTTTCTAAAAACCTTATATAGTCTAAATAAATTAGTTTTCATTTTAGATTGTAGTTGAAGAGACGTTGGTGAAATGAAATGAACGCAAATTGTGGAAAGTCATGTCGTAGTAACAGATTGATGAAATTATATAACTGTAATAGTGGAAGTGGTCTAGTAGAAGTGAGAGATGGATTTGTAGAGTCGGCATTGTAGTCGTCAAAAGAATGATGATCCATCTGCCACCTTATGATGATGTGATGCTCAATTCCACACCACTCATGTCTCTATCTTATACTAGGATCAATTATTGCACTATTATAGTAGTAATAGGGTATGTTAATTTGTTTTATTCGACTAATAAACGTTAATCCATCCTACCCATAAAAATACTCCTACCCATAAAAATTAAAAATTTGGAGATAATATTTTAACGTAAAATTGATAAAGTGAGAGAATTTTATAAAGAAAAACTAATTGAAGTATTGTTAGTGGAGAACGGAACCATCCAACTTATGAGAGATAAAAAGACTTGCCAAAAACAGAAATGAACTATTTTTGTGGAACGAACTAAAATAGAAAATGAAGACTACTTTTAAGGGACGGATGGAGTATATAAATACTGGATACTACATGTTTTAATGTACAATTAATACAATAAGAGAGAGATAGAAATAAAAAATTATTGAAGTATTGTTAAGTGTAATATGACTCACCTCGTTAGATAGAAGAAAAACCCAAAATAGAAGTGAATTATTTTTATGTGACGAATCAAAATGAAAAGACTATTTATTTTTATAGAATGAAAAAAGTTTATCATAATATATAATTTTATTTTTATTATAAATTAAATAAATTTTATAGTAGAATGAATATAAGTAGAAATATTAGAAATTTAGATTATAGAGAGGATCCAAACCGCTCACATTATAGCTTTTAAAAGCTTGAAATCGTTTGGGGCCAAAACAAGGGATAAAGTCCAAAAGTCTACAAATTCTTGTCGCTAGATCACTTATTTTGACATAAGATGAGTTAATTTCTAGTAGATCACTTATTTATTGACATAAGATGAGTTTCTTTTACTTGGTCGTTAAATGAGCTAACATTTCATGTGGAGTACTAGATAGATAAATGGTACTTTCTCGGTCCGTGAGTAGGAGTCCTATTTTTTCATTTATCTGTATGTGAATAGAGATGTCGGCTCATTATTATTATAAATGATAAGAGGTCTCGTATTATATTCAAATCACATATTATTTAAAACTAATATATACATGTGAGATCACATTTTATTAGCTTAGTTTCTTCCATCCACTTTTCTTAATATTTTTTAATATTCATATAAAAAAGAAATGAGACTCTTAGTGATGGACGGAGAGAGCACTCACATAAATTATTTGGATTTAATTAATATTCCCTAATATACTTGTGCTTGCATGCGGACATGATATATAAAAGCTTGTATTTATAAACAGTAATCATGACTATAATAATAAAATATAAGAATCACCTATCCAGATTAAATTCTTAATAAAGTAGATCATACTATATTTAGGTGGAAAAAAACCATCCACATATAATTCATTTAAGAATATAATTCCTCTATCCGTTGTCGTTTCTGCGCTGCAATACGGAATATAAATCAAATTTTACTTGGAACTGCAATGTGGAGTAAAATTGTGAGTGTAAGACATTTTCTAAAAAAAAGATGAAAATTGGATATACAAAATAAACTATAATCAACCATTCATTATCACGACATCAAACATTGCACAAGGTATACGATTAATTTGTTATAACATGTAATTTGTTTTAGTTTTGAACACCTCGGGATATATAATTGGACTATCGCCATGTTCTTAAAATATCATGAATAATATGGACAATATCGATTAAATCAAGAACTATCGAGATACTACAAAATATCTTATGGGTCCATTTCTGGTTCTAGGCGTCGATGTGACTTGCCATATAATTACATATTGTAATTAAACTTTAAAATTTATCTGGTTGAAACGGCATTATATTGAGCAATATTACATGAAAAAAACATTTGTTCATACACTGCATCTCTTTAAATTATTTTAGAATTTATTATATTTAATTCTATACATCCTAGAATTTATTATATTTAATTCTATACATCCGTCCAAAAAAAATGATCTTGTTCTTTTTTTATTTTGGATTGTTCACCAAAAATAATATTTATAATAGTAAAGCATATTTTTCACAATAATATTTTAATCATTCTTTTCTTTATCTCTCTTATTTTACTAATTTTATAAAATGACTATTTTTTCAGACAGACATAGTAATATATTTTCTATAAGTATAACCTTACAAAAACATAGATTGCTACATTAATAAGAAATACTATTAATCACAGTTATATAATTATATTACTCGAATCTAAATTACATAAATAAAACTGAAAATAAGACAACAAAATCAAGAGAAATATTTCAATTAAAAACTCTGTAGTACATATTCCCAATAAAAACTAAAAATATTTAAGTTAGCATAAATATTGCATATAAATACAGTATACAAAATATTGTTTTTTATACACTTAGTTAAATATCCACAATTTAACTTTGTGTTTTTCGTACTATTATCTATAAATTGTTTGTATGGTCTATTTCTTTGTTGCGATTGACAGATTTTATTTTAATTTTGATGAATGTAATTTGCAATTTCGGTAATTTGAACCCATATTGTACAATGTGTATCTCACTGAAAATAAAATGATGATAAAATTCACATTAAGGGTTAATTTAGCACAGAATAGTTAATTTACATGACTAGGGACTGATTGGGATAATGGTTGGAATGGATGGATAGGGACTTATACTAAACTTAAACCTTAATTATTAAGAATGATGAGAAAACCCTACGTACTCTTATTCTCCTAATTAAATCTATTCTTAATTTACTAAATCATGATTACCGAACTGTTCAAATCAATGTCGCAAAGACGTATTAAGTTGAGTCAACCACGTGTTTTCATAATTCGGAGGAACTTTTTTAATTAATTATCAACTGTTCATTGTATGTAGATCTTTTTATTTATTTATGTATGTACTAAAAAATTGGAGTTGTTACAATTAGGATTTTATGACTGCACGTGTAATTGTACAGCTAGCAAGTTTGCATCGAATTAATTGTTTAATACTAATGCGCGTGTGTATAAATAATATCACAAACATATATTCCATTGTTGGGTGGGCATCCATCAACTTGATTTTACATCAGTAAAGATAGAATTAGGAGTCGCATTTTTTTCTCTTGTATTTTTGGGAGGGGATTATGACTTTATTTTTGGGGTCATATTCCACCACGGTTAATTTCAAGGAGTATATTTTTGTTGGTACAAAATTTGAGCTTTTCCTGTATATGAGCAAAGATTACGTATATTTGAATGCATATATATATGGGTATAAGATCTAATCTTAAAGTGCACTATGTGTTTATGTTGTATTGTAACCTCCAAAAATTACACTTTTAAGTACTGGTAATACATAATAACATTATATATTTGATAACTTTGTGCTAGGTTCTAATCTAAGTAATCTTCTTTTATAATTCTAAACATAGTTTAACTTATGTTGATCGAATAAATATTTTAGTGGATACTACTATAGATTAGTATAAATAAATTAAAGACAAATTTCTACTCAATCCCTCTATTAATTAAAGCTCCATTTGGTACAATAAATTAGAATTGAATTGCAATTGGAATTGGAATCCCATAAAATTGAATTGGGAGGAATTGAATTAGAATTCAATTCCAAATTTTACGTTTGGTAAAATGAATAATTGAGATGAAATTGAATTTGAAGAATTTATGCACAGACATATACGCAAAATACACACTCACACACACTTTGCACAAAATACACATATTATACACACATACTCACAAAATACACACAGTTCACACACTACACACTTTACACACACTACACACGTTACATACACATTATACACAAAATACATACACTACACACATTATACACAAAATACATGCATTTCACACACTACACAAAAGACAAACACTACACGCAATACACACACACTACACGCAATACATACAAATTATAAACAAAATAAACAAAATACACACACTACACAAAAAATACATGCATTCCACACACTACACAAAAGACACACACTGCACACTGTTGGGTATCGGTGGCCCATACCCAAACTCCACATTAGTATGATATTGTCCGCTTTTGGCAAAGCCCTCACGGTTTTGCTCTTGGGGTACTCCCCAAAAATTTATATGCTTGCAATCCTTATTCATTCTCCAATGTGGGATTGTTTGTCTTCACACACACACTACACACACATTACTCACAAAATACACATACTACACAAATTTTACAAAAAATACACACACTGCACACACACACACTATTCACAAACTGAAATTTCAAATTTGATTCAGTTTTTCAGTTTTTTGGTCCGAGCAGTTTAAACTTTGACAAATTTCAGTTTTTTGATTCGGTCCGGATTGAAAAATAAATTAAAAAGTAAAAAAAAAAAAACCAAAAATGGATGCTTGAAATGTGTGTAATGTGTGAAGTGTGTAAAATATGTGTAGTGTGTGAAGTGTTTGTAGTGTGTAAAGTGCATGTAGTGTGTGAAATGTGTATAGTGAATACAATGTGTGTGGTGTATGTACTGTGTGTAGTGTGTGAAGTGCGTGGAGTGATTGAAGTGTGTGTAGTGTGAAATGTGTGTAGTGTGTGTATGAAGTGTTCATGTGTTGTGGATATATAGACTATAGTGAAGCTATCTAATATGAAATTCAAATTTTGGAATTGAAAGATTTAGAATTGCTATTCAATTCTGAATCCAAATATTTTTGTGATACCAAAGATTCGATTTGAAATTGAAGGCTTCAATTTCAATTCTACACCTCCAATTTCATAGTACTCCCTTCGTTCCGTATTAATAGAAGCATTTCTTTTCGGCACGAAATTTAAGAATAATGTGTTAAATGAATGGTGAATAAAATAAGAGAGATGGAGAGATGATAAAGTAAAATAAAAAGTTACCACTTTTTACCAAAAATAGAAATGATTCAATTATTTTAAACTTTCTAAAATAAAATAATGACTCTATTAACCTAGAACCTGGAACGGAGTGAGTAATAAATGAAGTCTAATGACTTTTAATTGCAACCCCTTAACTTCTATCTCTGTGAAATTGTGAACCAATACACTTAATTATACTCTAATTATTCTTTGACTTTTAATTGTAACTCCTTAACTTCTCTCTCTGTGAAATTGTGAACCAAATACACTTAATTATACTCTAATTAGTGAGTAATAAATGAAGTCTAATGACTTTTAATTGCAACCCCTTAACTTCTATCTCTGTGAAATTGTGAACCAATACACTTAATTATACTCTAATTATTCTTTGACTTTTAATTGTAACTCCTTAACTTCTCTCTCTGTGAAATTGTGAACCAAATACACTTAATTATACTCTAATTATTCTTTTATTTATATTCATCCTCAAAACAAATGAGAGGCTTTCAATTGTGGGGGGTAGGGATTCAATACCTATGGACTATGTTTACAACTGAGGTATTAAACGCGGGCTATAAATTGCATTAACCTTCCGCAGATTCCCAACTATATCTACTCACTACCTATGGCGAAAGATTAACTGAAATTTTGAATCACAAGTTCAATTGTTTATGCAAGCTAGAAAGAAAAATGACTATTCTAAGGGGACCAAGAAAGTAAATCCTTTCATCCATTGTACCCACCATTAAAGATGAGGTGTGCGTCTAATGCTAACCTAAAAATCAATGGAAGAGACCACACATGCCATGTGACCACAATCATAAAGAAAAACTATCCAACAAAATGGACCACAACATGCTATGTAGTGCAAAATAACATTACAAAATGTATAGAGAGAAAGAGTAATTTAAATCAAGTACTCCATGTAAATTGTGATGAAAAGACAGAAATGAAAAAAATGAGATATATATGCAATGAAAATGGGCTTGAAGAGACAAGGCGACATCAGCCTAAGATCAAGCTCATATCACCCTACTTTCGGCCTTTTGTGAATTACTCTTCTAATATTTTCCACCCACAATCATATGAAATTGTGAGTCATGCTAAATTTAGGAGCATGATGATGGCTGATGATCATCAAAATTATAGTTTCCGTTTTTGGTAAAATTACAAGTATAAAGCAAAAGTTACCATACAATTATGTCCATCATCGTTCAATGAAACAAAAATGTTAATCAATGTAGCACCACTTAATCAGAAGCTGGATCTTACTGAACATTAGATGGACCTATTGTTTCTTTCCCCTTAACATTTTAAAGAAACTATGATTGGACTTAATGAATTGACTTATACATATATAACAAATAATTAGCCCATTTATTAGAGATGGGAAACTACCTTCTTGATACTAAATCCAAATATAAAATTTCCTTCTCCATATATAGGTCCACCGCCACATGCATCCCATCAAAAAGATGATATACTATTTCTTCTGATAGATGTAAAGGGTATTCGTCAGCACCTTAAAATAATTTATGAATTTGTTAGAGGCTTATTTGCTCTCAAGAATAACTTGGCAAATAATTTACTTTCCAAAATTAAGCATATCAAATTATCAATACATCCTCCTTTTTTTCAAAATTTTACGAGTACAAAAACATCTCTACAACTTATAAGCGGTAATCTCCACATGGTTTAAGTGAGGATTTAGGGAAAAAATAAATAAAAAATAAAGTATGAAAGAAAATTTGGAATATAATTCTATACCTAAACCCATACACCCCTTTGTTGTTCGATATGCAAGATTGTATCTCAAGATTAAATGTTTACTAGATTGAATCTCACAAGTTAATCTTACATGGACAGTCGTGAAATAATTAGTCATAGCCAACCCCCTCCAACTAAATTAGTCTCACAACTTAATCCTAAATTATATCTTGGTACTCCCTCCATCCCATGTTAAATTTAATTAGAATTTTAAGTATAATGAGACATCACTTAATAAAAGAGCTCTTAACTTAAACTATAAATAGTGTAAGGAATTTGTGACGAGCTGAAAAGCAACAGTGCAAATAACATGGGACAGAGGGAGTATATTTTATATAGGGAATCAAACACAACCAAGGTGTATTACTAGTATAATTTCACCCCGTTCAGTTATGTCTCACTTATTACTAACCTAGTACTAGTAAATTTTTTAGGATAATATACACCACGAACAAGAAAGAACACAACCAAAGTGTATTATAGTATAATTTCACCCCGTTCCGTTATGTCTCACTTATTACTAACCTAGTACTAGTAAATTTTTTAGGATAATATACACCACAAAAAAGAAAAAACATACAATATCATTTACATGGCATATATGCTTCTGAAAAAAATATTTCGACTGGTTTCTTATAGATATGATTACTAGGTTAAATTTGATATTCTACTATACAATATTACTGATTTACTACTGGTCTTATTAATAAATTATTATAAACATATTTCAACAGAGCAAGAGACATGCTGCCGGCCATTAGCATGTATGCAGTCAATCAATCAATCCATCATTGCCAAAATATCAACATAGTAATCTGCACTGGGCTTCTTCAACCTTCACGAGCAACTATGAAACTTAAACAGGTGTGTGTGTGTGTGTGAGAGAGAGAGAGATCAGGCATTTTTCATCTTATAACAGAGTCACAGATGTTGAAGCAAAATTGATACAGTAGGAACAGAGCCAAAAATGTGGCCCTGGTCAGGTGAGGACAACAGTTGAACCCGTAGCACGTCCTAAGCATACGTACCCCAACAACTACATTCAAACCTGTCCACGGAATCTCCAGCAACAAAGTTGCAGCAATTAAAACTTGAAATCCTTCTTCTTTGATTGTTTCTCCTTCTCCTGCATCTTTCGCTTCCGCTTGTTCGCATTCTGCAACAATCTCAAAAAATGTCACATCTTCCTTAACATTACACAATAACTGAACTTATTAATAATGGCATCATTCACTGTGTGTACCTCAGCGACCATATCACTGAAATCCTCCTTCTGTGTACGCAACTTCTCTTCTTCTCTGGCTTCCTCATACCTAGGAAAGACGAGGCAGTACAGGAGTAGAGGTTATCTTACATGCGATAAAAAGGGAAAAAATATAAATGTCTGCTACGTACTTGGCTTGTAAAACGTTCTCCATCCCATCCAACTCCTCTGGTGCTAGTGTGACATCCACCTTATCTGATTTCTGACCTTTTAGCAAATCAACCTGACATGATGAAGAATGTAAAAGAGATGTGAGAAGGGAAGTCATATTGACACAATAAATTCAATTTAGTGTTTAATCCAAATAACATCTGAAATGTTCCTTCTCTATGTCAAGCTAACATGATACAATAGTATACCTCACCAGCCAACCACAAGAAAGATACATAAAATGACTTCAAGATTCATAAAAAGTTAAACTTCAATTTCAATATGTACATACATGTCCTTTATATGTATAGGACAAGATGAAAACTACTTACCCTCTTTGCACCAGTTTTGTCCTGTGTTCCAGTGTTAATGACATACCTGTATCAAACATAATTGAAAACAAAAAATTAGAATTCAGAATGGAACAAAATATCTAAAATGTGAAGTTTGTGATGTTGACATACGTGTGGCCAGGTGCAAGCAGCGTTCCTGGTGCAATCTTCTCTTCTTTTTCTTCAAGCACCTTCACACAAAACAAAAGAACAAGTTAATACAACTAGAAACGTTGAAATAAAAAATGGTAACAATTCCATAAAGAAAAAAAAAAGAAAAAAATAATTACTTGGTAGAGAGGCCTATCAGGTTCCTTCCTCTGCTGTTTCCGAAGATCAATAACGTCAGGGGTTTCAACGCCAGTAGGAGTGCTGTAACCATCCACCAGATAATCAGTTAGAGCAACTCACAAAGATATATACACCAGTCCCTAGTGTATAGTACTATCAAAAATATCAACGTAAAAGAGCATAGCATGTCTTTAACCTTGAAAGGCTGTCAACAGACTGAATGCCATCTTCAAGTTCCTCTTCTGCCATCTGTTCCTCCTCTTCTTCTTCCTCTTCCTCTTCCTCTTCTTCCTCTTCCTCCTCCTCCTCCAAGTCACCCCAGTGCTTACTCTTATCAATAGGTTCTTCCTGAAAATCAGTGGGTATAAATGACATGGAGGTAAATTTATAATAAAATGCATCCCTTATAAAGTGGGAAGCATTTCATGAAAACAGTTATAATGTGGAGTACTATGTAACTTTACCTCATAATTGGGCTGATCTTGGTGCACAAAGCCGAAAACATCTCCATAGAGGGGGCGCCCATACTAGTTCATAAAAAAACATATACAAATCTATGAGGGAGAGTCATCGATGACACTCAAGGTAAAACCAGAAAGTATATTAAGGTTAACTCACTTCATCAACAGGTGGTTTTCCCCATTCTCCATGTCCATAACCAAATTTAGCTCCAGCAGGAATAGGTGCATTAAGCCCAGGGATTTTTAGATGAGGATAGGAAGGTGGAGGACCATATCTCTGCATGACAAATGAAAGTACTAATTGCAACTCGTCTCTTTTATGAGAAAGTGACACATTTAGAAATTAGCTTTGTGAATGAAAAAATAAACCGGATGAACTAAGCAAAATAATAACCTGCATATTGATGAGCCAAGGTGGAGGAGCACCATCAGGCATACCTAGAGCCTCTTTTAACTCACGTGATAATGTCCCTGGTTTCATTTCTCGCAGTTTTACCTGAGAGCATCCAAAGAAAGGTTGTTTAGGTCTCTATTTTATCAATTGTGACTGTTTAAAAATGTTAACTTTCAGGACAATCAATTATAAATAATGATGACTGAAGAATTAAAGGCCACAGCCAAACCCTTCATATCTGATAACACAGGAAATAGAAACGAAAACAATCAAGCAGTCAATATGATAGTATCAGATTACACATTGATCCAGAAACAACAATACATGAGATAAGAACTGAGCAGGTTATGCTAAAAATTAAACAGTAAAAGACAGACTGCTGATCACCTGGTAGGCTAGCTGTTACAGTTCTTTTAAGAAAGGGAAGAAGAAAGCAACAAATAAACCTAGTTTAACACTATAAAATGACAAAAAAAGCAAACTGAAAAAATATCTCTGATGATCTTCATACCTCAAATTCCTTCCCCTCATAATACAAGTCACCGTGATATGTTAATTTCGGCTTAGTCTGATGTTTGAAGAAGGCATCATGAAGAACCTACACACGTTTAAACAGGAAGTTGACTGTCAAGAAAGGTGATGCAAAGCCATAAAAAGAAAATCTAGCAAATGAAACAATCCATACATGATACACCCTCCAATATGTGCAATTAGAACCAGATATGTAGGAACAAAAACTTAGGATACTTAAATACCTGATAATCAATGTCCATCTTTCCCATTTTAGGCTGCATTCTCTCGCGTTGCTTTTGTTTTAACTTCTTGCTATCCTCCTTTTCAATGTAAGCCTGTCAAATATGATGCAGTGGAGATTAGATAAGAATCATACAAAATCATCATTAATCATTTAAATATGTCATAAGAGTTGCACAATTAAAGATATTAACGAGGATGATATGCATAAGAACAGAAGGGAAACAAGTCTCACTTGTCTAATTTTCTCAATTCCTGTGGCAGCAATGAAATCAGGAAGTTGAAAAGGCTGCTTTTCAATACCTCTCTTTCCCTGAAAAGCAGTCATCAAAGAAGTTGTGAACTAGTTGATACAAATAAAACCAAAAAAGAATCCCCAGTAAATTCCTAGCATAGTGATATCCAGAATTTAAATTTTATTTCTGATAAGGTTGTTTTTTAAGGGCACATTAGGAAGGGTTATGGTATGGCCAACACCCAACCCAAGCTAGCCAGTATGATAAACATATTTCATACAAGGTTTCCCCTGCAAACACCTACATGCCAAGGCTCCACAAGTTCCACTGCAGCTCCCCTGCAAGAATGGTATATACATATAAGACAAATTTCATTGGCTTATCGCCCATCACAGTCTCCCCTAACCCCCATTAATTAATTGAACCAGCCATAATGCCTCTGATAAATATGTTACATGACATCTAACAATGAAAGCAGTACTCATTACTTATTAGTAAAGAAAGGCATACTTATCCCACCATGCAACTCAGATATAACGATTCACCTGTAAAAACTTCCTTTTCTGGCACCAGTGTCGTGGCACTGCAACAGTGTTTCGGTACGACTTTAAATACACCAACAGTTTTGGATCTGATGAAGTTGCATCCCATACCTAGAATGAAAGAAAAGTAAGTGTTTGAATTACTAGTTGTTGTGCAGTTGTTACGACTTCAAATATTCCAAAGTGGACTCAAAAGCAGTTGTTGTTCAGCACCCTAACACATAATCTAATCCTAGAAAAAGCAGGAATGCACCAATCCTTTAAGAACTTCCCTCTTTGTTCAAAACTATCAGGTGAGTAACTTCTCCTGAGATGGCTCAGTTATTCTCAGGCAAGGGGAATTTGAGAAAATCCATTAAGACCGACCGAAATAAACCCTCTTAACAAGAATATCATATATGTTGCATCGACAGACATGAAGGACTGTGTGATACATAATGCCAACATAATAATACTGGTCTTGAATTGGGAAAGGTGGGGCATAATGTGACATAATCCTTATTAACTTTATATAAGACAGCCTATGATCATGCATTTAAAGAGTTGATGTATGAAAAAATAGACAACGACAAAAGTAGTTCTCCATCATCATTTGAATTAGCAACAATGTTGGGTAAAGTTCACAGTAAGTACTAAGTAGCAGTTCCACTTCAACAACAAGCTGGTGTCATAGACGTGATGCAGAAATAATGATATTTTCAGACTACAGAGCATAGTTATAAGTTCATTATCAACACGTAACAACTCTCATAAAACTAGCATATCAAAGCTTGCATCATAAAACGAGCATGTCAAGGCTGGTATGAAGGAAGAAATAGGTGGAAGCAAGATCAAAACAGTTTAACAAAATACATTTAAAAAATTCAGTTTCGACCTCAACAACATCCGGTCTTGTACAAATCTGCTTCAATTCAGCAATCTTCATTCGGCGTTGAAGCTGCAAGAGAACAAGATTACATAAGCATTATAAGGTTGCTGTGATGGATAAGATCAAACACCAAAACCATGTCTCTTAGAGGAGAACCTTTTTCTTTTTATTAGAGATTCCCTTTTCTTTTTGCTGAGTATCCTGTTCTTCTTCTTCTGAATCTGAGTCTGCCTTTTTCTTTAACGTTGTATCAGGGGCAGTCTCATCAATTTTATCATTCTCCTGAAGAAACAAGAATGGAAGTACAGATCAGGCATATGCTCCAACAAAAACAAATTAGCAACAAGAAAGGGGCAACATAACAAAGGAACAAAATTTGATATCAAATGAACCATATTCTTACCTCCGCAATCGCATTGTCCAAGAAATTAAATTTCTGAAAAATCTTCCTGAATTCATCATCAACGCCATCCAATTCAGCTTTTTCTGGTACATATTCAACTTCTACTAGTTCCAAATCCTGATGATTACACAAGAACGAGGAAACGGAGGTTAGGTCTATTTTAATGAGCTAAGAATCCGCTACAATGCTAATATCAGAAACCCTGCCGCTACTTAATTCATATAATTGTCAACCATCCAATACTAACACATTGAAACTAAAAATGCTCTATGGCAATAGAATTGCTCAAGTGAGGGCAAATAATGGAGAAGATACTAAAGTGCAACAAGTTGAAGAAACACTTCCATTACTAGTAACAGTTGCACATTCCAAAGTTATATAAATAAAGCCGCGTGAACCACTAGTCACGAACTGGCCAGCTTCCACATATTCCATATCTAGGACACCCGGTCTTTACTTTGAGATCCTACGGAAACAAGCTATGAACTACAACTTTTTTCTCACTTTGCACGAGTATGAATCATTCATTAGTCATTACTATATGCATCATTCGCTTAGCATTTGCAACAGCATCAAGTGATTTTTTCAAAACAGTAGCACATTATATAGGATTCAACGGTCCAAACAGTTCCATTCATATAGCTTCAGCATACCAAAACCTAAACTATGCAGATGTAAAACCAAACCGACGAACACTCTCCATTTCTACACCAGCTAACCATCATTTCCCCTAACTCGAGCCCTTCTAAACACACCGCTCGATAAACTTGAGTACCTTTAGAGGATCGGAGTTCTCTTTAGAACTGTCATGCGCTACGCCGTCAGTGTCGCTTTCATCTCCGTTAGCGACGCTGTGTTTGTTCTTCTTCTGCTTCCGCCTCCTCCTGCGCCTCTCGGTTTCCCGTGACTTCTTCGCGGCGGCGTTAGGGTTCTGTGATTTGAGATCGCCTTTGTGCACCGTCAGAGATTCTGCGACACCGTTCGCAACTTCCACCGGCATTTTGAACTTTGCAAAATCTGAATCAACCCTAATTTAATCCCCCTTTCGTATCTAGATTTAATTTGTCGGAATCGGAAGCGGCTTCAAATCTCTGTGATTTTCCGTCGACCGTTTCAGATAACTGTTGGGCATTTTTCAATTTCTGTGAAATGTTTACTTGGGCTACAAATGGGCCTACTCCATGTTAGTGGACATCTTATTGGGCCAAGCAATTCAACCATTTTTATAAGTAATTTTCTGTTTTATTTTTAATTTTGATTTAAAAATTGTTGCACGTGATCATATTCTTGGAACTTGGCTATGAATAAATTCATGAGCTTGATTCATTGGGTATGTGGATTAGTGATTGTTTTATGGAATTTTTTGATGTTCATTTGTGTTTAATATATTATTTGTTGGATCTTATATTGTACTCCATCTGTTTTATAATAATGAAAGCGTTTCTTTTCGGCACGAAAATTAAAAAAGTTGTATTAGGTGAGTTAAGTAATATGGAAAATGAAAAAGGTAGAGAGATGAAGAAAGAATAAAGTAACAGAAAGTAAAGTAGGTGCGGAAAAATGTATTGACATTTAATAAGAAGAGAAATGACTCTATTACTATGGAACGTACTAAAATGGCAAAATGACTCTATTACTATGAAATGGAGGGAGTACTACTTATTATTCCAAAATAAGTGTCCTTGTAAATTTTTGCCTGACTTGCAATTCTTCTCAATCTTTGGTCAAAGTAAGCAAAAATTAGAACTATCTTTTGAGTCAAAATTCTACTCCGTTCCTCTACAAAATATTGTGTAAGTTAGATTTGGCACGAATTTTAAGAAATGTGAAAAAAAAAAGTGAGTAGAAAAAAATTAGTGGAATGTAGGTGTCACATTTATATATTGTTTTTATAACAGAAATATGAGTGTAATTCAATTAGTTGAAAGAAGGGTCCATTTACCAAAAATGGTAAAAAAGCAAAGTGAAAAACATTTCGTGGAAGGACCGAAATGACAAAACTGGACAATACTTCACGGACGGAGGAAGTATTTCATTTTTAACATAGTGTAACATGTTAGAGCCATGGAGATGATAACATATGCTAAATTAGTAGTGCTCCCTCTGTCTATTATTTAAAGAGCTATTTTAACTCAGTACAAATTTTAGAAATTTTGTTTGATTTGTAAAGTGAATAGAAAAAGTTAATGAACTATAATTCCAATTTTTAGTAGTACTATTAATTTTATAATGGAATATGAATAATAGTATAATATGGGTCCGTATACGAATAGTGGCAAAAATAAATGATTGCTTAAATCATGGGCATCTCAAAATAACAAATTAAATATTTAAATTATGGTTGAAATAAATCTTTAAATTGTGATCAGGTGGAATATTACTTTAATCAGAATTCTACGAGAAAAAAAAATATACAAAAGCACGAAAGTCATACATTTTGATCTAAAAACAAAAACAAAAAGTTAGGAAGAACCCTATTAGCTGAAAACCAACTTTCCAACATAACATTCCTTTGACCAATCGAGATTATATTAGCAACCTAATTAATTTCGCATATCGTATGTTCATACCTGTTTTGTACTTTTAGTGATTTAAATTTCATAAATAACAGTAGTATGAAAAATAGTAATACAAATTTCTCCCTCCGTTCCCTATTAGGAGTCACACTTCCGTTTCTGCACTCGTTTTATAAAAATAATAATAAATAGTTAAAGTGGAGAAATGAAATTCTCTACATTATTCTCTCTCTTACTTTACCATTTCTCCACTTTAACTATTTATTACTCCGTATTATTTTTATAAAACAAGTGCAGAAACGGAAGCGTGACTCCTAATGGGAAACGGATGGAGTACTACAAAACTCGTACAATGCATGTCTTTATTGTTAGAATAAAAGAAAATAAATTGAGTAATCGTTTCCAAAACCACATTTTGGGTCAAAAATACAAATCACAAATTAAGACAAGCTTTTTACCATTCTGTTTTGATTTTGTGATTTTTCCACATTTTGGGTCAAAAATACAAATCACAAATATAAATATTAAAGTGTAAACATATTTCTGTTTTGATTTTGTGATTTTTTTGTCAGTTTGTCACTTTGTTGTAAGTACCCAAATTCTTTTGCAGATTAATTGGTTCAACGGGCAGAGATAGATTAATTGGTCAAGCTCTTTTTGATGCATGTGTTCCAA
This sequence comes from Salvia hispanica, assembly GCF_029641045.1. Lineage (NCBI taxonomy): Eukaryota > Viridiplantae > Streptophyta > Magnoliopsida > Lamiales > Lamiaceae > Salvia > Salvia hispanica. The sequence continues at coordinate 3,267,948 of NC_142696.1, forward strand.
AGAAGATAGAAGGTTGGAATATCAAATTCTTCGGCTCCTTAAAAGTAGAGTTGTTTGCTTAATTCATAGGAGGTCACCCGTTCGTGGAATCAAGCATAGATTAAGATTATGAAGGATCTTCCAGAAAGGATTCTTGACTTGGAACTGGCAGCAACGGAGCTAGTGGGGGTTGGGCGGTGCCGTACCATGGCGAAGCGAGGTTGGGTTGGGTAGAAAAGAATTAGATCAAGCATGGAGCAAAAATGAAGCTTTGGGGAGTTTCAACCATTTTGGATAAATCATACAGCTTCAAAATTAGTGTTTATATATCATTCTCTCTTGGTGGCGATAAAGATAAAGAAAGTGAGCAATCGATCGTGATGGCGGCAACTTTATTGGATAGTGATGATTAATATCTAGCGATGCTAGGATTGCTATTATGTTGAAATGTGCACGAGGTGAGTCTCGTTTGATAATGTCCTCAAGAGGAGCTCGAACAAGGTGCGAAAACCGACGGTTTTGAACCAGCACCGGAACCTGAACCGCCTAGGACCCTGCCAGACCGGTACAGGTTCATGAAAATGTTGAACCGTGAATCACCGGTTCCGGTTGTGTTGGGATTGAATAAAAGGAAGCATATCCCTCCTCCGTTTCTATAATCTCCACCCACTTATGGCGGTATCTTTGTCAATATTGGAATTGAACAAATGAAAACAATGCCCTTAGTGGTCTTAAGGGCCAAATGGTAAAAAATGGATCATTATCTGCCACGAAGAACATAGAGATAAAACTAATAAAAAGATCTACAAAAGGGTTCGACGTTGACAACAAACTGACAAAAATACATTTACACCCTTATTAGCCTCAAGGGCATAATAGTAAAAAGTATGTCTTAATTTGTAATTTTCGGGTCCAAAATGTGATTTTCGAAACAATCACATTTGATTAAAAAATATAAATATTATATGACCCAATTTTTTTATTATTGAATATTTGATAACAAATTCAAACTTTATAAATTTTATAAGTAATTATCAAAATTATTGGACACACCAAAGTTCATTATTTTGAATCTTGAAAAAATTGTCGTAGACTAAATTATTAAATTTATCTTGCGTCCATAGTGTTCTCTATTTCATTTTCTCTTTTCATTTTTTTCCTATTCCTATCAGAATCATATTTATCTTTCCTTTTTTTTCTATTCCTATCAGAATCATCATTTTGTAGTAATATATCTTTGATTCTTGAGCTCTGCTACTTCAATGGCGGATAATCTGCCAAATGAAGTCTTGCAGTCCTCGTTGACTTAACGTGATGCAGCTCAATCGGCGATTGTATCCAAGACTTGTTACCATGTATGGGCCAGTCGCGCGAAGCTCGATTTCAATGATGTTGATCACGGTGAATTTTTGGGTTGTTGTTGCGACCAGGACGACAGAGGTATGAATTGTATGCATACAAGGTTGAATCATTTCGCCTATGGAGCCAGAATATAGAACAACACGAATTAGCAACAAATTTTTTAAAATCTTGTCATCTCATAGTGTGACACATAGAAGTACAAATTTGGTGTTCTACTGAATTTTTACTTGATGCAATCAATTTGATGTCGATGTGCAATTCTTCTGAGATCTCTGTTTTCTATTCAAAACTCATACTATTTCTTCCTTAATATAGTGTTACATGTTAGAGCCATGAAGATGAAATAACATATTTTTAGCTAAATTAGTATTTCCCCATGTGCCTTGATTCTTATCCAGATAGCAATTTGCTTTCTTGATATCAACTCCACCTTTTTTTTTGCGTCCTTCGTGTTCTTCTCATATTCTTTCAGATGCAGAAAGCTGATTTCCTTCCTGCGATCGGCGACCGCCAGCTCTCTTGCTCCCTTCTAACTTTGCGCACGACTTTGCCATGCAACCTTTTTTTTTTGTTGCAACCTAATTAATTTCACATATAATATGTTTATACATATTTGGAATGCATGTCTTTTGTTAGAATAAAAGAAAATAAATTTGATTTTTGCATTAGAAATATTTAATCCCTCCATTCCCAAATATTGTAGAACTTTGATCCGGCATAGGCTTTAAGACATGTAATGAAAAATGAGTTGAAAAAGTTAGTGGAAGGTTCTTTGATATATTAGTTTTATAATAAAATGTGAGTAGGAATGGGTTAGTGAAATATGAGATCCACTACAAAGAAAAAATGGTAAAAAGTGAAAGGGGACAAGTTTTGTAGGACAGACGGAAATAGAAAAATGGGACAAACTTTTAGGAACGGAGGGAGTAATATTTATAATAGAATATCTATATACTTTATAATAGAATTATCTAGATAATGGATCACTAATTATCTAGATATATTTAATAAAATATTTAGATTTCTATAGAGAAAAATATGTGGATTGTAAAAAGAAAACAATAACATTTGATTAAAAAATATGAATATTATATTATACTTGGTTGACCCAAATTTTTTATCAAAAAGTAATTAAATAACAATTTTAAACTTCATAAATTTCTATCTAATTTTCAAAAATATTGGAGGGGTTCATAATTTTGATGAGAATTTAATGCACATTTATCTCCGTCATCCAGTTCTCTATTTCATTTTCTCTTTCAGGACAGATTTACCAAACAAGACATGGCTATTCATCTGCAATAACAACATTCATTGCAAAGTCAAAATATTGACTCATATTTTTATCGTTATTATTCAGACAGAGATTTAATTTTGCCACCACTTCCCTATATTCGTTGCTCCTTCGTTTTTCATCGGATGTTGATGTTCATCTAACAATGAACCCGAAATTATAGAAATAGAAAAAGATTAAATTTTTCTCCCCCCCATTCCATAAAAATAGAGGGAGATATGAGTCTCCAAGAAAATGGGAGGGGGGCTTTGAGAAAGTACAGAAGCATGAATTCGGATGTGAGTCAGGACGAGGATGTTTGTGTATCATATCCATTTGAAGAAAATGGGATTATCAGGAATAGGAGCAGCAGCAACTATGTCATGGCGTGCTCCATCTTCGCCTCTCTCAATTCTGTGCTTCTTGGCTACGGTTGGTGCATTGCTTCTTTTTTAACCATCAATCATAATTCATCATCTCAACTTTTTGCTCCATTTTGTAAATTGAGTTTATCTGCATATTTTTTCATACTTTGTGATGAAATCTAAGTAGGATAGTTGGGAATTTGCAGATGTGGGGGTAATGAGTGGAGCCATTTTGTTCATTCAAGAGGATTTAAAGATTAGTGAAGTTGAAGAAGAAGTGTTTGTTGGAATCCTAAGCATCATATCTCTGCTAGGGAGTCTAGCAGGGGGGAAAACCTCGGATGCTATTGGGCGAAAATGGACGATCGCGTTTGCAGCCATGGTGTTCCAATTGGGTGCCGGCATCATGGCTCTTGCTTCGTCTTTCACAGTGTTGATCATGGGGAGGCTCCTAGCAGGAATAGGGATGGGGTTTGGAGTCATGATCACACCTGTTTACATTGCTGAAATAGCCCCTACTGTCTCCAGAGGATCCCTCACTTCCTTCCCCGAAATCTTCATCAATCTAGGCATCCTCCTTGGCTACATCTCGAACTATGCCTTTTCTGGACTACCTGCACATATAAACTGGAGGATCATGCTTGCTGTGGGGATTCTCCCTTCTATCTTCATTGGTGGCGCGTTGTTTGTCATCCCTGAGTCACCGAGGTGGCTGGTCATGCAGAACCGGATTGATGAGGCACGGAGCGTGCTGTTTAGGACGAACGAGAATGCTGGTGAAGTTGAGGGGAAGCTGGCTGAGATACAGGAAGCTGCAAGGTTCATGATCAAGGACAGGTCCGAGGATAAGGCTGTGTGGCGTGAGATGCTGAATCCTACACCGGGGGTCAGGCGGATGCTGATCACCGGCTGTGGGATTCAGATGTTCCAGCAGATGACGGGGATTGATGCAACGGTATACTACAGCCCCACCATCTTCAAGCATGCTGGGATTCGAGGAAACACTCAGCTTCTGGCTGCAACTGTTGCTGTTGGCTTCACAAAGACGATATTCATCTTGATCGCGATACTTCTCATCGACAAAGCTGGTAGGAAGCCACTGCTCTACGTGAGCACCATCGGGATGACTGTTTGTTTGTTCACGTTAGGCCTAACGCTCTCGACTATGGGCAACAGCATGTTTGGGATTTCTCTGGCTATTTTGTGTGTGTGTGGGAATGTTGCTTTCTTCTCTGTTGGGATTGGCCCTATATGTTGGGTCGTGTCATCGGAGATCTTCCCCTTGAAGCTCCGGGCTCAGGCATCCGCCATTGGCTCCGTGGGGAGCAGAGTGAGCAGCGGCATCATTGCAATGTCATTCCTCTCAGTCAACCATGCTATAACAGTTGGAGGCACATTTTTGGTGTTTGCAGCGATTTCAGCTCTTTCTGTTGCGTTTGTCTACAAGTACGTCCCAGAAACGAAGGGCAAATCGCTCGAGCAGATCGAGTTGCTCTTCCAAAACGACAGTTATTGGGAAGATGGTGAAGTAGAGCTCCAAGATGTGCAGCATCTTATTCAAAGAGAGTGATAACAAAACCAAATTTGCTTTATGCAAAACCAAGTAAAGTGAATGTTGGCTCATATATATAAGATTTTGTCATTTTCTTTATGTATTTAAAGTCTAATAACCGCCAATTTTTGTCTGAATCATCATATTTCAATTACTTAACCACTCTTTCAAGAGATTTTTCTGAACAAAAGAATGCTCATTTGATGTTCCAACTGAGTCTGTGTGCAAGAACTTGCATGACTAACCTACCATCACTCCTCACTTTCACATGGTACAAACTACAAAGCCAGTTGTCCCGCCATTCAACTGTGATGCAATGCATGTTTTCTCTGTGGTAGTTTTGTTTTGTATTCATCTGCAGGAACTGTACATACACATAAAATAAGAACCAGTAGCTACATTTGATCTAAAAACTTGTAAAAACAGAACAATTATTCATAAACATGATGAATTGGTGAAAAGACAAGAAATATATATTCATTCAAAGACAGAAGAATTTGTGACAACTCTGGAACTGAACATCAAGTCTTGAATGATGCTTCCTTTCTCAACCTCAAACTGCCTGCTCTGTTTATTCCAGAGATGAACAGCAAAGCTCTCGCTCCGAATCTGCCTGAGCTTCGCAGCCATCCACTTCGAATGCCTCAAACTCTTTGGCCCTTCAAAAAGGCCACCAATCCTGTTCCAACGCACGGGATAGAACGCCAAGGGTGGCAACACAGTGAGATCGAACCCGGGCCTCCCACTCACCCTCGCAACCACTCTCGACACCAAGTAAGGCCCATTGTGGCCCCATCTGTTCCCATCAAACGTGCGCGCGAACTCCTCCATGAACTCACGCACCACAGGATGCCCCTTGTCGAAGACCATCACCGCGTTGTTCAGCCTGCTCCAGTTGCCCGTAGCAAGATCAATACTCTGAGCTCCAATCACATTCCTCAGCTCCCCAAAACTCTTCAACACCAACACATCCGTGTCAAGATAAATCCCACCAAACCTATACAGAAGGCCTATTCTCAGCAAATTTGACAAATTCTGGCCTAGAGAGATCTCTCCCGGATTCACATCCCCACGCTTCAGCCGGTTGTACCACGCGGCTGCTGCAGTGCTCCTCAGCAGATAACTGAAGTCTGGTGTCATTGCAGCAACCTTGAATCCCATGTCTGAAAAGGGCCTCAAAATCAACCTCCCTTGCCGCGAATCCAACGAGGTCGACGCGATGATCAAGCAGCCGTTGGGGTGTGTTTTGAACACGCTTTCAACACACAGCAGCTCCCTATCCCCGAAAGACTCGACCGAGGAGATCCAAGTCATGAAGAAGCGAAACTTACACGAATTCCGTTTGAAAAACTTGATCACTTTCAATTCAAACCGCTTCTTCACAGCTTCGTACCGGAGAATCTTGGCGACATTGTCGTCGAATTTCCTTATTTTCGGGCGATGCAACGCAGGCCGTTTCGTCGAAACCACCATGTTTTGATTATTACTTTGCAGGAGAGGCAAAACGGTGGTGAAGTTTTCGGTTGAAGGGACAACGGGAACATATTCCGGCAAAAAACTGGCCGGCTCGGGCGGAGTTTTCCCCGGGAAAGGGAAGCTGATGCAGAATATGGCGGCGCCGTTGTAGGCTAAGGGGCAGAGGAAAAGGAGAGAGAGACAAGCACAGAATGATATCTTGCCTCTTTGCCAAATCAGAAGGAGCTGAGACATGATAGTAGGAATATTGTCCATCTCTCTAATCAAGAATCATTTCATTAGTTTTCACTTTTCATGCGACGTAGTATCAATATGTGTGGACTTATTGAAGACAGAATTTTCCAGAGAAGAAGCTGTTTGTGTTTATTGCGCCTACTCTATATATTTAATTCGGTGATGGCGATGGGAATAGGCATCATGCAATTCTAGTCGAATATTGAATTCCTTCTTCACACCTTCCTGTTTCTCTTCTATTCTATCAAATTTCGTGGAATCGTATTTTTGATCTTCAATGATCATCAAAATAAACAAGGATTTGTGTTGTGATGGAATCTCTAGTTTGATCGATGAGTCGAATGGAATGATATAAGTTACTAGAAGCGTTGGAAGTAGGAATTAAGATCACGATTTGAATATCCATTCGTATTAGGAATTAATCGCTATAAATCTACGTTATGTGTTATTTTTGGATGGATATCCTAGTCCTACCTTATCATATTGATGATTTACTGATTATTACTACTAACAATTCAACGTGCGGGAATCATACAAATTCTTAAATGCATCGGTATTACTAATATTGAAATGGAAGGAGAAGCAATAATTTTATCGTACTAATAGTCATTGACAAACCAGGGGTGTCTCTATTTGAAGAAGAGATTCTTGGATTGAATGGACACCCTGCCTAATTTCTGTTATTTTAGTGACCTTCGTGCAATAACACTACTGTATAATCAAATGTTTTTGTTTTCGTTAGCGACGAATTGCCAACCACGTAAAATAAATCAATAAAACATTTTGCCAGCTAATTGGTCGACAAAAATAGTGGTCTTATTTATATCGGTCTTATTTGAATCATAGTAGTATGACATTTCAGTGCACGAATCCAAAAGATTTTATTGTTAAGCCGGACAAAAACTGGATTAATTTAATTCTAAAAATACTGGAAGTCTGGGAAACAAACCAAAATTATCCATAGTTTTATGTGGGGAAAGGAAGGAGTGCTGAAATTGGATTCTAGAGTCCTAGACCTCTCTATTAAAAACCTGCAATTTATAAACTTAAGAAATGAGTAGCTAATTACTACTACATACTCTTAATTTTATCATTCAATGCTATTTGTTTAGTAGGAGATGATCCACTGTAAAATCTTTTTAAAATGAGAATAAAAATATATCAACTCATAAATACATTAATAGCAGTAGGCTCAATGTCTCACTTAAAATCTCATTTTCACATAGTTAACAAAGAGAGCCATTGGCTTGTTTAGTATGGCTATAAATGCAAATAAAAATGGAAAAGATTAAACTTTAAGAGAAAATTACAACTTTCATTGGCTAACCTCAACCCAGCCCAACCAAGCTTGCTAATAATACTCAGATGACCAAATCCATGGATGGTTCTAGGTCGAGCCAAACAAGACACACACTAGACTCGAGCCTACCCTGTGGTGGGCTCACTCAAGCCTATACTAGATCAAACACCTAGGACAGGCCGAGTTCGATAATATCACAAGCTTGGCCAGGTGGTCGAGACTCAAGCCTACCTTGTGGTGGGCACACACAAGCATAGACTAGCTCAGTCCAGTTGACAATTCTTCATACATGAATGACAACCATATGATTAATCAGCAAGAAGCTTTGCACTGGTAGGAAAAAGGCAAAGTAAAAGGAATGAAGGTATATTGAGCAACCATGTCTCCTTACAATCTATGTAAATTTGTGGCGCTAACAATCTGCTTTTCATCTAAGAAACAGTCTCATAATAATGCAGTCTAACCTGATAACTTATATCATGGTCAAAATTTGGCTTAAAATGTCCGAACAGAAAGCCGCTGAGCACATATCAAATTATCAATAGCCTACCCTAAAATGAATAGTAGGGAACAAGTAACAAGAGAACAACAATTTACCTAAGCTAGCGCAGGGCAAGGAAGGGTACCGAAAACAGCTTCTGAGCGTCTTAAATTAGGAAAACAAAGTTTATAGGTTTCATTTCTACCCAACAGTATGATGAAATAACCAGTTCAAGAGCGAGTACGACCCGAGAGAGAGGGGCAAAACAGACAACAAGGAGCTAAACCGCAGATTCAGAGCAGACCCCTCCGTCTCTTATAGTCGCTGACCGTCAAGGTGAGTGCGTGTCTCCTCCCATCATTATCAGGCACACTAACCCCCAGAGTAGCTTCGATCATCTGTTTTCTAGCCATATATCCAGCTTGGGCTCCCTGATGGCCACCAAATTTCTGAAGCACGCTTAGAGATATGGGCAATTCAAAGTTATGTAGCACGTACGATTCAGTCCCTTGATCAACTGGAGCACTTGTATCAACTAACTTGCCAGCATCAGCTGCTGCTTCGAGGGCCGCAGCAGTAGCTTCCATTCCCATCTCAGCAATTGCTGGACCACCTACTCCCACTCCATTATCACTACGCATATTAGCAACCACATCATCATTTGGCACACCAGCAGCTTCCCCTCCATTGCTGTTTGCCACATAATAATTCCTTGATCTAGTCCATCTTCTGGAAAAGGGATCATATCCAGCCTCTCCAGCTCTCAAGCCACTGCTAATTGACTTCAGCCCAGATGCATTTTTGAAATTCTCCACCCTGTTCTTCCTGTTCATTTCTGCCAGCTTAATTGCCTTTGAATCTTTCACTTGGACCTGGCGACTTGCCTCCAATTCTTTTAGCCTCGCCTTTATCCTATCCACCTCTATCTCATCATCGTTCTCCTTGGCTACTTCCAAAGATCTCCTGAGTCGATCTTTCTCCGCTGCAACATTTAGTGGCCTCCAAGTGGCTGATTTTTTCTCCTGCAACATCTGCTTTACAGTGGCTGCAGAGTAAATGAATGAATTTGTTTTCTGGATAGCGTCCTTCTTATCCAAAACGTCCTGTTTTGTAGGCATGTGACCACCACTGCGCTCAACCTCCCTAACCCACTGCTCAAACTCCTCTTTTTGAGGAGGAGAATCGGAAACCATTGCCATCTGCCACCTAGCAGCAGAGCTCTCGTTACCCCAAACCAAATTCAAGTACTTGTGTGTTGTCTTATTGTCAAACTTATACTGTTTATCAGGGTCTGTAGCATCAACATTCCGAACAACACAAAGCCTGTAGATAGGACCAGTCCTTGACTTTCCAATTCCAACACGCACGAAACATCCAACAATCAGTTCATCAAAGAAGGGCTCCATGAACCACTTTTCTAGTTTTGACCTGCGAATTGTGATTCCCCTGATGTCTTCAAATGTTGGCACCTTTGACTCCGATGAAATCTTGTCATCGTCACTATCATCCAATCCACCATCACCTGTTGAATCTCCCTCATCAGAGCGAGATCCACTCTCACTCCTGCTAGGGCTACTCAAGGTCGCAGCAGCTAAAGATCTTCTCTTCACAGGTGAGTAACGGCTGCCAGATCCTTTAACTGATTCTCTTCTTCGTTTGACCAATTCATCCAATGCACCTGCCCTTTCAGCCTTTGAGCGCATGCTGCGTGTAGGCGCTTTAGGGGGGCTTCCTTTTCTGTCTTGGCCTTTCCTTTTTTTCAGCTTCTCAGTCAAATCTCGATCGCTTCTCTTGGTTGCACGGGCTTCTAGTATCATTTCCCGTTCAAGCTCTGTAAGCTTTGATAGTTTTTCCCTATCATCTTCATCCTTGTATAAATCACTCCCAACTGAATCATTGTCACTGTCGCGATCACGATCATAATCATCTTCCTCATCACCTTGACTACTACGGTCATCATCCCTATCAACAGCTTCCAACCTCTTCTTTAGAGGCACCTGTGAACCCGATGGCTTTCTACTCGAATAAGCATGATCACCATCAGAATCATCATTTTTTGAGTCACTTCCGTCATCAGAATATGAGCCTTTCCGCCTCCGCCTTGATGGTGGAGACGAATGTCGGTTCCTCCCAGGAGTATTTGTTCTTCCTGCTGCCTCAAGGAGCAATTTCTCTAAGTCCGCCATTGAAACCTTACCACCTATCACGGGTAAAACAATCATTCAATAAACCATAGAACTTTCAAATTAGGAGCATGTAAATCTAAAACATATATATGCCCAAAAGAGCATTCCCTTGACCTGCTTGCTGGGTAGCAATTACCATAAACTTATCAAAAAAACTCAGACCCAATCACCCAAGCAAAACTGTTGAAAGTTTCACCACAAACAACATATTAGCAACAACATCTCTTCATTAAAGGAAGAATAGTTGGCTGAGGCGGAGCTAGTAGTGGTAGATCGGTGAGTTTCGCCGGAATTTTTTAGAATAATGAGGAATTAGAGAGATAAAGAAGGTCTCAGGTGAACAAATAGATTTAAATTTAACCTAATCCCAAAATCAATACGGCGAGTCCAATCATCTAGCTTTGTATTTTCGAGGTACTAAATTGCTAAAACAAGCACATCTCGACATCGAAGCGAACTAAAGTTTTAATGGCATAGATAAGCATGAACAAGCCCTAGATTTTTTTCCCATAAAACACTAATACATACCTCAAATAAATGGTATTTCTGATCGAAATCGTCGAAATAATAAATTCGTCGCACTGTTTTCACCCGTAACAATTCCTTTGAGGATAGGGCTATCTTCGGCGATGAAGCAGGCGCGGCAGAGTTAATTCAAAATATTTATATGAAGAAGAAGGTGGTCGTTAAAATCTGTACATTAATGCTAAATTTAGTTTCTGGTCCCTCGTTTATGAAGTCTTGCAATTTCGGCTCTTATTCTGGAAATATTAAAATTTTATGCTTGTTATGTAATTTCGAACTTTTTCTTCTTGCAAAAAAGTTGTGTTCTCAGCCAACCATAAGATTTGCTCTCATTTTCACCATATAAATCTTAGGACTATAATGTGTTTATAATGCATGGAATGAATTCACAACTATGGTTATTAAACTAGTGTGCGCGGTGCTGAGGCGAGCATAGATGTATATGTGCACAGCGTCGCCAGTCGTATGTAGTTTTGGTATGAATTAACCTAATTCAATAGATTTTTAGTACGTATAATTCATTAATTTGGTACGTGCTACTATATTTTAGTTCATTCGATTCCACTTCAATTCATTATTGTTAGCGGCAATATACGGAAGAGCAATCCATAAATATTGTTAGGTTTCTTATTTTGTAAGGTAGAAGATTGTGAATGGTGTTAAGTTGTAATTTGTTGAGGCTTGTTGTTTCCATGGCGTTTGAGTAGCAGTTTCATCCTCTTTTCTTTTATTCTTTTCCTTCTATTGTTTTATTTGTTTCCATTTGTTAAGTGAATTGTGGGAAAGAAATGTCACTTATTATCTCCAAAGTGTTCAGGCAACCTGGGTTTCTGTCCTCTTTTGATAACATGGCACTTATTTATTTTTTGGGTTGAAATTTCAAATAGCCATATTAGGAGATCCTCTCCCACATATTTAGACCAGTTGGGATCACCTAATACTTTCCCTACTTCATCTCCCAGGGGCGGACGCAGAAAAAAATCGTGTAGGGGCTGAACTATATACTCTTCCGTCGGCAAATAATTCTCTTATTTCCTTTTCACATATGTTCGCGCGTAATAGTCTCATTTACTTTTTTATTTTGATAAGTGAATTCCACATTCCACTAACTCGTCTCGATCATGATTTATTATAGTAATACACAAAATTATAACTCATATTCCACTACATTTTTTTATTCATTTTTTAATATAATCCTTAAAACTCGAATTAAGTCAAAATAAGACAATTAATAACGGACAACCATATAGTAGTATTTTTTTAGTAATAAATATGAAAAACTATACTCCCTCCGTCCCACGTTACTTGTGTCACTTCTTTTTCACACTCGTTTTGTAAAAATAATAATAAATAGTTAAAGTGGAGATAAAGTAAAGTAAGAAAGAATAAAGGATTCTAAAATAAAGGATTCTTTTGAAAGACAAGGAATGGTTCATTCGAAATTAGCAAATAAGATACTTCCGGGCTATGAAACAGATCAATGGAAAAACTGGTTAAAAGGGCATTTTCAGTACCATTTATCTCAGATCAGATGGTCTAAATTAATACCAGAAAAATGGCGAAATAGAGTTCGCCAGCGTTGTATAGACAAAAAGACAAATTTAAGCAAGCAGCATTCATATGAAAAAGACCTATTAGTTGGTTCCAAAAAGCAATCTGAAGTATATTTATTATATACTGAAAAAGATAATTTTCGAAAATACTATAGATATAATCTTTTATCATATAAATTTATTAATTATAAAAATAAAACGGAATGCTTTTTTTATAGACCTCCCTTTCAAGGAAATAAGAAGCAAGAAATTTCTTATACTTCTAACAGGTCGAAAAAATACTTTTTTGATATACGGAGGAACATCCCTATTCCAAATGATCTAGGGCAGGTTGATATTCCATATATGGAAAAACTAGCTGATAGAAAATATTTTGATTGGAAAATTTTCAATTTTTATCTTAGACAAAAAGTAGATATTGATATTGAGGCCTGGATCCTAATTGATACCAATAGGTATCAAAATGCGAACATTCGTACTAACAACTCTCCAATAATTTCTAAAAAAAATATTTTATATCTTATGATTCCAGAAACCAATTCACAAAATCTACACAAAAGATTTTTTGATTGGATGGGAATGAATGAAAAAAGGCTAAAGCGTTCTATATCGAATCTGGAATTTTGGCTCTTCACAGAATTTGTGTTTCTTTATAAGGCATATAAAATGAAACCTTGGTTTATACCAAGCAAATTACTTCTTTTAAATTTAAATAGTAGTAAAAATATTAATGAAAATAAAAGGATAAATTTGTTGATAGCATCGAATAAAAAGCATTGAAATGAAGAACAAAAAGAACCCATAAGCCAAGGATATCGCGAATCCGTTTTCTCACAACAAAAAGATATTGAAGAAAATTATGCAAGCTCGGACATGAAAAAAGCGAAAAAGAAAAAACAATACAAAAGCAATACAGAAGCAGAACTAGATTTCTTCCTGAAACATTATTTGCTTTTTCAATTAAGATGGGACGCAACTTTGAATCAAAGAATGATCAATAATATCAAGATCTATTGTCTCCTGCTTAGACTGATAGATCCAAGAAAAATTACTATATCCTCGATTCAAAAGAGAGCAATGAGTTTGGATATAATGTTTATTCAAAAGAATTTGACTCTCTCAGAATTGATGAAGAAAGGAGTATTGATTGTAGAACCACTTCGTCTGTCTGGCAAAAAAGACGGACAATTCATTATGTACCAAACCATAGGTATTTCGCTGCTTCATAAGAGTAAGCATCAAATTAATCAAAAATATCAAGAGCAAAGATATGTTTCTAAGAAAAATTTGGATGAAACTATTTTACCACATCAAAGAATAACCAAAAATAGAGACAAAAAGCATTTTAATTTACTTGTTCCAGAAAATGTTTTATCGTTTAAACGTCGTAGAAAAGTGAGAATTCTAATTTGTTTCAATTCAAAGAATATAAACTATATAGATAGAAATATAGTATTTTGGAATGAAACGAACGTAACAAACAGCAGCCAAGTTTCACATGAAAATAACCATCTTGATAGAGATAAAAATAAATTAATGAAATTAAAGCTCTTTCTTTTGCCTAATTATCGATTAGAAGATTTAGCTTGTATGAATCGTTATTGGTTTGATACCAATAATGGCAGTCGTTTCAGTATGTTAAGGATACATCTGTATTCGCGATTGAAATTTTGTGAATAATACATTTTTCTATATATCCTAGATCCTATTTCTATATACCCTAGAATAGAAAATAGAATTTCTAGGGTATATATCAAAGTAAACACATATACAGACCATCCGCTTTTATTGTCTCACATCTCGTTCTAGTATCCAATATGAAATTACTTTGAATAATATCTCAATTAGATCTCGAAATGAATTAACAGAAACTTATGAATTTTAGGTCTAAATTCTTCCATGTGAAAATGTACCAATTGTTTTCTATTCCTATCTAAATAGAATTTCAAATTCAATTGATTGGTTTGAATTCAGAAAATTAGGAGTTTCTTACATTAAATTATTGTATATACCACATACAAATTAATAGCATTATTATTACTGATCGGTAAAATCCATATCTGTACAAGGAAAAAGGAGCATTTTTTTATGGTAAAAAATTCCGTAATTTTGATTATTTCTCAAAAAGAAAACGAAGAAAATAGAGGGTCTGTTGAATTTCAAGTATTCAGTTTCACCACTAAGATAAGGAGACTTACTTCACATTTGGAATTGCACAAAAAAGACTTTTCATCTCAGAGAGGTTTGCGCAAAATTTTGGGAAAACGTCAACGACTACTAGCCTATTTGTCAAAAAGAAGTAGAGGACGCTATAAAGAATTAATTGATGAGTTGGATATTCGAGAAATAAAAACACGTTAATTTGAAGCATGATACTTTTTGATGAGCTTAGTCATTTAAATGGGAATGAACTTCATTTTACTTTCAGAAATGCATGGAAGACTGACTCGGTAAAAACTTATGATTACACCAATTCCAAGAAACGACCTTATGATAGTGAATATGGGGCCTCACCACCCATCAATGCATGGTGTTCTTCGACTGATCGTTACTCTCGACGGTGAAGATGTTATTGACTGTGAACCTATATTAGGTTATTTACATAGAGGAATGGAGAAAATTGCGGAAAATCGAACAATTATACAATATTTGCCTTATGTAACACGTTGGGATTATTTAGCTACCATGTTTACAGAAGCAATAACCGTAAATGAACCCGAACAGCTAGGTAATATTCAAGTACCTAAAAGGGCTAGCTATATTAGAGCTATTATGCTGGAGTTGAGTCGTATCGCTTCCCATTTGTTATGGCTTGGTCCTTTTATGGCAGATATTGGGGCACAGACCCCCTTTTTCTATATTTTTCGAGAACGAGAATTAATATATGACCTATTTGAAGCTGCTACCGGTATGCGCATGATGCATAATTAATTTCGTATCGGAGGAGTTGCTGCTGATCTACCTTATGGCTGGATAGATAAATGTTTGGATTTTTGCGATTATTTTTTAACTTGGGTTGCTGAATATCAAAAGCTTATTACACGAAATCCTATTTTTTAGAACGAGTTGAAGGCGTAGGTATTATTGGTGGAGAAGAAGCACTAAATTGGGGTTTATCGGGGCCAATGCTACGAGCTTCGGGAATACAATGTGATCTTCGTAAAGTTGATCGTTATGAGTGTTATGACGAATTTGATTGGGAGATTCAATGGCAAAACGAAGGTGATTCATTAGCTCGTTATTTAGTACGAATCAGTGAAATGAGAGAATCCATAAAAATAATCCAACAAGCCTTGGAAGGAATTCCAGGGGGACCCTATGAGAATTTAGAAAGCCGGCGCTTTGATAGAATAAAAGACCCTGAATGGAATGATTTTGAATATCGATTTATTAGTAAAAAGCCTTCTCCCACTTTTGAATTATCCAAGCAAGAACTTTATGTAAGAGTCGAAGCACCAAAAGGAGAATTGGGAATTTTTCTGATCGGAGATCAGAGTGTTTTTCCTTGGAGATGGAAAATCCGACCGTCGGGGTTTATCAACTTGCAAATTCTTCCGCAGTTAGTTAAGATTCTTTCTTACTTTACTTTATCTCCACCTTAACTATTTATTATTATTTTTATAAAACGAGTGCGAAAAAGAAGTGACTCAAATAACGTGGGACGGAGAGAGTATGAAACAAAATATTAATAACTTAAAATGTTGTCCTAAGTAGTTGTAAAAGAAGGAATATTACCTTAGAAAACCTCAAATTATTCAATGTGAGCACCTTAAAGTCTAATTCTAGGATAAAAATTCTAAACCAACATCTTTGAAACAAAAAAAAAATAATCATTTGTAGAATCCTATATGAATTAAACTACACGTTCAATTCATGAAATGTTTTTCATATTTTCGTTCTTAATTTTTATATAAAATAAATATTAAAAGTTATAAAAAATAAATATAAGTAGTATAATAGAATTGTAAGGAAATAAAAGGAGAAGAAAAGTAAAGAAAATAAAAAAGAATAAAAATTGATATTTACAATATAAACCCGCATAAACCTTAATCCACTTATGAATTATAGAATATATCATTAGTATTTAATTAATTATTTATACTACACTCACAATGGACGCTACTTTCAAGGAATAACATTATTATATCAAATATACATATATTAATTATTTTATAAGAGTAATTTAGTGGGTCATCTTCTTCCTCAAAATACCTGTAACAACAATTAATTTCCCAATTCACTTCTGCAAATTTTAATTCATAGATTCAACTTAGCGACTTCAGCCCCTTCTCAACATTAATTTCACGCAATTTAGTCTTCAATAACTTTGATTTAAGAAGGGCTAAAGACGGTTTTTTTTTTAAATTTCAAATGATTTTAGCAATAGGATGAAAGGGTAAATAAATTTTTGGGAAGGGCTTGAGCCCCTCCCTGGGCCTTACTGTGTCCGCCCCTGCCATCTCCTACTCTACCCCTCTCACAAATATAAAATATGATGGTGGGTCCATTACTTATATTTGTAAAGCATACCTATTTATACTGAAATAATTTGCAGTAGCAGTTGTGCAAAAGTTGTGCTCTCATCTCCCTGGACCATTCATTTATTTTATTCCAACCATAAGATTTGCTCTCATTCTCACCATATAAATCTTCGTTTAACACTTTTATAAAACTATAATGTGTTTTAATGCATGGTATGAATTCACAACTATGGTCTATGCATACTAAACTGGTGTGCGCGGTGCTGAGGCGAGCATGCCATAGATGCATGCGGCTATGTGCACAGTGTCACCGGTCGTATGCATAGTACGAATTGGCCAAATTCAATGGATTTTTAGTATGTATAATTTGGTATGTACTAATATTTTAATTCAGTCGATTCAACTCCTATTCATTATTGTTAGCGGCAATAAATCGGAGGAGCAATCCATAATTATTGTTGAGTTTCTTATTGTGATTATTTAACATTATCAATGGTGGAAAAAGCATGTGCGATTCGCAGTAGTTTGCTTAATGTCTGGTTTTAAATTAAGTCGAGCATGTTGCCTGCGTGATTTAAACCAGGTGCCAATGTAACTCGAATACCAATCTATTTGAAACTTTCATATTGAGATTCATAGGCTGGCCAAAAATAATAAAATAAGCAAGCAAGTTCTTTCAAGCATTGTATGGAAGAAATTGAACACAACTACACCCAAGTCAACGGGCTGAAGCTCCACACGGCGGAAATCGGAAGCCGCTCTTCGCCATCTGTGGTTTTCTTACACGGATTTCCGGATATATGGTACTCGTGGCGCCACCAGATGATCGCAGTCGCCAAGGGAGGTTTCAGAGCCATCGCACTCGATCACAGAGGATACGGGCTATCCGACCCGCCGCCCCGACCCGACCAAACCACATTCTCGGATCTCATTGCTGATCTGCTTGCTCTCCTTGATTCTCTCAACCTTTCCAAGGTAAGTCACACATTTTTCCAGAACTTTCAGATTTAAGTTTGAAATTTTCTAATTTCAACGCATTTTCATTTATTAGAGATGTTTGCTCTAGATTTCGTTGCTGGTAATGGTAAACGACTCATATTCCTTTGATCAATACGAAATACAAAAAAGGCATGAAGAGAAAGATATATACATAGAGATATTCTGTTGTTTTACAATTTAACAATTGCGGGTTAGATGCTTGACATGATGAATTGCAAATACAGTACATATCCTAATTGAGTTAAATCTATTCCATTGCACACAGGTTATTTTAGTTGGTAAAGATTTTGGATCACGGATTGTTTACTTATTCTCGCTTCTTCATCCTTCGAGAGTATCTGGATTTATCACATTAGGCGTGCCTTTTATTCCTCCAAGTCGTCCCTCAGCAGTGAAGCTCCATAGCGAAGGCTCCTATATCTCTCGATGGCAGGTGGTGCTCTTCATTCTTGACTTGTCCTTGTTTCAACAATCGAACGACCGGACATATAACCTTAATTTTCAGGAACGAGGAAGAGCTGAGGCTGATTTCAGCCGGTTTGACACTAGGACTGTGGTAAGAAATATATACATTCTTTTCTCGAGAAGTGAAGTGCCAACAGCTCTGGAGAATCAGGAGGTCATGGATATCGTAGACTCATCGGCTCCTTTACCACCCTGGTTCACTGAGCAAGACCTCGACGTATATGCTTCTCTGTATGAGAAATCCGGATTCCAAACTGCAATGCAAGTACCGTATAGGTAACGTGGAGCTAGGCTGGCACGAGTAGTACAAAGTAGCTAGCTCTCTATATTGATTGGAATTGTTTTGTGTAGGTCGTTAAATGAAGAGTTCGGCATTACAAATGTGAAGATTGAAGTTCCTGCATTGGTGATCATGGGAGGGAAGGACTACTCGTTGAATTTTCCTGGGATTGCGGAATACATAAAGAGTGGAGTGGCGAAGAGTTATGTGCCCATGTATGAAGCAACATTCTTGCCAGAGGGTTCCCATTTTATGCAGGAACAATTCCCTCACCAAGTTAGTCAGCTAATACTTGACTTTCTTTGCAATCACAGTTGATTTTGAGGTGAATGGTTGCATACATTTTCATTTTTTTTGCCTTTTATTCTACGGTTTATGTTTGATCTCGGCCCACTATTAATTTCATTAGGTAGCGTTCGATTGTCATGACTAATAATAATGAGACTATCCATCGATCTAGGATTAAGTTGTGAGATTATTTTAGTTGGAGGGGGAGGCTATGACTAATTATTATGAGACTATCCATCTAGGATTAAGTTGAGGGGGTCAATCTTATCAACCAAACATGATACATATTTAATCATGGGATTTAGTCTTGCCAACCGAACATCCCATTAGTTTATAACTAGTGAAACCCACATTTTTGGTCTCTAAATTTTGTCAATATAAAATGTGACCCGTATTCCTAGAAAATATTTACCAGCGGCCTCTAAACATTGATGTAATATTGCTAGAATGACTTTTGTATTTGTTTAAATATTTTTAGCATTTCTCTTTCTTGACTCAAGGGCATTTTTGTACTTATACAACTACACTCTTCTGACTTCATCTTCTAACGCTCCCTCTGTCCCAAGATAGTTGAATTGTATTCCCTTTTTAATTTGTTCCAAGGTAGTTGAGTTATTTTCTTTTTTGATAAAAAAAATTATTCTCTCTCACTTTATTGTCTTTTCGCCTTTCTTACTTTATTTCTCTCTTACTTTTCTTTCCACTTTATTCTTTAACAAATCAATTTCTCGAATTCCGTGTCCAAAAGAAATACTTCAACTACCTTGGGGCGGAGGGAATATGTGTTAATTTTTATTAATATAATAATAAATTAATTAAGTAAAAAATTCAGATTCACTATAAAAAATATTTTAATTTCTAAAATATGATTTAAAATTTCTCCAAATATAATTATGTTTTATTTATTACAAATCTTGAATTAGTATGTAGTACTCCCTCCGTCCCAGAGAAGTTGGCACACTTTCCTTTTTAGTTTGTCCCACAAAAGATGTCACATTTCCCTTTTTGGAAAAAGTTCTCTCTCACATGAATATAAAAATTATATTTTCTCTCTCCATTTAACACACAAAACAAAACCTCCTAAAATCTCGTGTCATTTTCAAAGTATGCCAACTTCTCTGGGACGGAGGGAGTAATATATTTGAGTTTAAGCATAAATCTCAAAAATATCGTAATTTTACATTTTACATCTTCTAAATATAAATAATATTTGTCATTATGTATTGCATTGATCACATGTCAATTTTCTCACAATCCGACGTTGAGCTAGCACGAAAACAAAATATTTAGGGTTAGGGTTGAGTATTTATAACTCAATTAGTACATGCTCGATTAGCCCGCAACCCGAATAGGGTTGGCCCCAAATCCGCTAGATTGGCCTGATTAACAATCCTAACTAGGAGTATAAAATTATTGGTTCAACAGGCTTTTTTTTATTCTAAGATAAATAATTACATTTGTTATAATATATTATTACTATTTAATGAAAAATAATACTAATAGATACTCTCTTCATCCTGCAATAGGAGTCACTCTTATTGTTGGCACGGGTTTTAAGAAATGTAAAGAATAATGGGTTGAAAAAGTTAGTAGAATATGTGACTCACTCTTTTATATTAGTTTTATAATGAAATGTGAGTGAAGTGTGACATACTTAGTGGAATGTGAGACCTACTTAGCATTTATGGTAAAAATAAAATTATTTTAGGATGGATCAAAATGACAAAATGTGACTCTTATTATAGAATGAGGGAAGTAATTCTCTGCGGTTTGGTTGGATGGGTGGAAATAAACCAACAAAAATGCATAATAAATTAATAAGTCAGAAATAAATATCAAGAATAAAGAAAATAGAAGTTAATTAAATGGAGCATTGTAGAAATACTGTAATAGCATGGACTAGTACTAAACAGAATTTTGGCATGTTATCGCCCCTGCAACCAAAATCTGACACATAATTTGCTACTTTCTCCGTTCTAAGATAAGTGACTATAAATTTTTCGGCACGGGATTTAAGGAAACGAGGTTTTGTTTGTGATTTGTAAAGTTGAAAGTGAATGAAGTAAGAGAGTTAATAAAATAGAGAGAAAAAGTAAGAGAGGGGATATCAAAAAAGGAAATGAGTTACTTATCTTGGGACGTCCCAAAAAAGAACATGAGTCACTTATGTTGGGACGGAGAAAGTATTTTTTTGAGTTATCCGATATTTGAAAATAAATTTACTCTATATTTTACTATATCATTATAATCATATTTTTACTATAAACTAGTATTATTACTCATGTTATGCACGGGACATAAGATTTTCAAATAATAAAGGTCAATTATAAGGTAAGTAGATTAAAAAACAAGAATAAAGAGAATATAATTATGTTTGTAGTTAAGAATATGTGTTAATTACAATAAAGTATTCATAACACTATAAACAATTAAATATTATAAACAATAACAAAAAGAGAAATGTACTTCTCTAAACTCACTCTAAATGAAACATTTTATATTCGGCAAACAATTGTATATAATTTTAATTTCTGGTATAAATAGACTAAAATAAAATAGAACAAATGACGAAGAGGAGATGTGCAATTAATGATCCAATAATATGAGTTATTAATATAACACATAAACAAACAGATTCACCAAACAATCGATTTAAGGAGTAGCCGCCTCGTGTCAATTGCAAACACAATGCAATTTATAAATAGGGCTAGTATAACCTAAAAAGATACTTCCTCTGTACGCGAATAGGAGTCTCGTTTTTTTATTTTGGTCCGTCCGCGAATAGGAGTCCCGGTTCATAATTACCATAAATGGTAAAGAGACCCCACATTCCACCAACTCATTCCACTCACATATCATTTAAAACTAATATATATAAGTGAGACTCATATTCCATTAACTTTCTTCCATCCACTTTTCTTAAAACCCGTGCCAAAAACAAATGGGACTCCTATTCGCGGATGGAGGGAGTAGTAGCAGCCGCATCCTTTGTGGTAGTCCCTAAAAGCATAGACTGCTTCATGAAGAATTAGGACAAAAGAAGATTAAATGGTACTCCCTATCAAAACTTCATTCACTAATTCTAGTATACACAACGCATAGGGCTTTCAAATTCAATATGCTAAACTTTTTCTAAAATTGCATATACTTTGATTAAAATAATATCTTATAATACTTATCCGTCCCAGAATAAGCGAATCATATTCCATTTTGAAATGTCCAACTATAAGTGCGTCATTTTCTTTTTTGGCAAAAAAAACATCTCTTACTTTATTCTCCATCTTTGCTTTTCTATTTTTCCCTCTCTCATACTTTAACTTTCTCTATTTTAACTATTTTGGGACGAAGAGAACATCATATCCGTCCCACAATAAGAGTCCTATTTTACTTTTACTATAAATGGTAAGTAAGCCCCACATTCTACAAACTTATTCAACTCACTTTATATATATATAAGTGAGATTCATATTCTTCTAATTCATTCAATCCACTTTTCTTTACCTTTTTTAAAATTCGTTTCATAACTAAATAGGAATACTATTGCGGGATGAAGAAAATATGACTTTAGAAAAGAAAAATGCAGAATATATGATTGCTGGTTCAAAATATTATTACTAATCTTGATTTTCAGAAATTGAGAATTTGATTAGTTTTAGAATTATGCCCATGTAATATCATATGTTATTATTCTCTCTTTTATGAAACATAATAAATTTATACTCTACGGTTCTGGGGGTTGGAATACTTATTTTTTATAACAGATGGTAGGAATTAGATTTGTGTTAAATTTTTAGTTACCAATGGAAACATCAAGATTATACTTTTAATTATGGCTTCTAAATTGTTTTAAATTGCATGTTTAGATGCATAAAAGGGATGCACAAGAGGAGAACCGGCTGATTGAAAAGCTAAGAGCATTAGGAATGAGGTGTTGGAATCTATGCCCGGTCAAAGGATTTTGATCAATTATAATCTCAATAAGATATTTAATTTTGTGAAATTAAATGATATAGCGTCGACTACATTCGTAGTAGATGACCGTGGTATATTCATTTTCTCAAATCCGATTACCAAATTCGATTACCGGTGAGTGAGAAATAATAGATTGAAGTTGTGCAAAATTGCAAACTAATTATATGAGCTATGAGAGAAGCTATGAGATTAATTAAGAGAGTTAATTATACCACATTGGAAGTTACAACCTTATTAATCAAGTATTTAATAAGAAAGATTTTATTCTATGTAATAATTCTAGTGGACTAAGATGGGCTGTAGAATCCACACGCGCCGCCGCCGCGAGCCTCTTGGCAATTGGTCTTTGGGCCTGGTCGTGTGGCTCGAGGCTTGGGTTCGACCCTAGGCTGGTCTAGTTCTTTTTAGACCACCACCGTTTCTTCGTCAGCGAGCCAAGTGAGATGACACCTCGTCAGTAACGCCTCGTAACGGTCGGTGGTTACAGCCTTCTACACATCAAACACTCTAAGCATTTTGCATCATAAGCTCTCTCCCTCTCTTGCATTGTTTTTCTACCGGAAGCTCTGTCATCTCCTCCATCCAGTTCGTCGAGCTCTGCTGATAGAGGTGCTGCTTCACCAGAGACGTAGCCGTTTTTTTTGGGGACGAAACGTCAATCCGAGAGCACTACCGGGGTATATCTCGTCTTGTGGAAAGAGGCCTCCTCGACTCGGCTATTTCCTACTTTACTGTTTCATTTTCTGTTGTAATTTCGTTTCAGTTTTTTACACTTGTATTCCTTCTTTTGGGTTGTATTACGCCCGACTTTTATCTCTTGTAATCCAGAAACTAACATGAGGGTCAAGCCATCGGGCCCCCATCGGCTCCCACCATCTTCCATTGTAGAGAGGGAGCCGATGAACACACCCAATCGCCTCAGCCGATGTGCGATCGGCTCTGCATCGGCCCTGCCATCGGCTCCCATTGCGGGACGCCATGGCCGATTTCAATATATTTTTCTAATTTATTAAATTTCTTCCCATATTATAAATACCTCACAATCTTATTCATTTCACACACCATATCCTTCTCTACTTACATTTTCTCTTACTAGAATGTCAAAAATTCTGACTCCAACTTAATTGAGATAAGAGTGAGTAATAGATTTGGATTTTATATTTACAATGTAAAAGCTAATTATTATGTTTAAATAGGCCTCCAACATGGATGGCGGAACAACCAAGAAAATTGCAAATGATAGTCAAAAGAAATTTTCAAAAGAAAATCAATTCATTTCACTCACCATATCCTTCTCTATTCATATTTTTCTCTCAGTAGTCTATTGAAAAGTTTTTACTCCACTTAATTGAGGAGAGGTAAGTAATAGATTTGGATTTTATATTTTCAATATAAAAGCTAATCATTATTCCCTCCGTCCCACATTAAGAGTCACTTTTTGCCATAAAAGTCCGTTCCAGTTTAAGAGTCACTTTTAGAATTTTCCGTATTTGGTCATACAATTTTACCCCATTCTTCATCAAAATAACATAAAAATGCAATTATCTATATTAAAATAAATCAAAACAAAAATCAAAAGTCAAAAGGGACCCATCTTCAACCAACTCCACTATCTCACTTCATTTATTACACATTCTACCATCTCACTTCATTTATTACACACTTCGACTCTTTCTTAAAATCCGAGTCATAACAATAAGTGACTCCAAATATGGAATGGAGGGAGTATATTTAAATAGGCCTGCAACATGGATGGTTGAACGACCAAGGAAATCTCAAAAGATAGTCATCACACTGCTGTTAACTATGTAGCAACGGGCCCAAAAGATTTTATAATATGCTTTGAAAAATTAAAGCCTACAAAATCATTAAGAAAGAAAAGAAAAGAAACTATATTTTCCCATAAAAATATGCCATATGACATTCCAAAAAATTGTCACTTTATATATTGACATGAGCGAACACATGTATAATAAGGGTGGGACTAAAGCCCTTAATAAATTTATTTTCTAATCTATTTTCTTTGGTAAATTTTTTAATTTAATCCAAGTTTATCACAAATTATTATGCAAAAGCCCGATAAATATTCTAATATACCAAAAAATATACTTTAAAACAAAATTTATAAATTTCGGCCCTTATTGTTATTTATTTCTGCGTCCGCCCCTGTACATTGATAGATCTATTTCCAAATTATATAAAAATAAGACTTATATTTCACTAATTTTTCAGTAATATCCTTTATAAATAAATAAAAAAAATTTATATCCATGGTAAGTTAAGTGTGTCTTTAAATGGTGGATGGACTATGGAGAGAGTATATGTTACGGCATTAAATTTCAGTGATCGTCCTGTATAGACCTGCCCAAGGTTTACTGAACCGGAGGTTAAAACTGAAACCGTAACCGCCGGTTACGGTTCCGAACAGAAACCGTGAGAATTTACCCGAATCGAAACCGTCGATTTTTAAACCGTGGTTCGGTTCAAGTTCAAAATTTTTCAAACCGAAACTGTACCGGAAGCGCTGGTCCCGGGCGGTTCAAATCGGAATCGCGAAAAACCGCCGGAAAATCGTGAAACCAAGCCGAAACTACAAAAAATCGGCGGTTCGGAACCGTGAAAAACTGTAAAAAAAATCGTCGGAAAACCGTTGGTTCGGAACCTAAACCGAAACCGGCAGTTTTGATACCGGAACCGTAACCGCGAAACACCCTCGCAGTTCGGTTCCGGTTCAACAATTTCCAAAACCGAAACCGACGGTTCTGAACCGTTACCGCCGGTTCCTGAACCTTGGTCACCTCTAGTCCTATATAATTATCAGGATTTCAACTTGGTTGTTTCTTTGACTCACAATTCACAAAGGTTTACTACTCCTAGGCTAGTACAGTAGCGCGCCATTTTAACATTGTAGTTTTGTCCTCAGCAAAAAGCCTACAACAATTGTTGGATGTCATCAACAACTGCTTTAATTGTGAATTTCTCTCTCTGTATGCGAAGAAGAGTCCCATTGTTGGATGTCAACAACTGTCTTAATTGTGAATTTTTTTCTCTGTCTGCGAATAGGAGTCCCGTTTTTCCATTTTAGTCTGTCCATGAATTGGAGTCTCAGTTCACTTTTACATGATAAGATCTCACCTTTCACTAACTCATTTCGCTTGCCTTTCAATTAAAATTAATTTATACAAGTGTAGCCCTATTCAACAAACTTTTTTCTATTAACTCTTTTTAACATTTCTTAAAATCTGTGCCCGCTCATGAATGAGACTCCTAATGGCGGACGGAAGGAGTATAATTTATGATATATAAGTGTGCTAAATGATGGAGTAAAATCCCATTTCATTTCCCTCAAAAGCATGGATAAAATCCAGCACAAGTTCGTACAAGTCAACGGTCTAAAGATCCACGCGGCGGAGATCGGCGGCGAGTCATCTCCGGCGGTGGTGTTCTTGCACGGTTTCCCGGAAATATGGTACTCGTGGCGGCACCAGATGATCGCGGTGGCGGAGGCCGGGTTCAGAGCCATTGCTCCGGATTACAGAGGGTACGGGCTATCCGACCCGCCACCCGAACCCGACAAAGCCTCCTTCAAGGACCTCGTGGCGGACCTTCTCTCGCTTCTTGACGCTCTTGCTCCAAAAGGTTCGCTTTCACCTTGTTTTTTCCCCTTTTATAATTTACTCCATTAGTTTTAATTAATAAACTAGCCACTGACTTTTCCTCATTTCTGTTAATGACTTTGGTGTGTGAACTTAGGGCCTTAATATGTATCGTATCTTTTTCTTAAGATGGTTGAGAAATTGAAAATGATCCTTGAGAACTCATCCGACTGGAACATGTATTAACAAATCATCTACGTTTGGTTAATCACAATTTAGTAAAAGCTTAAAATATAAATATAATATTATTGAAAGAAACAAAAGTACCAAGAATTACAAAAAAAAATCACATAGAAGAAATATCAATACAACAATTAAAGTGTACGTATAACTTGCTATAGAATTTAATACTCTCTTCGTTCCTTCATAGTTGAGTCATTTTTTCATTATGGGAAGTTCCCTCATAATTGAGTCATTTCCATATATAGTAATTTTTCCCTCTCTCTTACGTTACTCTCTCTTACTTTATTTTCTCTGCTTTATTCACTTTTTACTTTATTCTCTTTACCTTTTTCTCTTTCTTATTTTTTTTATCTATTTATTTAACACACTCAACATTCATTTCTTAAACTCCGTGCCAAAAAAGTTCCGCCTCAACTATGAGGTAACGAAGGGAGTACAAAACATGTACTAAAAACACCAATAGATATCACTTAATATATGTTTATCAGCTTTACATAAAGAGGTGAGAGGTGGTTTGATAATTTTCATGTTGGGCAGGCTTTTGTGATCGGCAAGGATTTTGGAGCCGTAGTTGCTTACTTATTTGCACTATTTCACCCTGACAGAGTGTGTGGAGTTATTACCATGGGTGTACCTTACCTGCCTATCAATGCTTCCATTTCCTCTACAGCTGACCATCTTCCCGAAGGTTTCTATGTCGCCAGATGGCAGGTATATATGCTTGTCTTCATTCTTTAGTTTCCCGAATACTCACAACTCACTTTTTCCATCTCAGCAACCTGGACGAGCCGAGGCTGATTTTGGCCGCTTTGACAACAAAACAGTGGTGCGCAACGTCTACACTCTCTTCTCGCGCAGTGAGATACCAATCGCGCGTGAAAACCAAGAGATAATGGACCTTGTCGATTCCTCCACTCCCTTACCACCTTGGTTCTCTGAAGAAGATCTTGCAAACTATGGCTCTCTCTACCAAAACTCTGGCTTCCAAACTGCTCTCAAAGTCCCTTACCGGTAAACGAATCAAATTAGCTAGTATGAATCTTACGATGTTTGTTGTGTTATGTACAAACTCCATCCCACATCGGGAGTCTGAGGGAAGTAGCCACCTAACCTGGCTCTGATACCAGTTGTTAGGATGCCAACCTGGCTTTGGGTCAAGCCTGCACGGATTTGTTTTTGGGTCACTCCCAAAAGGCCTCAAACTAATTGGGGTTGGACAGGAATTATATACACCTTCCAACTTCCCTCAAATGTCCGATGTAGGATAGGTTTGTACTAACATGTTGGCTAACTTGAATGAAAATATATAGGTGTAAGTCTGAAACTTACAACATCACAAATGAGAAAGTTGAGGTCCCGGCATTGTTTATCATGGGTGAGAAGGATTATGTCATCAAGATCCCTGGCATGGAGGACTATATAAGGAGCGATCGAATGAAGGCGTTTGTTCCGAAGGTGGAGACGGTGTTTGTGCCGGAAGGGAGTCATTTTGTGCAGGAGCAGTTCCCTCAGCAAGTGAATCTCCTTATCCTCAACTTTCTACAAAAAAATGTTTGAAGGCTATACTTCTGTCCGGACGCTTCTGTTGTTTCTATTGTAATAAGAGTTTTGTCTCTCTGTATTATGTATAAAAAGCTTTAAAAAGTTTAAGTTGTTTAATGGTTTTACAAATTTAGATTGGCCGTGTGAAATAGTTCTAAAAAAATTGGATCCATAATTACATTTATCCTGTGACATGTAGCCTATATATTGATTTCATAATTAAGTTTCAATTTAAATGTTCATAAGCTTTTATTTTTAGATTAGTAATTCCAAATTTTCACAAGTGAAGATGGAAGGGATGCATATATGCTTTTGAGTTGTGATTCGCGAGCGGCATATCTTGATGTTGCATTCGAGCAGGAAAATGAGAGTTTACAACAGCGATAATATTCACAGCGATTGGTTTGGTTATTTTTAGGGGGATTATGAGAACGACAACATCAGAGGAATTAGTGACAAAGAGGACGACATTGAAGCTGGTTCACAGCATGATATTGTTCTTTGTGCCTGATCCCACAAGTTCGGCTTGGATCAGTCACTGGAGTGTATGGTTGTATATATTGTTTGTTTTTGTTAGAGCTATATCTAGGGTTATCACGTTGTATATTATATTACTCCGTATTTCCTAACAGTAAATAGACGATAGATATTGTAAAAATTAGTAATCGCATTGGAACCTATCCTATAGTTGCACGATTTTCTTCATAGCTGTAATTTGTGGCTTTCACAATGCAAGTAAGGATACTAAACTAATATTTCTACCACGCCATTTTAACATATTCCCTTCGTCCATAAAACATACTAGTCTCGTTGATGGAGGTCTCGAATTTTAACGCAAAACTGGTAAAGTATAAAAAAAAGATAAAATGCGAGTAATAAATTAGAAGTAACTTTCCATTTTTAACCGAACTTTTCTTAAATTGTGTGCTTACTCATTTTAAGACCAATTTTGGTGTAGGAGATGGAAATAAGAGACTATTTACCGTAGTACTATTCCCTCTGTTCCATAGTATTACAGTTATTTTGTCATTTTAATACATTCTATAGTAGTGGAGTCATTTCTCTTTTTAATAAAATACAACATTTTTTCTCATTTACTTAACTTGCTAACACAATTTTTTTCTTAAATCGCATGCAGAATGAAAGTGTCTCAACTACCGCGGATCAGAGGGAGTACTATTTATCATGGACGAAGGATGGATTATACTTTTTGTCCTCTAGCTTTGTAATATGTGGCTTTCAAATATACTCCACCTAGATCCAACAACTTCTTCAATTGTTAGTAGTACTATAATAGTGTGGTGAATGATAAAAATCCCATTTACTATATTCTTCTCAAAACTATCGATCGAGCATGGATAAAATCCAGCACAAGTTCGTACAAGTCAACGGTCTAAAGATCCACGCGGCGGAGATCGGCGCCGAGTCATCTCCGGCGGTGGTGTTCCTGCACGGTTTCCCGGAAATATGGTACTCGTGGCGGCACCAGATGATCGCGGTGGCGGAGGCCGGGTTCAGAGCCATTGCTCCGGATTACAGAGGGTACGGGCTATCCGACCCGCCACCCGAACCCGACAATGCCTCCTACAAGGATATCGTGGCGGATCTTCTCTCGCTTCTTGACGCTCTCGCTATCCAAAAGGTTCGCTTTCACCTTCTTTTTCCCCCTTTTCCGTTTAATTTAATAGTCCTAATAATTTGATGATATTTGGGTTTTCTATTATATTAATAAATTCATTTTTTTATTGACTTTCTAGAAATTTATAATTTTATATGTGGACTTGTGCCTTTAAACTTTGTGTGCAAATTGATTCATAACAGCATATGCAACTTCTCAATCTTTTTCTGATGTTAGTTGAGAAATTGAAATACACTGTGAGAAATAAACGAAATGCAAAATAATTATGGATAAATCATTTATGATTCTTTAATCACAACTGGAACTTGACTAATACTACTTTAATAAGTTTAAAAGCTTAAAATATAAATGTATATACAATTAGTACAAAAAGTTCACAAAAGAAATATCAATTCAATCAAAATGTATAGATTGCAATAGAATTTACAGTAAGAAAATGATACAAAACAGGGCTAAAATAAAACACCGATAAAAGTATTTCAGACTACTGGAAAAATAACGAAACATGATCATAATTTATGAAAACAATAAAATTCACAGAAAGATCTGAAGAGCAAGATGTGAGAAACTGCAACTAATGAAAATAAATTAATGATGCAAAAAAGAATACTAGTTTTACTACATCTTGTAGGGATGGAAAAAAAAAAAGCACAATTTATAATTATAATGTGGAAAAAACAGGATCTTTATATGATGATAGATATCAGAGAACATAATTTGAATATGTATATCAGCTTTAAATAAAGAGGTGGTTTGAAATTTCCATGTTTCACAGTATTAACCTGTTTATGCAATATGTTGGGTCAGGCCTTTGTGATAAGCAAGGATTTTGGAGCCAGAGTTGCTTACTTATTTGCACTCATTCACCCTGACAGAGTCTGTGGAGTCATTACCATGGGTATACCTTACCTGCCTATCACTCCCATCTCCTTTACTGAACATCTTCCCGAAGGTTTCTACATCGCGAGATGGCAGGTATGCATATATCTTCATTCTTTAGTTGCCCAATATTATATGATATGACTAGAGCTCAGCTTAATCTGTCCATCTCAGAAACCTGGGAGAGCCGAGGCTGATTTTGGCCGCTTTGATAACAAAACAGTGGTGCGCAATGTTTACATTCTCTTCTCGCGCAGTGAGATCCCAATCGCGCATGAAAACCAGGAGATAATGGACATAGTCGATTCCTCCACTCCTTTACCACCTTGGTTCTCCGAAGAAGATCTTGCAAACTATGGCTCTCTCTATGAAAACTCTGGCTTCCAAACTGCTCTCAAAGTCCCATACAGGTACGGAACACCATACTTGTTTCTTTATATTCGTATTTACGAATGAGTGGTGGACACAATCAAGTTAAGTAAAATTATAACATTAGTATGAATCTTCGCTTTCCTGCCTTTGGCTAACTTGGATGAAAATATATAGGTCGATGTCTGAAACTTTCGATATCACAAATGAGAAAGTTGAGGTCCCGGCATTATTTATCATGGGTGAGAAGGATTATGTGTTCAAGTTCCCTGGCATGGAGGACTATATAAAGAGCGACCAAATGAAGATGTTTGTTCCGAATGTGGAGACGGTGTTTGTGCCAGAAGGGAGTCATTTTGTGCAAGAGCAGTTCCCTGAGCAAGTGAATCACTTTATCCTCAACTTTCTCAAGAAAAATATTTGAAGGCTAGATCTCTGTCAGGAGACTCAGGACCATACTATTTCTGTTGTTTCTAATATATAAGAGTTTCAAGAAGTGTGAATTGTTGTGTATCTTTGATCGTTAACGACTATTTCCCCTATGTACGCACTAAATAATCAAGTCCATATTGCAACTACTAGTTTGAGAACAATGAGAAGCCAGTGTGAGTTGTTGTGTATATTTGATCGTTAACGACTATTTCCCCAATGTACGCACTAAATAATCGAGTCCATATTGCAACTACTAGTTTGAAAAGCATATGTGATGTTGTGTATCTTTGGGCGTTAACTACTATTTCCCCCAAGGTACACACCAAATAATCGAAGCCCATATTGCAACTACTAGTTAGAGAAGCCAATAAATAATCACTTCGAAAAAAAAGCTCTGTCATCATGCTATTTCATGGGAAAGAAACTACAAAACTCTGACAAATTCTTTATCTCATATTACCCTCGCGGAGAACATCAATCATATCATAAATCCGTTTGTCAGCGTTTGATCTCACCTGCATCTCGCAAAAGAGGTTTAAATTAGGACAATTGTACAACAACGGAGCAAAATGAACATGTCAATAATATGCTAAGCACACTTTTTTCTCAAAATCGAATCGTATGCAACAGTTTGTCAATCGAATATTACTAATCATAGTAAAACAAAGTAGTACCTTTTTGGCGAGGAATAGAATAGCATCAACAGTACCCTCTGCATAGATTGATCTACCACATACGTTGTGTTGAAACTCAAAGGAGACACTGTTCCAGTGGACATACATATGCAATAATGAGAAATGTGCAATTAACTAATCAAAAGAATCCACAATCAGAAAAAAGCGGGCTGATACTTACGTTCCATCAGGTGATGTTAGGTGATACATGTGAAATGCATGACCGGACAAATATTCTTCAGGGACACCCACCATCTCAACTTGTAACCTAGGGTCCCTTATTAGTTTTACCTGATTGAGGAAAAGATTTGATAAATATAGTAACGAAAAACCATTATAACCCCATCTCAGAGAAATGCTTCCAAACAGAATGCGATAGGCCACAAACACGATTTCAGTCATTGCGCACACACAAAATGGGAAGTACTTATCTGCTAAATGCAAAATGACTTTTCAGTGCATTACAACCTCATGGCTCTTAATTTTGAGGGTACCTACAGAATTCCCTAGTTGAGATATCCCCAATTCCCAGAATGATTGGCATCAATACTTAACAGTAGATAGTCATTGCATTATAATAACTGGAACCCCTTCCCATGGTGCATGAAAAGAACAAACTTAATTGTTAAGTGTACCTGCTCTTCCTCAAATTCAGCTCCCAGTTTTTTGAAACAAGAGATGACAGCCTTAGCAGTTCCAGAAACATCCAACTTGCTAGCTTGATGAGACTCCATTACCTATACAAATGTTAGGCAGTAGAGAGAAGAAAATGCATATTAGAGGCTGGCCACAACTTAGGAGCTCAGTAAAAAAGAAAACGTAAAACCTCAAGCCAGTTAGTTGCTACTTGTAGAACAAAAGGACCCTTTATGTAAAAAGATACCATCAAGAACATGCAAAAAATCAATACTGAATATGATCAAACAAGGCTGCTGGATCATAATTAAAACATGAAGCGAATAGAATTTACCTCTAGATCGTACCCAGAAAAGGCACCAGGAAATTGTTCTGACATAATTTCCATGGCTGCAAGAAATGCTACCACCTAAAAAGATCAGTTCAAAAAAGTTATTCATGTAAAGTACGAGAGAATTAATGACAGTGAACAAAAGTCAGTTGCTTAAGATTTGGGCACCTGTTTACCCATTTGGGGAGATATCACAGCATAAACTTTTGAGTCATCCACAGTCTTATACAGAAGCTCCCTGTCTCCTCCAGTAGTTCCCATTACAAAGGGTACCCCGACTTTGCAATAAAGGGCTGCATTATCTGTATATCATGACATGAAGGTTACAGAAGTCAGTCTTGATATTAGATGAAAATATAGGGACACGGGGCAAGAAACTTGCCACACATCCCTTGTCAGTCCATGCAGAGTTATCAAGTTCTTAGGTAACAAACAACTTTAAACCATGGTCATCCACGTCAACTGAAGTTGGCACATAACCACTGAAGAATTTGCAGCTTATCATTTCTATCTTTTAAAATAAGAATAGCAAAATTTTCAGATAACGCCTGACAGAATTCAAGTTTTACATCAAGACTAACAACTATAACAATCCAATCATACAAACAACAGCTACATGGGACCAGTATTGTGCTACATAAATGTAGTGAGAATCTTGACATAACTCTATGTGACTTGTGACATGAGCTTAGTCGTGTAACACCTAAAAATATCATTCATGCAAAACTAGTTCAAGATTCAAAAGTGTTATAGGACATGTTCAATCAGTAACCACCCACTAACACCTCAAATTCTATCTGGATTCTACAGCAAAATGAGTCAGTGAATACCATTCACAGCAGATGGTACTGTGTAGTCGACTACAATCAAGTCCGGGTATTCCTTAAATGCCGAAGACAATACAGATTCTCTGTCAGATGGACCGTGAATTTCAATCTGCTTTCCATTGAAATCCAAGATTTTCCCAACATCATCCGGACCACCTAACGCTACAGGAACCGGGTTAAGCCCAGCAGCTATGGCGGCTTCAAGCACAGCCCTCCCCACTTTCCCTGTACAGCCATTCACCTATAGCAAAATACAAATTTCAACAGCGATTATGATATAGTATAGCAGAAGTAAAGTGCACACTTTCTATATCAGCAAATGCTTCAATTTCTAATTGATAAGAAACAAACAGCACCAAAATCCATAACAGATGAAATACAACTCGACGAAACCAAAATCTACCATTATCGATGTTCCAACAATCCTCGGGTCAAGCGTAGACACCAGCGCGACAGATTGCACTGAGTTGCTGGCCATCGCGACGAGAGGTTTTCGCGGAATAGAAGGTCTACAGCTTAACCTATTACCAAACGGTTTTTCAATTTTCAACTCAAAGCACGGATTTAGCAGATGAATGTCTTCTCGCCGAGTTGTGTAGCTGGCGTTGAACGAGGGCGTCACTACAAATGCCATTTAGATAAGGAGTGGCAAATAGATAGGGTTCGATAGCCAATAATTCCCGATAAAGCTTTGATTAGAAGAAACGGTACGACTTAGGCTGGACTCTGCACAGCAGCTACGACGACGAAGGTCGGCGGCTGAGCTGAGCTGAGCACCGCGACGGCTTAGGGTTTAAGACGAGGACGGAACGATTTCCAAATCCTTCTACGGATACTTTCTTTTATTCTGGATTAACTAAAACATTTGCAATCAATCATAAACTAAAACTGCTTCGAAGGGAACAGTGAGAAGAAAGAAACCCGGTTTATTTTACTACCTTCATCCGAATTAATAATATTTTAATTATTTTTTCTTTCTATATCTCTTACTTTATTAATTATATAAAATTCATAACATCTGAAATTTTTTATTTTTGGAAAATGTAAATAATAATCTCATTGTTAGGAAACGGTGAGAGGAAAAAACCTCATGTTTTTTTTTGTTTTATGCAAATTCAACTTTTCAATTTTATTTAGTCAAGTAAACTAACTTAATGTAGCAACCATTGTTTTTAAAATTAATTTAATTCACAAATATCTATGAAGATATTTATAATTATTAATTTTCTTTTTAAATCCAATTCGAAACAATTTTTGGTATCTTAATATTAATACTAATACTAATACTAATACTACTATTAAGCTAGTAGTCGAAAATCGAAATATGATATGGCTTTTTTATTTATAAACTATTACTGTTTATGCTGTGAAATAATTATAAATAAGATATGGCTATTAAACTATGTTGTTTTAATTGAAGAATTTGATTTTACAGTGATGAATGAATATGCTATTGGGCTTGTCGAGGATCGAACCACTACGTTGAGACAAATCTTTTTGTTAGAATACTCGTATCTTTTGATTTGATAGTCGTCATGTTAAGTCACTAGCTCCCGTCGTGGTTATAAGAGCATTAACAATGGTTGGTCCATCTCATAATCTATTTAAAAAAATTTCTGTCACGTGAATAGGCTCATCTCAGAGCCTATCTCCCTGCAATAAGAGCCCATCACATAGCATATCTCAGAAGTAGAACCTATATTTTTTTCACATCATCACTATTTTATATTTTTTACTTTTAATTTAGTAAAATAAAATAATATAATAACATCAAATAAAGACAACTCAATAAAAATGCTCCCTCCGTCCGCCACTAGGAGTCCCGATCACTTTTGCGCACCCGTTTTGTAAAAATGATAATAAATAGTTAAAGTGGAGAAATAGTTAAGTAAGAGATAGAATAATGTTGACAAGGGTCTTCTTATCATTATTCTCTTTCCTACTTTACCATTTCTCCACTTTAACTATTTATTATCATTTTTACAAAACATGTGCGCAAAAGTGACCGGGACTTCTAATGGCGGACGGAGGGAGTAAATTTTATTAAAAACAAACATCCTACATTTAAAAAAAATATCGAAAAAACATTATTATAAATACTAAAAAACATTGTGACTAGAGAGAAATAAAATATAGAGTGAGATAAAATGGAGTGGGATAAATGTGAATAATTAGTGGGCAATGACTTATATATAAGATAAAAAATGAATTAAAAAAAAAAAAAAAGAGGAGGAGATCTGTTGTGGTTGTGTCGATCAATCGGCCCTGAGGAGGAGCCCATGGTGGGTGGCCATCGCCCCTTGCTCCACAATGAAGGCCTCAGAGAGCCGATGGGGAGGCCGATCGCTCGGCCCTTGCGATCGGCCTCCATTGTGGGTGCTCTAAATATTGTTGGATACTTTGTTAATTTTGATGCTAGAATTTGACTTTTCATTTTGATCACACTTGATAATAACTGAATCGTAGCATTCGTTATTTGGTCAGTCGTCGATCAGATATGCAGTGTTACAGCTGAAGTGACTGTGCAACTGGTGGTGAGTGATAGGAGCACAATTCTGACTGGACGACATCGGTGTAGAACCTTCCCCTCAGGGTTGAACTAGTGATGAGTGATGAGTGTGCAAAGACGCTTATAGGAATATGTGTTGCAGCCACAAAAGGTTCAACTTTAGTCCGCCATTTTGTCCAAGAGAGTGGTATGGTTTTTCTTTTTTAAAACTAAAAATCTATTGAACCGTCACATGTTCGCAATTGAACCGATTGATTTATGATTCATAGCGGCTCAAATATCGAACAATTTGTTGGTTGAAATTGGACCGAATAATATGTTGATTTGCAGCCGAATCGATTAGTTTGATCCAATTTTACAACATTGCTCAGAGCATAGAGAATTATCAACTTAGACCCACTTCCTCGTCGTCAAGTTCTCCAAATACTGTTAAGTATTACAAAATTTCGCCGGATGAATCCTAGCTCTATATTTAATTTTGTATATTTCAACAAAAGATTCTTGAGAATTCAACCACAATCAACGAAAACAAAATTATCGCAAGTTTGTTTTAAATACAACTTTTTTATCGTGTTCCCACGAAATTTCATTTGCAATCAATCTATAAGTCTGGAAAATTCGGAAGAATGAATTTCAATGAACTAAGGAATAGAAGAAGATAAGGCATTTAGCAATCGGCAATATAGTTAGTTTTACAAGACTAATAATAAGAAAAGAAGAGAAAAAGGCAAATATCTCCTAAAAAAAATGCATGCTATATTTTGAAATAGGTGCAAATTGGATCACAAATAATACTAAAATGCCGTCTAATTTAATCCCAAACTGATATTTCTCCCTTGCTTTATTTTAACGTTTCACTGATAGCCAGACAAACATATAACACTGAATTGATATCAATAATTATGGTTGGAGAAAAACTCCCTTAAATTACCTAATAAGATAAATACACCGTATGTAAATATATGTATCTAGTCTGTAGTTTATTCAATTGTAGTGTCATTTGAGACTATTTAATTACTCCATTATTTAATATAAGTTGTAGTGCCGTTGATTAATTAACACTAATTGTGAAGTAACAGTTCCACCTTCCTAAACAAATCGGAGATAATTAAAGATAGTTTTTGTATTTCAAAAAAACAAGATCTCTGTTCTGTTTTGACGCCAATATATACAGACGCATCAATTCCTGCATATTTATACGCATTCTCTATTCTTCACACCAAACGGTGAGAGAGAGAGAAAGATCAGCGATTTGGAGAAGAGAGTAAAATGGCATCATTCGACGCTTACAGCGTGAACGGCGGGTACACCACCTTTGATGATTCCTACTCCTCCGTCTTCTCCTCAGCCGACGCGCCGCCGTACTCCGCTGAAACTGACGAAGTGGCTGTGGATCATCATGCCAACGGCCACGATCCGTTCGGATTCGGGTCAAGTGATCAGCCAGTCGGATATTCCGGCACGATTCCTATCGCTAATGGCAATGGGAGCTCTCCCTTTGACATTGGGGGAGATGCACAGGGGATTTTCAGCTCGGACGGACCGATCCTTCCGCCTCCAGGTGATATGCAGGAAGAAGGATTTGCTCTTCGGGAGTGGCGGAGGTTAGAATTTTCTCTATTTGTTATTCTATTTTGCTATTCTTTTACAATTTTTTCTGTTGATTGCTCAAATGTATAGTTTGATCTGCCTTACACTGTTGCTGGATGCGTGTGAGAATTAGAATCTGAGGAGGATCTTTCATGATCGAAGTTACTTTCAATGATCAATGATTATTTATTTGTTTATTTGCTTAATGTTAATGATCTGTGTTGAAAGTTGGATCTCGCTGTAAAAATTTGTTCCGGGAAAGACAATTGTTTCCTGATAATCCTTCTAATTGAATTGAATTTTATTTCAACCGTAAGATCTCCATTGCTGCAACTGCTTATAGCTTATGAAGATGTGGCTTTAGAATCAAACATGGTAGGATTGGAATCGTTACATGAAGGACATTTATATAAGTTGTTGTCGACTACTTGTTGTGATTTTAGCTTTTCAAATGCAAGCTTAGATGTTGATGGAAGGTATTATTTGGGCCAAGTGATCTTCATGATCTTTATCATGTTAAACTTGGAATATATTGATAAAGGGAAGTAGGAAATGGCAGAGAAGAGCCTGTTTTGGATTTCATGAAATCATACTGCCCAAGCTTGAGATGAAGAGTCAGCTCAAACTAAGACTAGCAGTTACATTTTCATTGGATATTTTAAGAAACTTGATTCAAAGGTTTTAGATAATAGTAAATGCTCATCTAAGAAGGTGTATGTATATATATTGAATTATATTGCATCCTCAAACTATAGTGCAACATATATCTATTTTCTGATCAATATTGAAAGAAGCTGAACTACACTGTTTCAAAATGTTACTACTGCTTCTGTTTATTGAGACGTAGGGGTTTATTCATTTTGTACATCCTTCCTCGTGTCCAATTCATATCAGTCAATATATACGACATCTATTTGATAATCTTTCTCTAGTCTCTATTTGTCAATAAATCTATATGAACATTGTTTTCATCTGAAAGTTATTCTGTAATTCTTTTTTACTTTTGCATCCATCCTGTCATGCCTATCCTCTTGAGTACATGCAACAGTGGGGGCACCCCTCAACAAGTTCCACATTCGGAATGATTTTTTACTTTGTGCTGCAGTTAATTTGTAGAATATGAATTTCATTTTAATGAATGACCAGTTGAACAATGATGTAAAATCTTAACCAAGTCAAGATGGGACTGTGTTGAAATCTTTGATGAATAGGTGTTACCAGCCTACCTGTACTCCATATCTTTTTATATGGTTCTATTAATCTGTGATAATGTTGATACAAAACGTTCTCTAATTATAGACGGGTTCAGATTGCCTAGTTGAACAATGATGCATAATTCTTGACCAATGGATGAATAGGCGTTGCCATCCTACCATTACTCCATGTGTTTTAAGAGTTATATGAATCTGTGATGATTTTCTAATCATACAAGGGGGATGCAGGCAAAATGCTATTCGGCTAGAGGAGAAGGAGAAGAGGGAACAAAACATGCGGAGCCAAATCATAGAAGAAGCCGAGGAATATAAACAGTCGTTCTTTGAGAAAAGAAAGCTTAATATAGAGACTAACAAAACTACCAACCGAGAAAGAGAAAAGGTTTGTTATGGAGATAGCGAGCATGTTCTTCTTTCTTTTACCTGGATGACTGAAGCAAGTGTAACAGATGTTTCTTATGATTTTCTCAATTAAACAGATATCCCTTGCCAATCAAGAAAAGTTCCACAAAGAGGCTGACAAACAGTACTGGAAAGCCATCGCAGAACTCGTTCCCAACGAGGTGGCCAATATTGAAAAGAGGGGAAAAAAGAAGGATCAAGATAAGAAGCCATCAATCACAGTCATTCAAGGGCCCAAACCTGGTAAACCAACTGATCTTTCGAGGATGCGTGGAATATTGGTGAAGCTCAAGCACAATCCCCCCGCCCACATGCTACCGCCCCCGCCTGCTCCTGCCAAGGATGGGAAGGAAAACAAGGACGCGGAAAATGCCAAAAATGCTGCTCCTAATCCTGCCAAAGAGTCGACAGTCGCCCCTGCCAAGGGTTCTGTGCCAGACAGTGCTCCACAAATGGGGGTAGAACATGCTGCTCCAGCCACTTAACAGCCAGCTAAATAACTGGATAAGTGTTGATTTTTCTAAAATCCAATTTTCTCATCAAGATTCATTCTTTCTCCTTTCTATGTCTGCCATTGCATTTTCAGTGATGCAAGGGATGTGGAATTTTACCTCTGTATCCAGCATTTCTTTGTTGTTTGATTCATGATGTTTGTTGCTGTAAGCCTAGTGTTGAACTATCCCGGTATCGTATTCGTATCCATTCTTCCAATATAGTA
Organism: Salvia hispanica; assembly: GCF_029641045.1. NCBI lineage: Eukaryota > Viridiplantae > Streptophyta > Magnoliopsida > Lamiales > Lamiaceae > Salvia > Salvia hispanica. The sequence goes on from NC_142696.1 coordinate 3,308,320, forward strand.
GTATGATTGATCCATTCCTGTCTTTATTACCCTACCCCTTTCAATTGGATTTGTGTCCTTGCATGGGAGAGAATATCAATTATTGAGAGACAATGTGACAGCAAATCTGGTTGTACCATGGAACAATAATGTAATATAGTAGTTGGAAGAATAGTATGCATAAAATATAAGAAAATCTCCAGAATCCGTGAGATTCATGCCCCCCTCTATTGGTAAAAGCTAATCACAAACCACCTAGAAGCCAGAAACGCCTCATGCAAAGAACTGAATAACAAAGGGTATAAATATCATTAGCGCGAAAGGCCAACATAAAGTGGCCCTTGGAAATTAATGTGAACTCAACTAAGCTGTCGTTATCGAATTTTTGATGCTCAATCAACACACTGATTTCAGCTACTTAACTTTATCTTGGGGCTACCTCAGTGGTTGTGATGGGAAAAGAACTCATTTGGTGACTAGTTGAGGTGTCACTCGACTTATTCTTTGACACCATACCACTTTTCCGGCTTGAACCTTCGAAGAAACCAGGAGGCGTGAGTTGATCTTCATTTAGTCTTACATTTCTAGAAAGCATCTCGGTGACCTGGCTCATCAATGGCCTCCTGCTTGCATTAGCTCGAGCACAGAACAAGGCGACTTTCATATACCTGACTACCTCATCCTTTGGGAACTCCTCAAGTTCGGGATCGACAAGATCCAGCAATTTCCCTTCTTCATAAAGCTCCCAGGCCTAGGAAGCAACCATTATACATCACCAAAAGGAGGAAACAAACTTTACCAAGTAAAGCGATATAACAGATTGAACAAGTAGAAATCGAACCACATAAACTTTATATTAGTATAGATGCCTGTGATATCAAAGTAACGAGAAAATGATACGCACCCATTCCATTAGTAATTTACCGCCACCTCCATAATTAGTATTTCCACTACTTCTACCGCTTACAACTTCAAGTGTCAGAACTCCAAAGCTATAAACATCAGCCTTCAGAGTTAACTGACCGCCTAAAACATACTCTGGCGCCAGGTAACCGCTGGAAGGAACAAACCAGATACACATTTGACATTTAGCTACTATTGCTAAAAATATATGCGATTAGAATCACAAGATATAAAATGAAACATACGTTGTTCCTGCTATTTTTGTGCTGATATGAGTAATATTATCAGGAAAAAGCTTAGCTAATCCAAAATCTCCGATTTTTGGTTGGAGGTCCTCGTCCAGATGTATGTTACTAGCTTTGATGTCTCTATGCACAATGTGAGGCACAAGTTCTTCATGAAGATATGCAAGCCCTCTTGCAGTCCCCATGCAAATGGCAGACCTTTTCTCCCACTCCAATTTTATGGACTTCCGAAAACCTGTGAATACACACTGTGTAAGCTGAACATCCAATGGACAGTAGAAAATTCTTGCTTCAAGCTACTAATTACTAGCTTACCCAATAGTGCACGATCGATGCTACTGTTTTCTAAATATTCATATACCAAAATCCGGTTACGACCATAAACACAGCAACCGAGCAACTCAACAAGGTTTGGATGCTTGACATTATATATGGTGTCTATCTCAGTCATAAACTCCCGTTCTCCTTGTTTTGATTCAGCTGAAAGCACCTTCACAGCAACTTCTCTTCCATTTTTTAGGACCCCCTAGGAAATATCAATGGATATAATAAGAAATAAATAGGCTATCTTAAAACTGGGACATAACAAAATTATAGTGTTAAAAAGATACACTAAAATTATATACATAGTACAACATCCTGTGAAAAACACTCCCTCATTGAACCTAATTAAGACCTCTAAGAGATGTACTTTTAAGTGATACCACCAATAGCTGGACATTTAAAAGCAATAAGTAGGCTCCAAAGTGCTAAATATATGAATGAAATTTGACTTTATATCTAAGGTCAAGCCTCTTTGACAGTAATACCGAGAATAGTTACATTTTAATAAAACGATAATGCATCGTTCAGTCAATCAGCTAAACAGTTTCGATGTACGTGTGAAGGGAAACAACATGTTGCATTGAGTGACACCTTGTAAACTGTACCGAAACCTCCTCTTCCTATCTTGTTACTTCGATGAAAGTTGTTTGTTGCTCCTACCAGTAAATTGTAGGTGAATTTTTTTGTCTTTGCAATTGAGACCTCTGCACCATAATGCATCTAGAATATGTTAGAAAAATGACAGAAAATTAGGCAAGGTGCCCAACCAACCATAGTTATCCAATCAAGGTTCAAATGTTCAATCTTCAGCACTTACTGCCCAAAAACTTAAGGTTCCTAATTAGACTGCAAATGCAACTCCACTGGGCTTGCGCATACGAACTCACACACCCTCATGCAGCATGATACCAGCGATAACACTAGGAGGAATTAATTAATTAATATCTGTTTTGTTGGGTGTTAAATTCAATAAGTTTTCCAGGTTGTAGAAAGATAATGCAGACAGCACTTTTCCAGTGCAACTCCTAGATCTTCATTTATCCGAGCACGACCGATTCATAATATTTTTTCCATACAACAGGTTTATTAAGTATTTACCTTCTTCAGCTTGTATGGATTCATTAGCATGCTTGTCGCGTCTCTTTGGTATCGAAGATGAAGTACCAAAGCAGCTACAACTCATTTCCTCCTAATCCAACTCAGGTGACTTTCGATCTGGACAACAAACGACCAAGACATTTCCATTAGCCATCAAGTTTGCACCCACATTGCTTCCAAAATCAGCTTTCTTAGGCCTGCACACATTTAAACATCACAGTAACAAGAAAAATCTTACCACGATCTTATATACTCCAGAAACGAAGTTAAAAAATTGTCTGTTTCTGCAGATGGATACAAGTGAGTGATTTAAATCTTTACTACAATGCAAAGCCTTCACTTCATACTACGTAATGCATCTCAAGTCATTCAAGAAAACTATGTGATAATAGGTGAGTGATTAAATTCCCTGAAATTTATCGCTGAGCCATATATAGGAAATTTAGATGTTTGAATAGAAGTTATGGTGATTGATTAACCATTTGAGTTATATGATACCTATAACGTATAGGTTGACACTAGTAACCACATTTTAAAATCATCCGCATACTGATTTTCTATCACAAACACACACACACACACAAAACACACAGTGGCTTCAAAAGATTTCAATTTTTCTTTATAGAGTACTTTTTGTTTCTACTTTCTAGTTTTCCATTTCTATGGTAATTTTTGGGGGAAATTTTTTATTGTTGGTTTATAATTGACGTATTAGTTATTACTCCCTCCGTTCCCCATTAGGAGTCACACTTTGACCGGACATGAGTTTTAAGAATGTAAAGAAAAGTTGGTTGAAAAAGTTAGTGGAATGTGTGACCCATTTTTTTATATTGATTTTATAATAAAATGTGAGTGAATTGAGTTAGTGGAATGTGTGACTTACTTATTGTTTATGGTAAAAATGAAGTGTGACTCTTAATTGGGGATGGACCAAAATGAAAAAGTGTGACTCTTAATCGGGGATGGAGGAAGTACATTCAATTACTTTCTAGTTTTCCAAGTTTTGAACATAATTAAGTAAATTACATTCAATTACTCCATATAATGTTATTGTAATTACAAAAATAAACAGAAAAAGAAAAGTCAATGTTGTCAGGCTGTTCGATATACCTAAACCGTTTGATTTGTACGGAACATATGAATATCCTTGCTCATGGTTTTGTTTTATTTCGTTTGATCAGAATAAAAACGGGTAAATTAGTTACTTTTGTCCTAGAAAAAAATATTACTCCCTCCGTCCCTACGTAGTTGAGCGTATTCATTTTTTAGTTGTCGCACTATAGCTAAGTTTTTTATTTTGGTAAAAAATACGAACTTTTATTCTCTCTTACTTTACTTTCTCCTACTTTATTCTCTTTTCAACTGCCTAACTTTCCTACTTTATTCTTCCTTACACCTAACTCACTTTTAACACAATTTCTTAAAATCATGTGCCAAAAAGAAATGTCTCTACTACAGAGGGACAAAGGGAGTACATTTGTTTTAATTTGTCCCACTAAAGATATAACATTTCTATTTTAAAAGAAAAGCTCTCTCATATTAATATAAAAATTATATTTTTTCTCTTCACTTCACAAACAAAACAAAACCTCCTAAATTCCCGTATCATTCCAGTGACATCTTTTATGCGACGGATGGAGTTCTATATTACTCCCTCCGTTCCACAGTAGTGGAGACATTTCTTTCTGGCACGGAGATTTAAGAAAAATGTGTGTAATGTATTAAATAAAAAGATAATAGAGGAAAAAGTAGAGAGAATAAAGTAAGAGAGATGGGAAAATAAATTAGAAGAAATGTGTTGATTTTTACTAAAAAGATAAATGACTTCACTACTATAGAATGGATGGAGTATAATTTTATCTCCCGCTAAAAACAACATACAATATATATACTCCACCCATTTTGAAAATAAGAACTTTGAAAAAATGATACGGATTTTAATGCAAAATTGATAAAGTAGTAGAATTAGTATTAATGAATTGTAGAGTCCATTCTCATAAATGGAGAATTTCTATTTTTATGAAACAGAATGAATAGTTTTATAGTCATAAAAATATGGATCTCAATCATGTTATGGTCGGCATATAGAGAAAATGAACTTTGAATCAAACTCCACACTCATTTTAACATGTTATAATTTTTTTTTTTTTTTTATCGTGTTGTATTTGTTTTACTTTGCAGATGTAAATATTCACAATCTAAACATATTTGGTTACTTATCGGTAAATGTTGGAATGTCTGTCCGAAAGTTTTCTTATATGAGGACACTAATGACATTGGTGCGACTTAATGATTATTACTCCCTCCGTCCGCGATTAGGAGTCTCGTTTTTTCTATTTTGATTTGTCCACCAATAAGAATCACAAACTTTTACTATAAATGGTAAGTGAGTTTCTTATTCCACTATTTTTTATACGGAGTATTTCTTAAAATCTCCACCGAACTCAATAGAACTACTATTCGTGGAAGGATTAATTATTTCTTAATCTTCGTAAATAATATTGAGCATGAGATATTAATTAAACATTGCTTTGATTTATTAAAAGATGTAGATTTTTCATAACTCATAGTATATTTAGGAAATGATTAACGTTTAGCGGTATTAGGATTATTATTGCAGTGAATTGTGTATTCATAAGAGTCTAATTTGATAATATCCTCAAAAGGTGTTCATAAAATATTTTATTATTAAAGTAAACACGACTAATTAAAATTTATTGATGAATATAAATGATGTTTTTGTGCTAAACCACACTTTGATAGAAGATGTTAATTAATTATTTCAGATATCAAATTTAAATTTATGCTCAAATTATTAGTAAAGGTTCAACAGGCGTGGCTCAGTCTTAGCCTCTTCAGTTCTTTGATCGGACTCATTATAATAAGACTAGACATAAACCATAATCCTGTATTATCCAATTTTCAAAAACTTCCCTTTGGGAATTTCAAATTTTCACTCTTCTCCAGAGTTGAAGTCCTACTTTCTTTCTAGTCGAGTCATATATAACTTAATAAACTCTGCCACACAAATGTCAAATAAAGAGTTTGTGGAAAACAAATACTCCAAGATTCGCCATAGAGTACAGAAACATCATGTGAAAGAGTCGCGGTCCATGCATAATTCTTTGGAAAATTATCAATAGTATGTTTGACTAACTTTAAAAATCATGTTTTGGAATTTAATTATTTTATACCCCTTCCGTCCCACCATAAGCGAGACGCTTCAGTTTTGCACTCGTGTTGAAAAAATGATTAAAGTGGCGAACATGTAAAGTAAGAGAGAGAACAAATTGTTCGCGTTCTATGCATGCAATTGTTCAGTGAATTAATCTGATTTGTTAGTCTTGCACTGCAAATCCTAACAAAGCAGGTTAACTCTATCAGATTGTCGGACTATTTTATGAGCCATTTGAGTCATAATTTGTCAGGTTACAATTATCATTTAAATTTTAAATTTCAGGTTTCGGCCCAACCTATCAAATCAACCCGATTCAAAATTTCTTACAATTTTAAAAATAATACAAAAAAAAAAATAAGTGTTATTTTTACTCAAAAACTATTTTTCTTTACAACTCTCAAAAAGGCAAAATACACAATTTTCTAGTAATAATTATTTTTAATTTTCATATACAATAACCATAAAAGTCAAATAAAAAAATGAAGTAAGAACAACTTTAAAATAATATAAATTTCAAAAAACTAAGGAGAAGTGGACAACAGACTTATCAGAGAAAAAGCAAAGCAAAGAAAGAGAAAGAGCGGAAAGAGGAAGAAACACAATCAGCTGGGATCTGCTCACTTGTCTTCCCCTTAACCCCCAAATCCAATCATCCCGTCCACCCCTTTCCCTCTCCCTCACTACAGTCATTCCTGTCGCCTTCAATTGTGACTTTCTCACCTCTCCTTTCACTCTCTCTCTCTCCACCTATACCAATTATACTAGTATATATTAGGGTTTTTGGTCAATTGGTGTTCTTTCTAAATGAATGACACCACCAATTCCAATTCCAAGCAACCCCCACCGGACCCACCTCCACCATCAGCCACTAACGAATCCGACCTCCAGCCATCTTCTCCTGGATCTGCCTCTTCCGATAAAGCAGACGCAGGGGAGGACGAGGAGGACGTGGTGATGACGGAAAAGGACACTCCAGTAGCTGCGCCTGCCAACTCCACTGACGATTCTGTGGATGATGATTCCGCCACCCCAGCCACCGTTTTTCACATCAAGCTTAAGCAGCCAAAGTCGAATTTGCTGCATAAGATGAGCGTTCCCGAGCTCTGCCGAACCTTTAGGTGTGTTTTTGAGATTAATTTTGGTGAATTACTGGTTGTAACCATTCTCAGTCAGTGTTAATTAGCTTTGTTGGACTATTATTCTTATGTTTCGTGAGGGTGTGTGTGGATGATTTGGTGCTTTTTCCTAAAACCGTATTTTGCATCTCAAATAATTTCCTTTTCTCTGTCTTATTTGATATTTGTGTTGGTTATCTTGCAGTGTTGTTGCTTGGTGTGGGAAGTTGAATTGCATAGCTTGTGCATCAGAAACCTGTGCAAGAATTCCGAGGTCATGCCATAATATTTTGCACCTTCTTTCTATGCATCTTAGTCGCACCACATATCTATTCAAAGATACTTTCTTCAGCCACTGCTTTATTTGAACATTTTTTTTCTTGCACAACATTATGCTTCTTTGCTTGTTTTGATATATATCTTTAGAGTGTGTTCCAACTGAAGCCTACAAAAGAAATTTCATATTCCCAACTATTAATAGTACAATAGTTCCCATACTCCCTTGGTGGTTACCACTGTCACAGTGCCTCATGTCGTAAAACAATGAATAACCTTGGTTGAATCCCTTATCGTAGGAGACTAAGTGGACATGTAAAGGATTAGTTTGTGTTTTGATTTATTGCTTTGTTTGGTTTCTTTACTTCATGTTCTTGGCTATATTGTGTGTTTGAATGGTTGATCACCACACGAGCATGTCTATTTGCTAAGCCAAGACTTGAGAGATGGGGTTTGACTGAAGAATAGGAACATAGAGAGCATAGTTTCAATAAACTGAGGGGTTGAGAGGGTAATTGTAATTTAGATCCTTGGTGCATTTGGGAGTTTAGTTAGGGGACTATAGCTAAACTTGAGACCAGGTTAGGTGATTGGAATTATAAGACTCAATTGGTTGAGTCTAGAGTTGCCTATTTGCAAGTCTATAGAAGTCTAGTTCTTAGAAGTGTTGTTAGGGGCACGTGGCACCGGGCGTAAAGATAAAAACTCGGGGCGAAGAGCGAGGAACCCCACGAATTGAAGCTTGCTAATAGAACCAGCATGAGTTTTAAGAAATGTAAAAGGAAGATAGTTGAAAAATTTAGGGGAATATGATTCCTACTTTTTTATAGTATTAGTTTTATGTAATAAAATTTGAGTGAAATATGATTTAATCTTTAATAGATTTGATTTAGATTAAAATCTTTAGTAAATATGATTTAATCTTCTACGTTCTCTATAAATAATCCTCAAACAATTGAAGAGAGGTATCCAACGGATCAATTACTTTATGTTCGACAAGTGCCGTGAGATTTGGTTTTTGTTCCTCTCTGGTCAGTGACTTGTCCCTTTCATGGACGGATGTACATGGAGTGTTGGTGGGGCATTTTCCCTTCCTCGAAAGTTTATAGCAATGGTATTTTTCTTCAAATTTGAAAATTTATTTTATATTTTCCTTTAAATGCTCCTTCACATTACTACAAAACTCTATTTATAAACATATTTTTGCCCCTCCTTACGTCAAATCCTGGCTCCGTGTGGAGGTGTTTTTGATGCGTGTTGGGAAACGTTGGTTGGTTGGGCGGACGACGATCGAAAAGCCTGCAGCTGGCAATCATCATGTAATAATCAATATTGTATTGATCAATTTGATATTGCATTTTTCTGTGGCTAGTTTAAACATCTACTGGACAATGTTATCTATCCAGAATATGTTGCTCAATATATTGCATCTCTCTCTCTCTCTGTCTGTCTCTCTCCCCTCGTTTTGTATAAATGGCTGTTCTCTGCTCGATATATGCTGCTAGACTAGATAATATGACCCACAATGTTGACTCGTAAACAAGTTTGTAACTGTTGATAGTTGGAAATGCGTATGCTTTGTGCTGATGTATTATTCATTATATTCTTTATAGTTCAACTGCAAATCCTCCATTTTGGATCCCTATACATATAGTCATACCTGAGCGACCTACTGAATGCACAGTTTTCAATGTCATTGCAGGTATAGTCTCCGACTTCGCATTTTTATTACAATTTTGATGCATGGTTGAAAACTCATCTTCATTTTGCACCAATATGATGCTTCTTTCTTTTTCTATACTTTTTTGTTTGAGTGCTATTCATCTTTATAATAGTGAGAGTTTCAAGAGGACGTAGATAATGCTTACTAAGACAAATTGGTATCCTACTGTTTATTTGAAAGGGATGCTATCGCACTGTATTCCAACTAGATGGCTGGTTTATTTTTTTTGACAGATTCACCTCGTGACTCTGTTCAGTTCATTGAGTGGTCGCCTACTTCATGTCCACGTGCACTGCTCATAGCTAATTTCCATGGACGGATAACCATTTGGACGCAGCCTTCCCAGGTATACAAATATTGAGTCTGCTTGAAAATTAGTGGCCTTTGTCACAGTTGTAGAGCTGGATTGTGAGTGACAATGCATTGTGCTTGGAGCAGTTATCATCTACCATATATCCTGAGATTTTATTTTATTTTATTTTATTTTATTTCTGACTCATCTGCATTACAATCCTTTTGATTTGGTGCTTTCTGTTCAGGGACCGGCAAATCTTGTAAAAGAAGCTAGTTGCTGGCAGCTTGAATATGAATGGCGCCAGGATATTGCAGTTGTAACAAAGTGGCTCTCAGGAGCTTCTCCTGTATGTATACCTTTGATCATCTTAGATATGGAGAGAATTTAGGAAATATTTTATGACTCATGCTAACCTTTGTTTGTTGCAAAACTAGTATAGGAGACTCTCAGCTAGATCTAGTGGTTCCACCAAGTCTACATTTGAGGAGAAATTCCTTTCGCAGCAACCACATGCTCCAGGTTCATCTTTTGTTTTTTCCGCATTGTTTTCTTTGGTGTATATCGCTCTGTTATTATTTTTTGTTCATCTTTTTGTGATCTTGGCATCTTTGCAGGATATAGATAACTAAATTTATATATTCAGATACTCTTCTTTGCTGTTTCATAATCTATATTTAACTGAAAGTAGCTGCTGATGTTATATTTACAACAATTTTCAGAATCTATAAGGGTCCTCAATGAGTAGTAATTCTGAATTTCTAATCTTTGTTCTGCTGCATGTAGAAGGAAAATGACGAGGAAGAAACATTCATTTTGACTCTTATTAAGAAATAACAGCAATTGGAGATTACTCATCTTGATTCGAACTGTCTACTGTAATCCATTAGCCAAGTATAGTTAACCATAAGATAAGTTCCTTGATCAATCTTGTTTCTAGAATTACATCTGAGCAATTTTCTTTACATCTGGTGACAGCTGGTTGGCCAAATTTTCTTTGTGTTTGCTCTGTTTTCTCTTCGGGCTCTGTTCAGCTACACTGGTCCCAATGGCCACCCAATCAGAGTGGTGCTCCTTCCAAGTGGTTTTGCACCAGTAAAGGGCTTTTGGGTGCTGGACCTAGTGGAATCATGGCTGCTGATGCTATTGTCACAGATTCTGGAGCATTGCATGTGGCTGGAGTCCCCATAGTAAACCCATCAACTGTTGTTGTTTGGGAAGTAACACCTGGCCCTGGAAATGGTTTCCAAGCCATTCCCAAAACAAGTGTGAACAATGAAGTTCCCCCCTCACTCAATCCTCCTTCCTGGGATGGTTTTGCCCCTCTGGCTGCATATCTGTTTAGCTGGCAGGAGTATTTGTTATTAGAAGCAAAACAAGGTGTGAAAAAGACAGAACAGGATTACAGTGATGTGGTAATACTTCATTGTTCTCCTGTTTCCAACTTTTCTGCATATGTCAGCCCTGAAGCTGCTGCTCAGTCGGCAGCTACAACAACTTGGGGTTCTGGTGTCACTGCAGTTGCCTTCGATCCAACATGTGGTGGTTCTGTAATCTCTGTTGTGATAGTTGAAGGTATTTACTTTGATACTAACAGGCCCACATCTTTTTTTTGCCTTTACATTTTCACTTGAATTCTCATCAGCTGTGGACCTACATATAGGCTGATTTATGCTTGTTACATCCACTTTGAGTAACATTATTCATTATTCATTATTCATTATTCATATGCATGCGTTCTTTCTACAACGACATTTTTCGGGGAAGAGAGGGTCTGTGCCCTGGTCACTCACCTCTACATTAGCAACAGAATACAAGAAAAGAGAACACATTTGAGAGTGACAGAATACCTTTTGACGTTTTTACTGTAGTGGTGGAAATTATTTGTCAAGTTGTTGTGTGTTTAACTGTTTATCAAAATGTAATGGCTTTGAGTCTCTGCAGGGCAGTACATGTCCCCCTATGATCCTGACGAAGGTCCTTCTGTCAATGGCTGGAGAGTTCAACGTTGGGAATCATCTGTAGAGAATGTAGTGATCCATCAGATTTTTGGGAATCCTAGCTCTAATTTTGGTGGCCAGGCACCTAAGCAAACAGTTTGGGTGAGTAAAGTGAATAAATGCATACCAGCACCTAGTGAGTTCAAATGTCCTGGAGGAGTGGCCATACCACCAATCCGTGATGGAAAAGTAACTCCTGAATCTGGTGTTGAGAAAAGAGTCAGTTTTGATCCTTTTGATCTGCCTAGTGATATAAGAACGCTTGCTCGGATAGTGTACTCTGCTCATGGTGGTGAGATTGCTGTTTCTTTTCTTCAAGGTGGGGTTCATGTTTTCTCTGGTGCAAACTTCGCAGCTGTTGATAGCTACCAGATTAATGTTGGCTCCGCCATTGCTGCTCCGGCATTTTCTTCTACCAGTTGCTGTTCAGCATCTGTTTGGCATGATGGTAGCAAGGATTGTACTATATTGAAAATTATACGGGTGCTTCCTCCTGTTCCTAGTAGTCAAGCAAAAGCCAACTCTGCATTGTGGGAGCGAGCTATTGCTGAGAGGTATGTTGAGTAGATAGTTGAAAGGTGGTTCTGTTGAACATAATCCTACATTGGCTGATATATATTGACTCTGCCTGTATTATATTGAGTACGAATTGGTTTTGTAATTCTGCATGTCACACCTCTGAATCTTTTGACTTCATGCCTGTGTAGGTTTTGGTGGAGTCTTTTGGTAGGAGTTGATTGGTGGGATGCAGTTGGCTGCACACAGAGTGCTGCAGAGGATGGGATTGGTAAGAGAGCTTAGTTCCTCTATTCAGGTTGTAAAGTTATACTGTCCAAGTATACAGCAGCACCATAGGCTGATAGTGGAACAAAAGCATTCTCATGTAATCATGTCCCAGTGACAGGATGGCGCAAGTTTTGGCATGTTCAATGAACTGATAAGCATATGGGTCTGGAATAGAAACTAGTCATTTTGCACTCAGCCCCTAAAAACCAAAACAAAAAGGGAGAAAGAAAATTCATACTCCTTCCGTCCCATAAAAATAGGCCATATTTCCTTTTTTCCGTCCTGTGGAAATAGTCCATATGCATTTATGGCAACAATTTCTCCCTTTTCACTTTATCATTTATAGGCCCCACCATCCACTACACAATTTCAACTACTTTATCTTCTCTCTTACTTTACCAATTTGGCGATAAAACCCGTGCCAACTCTAAATGGCCTATTTCTGTGGAACGGAGGGAGTATTAATTTCCATTGTGTGTCAGACCGATTTTAATTGTCGTTGCAGAATTTGAATCCAACATCCACATAGGGGGGCTTTTACTTTTGGATGATAGCTTCGATTTACAATGCATAGGATTGAGTTTTGAAGAATTACATGATCTAATAAGCTCAAAGTATGTGATCGGTTACCCACTATTATTTTTATATATGCAACCTATCACTTAATGCAAATAGCCTTTCATGCACACCCTCCTACTAATATGGATAGGGAAAGAATAACTGGAGTGAATAAATAAGTTCACCTTAGTTGGATATTTTATGTTTAAATATGGTTTTGCTTCTTACTGATTTGTGTACAATTTACATTCCAGTATCGCTGAACAGTGTCATTGCTGTACTGGATGCTGACTTCCACTCCCTTCCCTCAACTCAACACAGGCAGCAGTATGGACCTGTATGTTAGTTGGTGCTCGTTTTCAATTTCTTGTTTTGATTATATGATAGAAAGCTGAGTGTAAATCTTTGTATGACTTGAAACTTACATAATATTTATCTGGAAATGCAGAGTTTGGACAGAATAAAATGTAGGCTTCTTGAAGGCACGAGTGCTCAAGAGGTTAGAGCCATGGTCCTTGACATGCAAGCAAGGTTGTTGTTGGACATGCTCGGTAAAGGAATCGAATCAGCTTTAATAAATCCTTCAGCTCTGGTGCAAGAACCTTGGCAAGCATCTGGTGAGACACTATCTAATATTGATGCTGATGCAATGGCTGTTGATCCAGCGCTTGTTCTAAGTATCCAGGTTTGTCTCTTTTAGCTTGTTGCCTTATCTTCTTGATATTCTTTATATTTCTTGCATTTCCCATGTGCAATTGACATGTATATGTTTTGGTGTTTCATTAATAGTGCCAACCTTAGTAACTGTGTGATGATTCAGGCTTATGTTGATGCGGTCCTTGATCTGGCTTCACACTTCATTACACGTTTGCGACGATATGCAAGCTTCTGTCGTACACTGGCAAGTCATGCCGCTACCTCAGGTACAGGTGGGAGTCGTAATTTGGTGACGAGCCCTACACAAAGTACTACTGCTCCTGCAACAACTCAGGGTAAGTATACAATGTTAGTCCCAGATATGGTTACAAGATTCTTGTCTGCATAAAAGAATTTTACTGCCCTCAGCTTGAGCGATAAGTGGGTGTCCTTGTCTTTTATTTTCTCCCGACCTTTGAATATCCTTGTGCGCTTCATCTTCAGCTTCACAAGGTGGAACCACAAGCTCCACAGGTAGTACTCAGATGCAAGCCTGGGTACAAGGGGCTATTGCAAAGATCAGTAGTACAAATGATACCGCTGTTCCAAGCACAGCTCCAAACCCTATAAGTGGCCCTTCAACATTTATGCCAATCAGTATCAACACAGGAACGTTTCCAGGAACTCCAGCTGTTCGGCTCATTGGAGACTGCCATTTCCTTCATCGATTATGCCAACTTCTGCTATTTTGTTTTTTCTTTCGGCGAACACAACTTCCCCGCTTTATTGGAGCTGCTCAAAGAAATAACGATTCGTCGGTCCAAAAGCCTCAGATTGGTATTTTGAGCAAATCAGAAGAAACCAACTCAATAACTGTAAAACCTGCATCGACTGCTATCAGATCAGAAGAAACACAGCCAAGGACTGGGCAGGTAGGAAATGGTGTGAAGGCACCCGAAGAAGGTCCAACTAGCCGGTCAAGATTAGGTTCCGGTAATGCTGGTCAAGGATATACGTTTGAGGAGGTACAGTTGTTGCAACATTTTATTTTCAAGATAGGGAAATGAACTAGAAATTCTCAGTTTTGCATGAGCAGTTTTGAATCAATAATCTTTTTCAATCTGAACTTCTTAATACTATAAATGTAGCATTACATCATCATGCTACACCTTTACTTGCTACTTGCATTTAATATTTCCATTATTTGATAAAAGACGATTGTTACCACAAGCAAGTAACATTACTAAAGTACTTATTTACTCATTGGGATGACGCATGGAGAAACTCTCTTTGATAATTTTGTTTGCAATTTACCCTGAGTTGCTTTGTTTATATCTTCGGTTTATATGATATCCATGCAGGTGAAAGTCCTCTTCCTTATACTTATGGATCTCTGTCGAAGGACATCAGGATTGCAACATCAACTGCCACTTTCACAGGTGGGGAGCAGCAACATCCAAGTCCGCCTTCATTACATTGATGGTAACTACACAGTTCTACCAGAGGTTGTTGAAGCTTCACTTGGCCCTCATATGCAGGTACATTATGGTAGATGAAGTTATACTTGTTGTCTGTGGTTCTGTAGCCCGAGCATTTTAAACTAATAAAAGGCATATTAATCACTGATATAATGGTCTTCCACTTATGCTGTACTGCAGAATATGCCCCGGCCTAGAGGTGCAGATGCTGCAGGTCTGCTTCTTCGTGAGTTGGAACTCCACCCTCCAGCTGAAGAATGGCACAAGAGGAATATGTTTGGAGGACCCTGGTCAGATCGAGATGGCACAAGTGTATCAGATGAGGGCACTAAATACAGCAGCTCATCTGAAAATGTAGATGCTCATAATGGAACTCACACCCTGTGGCCGAGAAAGCGCAGGATGTCAGAACGAGATGCAGCTTTTGGATTGAATACCTCAGTCGGCCTTGGAGCATACTACGGTATCATGGGATCCCGGAGAGATGTTGTAACTGCTGTCTGGAAAACAGGGCTTGAAGGAACTTGGTACAAAGTAGGTTGCCATTTATCATTGAGCTTGACCTCTCGTGTAATATCTTCTTCGTCTGTTGTTTCTGAATATCCTATTTGGTTGCAGTGCATAAGATGCTTGCGGCAGACGTGTGCATTTGGTTCGGCTACTACTCCCTCAAATCAGAACGAGAAAGAAATATGGTGGATCAGCCGCTGGGCATACGGGTGCCCAATGTGTGGCGGAACATGGGTTCGGGTCATCTAGTTAAACAACCACCTCTCTTTCAATGTAGAACATTTGGTAATGGTTTGCTTCACATTTTTCTGTATATAATGTAGGATTAGAATATTAATCTGTGTTTCACATCAATTTTGTGAACAAGATTTTATCATTAGTTTAAACTCTGGTTTTGTGATAATCAGCCATCTCATTCTTAAATCATCAACTCACTGATACTACTACTAATAATGTCATAACAACTACTCCACAAACGAAGTCCAGAACTAACACCATATTTACATTTGTAAAAATAATAATTATAATTATAATAATAAAAAATAGAACCAAAAACCCAAATTTAGGTTCCGACAACAGGGGATTAATAATCAAAGACACAATAAAGATCGAATTATTAAAAAAGAAAAACTAAAAGAAAAAAAAAAGAGAAAAGAAATTATGTGTGCTGAGTTGAAAAGAATGATGAGGATTGATAGGATCAGCCCCAGGTTGCCCAGTTAGCAGAACTTCCAACGCGGGGCATGCTGTTAACCTTAGAATATGCATCCACTGCGAAATACGATCCGCACATTGCGCCTTCGCTGTCGATTCTCGGCATCGCCTTCATCTTATGCATCGGGTGCTCGAAGCTTATCAATCCTTTATCGCTATGGTACAAGCATCCTGCATTTTCCAATTTCTCACCTTACTAACCAATTTACTAATTAATCCTAGATTTGATTTATCAACACGAGTATATGATATATCCATACCAGGTGGAAATGGAGCATACGATTTTCTGCAGCTCGCTTTTATAAGGCCGACATTATCCGATATCATCACCGATCCATCGGACGAAACGCCCCAAAACAAATTCAACGCCTTATCGGCACCCTACATTTCAAATTTTTAAAAACACACCAATTCGTAAAATCAATTGAACGAGACGACGATTATGAGAGATCGAGAAAACGCATTCGACTGCTTACGAGAGCAGCAAAGACAGTGCCATATTTGTGATCGTAGATGACAAATGCGAAGCTGCCTTCGAGCTCCTTGAGGACCTGATGCGCGGGCATGGGGCTGCGGTCGCGGAGAGTCCGGTACGCCTCGATCACAAACAGCGCCTCATTTGCGCACTTTGTCAGCCCGTACTGCTTGTTCAGCAGGCACAGGTTCTTCAAATCCCCCATGAAAATGCAGTACACGTCATCCACCCCCGAGAACAAGCTGCGATCATCGCCACATTTCAAAATTCAAATCAACCAAACCAAAATTCATTCAATCGTAAGGCGATTGTGCCGATTTTACCTTCGATAGCGGGTAAACTGAGGTGCGGCGTGTGCTAGGGCGGCCTTGTCGACGAATTGAACGGAGTAGGCATTTTTGGGGTTTGAATCTAAGAAATCCTTCAGAGTGTCATCTGGAGTCTTGGATCTGACGGAGGCTGCCGTTGGGGCTGGGCTGTGTAGCTCGCGCGGTGGATCAATCACGCCGTTCCTGAATATAGACAGCATTTTTACCAATTTAATTTCTCTCTCTAGAGATGGAAATGGTATAAATAAAAGCAGATGGATGAATGGGAAATGCATGGATGGATAAGAGGAATTTGAGTTTTAAAGACGTGCGTTGGAGCGCCAAATTCGGTTGTAAAACCAGGAAATGGAAATGGAAATGGAAATGGGAAATATTTAGTACTACTATACATTAATAGTATTATTTATTTTATTTTATGGATTATTTATTTTGTTTTTAGCATCCCCAAAATTATCACTAACTTCAATTATGCAAATTACTTAAAAATCATGATTTGTTTTGTTCATGTTACATTATCTTGATACCGACTATGTGGTTTTAGTCTACATTATTTATATGTACAGTATTTATATTGACATCAGTAGTTCTAGAACTAACTTTGAATAAATTAATAAAAAAGTAAATCGGGTTTTGATCTATAATTTTAAGTTATTAAAACCAAATTAAATGAATAAAACCAAATAAATTATACCAAATGAGGATTAAATAAGAGTGATGTTAACAAAGGGTAGTGATAAAATGCAAATTTTATATAATGTACAAACTTCAAACTTTTCAATACAGTGTCAACACAACATCAACACAATATCAACATAGTGTAGGATTTCAAGATTTTAATGTCAACACATGTCAACGCGGTGTCAACCGTTAACACTGTGTTGATATTTTCTATTGATTTTATTTTGTCATCTGTTAACATTTTCAAATGGTCCTGATCATAATTTGAAGTTTGTATAATAAATAGAGTTTGCGTGTGATTACATCCCTAGTAACAAATAATGCTATTTAACCTATACTCCATTTGAAATTACTACAAAGCCATATACAATCCACAATAATTCTATAGTACTATACATTATCTTATGCTTATCTATATGGATATTTCGATGGCGAAACTAAGCAATCGTTATATATTATTGAAAAATGGCTCCAATTAAGTTTTCCATTGGATGGGTCCGTATACAATCTTTTAAGAATATAGTATGTACATAATTTTTCAGGAGTTTTTTATTCAATTCAATAGTGTTAAGGTGTTAAAGTTATGGAAACTAAATCTGATTTTTTAACTAATTTAACTGATGATATCTAAATTCCATATCTATGAATTTGGTAAATTGAGTTACGGAGTACCTATTATTTTTAATGCTAAATAACATAACCCTATCTTAATTATCTGAATTCTATAAGTATAAATTTGGTAAATCCGGTCTTCAACCCATTAGGAGTACCTTCACGAATGAATGTAGGACAAATATTTGAATGTTCGCTCGGATTAGCAGGGGGTTTGCTAGACAGACATTATCGAATAGCGCCTTTTAATTTGATGAGAGATATGAACAAGAAGCTTTCAGAAAACTAGTGTTTTCTGAATTATATGAAGCCAGTAAGCAAACAACGAATCCATGGATATTTGAACCCGAATATCCAGGAAAAAACAGAATATTTGATGGAAGGACGGGGAGCCCTTTTGAACAACCCGTTATAATAGGAAAGCCTTATATCTTGAAATTAATTCATCAAGTTGATGATAAAATCCATGGACGTTCCAGTGGACAATATGCGCTTGTTACACAACAACCCCTTAGGGGAAGGGCAAAACAAGGGGGACAATGGGTAGGAGAAATGGAGGTTTGGGCTCTAGAAGGATTTGGTGTTGCTCATATTTTACAAGAGATGTTTACTTATAAATCTGATCATATTAGAGCGCGTCAAGAAGTATTTGGTACTACGATCACTGGAGGAACAATACCTAATCCTGAGGATGCTCCCGAATCATTTCGACTGCTTGTTCGAGAACTATGATCTTTAGCTCTGGAACTGAATCATTTCCTTGTATCTGAGAAAAACTTCCAGATTAATAGGAAGGAAGCTTAATCGGAATAAATCTGAATTTGTATTCTATGATCGATTGGTATAAACACCAACAACTACGAATTGGATTAGTTTCTCCTCAACAAATAAGCGCTTGGGCCACTAAAATCCTACCTATTGGGGAGATAGTTGGAGAGGTGACAAAACCCTATACTTTTCATTACAAAACCAATAAACCGGAAAAAGATGGATTATTTTGTGAAAGAATTTTTGGGCCTATCAAAAGTGGAATTTGTGCTTGTGGAAATTATCGAGTAATCGAAGATGAAAAAGAAAACCCGAATTTTTGTGAACAATGCGGGGTCGAGTTTGTTGATTCTCGGATACGAAGATATCAAATGGGCTACATCAAACTCGCATGCCCAGTAACCCATGTGTGGTATTTAAAACGTCTTCCCAGTTATATTGCGAAGTTTGATTTGATCAAAATTATGATTTTACAGATTCGAAATGAGAAACTGTCATCCCTGTCAATCCAATTGTGGGATGCCCTGGATCTGACATGTTACTCGGTAAGAGTACCACGAAGCTCAGACTTAGGGGTGTAGTCAATACTCCCAAATCAAAAGGGGAATTTATCTATGATCAATTTTGGAACAAATCCAAAAATTTATATTTGTACATCGTAAAAAAGATTTATTTGTTTTGTGGAATTAATCATTTACTTTCTTTTGGAAAGAAATTATGTTCAAACAAGCAAATATATCATGGTTACATGAGGCTCTCCATCGCGTATAGGCTTTAAAGGCATCGTGGCAGAACCGTTGAGGTTAAGTAGGGACCTAACAGATCGAATGGAACAATACATAGACAAATAAATCCCTTATGAATTTGAATTCCAAGGTATTCTTTAATTTCATTTTTTGGATTCTAATTAAGAATTAAGGAATTTCTCATTCGAAGGGAAGTAGACTACTCAAGAATTCCACATTTCATTTATGTCGAAATTGAATAAAGAATTAAGAAAATATTAATTTTATTAATAACTAAGCGGAATCGATGAAATCTTGCTTGGTCTTCACTGGGAACTTGAGTAAGGAATAGATCTTTTTATTTTGGGGTTTTCTAGAATTTGTAGAGTGTTCAAGTATAACTTTGTGTACAATATTGATATTTACCTTTTTGGGTATTTAAATTTTTCATATTTATACGCAGTATTTTTTATTGCAAGTCGATGATCGAGAAGTGGAGTATCATATTGGCCTAATTATTTGGATTCCGGTGGATAGAGAAATGACATTATTAATAAAGGCTAGCCCCCAAAGTTGCTACATTTAACAGGGTATTAAATTATTTCACTAGGATATGAAAATATGTAATTACGGCATTAAATTAATTAAATTATTATTTTTATTTTATTAGCTATATGTTTACTAAATTGATAAAATTAAATAGTACTATAAATTTTTAGAATACTATTCGATATAGTACAATATTTGATTTCCACATTTATTTCATACAAGTTGGTGAGTGATGAGGACACGAGAATCATATCATCCTCAATTTTATCAATCTTGCTATTCGTTCGTACAATATACAAAGACGATACATAATGTGATCAAAGAATAGACAGTACAAGAAACACAAGCTCGAAAGCATCTAAACTTCTTGATCACTCTTACCAACAAAAGATATTAGTACGTGAAAATTTGGAACTTAGAAAATTCGAATAAATATGCAACACAAATATATTTATATTAATCTTTTTTAGTAAGGATACTATCAGGCCTCGAATTAACCTAATTAGATGAAATTTAAGAGCGCACTCGAACGAAGTTTAGAGAAGATGCAATATTCGAAACCCAAATTAATTTGAGTTGTAGTATTTGCAAAAAATAAAGAAATCAACGATGAATGGGAAGAATAAATTATCTTATTTCTCAATAAATTGACTCGATCTATGGAATTCTAGAATTTCTAGAATTCCAACCCTATGCGATTCGACTTTCTTGATACGACTCGGGAAAGAACCGACAAAGAAAACCCGAGAAGATTACATAATATACTACTACTACACTACGTATGGTCTAGCATATTCTCTAGTAGTTCCGCTTCGAAGAGAAATAAGTCCTCGTCGTTAGGCTCTACCTCCGATCCCTCGCCGGCGCCGGATGTGTTTCCGTCTTGTTGATTTGGGGCGCATGATTCACAACATCAAAAGGGTCTACCTCCGATCACTAACATCAAAAGGGTCTCTAACCGCCGCATGATTCACAATTTGGGGCGGCTGGACCCAAACACCGTTGCCTTGCGATTCCGGAAGAAACATCTCCGTTGTCCGCAACTCCGGAAGCTTGCTAATCTTGGCCAAAGGCGGCTGCGCACCGGATTTTTTGTTGTTGTTGTTCTTCTTCTTGACGGTCTTGGTGATCCTGCACACGACGAGATCGGCTGCGTTTGGTACGCCGCTTGACCTAATTAGGTTGTCGCCGAGGGAATATTCGTGCAGAGTCCAATGGCCAAAATCGGCATCCGAGCCCGGGTGCTTGAAGGCCAGCATCTTGGATTGGCCGATGATTTGGCCGTTCTTGGAATCTTGGATCATCTCGGGGCCCGTTTGGCCGTGCCAAGTCCCAGTCCCTGCCTTTCGAGAAACCCTCTTCGATTTGGAAACCCTCGAGAGAAATGTGAAGGCGTATATGGTGTACTTGATGGCGCCCTTCTCCTCCAACCTCGAGTGCCAACGCGACTCCACATCATAGAAAACCACCCACGGATCCGACGATGGACCGTAGATTTCCTTCACGGGAATGCCATTCCACGGCACCTGTTGCTTCACGCATGGATAAAGGTAGAAATTGATCAAATCTTCGCCGCTCGGATTGAACTCAAATCCCTTAACTAACATGTTTTCTAACTCTCTCTATTTCTCTCAATTCTCTTGTGTGCTATGGATCAAAAATAGTTCTATGGTCTTGTATTATGTCTATATATATAGGTACTTTGCTTATTCATCGTATACAATCTTTTATTTGTTATATATTTATATAAGAATATAGTATGTACGCAATTTTTCAGGGGCTTTATATATTTTTTATCCAATTCAAGAGTAAATAAAGGTGTTAAAGTTATGGAAACTAAATCTGATTTTGTAACTAATTTAACTGATGATATCTAAATTCCATATCTATGAATTTGGTAAGTTGAGGTGATGAGTACCTATTTTTTATTGCTAAATAACATAGGAGTAGTAATTTGTGATATCAAATCTTCTAAAAGAACTCGTATTTATTCAGTATATATCAAACTGAAGGATATCTTTCGTAAGATTTCAGTTTAAATCAAATTGAGATGTTCCACAGCATATTTAAATATTATGTACGAAAATAAATATTGCGTACATTACAATCTATTAGTAATATATTTTGGCCCTTTTACTATTTTTATGATTTTAAGTAAAAATTGTAAACTCAATTAATATCAATATATTAAATTTTTATTTGTCTTGTGATATATAAAAATTGATTTAACACTAATATTTTATAAAGTAAAAGTTTTTTTTTAATATGTATAATCGGGGTATTAAATAAACAATTTAGGAAAATGGATTAATATTTTGATGGAGGTGCTAATGCAATTGTAACATTTCAAAAATTAAATTTTTTTTAAAAAAATAAAGTTTTAAAAAGTAAAAAATTAAAAAATCAAATCATGAAAGTCACATACAAGAAAACTTTATCGTTACTCTTAGAAATAGAAATATTTGGAGCTAAGACAAATCCATTAATACTTTTTTTTTGGCAAGGATACTGTTAGGCCTCGAATTAGCAAAAGATAATTTATGTGAAAATAATTTATACTAGTAGAACTATCTAGATATTAATGCTCCTTCTGTGCCATAAAAATAGGGACTTTGAGTATGACACAAGTTTTAATGCAAAATAAGTAAAATATGAGAGTTATAAGGGTGTCCACAATGGTCCTCTTGGTCATGCCCAACAAATTTGGCCCTGCCCATGAAAACTTGGCCACCACAATGGTGGCCCTCCAGGCCACCAATTAAAATTATTTTCTTACATTTTTTTGTTATATTTTAATTTAGCTAGAATAAAAATTACTGGACTATAATAATTAAAAAAATCTAAATTAATTTTAAAAAATTTGACAATTACAAGTAAATATATATATTGAAAATTCGAATTTTAATTATTTCCGTAATTAGGGTGGGAATTGAAATCACAATCCTTAATTAAAAAGTTGACCAATTTAATAGGGATTTAGTTTTAGAGATTGATTTGTTTCCTAAATTAATGTTAAATTTTTTGAAAACCGTCGTCCTATTTTCCGTCACATACTCTCTCTCTCTCTCTCCACTTCATCTTCTCAAAAATGCTAAAATTAACACAAAAACTGAAGAAAAAAAATTGAAACCATGGCCCGGGCCGCGGCTCTCGGCCCTATGCAGTGGCGAGCCACGCCTCGCGTCCAAGGGCCTCGGCCAGGCCGAGAGCTGGCCTCTCTCTCGTCCACCCCCTGAGCCGCGCCTCCCTTCAGACCTCAGTATCCACTTGAGAGCCTGCCAATGAGTCTTACCAGGATTTGCCATAAACCTGCTCACTGTGCTGATGGCATGAGTAATGTCAGGCCTTGTACACACCATTGTGTACATCACACTCCTAACTATATTTGCATAAGGGATGTCAGCCATCTCTCTTTCCTTTCCTTATTATCTTGAGGCTTCTGATTCACACTTAGCTTGAAATGCTGCCCCATAGGAGTTGTAACAAATCTTGAGTCGGCCATCTGAAACTTTTCTATCACTTTTCTGATATACTCTTGTTGCGTGAGCCACAAAGTCTTCTTCCTTCTGTCCCTCACAATGTCCATACCAAGTATCCTTTTTGCAGCCCCTAGATCCTTCATTTCATATCTGGAACTGAGGTCTCCTTTTACTTCATTTATTTCAATCATACTTGGTCCAACTATAAGCATATCTTCAACATATAGAAGCATGTAAGCAATTGTATTACCTGCCTTTTTCTTCAGGTATACACAGGAATCTAAACTTGACCTTTCAAAACCAATATTCATCATATGCTTATCAAACTCCAGATTCCACTGCCTGCAACTCTGTTGCAGGCCATACAAGCTTCTCTTCAGTAGGCATACCTTATTCTCATCTCCCTTCTTGATGAAACCAGGAGGCTGCTCCATGTATATCTTTTCAATTAGCTCTCCATTCAGAAAAGCTGTCTTCACATACATCTGCTCTAACTCCCGGTCATTGTGTGCTACTAATGCCATCAAAATTTTGATTGAACTGTGCTTTACTACTGAAGAAAAGACTTCATTGTAGTCTATTTCCTCTTTCGGAGTATAGCCTTTAGCTACAAGCCTTGCTTTGAACCTTATTCTATCATTTTCAGATGCTTCAACTTTCTTTTTGAAAATCCATTTACATCCAACCAATTTCTGGAAACTCTCTCTTGTCACCAATATCCAGGTCTTGTTTTTGATCAAGGAATCTATTTCCTCTTGCATAGCTTTCATGCATCTTTGCCTTTCTCTAAATTCTATGGCTGCCCTGAAATTTGCTGGTTCCGAGCTATCAATTCCCTCTGCTACACATAGTGCATAGTAGACCAAACTTGAGTTACTTGATGTACTAATTTTTAGCACTAAATAAACATGCAAGTATACAGAGTATATATAGTATAGCTAAAGGTCAGTACCAGATATCGAACACGGGGAAAACAAACACAAAGTGTCTATCCTCTACTAAAACTCAATTACTATCTGGAGAACCGAGAGATTTTGAAAACTTTTGAAAACTGAAAATATTTGAAAGCAAATAACAACTAGATGCAAATAAAACACAGAGATAAACGATTGAGATAAGGGGAATTCCAAGGTCGTGCGTTCACTGTTATGGTTATACAAATTCCAAACTAAAATACCCTATCACTGTCATTACTTTGATAGAACGAGTCACCTAGCTTATGCTCATGCGATACAAATTCCAAACTACAATTCTAAACTCCAGATTTCCAACTTTCGCATTTTGACTCCCTTTTTAGGCTCAAATATGCACATTTCTCACAAAATATGTCAAAATACCAAAATAGATAAAATATGCAAATAATAGACATGTAGAGTGACTTTGACATTAAAAACAGACCAAATAATGGCCTTAAAACAGTGCAAAATTCGAGCGTATCGTTATTGTATCTGGCTGGTGGAGTGATCCTTGTTCTCCCGACTCTATCTCTAGCCAGTTGATAGTCCCGTAGGTCATTCTGATTATTTTCAGTTTCATTATCATCTTCAACTTCAGTGATTTCAGGATCATCTCCCTCTTCCTCAGAATTATATTGTTGTTGATCTTCCAATAGCTCCACCTTATCTGAAGTGTTCTGGTCACTTTCCTCACTCTGAGCTTTATCTTTCATGCAATGCATCTCAACCTCTCTAAATGTTATGTCTCTGCTTATCACAACTTTATGATTCCCAGGTTCCAAAGACCATAGCCTATAGCCCTTAACACCCTTTTGGTAACCGAGCATAATGCATTTCACTGCGCTTGCTTCGAGCTTTCCTCTTTTGATGTATGAGTAAGCTCTGTAGTCAAAAGGCTTCTGCCTCAGATAATCTCCATGTGACCCATACCATCTGAAATCAGGTGTATCCATGTTAATTGCTGATGAAGGACACTTGTTCAACAAATGAACAGCTGTGGTAGCGGCCTCACCCCAGAATTTCATTTCTAATCCTGAGCTTGAGAGCATGCATCTGACTCTTTCTAATATTTTTCTATTTGCTCTCTCTGCCACTCCATTTTGTTGTGGATGATTAGGAACTTTTCTTTCCTGTGCCTTTATATACCCTTAAGCTTACAGAAACCATCAAACTCTTGAGAAAGAAACTCCATCCCGTTGTCAGTTCTCAAACACTTCAAAGAAGTCCCTTTCTCAACTTCCACCTCAGTACACCACTCTTTGAACTTATTGAATGTTTCTGATTTATCTTTCAAGATATATAGCCAAATCTTCTTAGAAAAATCATCAATAAAGGTCAGAAAATACCTGCCTCCTCCAATGGAAGCTGTCTGTGCAGGCCCCCCAAATGTCACTATGTGCATAGTCTAGAGGCTTTGTTGAGGTGTGCCTTCCTGATTCATAAGACTTCTTCTTGCTCTTGCTAAGAATGCAGTCCTCACAGTCCCCAGACCCTTTGAATTGCTGAGATCGATCACTCCTTTCTTTCTAGTTCCTTGAGCTCAGTTTCTGATACATGCCCCAATCTCAAGTGCCATATCTTGAGGTTGTCATTTTCTGTCAGATTCACCTCCCCTTTTATGACATCTGCTATGAGGTAATAGAGATTTTGTATCCTCTTTGCTTTCATCATCACTTTGGATTCCTTCATCACCTTTAAGATTCCACCAACTAAAATGACAATGTAGCCCTTGTCCTCCAGAACTCCAAGAGATATGAGATTTCTCTTTATATCTGGAATGTATCTTACATCAGTTAGCATTCTGACTGAACCATCGTCCATCTTCAGCTAGATGCTCCCAATCCCCTTCACTTTGCATATTTGATTGTTACCCAACAACACATTTCCAGTTGCTGCTTGAACATCTTGAAACCAATCTCTGTGTGGACACATATGAAAACTGCAGCCACTATCCATGATCTAAAAAAGCCTCTGCAGTTTGTACCAGTTCGTTCACTTCAGCTACATTGGCCTCCTTTTCTTCTTCTTGCTGCTTCCTTTTCCAAGAAAAACAGTTTTCTTTAAGTGCCCAGGCTTCATGCAGTAATGGCAAGATCTTGTCTCCTTTCCTTCCACAACCTTTTCACCTTGGATTTCCTCTTGCCAAACTTCTTTTTCTTCTTGTTTTCAAACTCCACATTTAGACTATCAACCATCTGATCAGTAGGCTTTAAAGTACTCTTTTGGAACTCCTTCATTTTCAGTGCAGAGTGCATTTCTTCATATGTAACCTTCGAGTCTCTCCCGAGCAGGATGACGTCTTTAAACTGCTCAAAACTCTTTGGAAGGGCATTGAGGAGCATGAGGGCCTTATCTTCATCAACCTCATCAATGTTCTCCAAGTTATCTATACATTTGCAAACTCCTCAAGTTGCTCTCCGATGTTTCTTGACTCAGAGAATTTGAATGTAAATAGCTTCTGCTTCAAGAGAAGCCTGTTTGTGAGGGACTTAGTCATGTACAATGACTCAAGCTTTTTCCACACAGGAGCTGCGGTTTCTTTCTTTGAAACCTCTCTCAACACTCGATCACTTATGCTGAGGATCATAGTGGAATATGCCTTATCTTGAAGGTCTTGCTTCTTGACTCCTTCCTTCTCATCTGCCTCTTCTTTCTCTTCTTTCAAGATGTCCCATAAACCTTGCTGCATCATCACGGCCTTCATTTTGAGCCTCCATAGCCCAAAGTCGTTTTTACCCGTGAACTTTTCCAATTCAAACTTAGCCATAGTCATCGTGATGGGCTGGGATTCCCGCAGACGGCGTCAATTTGTGAGATTTGGATTCGCGATCAGTGGTTCGGCCCTTTCGAACCTACGTCCACGAGAGGGAAGATGGAGGTTGTATTAGTCACAGCTTTGGAACGGATACAAGACAACAATCAATCTCAAGAACAAGCTGAACACTCTCACCAACACTAGCTATTCCTCACGCAATCTATTCTATGAAAACTCAACAAGAACGACGCAATTTCAGCTAGATGATACAAGTGTTTCTCTCAATCTTTCAACTCACTCAAAGAAGAAAGTCAACTTCTCTTGATGAATGTTTTTCTCTTGAACTCTCTGCTTTGTTTACTTGATGAGAGGCCCCTTTTATATCTCTGCTTCTCAACTCAAATTCAGCTCTTATAACTGAATAACGGATAAACTTCTCATAACTAATTCCCCTTAACCGTTTCTACTCTCAAGGACTTGAAGCTTCTTGGAGTGTGACTGATTCTTGGTCATCAAAACCAGCCTTATTTCCAACATTATCCCTTCATGCTTTCAATAAAAAATAGATCCCTTTTTATCATTTTATTGAAAATAAATAAATAACCTTGTACCAAACGGAGCCATAGTGATTTTGTTGTGTTTATGCTACTAATAGTTCAAAATACCAACACTCAAAATTCAAAAACCATATTTTTTCCACAATAAAATACCATGGGAGAGCAAATTTACACATCGAAAAATTGACTGAACATCGTGTATGGTATGGTGAAAACACTAGATTCTTAGTTTTCTCAACCAAAAGAATACATTTACAAAGAGTTGATGATGATTTTGCAAAGTGTGCAAAATTCAATCCTTACACATACATTTACAAAGAAAATAAAAAAGAATACACTTTTTTCAGAGAAAATAATACTACATATATGGGCGATGATCTGAACTCATATGAAGAAGCTCATTCTTCAATCTTACGGGGTGGTGGATGATTGTTGCTGTCATTAAACTGCATTAGAGCTCCCCTTAGACTACACTCAATCACCTGTTTAAATAGGTAAATCCAATCGGTCACATTCACAAAACCTTCTCATATAGAATAACTCGAAGAAACGACGCAAGAGAGTTTTATCTACCTGAGATGAGTAACTTTTGGAGAGCAGATATCCACACTCCTCAGTTAGAGCTTTCTCTCCATTTGCCATCCGAGATACTTCAGAAACCAGAGTATCAATTCCTTGGGCCTGCACATCAAACCGAAGATGTCTTAATTCATGTGACATTTACATATCTGAATCTGAGGTATGTGGGAAAAAATATCTTACCATGTGGGCAAATCTCTGAATTTGACTGAGGCTTATAGCACATCGCCACTAACTAGAAATCTAACTGAGGAACTCAGTAATGCATTTGCTGCGCTTGAGAGACAATTTGAGTAATCCACTTCCATACTAGACCAGTCCTCCAGATATGGCATCTATTTACCAATGCAAATAAAAGTGAATCGTCTATTTACCAATGCAAATAAAAGTGAATCAGGGAATGGATATCAAAATATTAGCATAGTCACTTAATTTAGATTTATACAGATTATGAGATGAATTTGATATGAAAATACAAGCTATATATTTTATTTTTACATATAATACATTTAGGATATCTTTAAAATACTTAAACAAAAAAATTAGACAAAGCCCAGCCCGGCTAGGTCGGGGTTAGCAAAATTAGAAAAGCCCAGCCTGCCTCAGACATGAGCCTGGGCCGGACTGGGCCTCAATATAGGCGGGCTCAGGCCAGACTGAGCAGGCCCGGCCCACTTGACATCTCTAGTTGACACCAACACCCTTTTTTCATTACACAACAAGGCACACCGCACATTGTATATATATGATTGCATGTATTTTGACCGATAAAACTATTTTTGCATATCTCTAATATCAATGTATTTGTTGTTGTGTTTCTAAGTTTTGGTATATTGTACACGCTTTAAAATTTACTCACATATATTTTCTTTATTTGTATATTTTATTTAAATTAACTTATACTCTTTGATTATTAGTAACACATCTTTTCTTTCACATTAATTTTATTGTTTTTAATCCTCTTAGATCATAAATTAAAATTGTATAAAACCATTGCCGAATTTAAAATGTTTCATTCATTATGGAGTAGTAAATTCCTCATTTAGTATGAGCTAAGTACATTTATATTTTTGTAAATCTTCATATTGCTTTGAATTCTTATTTTCTATATTTTCATTATATTTTGTACTATTCATTATTTGAATCTTCTATGTCTCATGCATAGCATGAGTGTTAATACTAGTTTCTAAAATTGGAAAGTTTATCTTTTATATTTTACTCATTTTTTCTCCTCTCTCATATACTTTTCCTATTTATTGAGTGAACTACGCAAATGGTCTCTGAACTATGCGTTTCGCACACAAACGGTACCTGAACTTTAAAAATATCATGGGTAGTCCCTGAACTAAAATGTAATCACATCCATGGTACTTTTTCACTATTCACACAATTTTGCACAAAAATGCACCAAGGCATGAAGAGTATTTTTAGGTGCTCAAGTGAAAAATATCATTTCAAATACTCAAACTATAAGAAATATATTATTTCAGGTGCTTAAGAAAGAGATAGAAATTATATCATATCTAGGTAATCATATCTAGTACATTGATATGAAAGTAAAAAAAAATGTCATCCATGTGTCGGGGGCATTTTTGATGCAAAATTGTGATGAATAATGAAAAAGTACCGTGCACGTGATTATACTTTAGTTCAAGGACTACCCTTGATATGCAAAATTGTGATGAATTATGAAAAAGTATCGTGCATGTGATTATACCTTAGTTCAAGGACTACCCTTGATATTTTAAAAATTTAGGGACCGTTTTACGTGTGAAACGCATAGTTCAGAGACCATATGCGTAGTCCACTCTTATTTAATTTTTCTCCTTATCACTTACTTTACTAAATTTCTTATTAAAACACATATCGTTCACAGATTAGATCATTTTGTGTGGACAAAGGAAGTGGGAGATACCAGCCATTTCAAAATGGAACTCAGGTTCAACTTTTTAAGTGGAGAGTGGTGAAATGAATTTTGAAAATAATACTCCCTCCGTCCCGCTTTAGCAGTACCATTGACTTTTTTGCTCTCTTTTTGTAAAAATGATAAAAAATAGTTAAAGTGGAGAAATGATAAAGTAAGAGAGACAATAATGTGGATAAGATTCTTCTCTATATTATTCTCTCTCTTAATTTACCATTTATCTTCTTTAACTATTTTTTATCATTGTTACAAAAAGAGGGCAGAAAAGTCAATGGGACTGCTAAAGCGGGACGGAGGGAGCATGTTCTAGTCATTAATGTGTTTTGTAGTCTCCAACTTACAGATCAGAATTGATTTTGGCCAATTTATGTGACAATTTATTTCACAAATAGTCAACAACAAACCACCCAACTACTATAAAAGAACCCAATCTTAACAATACTTTGGTTCTATAGTAATTCTCAACTTGTGACTGTTGTTTCATCCCAAAAAAATGACTGGGATGAACACTTCTTCAGGCAATGAAATTATGCAACAGGTATTTCTATACTCACTCTCTTCTATTGAGCTCATCTTTTCCCAAATTCTAGTTATACAATATTTTGTAAAATAGATTTTTTTTGCTTCAATGTATTGTTTGTTCGAAAATAAGATGCAAATCTTGTTTCTAAAAGGGTTCCATAGCTTCTTGATTAGTTGTTCACTATAATTTTCATATATATGACAACATTACATTTTACATATGTATCATTTTACATAAATAGTGGGTAAGGAATTTGAATTGATTTAATTGATATTTTTTAATGTGCAGGATGAGGCAGGCAAGTTCCAAAATTGGGTGGATTCCTTTTTGGAAAAAATATTTTTTGAGAGATGTGAGAGTCATGAAGATATGCAGAAGAATGAACTGAATAAATATTGCATAAATTGCGATACACCAATTTGCGGGTATTGCATTAGAAGTGGGGAGCACTACAACCACAATAATCTCACTATTTACAAGGTTGTTTACCAAAATGTTGTCCCTCTAAGTGAGATGAAAGATTACATTGACTGCGACAAAATTCAGGTATAACTTTATTAATTTTTTCAATAATATTTTGGATCAATAAAATTATTGATAATTATATATGTATATATTTGAAGCCCTACAAATGCAACAAGAAATGGGTCGTGTCGTTGACTCCGCTGCCGCACAATGGGCCGGGTTCACTAATTGAGGGCGATGGCGCTTGCTGCCTTTGCAAAAGGAAGCTCACTAACCCGGATTGCTTTCATTATTGCTCGATTGAGAGCAAGGTCTTTTTCTAATTTAATTCTCATGATTAAAAAGATATAATATTTTGTATGATTATTTATTTTGATGTTGTGTGTAGGTTCAAACTGATGTAGGAGAAGGTAGGGTTGAGTTCTATGTGAAGCCAAAGGTTATGCAGAAGCCCAATCGTAAGTGCAGGAGGAAGGGAGTGCCGCACCGAGTACCTTTCTAAAGTGATAAGATACTCGCAAGTGCGGGAGGAAAGTAGTGCCTCAACGTGCAACTTTCTAAAGTAATAAAATAATTCTTGTAATTCTCATGTTTTTGCGATAAACTATATCATTTACTTCAGTTTTCCCATTTTATGTTTCTTGACTTTACGCAGTTCAATATCTTATACCCATTTTCATATTGGGAAACAATTTATTATGAATTATTGTTGTTTTGTAATAATACATGCGGAGAATACCAACAAGAACTAGTTTCGGAATTGATGATTTGAGATTGTGTGTTGAGAAATTAAACACAAACAATAAAATTATTTGTCGCGTTATTATTTGTTTCTAGACTTTGATCAGATTTGTGGTGAGTCCGTTAGTTTTGGTATTTAGGTGTATGCGACAAAGACAACCTTTTGATGAAGAAAGTTATTAAATCCATATTGAAGAAGTGTGTGTGCGTATTTATTTGAAAAGAAATCTATTTTATGACGTTCTTTCAAATTGAATGAGATCAAACCATTTATCTATTTTTTTGCAATAGATAAATATATATTAATTGTTCCGTGAGTCTCGGGTTTATGACTTCATGAGCGAGTATTCTTTTATCTACATTATTGATCCATTTTAAATAATTAAAAGGCTTAGTATAATCCATATATCTTTCAAAATTAATTGTTGATTTTAGGAAGATCTAGACTATTCTTATTCACTAAAATAATTCTTACTTTTTATTTTTAATGAAAATATGTAAATAAATAACCTTCTTACTTATAAAAATTATTTTATGCGTTCATGTTTCAATACAAAGATCCCATTATCATTTACACTCTTCTCTTTAATTCTTCAATTTTAGTCATTTATTAGGGCATGCGCACAATAAATTAAACAAGAAGGCTAGACAATTAAAAAAAAATTGGATGTGTAAGATGATTGACGATTTGACATCAGTTTATAAGTTAATATACAATTTGAAATGACACTTTTATTCTTCATGCTAATCTTACTCTCTACTTCTCTTTCAATCAACTTTCGAAGCATTTGTTTCCTAAGTTAATTAATATAGATAATCTACTTACTCCGTTAGTTTTATTTTTTCTTTGTTTTTTAGTCTTTTACTTTATCTCATCCCTACTTTATTATCTCTCAATTTAAGTCACTAAAAGTTTTCTCTTAATTATTATGCCAATTGACTATCCGACTTAACTTATTTGACAAAAGGTTTACCTCATCCCTAATTTATTATATCTCAATTTAAGTCGCTAAAAGTTTTCTTTTAATTCTTATGCCAATTGACTATCCGACTTAACTCATATGACAAAAGGTGTATGATATATGCAGTATCACTTTTTCATGGGCTGCTTGAGTTCTAAATATTTTTTCAATCAAATTATTTTTGTTTAGATCTTTGGTTTTCTGAATTTTGTCGTAGATTTGAGATTCATAATCTTCTTCTATTACGCAAATTGTATAAATATTTATACAAAGAATTTAATAATAAACTCTCCATCAAAAAATAATTGAAATAATAGTCAATTTATTATATTATCCTTATAGCTCCCAGATTGAATATCTAGTCAATTATTATCGTCATGTAATAATATAGTGCGGAAAATACCGACAAGAACAAGATCTCGATTCGGAATTGAGATTCGAGATTGTATGTTGAAATATTAAACCCAAACGATAAAAATATTTATTTTGTTGTTTTTTATCTAGTGTTTGATTGGATCTGCGGGTGAGTCGTTTTGGTATTTATGTGTATGCGACAAACAAATAATTCCTTGTACTTTGAGAGAGAAAGGCAGGACATTCATACTGAAGTGCGCATATTTATTTGACAAAAACAAATTAATTTTATCACAATCTCAAATTGGATGCGATCTTAACCGTTCATTTATTTTTCTGCATTAAGTAAATTTATATTAATTGTTCCGTGAGTCTCGGGTCCATAAGATAGTATTCATTTATCTACATTAATTAATAATTCATTTTTAATTAATTAAAATACAATATTTTAATATAATGGTTGATTATAGAAAGGTCTAAACTGTTCAAATGTTAGATTAAGTTATTCTTGAACTACACTAAAATACTAATTTTTCATTTTAATGAAAATTAAGTACATAACCGTCTTACATGTTTAAATCTTTTACCCCTTCGTGCTTTCAATAAAAAAAATCCCTTTCATTTATTTTAGTACATGCATACAACAGATCTTGTAGACTTTGACAAATAAAACAAAATTGGATGTGTATGATGATTGACTTCAGCTAATAAGTCAAAATACCAGTGTGGTAGAAATCTTTATCTCATTTATCTTTATTAGTTTCACACTTTTCTTCTCTCTGACTCTTTTAGTCAACTTTTGAAGTATTTCTTTCCATAGAATTAAAAAGACTCTAGAAGAAAAAGAGTTACAAAAAAAATACTATTACTGTTCTATCCGTATTTCTTTTTAAAATGTCCAATGTTAAATGGTTCGTTTCCATTTTAAAAAAATTAATTACCTTTTATATTATCTCACTAATTTATTTATTTTTAAAATTTTCTTTTATCTTTTATATACTTTATTCATTCTTATCTTTAGTACTTCATTATCTCTCAATATAACATATTAAGTTTAATTCTTGTGCCAAATAAAATGACTCGATTAAATTAGAACATAGATTGTATGGTACTTCTTCATTTGTTCACGAAAAATAATCTCATTTTGCAAATTTTAGATGTCCAAAAAAATAGTAGTACTATTTCTAGAAATGGAAAGTTTTTCTTCCATACTTTTTTCTACCTTTTCTCATCTCTCCCATACTTTATTTACATTTTCTCCATATCGCTCTTACATTACCTATTTTTTCTCCTTCTCTCTTACTTTATCAATTTCTCATTAAAACTCGTGCAGTTTACAAATGAGACTATTTTTTGTGGAACGAGGGAGTAGCATATTTTTGTAAGTTTGATTTTTTCCCAAAATTAAATTTAGCATGGCACATTGGATTATGTAGTTTTACGAAGCGGTCTAAAACGACATGGATGTCTTTTAATAAGTGTAAACAAAGTTATTTTTGTGCGTTGCTTGAGTTTTTAACCTGAATTTCATCGAAATTTCGTGTCGTGGAAAATTCATACACCGGATAAGTTTACGATTTTGCGACCAAATTTTAATTTTGTGAGAAGTATCAAATTTTAATCAAAGTTTGTGATTTTAGCTACTAATAGTAAAAAATAATTCTATATTTTCTCACTTTTATGTTGTTTTTAGGGAATGTATTTCTTTGGCTTTGATCATTCTGAAATGCTTAATCAAATAGTCAAATATATCACAGACGAGATCTCACCCGCACAAAGATGAAACTAACAAGAATGGTAGCATCATTATCCTTTCTCTGTTCTCATACTCTTTGAAAAAGAGTTATAATCTCATCTCCCTCCATTGAACATATATCAGTGAATACAAGCAAATGTTAACAAGTTACACAAGCATAGACATGTACTTAATGTGTTTTGTAGTCTCCAACTTACAGATCAGAATTGATTTTGGCCAATTTATGTGACAATTTATTTCACAAATAGTCAACAACAAATCACCCAACTACTATAAAAGAACCCAATCTTAACAATACTTTGGTTCTATAGCAATTCTCAACTTGTGACTGTTGTTTCATCCCAAAAAAATGACTGAGATGAACACTTCTTCAGGCAGTGAAATTATGCAACAGGTATTTGCATACTCACTCTCTTCTATTGAGCCCATCTTTTCCCAAATTCTAGTTATACAATATTTTGTAAAATAGATTTCTTTTGCTTCAATGTATTGTTTGTTCGAAAATAAGATGCAAATCTTGTTTCTGAAAGGGTTCCATAGCTTCTTGATTAGTTGTTCACTATAATTTTCATATATATGACATGACAACAACATTACATTTTACATATGTATCATTTTACATAAATCGTAGATAAGGAATTTGAATTGATTTAAATGATATTTTTGAATGTGCAGGAAGAGGCGGGCAAGTTCAAAAATTGGGTGGATTCTTTTTTAGAAAAAATATTTTTTGAGAGATGTGTGCGCCACGATGATATGCAAAAAAATGAATTGAATAGATATTGCATAAATTGCGATGCACCAATTTGCAGGTATTGCATCAGAAGTGGGGAGCACTGCAACCACAATAATCTCACTATTTACAAGCTTGTTTACCAAAATGTTGTCCCTCTAAGTGAGATGAAAGATTACATTGACTGCGACAAAATTCAGGTATAACTTTATTAATTTTTTCAATAATATTTTGGATCAATAAAATTATTGATAATTATATGTATATATTTGAAGCCCTACAAATGCAACAAGAAATGGGTTGTGTCGTTGACTCCGCTGCCGCACAACGGGTCGGGTTCACTAATTGAGGGCGATGGCGCTTGCTGCCTTTGCAAAAGGAAGCTCACTAACCCGGATCGCTTTCGTTTTTGCTCGATTGCGTGCAAGGTCTTTTTCTAATTTAATTCTCATAATTAAAAAGATATTGTATTCTGTATGATTATTTATTTTGATGTTGTGTGCAGGTTCAAACTGATGTAGGAGAAGGTAGGGTTGAGCTTTATGTGAAGCCAGAGGTTGTGCATAAGCCCAATCGTAAGCGCGGGAGGAAGGGAGTTCCGCACCGAGCACCTTTCTTATAAAGTGATCAGCTACTCGCAAGTGCGGGAGGAAAGGAGTGCCTCAACGTGCAACTTTCTAAAATAATAAAATTACTCTTGCAATTCCGATGTTTTTGTAATAAACTCTATCATTAACTTCAGTTTTCCTATTTTGTGTTTCGTGACTTTATGTTGTTCAATATCTTGTACCCATTTTCATATTGGGAAACAATTTATTGTGAATTATTGTCATGTAATAAAACATGCGGAGAATACTGACAAGAACTAGTTTCAGAATTGATGGTTTGAGATTGTGTGTAGAGAAATTAAACATAAACAATAAAATTATTTGTCGCGTTATTATTCGTTTCTAGAGTTTGGTCGGATCTGTGGTGAGTTCGTTAGTTTTGGTATTTAGGTGTATGCGACAAAGAAAACCTTTTGATGAAGAAAGTTATGAAATCTATATTGAAGTGTGTGCGTGTATTTATTTAACAAAGAAATCTTTTAGGATGTTCTTTCAAATTGAATGAGACTAAACCATTAATCTATTTTTCCGCAATAGATAAATATATATTAATTGTTCCGTGAGTCTCGAGTTCATGAACGAGAATTCTTTTGTCTACATTAATGATCCATTTTAAATAACTAAAAGGCTTAGTATAATCCATATATCTTTCAAAATTGATTGTTGATTTCAATATAAAGATCCCTTTATCATGCACACTCTTCTCGTTAATTCTTCAATTTTATTCATTTATTTAGGACATGCACACAGCAA
This sequence comes from Salvia hispanica, assembly GCF_029641045.1. Lineage (NCBI taxonomy): Eukaryota > Viridiplantae > Streptophyta > Magnoliopsida > Lamiales > Lamiaceae > Salvia > Salvia hispanica. The sequence goes on from NC_142696.1 coordinate 3,345,416, forward strand.
CATTAATCAAGAAGGCTAGACAAATAAGACAAAATTGGATGTGTAAGATGATTGAATTTGACATCAGTTTATAAGTTAAAATACAATTTGAAGTCTTTGTCACTTTTATTCTTCATACTAATCTTACTCTCTACTTTTCTTTCTATCAACTTTCGAAGCATTTCTTCTCTTTAAAAAAATGTTATAATATATTGCTTTCCTAAGTTAATTAATATAGATGTTAGGTAGTTCACTTTATTCTTTCTTACCCCATCTATAATTTTCTTTCTTACCTTTTAGTCTTTTACTTTTATCTAATCCATACTTTATTATCTCTAAATTTAAGTCACTTAAAAGTTTTCTCTTAATTCTTATGCCAATTGACTATCCGACTTAACTTTTATGATAAAGTCTTTTACTTTATCTCATCCCTACTTTATTATCTCTCAATTTAAGTCACTAAAAGTTTTCTGTTAAATCTTATGACAATTGACTATCCGACTTAACTTATTTGACAAAAGGTTTATCTCATCCCTACTTTGTTATATCTCAATTTAAGTCACTATAAATTTTATTATATCCAACTTAACTCATATGACAAAAGGTGTATCATGCAGTATCACTTTTTCATGGAATTGAGTTCTAAATATTTTTTCAATCAAATTTTTTTGTTTAGATTTTTGGTTTTCTTAATTTTATCTGAGATTTAAGATTCATAATTTTCTTCTATTACACAAATTGTGAAAATATTTATACAGTGAATTTAATAATAAACTCTCCATCAAAAAATAATTGAAATAATAGTCAATTTATTATATTATCCTTATATCTCCCAGATTGAATATCTAGTCAATTATTATCGTCATGTAATAATATAGTGCGAAAAATACCGACAAGAACAAGATCTAGATTCGTAATTGAGATTCGAGATTGTATGTTGAAAATTTTAACCACAAAATGATAAAAGTATTTATTCCATTATTTTCTAGCGTTTGATCGGATCTGCGAGTGAGTCCTTTTGGTATTTAGGTGTATGCGACAAACAAATAATTCCTTGTACACCTTTTTGAAAGAGAAAGGCGGGAAATTCATATTGAATATTGAAGTGCGCATATTTATTTGACAAAAATAAATTAATTTTTATCACACTCTCAAATTGAATGCGATCTTAACCGTTCATTTATTTTTCTGCATTAAGTAAATCTATATTAATTGTTCCGTGAGTCTCGGGTCCATAAACGAGTACTCATTTATCTACATTAATTCATAATTCATTTTTAATTAATTAAAATACAATATTTTAATATAATGGTTGATTATAGAAAGGTCTAAACTGTTCAAATGTTAGATTAAGTTATTCTTGAACTACACTAAAATACTAACTTTTCATTTTAATGAATACATAAGTAAATAACCTTTGTTTAAATCTTTTATCCCTTCATGCTTTCAATAAAAATAGATCTTTTTTTATCATTTTAATGAAAATAAGTAAATAACCTACTCAGTTGCTTAAATCTTTTATCCCTTCATGCTTTCAATATAAAAAAAATCCTGCATACAACAAATCATGTAGACTTTAATTTGACAAATAAAACAAAATTGGATGTCTATGATGATTGACTTCAGCTAGTAAGTCAAAATAGCTGTGTCGAAGATATCTTTATCTCGTTTTTCTTTGTTAACTAGTTTCACTCTTTACTTAACTTTGATTCTTTTAGTCTACTTTTGAAGTATTTCTCTCCATAGAATTTAAAATACACTACAAGAAAAAGAGTTAAAAAAAATACTATTGCGGTTCTATCCGTATTTCTTTTTACAATATCCCACGTTAAATGATTCATTTCCATTCTTAAAAAAAATAAGTAGCTTTTATATTATCTCATTACTTTATTTATTTTTTTTAATTCTCTTTTATCTTTTATATACTTACTTTATTATCTGTCCGTTTAACTTATAAAGTTAAATTTTTGTGCCAAATAACATGACTCAGTTAAATTGGAGCATAGATTGTACGATACTTCTTCATTTGTCCACGAAAAATAGTCTTATTTTACAATTTTTAGATGTCCACAAAAAATAGTCCTATTTCTAGAAATTGAAAGTGTTTCTCTCATAATTTTTCCAATTTTTCTCATCTCTCCGATACTTTATTTACTTTTTCTCCATACCTCTCTTGTATTATCTATTTTTTCTTATTCTCTCTTACTTTACCTATTTCTCATTAAAACCCGTACCGTTTACAAATGAGACTATTTTTTGTGGAAGGAGGGAGTAGCATATTTTTGTAAGTTTGATTTTTCCCGAAATTAAATTTAGCATAACACATTGGATTTTGTAGTTTTACAAAGCGGTCAAAAAACGACATGGAAAATTTCACCCGAATTTTGTGCGTTGCTTGAGTTTTTAAAACTTCACCCGAATTTCATCGAAATTTCATGTCACGGAAAATTCATACACTGGATAAGTTTACGATTTTGCAACCAAATTTTAATTTTGTGAGAAATATCAAATTTTGACCAAAGTTTGTGATTTTAGCTACTAATAGTAAAATATTTTCTAACTTTTATGTTCTTATGGAATGTACTACTATTTATTTGGCTTTGATCATTCTGAAATGCTTAATCAAACTGTCAATTACCTCTTACAAGTTAATCAAACTGATCATTCTGAAATACTTATATGACTAGAGTTGATATGAATAATAATGTTAGTGATTTTGTTGTGTTTATGCTACTAATAGACTGAAATCATAAATACCCACACTCAAAAATCATATTTTTTTCACAATAAAATATCATGGGAAATCAAATTTACACATCGAAAAATTGACTTAGCATCGTTTATGGTATGACGAAAACACTAGATTCTTAGTTTTCTCAACCAAAAGAATACATTTACAAAGAGTTGATGATGATTTTGCAAAGTGTGCAAAATTCAATCCTTATACATCCTATGAAGATTTGAGTACATTTACAAAGAATATAAAAAAGAATACACTTTTTTCTGAGAAAATAATACTATATATATATTTGAGCGATGATCTGAACTCATATGAAGAGGCTCAGCTCATTCTTCACTCTTATGGGGTGGATGATTGTTGCTGTCATTAAACTGCATTAGAGCTCCCCTTAGACTACACTCAATCACCTGTTTAAATAGGTAAATCCAATCGGTCACATTCACAAAACCTTCTCATATAGAATAACTCGAAGAAACGACGCAAGAGAGTTTTATCTACCTGAGATGAGTAACTTTTGGAGAGCAGATATCCACACTCCTCAGTTAGAGCTTTCTCTCCATTTGCCATCCGAGATACTTCAGAAACCAGAGTATCAATTCCTTGGGCCTGCACATCAAACCGAAGATGTCTTAATTCATGTGACATTTACATATCTGAATCTGAGGTATGTGGGAAAAAATATCTTACCATGTGGGCAAATCTCTGAATTTGAGAATTAATGGACTCAACCACCTTTGAAGCTGTTCAAACGCCATGCTAACTTAAAGTTGGATACACGTTTCGTCCAACTTTATTTCTCAAATTACATATAGCTTCCACATTTCATCTCGTGATCAACATTAGCATGGCGTTGCAGCAATACATTCTTCTCTGCACGCAGGTATTCTTCGATCCTGTGCTGTGTAGAGATAGTTGCCTTGTTAGCAACACGAAAACAATCTGTTAATAAAATACGTCTAGCTGAATACCAACCATCACATGTGAAAGCAAGAAACAAGAAACAAACTACTACAAAATGGGTCTTTTTATATGATGAGTGTGTGTTGTGCAGGAGGAGGCAGGTCTCAGAGACAAGCCGGGGAAGCGGAGAGATCACTATCATACGTGCTACGTTCTCAGCGGACTCTCCGTCTGCCAACACTGCAATGAAAGAGATGCAGATTCTCCACCTCTGTCTAGAGATGTAATGGGGCCTTATTCCAATATGGTAACAACAAAAACGTGTATTAGTAATTATGACTTTTCCAAATGATTTTGTTAATGGAATGTCGTAGAACACTTCAGATGATTCTAACGAACTCGTAACAAATGCTCCTCCGTTCCATAGTAATAGAGTCATTTTGCTATTTTGGTACGTTTAATATTTTTAGTAAAAATCAACACATTTCTTCTCACTCACTTTACTCTCTTTTACATTATTCATTCTTCATCTCTATACCTTTTTCCTTTCCTGCTTTATTCTTCTTTTACTTAACTTACTTAACACAAATTTTCTTAATTTTCGTGCCGAAAAAAAATGTCCCCGCTACTATAGAACGGAGGGAGTAGAAAATAGGAGTATGAAATATTTGATTTTCGGCACCAGATTTTATGCAATATTGTTTTGTAAGTTAACGAAGAGAGAACAAGATTAAGAAAAAAGAAAATATAGATATGATGTTATTTCTATTTTTAGGAAACGTTTCATTAATAAATATTGTTGAAATATTAGTTGAAATGCATACGTAGTAAATTTCACTAAGTTTGTAAGTTTTTATGTACATGAATATAACACACATGAGGTTTATAATCGTTTTGCATTGATAAGACAAACATACTTTTATGTAGTATATACATTTTATCTTATTCGAAATCAATATGCGTTGAATTACTTTTATTTCTAAAATTGAGTCAAACACCTACCACGCCTAAGGACTAAGAATCTAGTCTCTCTTTTATCTCAAGTGAAGTCAACGTGAGCACTAACGGATCCAAAATTCATAAATGGAGGGAGCGAAATATATATTAGTAGGTTGGTTTAGGGCGAAAATGACAATTTTTTTCGATTTTCGGGACGATGTTGGGGTAAACGGAGGGGGCGGACATGGTAATTTTATATATTTTTTTATCCAATTCAAGAGTATTTAGGTGTTAAGTTTTGGAAACCAAATCTGATTTTTTAACTAATTTAACTGATTATATCTAAATTCCATATCTATGAATTTGGTAAATTGATCTACGAGTACCTATTATTTTTAACGCTAAATAACATAACCCTATCTTAATTATCTGAATTCTATAAGTATAAATTTGGTAAATTGAGGTGATGAGTACCTAATTTTTTATTGCTTAATAACATAGGAGTAGGAATTTGTGATATCAAATCTTATAAAAGAACTCGTATTTATACAGTATACATCAAACTGAGGGATATCTTTCATAAGATTTCAATTTAAATCAAATTAAGATGTTCCACAGCATATTTAAATATTATGTACGAAATATCAAACTAAACTACATTAAAATTTACTATATATATTAAATAAATATTGCGTGCATTACAATCTAATAATATATTACTACATTAAAATTTACTATATATTAAATAAATATTGCGTGCATTACAATCTAATAATATATTTTGACCCTTTTACTATATTTATGGTTTTGAATGAAAACTGTAAACTCAATTAATATCAATGTATTGAATTTTAATTTGTCTTGTGATAGACTGAATTGATTTAAGAAAACTAATGTTTTATAAAGTAAATTTTTCATGACATACGGAACCTTATAAATCAATATAGATGTATAAGGAACCGTTTGGTAGGGGACTTAACTATATTACGAATGATATCCAAAAAGTATTGGTAGCATAGATATAATTATTAAAAATTAATTTGAGACATAAATTATTAGAATAATTGCATAAAAAATATTCTCCATCTGTGCCTGAAAAATTTGTTATATATATATATTTTCATTTTCATCCGTTCCACAAAATTTTTCACATTTCACTTTTTTACCATTTTTTTCTAGTGGACTCCACATTCCACTAACTCAATGTCACTCACATTTTTTATTATAAAACCCACTTTTCACTAACTTTTTAACTCACTTTCTATTATATTTTTAAAAATCCGTGACCAAAATGTGACAATACTAGAACGGAGGGAGTAATAATATCATAAAATGCCACGCACCGTAGATGAAGAACCAGTTATAACGAATATCATAAAATTACAACCCTTCTTTCACATATTACAAACCTAAAGCATTACATTTTCTCAAACCAGCGCTTTTAGCCCTTTCATCAGTTTGCTTTCATCATTGGCCGGAGCAAAATGGTAAGTTTATTAAAGAAGAGTATATTGAAGATCGACACTTTACAGTGTACTACTAAAGTACTATAATAAATTATGATAGTGATTTCTAAATAATTTGGCTTACTTAATACTCCAGTTAGAAACTCGTTATATGTGATTTACAAATTTACGTAGATTTGAGAATGAAATTATTGATTTTTTTTAAATATATTCATTATCCGATGTCTCAAAAATATTATAAATATATTTATATATAAAACAATATTATTTTTATATTTATTTATTTTTAAAATTAAACACCGGTTATTTAACATTTTGGTTCTGTCATTGTATACACCTTTCGTAAATATTGTAACAAAATTATACAATTGAGGGTATTTCAATACATTTCCAAAAAATTATGAAAATATAGTTTAAACTTTAAATGGTTAATTCTTCATATAAACTTGATTATAATCATCATCACATAATCTATACTAAATTAAACTTGTGAATTGGGATGAGTAGTTTAATTTAGGCTAAGAATTAAATTTGACTTTCGTAATTTAAACTATCTATATCTAAAACGACACAATAATACATTAATGATACACAAAATACAATCATGACAAGAGAACGCATGAACATATTTATGTTATACTTTCTAAATAGGATTAACACTCATTTCGCCTATAAATATCCTTAATCTTTCACCCAATTTTTACTCACACTTTCCCGTAAGTTTTAGTATTAATTACTCGTAGCATAGTGTTATATATATGGGTTGTAAGAGCATTATAATCTTGTTCATAGTTTGCCTCACTCTTTTAGCAATCATCGGAATATTCGATCTAGCATTGTTTCAACCTCGATTCTACATACAACAACTGCACGTTCGAAAAGATTCCATTGTGGTGGACCTCAAATTCAAGAGATCATCAATAACTCGTCTCCGTTGCAACAATATCAAAATTACTTTGTATTATGCCTACAATCAAAGCTTCTCCGTTGTAGGCAACAGTGTCATCCCGGGATTCAAGCAGAGCTGGAAGATTACGGCCCATCGGGAAGCAGTGGTGGAGGCTCGTGGGGCGGCGTGGGATGATGCGCTACGGATGATTTCCCAAGGGTCAACGGTGGGGTTGCGGGTGGAGTTGAACACCAAATATAAGGTGGTGGGTAAAGGTAGCCTGTGCAGTTTTTGTAAGAAGGCGGTGAGGGTGGCTGCGGTGTTGCGTCTCGATAGCTCCGGTGTGCTTTCTAAGAAGCCGATAAGACTCCATTGAAGATGAAATTCAACTTGTTTCCTTAGTTTTCATTTAAATTTTAAATAATACTACCTCCGTCCCCCAAAATTTGCTACACTTTGACCCGACACGGGTTTTAAGAAATGTAATGGAAAGTGAGTTGAAAAAGTTGGTGGGATGTGGGTCCTACTTTTAAAGTATTAGTTTTATAATAAAATATGAGTAGGAATGAGTTAGTGGAATATGAGGTCCACTACCAAAAATGGTAAAAGTGAAGTGTATCAAATTTTTAAGGACAGACCGAAATGGTAATATGTATCAAATTTTCAGGGACAGAGGTAGTACTATATAGTTAAATTAAATCAATAGTACTTATTTTGTTACGATGCAATTATACTGATTTTGGGAAACCATTCAATTTCTTTCTGCTTTGTCTTTATTTTTTGTTAAAGAAACGAGACTACAAAATATATGAAACAAAACCTGACAAGAGAAGATTTACGTGGTTCGATCACTAAGGATCCATGTTTACAGAACAAGAGATGTTGCAACTTCTATTTATCTTACTATATTCGCTCGTACAAAATATATACAAAGACGATATACAAAATGATCAAAGAATTGACACTAAAAAAACACAAGCTTGAAAGCATCTAAACTCTCTCATGTAGAACTAGTCTCAATGGTCTCTAATACTAAAATGTAGTGTAATCTCGCATTTATTAGAATATTCTGATTGTGATTAAAAAGTTCTCATTTAGAATTAATGAATCTTGATTAAGAATTAACTATTGAGGCACTCCGATAACATGTTCATTTCCGTATATTCTCCCCGCGTTAAATAATTATTTTAATAATTGTCACATTCTATTTCCTTTCCCTCTACAAAAATATAACTTATTAAATATAAAGTCAAATAGCATATTAGCTAGTCTTCGTTGTATTAGTCGCTCGGTTATTTGATTACCATAAATATCATTTTGGTTCGGTAATGGTTTATAAATGTTTGATATTAACATTAAAGAGTAAATTGTTCGGTAACGTTTAATATATTGTCGATGCTTTTCAACCAAGGTAACGTTTAATATATTGTCGATGCTTTTCAACCAAAGCAACGTTGTTTACTTGTTTTTATATTATTAAATGGATATTTTAACTCACCGGCCCTATCATCGATGTATGATTTCCCAACTTCTATATTGATTACAATTAGGCATTTTTTTTTTACTAAATTCATATTTTTTCTAGCTGATTTTAAAGTCACATGACTGACTAAAATCTTCCAAATTTATAGTTTTTCACTCAATTATAGGGTGTGATCAAGGAGCCAAAATTAGTCACCAATCAACTAATAATTCATTGGCAAAATGAGAGTTTTTAGTGACACTGATATAGACCAAATATGAGAACTCAACCGAAAAGACTAGCCTATTAGGTGAGAAAGTCTATTTAGTCTATATACCCCACACCAGTTGTTCTCACAACCGATGTGGGAATTGAGTCCGTAACAGACACGCACACCATCATCTTACACATATTTAACCGCGGAACCGTAACCACCGGTTCCGAACCGGAACCGTGACATTTTTTACGAACCGGAACCGCCATATTTAGAACCGCGGGCCGGTTCCGGTTCAAGATTTTACCAACCGAAACCGTCACCGAACCGTCGGTTTCGGACGGTTCCAAACTGCCAGTTAACCGGCGGTTTCACGATTCCGGTGAGGTATTCGAGGCGTCAGCCGTTGGCAGCCAAGAGGCAGCTTTTTCAGACGGTTTGTTTACCGGAACCGGCGGTTACTTGATTCCGGTTTGTTGACCAAAACCGGCGGTTTTGGGGCAAAACCGGTGGTTCCGATTTTCAAATTTTTTTTTTAATTCTGATTTTGAATTCAAATTGATCTATGTTCACCCCCATTTTTATCTAGAAATACCCCCTTCTATTCTATCCTCACTTACATTCACCTCATTTTTGTGTTAACAAGAGTTTCTCTTTTCAATCTCTCAATTCTCTCTCTTTGTCTCCCATTTCTCATTTTTTTTCAAGTGATACTCTTAAATTATATTGTTGTATATGTATTGAACATTGTAATGTAATATCCGTATAACTCAAATTCAATAAAATTGATATGATTTTCACCTTATTCGTCTTATTTCAATTTAAATTATCCATTATCTTGTTCCAATATACTCCCTCCGTCCCAAGATAAGTGACCTACTTCTTTTGGGCACAAGATTTAAAGAATGGTATTTAAATAAGTTAAAGTGAGAGTAAAGTATGAGAGAGGGAAAAGTAGAGGAGAGAAGAGAGAATAAAGTAGGTGGAGAATAAAGTAAGAGAAATGGAATACTGGGTCGAATTATCTGGGACGGATGGAGTATATAAAAGTAGGACCCACATGTCACCAACTTTTTCAACTCACTTTCTATTACATTTCTTAAAACTCGTGTCGAGTCAAATAGTGTCAAATTTTAAGGGACGAATGGAGTATCATTTAATGGTCGAAAATGAGTAGTACTAATAAAGAACACATTGATTTAATTTTTTCTCCTTGAGTGCGTTTAAGTCACTAATAGTCTATTATTTTAGGAATAAATTAATATTTGTTCTTGTACTATAAAAGCGTTTTGAGAATCAAATTGCATTAAAAGTCTAATTATTTTATTTGTATAATAATCTATTGTATTAATCAAATTATTTATTAATTTTTTCCGGTAATTATTTATTAATTTTTTCCGGTAATTATGCATCTCATATTTTATTTTTAAAATAGGTTTCACATTTCACTCTTATTTTTATTATAAGTTAATACTCCATATAAAATGACCACATTCCATTAATTTTTTTTTTTACGTTTTTAATATTTGAAATGAGCCAAAGTGGGATAAGTATTATCAAATGGATGAAGTACCATATTTATACATCAAATTAATATTATAACTAACTCATTTTGCGGAATCTTAGGATATCAAGATATCATATTCTTTGGATTTCCAAATCGAAAATACTAGATACACCATTGTGGACCACTAGTACTTTAGAGAAGGCTAGTCACTACTAGAGATTCAAAGCATCGCGTGTTTTGCCGTATTTGTTGTTAATTTTCAGCACCGGCTCATTTCAATTTATTGTTCCGTCCCTGGGGAAGATAGTATTACAAATTTACCCTTCCACACTTCGAGAACTTGTTCTTGGTAAATGAAAAAACAAGAGCTATATAGGGTTTGAAATGAGTTGTATGGTAAAGTCATGTTTTAACCACATAATCTTCTTCTTAGTTTTTTGTACTATTCTTTCTCCTCAACCTTTCTCTCCCTTCCAATATCACCATCTTTTTTAAAACTTAGTGAAAAAATTAACCTAGTTTTTTGTACTATTCTTTCTCCTCAACCTTTCTCTCCCTTCCAATATCACCATCTTTTTTAAAACTTAGTGAAAAAATTAACCTTTTCTGCTAAGCCAGTTTCCCCTACGTCTTATTGAAGCTAATAAGGTGCATCTTTCATGAAAAAAGTTGACATACAAATCACCCTAAATTTGTTTTCATTGATCATCCTTGTCACATTTCATTTCTAGAAAGAGAGAAATGGGGGTTTTGTTGAAGTATACTCCCTCCATTCTACATAGATCGTTCCATTTTAATCAAGTACAGGTTTTAAAAAATGTAATGAAAAGTGAGTAGAAAAGTTAACGGAATGTGAGTCCTACTTTTATATATATTAGTTTAATAATAAAATGTGTATAGGAATGAATTAGTGAAATATGAAGTCTAGTACCAAAATTAGTAAAAAGTGAAATTATACAAATTTTGTGGAATGGACATAAAACAATCTTTATTATACAGAAGTAGTAATTAATTAGAGTGCATAGGAAAATTGCTGCGAAAGCCCCTCGGAAGCAGACAAACCTGACTACTATATTTAAACACATTCGTGTAAAAATCAAGTTTTTCTACCTTGTGTCATATCGGTGTTTTGAGAGAGTCGAGGCGGTTAAAAGGGTGGTGATGGCGGGTATTAACCGCTGCCCCGACATGTGGCGGGATTATGTTGGAGGATTTGGTTGAGCCAATCAATGCGTCGAATAATTTAAGGTTCCAGGCTTTCAACATAATTAATGGATTGATAGGTCATAGATCACAATTGGATGGGTTAGTAAGTTTCATTTTTCACCGTCACTTTTTTTCTTTTTGGTCTCTTCAGTGTCTTAGGAGTAGTACTTTTTAAAATTTAAATTTTGTATTATGAAAAAGTGATTTTTTTAATTCAAATTTTATTATGAAAAAACAATTTAACAGTGATATAGTACTTATATTTATTGTCTTCATGGAGTATTATTTTATTTTGACGTGTACAAGAAATTTTACTAAATTTCCTTTTTTTTAAATTTATTTTTGGAGTAGATTTCATGTTAACGATTTGATGGAGTATTATTTTATTTTGACGTGTACAAGAAATTTTACTAAGTTTCCTTTTTTAAAATTTATTTTTGGAGTAGATTTCATGTTAACGATTTGTATATGTATATAAGATGATTAAGCTTTAATATATAACTATTGAGTTATTCCGATTTTGTTTTGTTGTAGTATTTGCAGTTTTATACTACTCCATGACATAATAATAAATATGGTAGTGACACATTCCATATTTTCAAATATATTTGGTCAATAGATTTCTTTAGTCGGATGGGTGAGGACTCCACCTTGATAATATGAGTTTTTTATAAGCTTAAAAATGATGATACGTGAGTTTGTAAAAAATAATACTCCCTTCGTCTCATAATAGATGTCACAGTTCGGGATTGACACGAGATTTTAGGAGGTGTTGTTTTGTGTGTTAAGTTGAAAGAGAAAATAATATATTTATATGAACGTGAGAGAGAACTTTTTCCAAAAAAGGAAATGTGACATCTTTTGTAGGACAAACTAAAAAGGAAAGTGTGACATCTATTATGGGACAAAAGGGAGTAATAGTTTAAACAAGGTAAAATAAACACTACAAACAAATGAACGACGCAATTACACAAAGATTAACTGACAAATAACAAAAAACATATACATATAACAACTATAACAGGTCCACCTATAACCTTTAGCAATTCTATCCACGTCGTAGCACACGTCATATCCAAACAACGCCCACACAGTAGACACTGCAATCTTCTCAATCATGGCAATCGAAGAATGAATTAATAACCACAAAAGACAAGGAAAAACATAGCAAGAAGACAAACAATAATCAAATCTAAGCCCTAAATTGCGTCAATCAATAGTATTCAAGTATTTAAATACAAACTATATTGCGTCAGTTGACAACTACAAGTAAATTCGAAGCGGATAGAATTTAGCCAATTTAGCCGACGATATCTAAGGTCGAGACATCGCCATACAAAGAATAATTGTTGTGCATAATAGTTCATTCTCATAGAACATATGCATATAAAAAATGAAATGTGAAAGCAATTAAAAAAAATAATTATCCGCATTGTTTATATTTTACTCCCTCCGTCCCAGATAATTCGGGACACTTTGACCCGGCACGGGTTTTAAAAAATCTAATGAAAAGTGAGTTGAAAAAGTTGGTGGGATGTGAGTCCTACTTTTAAAGTATTAGTGTTATAATAAAATGTGGGTAGTAATGAGTTAGTGAAATATGGGGCCCACTACCAAAAATGGTAAAAGTGAAGTGGGTCAAATTATGTGGGTCGGCCTGAAATAGAATATTGGGTTGAATTATCTGGGACGGAGGGAGTATAATACTATAGGAGTAATATATATGTAATTGAATGGAGATCTGAATTCAGCCTGCAAATAAACCAATGTTGTCCCCTACAAATAATAAAACAATGCATGAATTTAAGAACTGAAAAATAAATAAAAATATTAAGTTAATAAAAGATATATATCGTCAAAAAGCTAGCTTCTTGCTTGCTAGTTTGCACATAGTTACTCTTGTTGGTTAGTAGAAATTCTATTGTCATCTGAAATCAATTAACAACAAGATAATCCATATAGCTTTCCATATTGATTAATGGGGAACAAGTTAGACCATCTAACTTAGAATGAGCTAGCTTCATGTCTTTTTCTTCAAAAAATGGTACTCCATCTAAATTAAAATGAGCTCGTAGGATTTGTTCGATTTGAGACAGTGACTCGGTATAGATTTGTTATGAGCAAATGGTAGTAATAATTAATGTAGTGCTTTCATTAAGATGAGATGTAGTAATTTATATACTTTTGGTTTTTCGATGTTTGCTGTGTACTTCAAACTACTATCAAGTTCGAATATATACTCGGTGGTCATTAAACTCAAACTAGAGTTTAAAACTTAGTAATAAATGTTTATAAAAAATAAATAATAATTGAGCGCACTATAGGTAGTGATAATATGCAAATTTATATATGGTACAAACTCAAAACTCCTCAACACAGCTTCAACACTATTTCAATACAAAGTAAAATTTCAAGATTTTAATGTTAACACAGTATCAACACAATATCAACACAACATCAATCATTAACATTTGTTGTTGATGCTTTTTCCTGTTGATGCTTTTTTAATGTCTATATGTTAGGTAGTGACATTTTTCTGTTGATGTTTTTTTTTTATCTGATGACATTTTTCAATGGTCCAGATCATAGTTTTGAGTTTGTACAATATTTAGAATTTTCATTTGATCACATCCCGCGCACTATATCTATGTGTCATGTGTGGTCAATTTTTTTCATGATTTCAATGTTTATCATCGACGCAATTGAAAATATTAAAGTTAAATCAATCAATCAAATAGTATGATTAACATTTGCAGATCAAGATTAAAGGATTAAAATTATACTCCCTCCGTCCCAGATAATTCGTCCCAGTTTTCCATTTCGGTCCGTCCCACATAATTTGTCTCATTTCATTTTTACTATTTTTGGTAGTGGACCTCATATTCCACTAACTCATTCCTCCTCACATTTTATTATAAAACTACTCCCTCCGTCCCGCTTAAGATGACACGTTTTCCTTATTAGTTTGTACCAACTAAAGATGACACATTTCCTTTTTTGGTAACTTTCTCTCTCCAATTAATACACTCAACTACTTTTTCTCACCCCTATTAAAATATTCATCTTTCTTCATCTTTCTACTTTAATACCTACACCCACCTTCTCTCTCTCCAATTAAACACTTTAACCAATCACTCCTAAAATCCCGTGCTGGCTAAGCAATGTGTCATCTTAGCCGGGACGGAGGGAGTAATATATAAAGGTAGGACTCACATTCCACTAACTTTTTCAACCCACTTTTCAATACATTCTTAAACCCATGCCCGGTGAAAGTGACCCGAATTATCCGGGACGGATGGAGTAGTAAAGTGATAAATGTTAGGTATCATGAAAATCAAAATTTAAATTTAAATAAATGCCATCATCATTAGTAGAGTAGTAATGTTATAGTGGAGTAAAATCAGAAATAATATGAAAGGAACAAATAAAGTAACATACCACAATTAATTAGTAGGGCATTGGGATCAACATCTCTATCAAAAGTGCTAGCAGTAAAATATCTAAAGGTTCTAGCTCATGGGTCCAAATGAAGAATGCAACAAAAGTAGAGCCCTCATGTATGATGCATTGCTGATGCACTGTTTTATGACACGAACATCAAATTGTGGATAATTATGGAGATGTAAAACTAATAGCTGATTTTATAGATGATTTAATAGGTGATACGATTGCGTTCGATATCACGACCAATATTTTTTTAACAAAACTAATCGTTCTCACAAAAACTTGAATCAAATAATTATTGGTTTATAATCCGTATCAACCGTTCGGACTGGCCACGAGCGGGCGGTTTCGTTGCGCTATTGCATGCCATTTCAACATGGCGATTTTTTTTATAATAATTTTAATACATTTTTCTTTCTTTAATATCTCCATTCTTCTTCTATACTTGTAGTTTTTTGAAATAGTATTGGCATTTTAATCTATGTTGTTTATTTCCGAGCACAACTAAATGTGCTTGCTTTTTGCCGAGCACAAGTAGAAGTGCTCGGTATATTCCGAGCACATGTAAAGGTCCTCGGTGGTTTTATAGATGATTTAATAGGTGATACGATTGCGTTCGATACCACGGCCAATATTTTTTTTTAAGAAACTAATCGTTCTCAAAAACTTGAATCAAATAATTGGTTTATAATCCGTATCAACCGTTCGGACCGGCCACGAGCGGGCAGTTTCGTTGCGCTATTGCACGCCATTTCAGCATGACGATTTTTTTTAATAATTTTAATACATTTTTCTTCTTTAATATCTCCATCCTTCTTCTATACTTGTAGTTTTTGAAATAGTATTGCCATTTTATTTTATGTTACACATTTCCAAGCACACTTAAATGTGCTTGCTATTGTGCCGAGCACAAGTAGAAGTGGTCGGTATTTTCCGAGCAAAGTTAAAATTGCTCGCTGGGTTGCCGAGCACAAGTAAAAGCTAATAGTTGGTTTGCCGAGCACAAGTAAATATGCTCAGTATTTTGCGAGCAAAGGTAAAAGTGCTCGTATTTTTCCGAGCAAAGGTAAAAGTGCTCGGTAGTTTCCGAGCATAAGTAAGGTGCTTGGTAATTGTTGGTCGGGAAACAGTGTTTTTTTTGAAGTATTAATTGAGTATATAAGTGATTATCCTTCAAACACATCCATGTTCTTAATTTCTATTGTCTAAATTTTTAGACTCCAATTTGCAATGTGTATAATATATCCTTAATATTGTACTAAATCAACACAAATATTTAAAACTATATCGTAGTCATGAATCAACTACTTCTATGATTGAGTTGTGCAATTCAATTTCATGAATCAAATGCACTGCACATTTAATCTCGAACAAAGTTTATGCAATCTCGCACGTATTCTGATTGTGATTAATAAATTCTCAGAAATTATCAAATCTTTGTTTAGAATTCCAGTTACTCCTTGTAACTCGATTTTATATTTTCCAAATAAGAATCAGATTTATTTTGCCAGCAAATTTTCATAACTTTGGATTCATATTTTTGCATTGATATTATATATATTGTGAGTTTTCACTCACATTTATGTACGCATTCTTCGTTCCAAGTAGGTCACTTACAAGGACCATATTAGCCTCAAATTCCGATGGATAAAAAAATCATAAAGAAAGGCTTAATCGTGGGCTTAATTGCTCTTTTCTTTATCGCAATAATTGGCGTAGTTGTCTACGTGCTATTATCGCCGCCTCAATTCTACATACAACAACTACATATTCGAAAAGATAACTCAACTACCTCTATTGTCATGGACCTCAAATTCGTATCTGATCGGTATATCTTTTATGACGATATCAACATTACTTTGTATTATTATGTCTCCACCAAAAGATTCTCCATCGTCGGTTACTACGTTATCCCAGGATTCCACCTTGTTAGGAAGATTGCGGTCCATCGGGAGGTTGTGGTGGAGGCTCATGGGCCATCGTCGGACGATATGCTACGGAAGATTTCCAACGGATCAACGGTGAAGTTTAGAGTGGAATTGAGCACCAAATATTGGATGCACGCTAGAAGGGCCCGCCGTTCGGGGACGGTGGTGGCAGCGGCAGCGGATTTGCATATGGATGGCTCCGGCTAGGGCTGGGGAAAAATACCGAAAAAATGATATATCGCTCGTATCGTATTGAAAAATATCGAAAAATTATCGAATTTTCGATATATCGTAATTTTCGATACGATACGATATCGTATCGAAAACTTTCGATACGATAACGATATGAATTTCCTTATATCGCGATATATCGTTTTATATCGAAAATACGATATATATCGAAAATTTTCGATATATCGATATTTTCGATATATATCGCTATTATATTTTCGATATATACCGATATATATCGAAATTTTCGATATATATCGATATTTAACGATATATCGAATTTCGATACGATATATCGAAATATCGATACGATAACGATATGAAATTTTTTTATATCGAAAGTTCGATATATCGAAACTCGATATATCGAAACTTTCGATACGATAACGATATGAAATTCTTTCATATCGATATTTTCGATACGATACACGATACAACATTTTCGATACGATATATCGTATCGACCCACCCCTAGCTCCGGCAAGGTTTCTAAGAGACCGATAAAACTCCATGATTCCAACTTAGATTGTAAATTCAACTATGGTTAATAATTCTTTTTATTTGTATTTTTTCTTCTTGTTTGCTCACGTCGTGTTATGATTATTTCACTTAGTATTAAAACTCTTAAATCTTGTCCCAAATAGAATTGGTGATGATTATAACTTCTCTATATAAGTATGGATAACCCTTTCCTTTGTAAAAGCCTTTTAAGGGGTGAGTAGCTCCAGGGGCGTAGCCACATGGACCTTTTGTGGGGCATTTGCCCCTCCTCTAAAATTTGTACATGCACTAATATTTCTTCAAATTAGCATGTTCGTTGGAATTTCTTCTTAAATGCCCCATCTCAATTATTCAATTATTTGCTATACATAATTTTTTGCCCCTCTTCATTTTAATTCCGGGTTAATTCCTGGCTCCACCCCTAAATTTCTAATACTTGGTCTTTGTTTTAGATTTATATATAGCATATCAATCAAATAACTTTCAATGATAACTCTCTTTAAAATGCTACTCAATCCAGCGGCCTTAATCTTTGTTACGTAGCATGTCTATATGATTAAAAAATCATTATGGAAACTTATTTTTTTTCTTAAAAAATTAAAATTTCATATAACTTTTTTATTTGAATTATTTTTAAACGAAAACCATATTAAATTAATGGTAGTTTTATAAGTATAATTTTAACAAAATTTTAATGACATAATATTACGTCGAAAGTTTTTAACATATTATCAAATGATATGTTATATGAACAGATTTTATGAATTTTGTATCGCCAAATAAACATAAACTTTTAAAAGGTCACGCCACGGTGGACTCGAACTCGTGATCTTTGATCACGAGCAATAACCACTCTACTGTTAATTGGTTTTCTATACGCATTCAACTCGGCCAGATTTAGGCACATTTTCTACAAATAGATTAGCTAATGTGCAATCTCCCAATAAATACACCTTAACTAGATTTCCTTCATTCAATTCATCATATATCATTACGGATGTCAGTACAGCCTACAGCCTGTGGGCTGACCCGATTAGCCTGCTAAATTTATAGGGTTAGGGTTGAAAATTTGTAGCCTGATAAAATTAAAACCTGATTAGCCCGCACCGATTAACACGCAACCCGTTAGGGCCAGACCCGAAAACCCGTTAAACCCGATAAAATTTCTATTGTAATATTTATTTGACTTCTAATTCATCTCTTCATTGACTATTTTTATACTCCCTCCGTCCCGGCTAAGATGACACATTGCTTAGCCGGCACGAGATTTTATGACTTATTGGTTAAAGTATTTAATTGGAGAGAGAAAAGGTGGGTGTAAGTATTAACATAGAAAGAGAAAGAAAGATGAATATTTTAATAGGAGTGATAAAAAGTGGCTAGGTGTATTAATTGGAGAGTGAAAGATGAAATGTGTCATTTTAGTTGGGACAAACTAAAAAGGAAAACGTGTCATCTTAAGCGGGATGAAGGGAGTAATATACTACATTCGTCTTTGAAAATTTGCTTCCATTTTTCCATTTCTGTCCGTCCCCCAAAATTTGTCTCATTTCACTTTACCATTTTTGGTAGTGGATCTCATATTCCACTAACTCACTCCTACTCATATTTTATTGTAAAACTAATACTCCTTGTGTCCCATTAGAAATGAAACGTTTTCCTTTTTAGTTTGTCCCATTAAAAATGAAACATTTGCTAAAATGGTAACATCTTTATCTCTACTTTTTCATCTCTCTTACTTTACTCTATCTTCATTAACTCACAAAACAACACTATATAAAAACCTGTGCCAATTTCCAAATGATGCATATTTAGTGGGAGGGAGGGAGTATATAAAAATAGGACCCACAATCCACTAATTTTTTCAACTCACTTTCCATTACATTTCTTAAAACCCGTGCCAGGTGAAAGTGGGACAAATTTTTGGGGACGGAGGTAGTAGATAACTACAAAAATAACTTTCAAATTTATATTTAATAAACAAATTATATATTAATTTTTTTTAATAAAATAATAGATAAATAAATTAGAAACTTTAAATCCACTAAAAATATTTAAATTTCTATAACTTGCTTTAAATTTTTTCGAAATAGGTTTATATTTCATTTTACACTAATCTCAAATATTAATATTCTATCATGTTTATGTTTTAGTTTAATTATATATCTCAAATGATCAAATTTATCATAATTAAATGTTTTAGATTTTATAAATATAACTAATTTTCATCATTATTTACTGGATTGATCGAACGTTAATTTCGTAGCAACCCGATTAACTCGTTGGGCTAGCCCAAAACCCGATCTTTTTAGGGTTAGGATTGAACTTTTATAATCTGAAAAAATCACAGTCCGACTAACCCGCACCCGATTGACCCACAACCCAATAGGGTTGGCCCAAAACCCGCTGGGCTGACCCGATTGACATCCATATATATCATATCATATCTTCACAATATTCTTAATACAAAACAAAAGGGGTTCTATGTATATTCTGGACATGTTATTGCTTTTTGTATTTTAAATTAGCTATATGTTTACTAAATTGATAAAAGTATCTGGAGTATAGTTTTTTAGAATATTATTCGAATCCCCAAATGAAAAATCCTAGATCCGCCACCAGTTCCTATAAACTACTAAAACGTCAACATCACTCTACTCTACAAACTCAGCCGGCTACTGTGCCGTTGTCCCGAGGTTCGACCAAGGCGGGGAGAAGATGCCCCGCCGGTTGGAGAGAAAATAACTTATTTTACTATAACAAATTTGTTTTGATTATAACCATAATACATTCATTCTCCCTTTGTTAAGTTATGAGCTTTATTGATGATAGTAAATGATCCAAGTGCATGTGATAATATTAAATTGATTATTCTCTTAGGGAGTGTTCGGTTTGCAAGATTGTATCCGGAATTAAATTTGTACTGTGTTTGGTTATTGAGATTCAACCACACAACTCATCCTAGATGATTATCATGGGATAATTAGTCATAGTCAGCGACGAAGCCACTATAGGGCCTATATATATTCTCGACAACTACTTAAATTCTAAGGTAGTGCAGGTGGTTTGGGCCCAAGACTCCAATCTTAATGCCCCATGTTCGATTCTCGTCAACAACAAATCTGTTTATTTTTCTTATTTTATATCCAATTGTTAAACCCCTCATGAACAAATCGATCTATTTTCCCTGTTTTTTTCTAATACTCCTTTTCTCTATAATATAAAATAAATGCATTTGTATACTGTATGACAATTATCATTTGATTGAATAAAATTTCACAAATCTTAGTAAATGGATAATTAATTACTTATGGAAAAATAATGAACCTAATTAGATAAACAAGAACATACTGTATCAAATAAAATAAATGCATTGACAAATTTATTTGATAATTGTATGTTTGTAACACGTTTTGTGTCTTTTTGTTTATTCGAAATTAAATATCTTATCTTTGGGATCTATTATAATGCTAGTAGCAATCTTGCAATTTATTAGACTGTTCCGCTTCTATGTAAAATTGCATTTGAGATTTAGACATAATTATATTCATATGAGTATTTGTTTTGTTTTCTTACATTTTTATGTTGAAGAGTTTTACCCAGACTGCTATTTATTTCCATATATCCGACTTTTAATCTTATTTTCTAATTTACTTGCACTTTGTTTTCTAACAGATGACCAACACATCTATATTTAGTTTCTATTACGTATCTCGAGTTTTTTTCCTTTCATTATTCATCTATATCTCTCGCAACTCCCCATTGCCTATGTTGCAACAATTTTTGGCTATACCGATACGAAAAACTATCTAAAATTTAGGCCCCCAATATAAAATTTCTGGCTTCATCTCTGGTAATAGTTAACCCCCTATGACTAAAATAATCTCACAACTCAAACCTAGAATGTATCTTAGTATTATTTTATTTTAGAAACCGAACACAACCTTAATAAATTATTATCTTTCAACTTATCCATATTGGTAGAGTGTTCAGGTATAACTTTGTGAACAATATTGATATTTACTTTTTTGGGTATTTAGATTTTTCATATCTGTACGCATTTTTTATTGCAAGTTATTGATTAAGAAGTGGAGTATCATATTGGCCAGGCCTAATTATTTGGATTTCGGTAGATACAGAAATGACACTATTAATAATGGCTAGCCCCCCAAAGTTGCTACATTTAACAGGGTAGTATTAAATTATTTTAATTATTATTTTTATTTTAAATTAGCTATATGTTTACTTTATTGATAAAATTAACTATACATTTTTAGAGTACTATTCGATATAGTACAAAATTTGATTTCCACAGTTATTTCATACTAGTTGGTGAGTGATGAGGACACGAGAATCATATCATCCTCAATTTTATTAATCTTGCTATTCGTTCGTACAATATACAAAGACGATACCAATTTTATTTTATTTTATTTTGCTTTTTCTCGCTTTTATTTTTCTTAAGAGATGAGGCTATGAAATATATGAAACAAAACACGACAACGGGATAATATTTACGTGGTTCGATCACTAAGGACCTACGCTCACGTAACAATGATGTCACACAAAGACGATACACAAAATAGTCAAAAGAATAGACAGTACAAGAAACACAAGCTCGAAAGCATCTAAACTTCTTGATCACTCTTACCAACAAAAGATATTAGTATATATGTGAAAATTTGGAAATTCGAATAAATATGCAACACAAATATATTTATATTCTTTTTTAGTAAGGATAGAGATGTAGGATTTGCAAAAATAAAGAATTCAACGATGAATGAGAAGAACAAATTATCTTATTTCTCAATTAATTGACTCGATCTATGGAATTCATAATTTTCTAGAATTCCAACCCTATGCGGTTCGACTCTCTTGATATGACTCGGAAAAGAACCGACAAAGAAAACCCGAGAAGATTACATAATATACTACTACACTACTTATCGTCTAGCATATTCTCTAGTAGTTCCGCTTCGAAGAGAAATAAGTCCTCGTCGTTAGGCTCTACCTCCGATCCCTCGCCGGCGCCGGATGTGTTTCCGACTTGTTGATTTGGATCCGGAACACTAACATCAAAAGGGTCTCTAACCGCCGCATGATTCACAATTTGGGGCGGCTGGACCCACACACCGCTGCCATGCGATTCCGGAAGAAACATCTCAGTTGTCCGCAACTCCGGAAGCTTGCTAATCTCGGCCAACGGCGGCTGCACACCGGATTTCTTGTTGTTCGGTCTTGGTGATCTTGCCCGCGACGACATCGGCTGCGTTTGGTACGCCGCTTGACCTAATTAGATCATCGCTAAGGGAATATTCATGCATCGTCCAATGGCCGAAATCAGCCTCCAAGCCCGGGTGCTTGAAGGCCAGCATCTTGGATTGGCCGATGATTTGGCCGTTCTTGGAATCTTGGATCATCTCGGGGCCCGTTTGGCCGTGCCAAGTCCCGGTCCCTGCCCTTCGAGAAACCCTCTTCGAGTTGGAAACCCTCGAGAGAAATGTGAAGGCGTATATGGTGTACTTGATGGCGCCCTTCTCCTCCAACCTCGAGTGCCAACGCGACTCCACGTCATAGAAAACCACCCACGGATCCGACGATGGACCGTAGATCTCCTTCACGGGAATGCCATTCCATGTTGGATATTTTAGTGTAATTGGGTAAACTTGATTGATCAATATTATCATAATGATTTACTCTATCCGTCCCAAGATAAGTGACCTACGTCTTTTGGGCACGGGATTTAAGGAATGGTATTTAAATAAGTTAAAGTGGAGAGAGTAAAGTATGAGAGAGGGAAAAGTAGAGGAGAGAAGAGAGAATAAAGTAGGTGGAGAATAAAGTAAGAGAGATGACTTTTTGCTAAAAATGGAAATAGGTCACTTATAGTGGGACACCCCAAAAAGGAATACAAGTCACTTATCTTGGGACGGAGGGAGTATCATATAAGTATGGAAGTGCGGAGTGCATGCTTATTTAAATTCATTATGATGGACGGGGGTCCGGGAGCAGCGCCCCCGGGTAGCGGGGTCCAAGGGGCAGAGCCCAAATTTTTTATTTCAACGAAGTTGTTGTGTAAGAAATTCATCCGAAAATATTATTTCTGAAAGTCAAAGGACTAGTTTGCAATTTTGGAAACCTTTTGAAAATTAGTTATTTTCGGCTTTTCCCTCAACAGATGCACTGGTTCATCTACAGATGCACTGGTTCATCTTGTTAAATCTGGTTGATTCTTTTTGGTTCATAGATTCTCTCTAACATCAACATATAATAGTTCTGATTTTTCTGAATTGTATCCGATCAAATATTTTGGTAGAACCACCGAAATTGATTTGATCTGAAAGTGATATCATCACGACTTTCAGATTATCCGTTTTGTTCAATATTTTAAATCTCCCTAACATTCCACGGCACCTGTTGCTTCACCCATGGATAAAGGTAGAAATTGATCAAATCTTCGCCGCTCGGATTGAATTCAAATCCCTTAACTAACATGTCTTCTAATTCTCTCTATTTCTCTCAACTCTCTCGTGTGTTATGGATAAAAAATAGTTCCATGATGTCTACATATATGTAGGTAGTTTGCTTATTTACCGTATTAATGGGCCGATGCAGCTGGTCCTATACCCGAATAATTATTAAGTTGGCCCTCCTCAATCCTATAGAAGCCCAATATCAAGCCCAATTATCTTACACTATTCGGTATTCTATTACTCCCTCCGTCCACGAATAAGAGTCCTGTTTTTCCATTTTGGTCCGTTCACGAATAAGAGTCCCGGTTCATAATTACCATAAATGGTAAAGAGACCCCACATTCCACCACAACTCATTCCACTCACATATCATTTAAAACTAATATATACAAGTGGGACCCCTATTCCACTAACTTTCTTCCACTTACTATTCTTAACATTTTTTAAAATCCGCGCCATTTAGAAATGGGACTTTTAATCATGGACGGAGGGAGTATCTTCATTCTTATGGTTTATGCTATAAAATCGGAAGCTATTATTTTATTCAAGAAATAACCTACTACAGTACATTATATGAAATTATCGCTTGCACTATACAAGGTTTAACTTTGTAGTTTCACTAAAAGTTTATACTGAAAGTCTGCAAAAAACAAAATTTCAATTTTCTGTAAGTTCAAATAGCGCTTCACAATACAAATGAGTTTTTGTAACTAACATAAAAATAATACAATGCTGATATACCCAATTGGTGAAAATTCTATGTTATAGAACTAAGCTAAAATATACTCCATGTGAAAAGCCTGGGATCGGCCCACAACAAGGCCCACCCAATCGTTTCAATTTCTATTTCTTTGGGAAGGATAATATATTTCTTGAGAGAGCCAAATGCATGTAAAGTAATAACTTTTTGACAAAAGGTCTATTTTAATATTTTTTTTCTCTCCCTTTTCGTGGAAAAGCGGTAATTTTCGCACTAGATTATTCTAGACTAGCATGCAAGTAATCACAAATCTTCAAATTAGATTGGGTCTAATAATATAAAATTCAACAATTGCGCCACATTTTTCTTAATACTAATATTTATATAACCACTTGCATTTGAGTCTTTGACCACAGAAGCGGAAAAACATAGCATAAAAAGTTGCAACGATGATCAAAATCAGCGGCTTGCTATTGGTCTTCGACTTTTTACAATATCTAATAAAAAAGATGCATGCAATGACGCAATAAATAAATGCATTTATTGTAGCTTTTTTTTTCTGAAACATGATATCTCAAATATAGACAGACACAAAATTTTCGTTCATGTGCAATAGATCCAAAATTCCTGGAACCTGAGATCAAATACTGCTACTTTCATCCATAATTATAAGAAGAAATCGTTGAACACAAATTTCAAGAAATCGTCTACAATTATTTATATTGTGATTGGAAATATTATACTCAATTCAAATTATTGATTTTGAATATGAAAATTTTTTATTTAATAGTAGTATGGAGTAGTATTACTTTCAAATACTTTATTTATTTATATATTTATATTTAATAAAATATTGATACAAATCAATTTTGTTATATATTTCAAACATAGAATATATACTAAAAGTTAAAAAATATCTGATATTTTTGGAAATTTTCAGATATTCGAAATCGTAAGTTCAGTTTGAATTTAGGTTTACAATTTTTTTCAGAAATTTCAAATTGGTTCGAATTTATATTCTCAAGTTTAGTAGCAGTATTTATTTTAGAATGTTAATACGCAAAACGAGTCTGATTTAAATATACGGAAATCGAACACATTAAATTGTTAAATATTATGTATCCTATTAAAATTAGTTTATGTTAAAATTAGGTTTTTCGGCGGCCTCATATTTTTATCGATGTCTGGAGTTAAAGTATATTCTTTCATGTTTCATTCGCTTTTTTTAATTAAATTTACGAACCAGATGTTATAAATACGAATAATATGATGTGATGCCATAGATTAAGACTCGTACCTAATATCTATGGTTCAAGTGGTCCGTTGTTGGTTTTGTCACATTAATATTGATCACTCGATCATTGAATCGCTCCAATTTATTGGATTGTCTACTTTCAGGCATATTCGCAAGCCATATAAAGAATATTACCACCTCGATGATATTATTCCAATCGTATTCTATTTACTAAATTTTGAAATATAAACTTTATAAAATTTATTTGTTTATAGATAAATGAACTATACATATTTTGATTTTATATATTTTATTTTTTTTTGTCAAAATGTACATTGTTTTTTTTTTTCAATGCGTCTAAATTTGAAAGAATAATAACTCAAATATAGTAAGTCTCCATCCCTAATAAGTTGTCACTATTTAACCCTACATAGACTTTAAGAAATGTAATAGAAAATAAATTGAAAAAGTTAATGCCATGTGGTCCTACTTTTATATTAATAGTTTTATAATAAAATGACAATGTCAATGAGTTAGTGAAATATGAAGTTCACTATCAAAAAATGCTAAGAATGAAAGGTATCAAAATTTAATTAGAGACTAACGAAAAAGGATATAATTGACAAATTGTCAAGAACAAAGGGAGTAGTAGTATTTTATATGTATTATAATACTCCATCCGTCCCGCAATAAAAGTCCTATTTGGTTATGACACGAGATCTAAGAAATCTAAAGAAAAGTGGGTTTGATAAGTTAGTGGATTATGAGTCTCACTTATATATATTTGTTTTATATATAACAAAATGTGAGTAGAATAAGTTGGTGGGATGTGATGGCTACTTTTAATTTCTGATGAAAGTGAAATAGGACTTTTATCGTGGTACGGAGGGAGTAATATTTGTACGTATTGTGGGGCAGGAAAATTTTCATATGTTGATCTCCCATTAAGATTAAGGTGCGATTTCCGTCCGAACAAACCATTTTTAAATGTTTAGTCATCTAAACAAAATCCAAATGTTTAATTATCCAGAGAGGATTTATTATGTTGGCAGGACTGGATGCACCGACTTGGAAGGTAGAATGTCATATTCACAATTTCGTGTGTATCTTTTCTATCCACAAATTCCTCCGATTGTGACATTCTAAAAATCCTACTGTTGGCTAGCTAGGTTGAGTTAGAACAGTTGTCCCATTATCTCTTTTGTAAATCATAATACAATATTTATCATCAAATTGAATTTTAATAGTACAAATATAATGATTCAAGGTGGATTGATATCTATCGTTAATTGTATGATTGAAGCTTCAAAAACTATAGCCTTACTTATTAAATAATAATATTCAATCCAAATTCAAGTGACAGTTAGTAATAATAAATATAACCCCAAAAATAGATTGATGACTGGGGTGGAACAGTAATGGTTTAGCACATTCGAGAAAAATCCATCGGTATGATCTCTTTACAACAGACAATTGTTGAGATTAATTAATCCATGTATTTATTGAATGATACTCAAATGCAAAATTATTTGATTGTGTCCCCACTGAATATAATGCTGATGTGTGTTCAACACATACCGCACGAATTTGTCCTTTAATGTTTTGATTTAGATTTAGAATTTTCAAGTACATTACGGACACTTTGATCACAACTGGATATTAGTTCTCCTCCCCTTGAAAAGTACTCCGAGCTATTTTCTTTTTAGTTCGTTCGAAAAGTATAAATTTTCTAATTTTGGAAATATCTTACTCTATAATGAAAGGAGATCCATTATTATTAAAAATATTTTAAAAACTTTATATTTCTATCTTTCTCATACCTTTTCAATTATACATTAAAATTGCAAAATTGCAAAACGAAGGGAATACTTTTTTGGATTAATTGCAAAATTGATCCGTAAAAGTGGACTTAACTTGTACAGTTACTTATAACAAGTGTTAGTTTCCACAATCATGCATAAACTTTTTAAGTAATCAACACCTTAACTGATAATGTGAAAAATCAGGGAGAGTTAAAATGTTTCTCTTTCAACTAATTGATCTGTAATGAGTTCGACTCATGTAAATTAAGCATTAGTTGGATCCCCAAATTTTTATTATAAGTACTTTTTATTAAAAATTGAACTAAACACCGAACCTCAGCGATCCATTTTTCTAATCTAATGGATAAAATAAATCAAGCAAGTTATATAATTCATTTTTAGATCGTTATACTTAATTTTATACGAACTTTATTATTTGATTGTTTTACTTCATTGCAGAAGACTGAACTAAAATAATGAATATGTGTTGTCTAATAATGAACTGCTATATTTTAGTTCGATTGTTCGACATTAAGAATTAGTTCTGCCTATATCATTACCTTGTTTTATAGTACTACATATCCTTATTAAGAATTAGTTCGGCCTATATCATTACCCTGTGTTATAGTACTACTATATATCCTTTTGTTTCCTACACCTAAGCTAAACTTAGCTCATTCTCTTATTTGTGTGGAATATATAGAGATTAAAGAGATAGAGAGCTAACAATTTGAGAAACAGAGAGAGAGAGAGTCGGACAAAAATGCTTAGAGAAAGGGAAGAGAGGTGACATTTTCCTTTTCGAGCTCTTTGCATCCTTAAACTCAAAATTTTGGATCTACCACCGAAGAGGGTAGAGAAAAAATACAATCAATTTTCTTCAAATATATTCATGAACAATATAGGAATACATTTCTAGAATATAACGTAAGTCATTAATGTCAAACATTTCGAGCTAAGAACAATTTAATACACGCATTAAATTGGTCATTTAAAGTAAAGTTAGCCACTTACATTCAAATCCATCCATTAATTAGATTTAAATCTCATTCAACACTTCATAAAATTGGTTAAACGCCATTCGCCATTCTTTTTTTGCCAAATCGGATTTGACTCCTATAAAAGTATCAATCTAATCCGACGGTAATCTATCATTACAGAGATATATAAACACCTGTCTTTCTAGGACGTCCTTTTAATTAAATAAACAAACGAGTTTAGAGAAAAAGAATTCTCAATAAAACTATTATTATACGTAATAAAATGGATGGCACGAGCCTTCCCCTATGAAACTATATTTTGTATGCAAATCCTGCTCCATAAATCTATATGTCACGTTTTTAAAAAAAAATTAAAAAGTAAAGAGTAAAACTATATGTCACGTTAGTATTTTGTTAATGTAATTCACAAGTATTTAAACGAGTTGGGAAGCTTGACTTGACCCTAACATCTTCCCACTAAAAATCTCCAAATCTCTAGGGCCCCACATCCACCACTTCAACAAATGCTCATACATACCACATACCCATATAGAAGATCTACATTTTATAAATAATCCCTCCTATTATTAAAAATAATTTTATTGATAAAGTATGACAAATAAAGAAATAAAAAATATAAGTAGAGAAATAAATGAAATTGTGGATAAAATAATAATAAAAATGATAAAATGTTAGTGACATTTTAAGTTTAGTACTCCCTAAATTTTGGTTGATTGAGAAAATATTGGAGTACATTTGATATTCTCTTCCGTTTATTTAAAGTGAAACTTTTCTTTTCATTATAAATTTTATGAAGTGTTGTTTAGTATGTTAAATTATAAAAATAAAGTAGTGTTCCATAAAACAGAATAAAATAGAAATTATGACATTTTCATTATTTAATTAAATATTTATAATTTTAGAAATATACTGTGTTTCTTTAAGTTCCAAAAAAAGCTTACATTTTAAATGGGACGAGGCTAAATTTAAATAAGTCTACTTATAACAAGTTTAAAGTCTTTTGTTTGTGATCCTTGATATATTCTCATGTATCCCTAATTTTTCATAAAACAATATAATTTTGAAGTTAAACATTCAACGTCTTGGTTTTTCTCTTGTATCCCTCGAAAATTATTAAAACAATTATTTTTTAAGTTAGTTATTTTAAAGCTTTAACAATTTCTCAAATTCTTTACTCCCGTAGTATTTTAACTTTGTGATAGATGTCAGTTTTTCGCATTAGGGGTTTAGGGTTAAGGCATTAGCACGGACTAGCCATAGACTAGCGGGAAGGGAGTGGCGGATATCCGCTATTGCATTAGGTTAACACGACGGATGTCCGGAAGATGGACGAGCGGTCATCCACGGACAATAGCCGTTAGCAGGTCGCTGGCCACGTATTGCGCGGCAAGCGATAGTCGAACCGATTTTTTTAAAATTTTAATTTTTTTTATTTATACTATATATTTACAACTCATTGCACTTCATTTTTTTTAATATTTGATTAAAACAAATAATTAAAATGAATTAATCGTATTTGTCAATTTATTTGCTAGGCTAGGATGTTGGCTAGCCTATTGTTGAAGTGTGGGAAGTCTTTGATAATGTGGCAGCCTGTGAGAAGTCTTTGATGATGTGGCACCTGGCCAACTATAGAGGTATTTTAAACTTGTGCTAGATGTAGTTTTTGTAGTATTAATGCAAAGAAGCTTGTTAAATGATGGCCCTTCAATCTTGTGCTCCCTCGCCGTTAAGAAAGAGGTTCACCTATTATTTAATAAATTTATGCTGATGTTTATTAAATAAAGTAATAATTTACTTGGATTTGTTCTTTAGGGATAATGTATTTTTGTGTCGTGTTCTTTTGCTTGGTTTACATCGGAAGACTAACGAAATCATGTATTGTGACGACAAAATGATTTTATTCTTCTATAGTAGTACTTTTTTAATATTCAGTCATGAAAATAATTCAATAAATATCAGTGCGTAATCTTACGTCTAGAAAAAAATGGTATTCAAGTCATTCTACAATAAAATGATTTTACAAAATTTGACTTCTTTGGATACTTGTTGTGGAACAATTTAATGAATCTTTGCTATCAAAATTTGTATTTACCACACACAAACCACAGTACCACACCTCATTATAGAGCGCAATTACTTTGACTAAATAGATTAAAATAATATTTACACTTATTGATTAATCTTCCCTTCAACGACTTCCTTATAATGTGAATATGTGGTGTATAATATATCCCATCGTATTTATTTTAAATAAATAGAAATACAGATAGCAATATACGGTGTAATATAAGTATAGAAAAATACCGCAAGTAAAGTTGAATAATTTAATTTCCCAAAAAAATATAGTCTCCTTTTCCCAGCTGTAAACAGAGACGTAGGGTGTCTATATATACAAGATTCCATTGTATATTCCACAGCCACATCTTTCAGCTACCTCTCTCTCCAACTACTACTGCAACATTTATCCGTACAGTCAATCCTTCGTCTTCCATTCCATCTACCTCATCCATCTCCTATTTATCTCTCCTGCAGATCCGATCATTGTATGGCATTGAGATCTCTATCCGCAGAGGTGTCGGACTTGTGCATAGGGAAGCCGGAGCTCAAGTGGATCGCCGCCACCGCCTCCATCGCAGAAGCATTGGCGGCGCTCAAAGCGTCCGGTGAGATATACATTAGCGTCTGGATATGTAGTCAGAACGCCGCCTGCGCCTGCGTCGGAAAATTCAGCGCCGCAGATGTGATCCTCTTCCTCTGCCGGGAGGAGAATCTGGCGGATCCGTTCAAAGCTCTTCAGACTCCTGTTTGTGACATTTTGCCCAAAGGAATCCCCATCGTCAGGCGCGTCGCACCTAATTCCAGGTTCGTTTCACTTTTTTTTGTTTTTTATTGAGCGAATTTGCGATTGGATTGCATGATTGAATTGTTGTATGATTTGCGATTGAATTGCATGATTGAATCTGTTACTGTTTAATTGGGGGAATTGTGTGGCTCAATTCAGCATCTGTGTGTGATTAAGAATTTTCCAATTTTAACGGCTTTAATAATTATACTTTTCCGGGGGAATCAATTGCGACAGCTACCGCTTCTTAATTTTCTCTCTCTAATATTATCCAACCTCCCCCATTTGATTTCTGATTCATCAAAAACGAAGGAAAAGAGAAAGTTAGGCTGATCCAGCTTATAAATCAAATTTTGTTGTTAATTGCATCAAAAAAAAAAAAAAAATTCGGAAGAAAGGAGAAAATTCGGATGAGTCCTAGATCCACTCTGTTTTTAATTTGAAGTAAATCAAATTTGATCAATATACCTTAATTATAGATGATTAAATTCTAATTTAGAATTAATAAACGAAATTGGCGAGTCCTAATTGGTATAGCTCTGCAGTGACTCATGTTCAGAGTCTGCATGCTATTAGTGAACCATATTTGGCATTTGCAGTTACTTGAGTGTTTCAATCACTAAATCCACTCTGTTTTGCATTAGTCTCAACTTTGCTGCATTTTCTAATCTGCAGCCTGCTGGAAGCCATGGATTACATGCTAGATGGCACCCAAAATCTGGTGGTTCCGATTCAAAACCAGCGCTTCAACTATGCAAGAAAGAGGTTGGAAAACCGGCAACAGCTCTCTTCCAGCTGCCACGAACAACACGAATGCTGTTGGCTAACGCAAGAAGATGTGCTACGCTTCATTCTCAACTCCGTAGGCTCCTTCTCTCCAGTCACCACTTACAACCTTGAGTCGCTAAACATCATCGATCGCGACATCATGACCATCACCCACAACAAGCCTGCATCCTCAGCATTGGGCTATTTCCACCGCGCTATCACCGAGCAGAAATCCGTTGCAGTTGTCGATGAAGAGAACAGGTTGATGGGGGAGATCTCCCCCCAAACTCTAGCCTACTGCGACGAAACTGCTGCTTCCGCAATCATGGTCCTCTCAGCCATGGATCTCATGGCTTATGTCGACTGTGGCAGCCCACCACCGGAGGACCTGGTGCAGCTGGTGAAGACGAGGCTGGAGGAGAGAAATTTAGGTGGCATGGTGGATATGATGGATGAGTCGATCCACCCCTCGTTGCTGTATTGCTCCTCCTCCTCGAGCTTATCCTCAGACGAAGACTTTGTATCTGGTATGAGTAAAGGTTGGAGTAGAGGTTCAAGTCGACACTATGCAGCCGGTAGGTGTGAGCCGCTCGTCTGCAGCCCAAGGAGTTCCTTGCTGGCTGTGATGATGCAGGCCCTGGCGTATCGTGTTAGTTGTGTTTGGGTTGTTGAAGAAGATCATACCTTAGTTGGGACTGTCACGTTAGCCGGAATTTTGAGTGTTTTTCTCAGCGTTGCTGATGGAATGCATAGTAAACCGTAGACGGATGACTCTATTTAATCTAGCAATCAGAGAACTTTCAAATTTTCAGCCTGTCCTTATTTACAATTTTATGTAGATGGGATTCAATATCATTGTAGTTCAAGTGTAACCTATTTCAATTGTTGCTAGCCTTTTTCATTTAAACAAAATATAAACTTTTTCGTTGTATTATCAATTTTCAGTATTTCCACATTTATATCGACTTATGAGTGAAAATGATAATCTATTTGAACCAATGATTTGGATATTTAATAAGTAGTATTTATAATGGAAAGAGACAACTTTCAAATTTTCAGCCTGTCATAAGAGATGTCATGTCAGTATGTTACACCTTTTTTTTTCTTTTAATTTGTCCTACAAAAGATGTCATCTTTACTTTTTTAGAAAAAGTTTTCTATCACATTAATATAAATATATTATTTTCTTTTTCCACTTAACACACAAAACAACACATAAATCCCATATCAATCCCCTAGTGTGACATCTACTATGTGACGAGGGAGTACAAAAGAGAAAGGAAAAAAAAGATTCCTTGGGAAACAGAAACAGACACGGCCTATGAGAATTGAGAAGACTATACAACAAATGAACAAATATTGAGAAATCACAGTATTCACCTAAATGTGAATCAACAAATATGGAGAAATCACGGTGTTCACCAACAAATATTGAGAAATCACAATATTCACCGAAATGTGAATTACAATGGGTTACCAGAAAACTCGAAAGAGGGTCCTCTTATGCTAAATGTGGAGTTCAAAAATATAGAAAAATCTGAATTACATAATGTGGTCCACTAAAATTATTTTGTTGGTATTTGATGAAAGCAACGCATAACAGAAGGAGGAGCACGGAGTTTGCACAAAAATGATATGAGCGGACCATATTCATTGCCCTCATATTTCAATGTCCATACCTTCATGTTCAAGGATACTTAAATACGAATAGTCCAACGACGACAGGGCTTGTCGTAGTCGGGGATGTGCAGAGTAATATTAAAGGAACATGTAAAAATTGTGTTAGTTTTTACTAGTTGATGAAGTGGGTTTTAGGTTGCTCTCTAAAATAGCAACATGTGCAGGATAATATGAAGACACTTCAAATCAAAAGGGAATTAGCAAGCAAACTTGGTGTAAGGCAGTGTATAGTACTCACCATTAGGGGCATAAACATTGCTTTTGGACATAATCTCAACATTTTTATCGAAGCTAAATAGACTGTGTACAGTGTCCTATTTAAAGTGTAACTGCAAAGTAAAACAGATTGAGTATCTCTTTAAGTAAGTTGTACTTCAAAAATTATTACTAGCATTTTGAAAATGGAAGTGAGAATTAAGCAATCATTTTATGAATTCTATCTTCTATTTGTATACTCCCGTCGTCCCAGTTTAAGTGTGAGATTTAATTATGACACGGGTTTTAAGAAATTGGTAGAGTGTATAATAAATGAAGTGAGATAGTGGTTGTTGGAGTGTGTAATAATTGAAGTGAGGTAGTGGAAAGTGAGACCCTATTAATTTTTTGTATGTTTAAGATTTTGTTTTGTTTTATTTTTATGAAAGTAATGGTATTTGAGTGTAAATTTCATCAATAATGGGGTTAAATTTTTTATCCAAATATGATAAATTCTAAATAGGACTCTTAAACTGGGACAAACGGAAATGACAAAATAGGACTCTTAAACTGGGACGAAGGGAGTATTTTGGT
This sequence comes from Salvia hispanica, assembly GCF_029641045.1. Taxonomy (NCBI): domain Eukaryota; kingdom Viridiplantae; phylum Streptophyta; class Magnoliopsida; order Lamiales; family Lamiaceae; genus Salvia; species Salvia hispanica. The sequence continues at coordinate 3,380,114 of NC_142696.1, forward strand.
CCGAGTCGTCCGAACCTTTTGTTTTCTAAGGTTTCATATGAAATCGAACAAAAAAAATTAGATTGGAGATATCATCATATTATTAAAATATATATGAAAAAATCATCATATTATTAAAATAAACAATAGGAAATTAAAGAACCGGGCTTGAGAATAGAATTTCCTCTTCCCCAAAAGTAGTGTAGCTATTTGAATTGGGCCCTCTTAACTTTTTTTTTTTACAGTAGGCCCTCTTAACTTTAATCCCAACATATTCGCACAACACAATTCACAATCTATACGATTTTTTTTTCGTTTGATGAGTGCGGCATTTAAATGTGATTATACATTTAGCAAACAAAATTAGGAATTTCAACATGTCTTATTTATGAAATAAATGTTTCTAAAAGAATGGCCCAGTAAGTTTTCTACTTTATGTTTATGCATAGTATACACCTAACTCTTATTTTACATTAAATTAATACTTAAAATATAATCATGATAGATACGATAATGCATTATACATTTACTCTTCACGTCAGCGTCCTCCCATATATTGCTGATAGGAGCATCTCCAACAGCAATAGGCTAGCCATATCTCCAATAGCAATAGGCTAGCCATATTTCTCTCCATGTCACGTCATTAGCACTAAAAATCTACCTGTCACATCATTATTTTACTCAAATAGGCTAGCCTTAGGCTAACCATAGGCTAGCCGCAATAAAAATAATTAAAAAATAATTACATTTACGGAATAAAATTTATGATTAAATTACGGAATTAAATTTACGAGACATATACGGGAAAATTCATTCATTTCATTAAAAAAAAGGTAAATAGATAAAAAAAATACATGATTTTTTTAAAAAAAAAAACGGGCTTCCACACACGAGCCCCGCCGCTCTCTACTCCTCGTCCTCGCCGCCGCCGTCCTCGTCGCCGCCACCCGGGGTATCTGAGCCCCCCACCAGTGCCCTTGTGGCATCCAAATCCACCTGCATGTTCTCGAGCATCGATTGAAGGAACCTCTTCTCCGTGGGGTCAGTTGCGACCCTCCACTCTTGGAAGACCTTGTACATTAGTTCCTCCGTTTTTTACGCGAGAATAAGGTGTACGCGCGTGGGGGGGGGGGTGCCGAGATGACCTCCTAGGGCGATAGGAGGGATCCTCCCCTCGCTGCCCGTTGCGCCCGCTCTTGGCCAACCGGGCGAGGGCGACGAGTAAAGGATGGAGGGGACGGAAACTACTCAGCATCCGGGGGAGGTCGTGGGATCCGCCGTTGCTGCCGCTGTAATCGCCGGAGTAGTTCAGCCTCTGCATCTTCGGCCACCCAACGTCGCACCCCACCCGGAACTTCTCGGAGTCTTTCAGCACCACATAGCATTCCCAGAAGGTGAACTCCTTATAAATCTTAAGGGGAACTGACTCTCCGCTATCCTCCGGGCGTCCTCCTCATTCTGCCCACTAGTCAGCTGGCGGAGGGCGTTGGCGTACAACCCCGAAAATCGGCCGACCGCGACCCTGATGCGTTCCCACCCCTTCCGGCACTCCTCCTTGTTGTAGTCCTTTCCGTGCGGGCAGTACCTCCTGTAGGCTGCTCTAATCTTAGCCCACATGTTGACGACCCGATGGTTGTTCCCAACCAGCGGATCGTCGCAAACCGACAACCACGTCTTGGCCATGCCGACGTACTCATCATCTGTCCACTTCCTCCGCGTGGGGGTGTCGTGAACAGCGGGCTGCGACGACTCGCCGACCACCTTGCCTTTCCCCTTGGTCTTCTTCTTCTTCGGCGCGGCCCGACTCGCTGGAACGGGAGTGTCCGGATCCCCGAGATCGATCCCCATCTCATGCAATGACAAAAGGTCATCGCCAGTGAACTGCGTCTCCACTTGGGTCGACGTGTGAGACGAAGCCGTCAAAAAATCAAGAGAGGGACGATAGACCGTGTCCCCCCTCCCCCGGTGACCCCTGCATCTCGGGATGCATACCGGGCTGCATCCCGGCCTGCCATACCGGCATCATCCCCATTATCTGCTGCATCATCTGCTGCTGCATCTGCTAACTCCCCACCCCGGCGTTGCTTGCCCGCCGCTGGCCTACCCCCCGCCCGGCATCCCCCACGATATCCCCCGCTGCGCTCCCGCCATCATCCCCATCAACTATTGCCAAGGGACGTTAAACCCTGGGCCCATTTGGCCCCATCCAGATCCCACGGGTACCGTGGAAGTCTGAGATCCGCTCGTCGCCGGACTGGACTCGTTGTTGTGGTCTATCGCTCAATGTTGCTCTTGTACAAAAATTTAGAGAGAGAGAAAACTCGTTAAAACAAGTGGTGCAAATGAAAATGAAACTAAAATCACGTATGTATAGGTTTTCAAAAAAATTTTAAAAAAAATGAAAATTGGGCGCTGGCCGATCGGCACGCCACAATGGCGGCCAACGCATCGGCCAACGCCCTCAAATCGGCTAGGCCACGCCAATTTTTTCGCCGATTCGTGGCTGGCCGTTTCCAATAGTTCGGCTAGCCGACCGTCTAGCGACGCGAATCGGCTAGCCGGTGGGCTAGCCGCTATTGGAGATGCTCTAATACTGTATTTATTTTCTAAGATTAAATACTACTGTATGAAATAAATTTGGCGGCGAACACAGCTGTGCAACGGCTGCAATAAAGTAAAAACCATAAAAATTAAAGAGAAGATAAGATGTATGCAACAAAAGTTGCTTGTATCTATAAATTTGAATATGCACCTAAGGGGTCATGATCAAATGCTAACTAATTACTAATCCCAAAATAAGACTTAATCGTATCCCTCCATCATTCTAATCTAAGGGCTAGATTAGCTTAGATTTGATCTTTTATTTCTACTTTAATTATTTAAATTAATCTAAAAAGGGTATTTTAGTACATCAAAGTTACTGTACATGAATATACTCCAAATCTCACTCATATTTTCTTTCCTAAAATTTCTCTTTTCTTATATTCTATATGCCAGATTCGATCATATCTTCAAAATTCACTCTTTAAATCATGAATATTTTGTTTCCAAAATCATATTCTTCGAATCACGCAGCATTAATATTGAGGAATTGATTCGCGCTGTTCGATTTTTGTCGATCTCATCAGCTTATCGCATTTTTCATCTTTTCCAAGCTATTTTGATGTTGTCTTTGTTCGATAATGGCAGGTATGTATCAATAATTGTGTTGTTTATGTTTTAATTTTGAATCGATCAATATGCATCTTCTCAAATTTTGTACTTGAAGTTTCTGATTCATTTGATGTTTTGTATATTTGTCAGTAACTTTTTTATTTTTTTATGATGAATTGATTGTATTTGTAATGTTCATGTTTCTGATGTGTGTTTATGTTTTCATCAGTTTTTTTTTGTTAGGTTTTATGCGTTTTAGCACAATTTGTTTTATACATTGTCAATTTTGTTTTCTTCTGTTTTAACCTGTACGTCTTATAGTATGTGTTAAGTGTTGAAAATTGCAATGTAATTTAATGATGTTATGTTTTTACTATGTTTAAATATGATTCAATATTTTAGTAGAATCTGATTCAATGACTGAAATGTTGTTTATTACCTTTGTAACATGTTTGGTTGAAGTTATAACCTGATTGTATAACAGAAATGTTTTTTAGTTGAATCTGAGTGTTTTTTATTGATTTTTGTAACCTGATTTTGTTGGTTCTTTGAGCTCAACTTTTCAGAGTCAGGTATTATAATTTATAGTTTTTGCTTATTGAGTTGATATTTTTCTTTTCTTTATATGACTGGTGATATTATTGGTGTACTATGTTGATATTATGCTTATACAATGCTGATATTATTTTGTTTTATTGTCTATAGATTTCTTTTTCGATGACAAGTGTAATGCCATCAACAAACTGCACAACAATATACAAATTAGTACAAAGAGCTATGGACGACATTGAGGATGTTGGAAATCAGCTTTTTGGTGATGGTTCTTCTACGATGTCTATGTTGGAGAAAAAGAAAAGGTTCGAGGAATTGTATGGAGTTGTGAGGCCTGATGTTATACACATTCATCCGCCAAATGTGGTGAAGTGTAAAGGATTTGGATCCAGATCCAGGTTGCTTTCTAAGATGGAGGCGGCGAAGAAGGCGACAATTAAACCTCCTAGACGATGTTGAAAATGCAATAAAATGGTTAATCATGATTCAAGGACATGCGGCAAAGAGAAGAGTAAAAAACATAAATAAATTAGTTGTTCCTATCACTGTGATTTCTGTTTATTGGCATACATAATTGCTTGTTTTGGATATTCCATAGCATTCTTGATTCCATGTTGGTATGAAAGAATAATAATCTCAAACTTATGTTTTGAATGTTATCTCATGTTATTTTTCATATACTATTGAGTTTGTTCAAAACATTTCGTGTTGCTTACATTTTCAATTATCTGTAAACGAATGAACATCAATACAACTATATAAATTCTCAACAGAACTATCTGGAATTCTCAACAAATTGTGTATAAATTCTCAACATAACTATTTGGAATTCACAATAAATGGTGTATAAATTCTCAACATACATATTTGCAATTCTCAATAAATCGTTTATAATTTCTCAACATAACTATTTGGAATTCTCAATAAATCGTCTATAATTTCTCAACATAACTATTTGGAATTCTCACTACTATTAAGTTTGTGTTCAAAACATTTCGTGTTGCTTACATTTTCAATTATCTGTAAACGAATGAACATCAATACAACTTTATAGATTCTCAACAGAACCCTAAACTATCTGGAATTCTCAACAAATGGTGTATAAATTCTCAACATAACTATTTGGAATTCTCAATAAATGGTGTATAAATTCTCAACATACATATTTGCAATTCTCAATAAATCGTTTATAATTTCTCAACATAACTATTTAGAATTCTCAATAAATCGTCTATAATTTCTGAACATAACTATTTGGAATTCTCAATACTATTAAGTTTGTTCAAAACATTTCGTGTTGCTTACATTTTCAATTATCTGTAAACGAATGAACATCAATACAACTTTATAAATTCTCAACAGAACTATCTAGAATTCTTAACAAATGGTGTATAAATTCTCAACATAACTATTTGAAATTCTCAATAAATGGTGTATAAATTCTCAACATACATATTTGGAATTATCAATAAATCGTGTATAAGTTCTCAATATAACTATTTGGAATTCTCAATAAATCGTTTATAATTTCTCAACATAACTATTTGGAATTCTCAATAATTGGCCTATACACATTCTCAATATAGCTGTGAATAACAAAATAATATCAACACAAGATTGAAACAATACCAAATCATGTACTTCTTAATATTTTATAGATGAGTTCCGATATTTCTTAATATTGACAAAAGGTACACACACGTAACATGTCCTAAATGATATAGGTAATGCCATTAGTATTTCTACTTACAAAATATTCAATGGAGGCATAGTCACAAAAGATGTTTAGCTAACATATAATCCTCCAAATCTCCTACTGTTTTTCCCAAGTTACAATAACTGCTTTCACATCAATTTTGCAGCAGCCTTTTGCTTATCAATTAAACGTTCCAAAATATTGACAAAGTATTTGGTTGCCTCTTTATGTTCAATGTTTTTGTCTCCTCCTCGTCTTTATCCTTCTCCGGCTTTTCTATCTTCGACTTTTGTTTTCCTGCTTTTCCTCTTTTTTCCTGTCTTCTCTTCGCCTTCTGCATTTTCGGTTTCTTGTGAAGAATCGTCAGCAACTCCATTTTCCTTGTGTGTTTCTTCATTTTCTGTTTCTGTTCCCTTTTCCAAATAATCTCCTTCAGCTTCCTTTCCCTTCTTTTTTATCAACTTATAATTTGACAAACTAATATCAACATAAAGTTCAAGCTTTCTGAAATTGAAGATTCATCTTTCTCATAATAGTTGAATAGAAATCAATCCAACAAAAGTCAACATAGAAATTTAAGATTCATCTTCCTTATAAGCTTGTTAATAGTTAAAGATTCCATTTTCGTAGTTTAACAAACTTAACAACAAAACAAGTATTGAAGCCTTATCAAAAACTGAACCCTAATTCTTTGTTGAGATTAGAAATCATAAACTATAACCCTAATTCTTCTGCAGAATCGCTTCCAATTGAATTCCTTGAACTCATATCGAAGTCGTTTGCTGCATAATTAATATATTACTTTCGTTTTTGTTGAGATTTTATCAAGTTCAAAACAAATTTCGAAGATTAAAATTAAAACATACAGTCAATACCGTCGATTTTTCCAAATCTCTAAATCTGCCCTGCGTCGAACTTTTCGCCGGAGAAGATGGAGTGGTTTGGAGCTTTTTCGTTGGAGAAGATGGAGAAATTTGCATCATTTTCGAAGTAGGAGATGGACAGAAATGAATTGTTTGTTTTGATCGGCAAGAGAAAATTTGCTGTGGTGGGTGAAGAAGTGTGAATGCGGTGAGAACCAAAATTAAATCCCACGCAGTTTAACGTGAATTGACCATTGTACCCTTTTGTTGAAATCTTTGTTTCTATTTGTTGATAATTTTTATATTGAATCTCAGCCTTTCATCTCAAGATCTAAGGGTTTAGATTTAGCCTCATTTTGGGATTATAATGCTGAAAGCATTGGAAGAGGACCCCCCTATATATACATATAAGCAACAGTTTATTACCTAATCTCATTAATTGTTTGGAGACTTTCACGCATTTTTACTCAATTAACTGCGGAAGAGTTAAAATTTTCAAAATATTTATTTAGTACTACATAAAAATAACTAGATCATGAAATACTACCCAGTTCTAGTATAGTAGTATGTGAACAGGACCCAAATCAAAATGCATTCATATCCTGGAATACAAAATCACATGAATTCTTACTAAAATGGGTCAAAATCGGGAGTAGATACACTAATTATTGAGTCAATTTCTATGGCAGGCTATACCAATTATTTTCCTTAAAAAATACTCTCTTTTCTATAATCCAAAGAATTATCCAGTAGTTTTCATATGTTGATTTAAGAAAGATCTCAAAATTGGTGTTCAGTTGAGGATATAAGTTAAAACTGTTAAAAATAGTTGAAAGTGTGTAGTGAATTGTGAGATCCATAAATAGTAAAGGAAAAAGAAAGAGAAAAAGGTTTCCATAAATAGATATGAACTTTTCTATGAGACAGACGGAAAAAGGAAATGTGGCCTATTTCTGTGGGAGGGAGGGAGTATAAAGGAATTAGCAACGACGACCAACCTCCTTTGGAGAAAAAGTACATGGATTATATTCATCATTAGATGCCATAGCATGTGAATTTGAATTTCCATTTTCAGTTATGAATGAAATGTTAAAAAATTTCAGTTAAATTCAGCTTCTTAATTATTCCACATTTTAGTTACTGGTGACAATAAATATTACTATTACATAGGTAGGATACGAGTAATGAAATGAATTAAGTGAGGGATATGACATCTATAAAAGCAAGATGTTGTAACTAGGGTTATTATACATATTATCTTAGAAACATGAGTCCTCAAAACTCAGTCACGATGATGGTGATTATGATAAGTAGTTTCGTTGTAATGAGTGATTTGACAACAGTGGATGTGAAAGAGTGCTACAAGAATTGGCCCGATGATTGTAAATTTGGGCTGTTGGAAGCGATATGCAACGATGGGAGATGGGGTGTTTGTTGTTCTTACATCATTCAGAAGAAGATTAGTGAGGATTGCTACTTAGGAATTGCTAATGACTTAATAAACAATTACCCTTGCCCAAACCCAGATGAGACTCGTAGTGTCGCTTTAAATATGTATGCCACTTGTATGGGCTAATACTCCTATAACTTATTGCCAACGTCATTTAATAATTGTATTTTATGGATACAAATTGGTGATCAAATTATATATTAATTACTCAAAACCTATGTTCTAGTACTATGTTTTATTTATTGGCAAAAGGTAGAATACATAACCAAAGATTATCATACATTAATCTACCGTAAATGTTATGTATATAAATCATAATATTGATTCAACAACTGCTAAAACAGCCATACATAGTGTTGGTCGGAGCAGCTCGTTTGCATTCAAGGGACGAAGCTCAGCCTTTAATCAGCCAAATTGTGTGTTACCAATTCAAGAACAAAAATTAAGAGAGATAATGGATTGTTGAGTGTTTAAAAGTAGGAGAGACACAAAAAGAGAAAAGGTTGTTGGGTGTTTAAAAGTAGGAAAGAGATTTAAGAAAAATTGTGAAGACATTTCTCTTCTTCTGACGATTTAAGAAAAATTGTGTTAAGTGAGTTAGTTAGAAAAAGTAACGTACTTAAGAAATAAAAAAGATAGAGAGATGAAGAGATAATAAAGTAAGAGAGAGTAAAGTAAATAAGAAAAATTATATTGACTTTAAAAGATATAAGAAAATGACTCATGAAACATATCAAAATAGAACTATTTGTATAGACCAATTACAATGCTCCAAAGAATTTGATTTACATTACCACTTCATGTCTCGTTCGAGAGTATACGCCAATGAGATTTACATTACTACTATGGTTAAGTCACTAAGTCATTTTATAGACCAAAATAAATAAGTGTATTTTATGAATGTATAATGAAAATAAATTTATCATAAGGATATTTATCAAGCCTCGGTTTTAATACATTGAACTCCCAATTTGTTGAACTCTAATTAATACTCACTTTTATCGGTTAACTTAATTAGCTAATACTAGTACTCCCTCCGTCCCACAAAGATTGTCTCATTTTTATCATTTTCATCGTCCCACAAAGTTTGTCCCATTTCACTTTTTACCATTTTTAGTAGTGGACCTCATATTCCACCAACTCATTCCTATTCACATTTTATTATAAAATTAATATATAAAAGTAGACCTCACATTCCACTAACTTTTTCAACTCATTTTTCATTACATTAGTTAAAAGCCGTGTCCGGTCAAAGTGAGACAATCTTTGTGGTATAATGTATTATTGAAAAATATACTACCAGTTTTTGTTGATCTCTAATTAATGGAATACTCACAACCATTTATGATTCTTTGTCTTTAAGTTGAACCGTTGAAATAATATCGTCACTTGGTATTTTCAAGAGTTAAATTGAAAATAATTATATTATATTGCTAATCTGTGGCTTTAGGATATGATGTTGCGAAAGATCACAAATGCGACAAATTGGATGGTAGGCCAAAAATCATTCCTTTAATGGCAAAACAGATATACCTAAAGATTAGGAATTGTTCTATTTAAAGTCAAAAATAATTATCATCTTTATAATTTTATACTACTTTCGGTGCAATAATAAATTTATGGCCCATGTTTTACAAGATTCAGCAGGTAAAAAAGTGAATGATATCAAGATGCATCAATTAATATGTTTTGAAATATTAGTGTTAATGCTCCATTATTATATATTGGGAATATATCACGTCAAGTTAGGAAATGTAATGTATCAAGCTGGTCAAACTAAAATGAATTCATATATTGGGAATACATAATCACATGAATTCCTACTAAAATGGGAGTGGATACATACATCTGAGTCAATTTCTCTATCCTTGCAAAGATCCTGGCTTGGCCCCTCAGTATGGCTTCATCTAATTTCGATATTTTATAAGTTGATCAAATTGTTATTTGGCTTCATTTAATAATTGTATATCATGGATACAAATTGGTTATTGTATTGGTTATCAAATTGGCTCATTCAAGAGAATAATTAAATCTAAAGATTTAATGGTCAAGAGAATTAATCTCTTTAATTTCAATGAAATAGAATGTGTGGTGGATCATGCGGGTGAAACACTAGTCTATCAATATATAAAGAGAGAGTTGTTGGGATATTTACAAAAATGCCATTTTGGCGGGAAAATGAATAAAAAAACTGTGTTATATCTTCATAAATCAGCAGATTGTGTGCACATGACTATGCAGATTGTGCATTTACCAAAATCTTAAACCAAGTGCAGTCAGATATCTCTATATCTATCCTAAAAAGTTTTACTAATTTTAAAAGAAATGGCTTCCGCTAGAAGTTTTACTACTAGGCTATAAAACTGAGTTTGTGGAAGAATGGAACCATCGCTACTTATCTATTCAATCTCATATGAAGACAAATAACAAAGTGAATTGGAAGAGAGGAGTGCGTGGTTGTAGAAGAGCCGACGGTTTCCAGCAGACTAACCCCAGAGGAGTGCGTGGTTGTTTCTCTAGATCATCTGAACAAATTTTCTATTTCACGTTCTCTCTAGCACGTATCGTATCACAATATTAATCGTATGTGTATGCTAAAGTATTCCACTCTTTCATGCTAAAATTTATTATTAATCTTATACTCTTAGATAGTATGCATTTTAATTATTTTTATATATATCTCATAGATATAACAAGCAAAAATAAATGACCTCCTTAAGTTTTAGTTATGTACTAATATAAAAACAATGAAAGAAGTAAGAACAGACTGAGTGTTGAGTGGAGAAAGAAAATAATATATTTATATTATGTGAGAGATAACTTTTTTTAAAATAAAAAATGTGACATTTTTTGTGGGACAAACTAAAAAGAAAAATAAGACATCTATTATGAGGTGAAGTGAGTACTTTTTAATACATGAGAGAATTGTATATCTAAATATATTAAATGTAAGGTGTTAGTATAAAATTCATGAAAAAATATAACCGTAAACTATATAATAGGAAGAACACCCATCCCCACCCTTTTTTGTGGTTATACAAAACAAAGAGATAATTGAATTGTTTGTTATCGAAATCAATTTTGAATTAAGATAATAAATTAATTGATTTCCATAATACTTGCAATTTATTATCAATTATTCAAATTAAGATAATCTGGACAAACAATCAACTACTACTACTATTATTATTTCCTCATTAACTATCAAAAATGTGTGTAACGAAAACATATTCTCTTTTTTTTATGTCTTACCCTAATTAATATCCTATACATTTCTTGAAATAGAAACATCATTATTTTCACTTTATCCACTATATCATTTTATTCCTTATTCACTCAACTCACAAAATAAAAATATATAAAATTACATGCCGAATAAGAAATACTTCACTTAGAGTGGAATGAGTGATGCACATTCTTTTCTTTTTTTTTGTCATGAAGTATACATATAATATTATTGTTAATTATTTCAAATTTATATTCACTCGTGAAAATTATATGACCCGTGCATAGCACGGGTGTTTATACTAGTTATATTAAAAGCAAACTCTTACTTGAGAATTAAGATGGATAATAGTATATGGCAATATATCGTAACATCAAAAAATAAGCTTGGATGAAATTAACTATTCTAAAATGTAGTGTGATTTAGGTTTTTTGGTAATCAATCTTATATCATACTTATATGATTATATTAATTTGGATAAATATTTGACCAAAAAGAAATGCATCCTTCTTAAAATTGAAAATATATGTGTTACTTTGTATGGTATATGTTTGGTAAATATAATGTTCAATTTTGAATTCTATGAAAAGGGAGAACACAAATTTCCAATAAAAATTCTATTTTTGCTCTCTGCAACATTTACCTAACCTCATTAATTGTTTGGAGACTTTCACACATTTTCATTCAATTAACTTTTATCGAAGACATAAAATTTTCATAGTTGTAGGTGGTGAATTAATTTAAAGTTGGGAATGAGATTTATGTTGAGAGTGAGAAGATAAATAAACAAAAAAAAGAATAATACTATTTGTGTTGACCAATAAGAATGCTCAAATTCCATGCAGATTTAGGAAAGGTTGGCAGGTGTGATGGATATCTCCATCTCCATTTCCATTCATTAATGCACATTAGATTCAGACTCACACAGCTTACACTCTCATTCTCACACTTCCGTCACACAGTTTACACTCTCAATCTCACACACTTACACTACACAGCTTACACTCTCAATCTCACTCATTCTGCTTACACTCTCTGCTACGCTCTCAGTCACACACACACTTTCGCCGATCGCCACCTCTGAACTCGTCACCGTCTCAGTATGTTATAGTACTTCCCCTTTCAAAATGAAGAAACACAACTAGAGAATCAAGCATCATAAGCACAAACATATCTATAGCAGGTTAGCATCAAAAACACGAAAGAGAAGTGCATCTATACGACAAAATTGCAGCTATCCGAATACTACTACTTGTGGATCTTTCAACTTCACAAGAATCAATCAATCAATCAGTAGCATAAAGAAGAGGAACTTAATTCAATAGATTCCATAAGAATAGTGCAAATGATCAAATCCAACAACAACCTAATCTTTGCTGAGATAACAATTGCAGGACCAAAACATGAGATTACGCCTAATAGTAAGAGGGAGAGGGCAAGTCATTTTTTCATATATACTCAACTGTTCTCACAATCACTCACGGATTGAAGATTATGGTCACAAAACTCACATCAATTTTTTCAAAATCAAGGAACAAAATTAAGGTCATTTGTGCAGCAGATCTGAAAGAAAAGGAAAGGAAAGGGGAAGTACTATAACATACCGAGACGGTGACGAGTTCAGAGGTGGCGATCGGCGAAAGTGTGTGTGTGACTGAGAGCGTAGCAGAGAGTGTAAGCAGAATGAGTGAGATTGAGAGTGTAAGCTGTGTAGTGTAAGCTGTGTGAGATTGAGAGTGTAAACTGTGTGACGGAAGTGTGAGAATGAGAGTGTAAGCTGTGTGAGTCTGAATCTAATGTGTATTAATGAATGGAAATGGAGATGGAGATATCCATCACACCTGCCAACCTTTCCTAAATCGGCATGGAATTTGAGCATTCTTATTGGTCTAAAAAATAGTATTATTCTTTTTTATATATATTTATCTTCTCACTCTCAACATAAATCTCATTCCCAACTTTAAATTAATTCACCACCTACAACTATGATAAATTTTATGTCTTCGATAAAAGTTAATTGAAAAAAAATGTGTGAAAGTCTCCAAACAATTAATGAGGTTAGGTATGTTGCAGAGAGCAAAAATAGAATTTTTATTGGAAATTTGTGTTCTCCCTTTTCATAGAATTCAAAATTGAACATTATATTTACCAAACAAAGCAACACATATATTTTCAATTTTAAGAAGGATGCATTTCTTTTTGGTCAAATATTTATCCAAATTAATATAATCATATAAGTATGATATAAGATTGATTACCAAAACACCTAAATCATACTACATTTTAGAATAGTTAATTTCATCCAAGCTTATTTTTTGATGTTACGATATATTGCCATATACTATTATCCATCTTAATTCTCAAGTAAGAGTTTGCTTTTAATATAACTAGTATAAACACCCGTGCTATCCACGGGTCATATAATTTTCACGAGTGAATATAAATTTGAAATAATTAACAATAATATTATATGTATACTTCATAAAAAAAAACAAAAAAAAGAATGTGCATCTCTCATTCCACTCTAAGTGAAGTATTTCATATTCGGTATGTGATTTTATATATTTTTATTTTGTGAGTTGAGTGAATAAGGAATAAAATGATATAGTGGATAAAGTGAGAATAATGATGTTTCTATTTCAAGAAATGTATAGTATATTAATTAGGGTAAGACATAAAAAAAGAGAATGTGTTTTCGTTATACATATTTTGATAGTTAATGAGGAAATAATAATAGTAGTAGTAGTTGATTGTTTGTCCAGATTATCTTAATTTGAATAATTGATAATAAATTGCAAGTATTATGGAAAGCAATTATCTTAATCCAAAATTGATTTCGATAACAAACAATTCAATTATCTCTTCTTTTTTTTGTATAACCACAAAAAAGGGTGGGGATGGGTGTTCTTCCTATTATATAGTTTACGGTTATATTTTTTCATGAATTTTATACTAATTATCAACACCTTACATTTAATATATTTAGATATACAATTCTCTCATGTATTAAAAAGTACTCCCTCCACCTCATAAAAAATGTCTTATTTTTCTTTTTAGTTTGTCTCACAAAAAATGTCACATTTTCATTTTGACGGCACCCCTGCGGCCTATGCTTATAGCCCAGGGTTCGGAGATGGATACGACAACTGGCACGTATACCTACAGGTATATGAATATGAACAACATTTTTGGATTTTTATCTGTATGCTCATGGCTTTATCATTTTCTTCTATTATTGTTGAGTATATAAGCTTTTATAATAATAAGACTAACAATTTGGAGTTGCAAGGGTGGTGCATGGTGTTGGAATGTAACTGAATGCCTCGACAGATCCAATTCAACTCCAGGAAGTAGTGCTAAGCTTATGTCTTCGGCGCATGGTGTCGTATCCTTTGGAGGGATGCTTGAAGCCAATTCCAGCTTTAATCCTGGTATATATGTGTAGTTAAATCTAATCAAAATCCAATTTCATTTCTCTAATTTGAAATATATAACTTAATTCTTGTATATGTATTATTTCAGATTTCTACAATTGGCATGTGGTCAAAATCTTCTATTGTGACGGCTCATCTTTCATGTCCGATGTTGAGGATGTAGACCCGGCATGTTTTTAAATTTCTTTCATGTCATCAATAAGCACAATTAGTTATACTAACCTAACATGCACTCTTTTAAAAACCGGATTGGACGGTTCGACATGAACTAGAAGGTTGATGAGTCTGGTTTAGTCCTAAGTGTATGTTCTACTCAATTCAATTATAGCTAAATCGCTTCACTCAATTGTTCAATTTCTGAAACATTTAAACAGAAGCACAACCTGACGTATAGAGGTGCAAGAATCTATGATGCCGTGATGGACGAGCTGCTACGAATTGGCATGAGAAATGCTACAAATGTATGCATTAGTAAATTATAGTAACTCTTGGATTAATTAAATTCTAACTGCCACTTAATATTAATTGATATTGTTTTATAGGCTTTATTGTCAGGCACTTCGGCAGGTGGATTAGCCACAATTTTACATTGTGACAAGTTTCAAGCACTTTTTCACAATATAATTAGGGTGAAGTGTCTATCTGATTCGGGCTTCTTTATTCATGGGTAAGACTATCTAAATTAACTTTCTAATTATCAAAATATAAATTTTATTAAATAGTAGTATAAAATTGTAAATTATGTCGCTGATTAATTTTGTTTGGCTCACAAGAGAGCATTTTATGGGAGCTGATTGGAGAGAAGAGTACTTCTTTAGTTTGATATCAACGCATGCACGTATTCTTTTAATTTCATTTTACTTTGTTTATCTTTTAATTTCATTTTACTTTGTTTTATAGTCAAGTAGTACTATATATTAAGACGTGTATCCTTACATTAATTCCTCATTTACACATATAGGGTTTGATGAATACGTTAACCATGTCATGCATATCCAAATTTAGTCCAACTTTGGTAAGAGTATAATACTATTCACTGACTTATCTTCATTACTTTTCCTTATAATATAATTAAGTATTCCTCATGATCATATTTGTATTTGTAGTGTTTATTTCCTGAAAATGTGGTCCCAGATATTCAAACCTCACTATTTTTAATCGAATCAGAATTTGACTCCTATCAGGTATGGGCAATCTTATAATGTAATAATTATTAGTATTCATTAATATCTTTGATGTCATTAAATATATTCATTTTCATTTCCAATCTACTTGTCACAGATACAAACAAATTTGTTCTCTCCGAGTGATGCTAGCCCAAGACGGAACAATTGCACCCATAACTTGATGTTTTGCAATTGGACTGAGACAAAAATCATGAAAGGTATATACAATATTAATACTAATTTTGACTCTATTTAAAGCTCCATAAATCTATCTCTCATAATATTTTTGTTTAGATTTTAGGTACACATTCATAAATACGCTGGAAAGTACAATTAAGAATAGCTCCTCAAGGAGAGGTTATTTTGTACATAGTTGCTACCAACATGGCCATATGGAATACAGACGCGGTTCGACATGCTCATTGTTTGATGGAAACGGACTTGCTAACAAAGTAAGTGAAACTATATAAAGTATCTGTCACACAAATTGTTTGGTCGCACACTACTAATTTAATATGAAATGTATTTTTCAGACGATAGGACAAGCCGTGGGAGATTGGTTTTTCGACCGGAGCGAGTTCCAGGAGATGGACATGCTCAATGACTTACCACGGAACTGCAATGGCTTCAACGACCAACCTACTTTCGAGAAAAAGTGTAGGGATTATTATATTCATCATTAGATGCCATGAGTTGATAGCTTGTGAATTTGAATTCTAATTTCAATTATGAATGAAGTGTAAAGTCTAATTTCAACCTACTTTGTAACTAGGGTTAAATTCAGCTTCTTAATTACTCCACAATTGTTGGCGACAATAAATTCAGCTTCAATAATATATTTCAAACTTCATTTAATAATTGTATTATTGGGGATACAAATTGTTTATTCTACTGGTGATCAAACTCCAAATTAATACTATTTGTTGTGTAGACCAATCACAATGCTTCAAAGAATTTGATTTACATTACCACTTAATGTCTCGTTCGAGAGTATTCGCCAATGAGATTTGCTTTGATATTTATACTTTTAAAATTTTGAAAATGTCTTATAAGAGTACTACTATGGTTAAGTCACTAAGTCACTAAGTCACTATCATGTTGAAACAATGCTCGAACGAGCGGCTGCTTCTTCGGTGTCTAAAAGAATATTTTGCAGTTGTAACCGTGAGGCGGCTCTGATGTCAAGTATGGTAGGCGGCATAGTTTGTACAGATCCATGGAGCTCAACTAAGTCGAAGAATTCTTGCTTGGTTAAGCTCTTCTTCTCCACGAGCCTGTCCACAACGGCATCCAAAAGCTCACGGTTTCTCCCAAGAATCAGCATGGACAAAGTCTTAATATCTTTCCCACAGACATGAAAGAAATGGTGAATCTCTTCACATAGTACCGTTTTTTGCACGTCAAGGATTCGCAGCGCCTCTGAATCAATTTCCTGAAAATCAAGATTTTGTATGTTGGGCGTTGTACAATCACTGAAATCATATAACATCTCGGTTTCTTTGCTTTTATGACCGCGAGATATGAAAGGAAACTTACATCAATTCTATCTTCTGTCCAGAAACTGTTCAAGCCAAAATACTTCTCGGAAAGACCACCAAGCACTAAGGTTCGTGCAGCAGATCGAGCATTATCGTCCGTCTCCGCCCAGATGGTACTCAACTGAGTAAATCAATTCAACAATAGGACCATCAGAAACAAAATTCCAGATACTGGACAATACTCGGGTAACTTATACCGGTTTATTAAGAACAGAATTGTATTTTTGAAATTCATTTCCAAAATTAAATATAATGATCGAAAGTTGGGGTCTCGTTACCTGATTTTCCCCATACTAGAGTTCGTCTGCTGCACGTGGAGCAAGTTGGACAGTGATGTGATCCAAGAGAGACTGCCGGCTGAAAACAAATTGAATCAGCAAGTGTAGCAGAACATCAAATTTGTTATATTTGAAAGGGGAACTACCTCAAAATTCCTTCCTTGAATTTAATATGGTCCATCTTTAGGCGGGCATAACCTAAATCTCTTCCAGCTCTTGGAGAAATCGTCACCTAAAATGAAAAAAAAAACGATAGTACTTAAGAAATTCCCATTTCATTAACAGAAATTAATAAAAGTGCTGCTAGGCAAAGATCATAACATACAAACTCGATATTTCTGAGATCCGGGAAATTGACAGCAACTATGGCCATTGCAGCTTCATTTATAGCTACTTGCCTCCAGATCTCGGGGCTTCTCTCTCTTTTGTCAAGCATGCCTCTTTCTTCTATTTGTGCAGCTTGTAACAAATCATCAGTAGTAATCTGTCATGAGCGCGTCAAACAAATTTGCAATTATGGAACCATTGATGATGATAAAACACAAACAAAAGACAGGCATATAAATATTCCATATTAGAACTTCGACTCGCACATGACAAACTAACAATCTGTGCTTATTTTAACAGCGAGGAGTGGCCAGTGAAGGTTTTCAAGTGAAATACCTCTGTTCTTTCATCGCGCATCATGTTGATAGCAGCAACCTCGATAATGTTGGCCAGCTCAGCACCAACCATTCCATCAGTCATAGTCGCAACAGCCAAGTAGTCCACGTCAGGGGCCATTGGTTTCTTCCTAGCATGAACCTGAGACCAAACAGTGAGACCATGTAGACCAATTGAAAGTACTGCTGATGGAAGGCAACAAACCGCACCTTCAGAATTTCAACACGGCCAAACAGTCCAGGCTTGGGTATGTGTATTTTCCGGTCGAACCTCCCTGGTCTCACAAGTGCTACATCCAAAATGTCTGGCCTGTTTGTAGAAGCAATGGTAATGACTTCTCCTCTGCCTTCGAACCCATCCAGGCATACAAGAAGCTAGAGGATCGGTAAGGGATTTTATATAAGAGTCGAATCAGACCATTATTGTGTCACAACTATAAGCAATCAAATATGTGCAAGAGACCTGATTTAAAGTAGCATCACGTTCTTGCCCACCAGACCCCTTAATCAAGCCACGTGCCCTTCCAACAGCATCCAGTTCATCGATGAAAACAGCAGATGGAGCCTGCAAATGCACGATTCACTCACATCACATCACTTCCACAAATATAAGCTCTGTGTAAGTAAGAAAACAACAATGCATGGTCTTTGATGAGCAAATGTAGTCAGAATCTCATAGTAAAAAAAGGAGCAAATATTAGAATTAATGAGCAAAGAGAGTAAACATGTTCTGATCTTTCAACGAACTTATAAGAAATGGTAAGGCACTCAAGAACCCCCACCTAGCTCAAAGGTGGAATCATAACAAAATACTCCTATTAGAATTAAGGAATCGAGTATCAAAAGCATTCCACATTCTGACTAGTAAACCTATTTGCTTGATCCAATGAAGTCCAACAATTGCCATAATCAGATAAAAAGGAATTGAAATCTCACATTGTCCCTTGCTTCTTGATAGAGCGCTCGTACACGAGAAGCACCAACTCCCACATATATTTCGACAAACTGAGATGCAGATATGGAGAAGAAGTTTACACCTGCCTCACCAGCAACAGCTTTTGCTAATAATGTCTTCCCCACTCCAGGAGGGCCACAAAGAAGTATACCACCTGACGTATTCCAACCCAACATTAGGCAACATATATTTCTACTTCCTAAACCGAATTGTTGCACAGATCAATATTCTTCACATCTCAGAACCTAATGCCTAGTCAATTTTTTTTAATATGAAAGAATCACAATAAGATTAAAACAGAACTAATCATAAGTTGATGGCACTGAAGCTTCATGATCTGTAACCCCTAGATTCATGTACCTCTTGTTAGCAACAAAGGAAGCTCATCAAGAAAGAGTTTTGAAGAAATAAGTTTTGCACCAAGACCAAGATAGCTAGTGATGTACCCACAAGGAAACCACACAACTAAATTTGCTTTATCATTCACCTATCTGTGATGGCCACGTTCCAGACAAAATTCAGAAATTCGAACATCTTTACTAAATAAACTGGAAAACGAGAACACATACACATAAGATTACTTCATTATAGCATCCTGACAATTTTATATACTACTATTACATCCTAGCTAAAAACAAGTCAAACGAGCCCAAGCATATAACACATTATCAAATCATAGTGATATACTGGAATTGCATATTTAGATAGGTTATTAGTCTGAAGCTATATTTACGTACTCATATACAGACCATTGTAGATACATTATATTACTCATCTCATGGCCCATGGACTTTGGAGTAGTAAAGAAAGACCATGATACAGCAGAGATAACTAATTCAAACTGAATTCCCATCTCATCACCAACTGTAAAATCTCCAATTATAACCATGTAATCATTTGTTTACCTTGAATAAACACAAAAGGAGTAACTACATCCATCATCACAAAATTAATCTTACTATTTCACCGTACCATGAATCTCTATACGGATTAGATCATTAGATTATCATAGAAACTGCATATTATCAATAATTCCCATCCAAATCAGCATTCCTCTTTCTTCTATTTGTGCAGCTCTTGTAACAAATCATCATTAGTAATCAGTCACGAGTACATAAAAAATTTCACAATCATGGAACTATCCCTGATGAAAACTAAAAAGCACAAATAAAAGACGGGCAGATAATATTTCATAAAATAACTTCAACTCACATATGACAAAAACTGACAATCTGTGCCTATTTTAAGTATTACTGACAACAATTAACAGCGAGGAAAGGCTATTGAAGGCCTTCAAGTGAAATACCTCTGTTCTTTCATCGCGTATCATGTTGATAGCAGCAACCTCGATAATGTTGGCCAGCTAAGCACCAACCATTCCATCAGTGATAGTGGCAACAGCCAAGTAGTCCACCTCTTGTTAGCAACAAAGGAAGTTCATCAAGAAAGAGTTCGGAAGAAGTAGGTTTTGCATCAACACCAACTGTGTTCCCACAGGGAAACCACACAACTAAATTTGTTTGTTCATTCACCTATCTGTGATGGCCACGTTCCAGACTAAAATTCAGAAATTCGAACTTCCTTACTAAATAAACTGGAAAATATGAACCTATACACCTAAGATTACAGCCATGTAATCATTTGTTTATCTGGAATAAACACAAAAGGAGTAACTACATCTTGCATCCAACATCACAAACCGTGCCGTGAATCTCTATACGGATTAAGTCATTCGATTATTGTAGAAACTGCATATTATCTATAATTCCCATCCAAATCGCACAGGACTATAACAGGAGTAATATATAAATGAAAAATTCATGAATCCACGGTGGTGACGCCAAAGATGAGTGACAGGAATTCTGAAAGTGGAGGATTTCCCCCAAAATGCAGTGAGCAAACCAGTGGAAAAAAAACCCTAATTTTATTTAATATCCTTTTTTCTTTTCTGTATTTGTTTTCATTAAGGGATTCAATTGAATGAAAGCCAAACTTTAGAATTCAAGTAAGTCAACGATCAAAGGGTAATTTCGTCTTTGAACCAAATTTAGGAATATTGTCAATGGGTAAATTATGTACTGAAATGAGCAAGCCAATGGCTCATGTTATGTCACAATTAGTAGGAGTATGGGTTAATTTAAAGTTTGGGATATGTATGTTGAGGGTGAGAAGATAAATATTAGTAATAAACACTCAATTAATTTTTATGGAAGTGTTAAGTTTTTCAAAATATTTATTTTGTACACTAAAAATAACTAGATCAGGAAATATATACTACCCCAACTCTAGTAGAGTAATAATAGTGTGTGGACAGGAGCTAAATTAAAATGCATTCATATATTGGAATATAAAGCAAGAGTAGATACATTAATTATTGGGTCAATTTCTAAGGCTATACCAATTTTGTTCCTTTAAAAATACTCTGGTTTTATAAATTTTGAAACCCTGATTTTGTAAATAACTGATCGGACCTTAATTTTGTTCTTGATTTTTAATTTTGAAAAAATTACTGCCGTTGAGTATATACGAACTTTTAGGTGTTTGTTTGTGCCTTCAAAAGTCACAATTCTATCTACTTTATCCCACTTTGTGTGATTCAAATTTTAGAAAGGAAAAAAAAGGCAAATTTGTGTGTTTTCAAGTTTTGTAGGATTTGTATAAAATGGGGAAATTTTAAAAAAAGCATCGGTCAATTTCTAGCTACTCCCGCAATTTAATAAAGAGCCGATAATACTATAATCTTGACGATTTTCTCAATTATTCCATAACCAAAGAATCATGTCTTCGTTTTCGATTTATAGTTTATTTAGTCTTTTTTCTTGACAAGCCTATCTATCTTTCAACATTATGTAGAAAAATTGCATAAAGACGAACTATACATCAAAAAGTTAGGCAATGTAAGATGACAAATTTTTAGTTGTGCGAAAATTAAGAACATTGTGAGAATTATGATATGTTTCCTCCGTTTTAAATAAAATAGATAAATTTGTAAATGGCGTTGGTTTAATGTGCAATTAGTAAAGTAAGAAGGTAAAAGAGAGAGAGGAAAAGAATGTAAAATTAGTGGAAGTCCATTGTGGGGAGAAAAGAATGACATTTCATAAGCAAATGATATAGTGACTTAGTTTTATTTCTAAACTAGTATCACCCACGTGCGATGCACGATCTATTTTTTTTATTTAAACTTATTTTATACTATAAAAAATGATTTTATAAATTCGTAAATATATCATTATATGAAATCTGAAATAATAAATAATAAATATATAAAATAAAAAAATAATTATCAAAAAATATAAAATCAAACAAAGAAAAAAAAGTAACACATATACCGAATGAGAAACAATATTATTATTTCAAGTTCTAAAATCACAAATTTATACAATAGCAATTTATTGTACCAATAAATACTCATATAACCAAATACGTTTATAAACTAAAAATTGCACACAAATCACATATAATTTAATAATGTATAAATATATATTAGAAGAAAGCCAAATCGATCAAAATTATCAACAAAAATACAGCAAAATAGCATGGAATATACAACCGATATCAATATGCATGCATTTAGCCGGGGGAAAAAAAAAAAAAAAAACTGGTTGCATACCCTAATAGTATACCCCGCATCGCCTACTTCGTGTGTAGCTGCTACCACCCATACCACGTCCAGGAAAGAGAAATGAATAAGAGCTGCCACCAACCTAATATTCATATAGAGCACTACATGAAAAAATTATACATTACACCATAAAGACCTACAAAGAGAACAACATAAACAACAAATGCGGAGAATGCAAGATGTAAATGTAATAATAATACTATGCAAGACTAAAGCGGACAAACTCGAAGCCATCCATATTAAAATTAATCTCTTCATAATTTGACGACTATATAAATTCCAAAGTTAGTAGGTTAGTGGGTAAGTGGCAATGAATGTCATTAGTTGGTAGTTTATCATGAAAAAAAATGAAGAGTCATAGTATTAATATTTCATTTAAGTTACAATTTAATAATATAGTAAGTATATTAGAAAAATCTTTTTATATTATCAATGGCATTCATGTAATTATTCTCAAAACTCCCCTTTTATATACACTAGTATCTCTCCCGTGCTATGCACGGCACATTATATTTTCTTCCAGAATCTATATAATACCAAATAATTATGTAGCATGAATATTAAATGAAAAATAATTTATCATAATTAATCCATAAATATTAATGAAAATATTTACATATCTAATATAAAAATTGCGAACACACATCAACAACATATAATTAAAAATATATATATAATTCAATAATATAACACTATCACCAATAAATAAAAAATACAACTAAAAACTCATGATAAAAAATTAAATGTTGTATATCATGAGACTAAAAAATAAAGCAAATTTACATCATACGAAACAAAAAAAACCTAAAGAATGTATAATTACCACTTCTCCTAAATGAGATTTTAGATATTGTTTATCAAAAGCTATAATTTAAGATTGCATTGGTGAGACACTTCCTAGTCGAACTCCATTTGATTACAATATAGTGACTCTATACACTAAAAACTCAAACCTTGAAACCTAAATCCTAAACTCTTATCTTTAAAATATACTCATCATGACCAACAAAATGAGCCAAATATCAACAAAATTCTCCCTCCGTCCCGATTCAATTTTACTTTGTTGATCACTTATTCTATTTTGGGGGTTTTAGATCTGTATTTGATATCTTACTCTGGGTCGGCCTACTTAATAATCCTTACTGATAGTAGATGTTTTTTTACCCGAATCTTGGTTGTAAATCTGTTTCTATGCTCATATCAAGAAAATGCTTTACAATAGGACTATGTGAACGATAAAAAAAATCTTGCTTGCATTTTGATTGAAAAAATTGTCTTGTAAAGAGTATTTATAAACATTTTGTTTTATACCAAAAGTCTTTTTGATTCAATGACTCTTTCACCTTCTTATTCCTATATTAATTTATATGTTATGAGTATTGATTGTAGAATAAAGATAAAATTAACGGCAGAATGACGGTAGATCGATCAAATAATATTTTTTCTGTTATTGTTGTCTAGTTTATTTTATTTTATTATTCTAATGATATAAAAGAGGGAAATAAAGATTCAAATGATATAAAAGAGGAAAATAAATATTCGTAACCTCACATTTGAAACTGCCGTAGTTAAGACAAATGTAATTAAAAAATAGTTTTAATTATTGTTTATAATTTTTAAATATAAATGACAGTTTTGTAAATATTCCTAAAACTCCCATACATTTTATCATTATACTTGGATAAGTCTTTTGTCACAAAGACATACATTTGACATTATTAGTACACGCAAATATACATACAAATATTATCTATACTTGAATGTATTAATTCATCACAAGTGATCATCATTTACCACATAATATAATTATAATGTCTGTGATAGTATAGATACACAAATAATAATAATAATTTGTGTAAAGATGGAGAAAAATAAAGTGTTACAATTTTTCCCTACTTTTAACTCTTTACAATCTAAGAAAAAGAATAATAATAAATGGAATGAAAATTATGATGAAAATTATAACATAAATCGAATTATAAGTCAAGTCGAGGAGATCCCTCTTAAAGCAAGACAAATTACGGCACAACTAGTGCTCTCAGATTGATATATTATCCCTAAAGATAAAACGACATTCTCCTAACGTGTAGAAGAATCTTAAACCAGCTAGTCATTGACGTACTTGATGGAGCTATGAGAATCTAGCAATATAATGCTCCTGAAATGCAAAATAAAATGTTGAGAGATTGAGATAAAATGAAGAATGCTTTTGTTGATATATAATTCATCTACAATTTTAGGCCATTTATAGGAAAAATAGACAACATAAAAAGTCTTAAAATTAAGGTACCATAAATCATGAAGTGATGACAAAAGAGGTTACAAATTCTCCACTACACATGTCATTATTCCAATAAAAGATTCCATTCAATTTTTTCTTAGCATACTATTAGACGTCATATGCAATAGTTTTATAAATTAAATCTTTTCATTTCTCCAATTATCACATAAGTAAATAAAATATTTTCATTTTTCTAATTTTATTTAGATAAGATGTGTGAATTTAACACTCACAATAATGATGGGAGTTATTTTTTTTTATAATAAATATATAATCATGCATGAAATATATTGAGAAACAAAATGGTACACCTTATCTACTCCTATCTATACATATATAAAAGCCGAATTTTGGACAATTTGAATATGTATAAATTTTGGGAATAATTATAAATATTACTTAATAAGGTATGTTTATAATTTATGTAGCCAAGTGAAATGTTAATGCCATTAAATGTATAACTATATACTATGTAGTCAAATGAAGGATGTTAATGACATTAATTTGGTATAACTATAAATTAATATCCACTAAACTATAAATTACGGCAACAGATTTATATACTATGTAGTCAAATGGAGGATGTTAATGTCATTAATTTGGTATAACTATAAATTAATATCCACTAAATTATAAATTAATGTCGACTAAAAGTATCTGAATCATTTAGCTATATTTTTGAACAATATGTCATTTGCCATAATTTATAAAAGAAACGGCAACAGATTTCATACAAAAAGAGCACCTAAGTCAACGAAATGGCAAAAGTTGTAATGAAGGGTAACAATATGTCATTTGCCATAATTCATAAAAGAAACGACAATAGATTTCATGCAAAAAGAGCACCTAAGTCAACAAAATAGCAAAAGTTGTAATGTAGGGTATGTAGTTGATTTTTGTTTGAAATTATAACATGTAGATGGTGAAAAATTGGCTTATGGAATAGATTGCGCCGGTGCAGGACAAGAAAGGTGCAGGAGATGATAACTGGTGATGAAGAAGGGCACCCGAGCTAGATGGAGGTGGATAAAAGATGTTGGGAAAAATAATAAGGTAGAGATGTATTGGAGTACAAAGAGAAGTCGGAGGGTAATGTTTTAATATGAATAAGTTACTATTCCTAATAAATTGTTTGTTAACAATACATTTTTTAATTAGTTGACCCAATTATATAGGTGAAGGGTTTACATGATTATTTTTTTATGAGACATATGATATAACAAATTCTTATGGATTTATGTGATGACTTGGATTAATGTGATGAATTTATTATTTAATTTAATAAATTACTCTCTTCGTCTGCCATTAAATGTCTCATATTTGACCGACACGGGTTTTAAGAAATTGTTTGACTTTATGAAGTAAAGTGGGTAGAAAAGTTGGTGGAATGTGACATTATTAGTTTTGTAATAAAATATGAGTGAAATGAGTTAGTGGAATGTATGGTACACCTACCAATTATGGTAAAAGAGAAATGAGACATGTATTGGCAGACGGACGAAAAAGAAAAAATGATACATTTAATAGCGGACAGACGGAGTAGATCTTTGAAATTGATAAAATATGAAGGTAGATTATATTTATTATATTTTTTCTATGACAATGGCTTCCATATTTTGAACATTATAAATTGTATATTAATAATTTCATATTTATGGTGTTAGACATTAAACTTTACTATTTATTGTTTAAATAAGATTGTTATTTTTATATCCAAAAATGTTTTAATTAATATATGTGTTTTTGTTGTTTTAATATAATTTTAAAGATTATACTAATTGCATAATTGATTTTAACATTTTACTTAAATTACTCTAGATTGACATTATAGTTATTAGTTGTGATTAATTTTACTATATTATAATTTTATTTTTATACTTAATTATTGCTATATCCATACATCTATTTAATAAAAAAAATTTATAGGAGTATTAAATATACAAATTGTAACTTGCGGAAGTACAATTGTATATGAAATTGAGAAAACCATCTTAAGCCTACTTACGACATCTTTTGTTTATTTTCCGAAAAAAATGATCAATAAAGATTGCCTATTAATTCTCGTGATGATCTGAATTCCTAACCTATTGAATTGAGAAAAAATATTTTGTCAACTGAGTAGTGTTTCATCGTCTTCATATTTTAGTATTTTTATTGTACGGAATGTGTTCAAATAAATAATAAGCCTGATTTTTATAATTAAAATTTGAAGATAATTTATAATAGAAATATTTAGGAATAAATAGAATATATAAGAGAAAAGTAGAGAATTCTAGAAGAAAAAAAAAGTAGGATGAAAACTTTAGAACAAATACATATGTTGTCTATATATATGCCTATTGTAAATATTTTGTAGATGTTAAGTTTTTCGCAAGTTTAGTTTTTTAGTTTTCAAATTCGAGTGATGATAAAGTGATATATTAAATTAGTTTTTGTAAAATTAATTGAACCGTGCATCGCACGGGAGTATATACTAGTTTGATGATAATAATCCACAAACTTGAATATCCTAGTAACTGCCGGTTGAGATATATACAAATTAATTATCAAAATTAAATTTATTCTAATCATTCTAGCCTCAAAAATTTTAATTTCATAAATACCCCAAAACTTCCCTTGATAATTCCATAAATATTCCCAAAACCCCCCTTTTATATATATATAGATTTGCTAGTATCACACCCGTGCTATGCACGGACTAAAATATTTTGAAACATTGATTTAATATTATAAATAAAATAAAATAAAATAAAAATAATATTTTTATATAAAAATTATACATACAAAATCTATACAATAAATATAAATCAATATTAAAATATTATAAATATGAAACTATTAATCGTAAAATATAATTTTTTAATGTTAAATCACTATAGATAAAAGTCTATCAAAGAATCCTTTTTGTATTCCTTCACTTATGATAGTTTTATAGAAATTATATGACATTTTTGTTAATTTTTTCCAAAACTCATTCTTTTATACATGTAATGTATGTCAAATACATGTGCAATGCACATATATTATAATATGAGCATAGAGTAATGAAAGTATTAAGCAATTCAAGTTGAAACGATTAGTACAATAATTAAAATTATATTTAATGAAAGCAAAAACACATTATTAAACATTTTGGATAAAAAGGACATTCATATTTTAACAATGCACAAGTAGAATTTAATGCCTATATACCATCGATATGAAATAATTAATATACAATTTATATTGTTCAAAATTATATTGTTCAAAATATTGAAGCAATGATCATAGAAAAATAAAATAATAAGCTGCCCAATAGATAAAAAATAATAATATAATCTACCTTCATATTTTATCAAATTTCAAAAATCTAATCTACTAAATTAAACAAATAAAATTCATCCATAAATCCACAAAAATTTGTTATATCATATACGTCTCATTAATCATGTAAACTCTTATCATAAATAATTAGGGCAAGTAATTAGAAAATGTATTACTAATAAACAATTTATTAGGTACTCCTATAATTTAGAATTTATTTAGGTTAAAATGTCCGTCTGGCTTCTTCTCATCCAATACACACCATCTTATATTTTCCCCAACCTCTTCTATCCGTCTCCATCTATCCCTTGCGCCCTTCATCTTTACCGGTTATCATCTCTTGCACTTCTCTCATTCTGCGCCGGCGCCACCTTTTCCATCAACCAATTTGCCTCCATCTACATGTAACAATTTCAAACAAAAGTCAACTACATAGCCTATATTGCAATTTCCAAAAGTATTTATTGTTGAAGGCTTAATTTCAAACAAAAATCAATTACATAATCTTGGAGATGCTTTTAGCCATCAGAAAAAATCACTAGTTGTGCCTTTTCTTATGAACTGAAGAAAATCTCCGTTTGTCGTTGTTAATTGCCATCATATCTTATTCTCTCCTTTCTCACTACCTGTCTACTCTCTCGATGTAGCCACCACACACACATACCAAACACAAACAGAAAAATACTCCATACATTTCGATTAATAATGTATCAGTACATATAATTCATCTTTTCAATTAATAAAATACTCCATCAATTACACATAAATCATCCCTAGCAAAAACAACAGCACTTTGAATCCAAATTTGAGCAAGCCCAACTATAAAAGATTTCAAGCTTTACAACAAAATCAAGAAAATACCAAGATTCAACCGAGCAGCATCATCAACAACACAAAAAGCACAACAGCACCGCCCTCACAAACGTGCATCTTTGGCGTCCTCATACTTCATTACTCCCACCAAACTACAACAATTAAAATCCCTCAACACACACACCCCCTTTGACATTCTTTTATGAGTAACCTTTAATGAGCAATGTCATTTATGCAAAATTAAATTAATAATGAATGGATCATAATTTATTTAACCTTTCAAATAATTATATTTTATAACGGCAACTTTTAGAGGTAACTAAGCACTAAATAAAACGTTATATATTCCAAATTAAAATTAGGGCAGCACCATTGAATGCAAGACCTAACAAAAACTTTTGGACGTTTCAACAATTAACATTGAACCATAAAGTCAACATTATTCCCAAAGTATTAAAAACCCATCATCCAAAACTCCTAAATATTAAAAATTTAACCCAAAACTCAAGAATATTCAAAATATGGCCAAAACTCGTCTTTTATATATGTATACCGCACTTGGCTACCCAGCGTTTACCGTGGGCACGATAACTGTACACCAGAGGTGCGTCCTTCCTGGTCCTCTCATACTAGGGAAAGGTCCTAATCCAAAACTTCCCCTTTATATATTTATAGATAGATAAATGTATAAAATAGCCCAATTCTAAAAATGCATGTCGGGCCTTTCATCACGTCTATCATTTTGTTAATAATGAGTTTAGTTTATTTTACGGTTCCATTTTCATTTATTTTAATGGGCTTTGCGGCAAAACAAAAGGTGAATTCTAGAAGCCCATTATAGGCACGGTAAAGATGGTATGCAAACAATTTAAGGCTATACCAGAATTTTTTTCCTTTAAAAATACTCCCTGTTCTATAATCCAAAAAATTAGCAAGTATATAACAATTGCGATACTAACAGAGATATATCAATAATTTGTAATTGTAGTATTAGTTGAAGACATAGTAAAATTTATCATAGTTGTAGGTGGAGTAATTAATAGGAGTGTGAGTTATTTTAAATTTGAGATATGTATGTTGAGAATGAGAAGAAGATAAATAAAGAATAATATTCCTTCCGTCCTATAATAGATGTCACACTTTTCTTTTCAGTTTGTCCCATAAAAGATGTCACATTTCTTTTATCAGAAAAAAGTTCTTTCTCACATTAATATAAATATATTATTTTTCTTTTTACTTAACACACAAAACAACACCTCCTGAAATCTCGTGTACTATTTTTGTAGACCAATCACAATGCTCCAATTCCATGCAGATTTTGGAAAGTTTAACTCCATCTCCATTAATTAAGATTGGAGATTCGTACTGCTTATTTATATGGAAGAAAAGGATGATGTTTTCAGGCCTTCTATTTGATTAATTAAGTTGGGCTCACTCAAGTTTTGGTTGGGCTCATTCAAGAGAAAAAAATCTAAAGATTTAATGGTCAATAGAATTAATCTCATCTCAATAAAATACAATGTGTGGTAGATTGTACGGTTATTCCCTCCGTCCAATTGAAGATGTCTATATTCTTGAATGACACGAAATTTTAGATAGAGTATTTGAGAATGATAAAGCATAGTGAAAAAGTTGGCTGAATATTTTAATTAGGAAAGAATAGAGAAGAATTTATTTACAAATATGAAAAGTGCACATCTTAAGCAGGATAAATAAAAAAAGAAAGAGTGAACATCTTGAATGAGACGGATGGAATACTTAAAAAATTAAGATAGATACTGCAACATGGCAATTGTAACATAAAAAAAAAATAAGCTAGGACCAAATTAACTATTCTAAAATACTCTATCTGTCCCACTAGAAATGAAACATTTTTCCTTTTTGGGTTGTCCCATTAAAAATGAAACGTTTCTTAAAATAGAAATAACTTTATCTCTACTTTTTCCTCTCTATTACTTTACTCTCTCTTCTTTAACTCACAAAACAACACTACATAAAATCCTGTGCCAAAAAACAAACGTTTCATATTTATTTGGACAGTATGATTTAGGTTTTTTATAATCAATCTTATATTATACTCCACTAAATGATAATATTGATTTGGATAAATATTTGACTAAAAAGAAATGCATGCTTAATAAACTTGAAAATAATTGTGTTTGTTTGTCCGGTAAATGTTCAATTTTAAATTCTACGAAAAAGTAGAACACAAATTTCTATAAAAATTCTAGTTTTGATATATATATAGAGATTTGATCTTAGCGACAGATTTTGAGCGCCTATGAGCGCCTCTCCTCTCTCTTCTTTTCCCCTTTCATTTTTACATTACTTGCTTCCGATTCTTTTCCTTGTTTTTCCCCCTTTTCTCACATCCACGTCTCCTTCCAATAACACCAATCCATTGATAGTTTTTAAAATTCAGAACCTCATCTTCATACTCCACATTGTTCTTTCTCCACATTGCAAAACTTCTCTGAAAATTTCTTTCACTAATCACTAACCACCACTCTAATTTTTCTTGACGACAACAATGCATTCATAAATCCAATTAACTCAAAATTTGGAATTCTCTGGCGACCACCAGTCCTATACCCAATTTTTTTTCTCTTGAAATTTTGAATCTACTAGAATTGGATTTGAATTCGATATCCCAATAATTTTCCTCAACTCAACCTTTTAGCGAATTAACCAGTAAAAAATAGTATCAGATTTCATATTAAGTAAGTGAATAAGTTACAAAGAAATTAATTACTGTACTAAAAATTCAGAAGGTACACTTTGGAGAAAGAATGGTGAATGGTGATGTATTGTGGAATTTCACTTTAAACAATAGATGATGGAGAGGAGTTGTGCAGATTGTTTTGGAGCGTGATAAAAAATTTAAAGAATTGGGCAAAAATGAGTAGATAATAAATTTACATCTTTAGGTGAAATATCTAGATAAAGTAAATGGCAATTTCGTCAGTTGCCGTGAAGCATTGAATTTCTCATTCTTCACAGCAACTGGAGAAATTGCCCCTCAAAATAATATTATACCATCATTCCTAGCCAATCATTTGTATATATGGATGAATAATTAGCTGCCACGTGACAAAAAAAGAAGAAGAAAAAAACTCGGCCAGCAATTTGCTGTTCTTTATACAACAATTTTTCTTGTCTAGCAATATCCGACACACTATACAACAATATATAGATTGTTGTATAGTATTTGTAATATTGCCGTGTAGCGTTTATAATATTGATGTATAAGTGGTGTCACGGTGTCACTTTAAGAGTGGTTGTCATTTTAACACAGACCTATATATATATATATATATATATATATATATATATATTCAATTTCTAATGAGTTTAGCCCCTTAATCCCAAATTGAGACTAAATATGGACCCTTTGATCTAAAAATTAAAGGCTGAGATTGAAAAAAAAAATATCAATATATTGAATTAACAATCTCAACGAAAGGGTAAAATGGACAATTTACATAAAATTCAGCGCGCACATTCAATTTCATTTCTCAAACCATTCACTCCACCTTCAACAACCACACCATTCACTCAATTTCTCTCTCAATCTGTCGCCCCGTTCACTACATTTTCTCTCTGAATCTCTCAATCGCATCCCCGTTCATTGCATTTTCTCTCTGAATCTCCCAATCTCGTCGCCGTTCACGTCATTTTACTCCCCTTCTCCTACGATGAAAAGCTCAACCTAGGGCAGCTTCACAGATTTGAAGAAAAACAACGGTAAATATGAAATTTAAACTCCGAAATTTGCTTTAAACTTGCTAAAATTTCAATAGAAATGAAACTAATAGATTTATTTTGCAGTGAACGACTTCAAAAAAGGTGCAATGGTTTCAATCGAAAATGCTCCTGTTGAATCGAAAAGTATTTTTCAATTTGATTTACCGATTTCTGATTTTTTGCATTGCAGTTTGAGATTTCAGATTTCAATAAAGAATTAGGGTTCAAATTTTAGTGAAATATGTTTATAAGCTTCTGTAGTTGTATTGTTGGTAGATTGATTTCTGATTTGATAGCATATGAGAATATGAATCTTCATTTTCTGAAAGATTGAAGTTCTAATGAATTATTTAGAAGTTCTGTTAATATTAGAAAGCTTTTGTATCTAATACAAATGTGGATATTGAGGTAGCTAAATGTTGATATTGGGTAAGCTATATGTCGATGATGTGTAAGCTATATGTTGATATTGGGTAAGTTATATGCTGATGATGTCTTAGCTAAATATTGATAATGGGTAAGCTATATGTTGATATTGGGTAAGCTATATCTTGAAATTGGGTTAGATATGTGTTGATGATGTCTTAGCTAAATGTATGATGTATGTTGATATTTGTGAATTCAACAGCCTGTTAGAATGATTGTAGTACTTGTCATGAGTTTGTTTCTAAATTAATCATGGTTTATGTTTACCAAAATTACAGCTACAGGAAAAAGATCTAGACCAGAGGAAGATGGCGATGACTTTGAAAATAATGAGAACTTAATGTCTTTTGTTGAAAAAGTTAAAAAGGCAAAAGCAACAAAACAGAAACAGGGGGATAAAAAGGAAGTTGATGACGATTCTTCAGAAGAAACGGAAAAGGTAGAACGTGGAGAGAAGTCAGAAAAACAGAAGGAAAAGGTGGGAAAACAGAAGATGAAGAAAGAAACTATAAAGGCGGTGAAAGAAAAAGATGAGGATGAGACAGAAACATTAAAAATAAAGAAGACAACCAAAGATTTTGTTGATATGTTGGGATGTTTAAATGATAGGCAAAAAGCTGTTGTGAAGGAAATGGGATTTGGGGCATTACTCCAGTTCAAAGTTAAAAGGATACCAGGTAAATTAGCCTACTGGATACTGGATAACTATGACCCAGTATGTCGTGGTATACGTTTGGCTAATAAGAGAATAATGTATATCGAAGAAGAAGATATCTAGATGACTCTAGAATTCCCCAAGGGCAGACAATTTGTTGAGAAGGCTACTGGGAAGACAACGGGGCATACATTGATGGATGATGTAGCAAAAGATTTTAAACGTGGAAAGTGGCTAATGAAGCAGAAAGCTGTTGAGAAATTTATGATGAAAGACGTAAATGGAGGTGAGATGTTCAAGATGATTTTCTTGCTATTAGTGGAGGGAGCACTGATTGAGACTTCAGCCTGTGGAAATATCAAGCCTAAGATTCAACATTTCATAAATGAAGTGGAAAATATCAGGGATATAAACTGGTGTGGATATTTGATGTCAATTTTGGATCGAGAACATCTGCTTTGGACAAATTCAGGAAAAAAATCACCTTTCAATGGACCAATTACATTCTTGGTGGTAAGATTTTTATAAGAATATCTCTGTACTACATTTTTATTGACATTATCATAAACTTATATTGAAATTTGAAATATTATTTCGAATTGTGCAGCTATTCTACGTGGATAGGGTAATACATTTCTCCCGCACAGTTCCTCGCACCTATCCTACCTACAAGGGCTGGAATACTGAAAATTTGATGAAGAGACTGGACGTTGAGTTAATGGTGGGAAAATTTGGATGTGGGCGCATGGATAAAAGATATAATCCAAATGCAAAGCCTATTATCATTGATATTACTGAAGAAGAAAATGAGGGAAAAGGAAAACAGAATGAAAGTGAGACAAGCAGCTCAACCAAGAGGGAAGAAAAACATATGGACAATGTAATGAAAGCAACGAAATGCATGGCAGATGCTTTGGTAACAGTGGTGAGAGTTCTACAAGATACTCCTCTTGATATCAAAAAAATGGATTGCTTCAAAATTGCTTGTGATACTATACGTAATACAATTGGAATGAAAGATGGCAGAAGTGATGAGCAGATGGACCCAGTGGATTCACTCAGCCAAGCTATGACACGGGAGAAATGTGAAAATGCTGATTGGCTAGAATGTATAAATATCATTTTGAAGGCGGCACGAGAGAGTAAAAAGTTGGCAAACAAGGAAGAGTTCCCAAGTTTCAGCCTCAATGTAGATTTTCCAGAAGTAAGTTAGTCGAAACAATTTGTTTATTTATTTTTTTAAATCTCATTAACTTATTTAATGTTGAAAAAATTACTAATTCAACTTTTTTTTTAACATTTGTGATACAATGAAAAGGATGAAGACAAACCACCCACTCCTACATTCTATCATGGAGCAGAAAATGAGGAGTTTGACAATGAAGCCAAGGGAACAGATGAAGAATCTGAAGGTCAAAAGGTATAGATTTTTTATATGTTGATTTTCTAGAAAATGTTATGTATAAAACTGTTAGATATTATATTAGTATTGACATTTTCAAAAAAAATGTTAGAATGATGAATTGAAGGAAAGAGAGAATGAAATTGTGGACCAAAGCAAGTTGGTGACAACAGGAACGGATGAGTTGAATGATGAAACAGAAGAAGCGGAAAACACTAAAGTACAAAGTTAAAATTTATGATTTATGGTAAATAAAACATTACTAAATTGGTTTATAATATGAACTTTTCAGGTACCTGCAAAGGAAAATGAAGACATGGATATGGAGAAAGAAGATGAGAGTGAAAAAGAACGTGGAAAAAATTCACAAAAACAAATGAAGAATGATGAAGCAGACAAGATAATAAAATATGTGACAGATGATATCAACTCATAGGTATAACAAATATATAGTACATAATAAAAAAAAACTTGTGTTAAATAAATATATATGAACACTATTTTATTTGAATTGTTAACAGTATGATTATGTAGATTCAATAATTTGCTCTGCTATTAAGGCAATAGTAGAAACGGGAGATGACTTTTTCAAATACAATATTGGTGGACATGACACTGGGAATGAGAAAGAAAGTGATTTTGAGGGAGAAAAGACGGACAAAACAGAGAACGAAGTGAATATCCTTGAAGAGGTATTATTATAAATAGAGCCCCTTAGATATAAATGTCTAATGTGTTATTGTGAAAAAATGTAATGCATGTGACGTGCAGGAACAAGTGACTGAGGAAGTGGATGCCCAGAAAAAAGGTGGTAACAAGACAAACAATATGGAGGAGATAAAAACGAGAACTCGTGCCGAGAAAAGGAATACCCCTGCCCTATGCTCTCCATTCAACGAACGAATTGTAAGAATAACAACAAGATTAAACCAAGAAGACAAAGAGATATATTACTACATTTTAACAACACAAAAAAAGAAAGAGTAAGATTCCTAAAGCAATCATTTTTTGTTGAAATTGAATAAACATATTATTGATAATCCAAAAGCATTGTGTTGATATTTACCTGAATGTGTCTAATGTTCTTTACAATAGGTGCAGGTACATGTATTTTGATGACGAAGTTGAACTGACAAAATTTCAGATGTTTTCGATGCAACCACAAGGAAACGTTGAACCCAACATAATCAAGGCATGGGCTTCTCACCTCAACATGATGGAAATTTACAAGGACAAAACTTCACCATCAAGGCTTTTCATCACAACTGATGCATGTGTAAGTAAATATATTACTATATGATTACTTCAAAGTATTGATGACACAAAATCTGGTTTAAGGTTAATTGCAGATTGAAACTGTAGTCGAAAGAAAAAGTGATTGGGTTGAAGAAAAAGCACAAGCTACTTTCAACATTCGTATTGAGGAATGGATCGATAAGATAGCAGACTTTGATTGGAAGAAACGTGAAATGGTATTTTTTTATATATATAAATTATGCTTTTAAGAATTACATATTGAAGCCATTGAGTCTGAAACTTTTGTATTACAAAATGTGAAATAGGTATTCTTTCCTGTGTACGAAAATAAACACTATTATTTAGTGTGTTTTGAGATGAAAGTAGGGAGAATGTCTGTTATAGACAACTACATGCATTTTGATGAACGAGAGCGGACTGACAGGTATGGAATCACACTTGTCTTGCTGGTAAGTATTTTTTCTAAAACTATATTAAATAATAAAATTTAAACTTGTTGACATATTGATGAATAATATATGTTGATATATGACTGAATGTGTATGGCAGCGGAAATTCTTTTCCATGTATCTTAGCTACTGTTGAAATATAGAGCTCGGAAATGCTGTCAAAGAACTGAAGATAGAACACTTACAGATGCCATGAAAATCATCCACCAACAAGACTGATAGTGCAATATATTTAATGAGACACATGGAGACGTACAAGGGACAAAAGATCAAAGATTGGCAAACAGGACTGCCAATTAGAGGATTGAAGACTCTAAGAATCTTGCGTGCCAAATATTGCACAGCTCTAGTGACATCTACGTTTAATTGCAACTGCAAGATGATGAAGGAGAAGGCAAAACACCATCTGACTGAATGCAACAAATTTGCCAAGGTTGATGTGGAAGATCTTATTGCAAATTGGGGAAAACAGTAGGAGCTTTGGAAATCATAAATAAACTTCTTTTGTGACATTTTTGAATGTAGAAATACTAATGGCATTACCTGGACATGTTATATTAGTGTTCCTTTTGTCAGTATTGAGAAATATCGTAACTCGTCTACAAAATACTAAAAAGTACATGATTTGGTATTGTTTCTATGTTGTGTTGATATTATTTTGTTATTCACAGTTATATGAGAATGTGTATAGGTCAATTATTAAAAATTCCAAATAGTAATGTTGAGAAAGTATACACGAATTATTGAGAATTCCAAAGAGTAATGCTGAGAAAGTATACACGGATTATTGAAAATTCCAAATAGTAATGTTGAGAAAGTATACACGAATTATTGAGAATTCCAAATAGTAATGTTGAGAATTTATAAAGTTGTATTGATGTCCATTCGTTTACATGTAATTAAAAATTTAAGCAACACGAAATGTTTTGAACAAACTTAACAGTATATGGAAAATAAAATGAGATAACATTCAGAACATATGTTTGAGATTATTATTCTTCCATACAAACACGGAATCAAGAATGCTAATAAACCGAAACCACAGTAATAGGAACAACTAATTTATTTCTATTTTTACTCTTCTCTTTGCCGCAGTTCCTTGAATCATGATTAACCATTTTATGGCATTTCCCACATCGTCTAGGATGTTTAGCTGCTGCCTTCTTCGCCGCTTCCATCTTAGAAGGAAACCTGGATCCAGATCCTTTACACTTCACCATATTTGGCGAATGAGCATGTATAACATCAGGCTTCACAACACCATACAATTCCTCAAACCTCTTCTTTTTCTCCAACACGGACATCACATAAGAACCATCACCAAAAAGCTGATTTTCAACATCCTCAATCATAGCTATAACTGCATTAATATCAGTAATGCTGCCCTCAACTCTCTGTACTAATCTGTAATATGTTGTGTGCAGTTTGTTGATGGCATTATGCTTGTCATCATAAAAGAAATCTGTAAATAATATCAACATAGTAGAAGCATAATATCAGACCTCACAACATCAAAACATCAACAATCATAGTAGGCTATGTATAATACCTGTCTGATCCTGAAAAATTGAGGTAGAAGAACCATGCACAGATATTAAAAGAGGTTTCTTCAGCCACCTCTTTCCAATATAAATTTCAGGTATCAACTGCACATCATTGTTCTTGAAAACAAAAAATATGTGACGACACAGGATCCCACACCTCTGATACAGCTTGCATTGACACTCCGCACTCGTACAAATCATCCTCAGCATTGTTCGTAACAGTCCAAGTCCTATGGCCCCGGTCAGTTACTTTATAAACACGAATGTTTGTTTCAACAGACATGTGGGTCATCATGAAATTTTTAGATGCTTCAACGATTTCTACCTGTACCTTTTAAAAAATACTATCCGTGTAGATCGTGGCAGCATGCATCTCAAATGGTAACTTTGTGAGAGGACTTGGAACATTCGTAGAATCAATATAGTCAAGCCTGGTTGTTTGGTTACGTTGTGCATCCAACGCATTACCATACTGCAACATAAATTCCACCAGATTAAAGTGAGGCCTGGAAAAACGTTTGAAGAAACTATTCTCTGATTCAGAAATAGAAGTTGTCTTCAACAAACAACCCATTGGTAGATCTCTAAAATAAGCGGGGACCCAAAACTGCCTATGACCATACATGGTCTTGAACCACCCTTCCTCTCTAAGCCATATCGTTCCATAACAGAATTCCACGACTCTTCAAATTCCTCAGGCTTTAATAAATCTGACCAAACACAAGAATTCAAATCCTTTTTTAAAAAATCATTTGCAAAAAGATTTTTGAAACCTTCTCAGATACCTTCATCATGATATGCCACATACACCAACGATGACGAGTTCCCCTCAAAACATTTTCAATTGCGGGTTTCATTGCTGGGTCCTGGTTTGTTATTATTAGCCTAGGATGTGCACCCATACATGCTAGAAAATGAGTAAACAACCAAGAGAAAGATTCAATATTTTCATTTGAAAGAAAACCTGCTGCAAAGGTAACCGGACATCCATGGTTGTCCTTACCAGTAAAGGGTGCAAAAATCATACAGTACCTACATTAGAAAAAGAAGAGAAGATGAGGTTAATAATCTACAGTAACATGTAAACCTCAATAAAGATAAGTAAGAACCTCAATAAACATAAGTAAGAACCTCAATAAACACCATTAAGAACCTCAATAAAAACTAACCTATTAGTTGAATAAGTAGTGTCAAAAGAAACCACATCACCGAACATATGATAGTTTCTTCTAGACACGGCATCAGACCAAAACAATCGTGTCAGCTTATCATCAACGTCTAGTTCATAAGCGTAATAAAAACCATCACATAGCTCCTTTTTCGTACGCATCTGAGTTAAAATAATCTCAACATCATATCCTTCCATGCTTGACTTCATATCACGAGAAATATTTCTGATGTCAGTCACCGTGCAGCCAACAGCGTCGTATCCCCCCATAACCTCTTTCAGAAGATTAAAGGTCATCGTAGGACCAATATTAGCTTTAACACAATCCTCGGCAAATTTAAGATACACAAAATCCAGATTCCTATTTAACTGCTTGTACTTGGGCTCAACCATAGAGTGGCTATGTTCCTCAACAAAGTGTTGCACAACATATCTAATCACACCAAAGTCGGATACAAACTTAAAAGATATCTTGGCTTCACATTCACACCTCTTGGATACACGCCTACGTTTACTACTGGAAGCACATTCCTTTGCATTCAAAGAATCTATATCACGTAACTGCTTCACACCCTCCCTACTACATACCATATACTG
Source organism: Salvia hispanica (assembly GCF_029641045.1). NCBI lineage: Eukaryota > Viridiplantae > Streptophyta > Magnoliopsida > Lamiales > Lamiaceae > Salvia > Salvia hispanica. Next base: position 3,420,330 of record NC_142696.1, read on the forward strand.
CCAAGTAATAATGCCGCCTGTTGTTTTTCTACCAGATTTTCGAGGATCAAATCTAACCTCTTTAGCATAATCTTCATAGAAGGAGATAGCAGCATCAAGTGACTTGAAACTTTTTCCAACAAAAGGCCTTAATTCTTCTTTGCACAGAGGTGTAACTTTAACTTATATATAAATTCAACATTTTAGAAAACAACTTCAACATATCAGGTTACAAAAATCAATAATAAAGTACAGAAACATCAATAAATTACATTATCAATACACAAAATAAAACATATAAATTAAAACTAAGAAACAGAGAATAAGAACAAAAAACAGAGGAAACAACATATGAATAAAACTGATAGAATAATCATCAAACAAACTGTGACAAAAAACACTAAAACTAGTACTAATCAATGGAAAAACTACTAAAAGCATAAACATGTATTGAAACATGAACATCAGAATATAAAATTACAAAAATTACTAATGAATGTATGAAACAACAGCTCGAAATATAAACAGAAACTTCAAATACAAAAATTGAGAAGATGAATATCGAATGATTCAAAAGTAAAACATAAAAGCACAATTATTAACACATACCTACCATTACTAAACAAAGACAAGCAAAATAACTTCGAAAAGGAGACAATCGCAATAGGTTGATGAGATCGGCATAAATTGACAAGCAAAATAGCTTCAAAAAGAAGAAAATCGCGTGAAGACTCAATTTGATGAGATCGCCAGATTTTGAACAGCGAGAATCAATTCCTCCAATATATAATAGCATGATTTAGAAAATATAAATTTGGAAAGAAATCTCTGAGATTTGAAGATCGATTTGATGATACGAAGAGGAGAAGAGAAATTTTAGGGAGGAGAGATTTTAGGAATATAAATCTGATCGTGAATTAGAGAGTATTGGCATGCAAACAATTGGAATGGACTAAAATACCCTTTTCATATTATTTAAACTAATAAAAAAGAAAAAATATCTCAAATCTAGGCAAAATCAAGCTCTTGGATTAGAAGAATGAACGGTTATGATGAGTCTTAATTTGGGATTGGCAATTAGTTAGCATATGATTATGCCCCTGCACCTAAGTTCCATTAAAAAGTGTTTGAAATTTGAAATGGCTTCGTTTTCCACTTTACGATCTTATAAAATTTAAATTTTATAATACGTATTATAATAAATTACTATAAAAATACATTACTCCAGCACATGCCGTTATTAGTTTTCTTTACAAAAGCCCCTTCTAAATATGTTTGGATTTTGTTCTAGTATTAATCTAAATATGTATCACTTGTGTTTTTTTTAAACAAATAGAAAGGTTAGCATCCATTGTTGGAAATAGTGTAGCTATTACACGGGCAATTCTTGCTATTACAAATGAACTAAAAACTAGAAGGTAAATAAAATAAAAGAAATACAATAAAAGAACAAGATGCAAACTCTTGTTTTCTTCAAGTCGAGTCGAGGTAACCCTCTCTCCGCAAGACGAGATACGTCCCGGCTAGTGCTCACGGATTGGCGCAACGTCCCCAAAGATGAAACGACTTTCCTCCTACCGAGTTGAAGCACCTCAAACTCGTAGGCTCCGGCGAACTTGAATTGGAGGCGAGAACCGAGCTATGCAATGCTTCTAAGATGGAACTAGAATGCTTGAGAGATTAGAGAGAAGAGAGAATGATTGTTGGTGTGTTCTCCTCTCCCAAACTCCACCTATTTATAGGATATGGGAGACCACCTCAAAGGTCTTGACATTAAGGCATACCATAATGCATTTGGAGGTTACCAAAAGATGAAAGGCCAAAGGCCTAGCCTTTTTCAAATTTCCCACATGTTCCATGTTTTCCTACATCCGCATCCATGTCTCAATATCGTCTCATCCTTTCACTATTCATAGTATCTCTTATCTAAAAGACAGTACCTGCACACCTTCATCTCTTAACCATCTCATCCCTTAACTATTCATTTAATTTCATTTTTTATTTTTATTTCCAACAAATTCAATTAATATTTCATCGAAATATTAAATTAATACTAATAATTCATAAAATCATTAAAAACCATGAAAATTACAAAATCCGAAAATACGAAAAATACATAATTGAAATCCTAATTTTACAATTTATTGAAATCCGCATAATTATGGAAAGTGATGCGGTGATTGTCTAACGGTTGCCAAATTTTCCCAAATGTGCTCCATTTGAGTGAGAATAGAGAGTTTTTTTATGGTGGATAATTGTGGGAATGATTTGATATTTATAAAAGTGATTGAGGACTTTAAAAAATAGAAAAAAAAATAAAAATTTGAAAATAACAGCTATAAACGGCTAGTATTTTTTGGAATTTTTTTTAATTATTATTTTCGATTTTTTCGGAATTTAAAAAAAAAATTCAACGGATATAAACGACGCCCACTCGCAGGCCGGCGAGCGGGCGTCACGAACGAACGGGAGCTCGCCACGTGGCCAACGCGCGTGGCGAGCTGGCTCACCAGCCATATCTTCGCGGAGAGACGTGGGACGCGTCGGGACGAGACGACGCTCCTACATCGCTGTCTCGATGCGGTCTCGTCTCTCCGATATGAGATAGAGCCTGCATCGAGAGTCGAGACGCGATGCCGATGCCCATATAAAACAAATTAAATTATTTTATAAAAAGTTGAATACTACTATTTTTAGATAAATTAAATATCTTACTAAACTATAGTTTTAATGTAGGAGGGGTCAACGTCGGTCTTCTTACCTAATGTCTCATTTATTTTAGTCATTTTCTTAGGTCCCACGCCCACCCACCAAACATATTACCTCTGCCCACAAACTGAATATCAATTAAAAATATTAATAGTATAATTATCCCTTTCATCTTAAAACTTGAATTTTTAACTAGTTATTACTTGTGTTTCAGTTTTTTAGTAAGGAATTCGGGAATAAGAAGTTTATTTCATTAATTCCAATTTTAAAGTTTAATCAAATGCTAAACATATCCACAAGCTATGCATATCCCTATCCGTTTGGTCTAACAGTTTAACTTAGTAATAATATTAACAGCAGTGTAAAAATTACTTTATTAATTCAATTGATTACTATCATTTGGTCCCTTGGAATTTGGATATGATTTATTTCTATGAATCATTCAATTTATGATTTCACCAATAGTACTATCATGGCCATAATTATTGGCTATTGACTAAATTTAATTATTCGAATATCTTATGTCAACAATAACAACTTTTCATTTTGCAAATTGATATCAACAATATTCGAATTGGTATTTTAAACTTAAAAACTCAAGCGGTTGGAGTGGATTGGGTGTTACTTTTAATAATATTGTAAGAATCCATCTAAAAGTTGCTTATATCATACAATTATACAATATGCATTGTCCTTTTGTTTTCTAAGTACTCTATGTTGACTTCTAAGTTCTAATCTATATTTTTGTTCAGTTAAGTGTATGCCAATACATTGTCAACTTGGCACATATTTTAAATCTTAATTGGATAAGTTATAGTAAAGGGAATGATTGGTGAATAAAAATTTAATCATTGAATGATTGTGAATTGGAATCTTATTAATTTTATTTACGTAGAATTGTTTGTATCCTTAGACAGGAAAAAAAAAAGATTTAGTACATACACGTTGGGTCTCGGTGGCGCACACCCGAACTCCACATTAGTATGATATTGTCCGCTTTGGGCAAAGCCCTCACAGTTTTGCTCTTGGGGTACTCCCCAAAAGGCCTCATACTAATGGAGTAGGGGTAGCCCATTTATACACTTGCAAGTCTTGTTCATTCTCCGATGTGGGATATGGTTTGCTCCCTTTCAATCCTCCCCTCAAACCAAGACCACCAGACCACATGCCTACCCCATGTTACAGGTCACCAGGTCACCACAGGTCTTGGTCGAGCTCGTCACATCGGAGAACTTGCAAGCGCAACCACCGAAGCCCGAGCCACACAGGCCCAGCCCTGAACCAGGATACCACTGTTGGGTCTCGGTGGCGCACACCCGAACTCCACATTAGTATGATATTGTCCGCTTTGGGCAAAGCCCTCACGGTTTTGCTCTTGGGGTACTCCCCAAAAGGCCTCATACTAATGGAGTAGGGGTAGTCCATTTATACACTTGCAAGTCTTGTCCATTCTCCGATGTGGGATATGGTTTGCTCCCTTTCAATACATAGTGACATAGGGTGACAGACAGCTAATTGCAGTTTTGCGTTTTGACCTAACATATCACTTTAATATTTTGGTGGGTATTTTTGTAAACGTATTTATCACTAATGGAGCATATATGAATCACAATATATAGTATAGTATAGTATAGTATAGTATAGTGTATAGTATGTAAATTTTGTATTAAAAACTTCATCATGTCTCACTACTTTTGAAAGTTTTTTCTTTAATAAAGTATGACATATTCTCCGATAATAATAATTTAATTATATTTTCTTTTAATTTCTCACTTATTTTATTAATTGTGCATTATAACATATACTCCTCTAGAAGTTCATATTTATAAGAAACGGAGAGCGAGAGTTTTTGTTAGTTAAACCTTTGTTAGTTAAACCTTAACTTTATAAGATCGAATTAAACTATTTATATGAAGCGGACCTAATATTTTCACTATAGATATAACTGTTTTTCAATCGAGATTCAAAGTGTAACAGAAAGAAACTTAAAATGCATTACTGGTTTATGCTAGTTCAAGGGCAAAATAAAACTCCAGTATTGTTATTATACGTAGTTTAATATGGCGTTAATGTATGTGCAGTCCGTGATTGGTAGGAGAAGCATCTAGAATCTAGATAGATATCTATGAAAGATAATAATTTAAATTTTATCACTTATTTTAGAGAACAATGGACCTACATGATATTATAGAGAATACAATCTTGTCTGTATGTTCGTTGTTCCTATTCAATGGAATGTGAAAATTTTATTGCACCTATTTGTTTGAAAGATATATGTCCATATTCGAATTTAAAAATAGATTCTAATGAGTTTCATAGAAAGTGAATATGTAGTTGATGAACATGTATTTTGTAGAATGACTTTGGAGGTTGTATTTAAGAATATGTTTACTTAGATTTAGGATTAGTGTTACTTTACTTATTTAACTTTCTATTACTTAATTATTTTGATTAACTTATTAAGTTGAGTTTTTAAATTGACCTGAAATAGATTAAGAAAAAGAGACCGAATTAGATTAAAGTATGAAGTCAAAGCACCTAACTCAATTAAGTGGAATGTTTATAAGTTAATCGGTTGAATGATAAGACGAAATCGGTCGATGAATCCAATGAGTTGAGTGCAAAGAGGCAAATCCGTTCAGAGAGACTCATTTGATAGAGTATTTTTGTTTATAAAAAAAATTAATACTGTATTTTTAATCATAAATAGGGTAGAGAGATAGCACTGGAATTTTGGCAGAGGCTTCATGCGGCGGAATTTTCAGCGCTATTGCAAGTCACTTAAGGATGGTGCGCGGAGCGGTTGCACCTGTGCGTGCGATGGCTTTCATTGTGCTTTTTTTCTTTTTTTAATTACATTATTCTATATTTAAATATCTTTGATGGTTGTAGTTTTAATTTATGTTATTAGTGTTTTTAATAAATAATTAATTAATAAAATATAAAAAATAGTAAAAATTAAGTAAATTATGTCAAGAATTATGGATGGCCTAACAAATGAGATTATTTGCGGCAAAAAGTGAATATTGAGGCCTAGAGGGTAGTGGCGGCTGTGCCCACGGATTACAATGCCAAAGCATAAAAAGAGTTGGAGTGGCAGACAACCAAATTCGCATTCACTATAATCATGCCTATTTATATGAAATTAATTTTTAATTAATGTAAAGTGGAATATCTAATTAGTTAATTAATACTGTTAGACTTCAATAAATTTACTATAATTTAATAGTAGCAGGTAGTTTATGTTAAACGAACTTTAATTAATTATATTTGAATGCAGCAAATTTGAATTTAATTACATAAAAGGAATGTAAGAATATTAAAAATGTATACCCATTAATGCACTAGAAGTCTCGAACTGGTATGCAGGATGTTATGAAATCCTATTGCTAAGGTTTTCTTAGCATAAAAAAGATTTTAAAATCATTTCAAAAAATTAAATGATTTCTATCTATAAGGTGTATGAAAAAATAAGCCTGACAACTCAAGGACATATTTGATAAGTTGGTAATGTCTAGATATAGATACGTATATTACTATTTCCAAGTGTTTGGTATCATAGTTAACCTATCATGGATACTTGTATTGTCCTCTATGGCCCATCCAAGCCCGCAGGTTTTTTCCTCAAAATACAAGGATATGTATTTCACAAATTTGGTCGGATAGCATTTCTGTCTCATTTCTTGTCTACCAACAATAAAAGAAAACCCCATATGAGTCTATCTTGACATAAAGTCCGCATTTCTTATCTTTGCAAATTTTCTTATATCTCATCTTTCTTATCAAATATTTGTGTAATATGTGATTATAAAAGAGATAACCTCACTTGACTATCTTAATTTATAATGTTGTTAGAATCAGGGTATTTATAATTTTTAAGAAAATTATTATATTAATTTATCAAAATTATTACTTTAGATTAGTTAATAATTTATTGAGTATTTATTTTAGGCGATTTTACATTATTACAAGAGATCACAGACATTATTGCAAAAAAAAATAAAAAAAATTATATATTAACCTGAATTGACCTGAGATGGAAATGAGATTCCCTAAACCCAAACGACAAAATAAATCAATAATGGGGCTGTGGATATTGGATTTTGCCCCACTTGTACTTTATTTTCACGAATAAATAGTGGAGTACTACTATTTGCATATGAAATTATTACGTCATACTCGTGAACGTCAAAATTTGGAAATGAAAAACGCTAGAGAAGGTTACTTGATTTTGATAACAACACTTTCTCCTTCCCTTGAAAAACAATATCACAAAACTTTGTCATTTCTTTCCAATACTAATTTTGATAAATGTCTTGATAAATGGGAAGTATTCATTTTTACTATAAATTTTTTAATTTATAGTATTATGTTGGGTAAATATGTGACTCACTTGATTTTTATAGTACTTAATAACTTAAAAAAAACATAAGATATAGAGATGAAGTAATTCCCAAAGTGAAATGAACAATGTTTTCAAAAATTATGAGTGCTAATCAATATCATTTAAATACGAATTTTCGATAGTATATAAAACTAATATAATATTTTAAAATTCCTTAATCTAAATATATATAGTTAAGATTTCGTTATATTCATTATAATATTACATTCTTGATAAATTTTATTTTAAAAATATTTAAACTGTACAAACTAAAGTAGTAAAGTGTGGTGCAAAAATATAATTTCAAGAATATTAATTATTAAAAAAAGAAAAATATTTCTCTCTTCTTAGTACTCCTTATTAAGTAATTCATATCCTTCTCTTGAAAGCGCCCAACTAAAATATTTTGCTTTTTACAAGAATGACCACTTATAATCTTTTTATTTTAATTTATCATGCACTTTAATACTTTATTTATAATCTCTTTTACCATAATCTATTAACTACTATATTCCCTTATTTTGTATTGAAGGAATGTAATAGTAAGTTTAGGAAAACCTCTCAATTTTAATAGAAGACAAAGGTAATAATAAGTTTTATAGAAAATAATTTTGAATACTGTACTTTGTTCTCTCACTTTAATTTGTATATTCAACTAATGCAAGCCTTTCATTTGATATTGGATGAAGATAATAATAAGTCATAAATTTGTGAGTTTATTGCTTTTTACCTTATGATTTGATCATTAGATGTTTATTAAAATCAAAATTCTAAAATGGGAATTATCCCTAACTCACCTCACCTGCTCCTCCTCCACGTGTCACCTTTATCTCATCTCTTTTCTATATCCAAAGTAGACAACTCTAAATTTGAGGGAGAGAGTGTCAGTTTTAGTCAGAGAAATTTCTTTTCAAATTCACCACAACAATCTCCAGAAATATCTAAAATCCATCCTATCCAAGTCCAATTTTCTCAACGTAGTTGAAAGTTTCCATTTATGATTGTTTGATCCTCCAAAAATATTAGGGGAAAAAGGATATTTTTCGAAAGAGAGAGATGTATGTAAGCGGCGGAAGTCCAATACGGAAGTCTTTCCGAGACTCGCTCAAACTTCTTGAAGCAGATATTCAGCACGCTAATACTCTGTCAGTTTTTACTCCTTTTTCTCTCCTTCTCCATCTCCCTCTACCAATTTTTTTTAGTTTTTATAGTTTTGATTTTTCTGGAGCTTCGAGTATAGCTATTTTCTTTTTGTTTTTTCTCTGTTTTTTTCAATTAACGCGATTTTTTTGTTTAAGCTTTTTCGCTTTTTCATCGGAAAATTAATTGTTAGTTGCGGTTTCTGTGTCCTTTTCTTTTATTTTATTTATATTATTTTTTTATTTTTATCCAAGTCGCTCTTTGTGCTGGTATCATGATGAGAATCCAGATTCTGCATATTGATCTGGAAATTTTTGTAATTGATGATAGTTTGGCCTTCACTTTATCTGTTGCTTCAGTTTGTCGTAAAGGTATAATTTTCAGGTTTCAAGTGAATACTACACCTTTTATTCAACTTCTCAAAATATTTCTCTTGAAGTACTAAAAATTGAATTATTTTTCTCTTTTTTGTTCCCCTCCTCATTTAGGTTAGAATTTGGGTTAATTTTGATGCATATTGATTGGATTTTCGAGGGTTACAAAATACAGTAACTCTGCACTGTAATGCCAAAAATATCATTACTTTATGGTGTATTTGGATTTTGACTGTCTGAGCTAGATTCCCCCCTCAATTATGTGAATTTGTTAATTGAAGATTATCCATTTCATCTGTTGGATAAGTATAATTAATGTGGTAACATCCTTCCAGTGCATCTGATTTTCCAAGGGAGTATGATGGGGCGTGTCTACAAATGAGAATGTCATATAGTCCAGCTGCTCACTTTTTACTCTTTCTAGTTCAATGGACTGATTGCCACCTTGCCGGAGCTCTCGGACTGCTGCGGATCTTAATTTATAAGGTCAGTCTGTCTTATGTAGTTATGTTCTTCTGTATAATGTGACTACCTTGTTTGTGGAACTGATTGGAGATTGAACTCTTGTCACTGCACAGGTGTATATTGATGGCACCACCACAATGTCCACTCATGAGAGAAAAGCGAGCATTCGAGAGTTCTACGGTAAACTTCCTGGTTCCATCACATTTCTTCTAAGGTGGTTAATAATCAACTCTGTTCTGAAAAAGAAATGTATCTTGTGGCCAGCTGTTATATATCCATCTCTAATGCAACTTGAGAAAGGTGTTACGGATTCAGAAGATAAGAAACAGAAAGCTGTGTGTCTGGAGCGATACAGAAGGAAGGATGACGATGATCTCAGGCATTGCTCGGAGCTGGATGTCGAGAGGGAGGAAGAATGTGGTATTTGCATGGAGACGAATAGCAAGATTGTCTTGCCCAACTGTAACCATGCCATTTGCCTCAAATGCTACAGAGAATGGTATGCTGCTGCTCCTCCTAAACATTTTCTTAAGTTCTTTATAGAATTTCTCTCTGTGAACTGTTGCTTTTGTGGCCCATCATTGAAATTTCTGTACATTATCCAGCTGTTTTATTGGTAGAATTATTTTATCCTTCTCTTGTATCTTATGAGATTCTCTGTCGTTCACGTCCTTTCTTTTAAGTTTGGTTATACATACATTGAAGTGTGGATTTCTAATTTATAATGTATGCTTGGATATGAGTTTCGGTTAGGGGTGTAGCCATCTTATGATTGCATCATGTGTCCTAATAGAGGACTACGCATAATATTTAGTCTGTGTTGAAGTGTTAAGGTGCTTTTGTTTCGCTATGCGTTGCATGTTGCTATCAGTCTTCTGTTAGGTTGAGTTGCGCTCGTCTGCTCAGGGTTTCTTCTAGCTTAAACTAAGCTGGTTCAAAGATTTGTACTCCATATTTTTTATGTTGGCCCTATATGGAGAGGAACATATGCAATGATGTGAGACTATAACGTCGAAGGCTTTGATTTCTCCCCACTAAACAACTTAACATTCTCTATTGCAGGCATTCAAGATCACAATCGTGCCCTTTCTGTCGTGACAGCTTAAAGAGGGTAAACTCTGGTGATCTATGGGTGCTTCTGGATAACAAGGACGTGGTAGACATGGCTGCTATAACAAGGGAGAATTTGAAGAGGCTGTTTATGTATATAGATAAGTTGCCAGTGATTATCCCTGATAACCTATTTGACCCCTATGATTCCCATGTCAGGTAATGAATATTTAAAGTCGTCGTGTCATCTGTGCTGGATTATGCTATGAGTCTGTTGAATTAGACTTAGAAAATCCATAGGAACAACCCAGCCTTGATTTATTGTTGGCGGAGGTTTAAGGTTTAGAAAAGAAGAGAAGGATGGTACCTATGTTGTCTGGTAATTTGTAAATTCGTGTATAGTTTGAGGTCTTCTCAGCAATTTGAGATTGTGACGGCATAAAGAAATTAATCTACTATGTCTGTTATGACTTTATGAGACTTGTGAATATTTAGTTAATATGACCTGCTATGTTTCTGCTGCTCAATGTGTTTTCTTGTGCACATTGTATAGAGAAATGAACATTAAATTAATCATGTTGCATATGTCTACACAACATACATTAGGGTAAAGAGTTATTGCAAGCTGTAGTAGTAGTTGCTGTAACATTAGATCCTGGAATTGTCTCGGCCGAAAACAAGTGTGGTCGCCCAGTTGATAGCAACATAAAATCTGTTTCTCCAGCTGATTACTCGTGTGAGATAGGCCGAGCGCCAGATGAACCAGCTTAAGAAGCCAGCTAGTGATAAACCCTTAGCATCCTGCCGCCACACCAAGATATACTATCTTATAATAGAGTTATTATTATGTGCTCATTTCTTGAAATAGATCGGGGTGAAGTTACCTTGGACTGGCGGAGATCGACCAAGGCCTTGTAGCGGCCTACAGATGCCATGCTTCCGAGATGCTTGTAGACGAACGGGTCACCTAGAGGAACATCTTTGCCAAAAGAGGCCTTACCACCTCCCTCTTTCCCCATTCTGTTGAACAGCTCAACTAGATACTTCCCTTGCCGCTCCGCAACCTGATCAAGATTAGATAGTATAGTTTGGTTTTGTTGGGTTTGAAACCAGAGAAGCAAATGAAGATGAGGACATGATACTGAAGTCTCACCTGAGCTAAAGCGGGAAGCACTGGCCGCCCAACCCCTTCAACAAATCCAGCGCAGTCGCCAATGGCAAACACATCTTCCACAGATGAGACTCGAAGCCATTCATCAATGCCGATCCTGCAATACATTCAATTTGGTTTGGTCCACGACGAATACATAACAAAGGGGTTGATTCAGTGTTATACCTGCCGCCGAGAGCCTTGGGGAGGGATAACGAGTTTACAAATTCTGAGGGACCGACTCCGGTGGACCAAACAAGGAGGCCATAAGGAACATCACTTCCATCGCTAAGAACTATCTTGTTCGGGTGCACCTCTTTAACGACACCACGCACAAGGCGCACTCCACACTGATTTGAGAAACAACCGTTATGTATCAGTACAATTTTCGACAAGGAAAGCCTCTGCCATCCAAAAGGGGAAAGTGCTCGAAAAATACCTTTGTCAAGTGCTTTGTTGCATATTGCCTTAATCCCACATCAAATGATGATAGAATCTCATTCGCCTGGTAAAGGAAGTGTAATAAGTATAGTAAATAGCTACAAACAATATGATCCACGTCAAATTTAATGAGCTGAGAAAAGAGTGGGCATACCTCAATGAGTGTTACTTTTATGTAGTTCTTGACATGAGCATACCTCTGCCGGACATCTCTCATTATAAAATCACTCAATTCTCCGCTGAATTCCACACCGGTAGGTCCACCACCGATAACAACACAGTGCAGTAGCCTCTCCTTTTCTTCCTCTGACATGCCTGCACAAAACATCCATTAAAGTCAGTCGAAGACTGAAGACGAGAGAGAGGGACGCTGATGCCATTAATTCCGTGTATATAGTTTCACAGAAGGAAAAATTTGATCATACCATTCAACCCTGGAACTTCTTTTCTGCATGCTGTACACTTACACACTTGCACATGCATATATTGAACATAAAAGATCACCTGGATTTTCAGAGAGCATCAGGTTTAGGAGAAGCCTCTTCCTTATTTCTTGGGCATGAGACACTTCTCGAAGAAAAAAAGCATGTTCATGGACTCCTTTGATGCCGAAGGTCAATGGTTCAGCTCCAGAAGCAATTACCAGTTTGTCATATGCAACTTTGAATTGGTATGTTTCTTCACCATCAACTGCTGTCTCACAGAACACCTGATATAGCAATGGAGATTGAATGTCCTTAATGGTACTTCTGAATCAACTCAAATAACAATGACAACAATACTGAAGCATCATCTCATTGATAATTATTAGCCTGTGATTGCTATAAATAATTAATCCTATGTATATTAGATGTGATGTAGAAGACATAATAAAGAACAGAATGTCTTGAATGAAATAACATGAATATTTGAAGCTACTTACTTCACGCTTGTCCGTGTCTAGACCATTGCACGAAGCAAGGAAAAAATATGAATTCGGATCCTTCGCCAATGCTGTCTGTATCTGACTAACAGGCTCTGCTACCGAACGGAATTCCAAGGTTCCAACACAAGTTGAGGCAAGCAAAGGTGTAAACACCATATGGTTCCTTGGCGATATACAAACAACATCATATAGCTTGGTGTTGAGGCCTTTAAGAAACCTACATGCGGCCCACCCACTGCCAATAACAACAACTCGAGGCTTTTCACCGGGCTTTGTTGCTTCAAGAGTAGGATACTTTAGATTCTCATATTCTGAATCAGATTCCTCGACTGCCGCTTGTGCATGAGCATATTCATAATGAGGGGTCATCCTCAACCCCCTACTGCCAAAACTTGCTGCAGGAAACCTGCCAATGCTTGAGAAAAACGGAAGATTGCTGCGAGGTTTAACATGTTGCTGGAAAGCTGTGAAGCTCCCATTGAAAGGGGAGTGGGACTTGCTCACGGACGATGACTCCTCACGGATCATGTCCCGTATTCTAGCATATCTACCCGTGGCACCTCCAGATTGTTGGCAACCGTTTCTAGCTATTCTCGCCAATGCCATTTTGGAGGGCAAAGACTTATGCTGTTAATTGAAGTGGAACAGAAATCTGTACAAGTTTTCACTGCACAAAATGTTTAAGAACCAATCAATACAAGTGAAGAAAACCAAATGATAATACTAATCTCCAAAGAATGTGGAGAAGTAAAGACAATGATCTAAAAAGACAAATACAAAATGCAGTGAATCTCTTTATAATTTCAATCCTTTTTGTTTCTAGAAGAAAAGACTAATTCAAAAGCCAATTTCATCTACACATCAACAGAGGATTGCTCATGAAAATACAAAACTAGTTATGATCTGCGAGTAAAACATATAGTAGTATCTATGATTTCTCAGATGTAGCAATCTAATCGACTAAATCTAAAACAATAAGCCAGAAACGCACACACTAAAACACACAGTTGGTTAGATTCTTCGAAGGTGCAAATACAAAATGTATGCTTATAAATATGTGTATATATAAATATTTGTAGGGTTTAACGGAGGGTTTATGCAAAGAGGAGAGGAGAGGAGATGATCATACATTGCACATGGACGTGGGAATGCGACACCAAAAAGGTGAAATAAACAATACGAAAAGAAATCTCCTTGTCCGGAGACGAATTAATTAAGTACCTTACAATTTGTAATAAAATAACAACATTTTGCACAACAAAAAATTGAAAAATGCAACGCCTTGGTGAACAAGAAAGCTACCTACTAGATCCACAGCCTGGCAAAATTTTCTTACTGTCAAATTTAATTTTTACATATGCTTAATAATTGGTTGCACAATTGTATAAAATGGCTATAAACCCTATTACCAATGTAGGCAGCGCAACGGAAAATGATAAATTAGGTATTTATTTTTATTAAATTTTATGTAATAAATTAAATTGAGCTAGACAAATCGGTTGGTCGGAATACAAGTTTGAAAAATTGACATTGCATTATTATATGCAATTAGTAAGTCTATGAGTAATTATAACTCACTTAGATATTTGTACCATACATACCGATCTTTCTTTCCATCACATTTACGAATAAATGTTAGCCTTGATTCGTATCGTAATTTTGATCTTATTGTGTTTACTATCATTTTGTAATTAATTTTGATTCTGCATTAAATATTGAGATGTGTCCTTAATATGTTAAAAAAATAACCCGAGTTAAATTATTTGGTAAGTTGAAACTATCAAATTAATTAAATGGGACTTTATTACATTTTTTGATAATGGGATGCATGGAATATTGTGAATTACGATAGGCATGAGTAAAGCACTAGGAAATTTCAAAACGTGAATATTCAATTCAAAGAAAGCTGGTCCTTCCACTCCACGTCTTAATCAACCGGAATCTTCGGAGCCGTCTTCATTCATTTCAACTTCGTTTTTCCTTTTCTTTGTTGCACTTTTCTTCAATTAAGTATGTCATTTCATTAACAGCTGACACGTATTGGGGAATAACATCGGATATTCGGATTTTGAATATAAAAATAATTGAAAAAAGGTACTAATAAATGAATTACTGCATGAGTCCCTAAAAATTTATTACTTATTCTCATTTTTATCGATCCCTAAAAATTTAATACATTTCACTTTTACCATTTTTTACGATCAATCACACATTTCATATCATTTACTCATTCGTACTCATATTCAGGGGCGGGACTACATATAAAGGGGGAGGGCTTTAGCCCCTAATGAATCTAACTTTTAAAAAAAATTCTATTGTAAAATTTCAAAGTATGTTCGTATTTTACACATATTATAGTATAAAAGCCCCTAATGATTATCTAAATTACTTGAAAATTTAGTTTGAAATAAAATTTTGAAAATTTAGCTTCTACTTGTATTTATTTCTGCGTCCGCGCTGCTCACATTTTATTATAAAACTAATACTCTCTCCGTCTCACAAAAATATGCACTCTTTTCTTTTTAATCAATCCCACAAAAATATGCACAGTTCAATTTTTGAAACTCTATTCTTTCTATTGAGGTGTGACTCATTCTCCACTAACAATAATTTAGTAGTCCTTCCGTCCTGCATAAGGAGTCTCAATTGAGTTGGGTGCGGGTTTTAAGAAATGTTTAAGTGTGTAATAATTGGAGTGTGTAATAGTGGAATGTTAGACTCATTTGCATTATTATTTGTTTTATTCTTTGGATCTGTTTTTACTTGTTCTTTTTAGTATTTTATTTTATAGTATTTTTATTTCACTTTATATGGAAATGTCTAACCGGGTCTCCTAATACGGACGGAGGGAGTAACTTTTTTCTTTCTATCCCCCTCTTACTTTTTTATTGTACATTAAAACTTGTGTCTAACCAAAATACATATTCTTGTGGAACGAATGGAGTATATAAAAGTAGGACTACTTTCTATTACATTTCTTAAAACTCGTGTCGGATCAAATTGTGACAAATTATTAGGGATGGATGGAGCATTTAAGACGACATACATAAAAATAATGAAATTCGAAATTGAAACGCAATGGAAAGTGAAGGTGGTTAGTTTGTTTGAAGGATTGAGTAATCATGTAGCAACAAGAGTTTCCTCCATCTCTAAGCTATCACCAGCAAAAACCCGGTTCAAAATCATGCCTAACCGGACTCCTCCCTGAGCTATCCGCTTCATAACAATGGGCAATCTCGAGTTGAAGTAATCATCTGTCAACACAAATAAAAGATAAATGGAGTGAACAGATGGCTCGTTTGAGTCGAAAAATGGCCCTCCGTACCAGAAAGAGTGTCCCCTGACTCAACACCTTTGTATCCCCATTTGCAAGCCGTATCCATACTCTCAGCAGCATACCTGCAATACATGATAATGAACACCAACTACATTCGTAATAAATGTTTGTTTTTCATCCACGTCGATAATTTCTTGCATTTCTTGATGCAGATACTCACTTGCTCACACAAGAAGATATGTGACTACATTCTCTCCATGAGGCAAGATCGCTGGACCAGAGTCCCTGTTTGCAACAATGGATGTGGCATAACGAATCAGACTATAGATTATACGATCATTTTGCAAGTAATACCATTTTGATCATAAGCTTTACAGGTTAGTGTTTTAGGCAAAGGATGTTAGCTAGCTTACTTCAGTAAAATTTCCTTGAATGTCTTGCTGGAGGAGGTTGATGTCCTTTCCATAGTAATTCGCCGCGGCTGTAAGAATTATCTCTCTATCCCACACCTAATTGGGGAAGACATCAATGCTGTCATGCTCACTCAATTTGAAACTTGAAATCAAGTACACAAGAGAAGTGAAGTCTCTAAATCAAATTAACGAATCTTGATCTTAACAAGAGTTCATATTAACTTTCTAGACCTATATTTTCTACATATAGAATCATCTAAAGTGGTTTCTGTTAACCTCATCTATATATATGCTCATGTAAAATGTATCATTCTTATCAAGAAAATAGCTAAAAAAAGATGATAGTAGTAGCATTTTATAAGCCAACACTCACATGGTGCAGATTCGACTTGTGCCTGAACCAGCGCAACTCCACAGTGTTTCCACCTTCGTCGCTTGTGAACCCAACATGCATTGGCTAACAAAGGCGAAACCACAACTAATCGACAATCACAGTGAAACCAGAATTCATGCAGGTTAGTGTTTATGTTGGTTACCTGATGGATGTCTCCCATGAAATGTGCTAAAAACAACAATGCTTCTGTCATGTTATCTGGGAAACATAAATAAAGAAAGAAATTCCTTAAGCATGCTTAACATAATTGGTTTAAGCAAAGGTGAGGATATGATAGATGAGGCAATTCATGGTAATGGGATGATTGATCTCTAACAGCGTCGATCAGAGGTCCCGTGATGGTAATGTGAGAGTTGATTGGTGAAGTTCCGGATGGCACCTGCGACGCACATATCCTTCGCACCCTTTGGGTCATGGCAGTCCCCTATGTTCATCCGTCAATATCAGATACCATAACAATCAACACAACAACAAGGGTGTGTTCTCTTAGATGGAAAAATGTGGAATACTGAAAAATTGTTCCCCTCCTTTTCCTCGCTTCACATGTTCTCCAGGATAGATACTTTTCACGGTCAGGATGGAAAATTTTCCAGGCAGGCCCCTTTCCCTCTTTTTCACTCCAATTCGTGATAATATTATCATAGGGATGTTGGTGTGATAATATTTTCCCTCCTTTCCCACCTTTGCTTATCCCTCTTTTGTCCATGATAAATTTACAAGAAAAGACGCACACCCTAAAAGTGATGATGATCATATTAACTTACTCTGATATTTAAAATTGCAGGCTCGGTCTGGTGTGTCAATGAAGTGAAGAGGGCTCGTCCATCGGTACCTATACCAGTGTCTTACTTGGTCTGGCCAAACACACAGCGCCGACAAATCGCCATTCACGTAGTCTGGAAGCAGCATTTGAACTGCGTGATGCGCTTCCGGTTCCAGCAAGTCCTGTCTTACATAGGAATGTATGACTGTGAAATTCCTAGAGATTTTGAGAAAGAGAGGACCAAACAAGCAAGCACGCAATGATACAAAAGGGATCTCCATCACAAGAAGAAAAAAAAGGGTAACAGGATATTATTTATCTTCCCCCTTGAATGAATATAATCACAAATATGAAAATGGTTGCATCTGATTATATTGATACCTGAGCAATTTTACAAGTCATGACATGACCCTCTTTGCTCCATGCTTGAACACCAGGTTTGTGAACAACAACACAAGTTAGAAAAACAATGAAGGATGCAGAAATTCCTCTTAAAAACGGCATTTGAAATTCAAAAAAGGATATTGTGACCCACCAAGATTACAAGCTAGTTCTGCATTAGCATATATATACATAAACTATTGATAGTTTACAATGCGTACAAGCTAAATACTGCTCATCTTTCATGTGTCTTATAAGTTGCTTTTACAAAAAAAGCAACATACAGAGGCAAATTCCAGATTAGCAGAAGCAATAGCTACATAATTTAAAGTACAATTCTTAGCAGAGCAGCAATGTTGACTTCCAAGATAGCCAACTACTTAATTTGGAAACTTAAGTCTTGGCGTGGGGGAATTGTACAAGCCAAGAGGAGTGGCACAAATAGAGGTCCCTCTCGAGATTTATCGTAGAGTACATCTCGATCTCCTCAACCTATATTATTCTACTGCAATTGACTTATTTTTGGAGAAGATCCTGTTGAGAAGAGTTGCCAATCTGACCCCACCTTGGGCCAGTCTAGACTCAACAACAGGCCACCGAGAGTAGAAGTAATCATCTGCATAGAAAGAAAGAAAGATGTAAAAATTAGTAAATAACATGAAAAGATAAAATAGAGAATATGATTATCCGAAAATGGCAACTCTAAGTTGAAACAGGATTGCAACATTAATCATTTTACCTTCTAAGGTGCTTCCAGGAGTGGCATTTCTGTAAGCATATTTACAAGCTAAAGAGATGCTTTCAGAAGCATACCTGGGGAGAGATATGCACAGATAAGAACCAAAAGGAGTATAATCAAGAAGTAAATCATATACATATATGCTTAAACTGAACGTCTAAAAAAATTTATGTTGTGAACGGAGACTAGGATGAGATTGTGAAAGAAGAGTGAAGAGTACAAACGTACAGATCTGGACATACTGCACCCTTGCAGTTCTCATTAGATACATCATCAACCATGGCAGCCTACAATACATGCAGTTAAATGAGAACTATAAAAAGAGGGCAGATAAGATCTCCCAAATACTACTAAATTTCAGGTGGAAGAAAGTTGGATAGCAGAAGACGAGGAGTGCCTCAAAATTATATCTCTTCCAGAGATGAAGAAAGGTTTACAAAGCAATATACAAATACAAATTACAATAGAGTAAAACAAATAAAGTACTGCATTAAAGTAAAATGTTCTTTTAAGTGAAACACAAAATACTCATAAAGGGCTATTGCATAATTACACTTTTCACCTACTAAGCATATGCAGAAAGTGTTGCTAGTATATATTGTCCCATAAATGCTGAAGATAATATTGATTTTAGAATGGCACCATATATATCAAAGACATCAAAGACAAAGGAATACGGAGCCTCTCATATGTTAATAATCATGTTTTATGCACCAAATTAGCAACTTCACACACCGTGATATTTTTCTGAATGGCTTGGGTCATTGCAGACAGATCTTTACTGTAGAATGTCTTTAGAGCAGACTCAATGATCATATTGTCCCACACCTGAACCATAATATTTCTCATTACCTTCTTAACAAGTTAAAGTCACAGCATCTCAACAAAAAAGTAGAAAGAAAGGTATAAAGATTGTTTGTCTAAAATTTTATGCCAAATACAACTCACATGATGCAAATTTGTTTTCCTACGGTACCAACGGATGGTGATTGAATTACCACCTAAATCTCCAAGAAAGCCCACGTGTAATGGCTGCCAACCATTTTCAATGTTAGAAACTCTTGGATTACATTAAGTCATTAACTCTCTGGTAAACTGTACTTCTCTTACAAATATTCAGAATCATTAGACGGGTTTGGTTTAGAAAAATAGAAATGACATAACCTGGTGGACATCACCAATATAATGTGATAGGAACATAAGTGCCTCTGTCAGGTTATCTGTAATTTGAAGAGACAACTTAGTCAATTTCTGGAGTACGAGCAACCATTCAAGATTCAGTGATGCTTACGGCTTGTTGCATATAAACCAGAATCATCGTGCGCTGACATAAGCTGCTCTGTGTAGTTATAAATTGCTCCAGTGACACATCGATCCTTGCGTCCAGCAGAGTCGTGACAGTCTCCTAACATATATACATGAATGAAGCCAGTCAAGGGTTTTCAAACTCAAATTGAACGATATATGCATCTGAGCTTTAAAAGACAAAAATTTGAATGGAAATGGTATTGAAGCTTAGAATCAGCCCTCAGCCAAGTAATTATTAATGAGATAGCACACATAATAACAAAGTGTTCAGTGGCTATATACAAAATCGTAATACAAGTAAAAATTAAACCAAAAACTTATACCATAAATCGATTGACTGATAGTATATAGTACCAATTTCTTCATTTGGGAACAATCCAAAAGATATAAAAAAAAACTAAATATAAGTAGTATCAAAGAAAAGGCACTAGAAAGTAGAGAATGAAAAAAGATGAGCTTACTGCAGTAGTCATAGTTGCACCTGAAGTCAGGTGTATCTACATAATGCAAAGCGCTGCTCCAGTGATAGTGCCAGCGAACCTGGTCTGCCCAGGCGCAAACAGCAGCAAGCTCACCTTCCGCAGAATCTGGAAGCAAGGCTTTCACTGCAGCCAAAGCTTCGTCCGTGAGATAATTCTGTGTCAAACAAAGAAATTCCGTCAGGGAAAAGTAGTTCTGCACAATGCAATCATAAGATCCTCAAAATAGCCCCCTTTCTCCTCTCCACATCTTGTCTACTTTAACGAGCATTTCATCACATGTCTAAAATCATCAATGAAATGCCAATCCATCGAGATTACAGAATACTCAAATCCAAAGTTGAGGAAACTTGAGAGAGAGAGAGAGACCTCGGCAATTTTGCAAACAGTATGGTGACCATCTTGTCCCCAGCCATGAATTGTTGGAATTAAAAACAGGAAAGCAACGATCGCCCCCAATATCCAGTGGAGTTTCAACACATCCATCTCTGTATAGCATTCATAATTACAAATCGTTGGTGAATAACATATTGACAGAGTGAACAAACCTGCAATTTTTTTGGATGAAAAGCGATAAAACTCCACACAAACAGAGTTACAGAAGCAATAATTTTGGTAGAAGTGACTGATAACACACTGCACTATCTCGATTCTCGAGTGATATAATTGCAACGAGTAGTAGATATTTTTCTATTGCGACTGATTAGTTAAACGTGGGTTGTTGACTTTACCAAATAGCAATGGTTTCTCATTTAATTCATTATTTTATACTTTAATAAAATGTGGTATACTAAACTTTTTTTTTTATTTGTGGATAAAAGCTTAAAATATTGCAGGATAAAAAAACAGAACAAATATTTTGAAAAAAAATTGAAAAGCTTAAATTCGAAGCAAATCAATTCCATTTTTAACTAAATTTATTCAATACATTTTTTAAATCATGATAATCGAATGGTATAATACTTACAGTTATACTCTCCTGAGTAACCGAATAGTTCAATTTTACAAGAAAGAATCCTTTCCAGTGGACGCATCTAATTGCTATTCCTTGCAAGAAATTCTATCTTCAAGCCAATAAATTACATCATCACCTCTCATTATAATGCTATACATGATGTATAAAACTAAAAAATAAATAATATAGTGGACAACAAATAGAGTCACAAAGTTAGTTGATCGTCTCTGATTCTTCAACCTTGTTTTTACTTGGTGTTCCCGAATGAATACGAAGCAACAATTATTCAGTATTTACATCAAGTTTTTCACGATCAGACTGAAACCATACAGAGAGTGATAGCATTCAAGAACTTCGTTAAGCTTGCACCAGCTTTGAGCCCTTGTAAGAGAAGAGGCGTTTTGCATTTTCATAGCTGAGTTGAGCAAGTTCCTTTTCCTCCATTTCAAGCATATGTGCAACATAAGCAAGTATGTGATGAATGTTAGCTGGATGATTGAGATTCTCCTCAACGATGGAAGTATCTTCACCACCACTTGCCTCTTTCGGATCCAAGACCTCTCTCTTGATCACAAATAGAGAATCCGGATCAACTGAGCTTGGCCGGGCATCCGGAGCATCTGTCTCCAACAAAATCCTTTCGGGAGGAACGGACTTCAACATTTTCTTCGCCTTGCTCTCTTTCATCGACATGAGAAACCCAGAAAACGAGAAGTAAGCACCGAGCTTAGCCAATTCAGGAACCATCTCAGCCGAGCCAAGAAACGAGTGTAACACCAGCCCAGCAGGGAAAGGCCCCTCGGATTTCAGAATCTCGAGAAGATCGCCAAAGGCACGCACACAATGGATAGATGCTGGTTTATTTAGCTCTTTCGCGAGTTGGAGCTGTTGTCGGAAGACTTCAACTTGATCTGTGAAGTCTATCTTCTTCCCAGTAGAGCCTTTGTCCAAACCAATCTCTCCTACTGCAGCAGAGGGAGTGGACGCGAGGAAATCTCTCAACGTCTTCAGCCAATCAGGAGTTCTATCGGTTATAAACCACGGATGAAGGCCAAAGTTGGGAACAACAGAAGGATGGGCGTCGCTCATCTCCTTGACCAAATGCCAGTCCTTCTCACACACTCCATTTACGGCAAAGTGAAGGACGCCGGTATCAAGGGCCTCTTTTATAAGTTTGGGAGCCACATTTAAGACTCTTGAATCTTGTAGGTGACAATGAGCATCGAAGAGTCTGATCATTGCTCACATCAACTAGTGGTGTCAATCTCGTATCTTCACAAAATCGAAAAGCAACAGCTGCAAGCAAGCCTGGAAGTGCCACTATAAGCATCATTTTAGTTTATACAAACAGCAAAGAGGAGAAGTGACAAAGCAGCATCAGCGGGTATGAGAATATTCATTGGTTACACATCAAACTAAATCAATTCTAACTTAATAGAAATAGGTAAGACTCAAAACAGAAGGTTTGAAAGGGAAAACTGATTAAAATATGGTGGCAAAATCACACGCAAAAAAAACATACAATCAAACTTCTTCAGTGTGCGAATAGCAGAGCAATATCAATCAAAATTAATCTCAAAAACAATAACCGGAGTCAATACCGCTAGATCATCAAATGAACACGCAGAGGAAGAAGCAAAGCTATATATGAATTGTTAAATTTCTTCAGGAAGATTCAATTAACTGTCACAAATGTATTTATCTCAGTAGAATGGTAAATCAGCTGTGTTGCGTATGAGTCGGAACAATCGAAAACCTAGAACAATTATGTGAATATATGATATGTATCCAGATCTAACTGATTAATTGGTAGAGGCGGAGAAGAGAGAAACCTGGCGAGGGATGAGAGCAATCCGCGGCGGTGCTAGCGAGCCGGCCGTGGACTTTCTATTTTCCGGTAATTCAGTATCTTTTTCTTTGCTGCTTATCGCAATCCTTCACATACTCCCTCCTCACACATATAGAAGTCTCATTTTTCATTTTAATAGTCCGCGAATAGGAGTTTCAACTCACTTTTTTAGGATTCCACCTCCACCTAGCTCATTTAACTCACATTTTATTTAAAACTAATATATACAAATGAGACTTATATTCCACTAACTTTTTTCTATCCAATTTTTTTTAAAATTTCTTAAAACTCGTGCCGCTAATGAATGGACTCCTAATGGAGGAAAGAGGGAGTAGATTTTATTAGTACTGGATATTGGACTGAACTAGCCCAAACCTCTTTTGGGCTTTTCAAAAAATAGTTTGGATACGTACGTTGGTACTATTTGATGGTCCATGATTGCTATAAATGATAGTTATATGAACTTCACTTATTCTCATAATCTCATTTGTTAACAGTAACACACTTTTGCGGTTGAATCATTATAAATGTGACAACTCAAACTGAGTTTTGTATGGACCAGGTAAAATGGAACAGAGGGAAGGAGTGATTTGATTTTTTTATTAATTAATTGGAAATTAATTTAGGAATGTTTTGCTTTAATCATTTTACAAAATGTAACATGAATAACGACAATTTTGAGTTAGCAAATTTAAATCATGTCTAAAAAATGAAATAAATTATTACACACATGCTTGTAAACACATTTGAGCTTCTTAGATGATAGCAATCTATATTCTATATTATCTGAGAAAATAATTAATACGTAGAACCTAATGCTTACCAATGTATGAAGATAATTCACAAATAGTTGGTAACTGGTAAGCTTTTATGAATTATGAATGGGAAAGATGGGATCAATGCTTTTTTTTGTTAAGGCTTTTGTAATTAAATAATGCACCATTTATTTCTAGCATATCTGTATTTATCACAAGCATATAGAAACTCGTTGAAACAAATTGATAGTATTACATCTTGTCATCTAATTCACCTCTTTCCTTTTTCTTTTAACAATACATATACGCGAAATAAATCGATTAGTGTGTATGAGCAAAATACATGAAATACTAATTGGCATCCTAAACATATCTGCAATCTTCTAACTAACGTCTCAATTGCATGAGCTTCCAAATCTTAAACTAAAACTTTCTTGATCAGGCAACAAAATCATGGGATCCAAACTCACTATTTGTGGCTATAAATGTAAGAAATAGTTAAGCAATAAACAAGAATCAACTCTAGGAAAATTAAGCGTGATGGATGAATAGGAATCCTTGTAATCCTATCCAATCAAGCATCATCCATTTTGTCTAAATGAAGTGGATGTGCCTTGTTTGGATATAATTACTCTCGATTCTTCTCAAACTTCTTTCCATCTATATGTTTGTTATTTTAAAATAATATTACGTCTCGTTTTATTTTTTCCCACGTTTGTTTCAAGTTTCAATAGTTAACCCAGGCCACACATGACATCCCCATTTACAAAATATTTGTCCTGATCTTTTAAAAAATTAGTTCTTCGCCATATTTTTAATTTGTTTATTAGATGATTGTTTCAAATTATACAACTAACCAATTACTCTATATTGATTCGTACGTTTATATGTATGTAGATTTCTAATTAATTGATTACCTAAATCAAAGTATTGATCAACATTCACAATATATTTCCACCTCCAATTGTCAAGTCTAAATCTCAAATTTGTTGATATGAATGGTCCAACTCCAACAACTTGTCCTGTTAAAGGCATAAACAAAATTTGGTATATGTAGACCATTTGAAACTTCTATAACTACAAATTGATTTTGAGAGGTCAAAACAATCTTTTTCACCGATTCGATTTGATAATGATCACGTCTATTTTATATAAATTCGGAGACTCATGTTTCATGTCTCACATATTTAAATTTGGATAACTCTTCCAATCTTTCTAGTCTTCCTATTATAAGTGACTCATTTTCTACACAACTTTTTACATAAATTTAAATGCAATGTATGTTAAACTGATCTATCCTTCTCATTTAATCATGGCCCAATTTCTACACAAGTTTTTTAGTATAACTTTTAATGCAATATGCCCATATATTCTATAGTGACCCATCCTTTTCATTTAGTTAGGGGTATGGTTATGCAGAAAGCGATAAAAGCTAGAGAAGCTTTTGTATTAAAGCTGTTGGTCGGTGGCTCCACCATATGAAACCAGCCGCACTACGTCGTTTTCAACTCCAAATTGTTGGATTTTGGTTTTTATCTGCGTATCAAATTAAACAGATATTTTTGGCCGCCAATTGAAATCGAGAGGTTGGGAAAGTAGCAACACCTTTTAACAAGATTATATAATTATCTTACCAATTTTTGGGCCATTAATTTGCTTTTCATGTATTCAAGTGCAAACTAAGATCTGGATGACTGTATAATGACCTGATAAGTGAGAGGGAGTATTTATTTGATTTCGTTTTCTTAAGCCGACGCCAGTCGTTTTTGGGACCCATGGATAATACTCCAAGATTAGGGATGAATAAAAGATAAGATTATGGATGTTAAGATTAGGGATGAATAAAAGATAAGATTAAGGATGTTAATTTTTAGAGTGAACTACACAAGGTATCTGATCTTTCACTTTCGCACGCAAATGGTACATGATCTTTATTTTATATCGTTTTTGGTACCCAGTGACAAAAATAACCCTAGGTACCAAACTTGTGATTATTTTGTTATGTAGGATATTTTTGAAAATTTCCATTAAATAGTATACCAAACATGTGATTATTTTTTTCATTTCTTATTTCTTTTCTTCTTCTTTAGTTTCTCCTTCTTTCTTTTTTCTTCATTTTTTTTTCTTTTTAGTATTTTATCCTCCTTTTTTCTTTCTTTTTCTCCTTAGTTTATGTTTTCTCTTTTTTCTTTTCTCTTCTTTTTCTTCTTACTTTTTAATGTTTTATACATACATCTAATTGCATTCATAATATAAATCAAGAACAAAACACCTAAATTAATTATTTAAAATATTTAAATCAATTAAATATTTTGTATTGAATTATTTTATACTCATTTTATGGTTGAAAAACCTAACTAAAAATATTCAACTCTTAATATCATTATGAATACAATTCACAATTTTAAATTTTTATCAAGACTATATTGATTAGTTATTAATTTAA
Source organism: Salvia hispanica (assembly GCF_029641045.1). NCBI lineage: Eukaryota > Viridiplantae > Streptophyta > Magnoliopsida > Lamiales > Lamiaceae > Salvia > Salvia hispanica. Next base: position 3,446,706 of record NC_142696.1, read on the forward strand.
TATAAAATAATAATAATAATAATAATAATAATAATTATTATTATTATTATTATTATTATTATTATATAATATTATGTTATTCATAATTTAAATAATTATATTATTATTATTTATTAATTACAACTAGTTTTTAGTATTATAACATTAATATTATTACAATAATTAAATATAATTATAACTATAATTATAATTAAGTATATTTGTATGTAAAAAATTAATTCATTATTAATTTATAACATCAAAATAATAATATTAATATTGATTAATAATAATAGTATAAAGAGTGAGAAGAATGAGAGAAGAAATTACAATATCACTTTTGGTACTTAGTTTTGTATGCCTAAAATAACCTTAATAATACAAATGGAAATATGTAGTATTTGTTTAGAGGGCATTTTGGGGTCAAAATTGCATTAGGTACCAAAAATGTGATTTATAGGTAAAAAAAATGATATAAAATAAAGATCAGGTACCATTTGCGTGCGAAACTGAAAGATGATGAGATACCATTTACGTAGTTCACTCTAATTTTTAAAGAAAAAGATAAAAGTAAAAAGTAACATGGGACAAAACTAAAAAATGGTGAGCTAGCTAAGGATGAACTATACATCTTATTCCCATAACGGCTATAAATCCGTATCACATTTATTAATTATACAGTCACATGAAATATTTATTGCCACCCACTATTTTGTTCATCATCTGTTAGTTCTGTATTTGTTTAGCAATCAGATACTCTGAATCTTGTATATACTGCATGCATGTATAATGTATTCATTTCTTATACTATTATACATTTATTATACTACATATGTGAATGTATTCACGATACTTAGTGAGTGTATGTTTATATATTATAGTAAGAGATATAATTAATATGGTAGATATGTACTCCCCTTCACCAAATAATGTCAAATTTTGCCATTTTAAAACTCCATGATATTGAGTAATATTTACTTTTTTTTCTATTTTAAATAGATCTAATACTTCATTCATATCTTTTATAAAATTAATGCTTCGTACTTTCATATAAAAGTGACGTTTTTTTATAAGAGTATTTCTTTTTAAACTGATATATATATAGGGTAGAGATAAAATGAAAACTCATATATTGTATAAACTCCAAACTTTTCAATACAGTATCAACACAACTTCAACACAATGTCAACACAGTATAAAATTTCAAGATTTTGATATCAACACAATGCCAACACAACATCAACCATTGACATCGTATTGACATTTTTTGTTGCTATGATTTTATCATATGTTGATATTTTTTAACAGTTCAGATCATAGTTTAGAGTTTGTACAATATTTAGAGTTTGTATTACATTCCTAAACCCTAAACCCTATATATATAGTAGTAGGGATGCGTTAAAATGACAACACCTCTTAAAATAACATCATACCGTCATTCCTAGCCAATCATTTGTACACGTGGACGAATAATAAGTTGTCATGTGGCAATAAAAAAAATGCTCAAGTGTAAAAATCTCGGCCAGCAATATACAACACTGTATACAACAATTATTTCTTGGCCAGCAATATCCAACACGTTATACAACAATCTATAGATTGTTATGTGGTGTTTATAATATTATTGTGTAGCGTTTATAAGAGCATCCGCAATGGTCGGCTAGCGACCGGCTAGCCGATTCGTCGCGCTAGCCGATCGGCTAGCCGAACCATTGCAATCGGCGAGGGCGATTTCGGTGAGCGGATCGGCGTGGGCTGGCCGATCGCTCGTCGCTGGCCGAAGCGCTGGCCGATCGGCTAGCCGCCATTGTGGCGGCCCGATCGGCCAGCGATCGGCCAGCGCTGATTTTCGATTTTTTTTTTTTAAATCATATATAAACGCGATTTTCGTTTCATTTTCATTTGCACCACTTGTTTTAACGAGTTTTCTCTCTCTCTAACTTTCTGTACAAGATCATCATCGAGCGATGGATCACAACAACGAGTCCAGTCCACGGGGGGGGCGATGGGGGGGGGGGAACCAGGGGGTATGCCGTGGGGGATGCCGGGCGGCGGGCAGGGGAGCGGCGGGCAGTCAGCGCCCGGGTGGAGGGGTATGCCCCAGCTGCAGCAGCAGATGATGCTGCAGCAGATGATTGGGATGATGTGGCAGGGGGGGATGCCGCACGGTATGCATCCCGGGATGCCGGGGGGTGCAGGGATCACCGGGAGGGGACGCGGTATATCGGTCCTCGCTTGATTTTTTGACGGCTTCGTCTCACACGTCGACCCCGGTGGAGACGCAGTTCTCTGGCGATGACCTTCTGTCATTGCATGATATGGGGATCGATCTCGGGGACGATGATACTCCCGTTCCAGCGACGCCGGCCGCGCCGAAGAAGAAGACGAGGGGGAGGGGGAAGGGCAAGGCGGTCGGCGAGTCATCGCAGCCCGCTGCCACTGGCCGGGGGAAGTGGACGGAGGATGAGTACGCCGGGGTGGCCAAGGGGTGGTTGGAGGTGTGCGACGATCCGCTGGTTGCAAACAACCAGCGGGTCGTCAACATGTGGGCGAAGATCAGAGATGCCTATAGGAGGCACTGCCCGCACGGGATGGACTTCAGCAACGATGAGGTCCGGAAGAGGTGGGAGCGCACCAGGGCCGCGGTGGGCCGTTTTGCGAATTTGTACGCCAACGCCCTCCGTCAGCTCAGAAGTGGGCAGACTGAGGACGACGCCCGGAGGATAGCCGCGAGTCAGTTCCCCTTGGAGGGGAAGTATAAGGAGTTCACCTTCTGGGAGTGCTTCTTGTTGTTGAAGGACTCCGAGAAGTTCCAGGCTGGGTGGCCGAAGAAGCAGCGACTTAACTATAGCGGCGACTACAGCGGCAGCAGCGGCGGATCCCACGACCTCCCCCCGGATGCTGAGGAGTTTCCATCCCCTCTTTCATTTACTGGTCGCCCCCGCCCGGTTGGACATAAGCGGGCGCAGCGGGCTGCGAGGGGCGGATCCCCCCTATCGCCCCGCGAGGTCCAGTCCTCCGCCCTCCCAGCCGCCCCACTCGAGTACACTCTCCATTCGCGTAACCAAACGCGGGCTCAGATGTTACAGGTCTTCCGAGAGTGGAAGAACGCCACTGACCCCACGGAGAAGAGGTTTCTTTACGAGATGCTCGAGAGCATGCGTGCTGATTTAGAGATCGCGAGGTCACGGCTGGGGGGTTCCGACGTGGGCTCAGATACCACGGGTGGCGGCAGCGGCGAAGGCGGCGGCGACGACGAGGACGACGGCGACGGCGATGAGGAGTAGAGAGTGGCGGGGCTCGTGTGTTGAAGCCCTTTTTTTAAAAAAAAAATCATGTACTTTTTTTTGAAATCTTTGTACTATTTTTTTAATGGAATGGATTATTTTTCCCGTATATGTGTCGTAAATTTAATTCCGTATTTTAATCGTAATTTTAATTCCGTAAATGTAGTATATTTTGAATTATTTTTATTGCGGCTGGCCTATGGCTGGCCTAAATCTGATGTGGCAGGTGGTTTTTTTAGTGTTTATGACGTGGCAGGGGAGAGAATGGCTGGCCTATGGCTGGCCTAAGCACCATTGCGGATGCTCTAATATTGTTGAATATATGGTGTCACAGTGTTACTTTAGGAGGTGTTATCATTTTAATACAAATCTATAGCACTAAGTTTTAAGGATGATCTTTCTCTGTTCTTATCGCCTTGAATATAAAATTATCAATGAAAACAGAGTGCCAGCTGTAGTTTTATCCATTTGTTGACGTTCGACTGCCCAAATAACATAGTACTATAAAACTTATTTTGGAATTATTGTATGATTTGATATTTAAATTTGAAATTAAAAAGCCATCGTATAGTTAATAGTTTAATGTTTGATACTAACATTGATAGAAAACGCGGGATTCCCATGATAACATTGATATAAAATGAAAAAGACTGCAATCGATTTGATAAGTTTTGAAAGTAGAGATTGGATTGATTAAAAATAAAAAATTTAAAATGGAGATGGATAGAGAGAACATTTCTTTCCAACAACATAATCTCTTTTTTTTCCCCTTTCCCTCTATGTTTTAATATAGCGCTGAATGGATTAAATTGATGAGCAAAACACTGGCCTGGACCCAATACCTTATGAAAAATCTGTAGCCTCTGCCTCTACGGTGCTTCAACGCTACAATGATTAACAGTTAACACATTAAACTCTGCCGTTGGATCTATGAAATTGTGTTTGGTCTGCGTCACGTTATGGGCGCACGTCCTTCAATTATCTTTAAAATATCATCAATTAAAGGGCATGGGTTACTTCTTGCTCCGTATTTCTTATTACTATGCCTCTCATTATAAATATGAGTATGTATACTTTGAAGAATAATACTACCCCGTCTATAAAAAATAGGACACATTGTGAATGATATGGGTTTTAATTTGGAATTGATAAAGTAAGAGAGAAGTACTGTGGAATTTGAAAAAAAAAGTAAAAGAGAAGTAGTATTAGTGGGATGTGAGATCCATATTATTAGTAAGAGAAAAGAGGAAAAAGTAAGAAAGAAGTTGTTAAAATTTGAAAACTTTTCTTTTTTAAATGTGCTCTATTTTTCACGGACAACAAAAAATAAAAAATGTGCTCTATTTTTCATGGACGGAGGGAGTACATAATAACTAGCCAGTTTAAATTTTTCATACAAAAAGTTAAATAGTTTTACTGATTCAATCAATTTACACATAATATATAATTTTCAATAGTTTTAGTGATTCAATCAATATACACATAATATATAATTTTCTTATTATAGATATTCAATTGATTTAGGTCATTACTTATAGTGGAAGAGAGAGTATTAATTTTTGGAGAAAAAGATTGTTTATAGCTCGCAACCCCATTCGCATTTGGGGATTTATGTGGACTTAACAGGTGTAAAATTGCTTGGATATTTTGAGTGTAAGTATGCAACATTTCCCACTTTAATTTACTAAAATACATTATACTAATATTTTGTACTAAGTTAGTAACGCATTGGTCGTGACATTAAGTCATTTGAAGGAATTTTTAAAGGGGTAAAGCAACTACGTAGTAGTTAGTACACTAATTAATGAATAATACTACAATCAAAAAAATGAGAATGGATCTTTTTATGACTTGGAAACTCAACAGATCTGTCCTAACTAAAAAATCTCACTACTATGTGGCCCAATAACATTTATTTAGGTGTGAACAATATTAAAGTATCAACAAAGAGACAAATGTTATGTAGTTTGACTTGAATTAAATATGTAAAATAAAACTGCAATTAAATGACCTTCACATTTAAGTCAATACGTGCGATCGAGTGCACGCAAATTTCGTAGAATATAACTAAAAATATCTTAGTAAGCCTGCACTGTCACATGCAATGATGCAATTATATAGTAAATGGGTTCTATTTAAATATCTTGATTAGCTGATTAAGTTCTTAATAACTAATTAATAATTTTAACAACGTATTCAGCTTGCTGCTAATCTCAGCCACGTACACCATTATTTTGCTCAACTAACTAGAGAGATTCAGACGTAGAATATTATAACGATATGATAGTGAATTTGTTGCTGCATATGGGGGTGTAGCTGGACAGTTAGGCAACAAATTCAATAATATTATGGCATTATTCCATTAGTAAAATAATTAAGTAATTTATTAAATGTTCCATTATATCAAACCACGTAATGCCATGTTGCTTCATAAAATATATTCAATTAATCAGATAGTATATTACGAAAGTGCATTTGACTCGACTGGTTATAGTACATTATACTGCAGAAATAATTTACACAATTTAAGTAGTAATCTAACGATCCCACAACTTTAAACCATAGATATTGCTACAAAATATCTACACGTTAACATCACTCGGCTCAATTCTAGCCCAACATTACTACCTAACGCAAAAATAATTGATGGAGGTCACTCGATTATAATGCAATATAACTTGGCAAGAACTCATAATAATTAAAACCAAAACTGGGACACCTAAGGCTAGGATTAGACAAAATGCCTAAATCTCAATAATTACTGAACCGTAAAGTGTTGGCATTAATATTTATGAAACATAATGACGATGCTACCGATTCATAGTTTAATTGGTCAGACCAGTTTGACCATTGATCGGATCTAACTATTGTACCATATTATAAAATATAGTAAAAATTTAGTGAATGAAAACCAAAAATAAGTATAAACCACAAATTGGTCGGACCAGTTTGACCATTAAGATCTAACTATTGTACCATATTATAAAAGATAGTAGTAAAAATTTAATGAATGATAACAAAAAACAAGTATAAACCACAAATCTTGAATCTTAATAATATTAAATGCAAACAAGCCTACAGGTTTACAATTAAATTCAATATCAAATCGTTATAAAATATTTTTTTTCAAAATATCTTAAACACAACAAAAAGTTAAAGCTTTATACGGAGTATTCAATATTCGTCTCGTTTTGCTTTCATTTGCAACTTGAAGGTTAATGCAGTGAAGTTCATTTTATATATATACAAAAAAAAGCAATAGAAAATTTACAAATATTGGTTTTTTTTAACTGGTGTTTTCAAATCATATGAGTTCAAATATTTAGTTATTGGAGTACTTATTTTTATGTCCGAACCAAATCAGCAAGCACAGTAATTCATATAGCTGAATCAGTCAAATCAGCCAATCCAATCCGTTTTAAATTATACTCCAATTACATCTAAAGACCAGAGTATGTGATCAAACCAACTTTAAAAACTAGGACTAACTGCTTTTACCAGTTTTCCCTAATTAAAAATAGTAACAAAATGAAAATAAAATAAACTTTATAGAAAAAAGGGCACGCCATAGTAGTACAATGTGCTTTAGTCGTGGGACCTAAGTACTATAAATTAACTATAACTAATAGTAGAAGCGCACTTGATGATATCGATTTACAGAAGAAAGGCCACCTTTTTTAGCTGCAAAGTAACGCATGGAACAGGCTGTGGCCGCAACTCTAGGCCCGCTGCACCGGGATCTTCCTACAACTTATCTGTTTTCCTCGTAAATTATCCACCCATTAACATACGTATTCTACAATGGTTTCATTATACAAAGTAAAGTAACGTCATGTGCTCCTTGAATATTATATACTCCCTACATCAGAAATACGGAGTATAAGTCATTTCATGTTTTGAACCATCATTATTAAAAAGGTATTTCCATTATAACTTTTTTAAATGATAATCCTAAAACGACATATATAGAATTAAATTAATGAACATTCATGGGATGCAAGGTGTACATATTATGTTTATTTGATCAAAATCGGTAGCACTGCTTTGCTTTCAACTTTTTTAGTCCAGATATTAGGAGAAGTTAGGAAAAAATAGCTAGATTGGCGGACCAAGGCCTAGTGTCTACTAAGCTAACTCTTTTTATTCGTATAACTACATCAATTTTTTGTATTTTGTGTGAATCATGGTGCAGAAGACCTTAATCGTCACAACGAAATATATAAAAATTGTTATCTCGAAAATTTGAAATATATAGTTTCTATCTAAATACCGGTCATACCATGCATCAAATGCTAAGTTTTTCCTCTTTTGGCTATCAACATATATTAACCTATCCATCTTCTATCATCAATACTATATTGGATCATGTTATTAATACTTGGTGATTATAATGTTATCATTTTGCTGCGATCTGATTACTTGAATATACAAGTAAACAAATCTTATACTAAGTAAATTTTCTTTATTCTAGAACAAACTTAAGTTTTACTCAAAACTTATCAAGAGGTGCATATTCTCACTCATTTTAGAGCATCCACAATGGATGCCCGATCGCACGCCCGATCGGCTGAGATCGGGCTCGGGCGTGGTCGGGCATCCATTGCAGCCCTCGGTCACGCCCAAGCGCGACCGATAGTTCGGTCACGACCGATCCCGAGCCCGATCGATCGGGCGCCCATTGCAGGCCGATGCCCGAGCCCGAGCCCTATCATTTTCCTTTTTTTTTTTATTATAAATTATATAAATCCTAATTAAAAACACTATAAATACTCCATTTTTCTTCACTTTTCACACACCAAATTTAGATGACTAGTTTGTTTTTTTTTAATTTAGTATTTTAGTTTTAATGTAGTTTTTTTTAAGCTAAGTATATGATGTAGTTTCACTTTTAAATTAAGTAATGTAGTTTTTTACTTTTTGCATTTGTGGTATTTAATATAATATATTTTGGTATTTTAGTTTAAATAAAAATAAAATTAAAAAACAATGATTTAAAATTGAAATGAAAAGTGAATAAGAGATAGGGCATCCACTAGAGCTCCACCATTACAGAAAGATAGGGCATGCTGACGTGGCAACCACTAGAGCTCTCACTAGGACTTCTACTAGGGCATCCATCGTGGATGCTCTTAGAACCCATATCACTATAATACTACTCCTATTAATAAAGCAATAGTACTTTAATTATTTTCTAGTTGCTTATGACTTTCAAAATCAAAACCACATTATCAAAGCCATACTCAAAGTAATTTCATACTATCACTCTCGTGCACATTCTAGAAAACACTAAGCTTTGGTTGGAGTAATTTTGAAATTAGTTTATCCAGATAACGTAATTATCAAGTGTTAGCCGACCAGAAAAGAGGTAAATCTAAGATAGTAGAATGTGATTTAGACTTTTCACTTCCAAATCCAGCAAGTAATTATATTAAATTAAAAAAATGAAAATAAATTTTATAGTTTGAGTCTGTTTGACCCACAAGTGGGCCAATCAGAGCACACAAGTTGCAACTGTTTTTGTCCCCTTATCGGACGGCCCAGATTTCACGCCTTTGCACAAACCGCGTCCCCTCACCATCCGCTCCCCTCCTTTATATCTTCCCACACACATCACCTTCTTCTCCACAGCACCACTCTCCAATTCCCTTCACTTGTCTCATCTACTCTCTCTCTCTCTCCTAAATCACACACACTCTCACTGCATTGAAAGCTATGGGGGCGATGAACAGCTGGATGTCGATGAGGATGATTCTCATATCAGCTGGAGTTTTGTCCGCGGCTATGGGGCTGAAGCTGTCGATTCCGATCGCCGTCGAAAATGTCCCGGCGCTGTGGTCCGTCGTCATATCCTGGATGAAACCTCCGTATCTGTACATAATCATCAACGGCATCATCATCACCATCGCCGCGTCGTCGCGCTTCCACCACAGCCACACTGAGCCTGCCGCGATTCGATCTGAGCGCTTGATTTCGGTCATAACGCCTACGCTCGAGAGTTTCGTTCCGCTTCCGGCTCCGGCGAATTTCAAAACCACCGCCGCGCCGGAACCTCGGGCGGAGGTTGTGGTGCCGGCGGTTGAAAACAGGGTTGTCGATTTGAAACCTGTGGTGGTGAACGGTTTGAAGGTTGATTTCGCTACGGAAGTGGACGATCTGCGGATACTTCGAGCTGAGGCGGAAGATGTGTTTGACGAATCGGCTTTGCTGAACAATTCGCCGGAAGTTAATCTGGAATCGCTCTTTCCAGCTAGAGAGAAACCGCTCGCTTCTTCCAGATTCGTACACCGGAAGCCAAACAGAACCCCTTCTGAAGGTAAATTTCACTGTATTTAATTTCTTCTATTTCTGGATCAAAATCTTAGCATTTTTTGGTCACTAATCGTTCATTTGAAAATGATTAGGAAATTTTGATTACTGTTCTGTTTTCCTACCTCCGTCCACGAAAATTCGTCCCGGTTTGACCGGGCACGAATTTTAAGAAATGTAATGGAAAGTGAGTGGCCTGTGGTCCTACTTTTATATATTACTCCCTCCGTCCCGGCTAAGATGACACACATTGCTTAGCCGGCACGAGATTTTAGGAGTTATTGGTTAAAGTATTTAATTGGAGAAAGAGAATGTGGATGTAAGTATTAAAGTAGAGAGATAAAGAAAGATGAATATTTGAATAGGAGTGAAAAAAAGTGGTCGAGTGGATTAATTGGAGAGAGAAAGTTACCATAAAAGGAAATGTGTCATCTTAGTTGTGACAAACTAAAAAGGAAAACGTGTCATCTTAAGGGGGACGGAGGGAGTAGTTTTATAATAAAATGTAAGTAGGAATGAGTTAGTGGAATATGGGATCCCCTACCACAAATGTAAAAGTGAAATGAGACAAATTTTGGAGGATGGACGGAAATGGAAAAATTGGACAAATTTTTGTGGATGGAGGTAGTAATTCATAAGCATGCAAATGTTTGCTTCATCTGAAAAGGTTTAATTTCATTTTAAAATCATATTTTACTGATCGATTCGAGAAAAACAGTTGCAGGTGCAAAGGCGCTGCGGCGGGTGGCTCGGCCGAAGAAGCAGGAGACGCTGGAGAGCACGTGGAAGATGATAACGGAGGGGAGGCACGTGCCGCTGACGAGGCACCTGAAGAAGTCGGATACGTTCGAGCAGCAGGCGTCTCCGGTGATGGATCGTGTGGCTATGGTTCCAAAGTCGGAGACGTTCAAGGAGCGTAGCAACTACGAGGCGAGGATTCGGAAGGAACCGTCGCTGGGGCAGGACGAGTTGAATCGGAGGGTGGAGGCGTTCATCAATAAGTTCAACGAAGATATGAGGATGCAGCGCCAGGAATCGCTCCAACAGTTCCACGAGATGATCAATCGTGGAGTCTAGATGGAGTTTTTCTTTCCCTTATTTTTTGGGAATGGAAAAATTGAAGATAACTGAATATACCTATAACAAGAATCAAGATTAGAATACTCATTTTTAATTGTGATGAGGGTTTGATGTAGCTATGAAATTCTTTGGTTAAAGTTTATAGAATACAGGGAAAAGGGTATTTCTAGGTCGTGGACAAATATTATTGTACTATTACTAATATTATTGTACTATTACTCCATTTGATTGTGTACATTAATATGAATTTGGTTGTAGACTGCAGTGGTGTTTTCGCACTTCAATTTGTTGCTACATTGGAATACTCCTTTAAGTAGTAGTAGTACAATATTTCATTCGAACATTTACATATACTCCTACATATCATGTTACTATAAATAATCTTCATATTAACATACACGACATTTTTCATGTTTTCACATTTTGAAATTGAGAAGTAGAATATTACTCCCTCCGCCCCCGATTAAAAGTCACACTTTTCCATTTCGGTCCGTCCTCAATTAAGAGTCACACTTCATTTTTACCATAAATAGTAAGTAGGTTCCACATTCCACTACCTCAATTCACTCACATTTTATTATAAAATCAATATAAATAAATGGATCTCACATTCCACTAACTTTTTCAACCAACTTTTCTTTATATTTCTTAAAATTCGTATCTGGTCAAAAGTGTGACTCCTAATTGGGACGGATGGAGTATTTGGAATTTGTTGCATGGGTGTCATCTGAGATGTAATATTCTAGGCAACAGTACATTACATTGAATTCCAGATTGGCGATGCACTTTAAGGTTTATGCGTAAAAATATAATAATGATAGTTTGTTAGCCTAATACTCAACTGTATTGGTCAATATTATAAGACGTTTTTATAGAATTAAAGAATAACAAAGAAATTATACTTACCACTGGATTATATAGGATCACGGTGTTGACCGCCGACTTGTAGTTGTACATATATAAACTTTTAAATAACTACTTTCACTATTTTAGTGTCACGCCATCTATCTCACCAAACTGTATCCACTTACCACTTTAACATGGTTTTAGGCTGTGGGGCCAAAAAGTGAGAAAGCGACCATTCAAAAATGTTTCTCCAACATAATCTAAATTAATCCTTAAACTCTCATCACTTTCCCCTCATTTTATTCTTATCATATTCTCTCTTTTATTACACCAGTAAAGGAAATGATGTCATAGTAAAGTTATTCATGACAATATTTTCTCTGAAGTGAGGAATAAAAGGGATGAAATTATTTTTTGTAGATAATAAGGGAAAAGAAAGAACGAATAGAGAAAGTCATCTTGATAACCAATCTCAAATTTAAAAGTGAGGATTTTCTTTTCTCTCATTTTCTCCTCACAAATTTACAATTTAAAAAAACTCACATTCGTCTACATACTTTATTTACACTGTTTTTTTTATTGAACGATTGGCATGTGATAAACATTAATAGGTTTACATATACTATATGGCACGATTAACTGTACACTTGTATTCCCAATAAATGGCATAACTCATCTAATCATCTTATCCATGCACTAATTATACAATTACTACAGATGATTGGGTTTTGATAACAACAATATTTGCATATAACATAACTACTCAAAACCATAAAGGGCTAAGTTAAGTTGGTGATCTAAATTTTATTAAAAGTTTGGCTAATATTGGCCTAGGCCTCTTATCTAATAAGTTAGGTTTAGGCCAGTAGATGTGCCGTGGACGGTGAACCATTGATTTTGGTAGCTGCTTATTGTTAGTAATCAAACGGGGATATCACTGTCAGCGAGTCAGGGGTAAGGGGGGGCGATGCTCTCGGCCCAACGCTATGCTATGTTTCTATTTTGGGTCCTAATTGTTACTCCCTCCGTCCCGCTTTAGCAGCAGTCCCATTGACTTTTCTGCTCTCTTTTTGTAAAAATGATAAAAAATAGTTAAAGAGGAGAAATGGTAAATTAAGAGAGAGAATAACATAGAAAAGAGTCTTATCTACATTATTGTCTCTCTTACTTTATCATTTCTCTACTTTAACTATTTTTTATCATTTTTACAAAAAGATGACAGAAAAGTCAATGGGACTGCTAAAGCGGGACGGATGGAGTATATTGGGTCTAGCCCGTCTCGTGTGTCTATTTATATAGAAGTAGGACGCATAACTCTATAATCCGAAAAACAATATGAATACAATATGTGTAGAATTGGGTAATTCTTTGTTATATTATTCACAATAGAATTATACATCATATATAGGCTAGAATAAAACTATACAAGGTAAGATTTCCTCAATCAAATATCTCTAATTCTCGGTCATAATATTGTGCAATCTTCTTCTGATTTTGTGTAATCTTCTTTGCCTTGCTGAATACTCCAGATCTTCTAACACTTCCCCTCAAGTTAAGTGACGGGATTCCCAAAGCTTAACTTGTCCAATACTTATTGAAAGCTTTTTACAGAGATTGTTTTGGTCAGAATGTCAGCCAGTTGGTCTTCTGATTTCACATACGGAATTTCCACTATCTTCTCCTCAAGGTTCTCTTTTATGAAGTGTCTATCAATTTCGACGTGTTTAGTTCTGTCATGCTGTACTGGATTCTCCAAGATACTGATTGCAGCTTTATTGTCACACAACAATTTGCAAGTTTTTTCCGGTTCCAAATTCAGTTCCTTCATCAATCTCCTAAGCCAAAGGATTTCGGTTAAACCGCTCTTGATGCCTCGAAACTCGGCTTCAGCACTTGAGAGAGCTACTACCTTTTGCTTTTTATTCCTCCAAGTGACTAAATTTCCACCAACAAAGGTGAAATATCCACCAGTTGAACGTCTGTCGACTAGGTTCCCTGCCCAATCAGCATCTGTATATCCGTGAATATCTAGGTGCCCATTCTTCCGGAACAAAACTCCATGTCCAACAGTTCCCTTTAAATAACGGACCACTCTTAGTGCTGCTCCCCAATGTTCTTCTTGAGGACCATGCATGAACTGGCTAAGAACTCCCACTGCATATGCGATATCTGGCCTGGTGTGGGACAAGTAGATGAGTTTCCCAACTAGTCTTTGGTATCTTCCCCGATCAGTGGGGTTGCCCCTTTGACGAGTTGAAGTCCGTGATTCTGAATGATTGGGGTGTCTGCTGGCTTGCAGTCCAACATCCCTGTTTCTGCCAAAAGATCAAGAACATACTTCCGTTGGCTAATAAAAATTCCTTTTCCCGATCTAAGTACTTCAATCCCGAGGAAATATTTGAGATCGCCAAGATTCTTCATCTCGAATTCTGCAGCCAGGTGTTCTTTGAGTTATTGTATTTCTTCGACATTGTCTCCAGTAATGATCATATCATCCACATAGATTATCAGACATGTGATCTTCTCCCCTTCTCGTTTGATGAAGAGCGTGTGGTCAGAATTGCTTTGTTTGTATCCATACTTCTTCATCACTTCTGTAAATCTTCCGAACCAGGCCCTTGGAGATTGTTTTAGCCCGTACAGTGTTTTCTTCAATTTGCACACTTTTCCTTGCTCGAACTCTTCTAAGAATCCTGGTGGAGCTTCCATATAGATGGGGTCTTTCAATTCTCCATGAAGAAACGCGTTAGTCACATCGTACTGATGAAGTGGCCAGTCCCTATTTGCTGCAATAGGGAGAAGGACTCTTACGGTGTTCATCTTTGCAACCGGAGAGAATGTCTCAGAGTAGTCGATTCCTTGAGTCTGAGTGTACCCCTTTGCTACCAGTCGAGCTTTGTATCGCTCAATGCTACCATCTGGTCTTCGTTTAATTGTGAAGACCCAGCGGCACCCAACTGTATGTTTTCCATCGGGGCAACGGACTGACTTCCCAAGTTCCATTTCTTTTTAGTGCCTTCATCTCAACTAGCATTGCCTCCCTCCAATGTTTGATTTTCACTGCTTCTTCAAATGTTCGAGGTATCTCTTCCTCATACAATGCAGCATGGAACGCCCTTGCCATTTTGGAGATGTTAGCTTCTACGAAGTTTGCTACAGAGTATCTGCTATTCTTTCAGGGGAGTATCTCTTGGGAGGAATTCCTCTTGTGCTCCTTACGGGGCGCACATATTGCCCAGTATCTTGATCAATCGAAGTATCCTCTTCCTCTGTATCAGGGGGTCAGAAATAACCGAATTTTCAAGAGGTGAGTCATGGATTACCTCGGATTCCGTTACGGCTGGATCATCGGAACGCGGCGGAAGCATCGTTGGGTTCGTTTCTGTAGATGAGGTCGGCTCATGGATAGTGCCAACTTGCTCCGTTGGTCCTACATCAAAGTGACTTGGCACATACCACCGAAGGGAGTCGTTTTCTTGGGTCTCCCCCTGTCTCTCACTCTCCCCCTGAGTCCCAAGGTGGTAAAAGAATTATGTTTCGAGAAAGTTGCAATTCATGGTGGTGATTACCCGTCTGGTTTTTGGATCGTAGCATCGATAGCCCTTTTGATTAACCCCATACCCCATAAATACACACTTAATTGCACATGGGGAAAAATTGTTCTTTCGTGTTTCGGGATGTGCACGTAGACCGTGCAACCAAAGGTTTTTGGTGGAATGGATAAGGCTGAGGGAACTTGTGTCTTAGTAGCCAAATGGTCTAGGGGCGTTTTTCGGTTTAGTGTTTTGGTAGGGAGTCGGTTAAGGAGGTAAACGGAGGTGGCTATGGCTTCGGGCCAGAAAGACGGTGGGACTTTTGAATCAAAAAGGAGGGCTCGAGTCATTTCAAGGATGATTCGGTTTTTTCGTTCCGCTACCCCATTTTGTTCGGGTGTATGAGGGCAGGAGGTTTGGTGAATTAACCCGTTATCCCTAAAAAACTGAGCCATAGAATTGTTTACAAATTCCCCCCCGATATCTGATCGTAGGATTTTAATGGATGTTTGAAATTGGGTTTGGACCATTTTATAAAAAGAAATGAATTTTTCAACAACCTCGGATTTTTGTTTCATAAAGTATACCCATGTAGCTCTACTGCAATCATCGACAAATATCACAAAATATTTAAAACCAAAACTAGTTCCAACAGGTGCGGGCCCCCACACATCAGAATGTATTAACGAAAAAATAGTGTCAACACGAGTATCATTAGGTTTAAAAGAGTTACGGTGGCTCTTGGCCAAAACACAAGCTTCACACGAAAAATCCTTAGGAACAAAAAGTTTAGGAAATAAAGATTTTAGATAACCCGGAGAAGTATGACCCATTCTTCGGTGCCAGAGCCAAGTCTCCCGAATGGTGGGTCTGTGAGCAAGCATCGCCGCACCATCTTGTCGAGCAATCTCGTCTACAAAATAGAGCCCACGGCGTTCAGTGCCACGTCCAATAATCTTCCCCGTCCAGATATCCTGTAAGAGACAGAAGTTTGGCTGCATTAGTAGAGTACAATTTAAATCCTTAGTCACATGACTAATTGACATCAACTTCTGAGATAGATTATGAACATAGAGGCAATTTGATATCTGCACATTCGGGAATATTTCTATAGTTCCTGCTCCTTCAACCGGTGTCACCCCCCATTGGCAGTTTGTATATGTGACTTAGGGGTTTCATGAAATTTCACAAAATCACTTTTATCATAGGTCATAGTATCTGTGGCCCCACAGTCAAAGATCCATCCCGTATCATCAAATTCATTATAATCCCGGACCTCAAAAGCATTGGATAATTTCTCTAAGGGAGCAAAAGAATTTTTACAAATAATGGGGTCAAATTCAATATTTCTCCTAAGTTTGGGGGCTGTCTTATGTATAATATCATAATGGGGTTGGTTTTTATATTTATCATAGTTGGAGGATTTAATTGAAAAGGGGGTTAAAATAGGGTTAGGCTTTTCATTCCCTAACCCTTTACCTCCAGTTTCACCGTCGTCGACCTTGAAAGAGGCTGCCATTGCTTCGACCGTCTTCTCCCCACCGTTGTCGCCTCGCCGGCCACCGCCGGTGTGGAGACCACCGGATTCCGGCCTCCGTTCCAAAAATTGAGCCATCTTGCGGCTCCCTTCTTCCCCTGTTCCAGCTTGGTTCCTTCCTCCCTCGGCTCCGATGGCTACTTTCGCATTCGCTGCCTTCTCCTCTTCCCACCAGTCGGGATATCCGACCAATTGAAAACAGGTTTCCTTCGTGTGTTTATTCATTCCGCAGTGGGAACACCAAAGCTTTGATTTGTCCAGTTTAGAGTTTCCCCGACTATTGGCGGCTGAGCGCGGCTGCGGTGGTTGGCCCTTGTTCTGTGGCTGAGGCGGGCGATACTCCTTTGCTCCAAAGCCAAATCCCACTCCCGATGATGAGTCGACTTCGACACCGGTGGTGGGAGAATTGGACGCCGGTGGCATGATCTTGAATTGAGCCGCCTCCCGTTTCACCCATCCATACGTTTCATCGACTGGGGGATATGGATCCTCCTTGAGTATCTCACGCCGGACCCAATCATATTTCTCATTCAATCCGGTGAGAAATTTGAATAATCTCAACTCAGACTTGATGCTTCGACATTGTGCAACACCCTTGTCGCAACAATCGACCGTCTTGTGTGGGCATCGATCGATGTCCATCCATAGTCCATGGAGGCGACTCCAGTAGGCTTCCAGGCTTGAATCCTCTTGCATAATCCTGCTTGCTTTTTCTCGCAGATCGTAGATGAGATACGAATCGGCGGAACTTGCAAATGTCACCGCGAGCGTATCCCACAGGGATTTCGCCGTTTGGTGGTGTGCGAAATCTGCTATCATATGTGTCTCCATGTTGTCGATAATCCACGAGAAGACAATTAAGTCGATCTCCTCCCAATCTGTATATCCCTTCTCTCCTGGCCGCGGTGGAGTCGGGTTTCCGGTGATATGACGGTAGACTCCTCGTCCTCCGATAGATACCTTCATTAATCTTGACCACAGTGAGTAGTTCGAGCCATTCAATTTGAAGGCTACGGTAACACTCTTGCTTGATCTAATTTTCTCGGCTATTGGTTCAATATCAATATCATGCTTGTTATCTGTCATATTGGTTGGGTTCTCGCCGTTTCGGTCGAGAGAGGTATATTTGGTTTAGGGCTATGATGATTTTTCTCTGAGCCTAACCTGTTAGAAGATCTGGAGTATTCAGCAAGGCAAAGAAGATTACACAAAATCAGAAGAAGATTGCACAATATTATGACCGAGAATTAGAGATATTTGATTGAGGAAATCTTACCTTGTATAGTTTTATTCTAGCCTATATATGATGTATAATTCCATTGTGAATAATATAACAAAGAATTACCCAATTCTATCATGGTATCAGAGCGGGTCGCCGACTGTGGGTCAAATTTAACTGACCCAGCAGTATATCTGGGCCGAAACAAAAAAAAAATGACTGATCCAGCAGTATATCTATATTTAAAAATTTGGGCCAAGTGGTCCAACCGATCGAAAAAAATTGGGCCGATTGTCCAATCGATTAGAAAAAAGTCCAACCCCTCCAAGGTTCACCTTGAAAGGATTGAGGGAGGGTGTTGGCAATTGAAACTAAAAATATAACATATAACTGTCTCACATCGGTGTCAAGAGAAAACTGAAACTAGTATATAAGTCTCATGGGCCCTCCTCCTATCACCAATTGGTTTTAGGATGGAACCCATGGATTTCTATCAATATGTTCTTCTTTCTTGCTCTTGGACGTAGCCAACACAACGTTGGTGAACCACGTAACGTAAATCTGTGTCTCTTTACGTTTCTGTTTGTCTTGATTACACAATTACTCTATTTTGTCACAACAGTAAGTATCAAGAAAAATCAGCATTAAAAAAGATTAAGAAAACCATTAACTAATCCCTCACATTTTTTTTTACAAAACACATTGATACGAATGAAATTGAGGTAGCCTTATATATTAGCTTTACTTTTCCCCGACTTGAGATATGATTTGCACCCCAACAATTTCCATTTGTGTAAAAGCATCTCCAAGGAAAATGATAAATGGAGAGGTAAAGAGAAATAACTACCATATTTACTTCTTCATAAAATTTCATGCTCCAATGGAAAGGGTATTTGAGGATGTTTTATTCTTTATTTCATTTTGAGAAGGTATCTTTACCTCTTCTTGATAGAACAGATAAAAAGTTAGTTATTTTTATTTGCCCTTTCAATTTACCTTCTTTTCTTGGAGTTCATTACTTTTTAATAAGATATAATAACCTTTTTGAGAAGGTGAATGAGAATTTCTCATATAGTACATTTTTCCCTTAGAAATGCTCTAACTGAGCTTATTAAGAAAAGTCAGTACTGAAAATAATCCAAAAAGTCATCATTAATTCAGTTGAACGCTTTATAAACTTCCTTTGGATTAAATGGGTAGGTAACAATTTCATGTCAAAATCTTAACAAATGCCAATGCCGAAAATGAAATGTAGTACTAGTATAGTATCTCTAAAGTTCTGTATAATGACGTCAAACAGCTATTTACATATCTTTCCCTCAGTGTTATTACTTTTGGGTCAGTTTGATTTTACGTGCAATAACTTTTTTTTATCAATTTTCTTGATATATTAGGACTCTTATCTGGATATTTTATGTATTAGAAGCACCGGAGTTCGGACATTTTGCAATCCTCTTACTCTGACAGTAAGAGTGACAAAATTACAAATTTTCCCATCACATGCTCGCTCAAACTTACAATGTCAATAATAATTAAAAGAGATCTCCTGCAACTATACAACAAATTAAATCTGATGAACAAGCTGTTGTTAGCTAGACAGTTTGATCATAATCTTGATTATTCGGATATGAATTAGTTGATGGTGATATGGTGAAGAAGCAAAATAGAGTGTATAATTATGAATATGACAAAATAGTGTAGCAGCAGCAGCGGCAGCATCACTATCTATGCAGTTGCAGTGTTTTCGAATTGATTATCAACTCTAAGAATGGAGAGGACGAGTACAATGATAATCACCAAAGCAATGACTATAGCAATATAGGCCTGTTTTCGGGTCTCCTTCTCGTAATCATTGAGCGACCCCGTCCCCGTCCCGCCGCCCTTTCCTCCACCTGACGGCGCAGCCTCATCTCCCCCAGCGGCGGCTGCTCTGTTCCCGCCACCCAGTGCGTCGGCTGTGACCGGCGTTGCTATCCCCAGCAGCACTTGGTGCAGCGCCATGAGGTTCCTCCGGATCTCCCTCATTGCGTCGCGCCTCTCCTCAATCTCCGCCACTGCCTCCGCCACGGAGTCCTTCCCGTGCTCAACCTCGCGGTGGAGCGGAGCCCTTGCGGCCTCGCTCGCTATCAGGCTGTCGATGGCCTCTGCCATTGCCTTCTCCCCCGTGATCGCGTAGAACCTTATTTTGTCAACGTGTTAGAATCCAACATAAACCTAATAGGAGTACATTTTAAAGAGCATAGTGTGAAGTATCTGACTTGGCGTCGATAATCTGTCTATGATCGGTCTCCATTTGGGACCTGAGGGATTGGAATCTGTGCATAATCAATTGGAGGGCCTCGATGATGTCGGAGATCATGGAGGCCCGAACCTGGTCGTCTGCGGAGCCACGCTGGGCAGCATTGGCCCGAACGAGGCCCTCGTATTTCTTGTTGATCTGTTTAGCCAGCTTGAATAGGTCGTCGAGGTCGGTTTTGAGGCGGCCCCGGATGTCCCTCATCATCCCCGAATTCTCTGCCTTTTTAATATCCTCATTGGATTCCTGCAGGCTGTTGTGTAGCCTCTCCAGATGCATCACATCCTGCTTCACACTTTCAACTTCCACAGAGAAAATCTCCAGGCAGTATGAGTCCTTCCCCCCCTCCGCCTCTATGCACATCTTCGAGGAACCGTTTACATCCATTTTCTTTTCTCCGAATTCTTCAGGAAACAATCGTTGATTTTCCAGAAGAATTCGGGGATGGAAAACTGAATGTGTGTTTGTTTCCTCTCGAGATTATCACGAGGTTTGGTGATAGATCATCGGTGATGTCCCTCGTATCTCCGATGACGATAGAGGACAAGAAAGGGATTGGGATTTGGTAGACAAAGACATTGTTTATGAGCGTTTACATGGCCCTGTTGGGGAACTTCCATCTCTACCAACCTTTTCTCCACGTTGGAAACCTGAATTAATGTTTATGAATTCGTGGATAATAATTAACCTTGGTGAGAAGCCCATATTAACGCTCCTTGTATACTCATATCACATGCACTACTATAAATACTCTTAATTCTTATTTCAAGAATAAAAAAGTTGATAACTGCAAAAAGCGTATCAAATTATGCTGTATTCTAATTGGTTATGCTCCCTTCAATTCCTCCTCCCTTTCAATACATACAGCTTTACCCAGCGAAACCAACCAAAAATTCGACTACTTTCTTCCATGAATTTCCTCTGACCATTTTTTTGTGCAAAGCCCCACAACCTAAAATATTTATACATCAAACTCCATCTTGCGTCCCTGACAAATTTTCGACCACATCTGACTCCAACGATCTATGTTGCTGGCTGAATAATCTATCAGCAGAACCTGGGATAGAGCATCTCACTGCCCAAAAATCCAAGCGAGGTGAGATATCTTCCTACCGCTCAGGCTGGATGTTAAGGTCTATTTGGCCTTTCAAAGGTGAAGTTGACGATATCTACCTTCAGGTTCTTCCACATAGCTTGAATTCAGCACATCTTCCTCGTTTAAGCTTCTGTTTACAGTGCTGCTACCAACACATGGATCACCATCCTGCTCCTTTTCACATGACTGCTGTTCTTATAAGTTCTGAGACGAAGATGAGGGTTCAGTTTGTTTCTTTTCCGTCTCTCCATCAAGGTGTTAAAATGGCGCTTTAACGAAGCACAGTCACAAGAGTGCCGGTGGTTGGTCCATTTCCCACTGGGAGGTTGAAGGCAGACAATGCATGTACAGCCACGTCTATGGTGTAGGTGTTTTGTCTTGTTCTCTGAAGAAGTCAGGGCCTTCTCCCTCCCCTTGAATAGCTAAATTAGGGAGTGTATCGAGTCCTTCCTCAGCAACAAATTCATCTGCATCCCATCCAGAGCTCTCTTCTTTATTACAAGGGTCTGCTCAAAAGTTGGGAAACTTGAGTATGGAATACATAGCAGTGCAAGACAAGAAAGAAAAGACCCGACCTTTGTTCATGGCAGGTAGCATTTGCTCTAGCTGTTTGTTAGTCAATTCCTCAGCAGATGAAAACAGAGATCTGACACAAATATAATGATGAAATCAAGGTTACTGGTGAACTAATTAAAATATATGGAGTACCATTACAGTAGGCTGGAACTCAAAATATAGGAGTAGTTCTTATAGTTACAAACTAAAAAACAGCAGTTTTTCAGATTGTACACACTACCTTTATAATTCAAGAATGGATCCAAAGATAAGATGGTAGTTCATATATCACGGTTTTAGAAAGAATTAAAAAACAGCAAATAATGACAACTACATCATCACGAATTGATAAAAAGGTCTTCCTACCTGTGAAGGTCCCACACATTATCTGAGCAGGTCAACTTTGAAGACACCTTACGATGTGAAATTGAGAGAAAAAGGTTAAAAATTGGGTATGAGAGCTAGCATAATAAATCTAGGATGCAGCTTCAGCAAAAGAACATGGCAGCAACAATGGCTTATCATCTCAACGGACTAACAACCCAACCAGTAATTGGATTCTGTTTTCGTATTCTATGCGTTCTCTGCGAACCACTCTGTAATCTCTCAAGAATTGCATAAGTGATCGAATCAGGAGTTAACCCCTCTTCTTTAAGCTTTGAGTACAAATCAACAGCTTCTGCACTTCTCCCAGACTTCTCAAGACAGTCTAACAAGATATTGTATGTAACTATATTAGGGCAACAGCCTTCAGCAAGCATTTCATCGAACAAGCTATACGCCATCTCAACTTTATCAGTCTTACCAAAACATTCTATCAGTGTACTGTATGTTACAACATCGGGATTCAAACCCCTCTCTTGCATTTCCTTAAGCCTCATGTGTGCTTCATCAACATCACCATTTTTTCCCAGACAATTAATCAATGAATTGTATGATACAACATCTGGTCTGCAATCACTATTCTCGAGCTCTTCAAAAATTCTAACAGCTTCATCAACTCTTCCAGCCCTACCAAAACTAGAGATCAGAATATTGTAGGTGAAGATGTCTGGTGGCGGCCCATCCTGTTTCATTTTCTCATACAGATCAAGGAGATGAGCTATTTGCTTTGACTTTCCAAGAGCAGAGAAGACTGTGTTGTACATGAAAGTATCTGTCATTATACCCTTTTCGTGAGTTGTACTCATCATGTCTATTGCCTCAGTAACTTTTCCAGCATTGCATAAACTCTCCAACATGGACAGATAGGCATCCCTGTCTCCCTTCTCATGGAATTTCCACATATTACAAAACAACCTATGCGCTTCACTTGCATGCCCTAGTTTGCTTAGCATTCTCACCAGAAACGCATAGATTGACTTATTCATGTATTTGCTCGATATTTTCACAACCTCATCCAGTCTACCAAGCTGTCCTTCCACAGCTAAAACATTGAGAATGAGGCTGTACGTGAACTCATTAGGCCTGCAATTATTTTCCACCATCTTAGAGAAAAGAATCATAGCTTTGTCTGGCATTCGGCTCCTAACCAGTGCCTCCAGCATGGTATTGAAAGCCATTGAATTTGGTTTGCAATCCTTCAAAAGCATTTCCTCAAATAAAGCTACTGCCTCATTCAGCTTGCCCAACCTTCCATTCATCCTGATTAGAATGGTGTATGTGTATTCATCAGGTCTGCAATGCTTCTTTTTCATGTCTTCAAGCACCTTGTATGCAACATCAACCTGACATGAAGCACAACACATCACAAACAAAATTAGATTCTGCAAGTCACATTTGGCTTGTCAAGATCTAATACATTACACAAAGATTCAACTACATCATTTCTACCAAAATTCCAATTAACCTAAAGATCTACAAAATGATATTCTAGAAATTTAACCAAGCAACACACTCTAAATCTTCATCTTGATGCACAATGTTCATAAATTACAACTAGCATGATCCTTGATATTAACATGAAGTACATAAACAAGAGATTCAACTAAATAATCAATGGAATGCCTTACAACTACATGCATATCCAAACCTTTTCGTCTTTAGCAAGCGCATCAAGAAGCATGTTGTAACCAAAGTTATCCAAGTTGTACCCTTTCCTCCGAATTTGTGCATAAACCTGCAATGCTCGATTCAAGTCGTTTGCCCTCAAATATGCTTGCACGAGACACTTATATGTGTAACAAGTCAACTGCAAACCCCAATTCTTCAACAATTCCAAACACTTATCCAATCCATCAACACTATTAAACGCAGTGATCAATATATTGACGGTAGAGATATTCCCAGGAGTCCTTAATCTCGCCATCAAATCGACAATTTCTTTGATTTTTTCGGTCCTGTCTGGAAGAGACGATTTCGAGAGAATCAGCAAAATACGGTTGTAAGTGAAGGCATCGTGTCGGTAATTCGGGATATGCGAGCGGCAAAAGTGAAAGAACTCGAGAGCTAGGGTTGGGGATTTTAAAGCTTTGAGAATTTCGGAGACTTCAGAGGTGGTTGGGGGTATGTTTAGGGCTTGCAGATATTCAGAGAGGTCGAGGAAGGAATCGGGCGAGGAAGCGGCGGATTTTGATTGCAGGAGTTTGGTAGCTTCGGCGATGAGCTCGCGGCGGGGGAGAGGGTAGCCGCGGACATCGGAAATTAGCACGGGAGGAGTGACGGAGACTTCTATGGCGGAGGTGCGGCCTTTGTTGGTAGATGTCACGATTTTTCCAGTGTATTTGGTGGCGTAACCGCGGCGGGAGGAAGGCAGGAGGAGGGCGAGATGAGGGCGCATGGTGGGGAGCTTCAGTCTATCAAGGGTTTGGCAGTTGTATAATACTAGTAATTAGCTAGCTCCATCTTTGATTCGGAAGAGATTGAGTCTACACATTTTGATCATTCCGCAGCATGTTACTCATATATTTGAAAATCTGTCGCAGCAATTTTTCATGAACACTCTCTATTCGGAACAGTTCGCTATGCTAATTGCCTCTTCGTCATTTCCAACTCAAGCATTAGCTTCATTGGTTCAGAAAACGTGGCCACACAAAAATAAAATCTTTTAATTACCTTAATATTGCTAGAGGCGATGGCTTTCTGGAGAGCACCGTCGGTCCTGGGCGAAGGCAGAATGGGAGGCGGTGCTAGCCGGCGACAGGGGGCAATGGGTTGAATTTTGCGTGACTGGGGGAAAAAAATAGGAATTTAATTGCAAAATGGGCCGGGTAATTGGGCTGGTCTCTAGATATTGGGCTGAATAGTTAAAATTGTAGAGATAGTGTTGGAAAGAGCATTTGAATGCATCGAGAATGCATGTACAGAAATGGTTCAGAGGTGATATGACATTAAAAAATTGTCATGTGTAACATTGTTTGTACAATCCTAGGCTTAATTGCAAAACAAATAAAATAAAACTGGAAACAATAGATATATCATTAAAGAAAATGAGAGGAAAGAAAATGATAGTGTCAATAGGTTGGGGTATTCACAGACCCAAAATAAAGGATCAACATTTCAGTCCAAACAATAAATACAGAGGGGCCCAACAACTGAATTTTCAATGCAATATATTAACCCATCAATTTGATAGATTTTAATAACCGAGTATTAAGGTGAATTATTAGTATAGTGTATAACATTCCAGCAAAAATTTGTGATTAGCCAAAAGTTGGTGGTAATGTATAGAACTTGATGTTGATACCATATCAAGAATATGTCCTTTTTCTTCTGGAAGCGTGCGTCGTAAGTATATTAGTTTATGATTATTTGTTGATTTGTTGTGATTTTAATTTATAGAATTGTCTAACTAGAGATTAAATTATAATATAAGTAATATTTAAATTCAATAAAAGTTCATGAATACCTGAAATATTGAGCAAAATAAAGGTGTAGGCAATTAAATTCAGAAATTTTGTGAAGTTGAATACATAATTACTACTTTTTGGTCCTAGTTTCAAGTTCTGGGTGGAATTTCCATCAGCTAAGTATCAGCAAAAAAACTGTGAAGGGTGACATGGTCGACTATCAGAAAAGAAACCTCTCAGCCACAGTACTCGAGGTTGTGA
Source organism: Salvia hispanica (assembly GCF_029641045.1). NCBI lineage: Eukaryota > Viridiplantae > Streptophyta > Magnoliopsida > Lamiales > Lamiaceae > Salvia > Salvia hispanica. Next base: position 3,472,489 of record NC_142696.1, read on the forward strand.
TTGTCGTAGATGATAGTATCACCGACAAATTGGAACAGTAGTACTTAATTTACTCTTCTTAATTAACTTCTTTAGCTTATGCGAAGCATTTTTAATTTGTTAAATTATTTCATGTAAGTTCTATAGTTCTTAATTCAATTTTTAGCTTATAAAATGTTCATTTAGGTTTATGATGCTAGAATAACTTGAAATTCGCACGGTGCTTTCAAGACAGGTTGATGAATCAAAGGAATTGCTAAGCTATGTAGTCTTTCATTTAATTTTTAGCTCCGAAGATGTTCACTTAATATGGTTTATTATTTCGTGAATGTATGACAAAAGTGAAAATGTCGAAAACATTAATGATCGATATCAAGATAACTTGAAGTCTGCACGGTGCTTACAAAACAGGCTGGGGAATCAAAATCATTGCTAAGTTAAATTTTCAATATAAAATATAAATTTAGGGGCAATACATGGAACTTTCAGTTATAAGGTAGCTGACAACCCAATGACATTTTTATTGCAAGCCGATACTTCCATCTCCGGTATCTTTAATAATACCCCCGACTAAGCTGCTTGCATAGAGACATCGGGTGGTATATGACACATGAGAAATTCAATCATATGAACTCGTATTTCTTGAGTATGGAACACTTCGATTGAAGACATCTATTGTATTGGTCGAAAAAATAGACCTCACACTGATAGGTGGTTGGCTCAACAGAAAGTTGTGGGCTCATAACAGGGAAAGAGACAAAGCACTTCAGAACTTTAACATGTATCCTGAAAGAATAGCAGAGGAATTGATATAAAAGATAAAGAGAGACTGTATATTTCCAGAAATAGTATGTTCATTGATTGAGATTGGAATTACGTGCTGCACATATATATAGCTACACTGAGAATAATACTCTACCATAACAAGCAATAGAAGAGTGACAACACAACACATTTAACTGCCTTGGACCACAAGAGCGAGCTGGCCACCTTCTCCTGCTGCCAACGTTTTAGGTGGTCCCAAGAGCACATCTTTCCAGCTCTTCATGTTGTGAGTAGATGCCACGTCCTTGACTGAAGAATCTTCATTTTCACATTTAGCATCAGCATTAGGATTGAGAGCTAGCTTCACTTTAGTTTCAGCTTGCTTGAGAGTGCATAGGCTAACACCGACTGTTGATGGACACATGTTGAATCTGATTTTATAGACATCTTTAGCTCTGTCATTTGTAGTATTGTGGAACTTAAAAGAAAACATAATTCCAACATGAAATTGCCATCACCCAAGTTAAAAAAAATCGTGAAGAGCTTACTCTTTTTACTCTTTAACATAGACACATAGTTATGTGAGTAGAAACGCCCCTGATAAGAAATAACAGTGGCGGATCCAGGATTAAAAAATGGAGGGGGCGGAATAAAATAATAAAATATTAAATATAATACTTCAATATGTTTTTTTAGCAAAATGAAAGTCTATTACAATTCAAGTAGCTCTAGCATCTGTTAACCGAGACAACTGATTTCTACGGGTATCCATATCTTGAAAACGTTTGAAGATTCTTTCATTAGAAACACTAGCGAAGATGGATCTTTCAATGTATACTACCAAACTGTCATTCAACCACTCATCTCCCATCCTATTCCGCAAGTCAGTCTTGACAAATTTCATTGCTGAAAATACTCTTTCAACAGATGCAGTCGCTACGGGTAAGATCAATACCAACTCAATCAGACGATAAACCAACGAAAAAACTTTATCTTTCTTGGTTTCAACAATCTTCTGAGATAGGCTAGCCAAATCTTCAATAGCATTCAATCGTGCATCTCTTCTCACAATATCAACAAAAGTTTCAAGTTGTTTAAACAATTCAGTATGTTGAATCCATGTGAAGTCCTATGGGTAAAGAGTAGCAAGATGAACAAGCTTATCAATATTAAAAGCAGCGAAATCTTTTTTGGATCGAGGCATGCCATACAACTTAGCAAGTCTGTGGATGTTATTTCAATTGAGCTTGGGGCGATAATGGTTATTTTCTTCGGTCAACGGGGCGACATCGGAGGCAACGGAGGGGGCGGATATGGAAATATACATCCGGGATAAGGGAAAATTAGTCGCATGGTGGGGGCGACCGCCCCCACTTGCCCCCACCTGAATCCGCCACTAATAAGAATGTTTGATCCATGCAAAATAAGGATATGAAGGATCTCAGGGATATAACCAAATTCTTCTTAGAGTATAAACTCAACGTACAAAATCTTCAACCTCCTTCGCTACTAGAAACTATAGAAGCGTAATGTCTACAACAACTAAATGATAGGTAATCATCTAAATATATACTTTGGTATACCTCTTACCATATTCTTTTAATATCCCGAACTATAAACTATTTTGTAAATTTCCTATATATTTTTATACAGGGCGAGTTTTCATACAACTACCCAACAGGACGTGATGCATGTAAAATGGGATCCGAATCTAGTGTTCTTTTGGGACTAGCACATAATAGATAGGTTCTTGACGGCAATGCATATGATTTTATTTAGAGGCACACATGCATACAACAACAAGATTACTTATGTTTTTGTTATCAGTAATTGGATTATGCAAGTCTAGCAATCTGGAGACTAGAAAATACAAACGGTTCACAACCAAAACCAAAGTCCATATAATGGAGGGAAGGGTAAGTTACGTTTTATGGAGAAACTGCATGGAGCACATATAACCATATCTTGTAAAATACATATGAAAATTCTTATACAAAATTAATATAATATATTTTTTAATATTATGTTTGTGATTTACAACCGACTAGTCTTTGGATCGCATGGCCATCCATAAATCCGTAATAAAAGTAATCCCATAACCGATACCCGAGGTTCTGAGTGCAACATATGTTGCGATTGTCGAGAGTTCGTATATGTAAATTCGCTAGTTCTTAATTTATTTTTTTTAATCTACTTTCTCTAGTTTAAAGGATGTTCATTTAATATGTTTTATTATTTTGTGTATGTATGATGATTTACGTGGATATTTTATATAAAGAGTTGGGTTGGAGGCAGTGGTAAAATTACTCTTAGTAGATTAGTTTAAAGTTGAATCTAGACTTATACATGAGCAACTAACCAATAAAGAAAGGAGAAATTTATTTAATCCTTGAAGCATGAGTATGTTTATTCATTGATATATTCACATAATAATAGAACATTTGAATAGCGTAAGAAACAAAGAAGAAGTGACATAGTACAATATAATGAAACAAAATAATTTGAAATTTGCACGGTACTTGCAAAATAGCTTGATGAATCAAATGCATGACTAGGCTACGTTGTAGTTCTAAATTTAATTTTTAGTTTCAGATATGTTCATTTAATATAGTTAATTATTTCATGCAACTATGAAAATGTCAAATACGTTAATACTGTCAGAATAATTTGAAAAATGTCAAATACGTTAATACTGTCAAAATAATTTGAAATTTGCACACTACATGCAAACAAGTCAAGGAATCAAAGTCATTAAGTTAAATTTTCAGTTTAATATATTAACCCATCAATTTTATGGATTTAAATAATTGAGTAACACGCCTTTAGGGTGAATTATTAGTTATTAATATTATTGGATTAATTATTTACACGTTTAAGTCTGGGATATTACATATTTGGATAAAGTGCTTTACCCAGGTCCTAAAACAATATGTTGGGGTTACCGCAACGGAAACACGGAAAACAAACATATTCTTACAGATCTATTTAGGAGATTATGTATTTGATTCCAATTTAATGCAATTAAATCTAGATCTATAGATAAAAAGGATATTGGTCCCTAAAACCATGAACTTTGGCCAAAATTTGGTATTTTCACACGAATTCTAAAATTGGCCTAGAATGTTACAAACTTTGCACTTTGTTTGGTATTTCCTACGGCATGTCTATCAACATATTTGACTAACTTACGAGGTTTTATATCATATTTGACACAGTCAAATCAATGTGGGTTTTTACGTGACTTTTTATCCTACTTTTAATGAACATAAAAAGTGGTTTAAATATCATAAAATGTATCATGGTTGCCTACGTAAAATAAGATTTTGATGAAAATATCTTATTTGGGTCAATTTGAAAAATATCAAACAAAGTGCAAACTTTGTGATATTCTAGACCAATTTTAAAGTTTGTGGGAAATACCAAATTTTGACCAAAATTCATGATTTTATGGACCAATATCCCTAGATAAAACACATCAAAACCACATAAACATGTTATTTGATGTAGAGATCGTTGATTGTTACCTTTTGATCCAAAATTGGATCGGCGTTGCTAGCTAAAACTCCTTGTAATCTCAACTACGAATCTTCCATTCTATTCCCACGTCATTGATTGTTCATCCGGGTGGGCGGATCTTGAATAATCAATATAATGAAGTGAGATCGTGGGAGAACCACACAAAGACACGCGATTGCCTTATCTAATCCTATGAGTCAGGATATAACAAGAACAAAATCGAAAACCCTAATCTCCCTAGAGCAAGGGCACGAAAATCAATGCAAGAGGGGGGGAGAGAGAGAGAGAGTGAGAGAGAGAGAAGGCCGACGACGGCTAGGGTTTGGCGAGGAGTGTGTTGTGCATGTGTGCTAGGGTTTCCCACCTCTCTTCACTATTTATAAGATGGACTTCTATTAGGCTAGAATGGGAATCCATGGAGTGATTAGATGTTGGGCTATCCCATTAGACAATGAATTTATTAAATCAATTAATCCTTAATTTAATATGGAGTATTATCTATAGAATATTTTTATTCCACTAAGGAATAATATTAAACTCCCATCTAAATCCCAAATTACGAAGAACTTAGGTTCCATTTTATTTTATAATATTTCTCGTGTTTAAAATTATCTTAATCCATTAATTTAATTCTTTATCTGCTATGTGACTTGAATTAAATTAATTCTCCAAAGATTTTTTCTAGTTTGAAACTTTATTTATCACATGAAATAAAATTCCAAGATTCCTGAACAATAAATTCATTTTTCAAACACCTCTTGGGATAAAATCATACCAAACTAGGCACACGAATTCTATGAAATAATTCTAATATTTCATGTTATTCAATTACTACCACCCAAGATACTATGATTGAGTTGCGAAAAACTCTCATATATTGATAAGTCAAAGTGGCGTCTGATTAAATAAATACATTTATTCTCATTTACTTTAATTTCTCTAACTTTATTCTCTCTTATTTCATTCTTTCTTCATCATTTTACCTTTTTCATTTCTTACTTTATTTTTTTTTACTTAACTCACTTAACACAATTTTTCTTAAATCTCATATTGAAAAGAAAAGCTTTCACTACTATAGAACAGAAGGGGCAGCATTTAATATCACTTTAGAACACATCCAAGCAGTGGCGCGCAACGATTAAATGCTTTCTGTGGAATGTTAGGGACGAAAGTATATGTATATCCTTGGGAGCAGCATGCTTTGATAGTAGCAACATTTAACTGTTTATTTTTTTTAGAGTTTGAGTATCATCTATCCTCTAAAGATTGTAAATCATTATACTTATTAATACTAGTATTTAGTTTTTGTAGCTTTTCTACTTTTAATACATTTTATTTTTTCTTGTAAAACAGTTTTCCAATTTTCTTGTAACTTTTTTTTTTATCATTAGTGTGAGCATTTCCAGTAAAATTTATCTGTTCAAAAATCCTTCAAACTATATGGAAAGGCTAATTGCATTACACAAATCGTATACGTATAACAAGATCTACTTAAAACTAAAAGAAATTATAAGCTTCTCAAATCTTAAATAACGATGCCAATAGTTTACTTTAGAATATTATTAATCAAGTGCTGAATGTCGGTATATGCGATCAAGATATCACAACAATTCACAATCCTACATATACTTTCAGAACCAAATTAACTAATATACTATTACTAGTAGTATGGAACTTCAGTGAAAATTAAATGTTGAATATATTGCATATACTTTTATTTCATTGATATAACTAATTCAAGTGTGCAACCACTCTCTCCCCCCTCTCTCAAGTAAAAAAAACAATACAATGAAACTCTGATACATTAAAAGTTGATTACAGGGGACCATATTGCATACAAATAAACGCACAGAAAATATACATATAAGACCAAAATTTGTGAACATGGTGAACCAGCAGCTATTGAAATGCTAAACAAGAATCGAAACCAAACTCTCTCATTTATAGTTGCATCAGGTTATAATAGAAGGATCACAAATACAGGTATAGATGATTAATAAATAAACCACATTCAGATTATGCTAATGCGGAGTAAATAAAGTAGCCAAACCTTGATCGACTCTAATAAGTAATCTGTCGTATCTCATCAATGTATCTTCTTCACATTTGTATGCTCCACTCCCTCTGGCCAAAACTTCTCCATCCACATCTATGATCCCGGATTTAGTTGGGTCATCGGTTCGTGGCCCAGGCTGCAAAATGAATGCCTTCACCTGTAATTACGAACCAATACAAAATATATTGAAGAGAAGTGTTGCTAACAAAGATACATTGATGGTTCGTATGAAGAAGAAAATACTGATCGATGGAAAAAGAGGAAATGAGATCAGAAATCAAAACTCTGAGTGCACCTTCAGATAAGAAACATAAGGGGATTTAACATGGCCTCCACTGTTTAATTCAGTCATCAACTTTAGCAAAGGCAGTTTAGGAGTTTCCTTTATCATGATCAGGTCCAAACACCCATCTGAAAACTGTAGATGAATAACAAAAAGGATGGAATTATTACTCGTTACAATTTTACTTAATTACCTCTTGATATGACAATAATAGAGTTGGACAGTAAAATTACAGTGGTGAGGCAAAATAACAGAAAAGAGAATAAATGGAGGGAATAGACCTCGGCATCAGGGGCTGCTTTAGTATCTTCAGCTCCCCAAGGTACATTATGGAGCCAGACTGAAACAAAAGGTCCGTCAATCATCCGCCAGTTTAAACTCTTTATATCAACATTAGGACCTTGATAGCCATACGCTGGATCCCTAGCAAGTCCATCCGCAGATTTAATTGCACTTTCATCATCGATAATTATATTCTTTTCTAGATCTAATGGCTCTCCATAAGATTCATAACCCGATGCTGGCACAAAAATTATATTGCCGTTGTACCTCCTGAGACCAAATATTCGTTGAAGACCCTAAAAAACACAAGAGAACCCCATTATTTTCAGTGAAGACAGAGTTTCTTGGACAAGGATGTATCATTCATGAGAATCAACATGATAACACCCACATAGAATACAATAGCAACAGAAGAAATAACAACTTTTTAGGAATACCTTGATTACAACTTCCAAACTGCCACAAACATTCGAAACATAGTTGTAAACCGTCTCAATAAATAAATTAATCAAGGAAATCAGAAATGCAAAAGATTGTTTGCAGCCTATCAGTCTATCATATAACAAGAACTCTTCTCAAGATACAGATAAATGATGCTTTCATGTAAAGAGTATGCAACACATACAGTGTATAAAATTGTATAGTATGAGCTACGCAATAATAATATAGGTGTACTCTGTTTTATCGTTATCCAGTAAGATTTCAATCCAAACTTACGTAGAAATCCAATCGAGCACTTCCCATCCATCTGTATTTCTCAGACTCAATATCAATATCAGCCACAAGACCTGTATTGATTTACCCCAAAATTCATACATTACCACTAACATATTGTATAATCATGACCAACAACTTAGTTGACTACGTTAAAGTAGTTATCTATATGACTTAGAAATATGAACATAATTTAAGCTGTTGAGACTAGTGCACCAAAAGATCGATGATCACATGCATTACCCCAAATTCATACAATACCACTGACATATTGCATAATCATGACCCACAACTCGGTGACTAAGTTAAAGTAGTTATCTATATGACTTAGATATGAACATAATTTCAGCTGTTGAGACTAGTGCTCCAATAGATTGATAATCACATACCCCATGCCAGCATTAACATGCTAAAAAATCTAGTTTCCCCTTGTGATATAGTAGCTATATCCAGTGAGCACTTATGCCCTGCAATTTGCAAACAAGAACTTACTTACATTAGTTTCAAAAAAAAAAAAACTTGGAATGAATGAAAATAGAATACAATCTACCTCGAATAATAAAAAGAGCAGCATTAGATGCTGCACATGGTTCACCATGTGAATCTAGAAGCGACTTTGCCATGCCATTTCCAGTTCCTGGATTTTGTATCTTATCAAGTTCAAATTTTGAACTCGTAAACAAAGAGCTACTGTCTTTATCTATGGAAAAACATAAACATAGAGTCAAACCTGCAGGTACTGCTCCAAGAGGAATCCTTATTGCCTTTTCCCAGTCCTCCCTAATCAGCAGTCCATTTAGCACCTACTAGAGCCAGAATGTGTTAAGAAAGTGAACAATTTAAGACATTTTTCGTTACTTCGCTACTAGGAGACTGAAAATTGCAAGTAATCAATAAATAAATTGAACTATCTAGTTTGAGGATTCACAGTTTGAGGATTTTAATTTATATATCATCGAAATAAAGCAGATAGAAAACCGACTTTCTTAATCTGGGTAGGTAGTTGCAGTACAATAGTTCATGAATAAGTATATATGCCGCTATAAATACCGGCCTACCTCCACCAGAATTCCATCCCCACTAACGCAAACAATCCCATCAAATTTTGCCAGATCCAGCGTCTGAACGACTTCCTTAGCGTGCAACTGGTGTTTGGTTTCTAAATATCATCATAAACCCCAACACATCAACAACCATCCATCATCCATTTTTCAAATTCATCGGCTACAAACAGAGAAGGAAAAGAGACGAATGCCAACCTTGTACAGTATACTCCACGCTCGCATCATCGAGTAAGGGCTTCACATCATTTTGAAAAATCTTCGACGCCGATTTCTTCCCTCCGTAGGGATTCACAAATATAAACAGCCGCCTCGGCCTTCCTGAATCCAAACACACAAAATTGGAGCCAGGCTGATGAAATTGAAATTCCTACCATCCAAATTACAGCATAAATGTTGTGATTACCGAGTGAATCCAGATAATCCTGAAGTTTTTCAGTCCAGATTCGAAGAGAATCGCTCGATAACAGCTCCAGCGTGAAGGTCTTCCTGATCAGGGCGGATTTACTAGTGCAGCAGCAGATTCCAGCTTCGGCTTCCGCAACCGCTCTAAATTTGATCTTCAATCCGTCGACGGAGAAACCTAATACCTGCTTCTCGATGTCCAGCCGGTGGTCGTCCCAGCGGAGTTGACCGGCGGCGGAAAAAGTCGCCGTCGTTGTGCCGCCGTTGGTGCGTACTTGGTCGGACAATATGCATTCATCCTGCTCCATTCAATTCAATACAATCAATATGAGATAATTTAAGTGAGCTCTTCCCAAATCATACAAGTGTTTTGATCCAAAGGAATTTGATTTCTTGTTGGATTTGGATTCTCCGCTTTGGTTGGTTGAATGGTTTTGTTAATTGTTGTTTTGCAGGAAAAGTTTTGTTAATTACCAAACAAAACCCTGCTTAGTGCCTATTTTAAAAAAATTATAAAGAAATGGACAAAAAACTCTTCCTAGTGGCAGTGGAAAATGGAAATATTCGGACACGTTGAATTCCCTTTTAATTAAGAAACAATTTATAAGTTGTTTTATGTAATTTATTTTCTTCTCTTTTAAAAATTATTCTTTGGTAGGGGTGGGCAACATGAGGTGGACTGTAGAGGTTTACTCGACAACTACATATACAAATAAGATTAATATAGTTATACTTCGTCCGTTTCATAAAAGATGTCATATTTATGGGACGACACGAGATTTTAGGAGGTTTTGTTTTGAGTGGTGGGTGGAAAGAGAAAATAGTAATATTTATATTAATGTGAAAGAGAATTTTTTCCGGAAAAAGAAATGTGACATCTTTTGTGAGATAAACTTTAAAGGAAAGTGTGACATCTTTTGTGGGACCGAGAGAGTAGTATTTATTAATTTGTGTACTTATTTTCTCTCTTTCCAATTTCTACAGAAGCTAAATTATCAAACAAGCCTTTTCTCCCTAAAATTTGAACGGCCCGAGATAGTTTCTCACTAGATCTTGATTGGAGGTTCATGCTTAATTGCAGTCGTATTCAGTTTATACGTGTAAAATGTATAATTAATACAACTAGTATAGTTTACTTGTGAAGCTTTATTGGATTGTTGTAACTTGTAAACTTGTTTTTGGCATGTTTGTTGATCATGCGGAGCATATGATTGGAATTCTAGACGCATCCAATATATGTGAATAGTTAAATCAAGTATTTTTTCAGTCGTTTGCAAAAACTCAACACTATTACTATTATTCAAAAAGAAAAATGTTGATAGAGAACGCGTGTTCCTCCAATTTAGTTGACTCCGAAGTGAAGAAAGTGCAAGAAAAGGAATAATTATGTAGACCGTCTTTAGATTATGGGCCATGCTTTTTTAAGTTTTTTAATCAAAGTAGTAATTAATTTGCTATGAACTATGGAAATTATATAATGCAGAATAGTCTATAAATACCTCCTCCGTCTAATTAGCCTAATTTCAGGTGATTGATTTTCATTTATATTAAAAAAATAATATATATATTCTCTCTTAATTTATTCTTCATTTATTTTACTCTCTTTTTATCTCTTCTATTTATTTATTCTCCGTACTTTATTTTCATTCAACTTAACTCAATGGAGTATAATTTTTTAAAATTTTGTACCCAAAAAATTCCAATCATTTGTAGGAGGAAGTACAATACAATGGGATACACATAAAAATTTGTAAATTTGAATAAATATAGATATATTAGGTCGAAAAGGCAAAACACAATGATAAATGCAAAAAAATAGGCCATTACTTACTCTGAAGGCAATTGAAAGTTTGGTTCTCATTAGTTTCAACTAGGAAGCAGAGAGAATATGACAAAATCATGCCCTCTCACAGTCCCCCTGTTCAACCGAAGCCTTGCCTCTTGTCGAAAATTAAAAAAACTGAAGCCATGCCTCTCGAATACCAAATCATAATGAGTCATTAACAAATGTATATTGTTTCTATGACACATGGAGAAAAAAGTTTAAAAGAAATAGAGGTTCAACATAACATCCAACTCAAGTTTTTGGTCTAGTTAGTAATGGAAGCTAAAATAAATTATATACCAAATCTTACACATACAATCTCCAATATAGATACCCTAAAGGAACCATCCAATCAGCATACATTAAAACAAAATCTCAAAGTAGATCTCCTTATTCAGTTATTGCATCAAAAAACAAAAAAATGTTACTACAATCCATCTTCAAATTAGCATACAATGAAACAGGCCGCAGGATTCTCTTCATGTGCTCATATGGAAACAATGTTGGCTCACATAAAATCATAGTCATCATAACCATCATAACCATCACATACAATGAAAGCAATTGTTTCTTCTTTCCAACTGTAAGCAATATATAACTTGTCATAAAACTAGTACCATGACAAACCAAATTCGCTAATGTAGGATGCAATTGAAAAGTGGCAAACCTGTCTTCTTTTTGCTTGCATTGGCTTCTTTTTCAGCTTTTATTGCAGTAATGGACGAGGCAACTTCTTCGGCGTCTGCTCCTTTCAAAAAAGTCAATGACAACCTCATAACAGCCTTGAGCAGACCAATGTAGTGATAGCTTTTCTTAATAGAGAAAATGTATAGGGCATCACACATCTATGCAACAAATGCAAAATAAACAGGTATAGTGAGGCAAATATCACGAACCTCATATGGACGAAGTTTATGAGAGATGAGTTCTGCATATTCCAAAAAGTCACTCTCGCTGTTTGGAATAAAATTATCCAGAGTCTTTTCATCACCCTTCTTGGAAAACAATTCTGTAGTAGCACGAGAATGAAGATGGCTGAAAAATTGAAATGCCGAGCATAAAAGACTACCTCTGCTGCCGAAGTTTTTCTTCTAAAGGATCTAAAGGCACCTCTTGTATGGCTTCAACAGCTTTCACCTTCTTTTCATCTGGTTTTGCTGCAGTCTTTTTAACAGCCTTTTCAGGAGGTGGAAGCGGCTGACGACATAAAATTGGATAATGATAAGTACCATAACATACAAGAAAATTAAGAGCAGCAATGCAACCAAATAGTGCTTAGCGTACCTTCGCAGGCTCCTCTTCAACTTCCCAAGAATCCTTGATACCATCTTCGTCCAAATCCTCATCATCCCAATTGCTCTTCAGAAGCTCCTTTTTGCTTAGGAGATCTGGAACAGGCTCATCTTCTGAAGCACAAAAGGATCATCACATTAAGATATTGGAAAAGTAACAGAGCAAACCAAGATATATTCATTATTTTACAAAAAAATAAGAAAAACAAGATGAGATGTTTAGGGTGTAGTCTAGTTGTAAAAGCCAACAAAGATCTTGTTATTGTCCACTCAGAGTTATCCATATTCACTCAATGATACAACTCTTGAGACTTTCAGTGACCAGTTTCAGCAAGAATGATCGGTATTCAAAGTCAAATTATTACATTTATTAGAAATCACAGGATATCTAATCATGGCAAGAAGTTCAGATCCTCAACCCAAATTTTTGGTAATTTCCCATGAATTTCGAGAACTGGAATTTTGCTAATGACGAAACTACCATAACTAATCCAAAAAACAAATGTTATCAGAGGCCAAAATCATATAATGAAAGTTATCCTAGAGCGATTCTGTTATAGCAAATCTAGAGTCCTAGATCAACCTCAGGTTCATGAATTGATGATGCATTATGACTATGTCTTATACTCCTGACCAAGAGTTCACACTCCTAACCATTATAAAAAAATGCAATTAATTATAATAGAATGGTGAATATTGTTGGTTTTTGGAACATTGTTGTATTTGTTGAAAATCACGACATAAATCCGAGCGTATTGCATAATAATGTGCGTGAAGGCCGTCAACAAGAGCATGTTTGATAGCCTTATGCAATGTAATCGAATAAAATCTGTTTAGCTTCAGTTTATTGTCTCTTTTCCCGAAAACTAAATACACATGTCCCTCCATTTGAAAAATTGAAGAGTTGATTTGTGGATGAATAGCAACCCTGAATCACCCTTTAAATCCCACAATACATCAACGTCTTGAAGCATCTTTGTAGTTTCACCAACTAGAAGGAGAAACGTGTGTGTCTCTGGACGCCTGCACTCAATCAAAGTGGTAATGAGTTGATAGTCCAGTAGCTTGGACTCCACAAAGTAATACACGCCATTGAAGCCCTTTGCCCCAAAACGACCTCATGCATCATGTATGCCAAAAATTTCTCGTCCAATTTACAGCATTGGATAGGCTTGCACTCAGGGACGGATCTAGAAATTCTGTATAGGTGGGGCAAAATTCCATACAAACACATTTTAAGGATTTTAGAAGGGGCATTTATAATAGTATTTCAAAAAAAAATTTAAAAATAATGATCAAAATAGCACTAATGAATTTTTTTGAGGTGGGGCATTTACCCATTGTATGATGCATGTACATCCGTCCCTGCTCGCACTCATGTCCAGCCATGATATTCCGTTAGATATGATGGTCTTGTTGGTATAGCATGGTGATTCATATTTAGGTATATCCACAAGCGTATGAAGCTAGTATAGTAAATGCTCCCTCTGAAAAATATGGTCCAAGTTTGATTCGGCACGGATTTTAAGAAATGTGAAGAAAATTGAGTTGCAAAAGTTAGTGGAATAAGGGTCCCACATTTATATATTTGTTTTGTAATAGAATGTGAGCGTAAAGAGTTAGTGGAAAGTGAGGACCATTTACTAAAAATAGAGAGAAAAAAAAAAAGGTGGACAACTTTTCACGAACGGACCACAATGGCAAAACTATACAGCATTTCACGGACGGAGGGAGTAGCAAATAAAAGTATGGACAAATGTTTTTTTTTTTGTTATATGTGATATCAAGTTTATACGTGACATATCAATGTCCTTGGTAATATGTGCAAAGCTATTTCATTGTTCAACTAGTTTGTATTCTTGTATTCTTCTACCTGAGCGACAAATCTAAAGTCACTTGGCCAGTTGCTTGCCAAGTGCAAAACATATATTGCTCTAGTTTTAGGCGATGGCGTAAAAGGCTATCAAACTATGCAAAAGTTAGAGAATTGATCAATTCAAAGGAAGCCTTTGCTCGTCGTCAAAGTGGATGGTATGTTTGTTCAGTATTTCGCCAAATAACAGCCTTTCGTGACTTGAGATGTAATGGGTGTTTAGCTCAAACACATATGTAATGGGTGTTTAGCTCAAACACATAGCTCATAACTCACTCATAACTCATAAGAGTATGAATCATATGTCGTAAATTTTCATTTTGATTTTGATTTTCATTTTCATGAATAGGGCGGTGTTGAGCTCAAACATGATATCAATATGAATCTTACGCCCTAACTATTTTTTGCATTTTAATTTTAGTTTTCATTAGGGGTGGGGAAACAGTTCTTGGGTTCTCGGTTAACCGAGAACCGAACCTTATTTTTCGGTTCTTGGTTAACCGAGAACCGAAAAAATAAGGTCAAGGTTCGGTTTCGGTTAGTGGGTTTAGGATTTAGGCGGTTCTCGATTAACCGAGAACCGAAGGGTTAAAACCGAATAACCGTTTGATTTTAATATTTAATTTTATATTTATTTTATACATTGATTTTAGAAGAGTTAAAAACTAAAAAGGAATGTAAAAAGTTAAAAACCCTACTGGAAAACCGCCGCTGCATTCCTATCTTTCTCTCACTGGAACCGTTTTCTACTTCTCTTCACTCCATACCGCTGCAACGAGGAGGCGACGACTCCGATTCCATCCTCTTCTCTCCACGCCGTTGTTCGAACTTTAAAGGTATACGTGTAATATGTAATTATGTATGTTTGAATTTGAGGTTTTGAACTGTAACTACAATAATTTAACATATCTAATGTCTTCATGTAGATTAACCTTCCCAATTATCAATTATGGAATAAGAATAATGTGAATGTGATTTAAATTTTAACATATACACATGTAGTCATGTAAATTACCGATTTGGAAATAGGAATTTAGTAATTTACTTTGAACTCAATTGATCAAACTGAATATTTAAGGAATTTAATTTCATTGGAAGTTCGGAGTTCCGAGTTCGTAAACCATTCTTTAGTCTTTCCGATTTAAGAATATATTTATTTGAAGTAGCAACATACTTTCCAGTGAGCATATTTAACCTGTAGTCCATCATGATTCATGCTTCTCAACTTGTATTGCAGAACGGTAATACAATGTCTGAATCTCTCCTTCAAGCAATAGTTAGCAACCAGCCAGAGCACAATGTCGAGACATTAGATGATATTGAAATCTCTCCTTCTCCATCAACCTCACCCAGTAACGAATCCCAGCATTAGCAAACTTTTTAATTTTACTGAATGTATACCACTTGAGTTCGGTTCCTTCGGTGGAACCGAAGACCGAACCGATCGGTTCCTCAAATAACCGAACCGACAAAGGGTTCGGTTTCGGTTCTTGAATTCAGAAAATATGGGATTCGGTTAACCGACTAATCGGTTCGGTTCTAACCGAACCGACCGAATCCCCAGCCCTAGTTTTCATGGAGTATTATTATCATAAATTAATACTTGTATTCCAAATCTCAAAAGTACAAAATTTCGATAAAGTCGTCATACTAAATTGTAAAGATTGTAAAGATTGACAACGAGCCAAGTTCTTAAATTGTAAAGATTGACAAACAATTGATGCAATTCTATTATTGAATTTCCTACTAAATCATAGCAAGAGGAGAAATTTGAAGAAACCAGAGCAAGAATATGAAGAAATCATGCCAACACACACATACGACGCCTATCCACTTATATACAATGACCAAAAAAAGTAAGTACTTAATTCATACACAAATGTATAGTTTTTGCTGAGAGGAAGAAATAGATAGTATTCAACAAAATATCCAAATCAGAAGTTTTTGGTCTAGTTGGTAATGGAAGCTAGAATAATGAATTACAACTCCTTATGTACCAAATTTTACACATACAGAAGGAACCACCATCCAGTCAACATACATTAAAACAAAATCTCAAAGTAGATCTCCTTATTCAGTTATTCCATCAAAAAAACAAAAAATGTTACAATCCAACCCCCAATTAGGGACATGAAACAGGCTGCAAAATTCTCTTCATATGCTCACATAAAATCATAGTCATCATAACCATCATAGCCATCCACCACCACTGCATCATCTTCTTGTTTGCCAACATGCAATTGTTTCTTCTTTCCAACTGTAAGCAAAATATATAACATCATAAAACTACTATCACGACAAACCAAATTCGCTAATGTAGGATGCAACTGAGAAGTGACAAACCTGTCTTCTTTTTGCTTGCATTGGCTTCTTTTTCAGCTTTTATCTTTTCGTTTGCGATTGCGGTAATGGATGAGGCAACTTCTTTGGCGTCTGCTCCTTTCAAAGAAGTCAATGACAACCGCATAACAGACTTGAGCAGACTAATGTAGTGATAGCTTTTCTGTAATAGAGAAAATGTATAGGTCATCACATTTCTATACAACAAATGTAAAATAAACAGGTATAGTGAGGCAAATATCACGAACCTCATATGGACGAAGTTTATGAGAGATGAGTTCTGCATATTCCAAAAAGTCACTCTCGCTGTTTGGAATAAAATTATCCAGAGTCTTTTCATCATCCTTCTTGGAAAACAATTCTGTAGTAGCCTTAAAATCAGCTTCCTCAACAAGCCTGTAGAAACAAAGCACATGTATTGATAGATACTCCGTGTTAGTTACTTAAGTTAATGAAAAATAGTTATTTATATTATTATAAAACTGTGACTGCAGATAATGGAAGTTCAGTGACTGTTTCTTTTGGAGTTCAATGATGTCAACCACCCCAACCCCCACAACTGCAAGAACTAAAAATAGAAACTCTAGTATGAAATATGAGCCAAAATGAATGACAGGACGTATTGCGTCAACTTTGATAGCACGAGAATGAAGATGGCCGAAATATTCAAATGTAAAGCATAAGACTACCTCTGCTGCCGAAGTTTTTCTTCTAAAGGATCTAAAGGCACCTCTTTTATGGCTTCAACAGCTTTCACCTTCTTTTCTTCTGGTTTTGCGGCAGTCTTTTTAACAGCCTTTTCAGGAGGTGGAAGCGGCTGACAACATAAATTTGGATAGGATAAGTACCATAACATACAAGAAAACTAAGAGAAGCAAAGCAACCAAATAGTGCTTAGCGTACCTTTGCAGGCTCCTCTTCATCTTCCCAAGAATCCTTGATACCGTCTTCATCCAAATCCTCATCATCCCAATTGCTCTTCAGAAGCTCCTTTTTGCTTAAGAGATCTGGAACAGGCTCATCTTCTGAAGCACAAAAGGGTCATTACATTAAGATATTGGAAAAGTAACAGATTAAACCAAGTTACATTCATTACTCAAACTAAAAACAAGAAAGGCAAGACGAGCTGTTTAGGGTGTAGTCTGTTGTGAGAGAGAACAAACATCTTGTTATTGTCCAGTCAGAGTAATCCATGATTCCATATTGACTCAAAGATACAATTCTTGAGATATTCAGTGATCAGTTTCAGCAAGAACAATTGGCATCTAAAGTCAAATGGTTACAATTGACATTTATTAGAAATCACAGGAGATCTAACCATGCCAAGATGTTCATATCCTCAACCCAAAATTTTGGTAATTTTCCCATGAATTCCGAGAACTGGAATTTTGCTACTGATGAAACTAGCATCACTAATTCAATTACCAAAAGGAGAATTATACATCTACTTTGAAAAAGAGATTATCAGAAGCCAAAATCGTACAATAATAGTTGTTGATAAAATAGCTAACAGAAAGAAAGAATGTTAACCAATCTGAGAGCGATTCAGTTATAGCAAATCTAGAGTCAGAGATCAACCACAAATAAACCCAATTTACACAAGCCAAAGCAATCGATCAAATTGGGTACAGAAACAAGTTGCATAAATGATGAAAATACTACAATTCAACAACTAAAATCAATCGAGGTAATTGAAAAAAGAAATCGACAAAAAAAAGTACCCCAATCCTCCATGTAGTTCCGCTGCGTCTGGACTCAAAACTCTTCCAACTTTCGATAACTCCTCTCTATAACAGACCAATTCAGAATATAGTGAACCAATTACTTCAGAATCATATTAATTGAGAAAAAATATAGTCACAAACCACCAATCAAAATCAACTGAAATTTCTCGAAAATTAAAGATCGAACCTTTTATGAGTTATGTGCGAAACAGCTGAAGCGCAAAAATTGGTGAGAGGAAACACTCCAACAGGGGTGCTATGTAGTAATTTTTAACACTGGGACGGCGACAAGAGAGTGAGGAAGGAGAGAGGAAGTGGTGGAGTTATTATTAGGGTTAAGCAAATGGCTGTTCATTCCTCCTGTTATCCGATATATAGAGGCGGTGTTAGGGAGGTTTATTAAATTTGTTTTTCCTTTTTTGATCTTTGGGTCATTAAAAAATTCAATTAATTTATTATGGCAAATATATGCCGCTCTCTTTTCTTGTAAAGAATATAAGCATCTAATAACTTTTTACATTTAATTGGTATACTCCATTTCTGGTAAACTATAACCAGTCCACGTCCCATAAGAATATGCATTTTTAGTTATGTACGAATTATAATGCATATTTAATAAAATAAAATAGATAGTTTAAAAAAAATATTAAAACATTATTAATAGATAATAGTTCTCATCTCTTTCAGAATTTTTTTTTAAAATTAGAAAATACATATTTTTATTAAACAGACTAAAAAAAATTGTAATATTTTTATGGAATGGATGGAGTATAACTTATTCCTTTTAATTACTTCAATATTTTATGTGTTAATGTACATATCTTCACAAGTGATGATGTATAATTGAATATTCATCTATCTTTTCATAAAAGTAATTATATCTATTTAAAAAGTAATGAATTCTAACAGAAAAAGATAAATTAGGGAAAAAAGTAAATTAAAAAGTTATATTTCTCATTTATCTTCTCAAAAAGTAATTATATCTATTTTTAAAAAGTAATGAATTATACGAGAAAAAGATAAATTGGGAAAAAAAATAAATTAAAAAATTATATTCATTTATCTTCTAAAAAGTTAATTATATCTATTTAAATAGTGATAATTCTTAGAAAAAAAGATAAATTAAAAGACAAATAAAAATGACTAACTCTTTACATTTGATATAAAAAGGAAAGATACATTTCCAAAATTTAAAAATTAATAATCACTTTACAAATGTTCTTTCTATTGAAAAATATATTTTTATAAAGAAGAGCTAAATATGATATATATTTTTCTTAACAATTATAGTGAACTACACAATTGGTCCCTAAACTATGCGTTTCGCATGCAAACGGACCTAAGCTTTAAAAATATTATGGTAGCCCCTTAAGGTGTAATCATTTCCATGGTACTTTTCACTATTCATTACAATGTACCAAAAATGCCCTCAATACATGAAGGACATTTTTGGACTTTCAAATATAGGTACGGGATATGACACTTTCTCTATCTCTCTCTAATATTAATATGATATTTTTCTTATAGTTTGAATACCTAATATGATATTTTTCACTTTACTTTTTCAATTATTTTATGTCAAATCCCCTTTCTCTTAAACTATTACTACAAAGTAAACTTTAAAATAAAAAATACTATTACTATGAAATTCATAAATATATTAATTATAAGAATTAAAACTATAAATTTAATTATCAAAATAATTTGTAGCTAAATTTAATTTTGATTGTGATTTAATTATTTTTAATATTAAAAATTAAAAATATTTATTAAGAGCATCCCCAACACATGATATGCAGACGAGCATGCTTGTGTCGTCCGTATGGCATATCGCAAGCTCGTCGTTGGGCTCGTGCAGGCGAGCTTCGCTTATTGGCAAGAGCACACACTCCTCCTCCCCCGCGAGTGGGGTGTCATTTTTATCTGTTTTATTAATTATTTAAAAAAATCAGAAACATTATAAAAAAATTTTAAAAAAAAAAACCACTTCAAAAAATATGGCCGTTTAATAACCGTATTTTCAAATTTTTATTTCATTTTTTATTTTTTTTTATCATCAATACATCCAAATTATCTATAAATAATCATTCATCACCCAATTATAGAATTTTAAATTTACCGCTTGTATTTTTAATATTTAAGATTTATATTATGCAATTTTAAGTTTCTAGGATTTTAATTAGTCAATTTAAATTTTTAAGATTTAAATTATATATTTTTTTAATTTATTAATGAAGTTTTATGACTCCATTAAATTTTTCTAGTAATTATAGTTTTAACAATAGAATAGTTGGACCCATAAATAGTGAAAAGTATGTTCTTGGAGAAGAGTATGGTTGTGGATATTATGTCTTAGTTACAAGTATGGAATAAAATATAAATAAAAGTGGTATCAGGCTATGAATAGTGAAGAGTGATAAGTCGTATTCTAAGCCTTGGTTACTGGTCAGTATGTCGTGATTTACATGTATTATCCGCAAAGAAGTTGCGTAAGTGTGCAGGAAAAGGGTCTCGATCATTAGGAGAAGGTTCGGACAACTCAGGTGAAAAGAGCGCTAGAAGGTACTAACCAGAATGCATGCCAGAAAGAAGGCTCGAGATGGAGAAGAAGGATTGCTTGGATGATCAACCACAAACAAGGGCAAATGAGTCATTTCGCGAAGGAAGTCTACCCTAAAAGTAAGGGCAAGCCTCCCTCTAAAAGGAGCCACTTGGAGAGAGAGAAGGAGTTCGGCCACTACACTTAGCTAGAATTCTCTCTCGGAAAAGATCATTTCCTTTAGCATTGTCCACATCTTCTCATTCCTCGCCCAAACCATGGTCACCTGAAGTTCCAGACATCCACCAGAGTATCACCATCTATCGTTCCAGCCAGTTCATCTCGTAGTAGTAGTAGTTTCATCGCCCGGAGTGGCAAAACAATCTTAATCGCTTTCTTAGTTTAAATCTTTACTTGTTTTCTTTCGTTGGATCTGTTGCATAACTTAACTCTTTGTTATCTTTTGAAGTATTTTGTTGAGATCCAAATGTTTTTAGTAATGAAGTTTGTTTTATGCATCTCTTTTGGTTCGAATCTGTTTCATTCTGCCTAGGTAGCTTAGATCCAGTTATCGCGTTTATTTTCTAAGTGTTTAAATATGTTTTCGTTTGAGTAGGCTAGATCTGGGTTTGTCAACTAGAATTTCGAGTTTCTTTGTTTCAGTTTAAGGTTTATGCATGAGTTTTTCATTTTACGTTACTGTCGTCACCTTACATGTTAGTTAGTAGGAGTAATCTGGAATTATTGGCTGTTAATCTTTGAGTTTAAGCTTTTAATTTATGGATCTTATGTTTGAAGCTGTAAATCTGAGTTCATCCATGGAGTTTGTGTTCATTTAAATCTTATGCATACTTGTTGAACATCACAATACACTTTTTCTAGGACCACTTTGACTTTTTAGTTACTTTTTGCTTTTGTCCTTTACTTTTAAGTTTGTACCCTCCAGACCTGTCAGAGTAGACACCCAACTACTATTCCATATTACTTTTTATAGTAACCGTTTTACTTTCCACATGTCTCCAAAACACCTTGTCCCTCGTTCTCACGTACACAACCACATGTCTATCACTTTCACGTCCTCCAATCAGTAGAGTACCACATTTAATTGCTGCTTAGGTAGAATCTCAACCCAAAAGCGTGGTAGCTAACCAAAACCTTCCAGATTATCACCACGATTATCCTAACGTATCCATCTCTGTGGGATTCGACCCTTACCTCCACTATACTAGCCAGATTATTGATACCGGCTTCCGGTCGTCGTGCCAACGACACAGCTAGGTTGGGATTTTCATCCTGATCAGTTGGATATACCTTTGCATTAACACAACACCGAAAACCTCCTCTTTCAAAGAGCATGCTCTCAGCGGAGAGTACGGTTGAGCATGCTCTAAGTCTCAATTTCAAAATGAAAAGAAATCATGTGGAGAGAGAGAGACTATGGCGGTGGAAGGGGAGGAGGCGACAAGGATGCTATGGTGAGAAAATAATTGGGGCACATGCTCATGTACAAAGCGCGCAAATGAGGGTGGGAAACGGATGTTAGGTATGGGTTACCATAATATGACTCGATACCTATCGGGTAGGGTACCCTATATCTAATTTACGAGATCTTGTATAGGATCGAACAATAAGATTTAGGATATGTCGAGTGTTGGTTATTTGTGATTTACTATTTTGAAATTTTTTAATTATGTTTGGGGTTGTTCGGCTTGGTTATTTATAATATAACACATTGGCTGCTTTTAATTATGTTTTCTAAAATTAGAAGATGAAGTATTTCTCTCTCCTCGTGCCTACTAAAAATGTAATAATATTTTGTACGAAAAATTGGTACTTGACACCTCAAGAACAAAATCACTAGACAATGAAGTGTAACTCAGTTGGTAAGACGTTCCCCCCCCCCCAACTGATAAATCCGAGGGTTCGAGTCATTTGAGGTAGATGGGAAACCATTGTTAATAAATTTTCCCTTACCAATGTCACTATCATTTCACTCACAATCCGGTTAATTCTCCTTTAATTGTGTTTTTTATATAATCGAAAATATTTTAAAAGAATTAGTGTCTCAATATACAAGCATTTGATCTCCAATTATTAATATGCCATTATATTGGCACCATTTCATGTCTTCGGGTGTACAATTAGTCTAATTCAGATACCTACCCAAAAAAATCGGTTGGGTATTAGCTGGGGTCTTAGGTTATTTTCGGTGCAGGTACCTCGTTTTATTAGATTTGACACCGAATTCGCTGCTCTTAGGGTGTCCACAGTAGAAAAGCTCATGGTCCTGCCCAAGCCACAAAAACTTGGCCAAGGCCAAGAAACTTGTCCAGGCCACAAAAAAACTTGTCCACCCTAATAGTGGACAGGCCCAAGCCACAAATTAATTATTTTTCATTTTTTGTATATGTTAATTTAACTAGAATAAAAATTATCGGACTTTAGTGATCCTGGCGTACTTCTTCTAGACCTAGTCGTGTGTACGCTCGGCGCTGCCTGGCGGTTTGAATCTGTTGCACACCGCCAAGACGCGCTTCCAGAAGCATATGTCGGTCTGATCCGTGCCAACTATGGCATCCGTCGTGACCGCGTCCCAGGCCCTGGCAATAACAATGGACTCCGCCGTTTTGTACAAAGTCCTCCATCGACCGCCACCGCCACCGCTATCGTCACCACTGCCGCCACCTCTCCCCGTCTCCACACATCTGGACGTCAGGGTCTCTGGTGTCCCCATCAACTCCTCCCACGTGAATCTATTAGATTAATCCAGAGGAGATTGGGTGGAATGGAATTGGGAGGACTGGAATTGAGTGGATTGGAATTGCTGAGAATGGGTGTCAGAACGCGGAGAGTTGATCGCGTCCATGTTGGGTCGGTAGTCGCCCAACCCCGATTGGGGACGACCCACGTTCCTCTGCTGATGAGAGGGGGACTGACCCCGATTTTGGGGTGTCAGTTGCCACGGCACCGGCGATGGCGGACTCCATATCTGGGATGGACTGGGGGCTGAGACTCGATCTCCAGGGTTTGGGAGGTGGAAAGTTGTCGTATCCCGAATCTCCATAGCCGGGGGAATTATCATCTCCACCTTGCATTTTGAGATTATAAAAATTGTAGAGAAGGGTGTAAAATATGTGGAATGAGGTATTTATAAATAATTTTTGAAAATATTAAAAATTAAAAAACAAAATAAAAAACAATCGTGACGGCGACGCATAGATGCAGTGTTAACTTAATTCATTTATCCTTCTTGTTCATGTGTTCTTTATCTTTGTCTAAAGTGTATCATCTAATGGTGTTATAAGCAATATGAATATCTATGCGAAAATTATTTGAAATTAAAATTTTGAAGGAAAGGAGAAAGTGGGGTTTCTTGAGATTGCTAAACTGCTCTCTTCCCATTTGTGAAAACGGCTTGAATGCTGCTGGGGTTCATTGTCCAAACCTCCCGAAGAAGTTGCTTGCAAGTTCTAATTTAACATTCTATTTTTTTTTGTGGAGACTTCCAATTCAATATTTTCTAGTTTTTGTCGATGATTGTCTGGATGGTGATGTTCAATTTAATTCGGGTGGTGATGTTCTCTCGATGCAGATTCAGAGAGATTAGGCGATTTATAGAAATCGAACAGAGGGAGATTAGGCGATTAAGAGAGATTAGGCAATTTCTCTGGGACAGAAATTTTAATTTTTTGCCTGACAGAGGGAGATATTATCGCCATGTATAGAAATCTGAGTTTTTTTAATAAAATTTTTTAGCATAACATAACACAAAACGACGTAGTTTTGTGTTCCGACTGCCACATAAGATAAGTTTATGCCGGAAAATTTCAGGGTTGGGTCGTTCGGGAAATTTGCACAATCCAGCAAAGTTCGTGATTTTTCACACAACTTTTAAAGTTCACGGGAAATTTCAATTTTTTTTGAAAGTTAACAATTTTAGAAGCAGTTTACCATTTTTGTTTTAATATTTAGCCCATTTCTATGGAGCTTAATGGGCCTCGAGCTATTTTAACTATCAATTCAATACGACCAAGGCCTAATCAGTCGATTCAGTTCCATCTTTTCTATATCATTGGGTATAATTTTTTATGTTTTTATCAGAATAATTTTTTATCCTCATACTGGCTCAAATTTCTTGAGAAAAAATCAATTCATAATTCTATAAGTGAATTCAAATCCAGTACCCCAATATATTTCGTTATTTTGTCCTACTATCAAATTCGTGAAGAGTTAATGGTGCGAAATAACTAAATAAATACTTAAATAAAATGTTATCCATCAACTTAATTTTAATAAATTACAATGAACTTTGATATGAAAAAATTTAGAAGCTCTTAGTATGAAATGAGTTCAATCGTACCAACGCGTTTCATGTTGAAACTGGTTCGGATGATTTCAATTTTGTATAAATTTCAGTTTGTGCAGTGATATGGTTAGTCAAATTAAAATTGGTTGAATTTAGCTACAATTCATATAAATTAAGTTGATGGCCACTTTTTGTTTCCATTATCTATAATAACTATCTCAGATTTTGCATCATTAGTTATTTCAATTATGCTTATTTTAAAATAAATTCTCTAACAATATAAAGAATCACATTTAAAATTTGTGACCCAAAACTATTTTTAAAAAAATATATAGCCTACTTATGAAATATAAACTTATACAATCAATTATTAACTAATAAAATTGAAATTAAATGATAAATGATTAAACTATTTGGTAACCAATGAAAGTAAATAAGGTCGAATTTGAATGAAAAGAGAATGTTGTTATTTGAAAATAGTACTCACAAATCACAATAGAGCACAATTTTTTTTATAGATCTCGTTGACCCCAGTGAATACAATTTTTACTGTCGTAACTTTTGATCAAGGCCAATTTTGATATTTCATGCCATCGAATTGAAGATCTTTTACTAAAAAAACAATATTGATATGCACTATCTATATCAAAATGATTTGTGCCAAACTAACTAGTATAATATCAAAATCAACCTTGACACTAAAAACACAACGTTGCATCAAACTGAAGACAAATTACGGCACCCACCATTGTACTAAACCTTGCTTGAATCGTGATACTTGATAATAAAACACATTCTAAGAGCAATAAACCAAAAAATATAGGATTTCTAAACAAAAATTAGGATTTTTAAAACAAAAAATAATGTGAATATGAGAAAGGAGACCCCTGCACATGGAAATAAAGTGTAATTTTGTTAAGCCCAATGAATATGATACCCACGTGACGGGCCATATTATTACTCTCTAATCAAAATCATTTCTCTCACAGCTTTGGAGCCATTTGAGGGAACACATTTCAACCAATTATCGTGGCCCCATTTCTTTCATTAAAACGCCCCTGCATTTTGAATAAATCGTCAATTAACCGTTATACATATTCAAAATTCATCTTTGATTTATATTGTTAATCATTATCTTGTTTACAATAACATATAATTAGTCTCATCATCATTACTCCCACTTAGTCCTTCAAATAGCAATGATCAAGACTATAGTGTATTATATAGTATTTACAGAGCAGATATTCCGCCGATACCAAAAACCAAAGATTACATATTTCACTTTGTTACTGATCATATACGTAACATCAGTAGCGGATCCAGGATCCGGAAACGGAGAGAGCGGAATATATAGTATTAGCTTGATTTAGTGCGGACATGATTATTTTTTTCGTTGTTTAGAGAGACGGCGAAGATAAACGGATGGAGCGGACATGGTAATTTTACGTCCCGATAAGAGGGAAATAGTCGCATGGAGGGGGCGACCTGCCCCCCTGATCCGCCACTCGGTAACATTTTGTTAATTTGTATTCAAATGAATTTCGAGCCCCAAAAATACAAATCCTGATCATCCATTTTCATCTTATTCCAGACCTGAAAATGAAAAGATTCACATCCTATAAAGCAAAAGGCATGATGAGAAAAAAGCTGTTTCAACAGTTACTAATCACGCAGTTTCATCCCCTCCAACACAAGTAGATTTTCCCAAACTCAAGTAAGCCAAAAACAAAAGCTTAAAGCCACATTCATTCCCATACAGGAATGCCGCGCCACACCTGCAGATTCGTCTCCACCTTTCGATTAAAACTTGAAACTAAGCTGAGAAGATGGTAACAACGACCTCCATGGCGACTCGCAGCTCGCTCGAGCTCATGCTCGATAAACTGCAGCAGCTGGAGGAGCAGCCGCCCGACACTCTGCCGCCGCTCCCCGCTAGGGCCCGGAGAGCCCGGCCGCCGCGGCCGCCGGGCAGGCATTCGCAAAGAAATGGAATTGCAGCTGCGTCTCACCATTTTCTGGAAAAGGTAATGTTGTGATTTCATCAGATTGATAAACATGCTTCGATTCAATTGAAATTGAGTTGTTTTTTCTGTTTACAGAAGCTAGAATTTGGGGAATTGAAAGAAGGAGCAGAGAGAGGAGTGTGCAAGATCCAGAAATGCTACCGCGGTTACCGTGTTCGTTGCTGCTATTGGGAGCTGAAAAGGGGAGTGATCGCCCTGCAATCGTGTAAGCGGTTAGAATACAATTTTTGAAAGCAAAACAATCTCAAAATTAATGTTCACTTCTGGTGCAGTTATTCGAGGCCAAAACGCTAGAAGGGGATACGAACAAAGATGCAGAATTCTTAGTGCTATTATCACAATACAGAAACAAGGCAGAAAGTATCTCGAGCTTCGCTCTGGTAAATCAATACGCCTTTAATTTATGCTCACGAGGATAAAACGGATGAACTTACGATTTCATCACCTGCTATTTTGATCTGCAGCCAGTCTGAATCCGAATCAAATGAAACGGCGGCAGCTAGAAGCGGAGAAAACCAAGGTTAAACGTTTGATCCGCACACAGAAATTAATCTCGATCTCCCTATTTTCGTAACAAAATCCAATTGAATTTTCCAGGATCAAACTCGAATTCCGCACACATCTCTGGTTGATCTTCAGAAGCGAGTAGTGAGAACAGAGGCCAAGCTCAGGGCGAAGAATGAGGAAAACGCCGCGTTGAAGAGGAGACTGTTGGAAATTGAGAAGAAATGGCAGCAGCGCGAGGAGAGGATGGCGTCAATGGAGAAGGAGTGGCAAGATCAATTAACATACATACAAGTGAGATCAACATATACATTTTCATTTGAAACTGTCAATTACCAAATCAACAAAAATATGAGCATGCGTTTAATCACGCAGGAATGCTTAGCTGCCACAGCTAAGAAGAATCAATCGCCTCAAATCCGATTTTCCAATCGATTCCAAAATCCAGAAAACGGAAGGGGTTTGCATATTCCGATGAAATCCAATAATAATGAGGTGGATGAAGACGATGAAGTTGGAGAGGAGCGAGTGTGCCTCAAAGTCCGCCCTCGCGAGGAGCTTCAGAAACTGAGTGTAAGATTTAAGGAATGGAAGAAAGAGTACAAGAATAAGCTAAGGAATGCACAATCAACCTTCAAGAAGACTTCAAAGAGCCACAAGAATTGGTGGGGAAGATTATCCAACTAATTAACTCGATCATCATTTAAATGTGCCAACAAGTCTCCCTATTCTTTCTCCCACTCCTCTATGCTTGCACAATTGTAAACATGTTGAATACCAAACATTATTTGAAATAGAAGATCTCTTCTAGTTTCATTAGATGTGTAGCACTAAAAGAGAAGACTACTGCTATTGTTGATATAAAATCATCTCATTCGAGAAGTACATGGGAAACTAACCGTTATTTAATTGAACTATAGTAGTACTACTAGTTAGTATATTTGTTGGGCCAAAGGCCCACAGCCAACTAGAGGCTGGAGCACTAGGTGGTGAGGAAAGGACAGTAGTAGCGGGTCCAATAGTAGTATAAACTTATTATGTACTTATAGGCTGAAATGACTAATATCCCAGTAATAACAACGATTATGAATTTATATACTTCCTACGTTCCTAAGAATTACTTTTTGCCATAAAAGTCTATCCCAGTTTAAGAGCCACATTTAGATTTTTTCATATTTGGTCATACAATTTTACCCCATTGTTTATTAAAAGTCATTATGTACATTAAAATAAACCAAAACAAAAATAAAAAGGGACCCACCTTCAACCAACTCATTTCATTTATTACATACTCCACCATCTCACTTCATTTATTACACACTTAACTCTTTCTTAAAACCCGAGCCATACCTATATCTAACTCCTAATCTGGGACAGAGGGAATAGTATTCATTTATCTTCAATCCAAACAATAAAATTTTCATTAATTTTTCTTTTTTCTCCGAGCTCAGTGCTATATTATTAATTAAAAAATTTATTATACTTAGTTAATTTAATTGTAAGTAATATTATTTCCGTCACTGCAAGGATGTGATCGATGCATGTCGGCGCGATTTCGGAATGCCACCCGTTGATGATTATGGCATCGAGATTGGGGGAGGGACGTCGTCGGAGGCGGCAGCGGCACGGGCGACGAGGACGAGGAGGAGTGAGAACCGAGGGTTGTATTTCTCGACTTTTTATGATTATGTAATTATTAAGTATTATGTAATTTTTTTAATGAAGTATTCGAATTTTCCTATATTCCGTGTCGATATTTTAATTTCGTAAATTGAATAATTGTGAATTTTAATTTTATTGCGGGAAGTCCTAGTGCAGGGGAAGTCCTAGTGATGTGGCAGTGGAATGGGAAGTCCTAGTGATGACGTGGCATGAAGTTTTTGTGGGAAGTCCCAGTGAAAGTCCTAGTGGGAGGGGCGCCACCAGAGATGCTCTAACTTAATCAAGCTCATTTTTTACTAATTAAGATACAATCATTTAACTTAGTAATGAATTACTGTAGTAATACTCCCTCAGTCACATGTTCTCGCACTTTTCATTTTAGACCGTAAATTTGGAATTGATTTTTTAATTTATTAAATTAGAATTTTAAGCATAATGAATAATGAGTGAGCTCTTAACTTAATCTAACATATTAATAAAATACATTAATTCTAACTACTGCTATTTATTAATTCTAACTACTAGTACTATTTATTAAGAACAAATTATTCGGTCCACCTCCATTGGATTTAAGCCCACTTTTATTTATTCATAAAACAACAAATAAATAATAACTTAAAAAATATAAAATGTGCACGGTGAGCAGGGCTTCTTCTTCGACCATTTTCTTATTCCACCCTCAAGGTGAGTTTCAGAAATTTTCTCCTCCCTTCTATTCTATCCCCACTTTTCAATATCCACAAAGAATTGACTTGGATGCAATATTCATAAAAATATGCGTATGTGAACAGTGCCGACCGTGTATCACTGTTCAAAAACCCAAAAAATGGGGGATTTGCGATAGGTTTCGGAACGTGGTTGGAGGTGATTCTTCCCTCAATTTTGCGTTTTCCAGTACCGTCCCCAATTTTGAGACACAGCCCCAACTCCAATTTTGAGAGAGAGACAGGACAACCCGCCTCCTCCGCCATCCCGCAGTATCAAGGTGTGCCCCCGGCGCTTCGGTTGTTAAATCGTGTTAGTTGTGTTATTCATTGAGCTGATGAACGCATCAACCGTTTTTGTTTATTTTCTGAATTGAAAAAGAGTTCTCTCTCGAACACCAGAATTGTGTTCAATAGCTCATTCACATGATCAAAGTATGTTCAATTCGACACCGATATCCCCCAAAACCTCCATATCGCCATCTCCCTCGCACCGCTAATTGATGTTTATTAGTATTATTGAGTTTTTTATTGACTTATTCTGCCATCATGAATTAGATTTCTTTTCTGCTTTCCTCAATTTCCGCATGATTAACCACTGCACTGTCATATTTTGAATCAGTTGGGTCCAACAGTTCTTCTTTGACTTGTTTTTGCGGCAGGATTATTTATCATGGTTGATGAATCATAACTCTGCTTTGGTGTGCTACTCATTCATGCTATGTCAATGACAAGCTCTTTGAGAAAGCTCGCGTCCTGCGTTATCCTTGATTTGGATGGAACACTTCTTAATACAGGTGGTGTTTATATTCTTTTGTAGAGATCTTTTATTCATATAAATGCCATTAAGATACGAAATTCCTTTAATGATTATCGTGCATAAATTGATCAAAATGGAAAGATAAGTACTTTTACTAGTCTTTCTGGAGGAATAGATTGCCATCTGCAGTAGATGATGAGCGTAGATTTACTGCAATATGGGCGCGAGATGAACTTTATAGGGCTTTATGTTGTGTCCTCTAGTGCTACTTATTTAGATTTCATTTATATTAGACGCCATTGTGCACGATGTCTTGAAGGCTTACCTGGTAAAGTATGGAAAGCAATGGGATGGAAGAAGATCTGATAGAGTCGTTGGAAAGACACCCTATGAAGCTGCAACTGCTATTGTTGAAGATTATGAACTTCCCATAACTACAAATGAGCTTTTATCAGAACTTTCTCCAATATTCTCCGAGAAGTAATGTTGCTTATCTTCTAGCTCCTCTCTTATTTATATTATTGATGAAGTTGGTAATTATTATGATCATGCATCTTCTTACTTAGCTAACAGTTGTGCATTGTTCTTTTTGAATATTTGGAACTTTTGGAATTGCATATCAATTTACGCTGGTGGGACATGCATGTTTTCCTTGTTTCATCTTACTAAAGCCTATTGTGTTATTTTGCAATGCGTTGTCTAGAAACTTATTTAGCAACTTGCTCTCATGAAGTACTCTCTCTCCATCCAACTCAAATGCCACATTTCTTGTTCATACGAGATATTATGAGTGTTTTTCAGAGTGTTAAGTGGAGAGAGAATAAAGTTGGATATAAAATAAAGTAGAGAGTGGTGTTTCTTTTTCTAGAAATGTCACTTTGAGTGGGACATCCAAAAAGGAAAATGTGTCACTTTGAGTGGAAAGGAGTGCATATTTCTTAGAGAGATTCTAATATTTTTCTTCAAATATAGAACAATGATTCTTTTTCCCGGTTTATGCAAAGTGAGTAACTTAGTTTCCAGGTTTTCTTACCTAAACTTTGCACAATTAAGGTTTGAGAAGAAGAGGCACACTTGGTTGATTGAGTAAATTATGCCATCTTTGCCTATGGAGATAATTTACTTTAGGAACATGTTGGCGCGGTTTTCATTTTCTCCCATTTGGTTTTCCTTGAGTTATTATCAAGTAATAAACTAGTATGTTTCAATTATGTTATTGGCAATATGTACCTTCTTTCTTGGTGAGGACTACCTAATTGTTATTTTAATTTCATATTAGGTGGTGCAGCATCAAAGCCCAACCTGGCGCCAACAGGTTAATTAACCATTTGAGGAGTCATGGCGTGTTGATGGGCTTGGCTTCAAATTCCTCAAAGGAAAATATTGAAACTAAGATTTCTTATCATCATGGTACTTGGATGTGAATCTGATTTTTGCACCCACATCACTGTTGTGTATGGTTTTCATTTGCATTTCCTGTGGCAATAAAAACTTGTAGGATGGAAAGAATCGTTCTCTGTCATTTTAGGTGGTGATGACGTCACTTCTGCGAAGCCATCTCCTGAGATGTAAGATTAATTAAACCTACTTTATCTTGCTACTTTGGATGCTTCTTTCAGAAAAGAAAGCCGTAATGGCCATATGACTTTGTGGTTTATCGTTGCAGATATCTTGAAGCTGCTAAGAGGCTGGAGGTAGAAGTTGCAAGTTGTCTTGTCATTGAAGATTCACTGTAAGTATTAGTGAAGTACTATGTTGCAATGGGTGGACAGTAATACTTTGAGCAAGTTGATATTTTGAGATTTGTGGTACTTGGATTTTTCTTCTGAGTACATTGAATGTGTTATTTTGCCATGGAAAACATTGCATGCTAACCAGATATGTTAGTTTCACAAAGCTTTAAGGACTAGAAATGGTATCACTCACTTTGTAGAATGAGTTTCTTATATTTTTACTCATGTACATGCTTCTTTCCTATAAATATGTTGTAAGTTTGTGTAAAATTAATAAAATTACAATGCTATTATTATTTCATGTATTATTTATAGGCCGGGTGTTGCTGCTGGTAAGGCTGCTGGAATGGAAGTGGTTGCTGTTCCGTCACTTCCTAAACAGTCCCATAATTTCACCTTGGCAGATGAGGTGATTAATTCCCTCCTAGACTTGCGACCGGAAAAGTGGGGCCTACCCGCATTTGAAGACTGTGAGCTGCTCTTTCCCGTCTTTGATTGCTTTGTTACATGCTATATTCTACATATTGATTTAGCAATTGCTGCAGGGTTGGAAGGTACTTTACCAATAGAACCATGGTACATTGGTGGTCCCGTCATCAAGGGCTATGGCCGTGGTTCAAAGGTTCTCGGGATTCCTACAGGTTTTTCCACAAACAGATGAATCAATTACTCTGGTTGTTGATAGAGTAGTTTGGTCTAACAAACTTGGTCTTGTGCTGCTCTTCCAGCTAATTTGTCGACTGAAGGTTACTCGGATCTCCTCTTGGAGCATCCTTCTGGTGTTTACTTTGGGTGGGCTGGACTAGCAACTCGAGGGGTTTACAAGATGGTAATGAGCATAGGTTGGAACCCTTACTTCAACAACACCGAAAAGACAATTGTGAGTCGTGCTTGTTTTGCTCTCTTCTGCAATCTGTTTTTTTTCTTTTCCCATTCTTATTGTATAAAATCATTACAGGAGCCATGGTTGCTTCATGATTTTAAAGAAGATTTCTATGGTGAAGACCTACGTCTTGCTATTGTCGGCTACATACGGCCTGAGGTATGTTCTCTGATCATTGTTTCACGCGAAGAAAAGATATGTAACCAACGTTAATGGTGTCGTTGTACAGACCAACTTTTCGTCGCTCGAGAGCTTGATAGCAAAGATCCACGAGGACGGAGAGATTGCTGAGAAAGCGCTTCAACTTCCCCAGTATTCCAAGTATAGGGATGATCCATATTTCAAAAGTTCCTAACACAGTTGCCAGTTTCTGGATGAAAAATTCAGACTAATGTTATTACTCAACTCATCAATTTATCAGAAGGCGAAAAATGTGATGGATGAATGCTTCAAAGTAACTCATTTTTATTTGGGGATTGTAATTAAAGAAATATCTTCATATTAAATAAATTATACTCATTGTAATTCAGCTATGAACCCTTGATCAATTGGATTGTAGTAGCGCCGAGTATTATATTCACAAGAATTCTAAGTAAATGAATGTGAGTATCGAATGATCATTTTTACCTCTATTTTCTTTTGCTTGGTATACGATATATTTCTACTAAATAAGAATCGCTATTCCTTCCCCAAGACATGGGTTCCATCATTCTATTCCTAATTTCCTATATCTATTCTTTTCCAGTCTTCATTCTATTTCTCATTTATTTCATTTCATCGTACGAAGCATGTCATAGGTTTGTACTACTAATTAACTACTCCCTACGTCCCACATTTGGAGTCACTTATTGTTATGACTCAGATTTTAAGAAAGAGTTGAAGTGTGTAATAAATAAAGTGAGATGGTAGAGTGTGTAATAAATGAAGTGAGATGGTGGAGTTGGTTGAAGATGGGTCTTTTTTGACTTTTGATTTTTGTTTTGATTTATTTTAATATAGATAATGATATTTTTATGTAATTTTGAAGAAGAATGAGATAAAATTGTATGACCAAATATGAAAAATTCTAAAAGTGACTCTTAAATTGGGACGGACTTTTATGGCAAAAAGTGACTCTTAATCTGGGACGGAGGGAGTAATGTGTTTGAATCGTCCAATTATAATTTCTTATGGAGACTTCAATAATACTCCCTCTGTCCTACATAATTTGGGACACTTTGCCCGGCACGGGTTTTAAGAAATCTAATGGAAGGTGAGTTGAAAAAGTTGGTGAGATGTGAGTCATACTTTTAAAGTATCAGTTTTATAATAAAATGTGAGTATGAATGAGTTAGTGGAATATGAGGTCCACTACCAAAAATGGTAAAAGTGAAATGTGTCAAATTATGTGGGACAGTCCAAAATGGAATACTGGGTCAAATTATGTGAGACGGAGGAAGTAGATTTTAGTTGTTAATTTGGTTGATAAGTTAATACTCTCTCCGTCCACGATTAAAAGTCTCATTTCTAGATGACGCAAGTTTTAAGAAATGTTAAGAAAAGTGGGTGGAAGAAAGTAGGAGTCCCACTTATATATATTAGTTTTAAATGATATGTGAGTGAAATGAGTTAGTGGAATGTAGGATTCATAATTACCATTTATAGTAATTATGAACCAGAACTCTTATTCGTGGACGGATCAAAATGGAAAAACGATACTCTTATTCGTGGACGGAGTCGGAGTGAGTAGTTGCTAACAGCAAGTTTTCGTTAATTGTTAAAAAACTTTACTTTTTTATTTACTTATAACATTTAATTTCTGGACCATATTGTTAACGTAAATAGAATCTAAATATTTTATTTTCTGCCTGAACATTTTATGAGTTGGTTATATCCTTTATCTTGGTAACATAGGTTACAAATTTGCTACTTCACTAATTGCTACAAAACTAATCCTAAAAAGCTTTTTGTGTTAATTTCGTGTAGCAAGATAGAGTACATTATTGTTCAGCAAAACACAGAAAAATTGGCAGCTCTCAGTAAAACAGTGCTCAAATATAGTTGGCATGTGGTTACATATATCTTATATAATTATATTCCATTCATAGACAACTCTAACCTCCATGTTTCTTGCAGCCCCATTCCTAAATGCAGTACACAGGAGCTTTGACGGGGCGATAAACGAAAGGTCTCACAGCATGAGAATAGCCAGAGGGGTGCTCGTAGCTGAACTTGACAC
Source organism: Salvia hispanica (assembly GCF_029641045.1). Taxonomy (NCBI): domain Eukaryota; kingdom Viridiplantae; phylum Streptophyta; class Magnoliopsida; order Lamiales; family Lamiaceae; genus Salvia; species Salvia hispanica. The sequence continues at coordinate 3,507,937 of NC_142696.1, forward strand.
CCGCACTTCCATCTCCAAGATGCGTGCAGTGGTTGTGGAAGCTGCTGATCGGCCTCGCTAGACAGGCATCCCAACGCTCACTCTCTGGCATCGTCTCAGCTACTGTGTATATCCCATTTGAATTTGTGAACGCCTGGTAGTTTAGGACTTCCCCGGACTTCGTTATGCAGAGCACAGCCACCTCAGCACCTGCGCAAGAATCGGAAAACTCAGGATATCTTGAACTTATAATGACTGCTTATGCCTTGAAAGGTTAACCGGGAACAAACAGGGCTAAACAGGATACTGGAAACAAGTGAAAAGGAGCAATGTATTTCATTCTCCAGCTATACCAGATCGGTTGCTGATTAAACTTGGCAAGCAATTGAAACAAATTGAAAACATGCGCGCTAATTGATATAATCGTGCATATCAGCAGAGATAAAGTGAAAACTCTATGCCTTATAGACCAAGTTCATCAGACAAGAGTGAAGAAGCCATAGGGTTCTAATCCATTGACAGAAAGATAGGGGCAATGCCCTTAATTTCCTCCCCAGTAGATATCAACACTCTCCTAATGAAGCTAGGATGCCGCCATCATAATCCTACATTATATCTAGCTTTGCGTTCCTCAATCCTTATCCCGCTGTTTATCATGAAACTTGGACAAATCAATCCTCTTGAAAGATCTAAAAACAAAAGCGACTGATAGACAAACATGGGATGTGTCCACACTCGAGACAAGCACAAAATGAGAAGCATAAAGTCATCAGGACAATCCAACATTTGCAGGTTCAGCAGAAGCAAACTTCTATGTGTCCAATCCGAACAAAAGCAACATCATCATGTTCTCAAAGAAGCCGAAGACAGCTGAATCAGTCATTAAATCATGAACTACTACACAGATCATTGATATACATAATTCACCCCAATATCTAGATTACTATTCACAGTCACTAAGAAAGTCATTTCAACAACTATATACAATTATCAACAAATCATTCTCTGGGAGTTTACATAAAAAAGGCGAATCACATCATCTTAGAGCATCACAATTAAAAGATTTATACTCCTCTTACGATACCTAATTGAACATAACCCTAAAATTTCTTATAAAATCAACTAGCTCGGTGAAAAATTGAATAAAAATTACAGGATAAATCACCCGCCAATATTGGCAAAAGCAATTAGTATAAAACTAAAATTGGAAGCAGAAATGAAAGGGGTTGCCTGCTAAAACGTGATCTTCGGGGCCGATGGAGGAGTCGGCGCACACGTCGCACACTACTCTGCCGTGGATTTCGCCGGTCCATGCCATCACTCCTTTTGCCATCAAAACCGTCATCAAAGCAGCCGCAATAAGAAGCTTGGACATTTGGTATGAAAACTACTTTCAATCTTTGCTACTGCACTAAATATGTGCTTCTTCTCATTCATTTCATCATTTCAATACAAATGCCACGCGACACTTTTATTCCTATGAATAGGAATTTTGTACAGTATATTATACCATAAAATTATCTATTTAAATGAATTTTCAGCAAATGCTAAACCGATAATTTTCTTATACTAATATAAATATTAGTAGCATTCTTTGAACCGTAGGTCATATACTAATTTAAGTAGGAGTAGCATCTAATATTCCCTCCGCTCCAATTCTGCGTATTACTAAGGTTTTTTTGTTGATGTGAAGGTGAGAGATTTGTGGACTTGCTGTTAGATTTGCTGAGGCTACCAATTATTTGGCGGAGATATATGAGTGAGTTAGATTTGCTACCTATGTCACAAAGCTTTGTTATGGTTTCTGATGGCTTAAACAAATTGTGGGGAACTTTATTTAGCCAAAAGATACTGTAGAATAGTTGGAGTTATCTGTTCTGATTCATCAACTCTTAGTGCCTATTTGGTAGGCATGTTAAGATAACACGAGATAATTAGAGTAAGATGGGCTTTATAAGTGCCTAACATGGGCCTCCTCTTATCGATCAAACAGTCAAATAAGCCCATATAACTCATATATATATAGGCTACCAAACAAGCACAATTTATGCCAGGAAAGTGATCCTCAATGTGCTCACTCTTGCTGCATACATGTCCATGCAAAAATCATGATTTATCCTTCTACTTTTACATGTGTAGAACAATATGTGTCTTGTTGAAGTAGCAGACTATATTTTTCCAAGATGTGGCCTAATGTTTTGTTTGCACTATTCAGCTTGAGTCCAATTATAAGTGTTGCAGACACTTAACTATCTTTTCTTTCTACCCATCATAACATTGAGTCACAGTTAATTACCTTACAGCAACAGCAGTAGTGTGTGCATGCCCCATTCCAATTTGGGTCTTGGGGCACATCATCATGTGATCACTCTGCCATGTTCAAAGTTGTGTGATACTCTATCTTCAACATTTCCATTTGGGGTGTCGAAAGATATTATTATCCATCTGAACTAACTTCTAACACCAACTTATTCCGGATATTCATAATTGATTAATTTGGTGTGTTTGGTATTTGATTCTGATCCTCATTCTTTGCTCAAGCCAAGAATCACCAATTTTGATCCTGGATGACTATTCTTCCTTCCCAACTAATGTGTTCATATCATACACGAGTCAATGAAATCGTTGTCTGCCATAACCATCAAGGGACCATACTCATCACCATCCACTCCATACTTTTGACCCTCTCTAAAAACACCCCTTTTTCTCCCAACTCACAACTCTGGAAACAACTGTATTTGGAACATCTGACAAATTACAGGTGACAACTTTAATGTCTTGCAACATCTGTGTGATGAGATCTTGTACATGGAAATGAGAGTAGTGTGTATAATTGAAGGGTGATAAGAGTGTGTATAAGCTTGGTATGTTGGTGGATTTAAATGCCAATTAACTGGATTTGGCGTCTGACAAAAAATACCCCTTTCTTATGGGACACCTTGCCTCTTTTTGTAAAGAAGCCGCATCATAATACTAGCTTCTTCTCCTGCTACTCCATGTGCTATGTCACCACTCCAAATTTATTCTCTAGTGAATGAATACCGACAAAATAAGTTAATAAATTATTGCCAATTAAACATACCTATGTTGCAATATTCACCTTACCTAACCTTAACTTACCTTTTAAAAAAAAAATAAAAATAAATTAATAACCTTACCTTACCTTACCTTATAAAATACTCCCTCCGTCTCCAATTAAGAGTCACACTTTTCCATTTCGGTCCGTCCCCAATTAAGAGTCACGCTTCATTTTTACCATAAATAGTAAATAGGTCCCACATTCCACTAACTCAATTCACTCACATTTTATTATAAAACCAATATAAATAAATAGGTCCCACATTCCATAACTTTTTCAACCAACTTTTCTTTATATTTCTTAAAACTCGTGCCTGGTCAAGGTGTGACTTTTAATCGGGGACGGAGGGAGTAGTTAGAAGGATTATATGATCAACAACCTATTCTTTCTCTTCCTTTGGATTTTCTAAGTAATTAATCTGCTTCTTCTTCTTTTGATTAATCTTTGTCTGTATATAATTACATAACCAAGTCCCAGGCAAACTCACTTTCACTTTCCCAATCTTCCACACACGTATTCTTGCATGGGGAGGTTTACAAGTAGACTCATCAATCCCATTTCAAAAGCCCAAAATCATGATTTAATTTGGTAAATCATGAATTCTCTCTTCTCATTCGTCACCACTCTCTACGCTCTCCTACTCCTCTACTTCCCCTCTCACTTCTACCGCTTCCTTCTCTCTCCCGCTCTATTCTCCACTTTAATTCTATTGCTTTATCTTCTCCGCCTCGGCGCCGCCCAAAGATCTACCCACTCCGACTCCACGCAACCGTCAACCGAAGAATTCCGCGAATCTACGGAAAAAAACGGATGCGATGAGAAGAAGGAAACGAGCCATTTGTGCGCGGAGTCGTTCGTGGAGTGGGACGTCCGAGCGCCGCTGGAGGTGATATACGAGGAATGCGAAGGAGATGACGATAATTCGGATTCGATCCGCCGGTACGCCTCGCTCTCGCTGTTTTACCCGGAGTCCGACAGCGACGCTTCGTCGGAGGGGGATTTCCCGGCTTGGGATGGAGAAGGGTTGATTGAGATCACGCTGGATGAGAAGAGGAGGAGTTGCGACTTTGAGGATGATAATCTGATCGAGATCAATCTCTCGCCGGGAAGATGACGTGGAATTCGGAGGGGATTGATTAACCCGTAGTTTTGGTAAATTGTGATGATGATTAATTAAAAGGAGAGACGTTTTCTGGGGTTCTGGGTTTTAGAATTGTATTACATCAAGGATTAACGCGTGGTTAGTTGCTAAACCCAAAGCTTCCTAATGATGAGCTGATTTATGTATTTACTGGTGTGCCCTCACAGGCCTAATCCAATTTTCCTTTTTATTTAAGTTTAATCGAATAGTTGTATAGTTCTTATACTCCCTCCATCTCCGATTAAGAGTCACACTTTTCTATTTTAGTCCGTCCCCAATTAAGAGTCACATTTCATTTATACCATAAATAGTAAATAGGTCATACATTCCACTAACTCAATTCACTCACATTTTATTATAAAATCAATATAAAAAATGGGTCCCACATTCTACTAACTTTTTCAACCAACTTTTCTTTATATTTTTTAAAACCCGTGTCCGGTCAAAGTTTGAGCCCTAATCGGGGACGGAGGGAGTAATTTATATGAATTCATTATTGGATCTATCAGTGAATGACTATTCATGTGGTCCTTTTTTTCATTTTCAGTCACATAGCATGGGTTTTGAATAAGACAGTCACTATTCTATTGTATGCACAAGAGATAATACGAAACTAAACGGCTAATAAATTTGGTTATAATTGAATTATTGAAAAGTTGAAACTTCTTTCTTAATTTTAGTAGTTGTAGAAAAATGATGGTAAAACTTCTCCTTTATAAAGGAGAAATCTTTTTGGGAAGTACACTTTTTTTCTCACTTTAATTTTTTCCTTTCGCGGTTCGGGCATGAGTGATTTATATACTTAAAAAGGTGGTTTCCATGGATTAGGCGAAAGGCATGTGGAAGTGAACATGGTTTGTGCTGTCCCTGAATTTCATTAGCGAAAGGGATATCACGATGAAGCAAAATTCCTTTTCTTGTGACTCTATACAATTACAATATTACAATTTCAATTTGTGTTGTGAGGTTAATCTTAACTTAGGTGACAACCATTATTTTATTAGTCTGATGTCCAAGTTCAATCATTTTTAATAACTTCAAACTTAACATCAAGATGAACTCGTAATTCATTAGAGAATTAAAATAACTCGCAACCAAACTGTTGGAATAAAGAAATCAAGTAATTGGAGAACAAGAAGCTAAGAGATGAAGTTATGACAACTGATTTCCTTATTCCAATTTTACTTGCTTGTGTTAAAAAATAAAATGCGAAAAATTAAATACTATTGCAGAAAGTAAAAAACGGGAAGAACTTTAAAGACTACATTGTGAATGACTTGAATTGAATTATCTCAATGGTTACACAACCTTTTATAGGCTCTAATTCTAGCTATACATGAAAAATATATTCTAATTATACTAATATCCTTTTATTTGATTTTCCATAATCTTTAATTGATTTTCTTCATTATTCTTGCCATAACTTCATCTCTTACCTTCTTGCTCTCCAATTACTTGATTTCTTTATTCCAACACAAACCATCTCAAAACATCTCAAAACAACTGCACGATGCAATCAAGAGTTTTATCCGGGCATTTATGATAAAAAGATGATCATTATTTTGAGCATATTCTATGCAAATCAACATAGTATATACGGTAATCATTTTTATTAAATTTCATAAATTGAATAAAATGTATAGAATTTTAGAACGAGAGATTTTGATCATGCGATGAGATTAGTGTGAGAGCTGATCATGAATATGACATAGAAATTAATCATACAAGATGTGATTAGGTTTACTGATTTGTGGATTATAAGTTTTGTATAAATCTGGAGACTTATGTGGATTTATAAACATGTATGTATATCACAATCTGTTATTGTCATGAGATTGATATTTTGTCACTTTGCTTTGCTGCAGTACTGAATTAATAGCGATGTCGACATATTAATGGAACACAGCCCCTTCCTCTCACAAACATCTTGGTTGTGCAACAGGAACAAGACCAGCAACTTTGGGTCTATATTATGTTTATCTATGCTCACATGTCTGCAAACGTTAGCCGCCACATTGATTTGTTTATAAAATTACTTATTTTATTCATACTTTTTTTATAGGTTAACTTATTATATTTTATTAATTATATTATAATCTTCACATATTCTAAAACTCTGAATCACCAAAAAAAATTGGATGTATAACCATTTTGGACTATTTGCTCCAGGCGAGGTGAGGTCTCACTTTACTTGATTAATAAATAGACTAAGTCTACGATATAAAAATGCAATTGCAATGAAACATTGGTGACTCTATGTACAGGAGATTCTACCGGTGTGACGAAAGGACCCCAGCCAGGAACTGCTTGCTACTAAATATGAATTGAGGAGAAAGCTTTACAATGCCCTTTGTCGTGAACCCGACCTTACTAGTGCTATGCGGGTGAATCCCAAGCTGCTAAGAAAAGTTCGTTTGCAAGTGTGACTAACCGATACATCTTCTCCGGTCGCTCTTGTGCTGTGTATAAGAAATTCAGAATGTGTCGTATCATTTTTCGCACACTAGCAAGTAACTTAATCTTTACTTTTACATATTACTACCAAAGGAATATGTTGAGTTTCTGTTTTCCCAAATCTAAAAGGGAGTGGCAAGCCAATTATGTTGACGTTGCTTTTTCTAAGCAAATCTATACTATGTGCCTAGATTAGGAATACTTTGCATCGAATCGAACTTTTCTTTACTAATTTTTTTGACAAAATCTATATTTGAAGACGGAATATATTCATTCAATACTAATGAAAACTAAAAATCTGAAAATTGGTCTAAATTGAAAGTGTAGTTTATTTTCTTTGAAATTATGATGCATGACCTATTCCATGTAGGGCAGATGTGGCCCGTTGCGTGTGATGGGCTGATGGAATGGAAGGGCCCAGAGAGAAAATGGGCTAGGAGTGCCATGTGGCAAGCCCCCAGGAGGATTTTAGATAATGAAATGGGAAAAGGAAATGAGATGGAGAAAAGGGATTGGACAACGATCGGAGACATGGAAGATAAAAAGGGATGATTGTTGCCCTTTGGTAACATGGGCTTTTCATTTCCAATTTAAATTTCATACATATCCATACAAATCCCTATTCCTAATCTCAATCCTAATCATATGATTAGACCTAATTCTTGGTCTTAAATTATTACTTCGTTCGTCCTATTCTAAGAAGTACATTTTTTATTTGCCACAAAATTTTATAAGTACTTTGTTTTGTGAATTGAACAGAGAGAAAAAAAAAAGTAAAATAAATAAATAAATAAAATTGAGAGAGAGTAGTGTTTTAATTATAAGCAATTTATCGAATAAAATGAAAGCGTATCAATAGTACGATAAAGAGAGTATTATATGAAGTACTCCCACCGTCCCAGATAATTCGTCCCAGTATTCCATTTCGGTCCGTCCTGCATAATTTGTCCCATTTCATTTTTACTATTTTTGGTAGTGTCCCCCCATATTCCACTAACTCATTCCTACTAACATTTTATTACTCCCTCCGTCCCGGCTAAGATGACACATTGCTTAGCCGGCACGAGGTTTTAGGATTTATTGGTTAAAGTGTTTAATTGGAGAGAGAGAAGGTGGGTGTAAGTATTAAAGTAGAGAGATAAAAAAAGATGGATATTTTAATAGGAGTGAGAAAAAGTGGTTGAGTGTGTTAATTGAAGAGAGAAAGTTACCAAAAAAAGAAATGTATCATCTTAGTTGGGACAAACTAAAAAGGAAAACGTGTCATCTTAAGCGGGACGAAGGGAGTATAAAACTCATACTTTAAAAGTAGGACTCACATCCCACCAACTTTTTCAACTCACTCCCCATTAGATTTCTTAAAACCCGTGCCGAGTCAAAGTGTCCCAAATTATCTCGGACGGAGGGAGTAGTATATAATTCCCCGAAATAAGAAAGGGAAATCGAAGGGAAAGGGGAAGAAGAAGGAGAAGGGGGGAGGGGGGCATATTATTTGGTGTTGGTGATGTGGATTCATTTCTGAATTCTTGGCCATGTACAACATTATCTCTTTCATCTTTATCTCACGTTCTCAATTCGTGTACTCTCAATCATTTATTCTATTCATAAAATCATCAAAGTTGTTATTGGTATTTAGCTTTAAGAGAAACAAGAGATGGATTATGACCTGGCAACTAAATTTGTAGATATTTTTCCTATTTCAACTATAGTTTTCTGAAAACAAACACTAAGACAAAAACTAGCCAATATTTTTTTGCGGAGACTAGGGAAGGTGCTGGATGGTGCCTTCCACATTTACTAATATTACAAGTGTGTCAACTCTTTTTGACACACTATATGTTTAGTGACACATTATTAATATATAAATGATGAGCAGGAAAAAATGGCTCTCTGAGTCAACTAACATCTCATATAGAAAAAGGTTTGTGGTTTACCTTTTGGCTTTTTTCCTTCTTCTTTTCAGTGGTTTGGTTCACTGACTTTATCCAAATTGCCATTTTTTTACAAAACTTAGGCCAATAGGCAAGCGTTGTTTATATACAATAAAAAATCGTCAAGACTTTAGCTATAATTATGCACTATATATATAATTATAAAGCGAAAAGTATATCAGCACAGTATGCTAGCAAAAGGGTGTTGGCGATTACAGTTGAAAGCTACTTCTTGATCTCACTTCAAGTTTTAATTTTTGATACTTCCTTTTCCACTCCTTTCCTTTGGGTTGGAGAGGAACAACTCTTTCATTTCAAGATTTCTCAAATACTCTAATTTTATCCTATATTGTTGTATTAGTTGCTCACCATATGAATATGTTACATTCAACTACAAGTCTACAATGGATTGTGATAATATACTAGGAAAAGAGCCTGTGAAGTTTTTAAAGTCTGATAATCTCCTAATGATTCCTTTTCTTGAGGAATGTAGATACATTTGAATTCAAGATTGTTTTCTATTACTGCACCTGTGGATAAAAACTCAAATAAATATAATGGTTGCTGTCTCACATTGTGTAAATGTGCAGGGTAGGCAGGGTGTGAGAACTTGCTGAAGCATAAATGAATCCATTCCCCAAAAGAGGAATGGATCCAGAACCAAAATTTCCTTCAAACTCTGGCAACTACCATGGGCGAGTTCACCCTCGATCACCATTCCCAGATGAAGTATTGGAGAAAGTCCTGTCATTCGTTGATTCACATAAAGACAGGAGCTCAGTCTCCCTTGTGCGCAAAGATTGGTATAATGCTGAGAGATGGACAAGATCAAAGCTTTTTATTGGAAACTGCTATGCAGTGTCACCAGAAATAGTGGCTAGAAGGTTCCGAAGAATTAAGAGTGTTACACTTAAAGGGAAGCCAAGATTTTCGGATTTTAATATGCTGCCACTGAATTGGGGTGCTAATGTGCATTCTTGGTTGGTTATGTTTGCCAAAGTTTACCCTTTCTTGTAGGAGCTGAGGCTGAAGAGGATGACCATTACCGATGAGAGCCTGGAGCTCTTGGCAAAGTCATTCCCTGGCTTCAAGGCTTTATCTTTGTCAATGTGTGATGGATTCACTGAAATTGGGCTCAAAGCAATTGCTAGTCATTGCAGGTGCCATCTGCTTTTATCTTTTATTATTAAGTTAGTTCATTTGTCTGTGTGTGTTGATTACTTTCTATTTCGGCTCCAGTTTTGGACCTTGTGGTTTTCTGGAAGCAATAGTACTTTATTTACTGGGGTTTTAATTTATTGACTTTTAGGGTGTGTTTAAAATTTAGGTTTTCTGGACAGCTGTAGCTTCTATTTTTAGATAGTGTGAAATGAACCATTTATCGGCTAGATGATGCAAAAGAAAATTTAGCTCTGTGTCCATGATAGAGAAATATGTTGCCAGCATATTGACTAATAAGCACCATATGATGACACTGAAAGAGGACATGCTTGACTATTTTCCAAGCTTGAAGTGGCTCTGAATTGATTTGTTCTTAACATTAATGAAGGAGATAATTTAATCTGTACATTTGTTTCTAGGAACTTGACTGAGCTCAACATACAGGACTGTAGAACAGAGGAGGTTGGTGGAGGTTGGTTAGGTTGCTTCCTGGAAAACTTTACTTCGCTGGAAATTCTAAACTTTACTTGTCTTATGGTGATGTAAATTTTGATGACCTGGAGAGACTTGTTAGTCGATGCAAACTACTAAGAGTTCTGAAGGTGAATGATAGAATTACTTTGGTTCAATTGCAACGGCTGATTGTGCATGTTCCTCTACTAACAGAGCTTGGCACTGGCTCCTTCCTGCAAGAACCTATGCCTCGCCAATATGAAGAGATTGAAACTGCATTTTGTAATTGTAGAAATCTCCAGGCTCTTTCGGGTTTGTGGGAAGCAACTCCCTTGTATCTCCCTCTTCTTTATGGAGCTTGTGCCAGTCTGACTTTCGTGAACATGAGCGAAGTACCCCTTCAAAGTGGTGAATTCGCAAAGTTTCTTGCTCACTGCCCCAATTTACGATGCCTTTGGGTAAGAATTTGTTTTTACTTCTTTATGAAATTTTATTATTGGAGAAACTTGATGATCATAAAATAAGAAAACGATATTGAAATCTGCTCCATCATATAAACTATCAGTTAAGTGCAAAATTAGCTAAACGCGCACTGAATGAGTGCCGTTCTCATTTTTCTATAAGACGGTTTCTCCCTGGATTGGCATTATTGCAGTTTCTTCCTTCTTTAAAGTAGTATACTTTAATGTCTCCTTACTTGTAGTCTATATCTCAAAGTTCCCTCCATATGTAGGTCATGGATTCAGTTGAAGACAAGGGGCTTGAGGCTGTTGGTTCGAGCTGTCCCTTGCTTGAAGAGCTACGTGTCTACCCTGCAGATCCATATGACAGGCATCATCGTGATGGAGTGACTGAATTGGGTTTCTTGGCAGTGTCTCGTGGATGTCCCAAACTCCACTATGTTCTCTACTTCTGCAGGAGGATGACTAATGCTGCTGTTGTCACCATAGTGCATAATTGTCCCGATTTTACCCACTTCCCCGTTAATGCATTATGACCCCGTACCAACCAGATTACTCACAAGCGGTCCCTTGGATGACGGCTTTGGTGCTGTTGTCAAAACCTGCACGAAAATTAAAAGGCTTTCAGTTTCAGGCCTTCTGACGGATCAGACATTTGCGTATATAGGCAAGTATGTTAAAGATCTTGAGACTTTGTCGGTGGCTTTTGCTGGCAGTAGCGATTTGGGAATGCAGTGTGTCTTGGAAGGCTGTCCTAAGCTGAGGAAGCTTGAGATTAGAGATTGCCCCTTTGGAGACTCTGCTCTCGTCTCTGGACGAGAGAAATATGAGATGATGCGGTCATTATGGATGTCATCGTGCAGTGTGACGATGAAAGGTTGCAGACTACTCGGGAGAGAGAATCCAAGACTCAATGTTGAAGTGATTAGAAAGGATGAAGACCAAGCTCACAAAGTCTACGTCTATCGTTCTGTAGCAGGGCCAAGGTGCGATTCCCCGCCATTTGTTCTCACACTTTGACAGTCATTCTTGGTCAGTCTTTGCTCTTTTCTCTTCTCTTATAATATAAACAAGTTTCTTCTAGATCTTTCACTAATGTCATGTTGACTAATCTGGGATTAAGGATGGATAACGAGGTAAATGTTTTAGGTTACTCTTACTATGATGTTTCTCTCCTTTGACTGTCATGATCAACATCTCCTGTTCTGTACATGCATGAATCTTTCAGTTTCAGTCTTTGTGGTGAACACTTTGTTATAATCTTATTTTAAATCCAAGGTGAAATGTTGCACTGAATGTACTTTGGTCAAGAATATTATCTTTTGGATTTTTGAATTTAGAAAATATGAAATGGCTGGAAAATGTCATTTTTTTACTAAAATAGACTGTCAATCCTAATTAACTAACTTTTGACTGGATTAGATTACTAATCCAATATTAATTAGAACTTAAATATAAACTAAATTTTTGACTTTAACATTTCTAAATAGAAATTAGCTTAATAAATAAAAGAAAATAGAATCAACAAGATCGAAGCCATCTCATTACCTTGAAACCAATCTTTCATCTCACTGTTAGCTCTCGGGGATGTGATCCTCTGCAGTGTTTATAAACACAGGATGAGGTGCTGTTCCAAAAACTACATCGTAACAATTACTTAAACAAGTCTACGATGATGAATTAAGCCATGTGTTCTCCATTGCATTTCTTCACAGTAAAAGAAATGACCATTTTTGGATCGTTTTTCTTTGTTCGGGATTCAAAGTCCAGAAGAGGAGCAATATTTTGGACACAAATTATAAAATGGTTGTACGTTTCGGACTAAAAATAGATTTTAGTCTTTCTTTTTTCTGTTCACTTAAAATGAAAGTGTTAAATTTGCAAATTACTAATGGGTACATCATAACATCACATAAGAGGACACTAGTTCCTAAATTCAGAAAATAATAGTAGTACTAACATTATATTTACAGCAGGCAAGAATTTTGATTGGCAAAAGCATGGGGGCCAACAATTATTTGTCTGAAAAGGTGAAAAACCATTATCAATAATCATTCAATGCACATATCGAGTTAACCGATCCAAGAATTGGATCACATATTTTCATGTTAGGCCACCAGTCCCCCACCTTAACTGGCATATGCATTAAATAATTAGTGCAATCCACCTTAACCTATTTCTTGTCATTGTAACATGCATGTAATTTGTGTCTTAACAAAAATAACCAGTAAGAATTAATCAGATGAACTATCACATTCTTTTTCATCAAATGCTAACCCAACAGTGATGCAACACTTGAACATGTTCTAGTCTCCACTTGATTCCATCACCATTCACCATGTGCAGAATCTGAAAATTAATCATCTTCATCACTAAAAAGGAGTGTTTCTAAATACAAGGGAAGCTCTAAAAAGAATCAAGAATGCCAGATTCCATTGAAAATGGTGCCTAATCTATTGGAAGACATCTTTCTGACAATTTTCTTAGCATCGGAGAACTGAGCCTCCGCAAGCTTCTCGATGTGTTTAAGGTATCCGGAAGTCGCAATCTTCTTCCTGGCAGTAGCGCTGCTGCTCGTCAGCGACGTCAATATCGAAAGCAGCAGCTTCTTGTTCACTGCATTGTTCACCTCCAGCATCCTCAGCACCAGTCCCAGATTCTGATCGCTCTGCACGAACTTCTTCCTATTCTTCGGAACCACAATCATGCTCGAGATCGTCTCCGCTGCCATCTCCCGAATCTCCACCGATTTCGAGTCTAGAAGCTTCACCAAAACCGGCATGAACCCGGCTTCCCCCATCACCTTCCTCCCTTCCTCCGAAGTCCCGGATAGCCAAAACGCCGTCTTCAACGAAAGCTCTTGGACGGAGACCTCGCCGCGTCGGAGGAAGTAGAGTATGTGATCCATGAATCCGTAATTCACCAGCAAATGTAGTGAATTTTGCGATGAGCAGCAGATGTTCACTATCCCTCTCAATGCCATCTCTCTTGTCTTCGTTGATAAGGCTGATTTGGGGCAGAAGACTCTCACCAATGCTCGAATTCCACCTTCTTCAATGATCATTTCCTTCACCGATTCATCGTTGCAAGCCATGGTTTGCAGCAAATCAACTGACTTAATTTTGATGATTTCATCTTTACACTTTGCGAGATTAACGAATAGAGAAATTCCGCCTTCCTCCACCACGAACCTTTTGATTTCTTCCACTCCGACGAGATTCTTCAGCACCGCACAAGCCAGCGCGACCAATTCCACACAGCCGCCGTCTCCGCCGCTGCTACAAATCTTCAAGAGGGTAGTGATCCCTCCATGTGACAAAATCGACCACGCATTTTCGGAATTCTCCGTCACTGAAAGCAGACACGTGGCGGCGAGCTTCTTACTCTCTTCTTCCCCCAATTCGAGAACCCTAATCAAAGGAGCAATCACCCCTGCACCGATCAATTCGCTCTTGCAAGACTCAATCTCTGCAATTAAACACACACACTTGGCAGCCTCTTGCTGAATTTCACCATCGAGAAATTTTACCAGAAATCCGATGAAATCATCCAGCTGCAGAGCGACGGTTACGTATCTCTCATCTTCTCGAATCACTTCACTGAAAGCGAGGAGCGCTTGCTTCTTCATCTCATCGCTCCCAATCCTGAACCTCGACAGCAAATCGACGACGTAGAATCGGACATCTTCCATCGACGCGGCGGCGCTCGGCCGGGAAACAACGATGGCGTCGCTGCGGGCGAGGAGTGCCGCGGCGTGGATGTCGAAAATGGTGGAGATGTGAGCGTCGATTTTGGCGGAGACGGCGTCGAGATCGCTCTGCATAAGCAGCTTCCCGCTGTAGGAGAGGTTCAGGCACTGCTTCGCGAGGTGGTCGCAGCTGTGGAGAGTGGCTAAGACGGAGTCGAGAAGTGGCGGGAGAGATGGAATTTGTGCGGCGGATTGGGAGTTGTGGATGGCGGTGAGATTGGAGGAGAGGTGTTGGAATTTGGAGCGGATGGTTTGCCATTTGGGGGAGAAGACTTTGACGGAATGGGAGAGAGAAATCAGTGATGAAATGAGGAGAATAGCTTGGTCCAGTGTGGATGAATGATCAGTTGTACTGCTTTCTTCATCCATTTCTGTTGCGCTTTGTGACAGAGTGCATGTGCTTCATATTAATTGGATGGTAGTATTACTATTATTATCTGAATCACTCACACCTCATAAAAAGGATAAATAAAATAAATATGCTTATATGAGATATATTTAAACAATTCAACTGATAAGTTTACTTATATTTTTATTTCTGGCAGCATTTACTTAATAAGGCATTTGCGGGAAGTGTAAGGGAGATGCAGATGTTAAAAACATGGTGATAGTTAGTTGTATGAGGGGTTTACTATTTTTAAGTGTTTTCGAGCAAGTATACTTGAGAAAAAGATTTGGAAAAATTAACACTATTCTTGATGGCGTGGACCAAGAGTCAACCATAAAAAAGTAGAAACATATTAAGAAGAAGAAATAAACAAGTGGACCAAGAAATGACCATAAAAACTTAGAAATGAAAAAATAAACAAGTGGAACTAGAAAATAGTACTAGTACATAAAATAGTACTCGTACATAAAATGGGAGTAGTAGAAACTAAAAAGGTTAAGAAGAAATAAACAAGTGGAGCATGAAAAAACCAGTAGAATCTAAGATGATAAAATTAAAAATAATATTCCTCTCGGTCCCAATAAATATGAAATGTTTATTTTTCGGCACAGAATTTTATATAGTATTGTTTTGTGAGTTATAGAAGAGATAGTAAAATAAGAGAGAGGATAAAGTAGATATAGAGTTATTTCTAATTTAAAAAATGTTTCATTTTTAATGGTACACTTCAAAAAGGAAAAGGTTTAATTTCCGGTGGGAAGAGAGGAAGTAGTAAAATAAACAAGTGGAAAACCAGTAGAATCTAAGATGATAAAAAGCCATGCGCTCTACAGCTGGGCTAAGACGGCTTTGTTTACAAATTTTGCACTAATTTTTAATTGATCTCTTAATCTAACCGACTCACTTTTGTTTTCCTTCTTTTAATCTGCCATTGACAACCTAGGTGCAAGCTCCCGAATCGGTTATCTTTGAAAGAAGTTGAAGATTTTTTCGATTGATTGGAGATGTTGAGAGTAGCAGGGAGGAGGCTGTCTTCTCTCTCATGGTTGTCTGCTCAGCCTTCCTCCGCCGCGCTCGCGACCAGTAATTCTTTCCCGGTCGCCGATACATCTTCCAACGGCCGCAGCCCATCCGTTTCTTCACCCTCACATTCATTTGCCTGCAACAACTCCTTTCCCAGTCTCTTCCGAGGTTCAGCGTTTTCTCATTTTATTATGGAGTAGTAATTATTTTATTCATCGCCCCCTTTTTAGCTTTTCGTTTTTTTGGAGATCAGATTGTAGGCGGGATTAGACAATTGAACTTTTGTTTTTTTGATCGCCCCTCTCTTCAATTCAAACACTGCCTCTTTGAATTGAACACCATTTTTTAGTTGTATTATTATTGAATTGCTCCCATTTTAGTACGTAGTATAAGATTGGGATTCTATTTAGGCGGTATTCTTTATTGGTTTCAGCATATGTTTTGACTGTTTATTTTGCTTGAGACTAGTTATGGGGATTCGCTGTCCATTTCAAATTTGTGCCACTCGTTTTCACTGGTATGATCAATCTTCTTTAGGGTCTTGTGGAACTGTTCTGTTGTGAAATAGCTCAACTTCCATAACAACTCCTTTGAAACAAATATGATTTTCAGGCATTCCAGAGTAAAGAGAGTATTATAGTTGTTATGATCTTATGGATTGTTGAATAATATTAGCTGTATGTCAGGCAGAGAATATACTTATTAGCTGAATAATATATCTTCATTCACATTATTATTCTCACTGCTATTAATTTGTCATTTTATTAGTCATTCCGTTATCTTTGAACACACTTCCTCTTCTAATTCGATACCACACTTATATCCAAGTTTATTTATTTCATGTAATTTTTAACTCCATGGGTAACTTAACTAAATGCATTAGCTGCATCTTGTCAGATGTTAAGTACTTAAGTGTGATTTGGTTCCATATAATTTGTACATAGTGAATGTGGTTCGTAAGTCAGTCAACTATTGTTGTTCACGTTATCTTGAATGCACATCTAGCTGGGCTCCTAATCTCCGCATTGTGTGTTGATGGTCGTTTCGCCATGGTTTCTTTCAGCAGGTCCTCTAAAATTGATATCTGCTACATATGTTCACAATACATGAACCTTTTGGTTAACTTTTGCAGGCTTTGCTTCTAATGCCATTGCTCCAGGACACGATATTGGTCTGGTTTCAGATCTTCCTACTGTGGCAGCTATTAAAAATCCTAGCTCAAAGATTGTCTATGATGAGCACAACCATGAGAGATACCCACCGGGTGATCCTAGCAAACGTGCCTTTGCGTATTTTGTTTTAACAGGAGGGCGGTTTGTGTACGCATCACTGGCCCGTCTCTTGGTACTCAAATTTGTTTTGAGCATGTCTGCCAGTAAAGATGTCCTTGCTCTTGCTTCTCTGGAAGTTGATCTATCCAGCATTGAACCTGGGACAACTGTTACTGTGAAGTGGAGAGGAAAGCCAGTTTTCATTAGGCGCCGTACTGAAGATGATATCAATTTGGCCAACAGTGTTGACCTCGGCTCCCTTCGTGATCCACAGGAGGATGCTGTTCGGGTAAAGAATCCTGAATGGCTTGTTGTTATTGGGGTGTGTACCCATCTGGGTTGCATTCCATTGCCAAATGCTGGCGACTATGGTGGTTGGTTCTGCCCGTGCCATGGATCTCATTATGACATATCTGGTAGGATCCGTAAAGGTCCCGCACCATACAACCTAGAGGTCCCCACATATTCCTTCATGGATGAGAACAAGTTACTGATTGGATGAGAAGTAACTTTCTTTTTTGATTTCCTGCACACAAGATCCAGAACCTGGAAGATTTTATATCTTTTTATGCTCGTTTGTAAGTTGTAATTTGTTCTTAACGCTGCCTCGTCATGCTTCATTTGACCTGAACAGAGGCTCAGAGGTTTGTCGAATGATTCTGGTAACTTTTTCTTTCATCCACCTATAAAGATTCGGTTTCTTAGATTATGATTCTCAGAAATAAGCTATGCTGTGGTGATCTGTAACTGTGTACTATGGCACATTGGCATTGGAAACTCTGTTGATTCTTTGATAATGTTCTTATCAGTAAACACTAAACATGGAATCAATCGATTAGGTTGCAGAGGTGCTGAAAACAATCTACTTAGTGTGGAAGTGCAGCGTTTTTCGTGTGCGACACGTTTTTGAACTCGAATGTCATTATGAAATAGATCCTGAGAGTTTTGTAAGTATGTTTTTATCTTACTTTATGCTGTAAAATTATCCTAAACTTGAGATATTTGTATGAGAGACAACAGTAGAATATGGGAGGCAATGTGCCATAATTGATATAGAATCACAAGCATATTAGCAAAAGAATATATGTGAATTAGCAGCCTCTCGTCTCGATCTGTATCAGCAGTCCTGAATGGGTACCAACTTCAGGGGCCCTCCAACACAATCGGGAAGCTGATCCTCATCGATATCTTGGAGCAGGGTAGGTCTTAGTTTTTTGTCCTCCACGAAAACAATCTGAAAAAAAAGACGACTCAAGTTACCGAGGGTCTTTGGAAGTGAAATGTAAGTGGAATTTGGTAAGATACCCTTCTCTTTGTGTTTTTGTCAATAAATGGGTAAACCATCTTCCATGCAGTCATGAATATGTAGGGTGCGTTGATGATCAGCAACTTGCCCAGCCTCTCCGGGTAGCAATCCTGTCACAAATTCAAGTCATGTGTTTGTGTCACTGCAAATTTTAACATAAAAACATTTCAACGAAATAATGCGTATCGAGAGAGGGAGAGGTCATACCTGCAGAATAGATAAAGCAGCAAGATATCCTCGAATATCGCTGTTAGCATAGCCCCATCCTTGTAGATCAGCAATGGTAGTAAACTTCTCATGGCCACTAGGCATTCTGAAATACAGTGTGTAAGAATAAGACATGGTTTGCTATTAAGATTTGCAGGTTTCAGTTAAAGAAGAAAGATTTGAGCAACACTATAAAACCAACCTGCTGCAAATTTTCTCAAGAATGTAAATAACAAATCCTGCAGAAATAAGGAAACAACAGTTAATGCAAACATGATACAATGGTCAAAAGGAAGAAAACTAGACTAGAGGCTTACGCTTGATCTCCTCCACGGTAGTGGATGCAGGCTTATGGCGGGCAGCGAAAACGAGCATGATGGGGCGTCCAGCCTTGTCATGACCTTGCACAAACAACTTATTCTGGGCCAGTTCATTAGGGATTTCGGAAGGAGATATGAAGCCATTTGGAATAGATTCTCTCCTCCATTTCAAGTACTTTAAAAACATGGCTGACGCCTTATCAACATCCAGATCACGAGCCCGAAGAAACCTACGGATCATCAAGTCATCCACATCCTGCAACACCCCATAAAACATAATCTCAGTAATTGAAATTTGAAAAATATACAACTCAAATTCAGTGATAGAAACGCATTAACTAGATACATTGTATATCAATCACCATTTAGATTCATATTTCCCTCTCAATGGAAAAGATGGAAGTCAAAATGCACTTAGAAAGGCATCATATATCTAACTGATTGTTGCAACACACCTTTGTTGATTGCACTCTACTCTACTTTCCTTTCCTATAGCTGATAAAGATCATCGAGGAGAAGTAATTTTTTTGATCACTCTGATTCTTCAAAGGCCAATAACTACAATGTCAACTTCTCCAATTTTCCAAATTATACTAGTCAGATCAACACATTTTTTTGCTATTGGTCATGAATTAAATTGAATATAGAAGTAAAGAAACAGATCAAATAATAACGTGATTAATTAGGCGTTGAATAAATAGGAGAGAAAGTGATTGAGGTGACCTTAGCAGAGGGATCTTGTTTAAGGACAAGGGCCTTCATAGTTTGAATTGAAGTCCGCTCCAATTCTTCTCTATTCTGTGAGTCGAGCTCATCTTGTTTTGCATCGTCGGAGACTGTGAGAGACTGAAACTTCTGCCGCAGATACGAAGTCATATCCCCCTGTGCTGCTCTGATTTGCTCTCACAACCTGCAATCAAGAGAGAGAGAGGTGAGAAGATGCCGGGGATGGCGCAAAAGTTATTATATAGATAAACTAACGTGTATTATTATAATGAAGAATATATATGCAATCAATATCTAATAAGGTCGTAGTTGACTGTACATTGCGTCAAATCTGTTTATTCTTACCGTTGTATTTTGACTATTGACAGATTGGGGAATATATGAACTCCATTTTATTTTTATTTTTATTTTCGCATTGTTTTCTTTAATTTTAACTTAGAAACGATTATAAAAGCATTTCTAACCATTTTGGATAATTAAATAAAACTCTAACCAATTTTAGTAGTATCTAATTATATAGTAATGATTTTATACCAACTATTTACACTAAATTCAAATTTTGAAAAGTATTTTATATTCAATTATTTTTTATGCTTAAACATTTCAGTCAAATTGATATATTTTACTTAAATTACACACTAATACTTTATTACTATGTCAATAACTTAACTTAAATAAAATAATATAATACTAGGATATATTCATTAATATAAAAATCACATAATTTTTAAAAATTATATAGTACATGATTTGAATCAAGTTAATAGGTGTAAAATCGTGTAATATGGGCTAATCCACTAATAAATAACTAACCTAATATTAATAGAAGATTTTTCAATGCTTTTTTTTGTATTTTTTTTATTTCTTTTCATTATCTTTTCCTATTTTAATAAATATAGATTGATTTGGACTTGATTGTAATAAATTTTAATTTAAAAATTAATTTATGATTATTTTAATGTAAATCTAAATATATTTATTTTCTATTGAAATTTTAGTCAAGAATTATCATTGGAGATGCTCTAAAATGGAAACATTAAAACATCCGTGCAACTGCAAATTCGACAGCGTGCCTCTCACTCTCTTCACGTCGTCCTTGTACTTGGCGGCACTCGCCTCGTCCATTGTGGCGGGAACAGTCACCAGGAAACTCTCTCAATGCTGCTCGGTGGCGTCCTATTCTGCACCGGTGCTCTCGTTAACGCCTTCGCTTACGCTGTTTGGATGCTCATTCTCGGCCGTCTTCTTCTCGGAGCTGGAATCGGCTTCGCCAATCAGGTACCAACCATTTTCACATTCAACTTGCTGCTACATAAAAAAAAAATGCCATTTTATATCCTTCAAAATTCATGTACTCTGCTCTTTACCTGTCGGTGATCATTATGATATTTTTAATTTATTTTCTCAATTTTCGATCACCATATGTATTATTCACCAAACGCGGAATCTAAACCAGTCACCACCATATAACTGTAAAATAGTAAAAAAATAAGAGAGGTCAAAAGAGTAAAGTAGAGAAAAAATAAACTTTTACAAAAAAAGTAAATGACTGTACAAATAATTTAGGACGATCCAAAATAAAATATATAGCAATTAGCTTCAAATTGAGAAGGTAAACGAGTACAATTATAATCTAGAACATTAAATTTGCTAAGCTACGTTTTAAATAAATATCATAATATTATTTAATGACACTATTCAAGATTTAATAATTATATAATTATAATTTTTAAAATAATATAGCAAATATAATATTATATATACAATTTTATCTTATCAAAAGTTGATTGTTATTTTAACTAGTATCAATATTGTGCGTTGCACGACCTATTGAATTTTCTCATATAAAATTTTAAATTAGATAAATTATGATAAAAAAGTAAAATTATACTTGTATAGAGTTTTTAAACCACTAATACAATATAAACCAATGACATTGATTACGAAGCAATCTTGATTATGTTATTAATAATTTTTTGTAATGTTGAAAAATTCAAATAGCTTTCCACATCATCTTGTAGATTTTTTTTAATAATATTGAAATTTTAATTTAATCCTTGTGTTGGAATTAATTACATTTGTCATCAATCCATTTAATTACTAATCGTATAACATTCAATAATGTCACTAATAGAAAATCGATTAATAATAGAAATATAAAAAAATAATAAATCAGAATGAAACCAAGAAATGAGAAATTCAACAAAATAGAATTCAAATAATTTTATGCTCATGTAGCTCTGTCCTATCGCCCATCGGCCCCCATCTATCTTCAGTAGCTTTCATCTTCTCCTCTCATCGTCTCCAACACTTTCATCGTCCTGCGTCGATACCATCTTTTCAACCAAGCTAGTTTGCTCCAGTATGTAGATAAGAACTTCAAACTAAAGTCAACTACAGACCCATACTGCAATTTCGATAAATATTTTCATTCGTTAATAATGTGAAAACAACTTAGTATTTGTACTATAACACTTCATAAAATACTTACCAATTTGTAAACCAAATTTGGCAAGGTGAATGCTTCCATGATTTCAACCTTTGATTGATAAAGTTATGGTAGATTGTAGATCACTAAGAGGGATTAATTCCATTTCCATGGTTTCAACTATCTTCACCGGTAAGAACAAAACAACAAATATTAGTAACAACATAATAATCACACTTAAACAATGTATAGAATGGAGAAATATAAAAACATACTATTGATAAAGAGCAAGAATCATATTGAAAACAAATTCATTTTGTAGAAAATTCAGTGATGTAATAGATTATAGGTAAAGGTAATGAGAATGAGAATGAGAATAATAAACTAGTGAATGATACATATATATATATATATAGACAAAAAAATATGAAAAAGTTATAGTGAGTTGAAATTTACGTTAAATTATTATTAATATAATTCCTAATAATGTGGCGGTTACAAAGCTACAAATCTTCTAATTCGTGTAACCCCTATTCCATGGTTGATCAATATGTAGTGCTTAGAATTAAATTATTGAGATTAAATCAAAATTATAAAAATTGTAACGGCCAAAAGTTTATAAACCTTTATGAAGAAAACTTCCATCCACATTTATTAAATTAATTAGTGTAACAGCCTATCATATGGATTAAATATAATTAAGTGAAAATTCAAATAATTTTTATAATTGGTGATTAAAATGTAACAACCATGAAATCATTTTTTTATTGATCAACCAAAATATCTAAATTTTATAGAACAATACAAAACTTATAAATTAATATATAAAAGTAGGACTCATATGTCATTGACTTTTTTAATTAACTTTTCACTACATATCTTAAAATTCGTGCCCGGTCGAAGTGAGACAAAATTTAAGAGATGGGAGTAATATGTATATTTAACTCTCTCTGTCCACCAAAAACAGAAAAGGTTATGAAGGATATATGTTTTAATGTATAATCGGTAAAGTAAGAGACAGATAGGAAAAAGTAAGAGTGAAGGAGGGAAAAGGTAGTGGAATGAGTGTTAGTAGATTGTGGGGTCCACATTTAGAATGATGTATATGGTTAGTATTGGTTGAAAACTTTTCACTTTTGGACTTAGTTTAATTTTGGTGAATACCCCAAAATGATAAAACTAATCTATTTTTTGTGAACAGATGGAATATAAAATTAAAGGTTATTTTTTTTTAGTTATTTATATTATAAACATAATCAATGAAGTGTTAATTAGGAGACAAAAGAACAAAACAATAGAAATTTTATCAGGTTTTCGGGCTAGCCCATCTAGTTTTCAGGTTAGCCCTATTCGGATACTCGGGTATGGGCTAATCGAGTTACTATAATTTTATTGAACTTAAAATTTTCAACCCTAATCCTCTAAATTTAACGGGCTATTCGGGCCAACTCACATGTTACGGATTGCACTAACATCTCTACTTTACTTACACAAACAATTTATTAGTCATCAATTTTTCTTATTTGTTAAAAACAAACACCTTATTAAATAATAGTACTCCTTCCGTCTCATTAAAAGAAAATTACCATATTTTTTCCCACATGATTTTATAAGACAGGTGTGATAAAAAAAAATACGTACTCATTATTTACTCAATAAAATAAATCGAATCAAATTCTAATATTATGCATAATAATATGATAAGACTATCTAAGGAGTATACTCCTATTCTTGATATATATTAGTTTCACTCAAGATATCCACATTCTTGAGTGACATAAGATTTTAGGAGGAATTGTTAGGTGAAGTAAGTAGAAAAAAAAAGTATTGGTTCAATATTTTACTTCCTCCGTCCCGCTTTAGCAGTCCCATTGACTTTTCTGCACTCGTTTTGTAAAAATGATAATAAATAGTCAAAGTGGAGAAATAATAAAGTAAAAAAGAGAATAATATAGAGAAGAGTCTTATCTACATTATTCTCTTTTTTACTTTATTATTTCTCCACTTTAACTATTTATTATTATTTTTACAAAATGAGTGCAGAAAAGTCAATGGGACTGCTAAAGCGGGACGGAGGGAGTAATAATGAGAGAGGAGAGAGAGATTTATTTTAAAATATAGAAAGGGACATCTTGATTGAGACAAACTGAATAGGAAATGTGAACATTTTGAATGAGACGGAGGTAGAGATGCCGAAAGTTTACGGTTCGAGTGATTAACTACGAAACCGTAATCGGCGATTACGGTTTCGAACCGTAATCGTGGGATTTAAATGGAATCGAAACAGTCACTTTCGGAACCGTGGGACAATTCAAGAACCGAAACCATGCCATAACTGTCGGTTCTGAACGGTTCCAAATCAAAATCGTGAAAAACCGTGAAACCGAGCTAGAACCGCAAAAAACCGCTAGAAATTGACAGTTCAGAATTATGAAAAACCGTAAAAAGAACCATCGGTTCAAAACCAAAACCGAAACTGAAACCGAACCGCGAAATTCGATTCGATTTAAATTAAACTCAAATTCGATTTAATAAGAAAATTAAGCAACATTCAAGCTTAGAATAAAATTCTTAAATTTGTAGCTGATCCGTCAAATTTGGTCAGATGACGACAATGATGTCAGATAACTAGTTATTACTCCTTCCGTCTGCAAATAGAAGTCTCGTTTTTTCATTTTAGTCCGTCCATGAATAGAAGTCCCGGTTCACTTTTACCATAAATGATAATATGGTCTCATCTTCCACTAACTCATTCCACTCATATTTCATTTAAAACTAATATATAAAAGTGGGACAATATTCCACTAACTTTTTTCCACCCACTTTTCTTAACATTTCTTAAAACCCGTGCCGCCCATGAATGAGACTCCTAATGACGGACGAAGGGAGTATATTTTTTTAAACTGAACTACGAAAATGGTTCCCAAACTATATGTTTTGCACGCAAACAATCCTTGAACTTTAAAAACATCATGGGTAATCTCTAAACTAAGTTGTAATCACATTTATAATACTTTTTCATTATTCATCACAATTTTGCACCAAAAATGTCCTTCAAGACATGAAAAACATTTTTTGATATTCATATCTACTGAATAAGATATTTTCTCTGTCTCTCTCTAGTACTACTAGATATAATATTTTCTTATAGTTTGTCTGATGTATTTTTCACTTCACTTTTTCTCTATCCAATACTAAGAAAAAGATAGAGTAAATATCATATCCATTACATAGATATAAAAGTCCAAAAATGTCACGTTGGAGTCCAAAGACTCTGTCCTTTCGGCGGCGGACCGCCGCATGACTTCCGGCGCTCGCCGGGCGAGACTCGTTTCCAAGCGTAAGTTTCCGAGGCGGGCCGCTACATAGCTCTGACTGCCGGGCGCCGGCGGTCGCCGTACAACTTTGCGGCGGTCACCGGTTGCCTTCTGAACTCCAGAATTCCAGACTTTGCGTTTTGACTCCCTTTTTCGGCTTAAATATGCACATTTCCCACAAAACACGTCAAAATACCAAAATAGATAAAATATGCAAATAATAGACATGTAGACTTTGACATAAAAAAACAGACCAAATAATGACCTTAAAACCGTGCAAAATCCGAGCGTATCAGTAGGTGGGAAATCCCTGGCTGGTACTTTTATTTTTAGTTTCGATTGTGTTTGAGTTGTTTTATTTTGTTTTGATTGCTTTTGAGTTGTTTTATTTTATTTCCGTGTGTTTTGCTTTGTTTTCGTTTTTTGCTGCATTAATAGGTATTGAGGCCAGTTGGGAGGGAAGAAAACTCAAGTGGGATGAAAGGAGCAAAGTTTCGGATGTCCAGAACCATTCTAGCGATGCTGGATGCACACATGCGGAGTGAGCGACTCGCTGGAATGTCACGGTAAGTCAGAGCCTATCCAGTGAATCACTGGAACCTACATGTATGCACAAAATGTTGTCAGGAACAATTTTGACTTAATTTCTTCTTCTTTTTCACAAACCCTAGGCGCGATTCTTCCCATTTTCTCTCAAATTCCTCCTAATTCTTACTAAATCACACAAACCCACTTGTTAATCTTCACTTAATCAACACCAAGGAGTATTTTGGACCAATTAAATTCCAGTTTCATCAACAAAAAACCCATAAACACTCCATGTATACTCTTCATCTATATTTTGTCAGTTTTTGTGTTTAAAGTCTCGATTTTTGTATAGATCTTGAACGCTTACTAAGATCGTGGTTGAATTTGATACTCCATATGTCCCACGGAGTCACAATTGAGTCTGTCACAGCGTTTCAAAATTGTAAAGAAAAGTTAGTTAAAAAAAGATAGTGGAATGTGAGTCTCGTTTGTATATATTAGTTTTATAATAAAATGTAAGTGAAACGAGGTTAGTGGAATGTGTGACCTATTATCATTTATGGAATTACTAAAATGGGACGGGTGGATTATTTTATTTTTATAAATTTGAATTAATATAAATCAAATTAATTAACTATGGGACATTGTTAGATGTCCAATGTCAAGTTATATTTTATGTTTCTCTCCTACTTTACCAATTACACATTAAAACTTGTGATATTTTAAAACTTGTTACTATTTTTAAGAGGCAGATTTTTGTACTCCATCCATCTCAAACTACTTGATGCAATTCTTTTGACACGAGATTTAAGAAATTAATATTTAAAGATCAAATAAAGATAATAAAGTAAGAAAGAAAATAATTTTTTACTAAAAAAGTAAATGACAATGCAAGTAATTTAGGACTACCCACAATGGAATACATAGCAATTAGCTTCAAATTGAGAAAGTAAACGAGTACAATTATAATCCAGAACATTAAGTTTGCTAAGCTACGTTTTAAATAAATATCATAATATTATTTAATGTCACTTATCAAGATTTAGTAATTATATAATTATAATTTTTAAAATAATATAGAAAATATAATATTAATATATACATTTATCTTTTCAAAAGTTGATTGTTATAATTTTTAACATCATATGAACATTCAATCTTTAGATATAAACTTGGATAGTTTCTTGTCATTCATGATAAAATTGAAACATGAGTAATATTTTGAAAAAATTCAAGCATGTGATATTAGCTATTTAGTCCTTCAAGATTTTTTTATTAACAATAGTATTTGAAATAAGACAATGTAAATTTATAAATTAGAGTAGAAAATGAGGATGTTCTATTTAGTTTTGAAATGTGAGATTTTATTTTTTCAAAATGAGATGGATTAATAATTTGTATGAATTAGTATGCAAAACCTTCACACTATAGTGAGTTAGCTTTTCATAATATGAAACAAAATTTATATTTATTGTTATGATATTAATTTTTGCTAATATTTATATTTATTTATTGCCTAATTCATCATTTTTTTATTGTCACAACTTTGACATTTTAACCATTACAAATTTTGAGACTAATTATTCCATATGTATGGTATTTTAGTATTGAACGATATATGTCGTTAAGTATGGTTGCTCCATTTAATAAATCCAATAATAATAATTTAAATAACATATGTATTTTTGTTATTTGTATTGTAAACTCATTTAATCTTATGTTTTTAGTTGTCTAATAGAGTTTATATTAAAGATATTTTAAAATATTAATTTTAAATTATTAATTAATTAAACTTGAAATAATTAATAAAAAATTATAAAAGTTTGGAGAGCTTTGATTCACCGTGCATGAATGGGCATCACTTGAAATAACATAATTTCATTAAGTTCTAAGAAGAATAAAATAAATTCGCATATCATATTAATTAAAAATACTACTCCTATATTAGAATCAATCTGAAACTATAACGTTCGAGAACTACTTTCTATAAAAAAAATTATAATCATGAATAAATAAATTTAAAACAATATTAAACTAATTCAAATTAACTTATTACTTTTTTGTTATAATTCAATGCACGTAATAACAAATTTAAAAAATTATTTGTAGTTAACAATAAAAATAATTAGCTAAATGAATTCCAATAATATTAAAATAAAAAAAATATTAAAAACAAATTAAATTATAGTATATTAAATTTACCAAGAGCATTGATACTTTCATAAATCAACCTATATAGATATGTTAAAAAATTACTAATAGCCATTATTCTAATAAAAAGACTTAAGATTTTAATGATTACTATTAGAAATAAAAGTTATAATTATGATAATATAAAATAAAGAAATTGGTGGTGATATATTAGAGTAATATAAAGAAATTGCTGGTAATATATATATTAGAGTAATATATAATTGTATCTAATAATAATATTAATATTGAAAAATATTAAATCCTGATAAGTTTGGACATGAGTATGCCAATTGCCAGCAGTGACGCTACACAGAAATCTCATCACATCATCGACCTTCGTCCACAGCATGCCCTCTACCTCATTCTATGATACAATTTGTCGTCGAGAAAAGTTAAAAACAAAACAAAACAAAACACACAACCGCAATGAAAATACAACAAATAATAAACCCGAAATTCTACTAATAATCCTCACTTCCTTAAGCATTGCACCAAACCCTGAGTGTAAACTTCACGGAAAAGTTGCTTGAATACTAATGTCCAGAGGAAAAAAAGTCTATAATTAATGATTTTATATAATTTGCATACAAGTATAAAACAACGCATTAAACAACATACCACACAGTAATGAAAAACACACTATAAACTGAGGATATTGTTTGGCTCTATAGGTGGTAGCTTCATAAACGTGAATATAACGAACGGTGATTACCGAATAAATTGTGAAAGGCTCTAGATCAATGAGCAAGGTGTGGATTGTGGAATGGTTTCATGATGTCGACCTTTCTTTCTATGGTATGAACTAAAATATCACACTTGAGTTTTGCAAGATAAGTAGGAATGTGTGGATAGAGTAAGCCTTCAAATATCATATTTATAGGTCAAAATAATCATGAGATGATTTAACTTCTCCAAATTAAAATTTATAAATTTGCACCTTTAAATATGAATAATAAGTTTAAAAACTTAATAATTAATTTAAAAATTAATTGAAAGGTGAAAATTATATAGGGACACACGTTTTTTTCATAGGATAGATTTAATATTTATTTTATTTTTTATAATTCTCATAAAGAATTCATGATAGTAAATAAGTAAAGGTAAAAGAATGATGGGCATTAATTTTCTGATATTAAATTGAGTGTTAAAAGGAAGATTAAAGGACATTTACTTAAAATAAATTCATATTATTTGATACTTATAAAATTATAAAAAAAAACAAATTGAGAAACTTTACATTTATAGAAATTTATGTCACTTATTATTTGTATCAATGCTATATTTCAATACATGGAATAAATGCGGCAGTTTCATACATTAGTTTAATAGATAATTCCTAAGACACGAATAATGGTATTTATATAATTATGAGAGTTACGAATAAAATTGAAGGTAATTCAGGAAAATTTACATCCTTAAGCATAAAATGATTATTCAAAACCTGCTAAAACTTGTCTTT
This sequence comes from Salvia hispanica, assembly GCF_029641045.1. Taxonomy (NCBI): domain Eukaryota; kingdom Viridiplantae; phylum Streptophyta; class Magnoliopsida; order Lamiales; family Lamiaceae; genus Salvia; species Salvia hispanica. The sequence continues at coordinate 3,537,510 of NC_142696.1, forward strand.
TATATATGTATAGATTTGGTCAACATAGAGTATTAATGTACTATTGGACATTCACGTTATAAATACGTTGTCATCTGAATAAATGTAGTGCCAAAAACAAACGTCCAGTTTCTTTCATATAAACCCATTAAAAAATTAATTGCAAATAACATGATCTTTTAAATCGAAGTTGTAACATTAATTTTAATTCAGTCATTAAGTTTGATAACCATTTCCTCTGAAAATTAATTAATTACGTTAACACAAATAAATGAGAGGTTGATTATTAGCATATATAAACATAAAATTGTATACATAATTTTCACACACAAATATTTCCCTTTTCATATTAAAAAAGGTAGTAATAGTTAGCAAACATGAAATCGTCAAGAATGGGAGATGTGGTTACAATTCTCATACTCCTTATATTTTTTGTTAATTATGTAGCGGCAGAAGATATAGACGTCATCTGTTATGCGTCATGTACCGAGCTTTGTTTCTTAGAGCCTAGATACTTGTGTTATGACTATTGTGATAAAGAATGTGCCCAGAAGCCGCCACCATCTTACAAATCATGGCGGTCGAAAGCTCACAAACCACTGATGTAACGATTTATGACAAAAACTTATGCTAGGGCATGCTTATGATGATATATTCTAACACTTTAGAATGTCATAATATGTGTTTTACTTAATAATTATTACTCCTCAAGTATTATATATTATCTATGTAATAATTTTAAATAGCTTAAAAGATCTTCAATCTATTATGTTCATTTTTATAGATCTTGGTGACCTTGAACCTATTAATTAGTAGCATACTTAGGTTGGAAATTCTCCTCATCACCCTGCCAAGCAAAATATCAAGATGGATTGCAAACTCACATCAATAATTAATGAACAATTAAATATATGAATATTTTTATGATTATAATCAAGAATATTAAGTTTGATAGCTTCGGGGTCCTTAATATTAGTATGAACTAAGTATTTATATCTTCAATGTAAAAGTTAATTAAGTTACTATATGTTTTAAACAGGGTTGCAGCATGTATTGTGCAATAACCGATAAAATTGTTGCAAATGAGTAGCCTTAGGCTGAAATTCTTTTATCATATACTTTCAAAAATTAGCCCAAGATGGATAGTGAACAAGAGCAGTTTTCCCGCAAGGGTAGTATTAGCATTTACAAAAATTTAAAAAAAACTGTCATTTTATATAAAAGATAGATAGATTACTCGAATTTTGTTTTACAAGTGACAGGGTCATTAATATGATGGTCAAATTAATTTAAACACTAATAAAACTAAAAGTAAGGTTTATATTGGAACACGGGAACATTTTATGATTTTGGTCAAAAACATTTTATTTGTTAGCTTTGAGTCTAAACGTTATGAATTGTTCATTTTTTGCCAAAAGTTGACATAGCTACTAAACGTTATTTTTGCAACAAAAATACCCTTCAAGGCATGAAAAACATTTTTTGATATTCATATCATGGTATTGAATAAGATATTTTTTCTATCTCTCTCTAGTGCTACTAAATATAATATTTTCTTAGGGCATCCACAGTGGGAAGGACTATGCGATGCCCTAAGTCCCACCTTATGCGCCGCCACATCAGCATTTTATCCTCTGCCCATTCCACCTGCATTGGAGCGGACTATAGCCCGCCCTAAGCGACGCCCTAAGAATATTATCTATTATTTGAATATTTAAATACTTCAAAATTTGGGAAAAAAACTTCATTTCATTAAAATTAAAACATTACACTACGAAATAAAAAAACTACAAATTCTCAACGGCGGTTGCGGTTCCAAACTTCTTCAATCATGTCGGTTATGAGCTGAGTATGGTCTTGTTGGTTGCGCATTGAGGTCTGTCGCTGTAGAACCTCACCGAAGCCCATCGGTAATCCTCGAGCAACAGCGGGGTCGCCGTGCTGGAGCTAGATCCTGTTTCATCATCCACCCAATCGGTGACATGTCCAAGTTCTTGTTCGACTATCATGTTATGCATGATGATGCACGCATACATGATGTCGGCGATGACTTACTTCAGAAACGCGCCGGACCTTTCACGATTGCCCACCGCGATTGGAGCACCCCAAAAGCCCGCTCCACATCCTTCTGCGCAGACACCTGCTTTGCCGCAAACAAGACTCTTCGGTCACCAATTGGGCAGCTGATCGTCTTCAAAAAAACAGGCCACCTTGGGTATATGCCATCGGCCAACTAGTACCCCATATGATGTCTGCGGCCATTGACAGTGAACTGGATGGCCGTGCCGCGACCCCTACACTGATCGGCGAAGAGTGTGGAAGAGTTGAGGACGTTGATGTCGTTGTTCGACCCGGCTACACCAAAGTGAAAATGTCAGATCCAGAGGTGGTAGTCAGCGACGGCTTCAGGATCATCGTCGGTTGGCTGCCCTTTTAGCCACTAGTAAATTGGCCTCTCCACGGCGTCGGGCAGTTCTTCCACTGTCAGTGCATACAGTCGATGCTCCCTAGCATCCCAGGGAAGCCGTGCACCGTTTCGTGCATCCTCATCAGCTTTTGGCAATCATCAGCAGTCAGCCGTCGCAAATATGTATCGTCAAAAGCCTCCACTACTACCTTACAAAATTTCTTTAGACATTCACGGCCAGTTGTCTCCCCGACGTGAAGGTACTCGTCGAACATATCTGCTGTGGTGCCGTAGGCCAACTGCCAGATCGCAACCATGTACGTCTGCAACGGCATAGTCCGGGCTTGCCGATGCCGTCTTCCCGATACTGAAAGTACTCATCACGTCCCTCCAAAGCGTGCACAATACGGAGAAAAAGATCTTGGCTCATTCTAAAACGGCGGTGAAAAACATTCGGGCCCCACCGTGGATGCTTGGCAAAATAATCTGCGAACACACGTTTGTGAACTACGTCGTGCTCGCGGGGGACATACGTCCGACGTCGTATCGGCCGCGGGACCACCGCAACCTCCGCCTCTGCCTCTGCCTGCTCCCGCTGCATTTGTGCAAAGCATTCCCCGCGGCTTCATTAACGGCATCAACAAGGCTCGAGTCAAGGCCCGTCTGCAACCATTCGATGTACTCAAATCGTAGTCGTCGGGATTCATTTTTTAGGAGACGAGAGAGAATATTTGAAGAGATGTGAAATTGGAGTGTGTGAAATGGTAGAGAATTGTGGTGTTTAAATAAGAAAAAAAAAATTAGAAAAAATTCAAAAAAAAAAACTAAAAGAAAAAGCGTGAGCATCGTTCGTGGCATCGTCCGCGATGCCACAGTGGCGGACGATGCGACGGACGATGAGCATCGTCCGCGCTTCATCCGCGGACAATCTATCGGGCGCGAATGATGGTTAACCCATCATCCGCGATGCCACAGTGGCTATCGTCCGCCGCTTCGTCCGCCTCATTGTGGATGGCCTTATAGTTTGTTTGATATATTTTTCACTTCACTTACTCTCTATCCAATACTAAGAATAAGATAGAGAAAATATCATATCTAGTACATAGATATAAAAGTCCAAAGAATGAACAACAAAAATGGTCCCTGGACTATGGGTTTATCTCGCCCATAGTCCGTGGACTTTAAAAATATCGTCAGACATCCCTAGACTAAGGGTTTATCTTGAAATTGGTCATTTTTCACTGTTTTCGGTCGAAAATACCCTTTTTGGGGGGTGTTGGGGGGTTTGGGCAATTTGGTCTTTTTACACTTTTAACATTTTAAATCTGATATTATGTCAATTACTAAATTTGATATTATTTCAAAATTATCATTTTTCTTCTCTTTTGTCATCCTTCACTTTGTTTCTTTATTTAGATATAAGATTTAGTTTTATAAAATTCAATTTTTAAATATCAATAAATTTATTTAATTAAAACTATTAATTCATGGATACTATAAATATTGATTAAAACTATTATTTTTGTTATTTAATATAATATTCAGCTGAATTGAAGAAGTACAGAAAAATAATACTCCCTCCGTCCAACAAAAATAGATCCCTTTTTTCCATTTTGGGACGTTCACAAAAAATAGATCACTTTCTAAAAGTGGAAAGTTTATCTCTCATACTTTTCCCACTTTTTCTTCCATCTCTCACACTTTACTCACTTTTTCTCCCTATCTCTCTTACTTTACCTACTTTTTCTTCTCATCTCTCTTACTTTACCAATTCTACATTAAAACCCGTGCCGAACAACAATAGATCTATTGTTTGTGGACGGAGGGAGTATTAATCATGATGGAAAATAAGAGCTATTCTTTTTAGCCTTCGTTCGGTTATTATAATTGCATGTGATTGAATATTATGAAGTTGACTAAAAATTTGATTCTACTAAAAATTTTATATAGGAGTATTTTTGTTGAAATTTTCTAGTAAATTTTGATTGTTTTCAAATTAATAAACGAAAATTATATTAGTCTTACATTAGATGCATATTTATTTCAAAATAAATCGTTTTATATGATCTATTTATAATTAAAGCTATTAAATATTGATTAAAACTAAGGCGTTGTCATACCTTATTGATTAAATATTAGACACTATCAAATACTCCCTCCGTCTGCGAATAAGAGTCCTATTTTTCCATTTTAGTCCATCCGCAAATAAGAGTCACGGTTCACTTTTACCATAAATGGTAATAGGGTCCCACCTTCCACTAACTCATTCCACTCACATTTCATTTAAAATTAATATATACAAGTGGAATCCCTATTCCACTAACTTTTTTCCACCCACTTTTCTTAACATTTTTTAAAACTCATGTCACCCATGAATGAGACTCCTAATGGCGGGTGGAGGGTGTATTGATTGTGACTATTAATTTTTGTTATTTAATAATTTTTATAATTAAAAAAAATTATTGATATTTAAAAATTGAAATTTAAAATTTAATTTTGTAAAATTAAATCTAATATGGAAATAAAGAAACAAAGTGAAGGATGACATAAGGGTGGAAGAATGATAATTTTGAAATAATATCAGATTTAGTACATAACTGAAATAATACTATATTTAAAATGTTAAAAGTGTAAAAAGACCAAATTGCCCAAACCCCCAAAACCCCCTAAAGGGCATTTTCGACCAAAAACAGTGAAAAATGATCATTTTCGAGATAAACCCTTAGTCCAAGGATGTCTGACGACATTTTTAAAGACCAGAGACTATGGGCGAAATAAATCCATAATCCGAGAACCATTTTTGTAATTCACTCATGTCCAAAAATGTCCACCCAAATGTAAAAAAAATATGAATGTAGAAAAAGAAAGTGCTGTCAATTAATGGGAACCGACCGGGAGAGTATTGTGAAGAAAGTAAGGTTACTACATACTCCATAATCCATACTAACTTGATTCCTTTACTGCTAATTGAATATTTCGAGACCGAAAACTTTTTTAGATCCACACAAGATTTTTTAAGTTGAGAAACAACTGCAGATGTATATGCCAACAAGCCAAATACTCAAATTCAATTGCAACCGCCACATCACTCCTAGTCAATACTTTGGCGGGACACAGCTTTCACAATTATGGAATAACTACATACACTCATGCAAGTACAATGCCGTTAAAAAAATTATCCGATCAGGTACACAAGACTTTCAGGAAGAGACTTCCACTTGCTGTCGAGCCAGGTATCGTTCTCGTCTTTCTTTCTGCATAGAGGAAGAAGATATAGATCAGTCGAAAATGACACGATACCACTTTGTACAAGCAATTTTAAGGTGACATGGCTCACCCATTCGTCAATCACAAGTCCTTCTCCAACAAACTTTGGCCCTGTGTCCTCTGAGGGCTTCTTCCGAGCCTCAAGTTCAGCCTCAGCTTCAGCTAATTGCCGCTTTAGTTTCTCGAGAGCCTTCAAGTATAACGCAAAACTGATCAGCATTTCTAATTATATCAATTGTATATTAGATACACTCATACACATGATTAACAACATAATAACTTACAGGACTGGGGCGTTCAACATCCAGAAAAACTACACGAAGTATCTGCTCGACAGCTACTTGATCCTTGTGCTCATCGAACTGTGTTGAAACAAAATCAGAACATCATAGTGCGTACATAGAGTCGAGTGAGACTTCATTCAACTAAACAAACAACTCGAGGAAGTGGACTGGTGCACATGTGTTTCTTCGCAAGGCATATTAGAAACAAACAACTGCCTGTTTTCAAATGAGTGTTGCCATTGCAAGCAGTTTTATGCATGAAAAAGAGGTAGTGACAAACCAATTCTGGCACATAGTCCATTTCTTCTTTCACTTTTAGGCTCATTATTTTGAACTTCACCCTGCTTTTCTGATCCATAGGCTTTTCATTGTTCTCTGGAACCTCTACAAACTTGAAGACTGATTGAAACAACCAACACCAATAATGAAAGATTTATAAGGTTAAAAACATCAAATAATGTATGGACATGTGCACATATACACTGGCTTTGAGAGAGAGGGGGTTCAAGAAGAATACCGGTTGCTATTATACTCTCGCCAGGAACAAGAATGGCCCCAGGAGGACGCATGAAACAACTCTTTGGTTCTGTGGTTTGAAACTAAACGACCAAATATAAACAACTCTCAGAACAAACAACCAACCAGAGTATTTTCATATGATCATTAGTTCTCCAAATAGAGATAACTTAAGACTTACAAACGTCAAACAGATTACAAGCTGGTAAGAAAGATAATGAATAAATGAGTGAAATACCTTGAATGCTACAAGAGACTTGCTTGTATTCTTTATTTTGATAGCACTTCGAACTTGCTTACCAGGCTCATCTGAGTGGAGTACAAAAATAAGTAAACAAATAAAAACAGTGCAATCTCAAACCTCGAAATTTAAAGACTAGTTAGAATTTTCTCTCGACATCTCCCGGTTGGCAAACAATTCTCACATTCATGTCAGTTACTGATGATTAAGGTAATTCTTAAACTAACACCATAAAAGGAAAACTACCCAAAGAAATGCTTAGGCTTAGACCTTTCTGCATTAGTAAACAATGGAAAGTCCAATCTTGATCTTCTCTCCTAGTAAGATTAGCACTAAACCCCCCATCAAATCAAATGTAGGAAATAATAAAGGACAATAACCAATTCAAGTCAAAGTAACCCTAATCTAGTTTAATTTTCTAAAGGCCCTAACAACATGCTTTCATCCAATATACTACTACCTAAAGTGTAACACATCAAGATAACTAGAAAATCCAAAGAGAAAATGACAGACTAAAGCAATCTACAAATGATAAATGTTAGATCAAGTTTAACTAAATCAGGAAAAAAGATAAAGTTCTGTTTCAACAACAGATATATAAAATCAGCAGTCAAATCCAATAGAGTGAAGGGGAATAGGAGAGAGAGAGGAGAGCATACATGGAAAATAGAGCTTATTGGACGGATCGAGCTTCAAACGGCGGCGCGTGGGGAGCAGAGATCTAGCCACCGACGAAACTGAGCTAGCAGCCGCAGCGTGAGCACCCGATCCCTCGACCTGAGAATGAGTAGCGTTGCTGCCGTGGCCATAATTATGCTGATAATGGGCGAAATCGGAGGAAGAAGACGACGCCGGCTGCGAGTTTCGGAAGGGCATTTTGAATAGCCCCCAAACTTTACCGTCAGATTTATCGTCGGCAGTTGGCATCCGTCGCCGGTCACCTAAACGACGTCGCAGTGGAAGGGGGTTTTGATTTTGATTTTGATTTTGATTTGGGTTTCAAGCTCTGGAGAGTGCGACTTTTCTAAAGTTCTTCGTTGGTGCGGTATGAGCTTATCATTTTAAACTGGCGTTTGTACTTTTTTTTTTTAAATTTTAATACTCCCTCTGTCCCATATTTGGAGTCACTTATTGTTATAGCTCGGGTTTTAAGAAAGAGTTGAAGTGTGTAATAAATGAAGTGGAATGGTGGAGTTGGTTGAAGATGGTTCCTTTTGACTTTTGATTTTTATTTTGATTTATTTTAATGAAGATAATGACATTTTTATGTAATTTTGATGAAGAATAAGGTAAAATTGTATAACCAAATATGAAAAATTCTAAAAATGACGCTTAAATTGGGACGAATTTTTATGGCAAAAAGTGACTTTTAATCTGAGACGGAGGGAGTATTTTTTATCTGTGTCGCCTTTTGCTTTCAGTTGAGGTCGTTTTAATTGTAATCGGATTTGAACTTTGAACGAATATGATTTAAAATTTCAACTTTTGTTGAATTTGAATCATGTGGTGTAATAACTATTGGCAGTATAATCGTGGATGCATTATTAGTTGAGAAATAAAGTTACATTCAAATAAAAGGAAAGACACCTATAATTGACAAGTGTAATAATGCCGAGAAGGGAAAGGTGCATTGATTAAAGTAGGTAAGGTAACATAATCTTATATGGTAGCTGGCCAAATCCATATCAACCATGCAGCTATGCCTAAAACGACCAACTAATTTTGTTGTTAGCGATTAGGATGGCTCTCAAGTCTCAACTCCATCCCATAAATTAGTCCTCAAATTTCTTTAATTCATTACTAAAATTACATTTTCTATGCTTAGTTGTGAGGTTTCGGACATATAGTAGTACTAGTATTTAAAATAAGAACATAGAACTATTTCATGGTTTCGGAGGTATAAAGATTCAAATCATAAGTTTATAACAAATATTAGTACGGAGTAGTATTTAAAATAAAAACATAGAACTATTTCATTTATATTTCGATCATAAAAATTAATTGTGGATGCATCTTCTTTCTCGATGAATGCAACACAATAGTAAATAATTAACGAAAATTTCAATAAATTTCAAATTTTCTAATGGAGTTCATTTCTGTGGACAGTGACGGAGCGAACAATTTTACATAAAGAGGGGGCAATAAGAATTTTACGATATATCATTAATTTCGGTTCATAAAATAACTATTGGGGTTAAGAGAATTGTAGGTCCATTAACTGATTATGGAAATTAGGAGAAAGTATCTTAATAATGATCCATTTAACAATAACTAGTGAATTACATAATCAAAATTAAGTTTTCAAATCTACGCATGTATGTATACGAAAAACGCATACAAAAATTACATATAGAGTCAACTTCAAGATATAAAACTGTGCGCAATATAAATGAATCATATTTTTTTTTTCTGTATATCATGACAAACAAAGCGTACACAATATAAAGTAACGGTATATTTTTGTATTTTCAATAACATCCAAGTTTGAGCTTTAATTTCTCACCTGATTTGACCCTAGCTATTTTTTCACTTTCTATTTATTGGAAATAAGACTGTTTTTTCTTTGATTTTTACAAAAAGGACACATTTGTTCGCTAAAATTTTGTGCCTTTAGAGTTTAGGGTGATTTTGTGTTCTTTTCTCTTTCTTGGGTTGAAATTCAACGTTGACTTTGCTGCATCAACTACTTGTTCAATCCCGTACACAAAAGTCTTCAAGCTAGTTTTATTGACAATTTATATATATTGCATAATTAGAATTTTGCCTTGTGATAAATCCTGAATACAGTTCAATATATTGCAGCATTAATGTCCACTATTCTTATTATATTTGTTAGTACAAACCTATCCCACATCGGACATTTGAGGGAAGTTGGAAGGTGTATATAATTCTTGTCCAACCCTAATTAGTTTGAGGCTTTTTGGGAGTGACCCAAAAATAAATCCGTGCGGGCTTGATCCAAAGCGGACAATATCAAACTAATGTTTGCCGATGCTGACAATATTTGTCAATATTTAAAGATTTTCGATGTGTGTGAGTGATATTAATAAATCTACTAAATTTTATTCATCAAAATTTTTAAAACAATGCAGCGAGATTTTGTATTTTATAGAACTTATTAAATTAATAATGCATTTGAATTTGTTAGATTATTAATTTAATTAGCAATCATCCGTGGATCCGGTCTTAATACGAAGGAAGGGAGGAGAGTGTACGTTCCTTGTTGACTTTTACTTTGTCATAGTTTTGAATTTAGCTTACTAACCCTATTTTCCGCGTTTGATATTTAATAAGTACTTTGGCAATGAAATATGGATGGACGTTGCATAAGGATTTATTAAATTAAATTGGACTTTCCCTTGTTTTCTCTCCTTCACATGTACTACAACTCATAATTAATTATTCAAAGCACACAAGATTTGAATAAAATGTAGAAAGCACGTCGGTGGCTACTTTTCTTTATTTATACATGTACCTATATTTTTTTTTCTTTCAAATATTAAGAATGCAACATTATCTTACTTTTATAGGCCTTGGTGGTTTATCGATGTATCTCAGTTTTCCTCATTCTATAATTTTAACTTAGTTGGGAAGTGATCGTTTCAATAGGTCTTGGAGTTCAATAAGCAGACACTACGTGTAACAAACACAAAATGTAGTCATTTCAAAAAAGCATTTTACTCCCTTCGTTCCATAGTAATGGAGACGTTTCTTTTCAGTACGGAGATTAAGAAAAATTGTGTTAGATGAGTTAAGTAAAGAGAAAGTAAAGTGGAAAATGAAAAAGGTAGAGAGATAAAGAGAGATAAAGTAAGAGAGAGTAAAGTAGATGTGGAAAAAAGGAAATGACTCTATTACCATGGAACGTATCAAAATGACAAAATAACTTTATTACTATGTAACGGAGGGAGTATTAATTAAATACTCACTCTATTCCTAAGAAGATGACCCATTTCTTGAAAAATATGAAATTTTATGAAATTTAATTTTATATGTTTGAGTAAAAAAATAATGTAAGAGATAATAAACAATATAAAGATAAATAATATTTTTATTTTTAATAATGAATTATTTTAATTGAAAAAAAAAAACAAAAAAACGTCATTTTTAATAAAGAAAGTAAGTAATACATTAATATTAAGGTCATATAAATAGTAATCTCTACGTCTCATGATATAAGTCACACTTGGGAGATGACACGAGATATTAGAAGATATTATTTTATTTATTATATAGCGAGAGAAAATATAATTTTTATACTTCCTCCGTCCATGAAAATTCGTCCTGATTTGATCGGGCATGGGTTTTAAAAAATGTAATGGAAAGTGGGTTGAAAAAGTTAATGGATCGTGGATCCTACTTTTATATATTAGTTTTATAATAAAATGTGAGTAGGAATGAGTTAGTGGAATATGGGGTCCACTATCAAAAATGGTAAAAATGAAATGGGACAAATTTTGGCGGACGGACGGAAATGAAAAAATGGGACAAATTTTCGTGGACGGATGGAGTAATTAATATGGGAATGAACTTTTTTTAAAAGAAGAAATGTGACATATTTTGTAGGACAAATTAAAAAAAAAAAAGTGTGAAATTTACTACGGAACGGAGGAGTACATTAATATTAGGGTCATATTTAAGAATAAAAACATCCATGTGTTTACATTAAAATTAGGGTCATATTTAAGAATGAAACCATCCATGTGTTTTAATGGTATAATATGATAGAATAGAAGTAGTAACTAGCATAGAAGGTGACAATATTAGGTGGGGGAATGAGATGAGAATTTGAGTCAATAATATTACAGTATACACAATTATACATATAACACATTCATGTACATTTCTTAAAACACAAATCGCTGAATTAGCCCTTCAACCAAACACCGAAATTAAGTTAAAATAACATAAAAAGGGATGTTATCAATTGGGTCCCCAGCAGGTCAAGTACATAACTGTCCGCAGCGATTCTTCAGCCTCTTTCAACTTATCAGTCTTGAATTCGGTGGAGTCGACTGCACCGGAAAACTTCCTCGCCTGCTGCCTTGAAGAAGAAGAAGAAGAGTCTTTGATTGGCTTGAGTTTGATCCTCTGCATCGCCCTTATGGCCACCTGGTACTCCACTCCGCTCATCTACCTATTTTCCCAATCCCAACTTACGTCTATTTCTCAAATTGGATTTTTGTGGGTTTATCTCCCAATTTAAAGGGAATGAGATTTTGGATATACTTGCTACAAAAGAAATATCATTGTTTGCTGACATGATGTGTACGATGATGAGATTCAAGCTTATCCTCTTAATTGTTTGGATCATTATCTTTAGAAGACGCCCACGACCCACGTGCTTCTGGAAACTTCCACATACACTTAACCTTGGGCCTTGGTAGTGGCCCAAATAGCGAGCCCGTTACCCACATAAAGCTTTTTTTGGTACCTTATACTCCCTCCGTCCCATTAAATATGCAACATTTGATTTTCGGCACAAGATTTTAGGCAGTGTTGTTTTGTGAGTTAATGAAGAGAGAGTAAAGTAAGAGAGAAGAAAAAGTAGAGAGAGTGTTATTTCTATTTTTGGAAATGTTTCATTTTTAATGGGACAAACAAAAAAAGGAAAACGTTTCATTTCTAATGGGACAGAGAGAGTAAATGTTTTCAAGTCTACTTTTATGTATGTTCTAATTGATTATCATATGACGTTGTTCGGTGGTTGTGACTCATTATGGTATGATAATTCATTTAGGATTAAGTTATGAAGGTTATTTTAGTTGGAGGGCAATGGTTACGGGAGTCAGTATCATATGATTATTTATTTAGGATTAAAATGTAATATTCAATCTTATTAACCCAATGAGGTGTAATTATCCATCTAGAATTAAGTTGTGAGATTATTTTAGTTGAATGGAATAGCCATGACTCATTACATTATCATATGATTATTCATCCAGAATTAAGTCGGGTTGGGTGATTCAGTATATGATTATTCATTCAGAATTAAGTTGGGTGATTCAGTCTCATGAGTAGATAACTCATCTTCCTTTATCATGGTATGGATTGGTTCCGTTCATCCTTTTCCTTTTCGAATGTCTTTTCATTAAGACATAGAATCTTTGTTGCCACATGCTCTCTCCGTCCCACAAAAATTGTCCCATTTTTTCATTTCGGTCCGTCCCACAAAGTTTGTCCCATTTCACTTTTTACCATTTGTGGTAGTGGACCCCATATTCCACTAACTCATTCCTACTCACATTTTATTATAAAACTAATATATAAATTAAGACCCACATTCCACTAACTTTTTCAACTCACTTTCCATTATATTTCTTAAAATCCGTGTCCAGTCAAAATGGGACAATCTTTGTGCATGAGAAGGAGGGAGTATTGTTTTAGTTATGCTAGTGGGTGAATGGAGATTAACTTAATTCAATGGAAGGAACAATCATGTCTAAAAGCTGGTTCTCCTTCTTGAGATAATTGCTCTGCAATGTTCTAGACTTATAGAGATCCAAATATGTTTGGTTTCCATGTGAATCTGTGATTTACTACTAGTATTATTTAGCTTAAGTGATTACTGTTCTGAAATTTCCTTTTCAGTGTTGTATGTGTTGTATAATGACCCTATGTTGGGCCTTCAGTGAAAGAATTACTCCGTATCTATTAGGAGGTGTTCGCTTAATCTGTTATGGAAACAATAGATATAAAACTTGTCCAGATTTAAATTGGTATGGCCCACCAATTCTTTAATTGAAATCTCTGCGTTCAGTGTGTCTGATTAGGATATATTCTAGGTAACTGATTTCTCCATTTTATATGTTTGGACCAAAAGACCCCTCCAAGTTTTTCAAATTTCCACACTTTTACCTTCTCGTCGTATTGTAGGCAACATGAATTTATCAAACCACACTTTATTCTTGTGCTAGAATTCGAAATCAAGTTGCAAACAACATCAACTTTTCTTCCAATATTCTCAAAATCACCAAGTAATACCAAAGCAAGAACATAGACATCTCCGCTGCACAGCGAACATCCTCGCTGCCTCGGCTCTGGCCCCGACGCCCTTGCCACTCAATGATTGAGCTTCCGAGCCGCTGACGGCGAGCTCAAGAATACAGATTGAGATGATCTCTAATTTTTGCAACCAATTTAAAAGGCCCGAATACAGATTGAGATGATCTCTCTCTAATTTACACAATATCAGAAGGTCAAGTGAAAGTAAAATAAAAGATAATGTATCCCTAACAAAATACCTCTACTAGGAGTATTTACTGAAAAAAATGGATAATGTATCACCAATAATGAATAGAGTGAAAAGAGAAATGCCCAAAAAGAGGCAACTTTGATGATAATCTTGGGTGGACAGAAGATCCCAACGTCGTCATATAATTCAATTAATTAATACAATCCTTCAACTCACAGAAAATCGAATTCAATGATGTTATCTACGACGACGCCAAGATGAGGCTGCTGCCGCCCTCAATCGGACGGCTGCCCCCAATGACCGGAGCTTTCGAGCCACTGCCAGCGAGCTCAAGGCGGTGGCCAAAGGTCGGAGTCGACTATCGGCGGTGAACAAACTGTCGTGTCTGTAGGAGAGGGAGCCGACGGGGAGAGAGAGTTCGCGAGAGAGGGAGAGGTTCCGAGCAAGAGAGAGAGAGGGGGGATGCACGAGGTTGCTGGTGGCGTGCTGTCACCTGCGGCGGCGCCACCGGCAGTAGGCCAGTAGCCGAAAGTGGACAGAGAGGGTTGGGAAGAGGAGGCTGTGAAAATTTTAAAATCCCTAATTTGTGCAAGTGTGAGAGGACACAGAAGTTTGAGGGTAAATGGGTAACTACACTAAACAAAAATAGCAACAAAGGAAAGTAGGCAAAAGAACTTCATTGTGCAAGTTTTGAATTGCATTTCTAATTTTGATTTCACGAGTCATCAACAAGTTACAAAATAAGCTATATATATAGTCATCTACTGCAACTGACAGAACGTGCAATCTGAAACTAACTAGATCATGGTCCATCATCCTTTCTTTTAACCACCATTTCACACACGTTGTTAGTGGCCCAACAGAGCAGCTTTCCAATTCATGAGCTGAGGTGGAACTGCTTTGGATTCCTTATCTTCACGATCAATATCCACACGTGTTGCATTACATCCATATTTTTCGGTCGAGCTCGTTTCTTCATTCATCAAGTCGTGGGTAGTTTCAACACCTCCCCTCAATTCAAGCGACGTTAAGGAACAGACCCCAAGTTTGTTTTTCAACTTCGCAAAGAATTGCAAGCTCAGCGGCTTTGTGAAGATATCAGCGATTTGATCAACTGACGGCACATGTCGTACATCCAGTTCCTTCCTTATCACTTTGTCTCTCACAAAGTGCAAATCTATTTCAATATGCTTTGTCCGAGCATGAAGAACAGGGTTTGAGGCCAAGGCAATTGCACTCAAGTTATCCACCCAAACTATCGGTACTCCTCCAGGCTTAATTTTCAACTCACTCAGAATCGATTGCATCCACGTCACCTCCGAGGCAACATGCGCTAGACTTCGATACTCTGCCTCCGTGCTGGACCTCGATACCACCAACTGCTTTTTAGCACACCACGAAATGAGGTTCGACCCATGATACACACAATATCCGGTTGTAGACCTTCTGTCATCAAGATCCGATGCCCAATCAGCATCGGAGAAAGCTGTAATTTGCCCATTTGATCTCGTAATGTGAATGCCATAGTCTAATGTTCCGGCAAGATACCTGAGGATCCTTTTTACAGCCTTCCAATGTGAATCGAGTGGGTTCGCCATGTATTGACTCACTTTGTTTACTGCAAAGCTGATGTCGGGTCGAGTAATGGTGGCGTATTGCAGTGCCCCTACTGTACTCCTATACACCTTTCCATCGATTGAGGGATTTCCAATGACTTTGCTGAGTTCACAGTTGGATATCATGGGAGTTGGGCAGCTCTTTGCATCATCCATTTTCACCTTTTTAAAAAGATCTTTAACGTAGCTTTCTTGGCCAAGATGAAAGCCTTGTTGTGTTTTTGAGACTTCAATACCCAGAAAATGCCGAACCTCTCCAAGATCTTTTAAAGAAAAGTGAGCATTCAATTGGTCGATCACCTTTTTTATGGACGCCGAATTAGAGCCAGTCACCAACATGTCATCAACGTAGAGAAGAATGTAGATGATGTCTCCATTTGAGGACTTATGAAACAGGGACGCATCAGCTCGAGATTGAGCAAATCCGAGAGAGACAAAAACCGAGTGAATGGTATAAAACCAAGCTCGTGAAGCTTGTTTGAGGCCGTAGAGTGCTTTATTCAATTTGCACACAAGGGATGGAGACCCTTGTTCGAAACCAACCGGTTGTTTCATGTAAATATCCTCCTTCAATTCCCCATGGAGAAAGGCGTTGTTGACGTCAAGATGATTGATAAACCAACCAGCAGCAATAGCAACACTAAGAATCAAACGAATAGTATTTGGCTTCACTACCGGACTGAACGTATCATGAAAGTCAGAACCGGGCTGCTGTGAGAATCCTTGAGCCACAAGTCTTGCTTTGTATCTAGCAATGCTTCCATCAATGAGCTTTTTGAGTTTGAAAATCCAGGCTGACCCAATCAGATTTTTACCAGGAGGGAGAGTGGTTAGAATCCATGTCTTGTTTTTTATAAGAGCAAGGTATTCCTCAAGCATTGCTTGCTTCCAGACAGGTATAAGTAGAGCTGCAAGAGCAGATTTGGGTAAGAGGATTTCAGGGATGGTAACAGTGAAGACCTTAGGCTTAAAGATGCCTGCTTTAGACCTTGTCACCATTTTATGAGAAGGAGCAGGAGGTGAAGAATTGTGAGCAGGAGAGGCAGAATCAGTGGTAATGATATCATGAGTAGTAGTAGGAGCAGATGAGGACGAGCCAGCATCTGAAGGGAGTGAGTGATTAGTGATTGGATCATTTGTGGCTGGAGAGTTGGAAAAAATAGGAGCATTTGAGCTGGTGTCTGCAGCTGATGGTGAGTTTAGAGTAGGTGGAGATGGAGTGATGTGGTCTATGATACATGGATTAGGAGAAGGTGAAAGAGAGGATGAGGAATGAGTTTGAGTTGCAAGAATTGGTGTCTTCTTGTAAGGGAATGATGACTCATCAAAAACAACATCTCTTGAAACTATCACTTTACCATGAGGGAGTAAGGCCTTGTAACCTTTGTGGGAGCTGCTATATCCAAGAAATGTAGCAGCTTGTGATCTGTACTGCAGCTTATTGGTGTTGTAAGGCCTTGTGAGAGGGTAGCAAAGACACCCAAATACTCTCATAATAGTGTAATCTGGCTGTTTCTTGAAGAGCATTTCAAAAGGAGATTTCATGTTGATGATCTTTGAGGGCAGTCTGTTGATCAAATGAACTGCAGTCAAGAACGCGTCATCCCAAAATTTAGGAGGCAAGTTAGCCTGAGATAAGAGAGCAAGACCAGTTTCAACAATATGCCTGTGCTTCCTTTCAGCTAGACCGTTTTGTTGAGGTGTGTGTGGGCATGTGAAGCTGGTCGGGATGTGACAGTACAAGTGTAGTGTGTGTGCAGTGTTGCGATATTCAAATAAGGCAGGTTCCCCAGATCCAGCAAGTCCACTAGATCACTTGGTCTAGGAACTCTTAGGTTGTGCGGAATCCCGATCGTCGGACACACAAGTACTTCCCCGCTTCAAAAACCCTCAACCACTTTACTAAACCTAGTATAGGGAAGTAGGGATCGATCCCACAGAGAAGGATGCGTAAGACTCGTAATCAAGGATTTGGGAGTATTTTTCGTGTTGGCTGCTGCCACGCATTTTCTTGGGTTGAGGAAAATTAAAATTAACTTGACTTGGGAATATTAGAAAGAACTTAACCTAACAGCTAGACCTAGGAGATAATTCTACGGTGGGACCACATCTAAGAAAAAGTAGAGTACGACTGGAAAGTGGCAGAATAACTAACTCTCGTACTAACTGACAGTGACATCGTCTTCTACAACCAAATTCGCATAAAACTTCTTGAGAAAACACATAAGCAAATCAAAAACAGGGCTACTAACTTGAAATCAAATCTGTGCATAAATAACGAAGAACTTAACAGATCTGCATACCTAGACGAAGTGAAATAGAAAACAAAGGAAATAAAACAAGTCTATCAACTACTGTTTCTTTCACACGCCAAACCAACTTCAGACGCTAAATCCACTCCGGATCCAAGCGTCCGACACTGACTCCAAACAGAAGAAATTTTCCATCACGTCAGATTTACAGATTTAAGCTCCGAACACTCAATCAACCACAGATCTGTCACCAAATTCCACATCAAACACCTCAATAACGAAATAAGCAGAGATCGACATAGCAATTTAAGAATTAGCTAACAGCAGAGAGATCTAAGCAAAATAACTTGAAATTAAACAGCTAAACTCAGATCCATGAGCGATAAGCAGTTAAACATCATCAACATCAAAGTCGACTCCCAAAAGTGAAGTTCGACGGTGGAAACTCGCAAAAACAGCTGAAATTAAAAACAATTGTATCTTCGCCCTCACTAGGACGGTGTTACCAAACTCGAGATCTTTAGAAAGTACCCCCCCTATCACGATTATCCCCAGAATTTTTCCCAAGTGTGTGTAAATGTATGAGCTAAGAAGAGTAAAAACTATCTCCATTACGCTGCATGCTCCTCTCTATTTATAGGCGCTTTAGTGGGTCCAGCGAGGTATTGATAATGACTTTGTTGCCCTCAGCTGTAGACTCCCCCGTCACGCCAATTTTCCTTGTAAATCCTGCTCATTTCGTCCTTTTCTCTCGCTAGACCATCTCCTTCATTACTTCCTTGATCTAGCGATTTTCTTCACACACCTGGCTTAGGAAACGTGTTAGGACCCAGCAATTTATAACATTTTTTGCACATTACCGATGCATGAAATTAGCCTTATCAGCATGACAAACGGTGATGAATTCCACTATCTTTCAGAAAGCCAGATAATCCTTGAAACTCTCCTCCCCAATCACTTTGAAGAACTTTAATTTTGGTAGACAAAAGATTTTCAGCCACAGCTTTAAAGTTCTTAAATGCAGCATAGACATCACTTTTCAACTTCAAGAGGTAAATCCAAGTATGTCTACTAAATTGATCAATAAAGGTAACATAATAGGAGTATCCACATCTTGAAGTTGTCGGGGAAGGACCCCATAAATCGCTATGAACAAGTTCAAGAGGATGAGAGTATGTAGATTTAGAATCAGAATATGGGAGCCTGTGAGCTTTGTAGACACAACATGGATGACAAAGAGGAGATGTTTTCATTGAATCAAAAGGAATATTACATCCATTTAGAACATGTGTTACAATGCTGAAAGATGGATGACCTAATCTCCTATGCCATAGGCCTACACTAGAAACACCAATGCTGGAAGAGGAAGCTAAGGTGGCTGAGCATGCTGTAGGAGGAAGAACTGCTGGATTTGGAGGTGTTGAAATGACAGCAGACTTAGGCAGAAAGAAGCGGTAAAGACCTTGATCAAGAGAACCCTTGAGGATTGTTTGTTGGCTGTCCTAGTCCTTAACAAGACAATGAGTAGAGTGAAATTCAAAAAATACTCCATTATCTCTAGCAAATAGTGACACACTCAACAGATTTTTAGTGATAGCAGGGACATGAAGCAAATTTTTGAGAAAAAGAGGTTTAGAGCATTGTGAAGAAACAGGACAAATCCTCCACCAACATGATCAATGTCAACACTAGAACCATTCCCCAAAATAAGTTGTTTACCTCCATGATACTCACTGCTAATGTTGAGGTTCGAAAGGTCATTAGAGATGTGGTTTGTGGCTCCCGAATCCAGGTACCAAGAAATCAGTTGGCTACCCTCAAAGTTGTACTCTGATCGAGGTCTGATGGATGGAAGAGGAAGTGGCTGATGAACTCGAGTTTGAACCATGTTGGCAGAGGGATTGGATTGTTGTTGCTGCCTGCCTTGTTGAATTGGCTGTGGAGTGAAGGTTTGTTCAAATCTGTGCCAGCACCTATCTGCTCCATGTCCTGGTTTTTGGCACAATTGACAAATGATTTTGGAAGTAAAGCCTCTTCCTCCACGACCTCCCCTCGATGATCTGCCCCCGAAGTGTCCTCGACCTCCTTCATTTTTTCCATAGAATCCTCCTCGATTACTTTGATAGTTGTTGTCCCTTCTTTGCCCAGTAACCTGGGCGAAATTTGCAGTTGGTAGCACTCCATCCGCTTCCACAGTTGATTGCTTTCCACTATCCAGTCTCGATTCGAAACTAAGCAAGAGTGCAGTGACATCTTGCACTGTCCACATATCACCTCTTGAAGTGATCGTTACCATCACAGAATCATACTCGTGGCCCAAACCTGCAAGGATGTATAGGATTTGATCTTGCTCAAGAACTCGGCATCCTGCGGCCCCAAGCAGATCACAACATGACTTTACTTTGTTAAGGTAATCCTTCATGGAGAGACCTTCCTTCTTCAAGGTCTGCAACTGCAGCCTAAATTGCATCACTTTCGCCTTCGATTGGCTTGCAAAATTAGTTTCAAGAGCATTCCAAACATCTTTTGCGCTGCTCAGCCCAACCACCAAAATCAAGGCGCTATCTGACAACGACGCTTGTATCCACGCCGAGAGTAGCTGATCCTGACTATGCCAAGCCAGAAAATCTTCATTCACCTCCATTTGTTCTGATCCGTTCACCGCTATGAATTCCGGTGGGATCGGTAGGCTTCCTGTCAAGTGAGGCTCCAAACGATATCCTCGCACAATGGCAAGGATCTGCTGTTTCCAAATGAGAAAATTATCATCATTCAGTTTGACTGAAATGGGGTGATTGTGTGAGAGCACTGGTGTAGAGATACGTGGGAGAGAGTTTTGTGCGGAAGCATGTGGGGTTGTGGTTGAGTTTGAATCTGATTCTGTCGTTGTAGGAGAAAAAAAATGAGGGTGAAAAGGTATAGAGTCAGGGCCTAGGCACCTGCTCTGATACCATAAACAAAAATAGCAACAAAGGAAAGTAGGCAAAAGAACTTCATTGTGCAAGTTTTGAATTGCATTTCTAATTTTGATTTCACGAGTCATCAACAAGTTACAAAATAAGCTATATATATAGTCATCTACTGCAACTGACAGAACGTGCAATCTGAAACTAACTAGATCATGGTCCATCATCCTTTCTTCTAACCACCATTTCACACACGTTGTTAGTGGCCCAACAGAGCAGCTTTCCAATTCATGAGCTGAGGTGGAACTGCTTTGGATTCCTTATCTTCACGAGCAATATCCACACGTGTTGCATTACATCCATATTTTTCGGTCGAGCTCGTTTCTTCATTCATCAAGTCGTGGGTAGTTTCAACACCTCATTTCTTGGTGGATCAGAGATGAAAACCACCTTGTTAGCAATATTTATTTCTGGGTGTTTTAGAGCGAATAGTGCGGGCCCTAGACCAATTCTAGGGCTTCCATTAAATATATCTTGGACAGTGAACGACGGTAAATGCCTAGATTTGGAGGCATTTCTTGCCATAACTAAGAAAGTGAACGGGTCCTTAGTCTATATTTTTCTTTAGTCTATATTTTTCTTTATAGTACTAGGAGTACATTATAAAATTCCATGTAGGTTCGGTTTTTGTGATTGAAGGGGCGTTTGTTTTATGTGTTATGGGATGCCCAAAGTGGCAAGAAAGGGATTCTCATATACAACAATTAATGATCAGGGATTGTTATGATATCTCATGTTGGTTGTGGAACGTGGAGACCAAGACTATAAGGGATTGGCCATAGTAGTTTAACTAAGTTTGTGGACGTGCTCTGTTTCTTACCATACAAAACAAACTCCAACTTCAACCAATAAAGGAAATTGTGCGCTATTTGGATATTCTCATTATATATCTTCTCGATTATCCCTTCATTTGTTAATGCCAAGAGCCAATAATATGCTAACGCATTACAAATATATAAATGTAAATTAAAGTGACCAATGACTATGATTCGTTCATACTGAGGCACGACAGCTACATTTGGCTAATTAATTTGCGATCAACTCAAAATAATTTCTTCATTGTTTCTTAATTCCCCATATTGAATTACTATTTCAGAAGACTTATGTTATTTTACTCTCGCCTAGAAGCCTCTCGACTTTCTGAAGCCACGTGTTCCACTCCATCATATTATAAAAAATCACCCAATGAATGCACTTACATTGCATGGCTGCAAACATGAATTTACGCAAACCTCAACTTAAATTATACTACTACTATTCTATATTACTATAATTAACTACTCCTAATAAAATACAAACTCGCTTTTTCAATAGAATATTAATGAAATTGATGAGAATAGTAAACCAGGCACACTAGCCACAAATACCTATGATCCTCATATCCTAAAATAGATCCAATAAAAGTTGACTCATATCTCACTTTTCTAATCAATCAATGAATTGCTGGGGGAAACGAACAGCTATGAGTAGTAGAAGATGAAAAAATTACGTTAACAGATAATCCACCGAAGTTATATGCTGTTTTATATGGTCTACTTTGGAGATTTAGCACCTTATTTTTGGGATTGAACAAACTTAAATTAGCTAGTCATCGCTGATTAGATTGTGAGACTAATTATCAATAACTATACAGCCATGTAGGAGTTGGGTATATTAGCACTTATAAGTGCTTGATTATTAATAAAATAATTAAGATTGTTCTAAATCAAATTCAGAACCAATTATTCAAGCCATTAAGTACTTTATTGTTTTAGTCTTAATCTGTTTGCATTATGATATATAGGAGCAAATGTGATTCAATTAGTGTTTTCTAGAAAGCATGCACATTGAATTTAAACATTTACTCGATCTTATTTTTTATATAAAAATCAATGATTAATGTGATTTACTATACACACATGACATGATACATCCAAGTACAGCGCAAGTGAGATAGCGTGATTGGTCTGAATTAGAGTGAACAGTTAGCGCCAAGTATAATAATGTTTGACCTCAATCTTAAATCTTGCTATTTGTGAGAAAGGATGCGCGCGTTTTACACAATAATTGATAATTGATTATGAAAGTTTGTAATAATCAGCGATTTTCACGTACGTTGTGATCTCATGCATACGCGTGTCCTAATCTTGCTGCCTCCCTAATTATGCCCACAATTTCGTTCAATTATTAATCACTACTGTATTTTCTGAAATTGAAATTGGTCCCCCTCTCTATGCTATTTCAAGCTAGCCACGTAAACAACCTTTTTATATTTGTTTTATTAGTATGTTAGTACTTTAATGTATAGTACTCCATATAGGAGCGGAATTACGTGTGGCTTGCAAGTTGCAATTAGTTACACTTATCTACAACTAAAAACAAATTAGTTATATACTCCCTCCCTCCGCCCACAGTTAGGAGTCCCATTTATGAACGACACGTATTTTAAGAAATGTTAAGAAAAATCAGTGGAAAAAAGTTAGTGAAATATATATCTCACTTGTATATTTAGTTTTAAATAAAATGTGAGTGAAATGAATTAGTGGGAGGTGGGACCCTATTACCATTCATGGTAAAAGTGAACCGAGACTCTTATTCTCGGATTGACTACAATAGGAAAACATGACTCCTATTCACGAACAGAGGGAGTATCTATACACAGAATATTGATCAATAACGAACCAAGTTTAAATGTAAAACCAAGGATAAATTTATAGATTATAAGATCTTGTATTATAATGGTCAATAAATTTCGATGTAAAAAGAGATACTCCCTCCGTCTCTCCATAATTTATCACCATTTGACCCGGCACAAGTTTTAAGAAATGTTGTAGAAAGTGAATTGAAAAAGTTAGTGACATACGAGTCCTACTTTTATATATTAGTTTTATAATAAAATGTGAGTAATAATGAGTTAGTGGAATATGAGATCCACTACCAAAAAAATGATAAAGATGAAAGGTGACAAATATTTAGAGACCGATGAAAATAGAAATAATTGATAAGTTTAAGGAAGAGGAAGTATATAGTTTTTGAAGCATACATGATATAACGTGGTTTCATTCTAAAATCAACGGATAGTTGAATGATTGGCTAAGAAGCAGAGATTAAGTTGAAAGTCCAGTTTTATCGATGTGTGTACTTGAAATATTGGTCAAACTTTTCAGATCCAGAGAATCCGCTAGATCACAGGGGCTAGGAACTCCTTGAAATCCTCGGTTGTTGGGCACACAATCTTTTTCTGTTTCAAAACCCTCAACCCACGATACTAAAAACTAGTATAAGGAAGTAGGGATCGAATCCCATAGAGATGGAAGCGTAAGGAGGTATTTGAGAGACTTTGGAAAGGGTTTTGGCTGCTGCCACGCAACTTTGGGTCGAGAACTTAACTACTAGACTTGGGAAATGTAAATGATCTATTCTAACAGCTAGACCTAGAAAAAGGGAAACATAGCGAAAACATGCATGACGAAAACAGAGATGTAAACAGAACAACACTCCAGCGGTGAAATTTACCCAACCTAGTGAATAATTTCCCTAAATGCCTAGACAGATGAAGAACAGACCGCGGGGACTATTTCCTAAAATAGTAAGGGTACGAATGAAAAGCTGCAAATAACTAACTATGAATTTAACTAACAACTAGGTTCATCTTCACCAACGATTTATGATCACAAATGCAGAAAAATAGAGTAAACATCAAATCGGGCAGAGCATATCGAATTACACCAACGAATTACGATTAACTACGAAAATAGAACATATCTACTACAGCTAAACGAGGTAAATGAGAAAACATGAACTAAACTTCAAAACTCATGCAAAATCTAACAGATCTAAACATCGGATGCTTCATCCGCTCCGGATCCAAGCCAATCCACGACAAACCACAACACTTCTCATCTCCGATCACTCCGATCCAACAAATTTCAACCGATCAACTGCAATTCTAGCACAATTAAACTCAAACAACACAGATCAAGTGCAAAAAGCATCCAATGTAAAGCAACAGTCAACACAAACATAATACGAAAACATAACATAAACTTTCATAGCTAAACGAGTACGAATTCGACAACGATTCAACGAAATAAGGCCGAGCTTCGAACAACGAAGACTCGGGGAATTCAAAAGCAGAAATTAAAACTAAAGCTGTAAATTGTTTCTTCGCCTCGCGTAGAGACGGTGGTACACAACGGTGATCCAACTACGAACCCCAACCCCTTAAATTTCGTAACCCCTAATGTGTGTGTAGAAGTGTGAAAAGTGAGCTAAGAGCGAAATTCGAGGGTCCTCTGGTAGTGTGTTGCGTGCTCTTATTTATAGGCGTGGAGTTGATCTTCTAGAATCTTCTCTTGAATTTTCCTTTCTGCCATCCGTCTAGAAATTTCCTCCGTCTGGTAACTTTTTCCATTGTTCTGCTCACTTTCTCGCCAGACTCCTTCACCAGGTAATTTCCTTCCTTCTTCCTGGATCTGGCATTTTTTTCTATACACCTGGTTTAAAAGCTGTGTTAGACCCAGAAAATTTGCTGAATTTAACCCCATAACCAATTCATGAAATTAGCTTTATCATAAGTCCTAGCAAAGTTGAGGAAGTAATGATGCAGTTCCATTCATGTATAGTACTCCCTCCGTCCCGCTTAAGATGACACGTTTTCCTTTTTAGTTTGTCCCAACTAAGATGACACATTTCCTTTTTTGGTAACTTTCTCTCTCCAATTAATACACTCAACCACTTTTTCTCACTCCTATTAAAATATCCATCTTTCTTTATCTCTCTACTTTAATATTTACACCCACCTTCTCTCTCCAATTAAACTCTTAAACCAATAACTCCTAAAATCACGTGCCGGCTAAGCAATGTGTCATCTTAGCCGGGACGGAGGGAGTATATTGATGTTAGGTGATGGACCCATATTATACAGTGACAGTCCATCATTGATAATCCTCTTGGGGATTCCATGCTCTTATTTTTTATGGATGCTCGTTGAAGTTTAAAAAGTCACCACGCTTTAAAAACTCATGCTTCAAAATTTATACTCCCTCCTTATAACAATTGAAACATAAAATGAATGTTAAAAATATCATACATTGGTGTACTAAAAGAGCTTAATCCATTATATAAGTCTCATTGATCCCTCCTCTTATCATCAATTAGTTTTAGGATGGAACTCATGGATTTCTATCATGGTATCAGAGCGATTTGCCGACTGTGGGTCAAATTTAGTTGACCTAGCAGTATGTTTGGACTGAAATCGAAAAAAAAAATTATTGGCCCAGTAGTATATCTGGGCTTAAAATTTGGCTAGTGGACCAACTGATCGAGAAAAAATTGGGCCAATTGTCCAACCGATCATAAAAAAGTCCAACCCCTTCAAGGTGGCTGAAATCGAAAAAAAAATGACTGGCAGTTGTCCAACCAATCGAGAAAAAAGTGGGCCAATTGTCCAACCGATCATAAAAAGGTCCAACCCCTTCTAGGTTCACCTTGAAGGGTTTGAAGGAGGGTGTTGGCAATTGAAACATAAAATGAATGTAAAAAATATCTCACATCGGTATACTATCACCAATTGGTTTTAGTATGTAACTCATAGATTTCTATCACCTCCGTCCGCGAATAGGAGTCCTGGTTCACTTTTATCATAAATTGGTAATATGGTCTCGCCTTCCACTAACTCATTATAATTACATTTTATTTAAAACTAATATATACAAGTAGGACCCTTATTCCACTAACTTTTTTCCACCCATTTTCTTAATATTTTTGAAAACTCGTGTCGTTCATAAATAAGACTCCTAATAGCGGAGAGAGGAAGTAGCAACTAAATCAAGATATATTTGTTGAGATTCTGGAAACCCGTTTTGCATGTCCTTACTATGAGTAGAATATTTTTAAAGCTGACAAAGTCACAGAAAGAAAATCTATATTTCCTCCGTCTCAAGATAGGTGAAGCACTTCTTTTGAGCACGAGATTTAAGGAATTGATATTTAAAGAGTTAAAGTAGAAAGAGTAAAGTACGAGAGAGAGAGTAAAGTAAGTGGAGAATAAAATAAGAAAAATGATTTTTTGTTAAAAAGATAAATGACTCACTTATAGTGGGACATCCCAAAAAAGAATGTGACTCGTTTATCTTGGGACGGAGGGAGTATATTTTATTTATATAAAGAGTATATACATAATTTTTTTTATTTCCAATTATATTTCAAATGCCGCATTTCATGTACATAACAAATCTTAACTGATAAACTTATAGATATATACAGTGCCTTGCCAACTAGCTATAAGCCTATAATGAAATAAAGTAATTTGACATGAGAGGATGCTTTTACATGGAGTATTAAATTGAGAAATAGGCGACGGACTAAGTTTAAAATTTAAATGGGTATGTCATTTTCTTTGGCGCCATATGATATATACGTTTGAGTTGACCAAATTAATATTCTCCACTGGCTCCGCTCCTTTATCTTTCTCTAATGAAACTAGTAATTAGCCATTCCTCAAATCAGACATATTAAGAAAATAGAGAACTTTTCAATATAACCTTATTAATTGTGATACTAAATACATATATACAATTAATTAAAATTTTTAAAAATTACTGTATGAAATAAGGTAAAATGAAAATAATGTCAATATGTCGTGATAATTATACTCTAAAATTGTCAAGTGTTATATTACGTTGAGTCTTAGTTAATGTGATGAAGCACATATTAAATGCGGCCATATATCTCGGCAAAAGCCAAACTCAATTATTGCGGCCATCAAATTAAATGCAACCTCAACTCCTCCACGCATTTATTATTCGAGATAAAATATTCAACCATAAGAGCGAGGCCCACTTGGCATTCTACTCTTAAATACCCCATTCATCTTATTCAAACATATAATTTCGCTTATTTTAAATTTATCCCAATCAATGTGCTTTTTTCTACATATAAAATAATTTTATCTTTTCTATTTTTTTATTTAAATATTCATCAATCATTTCTCTTATTTTATTAAACTCGATAATCTTGCCTACAATGTTGGGTTATTGGAGAAAGTAAGTGGTGATGTTGAACGAGAAAAAATAGCAGTACTCCATCCGTCCCTAAAATTTGTCACTTATTTTTATTTTCATCCGTCCCTAAAAATTTATCATCTTTCATTTTTATCATTTTTGATAGTTGACCCATATTTCACTAACTCATTCTTAATCACATTTTATTATAAAACTAATACTTCCTTCGTCCCTGAAAATTTATCACTTATTTCTATTTTCGCTCATCCCTAAAAATTTGTCACTTTTCACTTTAACCATTTTTGGTAGTAGACCCCACATTCCACTAACTCATTTCCCACTCACATTTTATTATAAAACTAATATATAAAAGTAGGACCCACATGCTACTAACTTTTTCAACCCACTTTCTACAGTACTACATTTCTTAAAACCCGTGCCGGATCAAATGGTGACAAATTATGGGGGACGGAGGGAGTATATAAAAGTAGAACTCACATACCGCTAATTTTTTCAACCCACTTTCTGTTATATTTTTTAAAACCCGTGCCGAGTTAAATGGTGACAAATTAATGGGGACGGAGGGAGTATATATAAAGAATACGAAAATATGTACTTGGTTCGATAAATCCCATTCCATAGCTCTCTCTACATGGCTCGATGAAGCCGGCTTGAATTCGAAGCCATGCATTTCGATTTGCTCCAATTATTTTTTATTTTTTTCTGTGGGGTTACGTGACTATTTTTGTGTGGATTACAGCTAATTTGAATCCAAAAACCGAAGAGCTACGTAATAATGTTACGGCCGTATATTGTGTATAATATGAACGTATGGTATTGAAAACAAATAAAACGCGTATTTACCTCATAAAATGAGACAGGGACAGGACATGTGTAGACAAAAGAGATACAATCATAAAATTAGATTATTGAGATATATGAAAAGTATGGAAATGGTTTTTTTCTCCACGAGATTAATGGTTTCATGAAATTGGGTAAGTCGATTATGAATTTAATGGACACGTCGACTATATGAGTAATAGGGACGGCACCGATTTCTATTGACTTCAATTTGTTCTCTTCATAACCTTCCCACTATATATAATCCCATTCCTCTAACCAAACCCTGTTTTTATGTAAGGGACCTACACACCTTCTCTTCACTCTCTTTAAACATTTGAATAATATATTCTCCTATAACTATTAGCTATGGGAAGAGCTCCTTGCTGTGACAAAAATGGGCTGAAGAAGGGGCCTTGGACTCCAGAAGAAGATCAGAAACTCATGGATTACATACACAAAAATGGTTACGGAAATTGGAGAACTCTTCCAAAGAATGCTGGTTAGCATATATATCTACTCTACTTCGATGCTTAATTTACGCTTGAATTCGCACTCAACTCAAACTCCTTTTTTTTAGGTCTGCAAAGATGCGGGAAGAGTTGCCGACTACGGTGGACAAATTACCTCCGGCCAGATATCAAGAGAGGAAAATTCTCCTTCGAGGAAGAAGAAACCATCATCCAGCTTCATTGTATCCTCGGCAACAAGTATGTTCCTCAATCAATAATCGATCTATTAGTAGTAATAAAAAATTAAATTAAATATGTATGAGCGTTCTAAAAGAGGAAAAGTTTTGATTTAGCCTTTTTGTCTTAAACAGATGGTCCGCGATAGCAGGTAGACTACCGGGAAGAACTGACAACGAGATAAAGAACTACTGGAATACACATATTCGTAAGCGGCTGTTGCGTATGGGGATTGACCCCGTCACTCACAGCCCCCGCCTCGACCTCCTTGACCTCTCAACCCTCCTAAACTCCGCTCTCTACGCTCAACAACAACAACAACAACAACAACACTCAAACATCGACTTTTCCAGATTAATAGGAACGCAACCTTTGATCAATCCGGAATTAATAAGGTTGGCATCTTCCTTGCTTTCCTCAGATCGTCGAAACCAGCAGGCCTTTCTCATCACTAAAAATCAACCAAATACAAACTGCAACGATCAAGTTTCTCCATCTCCGCCGCCGCTTCCGGTTCCAACAACCTCTTCTACCACACCCTCTAATCAGAACCAGAATCTGGCCGGCTTTGCGGACTGGCAGCAAAACGACAGTTCGGTTTTTTTGACGGAAGATTATTCTCAGCCGGCTAACTACGGATGTTACTGGTCGGATCAGTCGATTGTGGATACTTCGACGTTTCAGACCAATTGTAGCAGCAACAACTTCGGCTTTCAATCCGTTTTATCCAACATCTCATCGCCATCGTCAAGCCCCACGCCGTTGAATTCCGGTTCGACTAATATGACCGGCAGCGGCAGCACGGAAGATGAGAGGGAAAGTTACTGCAGCAATATGTTAAAGTTTGAGATTCCGGCGGATATTTTGGATGGCGCCGATTTCATCTAAATTTTTACCATCCGTGCGAAGCGAGGCCGACATTGTTATTTTTCCTCTTTATTTAGGATTTTTCTCAAGTTCCATGCTTCGTGTAAATTACTTGATTGGACACTTCAATTATTGATATAATTATGACGACTTTTTGCCAAGGCTACTACTCTATTTAAACATCATAAAAAACACCAACATTGTTTGTACTAATTTACCATTTATTTCATATTTGCTTGAATTGATACCGAAAGGGAAACCACAGTCATTATTAAATGAATAGCTACAACTTTCTTGATGACATTAATTAATTAGTAGTAGTATATCTTGTTATTTTTAGCAACTTCATATCTTGTAATTCGCATCATTGTCTGGTTAACTTACTTAAAGGGGAAAACTAGATCCATAATTTATTGCTAACATTTAACTTAAAATAATCGTGTTGATAAATAAAAAGGAAGAAGATAGATTTAGCATCGAGAAGATGGTTTCAATCCAGCCCGACAGCGGAGTTGCGGCGGCGGTAGCCCAGCCGCCGACAGTGGGCAGAGGAGCTGACGCGTGGTGGCGCCACCTGCTATCTCTTATCTGTTTACGTACTAATAAAGTAAGTAATGATAATTTATGTGTTAACAATATGCATGGGTTTGACTAAAATGGGCGGGTACGTGTCTAGATGCTGCGGGGGCATCGTAGTAGGGATCACTCAAATATACTATTATAAAGAGTTACACCTACTATTTGCTTTACTATTTTGCTGTTGTGATTTTCTTGTCTTTTTTTGTCCTCCAAATCAATTAAACAGCCCTTTGTCAAACCCACGGTGACGACTGCGGCGAGACGCGTCACACGTGGTTGAGATAATCAATCATACCACATTGTTTGCGTTATCATACTCTCTTTTTTCTTTTTTTTTTTCTTTTTTTTAATGAGACGTTTATTAGTGGACATGAGCAATGATTAATACTCCCTCCATCTCAGACTCCCAGTTAAGATGATCCCTTTTTTTACACGTGTTTTGAAAATATGATACTCCATCTATCCCGCTTTAGCAGTCCCGATTACTTTTGTGCACTCGGGTGAAAATGATCCAGGGGATAGGAGGGGCGACCGCCTCTCCCTGGCGATCCGCTACCATGAACCCAAACGTGATTTTTCCATTGTCGCCTCTTCCGATAGCTTCCCATGTCGCCCCACCCCCTTGGTTAGCTTTCGATAAATTTTATTTCGCCTCTTCCGTTTTAAGATCCTGGATTCGCACTACTTAATTGGACAGAGGGAGTATATTAAAAATGTCACATATCTATTTAGAGAAAAAAAATTCTTATTAATATATAAAAATATTTTTTTCCTCTCCATTTAATCCATAAACAGAATCTTCTAAAATATCATGTCATCCCACAAGTATGACATTTTTATGGTACATAGGGAGTATGAATTTTTTGTGGGATATATGTATAGTGTAAAATTGGTAAAATTTTAATGTAAAAAAAGAGAAAGGATAGTGAAAATAATATTAATGGATAGGAAGTTCCACATTATTCATAGTGTTTACTTGTATATAATAAAAAACTTGTACTCCCTCCTTCCCATATAAATAGGCTATTTGGTATTGCCACGGGTTTTAATACATACTCCCTCCGTGACTCCGTCCCATATAAATAGAACATATTTCTTTTTTCGTCTGTCCCATACAAATAGTCCATATCCATTTATGACATCCTTTTTCTCTTTCTCTTTTAGTACTTTATTATTTATGGGTCAATTTTTCCACTTTAACTACTTATTATTATTTTTATAAAACGAGTGTGCAAAAGTGACTGGGACTCCTAATGACAGACGGAGGGAATATTAGTTTTATAATAAAATGTGAGTGAAAATGAGTTAGTGGAATATGGAGCCAATTATCGAAAAATGATAGAAATGAAATGAAATAATTAATATGAAATGAACTAAAATGAAAACCGAGATTCATATTGATGCATGGATGAAGTACCAAAATACTGTTGGTCCTGTGAGAAAAATTAAGATTTTGTTATTATTGTCAAATACTCCATCCGTCCCACTTTAGGTGTCCCGGTTGAGTTCGGCACGGATTTTAAGAAATGTAAAGGAAAGTTGGTTAAAAAAGAGAGTGGAATATGGGTTCTACTTTTTTATATTAGTTTTATAATAAAATGTGAGTGAAAAAAAGGTTAGTAGAATGTGGGGCCTAATACCATTTATGGAATATTCCAACCGGGACTCCTAAAGTGGGACACCCAAAAATGGTAAACCGGGACTCCTAAAATGGGACGGGGGGAGTATATAATTAGTAGCAACTGAAAGGCACGACTTGGATTTATCTCTTTACATATTACTAGTACTTACTCTCTCCGTCTCACTTTAAGTGAACAGTTTTCCTTTTTGCAATGTTCCACTTTAAATTACATATTTTTAAATATAGAAATATCACTCCCTCTGCTTTTTTCCTCTCTCTTAATTTATTCTCTGTACTTAAATCATAAAATAACACAATATAAAATTCAATGTTGGAATAGAAATAATTCACTTAAAGTGGAATGGACTGAGTATTAGTTACGAAGCAATTCATTATTAATATGTGAATGTGAATATTAGTAATAAGAGCCTCTCCAATGAAGGCTAGCGGATAGGCTAGCCGATCGCGGGCGCTAGCCGATCCGCTAGCCTCCATTGCGGCAATTTAGGCTAGCCGATCGGCGAGCTCTAGCCGATTCGCGGGCGCTAGCCGATCTGCTGGCCGATGCGCTAGCTGCCATATCAGGCACAATTTCGGCTAGCAGATTTCATTTTTTTTAATGTATTTTTTTATGCATTTTTTTATTTGTTGCATTTTTTAATGTATTTTTTTATTGCATTTTTTAATGTATTTTTTTATGATTTTTTTTAATTATGTAATTTTTGTAGGATGTACCTTTTCTTTAATTTATATAAAATTATTGCATTTTCCTGTATCTGTGTCGTAAATTTAATTCCATATTTTGTTTGATTGTAATTTATTTATTTTTTGTAATTTTGCTGGCCTATGGTTAGGCTATTGCTTGTCCAATTTCTTATCCTGATGATATAGCGGAGGCACTGGCGGATCCAGGTGGGGTCGCGCGGGGTCAGCCGACCCCACCGGCGGTCCACCGAACACTGCCGGAAAACATCATCTTCAACCTTCGACCTGATGCAGTTCCGTCTTCGACCCTGCGGCAGCTTCAACTCAACTCGAAGCCTTCCGCCGTTTCCAAAAAGTAAGAGAAACAATACTAATAAGAATAGAGGAAGAGATAAGGGGAGGGGTTGCAGAAATTTGATGTTGGAAAGGATGAAAAAGATGATTGAAATATTTGGGTCTATTTTATTCTTATTTGTTGGGCCACTAAAAATGTTTGTAGCTTAGTAGGTTGGCTCATTTTGTGGATTAACTAAGAAAAGTTATTTTTATAATTTTCGTTTCATCAACTACAATTTTATTATATTTTTTGTTTACTCATTTTTTGAAACTATTATTGAAATATTGGGTAATGAGAATTTTAATGGCTATTGTATATACAAATATTTAGTGACTACTTAAAATATAATGATTTTAAAATAATTATTTATATATTATACTCTCTCCATTGGTCATAATCGAGCCATTTCTTTTTGGCATATGATTTAATGAATTAAATTTTAACGAGTTAAATTGGAGATAGTAAAGTATGAGATAGAGAAAAGTAGAGGAGTGGAAAGAATAAAGTATTTGAGAAAACAAAGTAAGAGGAAAGATTTTTTGCTTTAAGGGAATGACTTACTTATGGTGGGACGTCCCAAAAATGAATGTAGCGTAACTCGTTTATAACGGAGGGAGTATTTTCGACCCTACGGATTACATGTTCTGGATCCGCCATTGAACGAAGGGGTTTTTTATCCCGATGATATGACAGAAGGAGTTTTTGGCTAGACTATGACTGGCCTATGACTGACCTAAAACCCTTGAAGATGCTCTAATCTCCATCCTAGATCTATTGATCCAGTAAACGCAGTAGAATACCGACTACTCCCATTTTCGAGCGGATGGATCAATTCTTTAATAAGCCCAAAATAGTGTGGTAGCCCACAACCCGACACTACATATTAGCTCAGTGGGCATCGATCGACCCAAAAAGTGGTGGATTTCCGAAATAGTACATTTCTTTTTGGTTGCAAAATATGAAGTAAAATTTACTGATTGTGTATATCAATCTGCTCTAAATTGGGTGATGAAGCGCAACGTGTTACGTGTAAGATGTATCACCTCCATTCAATATGATAGAGATTTGAGTCGTCATGAGAATAAATAAAAAACTACACAACTATTATTCATATCTTTTCAAGAAAAAAGATATAATCTACATTATTATTTAAACGTCAATTATTCGTATGTAGTAACTCAGTCATTTTTTTTCTTTTTTGGAAACCATATATTCCCTCCGTCCATAAAAAGTAGAGCACATTTGTCATTTTGATTGTCCACAAAAAATAGAGCGCATTTAGAAAAGGAAAGTTTTCAACAACTTTTTTCTACTTTTTTTCCATTCTCTCTTACTAATAATATATATGGACCCCATATTTCACTAATACTATTTCTGTTACTTTTCTTCCTTGTCTCTTACTTTACCAATTCCACATTAAAACTCGTGTCATTCACAATGTGTCCTATTATTCGTGGACGGATGAAGTATATTGTTTCTTGATTTAACTAAATTCTAGATCAAATTTATTAGTACTAATATTTTCATGATCTGCTCATATTGATCTTCGGGGAATTAGTCAGCATATATATAGGGTCACGGACATCGTGACATTCAGACATGCATACTTTCCAAATTTTAGATGGAAGAATTATTGGAAACGATACTAAGTATTTATGTTATTTTCGTTGGATGTTAGTTGTTCCAATGGAGTGGGACAGTTTGATGCAATTTGGATAATATATCGGTAGTGCTACATGTTAGAATAATTAAGTGAACAATTACTTAAAGCTCTCTATGATGATTAACCGAGAACAACGGAGAAGGAGCACAAACTGTAAAGCGGAAGCATACCTTGATCCATATCGTATAGAACGGCGAATAGAACGGTTGAATTGCTTTGCAGCGGCTATGGATCTTCCAAACGATCAGAGACGTTCTTCGCGATAGTCTGCCGAGAGAATACAGAGATATCGAATGTTCTTCTGACGTCTGGGGACCATAACCCTAGCTTATATTTATATTAAATATAAACCCCTTTATTTTCTATTCGGTCCCTCATCAAATAGAAAATCCCATATGGTATCTACACTTATTTCCATAACAAAATAAATACACTTTAGCCCAAACTTTAATCTTTAATGGATCACTTTAATTAGGCAATTGAAAGATAACCATACACATTAAATCAGTCATGTGAAAGCCCAAAAATTCTAACACTACAAAGTTTTAGTGGGAGGAACTTCTTGTTACACACTTGCACCCCACCCCTACGCTTCTTCTAAGGTTTTACTTGTAATAATCAAGAAATCGTGCACATGCATTTCAATCGTATTTGATCCCTACGTCTCTTATTTGGTTAACTTGTAAGAAAAATCAATTCACGTGCATATTATTGTAATTTTAAAGCTTATTATTAAGTGTTGGGCAATCATTGCAAAGTAGGCATTTGGGCTTTATTATATGATGGAGCCGTCAAGTAGGATCAATTTAGAATATACTGACTTCTTATAATGGACTATCTAAACGTAACATGAATCAAAGGAGTATCAATATTTCTTGATAACGTCATTTTCCATGGATATGTATGTACACATGTCATATATTTCTCCTATCCCATAAAAATACATTTTCTTTTTTGATCCGTCCTAAAAAAAACCGGATTCTTATTTTTAACAACTTCTTTCTTTCTAATGAAGTAGATCTCATTATCCACTAATTTTTATTAACTTTAAAAAAAGTACTCCCTCCGTCCGCGAATAGGAGTCCCAGTTGAGTTGGGTGCGGGTTTTAAGAAAAGTTTGAGTTTAATAATTTAAGTGTGTGATAGTGGAATGTGGGACTCATTTATATTATTATTTGCAATCAAAGTGAGATTAAAATTAATTGCAGCTTCTAAATTAAGGGAAAAGTGAGGTCATTTTTTATACTCCCAAGATAAAATGTCTAACCGGGACTCCTAATGGCGGGCGGATGAAAATGGCCAACCGGGACTACTATTCGCGGACGGAGGGAGTAGAAAATTATGGCCCGAGAACTTAGGCGGAAAAACGATTTAGGTTAAACTCCCGTAAGAATTCGAGGAAATGATTCATCTTTTCATCGATAGAATCTTAATCTCAAGCCTTTTTTTTCAGTGAATGAAAATAAGTTGAAGAAATTTTCAATAAATAGTCAAGTTTGGGAAAATAAATTGTGCTCGCTTTTATGCTTGGATGATAAAGTTCACATGGGCTCCAGTTATTGTGACAAAATCTATGGCCGAATTTTCGGTTTCTCAACCTATTTTAAAATACCACGAAAGGGAAGTTTTTTTTTGGAAAGATAACTGTAATTTGAAATATAGAAACACGAAAGATGGATGTTTTTAAAGATAACTGTAAGTTGAAACTTAGGATAAAAAAATGTACTTATCGATCCCTATTATACAATCATTAAATCACTGCATCGTACATACGTATGTACTTAATTGAGATCACTATACTACAAAGGAATGTTTTGTGTATGAGAGATCAATATTTCGAGATACATTTTATTTCGCCCCTTCCCATTTAGGTTCCTGGATCCGCCATTGTATACATAACCTATCTTCTGCGTAGAAACGTTTTTCCCTGCGCGTCTTCTTCAAGAATACGCATAACTTCATTGGGAGGAATGTGTCTCCAAATCTGCGGCTTCTTCAACCTGTGCCCCATCTGCGCGAATCTATCGGCCGCTCTGTTCCCTTCCCGATAAGTATGCCTCACAACGCACTTTTCAAATTGCGGTATGATATAATTCACCCGCTCAACATGGCTCTGCACTTGCTGGCATTTGGCCTCTCGTTTACGAGCAATAATGTCGATAAGACTCTTGGAATCCCCCTCGAGGCAGACGTGGGCCCACCCATTCTCGAGGGCGATTTCAAGGCCTCTCACGAGGGCAGCCAGTTCCGCTATGGTGCTGTTGCTCTCGCCAATGGACTCCGCGTACCCCAGCACGAACCCCGCCCTCTCGTCTCTGAAGATGCCGCCGATGCTGCATTTCCCGGTCTTGCATTTGCACGAACCGTCGTAGTTTAACTTGGTCCAACCGATCTGCGGCTTCTCCCACGTCACGTTGATTCCTTCCTTGTGAAAGCTTCTCGCTGCACGGATCGCGCTACCGTACCGGAATAATCTTGAACTTATGCTCATCATCTCTAGTTATTTTGATTTTTAGGTTCATCAATATTTTGTTGGATGGAATGATGGTTTAAGAATTTTATTAAGACAAGGCGAAGAAATGATAAAGGAATCTGTATCTTCATGCATTTTGTGCAAGCAATCCATATTCTTACATATATATAAAGAGAGAGAGTTGGTTTAATTTGCACCATTGTTTTAATTAACCGCGAATATTGGAGATTAACCGCCGAAGTATCAGAAGCCAAGAACTTAGGCATTGGCTGTTATAACCAATAAAGGGAAGGCCACACGCCACACTCTTTATACAAAGAGATATCATTCATTCCACTTATTCTACGATGTTTTAATTCAAATACAAATACAATCATATACGTCTCATATCCGGTTTCCATCTATTTCATAATAGGAGAATTTGATAGGAAACTCAAACAGAAAAATTTAAAAATAAGATGCGTGCTTGGTATACAATCAGGGCTTTTCAAGTCAACACTTTCAATTCTTTTCTTTGTTCTTTAAAATAAAAATGAGTTAAATACACTCTATACTATTCTTTCACGTTTCAAACACTATATCAATTGAGTAATTTAGAAGTACAAAGAATATGTTATTGTTTGTCTAAGTAACTTAATTAGCAATGAGTGTGTACATCTAAAAATATTAACTAACAACATATTCTAGCGGTGTAATTATGTTTATAAGTTACTCCCTCCGTCCCAGATAATTAATTCGACCCAGTATTCCATTTCGGGTCGTCCCACATAATTTGTATCATTTCACTTTAACATTTTTGATAGTGGACCACATATTCCACTAACTCATTCTTACTCACATTTAATTATAAAACTAATACTTTAAAAGTATGACCCACATCCCACCAACTTTTTCAATTCACTTTCCATTAGATTTCTTAAAACCCATGTCGGGTCAAAATGTCCCAAATTATCTGGGACGGAGGGAGTACTATTTTTTTTCTAAAGAAATTTTATATGAACCGGAAAAATAATGATAGCCAAATTTCTAAAAACGGTTTTCGTTTTAACTTTTATGGTTATGCACATTGTATATAACTTAACGAACATCTTTGTTGTCCTTCAATTATGGATTGGTGTCAAATTAGGTATTAAAATTGTAAATATATTACCAGAGTTTTTCAACTTTGGTTTAGTATTTTTTGAAGTACTTTTCACTTTTGGAAGAAGCTACCCTCAAGTCCTTATAGGACATTTTAGTCTATCTGTTGTAAACGTATGGCTTTGGCTAGATTAAATATGGCTCATGCATGGGATCATTTCTTAGCTAAGTTAGTTATTCTTGATAAAGTGGAGAAAGTGGGGAGCAGATATATATAATAACATAATGGTCTAGGGGCAGCGCAATTCCGGAGGGACAGATTTGCAAGGGCAAGGATATATGTATACTGGTCTAGCAATGCAATTACAAGAGAGAAATTGATGGTGATTGGTTTAATAAGACGGGTATATATAAACTTAATTGTTTATAAATTATTTATGAATTTAACTTTTTCTGAAAATTTTGAAAAATATTTTAAATACCTTCGTCGAGAAATAAATTATTTAATATTCATACGAAAGCGCACTAGGAATTTTCAATTATGATCAAAGTCCAATATAATAGTAATAATTTTAGTGTCCACAAATTTTATGCATTGCGGCACCAAAAATACACATACCTATTAACATTAATTCTGACTTCACCATTGGGTTTAGGGTAGTTAAATATTGTCGTTTCATAAATTATCTAGGTTTAGAATAATTGCATTTAGTTAAGGAGAACACATTATCGATTCTTTTAATCCTTGAATCATGTACCATACATTACTAGATCAATGCCATACAGTGGAGTATGAAAATGAATTATGAAGTGTAGCTCATTCAGTCAGCATCAACATTAAAATTTTGAATTTGTAGCTTAGTCCAAAGCTAGCAGATCAGTGGTAAAGAACGACCCATTCATATTCCATTTCATGAGGCCCAAAACTATCATGATTATACCGACTCATACTTTCACTTAGCCATGACATTTTATTAGGGAAGTTCTCCACTTCCACCAAAGATGTAGAGGTATATTTTTATTTTTTTTTACCTATAGTTATTTTTCGCATTGATGACAAAAATAAATAACACTAGTAAGTTTTACAGTTTTTACATCGATTTTGAATATATCACTTTTAAAAAAAATTAGTTGGATGCTTAATTCGGTGATTAGTAAGATTATCAAATTCAGGTGGCTAATTAATAGGTTCGCGGTTTCATTGATCGGACCAAACCAGCCAGTAGTCAAACCCTTATGCAGACTTGATAACGTTTTTAATATTTATTATTTTAGTTCAGTAAGCTTTTAGAAAAATTATAAAAAAAAAAAAAAAAAAAAAAATCTCTTTTGTCATACATTAATCTAAAAGTTTTCAGAATGAATACTTTTGATAATAATAAATCCGGTCAAAACGAGAACAAGTTACTTTCTACGGTTTTCTTTACAGAGTTGTCGGCTGAAGCAGCGCCACCAATAGTGACTCAAAAATTTTATAATTTTATAAATGTATTTTCACTAATGAGTAATAACCCAACACAATTTAAATTATATATCACTACAAAGATTCACTGAATTTATAATATTATAACGTGTGTCAAAAGAAGATTTAGCTCAACAACTGGTTACAAAATTAAGATTAAGAGGATGACAGCTATATTTTGCATTCCATAACTGTAAATAGATCACTTCTATACTAATAATAATATTTGAATCACATTTTCTCATAATATCTGTACTTGATATTAAACTTCAGTATACTACTCCCTCCGTCCTAAGGAAGATGACCCCTTTCTTAGGCGGCACGAGATTTTATGCAACTTTATTTTGTGTGTTAAATGGAGAGAGTAAAATAGTTAAATGGAGAGAGTAAAATAAGAGAGAGGGGATAAGGTAGAGATAAAAGGGTATCCATTTTAAGTAATGGGTCATCTTAGTTGGGACAAACTAAAAAAGAAAATGGGTCATCGTTAATGGGACGGAGGGAGTATGAATTAAGGACTATTATTTAAGTGGATGAATAGAGAATAGAGTAACTAAAAAAATATTTGTACTTATGAACAAAAATGTGCATGGTCAAAGTATATAATGAATTTCTTCAAATGTGGTGGAGGAGCCCACAGAATGAGGGTGTACTAAAAAGCACAATGATTGTGTTGTGTGCATGGTGTTGAAAGCGTGAAATGCATATATGTTCTTCACTATTGCATTTCCATCGCATCATAAACCCACCAAGCCGAAGCATATATGTTCTTCACTCTTGCATTTCCGAATAATATATAGGTAGTAAATAGAAGTTGGTTAAAACAAAGTCTCAATCTTGTGAATTTCTATGTCTCAGTGTTGCTATTTTTTCTAGAATGATATGCATAATTTTTATGCAATTGAAAACATAATTCTTTTATCTTGTAAGTCCATTTTACATCAAACATATCTCTAGTTTCTTTATTGAGATTTTCTCAATTTATTGGATCGTCATAAATATTAAAATGAAGAATAGTTCGTTCTCCATGAAACACATAGCTAGTATATTTTTTATATTAATCACTCTAGTCTCCAATTTTATCATGTTCATTAGACTGACTAACTCATGTTGTTATGAAACTATGCATCTACCTTTTAAAATAACGAATCTATCAAGAGCAAATATTTTTATTTTCTTTAACTCATCTTCTGATTTTTATTTTTTTCTTTATCTTTTCCATATAAACATATCCAGAGCCAGAGGCCAATTCATGGGCTTGGGAGGGGGCGGCCAACCTATCCAAATGATCCGAAGTTCCTAATTTTTCTTAAGATTCGAGCCCGAAAATACATGATTTATTATCTCGCAAGTGTAAAAATATAGTACTATTTGCTTTTAACACGTCATTCAAGATTTAGTACTCTATTAATTAAGTTAAATGTTAACAATGTTAGGATATATGTAGAAAAATTAAACCACTCGTAAATGATTATTTATCACATAATTTATCACTTATTATTACTTATAGTAATATTTTAGTGCTTGTAAAAATACATCAAGGACCATTTAATTTGGTTATATTGTTCCCAAATTGTGTAAAAATGTAAACAAATAACTGTAGAAGTATATATAATGGCATCTGAGTTAATAAAATTGTGTAAAAGTATAAACAAATAACTGTAGAAGTATATATAATGGCATCTGAGATAATATTATTAATCATGGGATATGATCAAATGAAAACTCTAAATATTGTACAAACTTAAAATTATGATCTGGACTATTGAAAAATGTCAACAGATCACAAAAAAGTATCAATAGGAAAATGTCAACAGAATTTCAACGGTAGTAAATAATTGATGTTGTGTTGATATTATGTTGATATTGTGTTGACATTAAAATCTTGAAATTTTACACTGTGTTGATATTGTATTGAAACTGTTTTGAAGCTGTGTTGAGGAGTTTTGAGTTTGTACAATATATAAGTTTGCATTTTATCACTACCCTTGATGTAATCAAATGCAAACTCTAAATATTCTACAAATTCCAAACCATAATGTGGACGGTTAAAAAATGTCAACAGATGATAAAATAACAGTAACAAAAAATGTTAACACAGTGTCAACAGTTGATGCTTTGTTGGCAATGATGTATTGACACTAGGTGACATTTTTTGTTATTGTTATTTTGTTATATGTTAACATTTTTTAACGGTTCAGATCATAGAGAATTTGCATTTTATCACTACCATATATTCATATGAATATCAGTAAGTATTTATAGTTGTTCACATTTATTATATAACTTAATCAAAGGATTACAATTTTATACATTGAATTTCAAAGGTTGCTTGAAATTCAAACCTGAAACTAGCAAGATGAGGTAGATAATTTCTTTGTTAGCTTGTTATGTGTATTAAGTAGAGGAAAAACTTATCCCTAAGTTGTGCTTGCATTTTTTTATTGCACATGACTTTTCCTATGCTGCACAATTTCATTTCTTAATAAACTTTCAAAAGTTGAATACTCAAACAAGTTAAAGACATCTAGTGATATTCTTTTAAACTCATAAAGGTTTCTAAAAGGTTGCAAACCTTAATTTTTTTAAATACGAAATTTGAAGTTACATTACTAATGCAATCGTATATAGGAATCTGATCAAATGCAAACTTTAAATATTGTACAAACTCGAAATTATGATTTGGACCGTCAGGAAATGTCAATAGATGATAAATTAGTAGCAACAGAAAATGTCAACACAATGTCAACGGTTGATGATGTGTTGATATTGTGTTGACATTTTATATTGCTACTATTTTATCATCTGTTGATATTTTTTAACGATCCAGATCATAGTTTGGAGTTTGTACAATATATGTGTTTGCATTTTATCACTACCCATCATATATATATATATATATATAGAGTCCCATTATCCACAAATCCACTCTTAAAGACCGAACCACCGAACCCTACCAAATTAGGGCTTTTAGATCTAGTTTTTTATGGATAAGATACAGAAATTTATAAATTATTTTCGCCTTCATCACGAGCCCGAAGGTAAATAAGTCATTCTAACATGTTGCGAAGATTTAACTTCGTTCCAGAATATATTACTTCATTCTAGTAGGTTTTTACTTCATTCCAGTACGTAAATGTGGTTTCGCCGTCGCGTGCCGTTCTTTCTCTCTACAATATCTATCACCACCGCCACGACGCTAATATTGGTTTAATAAACACATGGAATAATGTAATAAATTATTGGAATGAAGTATGTGTAGAAGCATTTGAAGTCCTACTGGAATGAAGTAAAAATCTTATCCAATGAAGTAATAACGTTCCTGAATGAAGTAATAAACTCACTTGAATAAATTGCATTTTTAAATGTTAATCAAGCAAAAACCCACGTCAATGAATTTGAATGAAACATATGTTGAATCATTTCAAAACCTACTGGAAGCAAGTAAAAACATGTTGTAGTTTCAAGGTATTAGGTACAGAATGAAGTAATAAACTTATACAATGAAGTAAAATGGGCTAGTAATGAAGCAGAAAAAAATTTCACAGCAGCACATCTCATCAAAAAAACTAGATCTAATGGCCCAGATTTGGTCTCTAGTTCGGTCTTTAAAATTGGTTCGACATTGATCACAACTCTCTCTCTCTCTCTCTCTCTCTATATATATATATATATAGGAATGTTAAATGTAATCAAATGCAAACTCTAAATATTATACAAACTCCAAACTATGATCTGAACCACTAAAAAATATCAACAGATGATAAAATAATAGCAACAAAAAATGTCAACACAATGTCAACGGTTGATGTTGTGTTGAAATTGTGTTGGTTATTGGCATTGTGTTGACATCAAAATCTTAAAATTTTACACTGTGTTGAAAAGTTTGGAGTTTGTACAATATATGAGTTTGCATTTTATCACTACCCTATATATATATATATATATATATATATATAAAAGCTTCTTTTAATTGAACTTCAATGTTTAATACTCTCTCTGTCCCAACTTAGTAGGAGTGAGTATGTTGGACACCAAGATTAAAAAAATGTGCTAACTGAAATTAATAAAGATAAAACAGGAAAGAAGGTAAAGTATGAGAGATAATTAAAAAGAACAATAGTGTAAGAATGTTTAGATGTTTTATTTTTTATTACAAAGAAAAATGACTTAACTAAGTTTAGACCTCTCAAAAAGAAATACTCCCTCTGTCCCACGTTACTTGAGTCATTTCTTTTTTGCACTCATTTTGAAAAAATAATAATAAATAGTTAAAGTGGAGAGAAAGAAAAGTAAGAGAGAGAATAATGTAGAGAAGAGTCTTAACTATAGTATTCTCTTTTTTACTTTATTTTTTCTCCGCTTTAACTATTTATTATTATTTTTTCAAAATAAGTGCGA
The DNA here is from genome assembly GCF_029641045.1 of Salvia hispanica. Lineage (NCBI taxonomy): Eukaryota > Viridiplantae > Streptophyta > Magnoliopsida > Lamiales > Lamiaceae > Salvia > Salvia hispanica. The sequence goes on from NC_142696.1 coordinate 3,581,933, forward strand.
AAAAGAAGTGACTCAAGTAACGTGGGACGGAGGGAGTATAACTCAACTAAGTTGAAACAGATCGAAGTATTCGAAATGAAGCGTTATTTTTTCATTCATAGTAGTATAAAAAATGGGTCTCTTCTATTCATCGACCCTAAAGCTAAAAAGACCAGCGTGTTCAATCGTGTAAGCGCGGTCTACTCTTTTATTACTTCCTCCGTTCCATCGAAATAGGTTGAATTTCTTCTTCGTTCGTCAATTACTCACATATGAACAATCCATATTCATTTATGAAAACAATTTCTTATTCTTTTTTATCCTGAAATTTTGTACTTAGGATTTTAGTTTCGAACAAACTACCTCTTCCTTTATAAAACAAAACAAAGTTTTACACTGTTATACATTCTTCTCTTTAATTTAATTTCCATAGCGTAGTGGGAATTCATGTAGGTGAAGAAACGTACGAATGAAAAGAAGCGTAATTAAGAAAGAAAAAGTGAAAAGTAAGACTATGAATGAGGGCAACGCTTTTTCTCGCTTAAATGAATAAGCTTTACAGAGTTGAAGATCTATAGGCAGTTTTTAGTTTAGTGCAGGCTAAGAATCTATACATTACTTGTTGATGGAGTAAGGTAAATAATGAAACTCTATCCAATTAAAAGTAAGCTTCTATCTTTATTTGTTAACCCAATAAAGTATGTTTTGTTTGTCTTTCTCCGAACTTATATAAGAGAAGAATTAAATTTCGACACGTGATTAATTCTTTTTAATGTAATACTAATTGAAAGTTCATGCATTATACCAACACTTTTTTACAATTCCAAAATAACCTATAGTTCATGGAGGATTAACATATTTAAAAAAAAAACATATCTATTGAACATTTCAGGAGCCAAATAAATTAAAAATGGCCGGCCCCAATTAATTGAGAAGTTAATATGTTTTCATGCCAAATATATTTAATACAGTATTTTGTAACATTATAGAGGCTCGACATTATCGACTGCCAAATCAAATCACGAACACGTTTATTTTCCTTGCTTGGCTTTCCGATAATTCCAAAATAAAAATCAGATAAGTAAAATTTATAAGATTCCGTTATGTGGATGAAAAATTACACGATGTTAATAATAGTAGTATTTCATAAATCTACTTATTTTAGTTGGAGCAGAAAAATCGTCCGAAATTACAAATGTACAATGAAAGGGGCAGATGATACAGAAACATAAATATTTGATTTGAAATGTCTCACAACCACACCAAAAATATTGTGGCCACCAATCCTTATCTCTCTGTAACTAATAAATATTTACCCTAAAAAACCTTGGACCAAGCAGATATTGGAATTCCAATTAATGCAGTCACGTGTGTGACACATTGAATTAGCAAGAGGATGCTACACTGTGAAGTTTTTATTACCAAACATACAATAAATTAAAAACAATAAAATTTGTAAGAGAAACTCCACAAATGTAATAGTATATCCAGCTTGAAACTGTACCAACTTCTGCTACATGAATCACGTGAGAGTCCCTACTTCCAGCTACGTTTAAGAATTTTGTTATCTATACAATGTTATCTTTTTTGTATGTTTATATATAACAATACAATCGATCAATTGCCATATTTATTTATTTATTTATTACCCTTTTTAAGATGTGATTGTATTTTTACTCAATACAACATCAGACACTTCAGTTTTCTCCCCCCAAAAAAAGATGCTGGATAATGAAGTAAATTGATTGGATGCGTAGCTATCACACATATTCTTTTCACACAAATCGTCGTTTTTAATTAATTGGATTGGCTTAAGATGATTTTTCATTGTCGCGTAAATTATAAACGATGTAGGTAAGCGATTGAATTGTTTCGAAAAATGGAAAGTTGAGCTTATGCCGCATTAAAGAAAAAATAATTATTACACATATTTTGACGTCAAACTCATATCTCATTCCATACCTTTAGTTCATACTGTCATACATATCCCCGATACATTATCAATCATATCAATTTCCGCGGCAGATCATAACTCCTACAACCATATATCTATCCTTAGATCTCTTTCTCCAATAATTTTAATTTGAATGTTTCATTATTCATAATCATCATCCACTTTATAAAACTAAAAATATAAATAAAAAAATTATTGAAAAATTATAAAATGAAATGTGTTACTACCTCCGTCCCCCAAAATTTGCTACACTTTGACCCGACACGGGTTTTAAGAAATGTAATGGAAAGTGAGTTGAAAAAGTTGGTGAGATGTGGGTCCAACTTTTAAAGTATTAGTTTTATAATAAAATGTAAGTAGGAATGAGTTAGTGGAATATGAGGTCCACTACCAAAAATAGTAAAAGTGAAGTGTATCAAATTTTTAGGGACAAACAAAAATAGTAAACTGTATTAAATTTTCAGGGACGGAGGTAGTAAAATTTAGAGTTTTTAAATTACAAAAATACCAAACATTGCATAGTTAAATTTCCAAAAAAATGGAGTACATGAATTATACAACAAAAGTTACATAATCTAAATTTTTAAAATTTTAAATTTTTTATTAAAAAATAATTTTCAATTAAAAATTTATTAAATAAATAATTTATAATATAATTTCAAATATTAAAAAAAGAAGCTTGATGTGCTAACGGAAGTGCAGCAACACATACTCTCTTCGTGCCCACTGCCCACACCCAGTGCCATCGCTCTTGTGGATACCAAACCAGGTGCCACATGCACCCGCCCACCCTCCTGCAACCCATTGGGACTGTCACCGCACCTCTCCCCATGGCCCATACCTTTGGAGCATTGTCTCAACTATTAGATCAAAAAAATGGAAGAATTAAATTGAGTTTTTAAAATTTTGGAATTTGAAAATATAGATTTCAGTATAAGGATATTTTAGTTCATAGTATGTACTACTGCAATTTATTTAAAATGATCTCCGTGTGTTCAAAATCTATCCACTCACATTCTTTCAATTTTTAATCAAATACTCTATCAGTCCCACAATAGGAGTCACTCTTATTGTGTGCATGGGTTTTAAAAAATGTAAAGAATAGTGAGTTGAAAAAGTTAGTGGAATATGAGATCCATTTTTTTTATATTGGTTTTATAATAAAATGTGAGTGAAGTGAGTTAGTGGAATATAAGACCTATTTACCATTTATGCTGTGACTCTTATTGTGGGACGGAGGATTACGAGACTTGATCTAGTGGTGCCACGAGGAAATTCATCTTGTATTAATTAATTTGAATAAGGCTTTTTCGTCATTCCTTATACATGATCGTTTCGTCATTCTCGCGATATCAACAGTAACAGTAATAATATAAACTAAATGCCTTGAATATGTCAACTAAATTTAATTTACATTGAACATGCATATGATTGACATTATATGTACTATGTGTTGACATGCGTCTGAAATTCGAAAGTATTGAAAATTTAAATAAAACTATCAAATATTATCATCAAAACATATGCAATTAGGATCTTGGGAAGCGTGCAATAGGCATATTTATACTTAGAGCACTCCCAGTGCTCTCCCTAAAAACTCCCTTATTTCTCCCTAACTCCTGCCACATCAGCACCAAAATTTATCCCCAGTTTTTAGCCAACTTTTAGCCAACTGCTCCAATGGTTTCTCCCTTATTTTTCCCTAACTCAACATTTCATTTTTACATCATCATTTTTAATATTGTTTAATTTTCCCTACAAATGTGTTTAATAAATAGATTTATAATGAACAATTCATCGTTGTATTAATCATTGGAAAATATAATACAACGAGAAAAAAAAAACTACAAATAAAAAACCATAAAAAACAAAGATTTAAAAAACTAAGAGGGAGGGGCGTCCGGCGGGAGGCCCATCAGGATCTTCATATTTTGGATGGTCGACCAGAGGGACTGCTTCTCTTCTGGGGTTCCGTCGCCGGTGAAGTACAACGTGTACAACTGCGTCAGATTGGCGACATTGGCAGAGAGCGTGGCTTGTTGTATGAACTGGGGTTCCGACTGGGCATCCGACGATGCGCCCTTCCCCTTCCGCCTCCCCTTCGCCTTCTTCGCTCCCACAGGGCGCTCGTGCGGACCATACCCAGTCAAGTCGATGGGGGTCGCGCTTCCCTCACTCTCCGCACCGCTAAGTCGCGAGCGCACCGATTTCCCGTGCAGCGCGGTGTGCATCCCCGTCCGGAATTTGGGGAGATCCTTCAGCCTATCATAGATGTTCCAATACTTAAAGCCCTTCGACAAGAACTGGCCATTATACCTCTGCATGGCCTCATCTCGGACCATGTGCTCGTTCTGGCCACTCGTCATGTTCTTCATCAAGTTAGAGTATATACCGTTGAAGTGGCCGCAGTCCCTCATGAGGCGCTCCCAATGCCGGCGGATCGCCTCGCTGCCATGGTCCTTTATCGAGGCGATCTTGTTGCTCATGTACTTCTCTGCAACCCGCTCCCAGAACATGAGCTCAGTCTGGTAGTTGCTGCGCTCCGCGTTCTGCGTCGTGTCCGCCCAGCAGTTGGCTATCAGCTCGGACTCTTCCAGAGTGTAAGTAGTTCTTACCCGCTTCGGCTTCTCATCGGAAGCCGTATCAGTCGCAGCCGTCGACGCCGGCGCCTTCCCCTTCCTGCTCCTGGAAGGCGGCTCGGCGGGCGTTTCTTCCACCTCGTAGTCGTCCGTGCTGAGTGTCGGATCCGTTGTGTACGTCGCGTCCTGAGATCCTTCGTCATCTGGGGTTGATCCAGGGGTGTCGAACAACGATGTGACTATCTGGGGGCGATACACATCGTCTGGAGAGGGCATGCTATGCTGAGGGCAGACTGGAAGTACGGAGAAAGTCTGCGCACCGGAGGAGTCTGCAATGGGGACGGACCCGCATATGGATATTGGCCGGGAGGAGAACCCATCGACAACAACGAGTTCATCCACTGCTGATTTGCTTCATCAGTGGGGTTGGGAATTTGCGGACTCGACTCTTTGCCCTTACCTTTTCGGGAATTTTTCCTACTTGAACTCATAATTTTGAAGATTGAAGATTGAGATAATGAGATTGAAAAATTGAGAGAATGAAGATTGTGTGTGATGAATGGAGGAGGAGGAGGAATTATAGTCGTTGAAAAAAAAAAACGTCGAAAAATCGCCGAATTGCGCCTACAGTGGGCGCCGATGATTCGGCGATGAATCGGGAGTTGGCGTTAATTCTAATTAACGCCGAATTATCGCCGAAACCATCCCAACGGCCGGCGATAACTCGACGATTTTCGGCGAAAAATCGCCGAGTGTATCGCCGGACCATTGGGAGTGCTCTTATGGTTGAATTCAGTGCAAAAAACGAGGAGGCGGGTATTACCGATGAGTCATCGGGTTCGTGGAATTAGCAAAGTCGACGAGTCGATAGATCTGTTTAGGGTTTCTGGCGTTAATCCTGACGAGTCACCGGGTCGGTCACCTTTGCGAAGTCAGTGACTCGCAGATTTTTTTCGATATTTCTTAACATTTCGAGCGAGTCTCTGGGTTCGCTTTGAGAGTGAACTTTTGGCTTTTTGCTCATTTTTTTATCCTAACTTCTTATTTTTGCATTTTAGATCCGTTTTGGACTCTTTTCACAGTTTTTACAAAATGATTAAGTATCAATATAATGGAGATGTTATGATCACGCCCAACAAATAATTGAAATAATGCAAAACTACCTACCATGCAAAATCAAAGTATATCAATATCTAACAAATCAAATACGAACTTATTTACAATCACTTTTTTTTTTTTTTTGTCCAACTCTATGAATTTCTTTCAATGTCCATATGTCTTTCAATTGTGTACTTTAATTTTAATTTTGCATTATGATTTAGTTGAAATATGTACTTTATATCATCCTGAGTTGGTTACATCAAATTCGTATATACAATTATTTTTAAATATTTATAATGCTTAATAGATAAAAGATACTACCTCTGTCCCTAAAAATTTAATACATATTACCATTTCGGTCCGTTCCTGAAAATTTGATACACTTCACTTTTACCATTTTTGGTAGTGGACCCCATATTCCACTAACTCATTCCTACTCACATTTTATTATAAAACTAATACTTTAAAAGTAGGACCCACATCCCACTAACTTTTTCAACTCACTCTCCATTATATTTCTTAAAACCCGTGTCGGGTCAAAGTGTAGCAAATTTTGGGGGACGGAGGTAGTAATTATTAAAGTTGATAACTTCGGAAAGTAAGATGAAGTATAATATTTTGAAACTCTATATTATGCTATATTATACACAATGTTTTGTTTTTATAATAGATATTATTAAAAATCCAATTTAGGAATGATATATGATAATGAGAACGAATATTAACTACGTTCGTACATATTTTGATTTTGTATCATTGATAAAATTAATTGATAAGTTTGTTTCTTTATAGAGGTAAATCTTCTTTAATTATTTTTGTTAAAAATGAAAATGATTACATTTAATTGGAATAGATTTAATGAATTTACTTTATCGGCGTTGAGATTTCCGCTTTAATTGATTGATCGCTGGATGTTTGGATGATCGACACATAGTAGGTTGAAGATAGAATAAATATGGAGAGTGAGGGAATGCTCTTTGTCATTGCTGCTTTAATACCATTTCACTCTCTCCCTCTTTATTCCCTTTCTTTTTCTCAAGAAAAGAAAATGGAACAGGAATTGGATCTTCAGAATCCGCACTACGACGACGTTTCGTCCCTCTTTGCCAACGAGTCCGACCACATGTCCCTTCTTCTCTCCTTTGACCCCTCAGATTCGCGCTTCTCTATTCGCCGGACTGCTCTCTCCCTCATATTTCAAGTAAACTCAACATTGTCTCTCTTCTACTTGGTTTGATTTCCATTTTAACACCACTTTTTTTTTTCCAGGCGAAGTTCTCGTACGGCTTAGATCCGTTTCTGGTCTACCTCTCTGTCAATTACGTCGATCGATTTCTCTCCAAGCAGGAACTTTTGGTAATTCTGATTTCGAGATTTTCATTGCTTATCAGTACTATTATGTATTAATCGTTGAATGTGAAAAAAATCAGGATAAAAGCCCATGGATTCCGCACATTTTGTTTGTTGCCAGTCTCTCACTTGCCGCCAAGATGCGAAATTCTGATTCGTCGATTCTGCTCGCTGTTTTACAGGTTTAAATTCCTAATAAAATCATGTTTTAATAGTGAAATTGGGGGATGTACGGAAACCAACAGTTGAATTGAATGTTTGAACAGAGAGAAGGCGGTTATGAGTTTGAGGCACAGTCAGTTCATCGAATGGAGAAGATTATACTGGCGGCGCTGCAATGGCGAATGCGATCCATCACTCCTTTCTCGTTTCTTCAATATTTCATCTCTCTTCTCAAACAAGACTCTTCTCTCACTCAGTCTCTCACCGCCCGAGCCTCGGATATTATTTACAACGTCCAACACGGTACCTAACTATTTCTATAATCCTCCGTCCCAATAAATATGAAACGTTTACTTTTCGGCACAAGATTTTATGTAGTGTTGTTTTGTGAGTTAAAAGAATAGAGAGTAAAGTAAGAGAAAGAGAAAAGTTGAGATAAATTATTTTTATTTTAAGAAACGTTTCTTTTTTAATGGGACAACCCAAAATGTAAAATGTAAACGTTTCATTTCTAGTGGGACAGATGGAGTATATTTTAACCGATTAATTAATTTATTCTAATTTGATTCATATATACGCAGAATTGAAGCTTTTAGAGTTCAAACCATCGATGATTGCAGCTTCAGCGCTTCTCTGTGCCATTCAGGATTTGAATCCGCCCACATTTTCTTCTTCCGAAATCACACTCTCTTCATGTGAACACGTCAGCAAAGTGAGAGGACTGACTATTTCAATATTAGTAGTAATATTGGTTGGTTTAAAGTTTAAACTTTAAAGTTAATTAAAATGCAGGAGGGAGGATTGATGGAATGCGTTGGTATGATAAGAGAGGCAAGTTCGAGTGGTACATCGACTCCAACTAGTGTGCTGGAGGAAGCCGCCGTGTCGGATAAGAAGAGCGTAAAGAGGCGCAGACTGAATGGTTTATGCGATAATAGGACATTCCAGATCTCTCAGATACAGCACTGTTTATAAGGGCGCTGAGCTTGTACTCAATTTCCTTAAAAACCATGGCAAAATGAGTATCTTTTAACTGCGCCATTATAAACTTCAAAATCCGCTCAATATTTTCTTAAAACAAATGTTTTTGATGCTGTTGTTTTCAACTTCCTATCCCCTGATGGGTGAGAAAGATGTAAACTTAGTTTTCGTGTACAGTAATGAGATGATAAAATTTTGACTAAATTAAATATTACTGGTACCCCATCTCTTCCGAATCAACAGACTTTGGACATGGATGAATGAGTCATAAAAGTACATTAGTAGCTATCTGTTGAAAATGAGAAGTTGAAATTAAAATTAATCTGGGATGGATGAATTATAAGATACTCCGTACTACTATTAAAAATATCAAACAAAAGTATGTCAAAATATTTCCGTTCCTGCCTAATTGAGACGTTTCTATTTTGACACAAGAATTTAGGTAGTGTTGTTTAGTTTATTAAATTATTAATAATAAAGTAAGATAGATAATAAAGTAAGAAAGAGAAAGAGATAATCCAGTAAAAGTAAGAATAAATGAATTTCATCCAACAGTTGTTTCGAGGTCTCATGTATGTTCGGCATATGGAAGATGTAGTACACATCTTGAGATGACAATGGATGCAGCGCCGACGAGCAGGCTGATCCAGAGGTGCTCATTATCGATGAAAATGTCGAGACATTTGACATGTTGGCATACCATTAGGGTCATGCATCGTTGTCGATCATATTGCAACAAATTTTTTAGGGAAAATAGAGTGCAAGAAAGATTTTTTAGTGAAAATGAAATACTAACAATTATAGAAGATCGATGAATACAGAAGATATTTATAGATGAATATGAAAAATAATTGAATAAAACCCTTTGTATAACAGATATATTTTGAATAGTAGGGGAAATTTTGAATCAAAATAGTAGTAATATTTATCAGTTTTAAAAAAAAGTTAAATGGTCGAAAAATGAAACTCACTCGCAATACGTCACACCTAATTGGCCGAGGAGGGACACGCGCATGGAGGGGCAGCCCTCCTCATCATTTGCGCCCTGTCTCGTCCCCTGCATCGGAACAAAACATCTGCCTTGCGGAATCTCTAATGTTTTCCAAAGCTGAGACTGAGCTGACCTATTTGTTGGGTTTTTAGTACTTACAGAAGGAATACAGAAAAGAACTGAAACGAAAAAATACAAATGGAAATCGAAACTACAAAGTGTAGAACAGGAAAGAGCCGAGTCGAGGAGTCCTCTTTCCGCAAGACGAGATACGCCCCGGTAGTGCTCTTCGGATTGGCGTTTCGTCCCCAAAGATAAAACGGCTAGCGTCTCTGATGAAGCAGCACCGCAATCAACAGAGCTCCGGCGAACTGGATGGAGGAGAGGGCAGAGCTTCGGCCATAATGACTGTCATCAATGCTAGACCGTAACGGTCGTCGGTTACGAAGCGTTGCAAACGTTACAGACTTGGCTCGCTGACGTGGAAACGGTGGTGGTCTAAAAAGAAAACGTTACAGACTTGGCTCGCTGACGTGGAAACGGTGGTGGTCTAAAAAGAACTAGACCCACTAGACTTGGGCCAAGCCCGCAACTAGGTCCAAGCACCAAGCCCACGACCAAGCCCAAAGAACAGCCCAAAGACCACCCAAAGACCAAGATCCAAGGGCACGGACACGGGCTCGGGGCTCGCGCGTGTGGGCTCTTACAGCCCATCTTAGTCCACTATAATTATTACATGTAATAATCCTTCTTATTAAATACTAGTTTAATAAGGTTGAAACTTTCAATGTGGGATAATTAACTCTCTTAATTATTCCCTAATCTCCTCTCATAGCTCATTAAGTTTGCAATTTTTGCACAACTTTAAACAATTATTTCTCACTCACCGGGAATCGGATTTGAGAAAATAAATATACCACGGTCATCTACTCCGAACGTAGATCGACGCTATATCATTTAATTTTACAAAATTAAATGTCTCGTTGAAAAAATAATTGGTCAAAGTCCATTGACCGGGTATAAATTCCAACACTATTCAGATTGGGGGATACATTTAAAGAAGCATGACATATGGTAAATGCATGCCTATTTATTCAAATACAGTGGCATGTGGCATTACTAATAAGATAATTATTAAGTATAAGGTATAAAATACACTAAGTTATTGCATAATGGAAGCCGTCTACAAGTAGTCCCTAAGCTATTTATTCTATTCCTCCCCTCCATAAAAAAAGTACTCCCTTCGTCCCAAGGAAGATGACTCCTTTCCTGGGTGGCACGGGATTTTATGCAGTTATATTTTGTGTGTTAAGAGGATAGAGTAAAGTAAGAAAAGGGGAAATAAAATAGAGATAAAAGTGTTTCTATTTTAAGTAATGGGTCATCTTGTTTGGACAAACCAAAAAGGAAAGTGAGTCATCTCTAAGAGCATTCCCAATGGAGGTGGCGAATTCTCGGCGATAAATCGCCGGTTATCGCCGAATTATCGCCGGCCATTGTGGCGAAGTCGGCGATAATTCGGCGATAATGTTGCCGTTGCTTCGCCGAGTGGCGTTCTAACGCCGGATTATCGCCGAGCGATCGCCGGCCACTGTGGCGACGCTCGGCGATAATCGGCGATAATTAAAATTTTTTTTTTTTTTTTTTGAACCCAACGGCTATTTTACATTCCACCCCTATAAATATTTCCTCCACTTCCTCCATTCATCACCCACAATCTTCATTCTCTCCATTTTCAATCTCTTCTCCCAATCTTCAATTTTCATCAAAATTATGAGCTTTTGGAAGAAAAGTTCCCGATCGGGTAAGGATAAGGGTAAGGGGAAAGAGTCGAGTTCACAAATTCCCAACACGGATGAAGCAAACGAGCAGTGGATGCAGTCGTTGTTGGCGATGGGTTCTCCTCCCGGCCAACTTCCATACGGGGGTCCGTCTCCTTTGCAGACTCCTCCGGCGCGGAGACTTTCTCCGTACTTCAACTCTGCCGGCAGAATGCCCTTTCCAGCCGACGATGTGTATCGGCCCCAGTTCGACACCCCCGGATCAACCCCAGGCGACCAAGAATCTCAGGCCGCGACACTGAGCGCGGAGGACTTCGAGGTGGAAGAAACGCCCACCGAGCCGCCTTCTAGGAGCGGGAGGGGGAAGGCGCCGGCGTCGTCGGCTGCGACTGATACGGGTTCCGATGAGAGGCCGAAGCGGGTAAGGACTACTTACACTCTGCAAGAGTCCGAGCTGATAGCCGACTGCTGGGCGGACACGTCACAGGACGCGGAGCGCAGCAACTACCAGACTGAGATCATATTCTGGGAGCGGATTGCCGCGAAGTACAGGAGCCACAAGACTGCCTCAATGAAGGACCATGGCAGCGAGGCGATCCGTCGGCATTGGGAGCGCCTCATGAGGGACTGCGGGCACTTCAACGGTATTTATTCTAACTTGATGACTCACATGACGAGTGGCCAGAACGAGCACATGGTCCGAGATGAGGCCATCCGGATGTATAGTAGCCAGTACTTGTCGACGAAGGGCTTCAAGTATTGGAACATCTACGATAAGCTGAAGGATCTCCCCAAATTCCGGACGGGAATGCACGACGCGCTGCACGGGAAATCGGTGCGCTCGCGACTTAGCGTTTCGGAGAGCGAGGGGAGCGCGGCCCACATCGACTTGAGTGGGGATGGTCCGCACGAGCGCCCGGAGGGAGTGAAGAAGGCGAAGGGGAGGCGGAAGGGGAAGGGCGCAACGTCGGAAGTCGCGTCGGAATCCGTCATCGACTTAGAAAAAGCCACTTATTCGAGCAATGTCGCCAATCTGACCCAGATGTACACGCTGTACTTCACCGGCGGCGGGACCCCTGAAGAAAAGGCGGCCCTCTGGAAATGCATCCAACACCTGCAGAGTACGCTGGGGCTCGATCCCGACGCCCCTCCGGCCCCTCCGTCTTAGATTTTTTTTTTTTAAATCTTTGTTTATTTGCGTTTTTTATTTGTAGTTTTTTTTTTCTCGTTGTATTATATTTTCCAATGATTAATACAACGATGAATTGTTCATTATTAGTCTATTTATTAAATACATTTGTAGGGAAAATTAAATAATATAAAAAATAATGATGTAAAAATGAAATGTTGAGTTAGGGAGAAATAAGGGAGAAATAAGGGAGAAACCAATGTAGCACTTGGCTAAAAACTGGGGATAAATTTTGGTGCTGATGTGGCGCTGATGTGGCAGGAGTTAGGGAGAAATAAGGGAGTTTTTAGGGAACTCCATTGGGAGTGCTCTAATGGGACGGAGGGAGTATATAATATTCATAACATGATCTCATAAACAATTCATTTTGTTCCTCCTTTGAGAGGGACGGGTTGCTTGAAGATTGGCAAAGTAAGAGAGAAACACCCGATCCGATGACTTAGGGCAACTAACCGGGTAACAGATCGTGGCGGTGATATAAAAGAAATTGAAAGTAGCCATAAAACAGTCTCATAAGAGAAGAGTGATATATTATGATATTCAATCATGACATCAATATTATTGAAAGCCAAAAATAAGAAGATTGACATCGAGAAGAAGCAAATGGAAAACACACAAAAAATTTGAAGGAAACACACAAGCAAAAGTGGTGGATACTACTTATCGACGATGAGCTTAGCCCTTGTATGGCCCTCACTGATTTGAAATTCCTCCCCTAACCCAAAATGAGCCATGAGCAACCAAACAATGGTTATGAGCTCTCCCCCTTTGCTCAACTGCTGCGCATGAGCGTTGGGTCTACAACGGACGGCGGCGTACGACAGCATCTCAACCCAAACTCTGCTCATAATTTCCCATTTACGGTTATCTTCTACCTTCATAAGCTCCTTGGCCAGTCGACCGCCATCAAAGAGCACCGATTTGCTCCTATCTCCCTTGATTGCAACCGGATCCACTTCCGTGTTTACATGATGGATCTTAAGGCAAGCTTCCACTTGTTTCGAATCAACTGTTTTCTTCCCCGTTAAGTAGTCTACAATCTTAACGTAGCACGTAAATTTCGTGTATCTCCTTAGCATCTTATCGAGATTCTTAATCTTTTCTTCGGGAATGAGAGGCAGAAACACGGTGATGAACAAGGAGAAGATGAAGGATAGAATGGGTGCAAGCAAGGCAAGTATCAAGTATTGGAGATATTTGGAGAAACACTTGAGAGCGTAGGTCAAGACTCGCAAGGGGTGTGGCTTCTTCTTTCTGGATCCTTCCATAAACTTCTTTGTCTCGGCGCACGTGTCGCGGAATCGGATTTGCCCGATACCGGCCACTGCGGACATCATTGTAGGCTGCATAACGAGAAGATAGAGCATGTAATCAGAGAGGACCTTGGAGAAATCTCTGTACTGCGCCACAGTGAACTCCTCAGGATCAGGAATAGAATTCGGATCAGAATCAGGATCAGCATCTGCCTTTTTGCTGTCCTGCTTCTGCTCCTCTTCCTTTTCAATGCACCAGCAGATCTCGGTGGCGATATGCCACAGCAGCAGGCTCTTATCGTAGTCCATCCCCCCAACATAACGGAGCAGCTCAGCGTCGCCGTGGTCCACGCGCAGCGCCCAATCGCCCCGGGCCGCGCTCACCTCTTTTGCGGTTTCTAGATCGTCAGCCAGCTCCGATTTCTTCTTCAGCTCGTAGAAGATGTGATCCCGCAGATCGTCGGTGAAGGGCTCGTTGCTCACGTACCTGATTCCATCAAAAACTGGAAGCAGGTTGAAGAATTCCATGATTTTCTCCTTCTCCGGCTGCCTGGAATACAAGCAGTAGTGGATGAGGTTGAAGCAGGCGACTGAGCCAGACCAGCGGCGGTGCATCAAGCTCGTGAGCTTCCTTAATAAGCTTAAGTCAGTAAGCTTGCTGACAAAGTCGGAAGGAGGGGATTTCGCCTTAATCCCTGTTTCGGGCGTCTCCAAGTTGACATCGGGCAGTTTGTTGACATTGACACGAAGCCAATTGGAGGTGATGAGCTTGACGAAGGCGATGACATCCAAGGCAACGGCTCCGAAGAGGAGAGTGTAGGTGATGGCCACGTCAGGGGTTTCGAAGTCGTGCTTGTCCACTTTGTAGAAGAGAATGATGGAAGCAATCACCAAGCCGAAGGCCACGGATCTGCCCACGTATCCCCACAATGTGTAGACCACGCGCACTTTTGTAAACAGGACGTCGTACATGAAGTTGAGCTCGATGGTTAGCACCTCGAAAGCGTCCCGCGGTGATCTCTCAAGGAAAAACCCGCGGCTCTTGTTGCGGTCGCGGGAGCTGAAGATGAGGTCCACGATGAGGCCCTTGAAGGTCTCGAAGAAGTCGTAGGCGTAGAGCACAGCTTCAATGCCTTCCACTCTCCCCTTCTTCACCACATTCATGGCTTGGTCCGGCCGCGGTGGCTCGTCGATCATCTCGATCCTGGTGGGAAGCTTGGCCTCTTTCATGGAACGGTACTCGTCCATGATCTTGGCGTAGTCAGGGCCGGGGTCCGGATCCTTGAGCATCGAGTCACGGAATCTGTTCAAGCTAGCGCGGTAGAGGGACATGGTGCGCTCGGAGTACTTGATGAGGCCGGAGACGAACATGCAAAGGGTGGGGATGAGGAGTGGGTTGGAGGGAAAAGTCTGGTAGAGCACGTAGCCAGCGGCACAGGCTTGGAAGATGAGAGCGAGGAGATGCCTGAGCCAGAGCTCGTTGTCCTCAAGGGCGAAGGCGGTTATGGTGTCGGGCCCACCGAGATGGACCAGCAGGAACGGGGCCCAAAATGCAAGGAGATCCGGGTTTGTGGTTCCATCTTTGGCGCCTTTGAGGCACTTGCCGCCCTGGCTGTTTGAGATGAGGCCCACCGCGAAATTGGCCGCCCAGTCGGCCAGTAAGTAGGCCGACCAGAGAGGCAGGATGACCCAGCTGGAGCGTGTCCGTTTCCTGAGCGGCGCGGCTAGGATGAGAAATGACTGGAGAGAGAGGCTGAGCAGGACGAACCCTCTCAGGTCCCATGTGTCCCATAGTTTCTTCAACTCGTTCATATCCACCAGTCCTTTCATCGTCCCACCTGTAACTGTAATGCCACAACCAGGATATCCATCATTATACTTTTCTCAAATAAATATAATAATACTATAAACAAATATTGATACTCAACAATAAACCACTTACATGGATCACGACTGAGGTAGTATGTGGGAAGGGAGGGAAACACACTTGGGGATATTTAAAGAATATAAACAACAACTTACAGGGGACTCTAGGAATAAGGGAAAAACATAAAAAGGAAAAGGGCAGTGATTAAAGATGAAAGAATGACCTCCGGGGGAAGGAAGACAAGTAGAAAAGTGGATGTCTTGCTTGCTATATAGGGTAAGGACTAGAATGCTTTATTTGGTTCCCGTCGTGAACCACGAGATTCCATTATTCAGACCGTTTTTATCAAGTCATTTACGAAAAGCTCTGTGAACGTGACAGAGCAATGGATAAAGAGTGCAGATAGAGCGCCTCAGCGACGGAACATCGACCCATGAATACCACTGGAAACGGGTTTCCGAGCTACCCTCAACCCCACAAGGCCACTGGTCGCACTCGTGGGGCAGAAGAAGGAGTTGCAGACATGGCGGTGAACTTCCGGAAGTCTGAAACGAGAAGATTATAAACATTGGGTTATTTTACTGGGCTTAGGAGTATATTATCGCATTTTTGTTACTCACAGCAGTATTTTGGGGTCGCCGTTTTTCATTATTTCGAATTGAATTTGATTTAAGAGCTGCAATTAATATTTGAAGATTTAAGCTGTCGATCTTTCATTTGTAAATTGTAACCCATGTTTCTTTATCGTATTTTTTTTCCTAAAATTAATATTAAAGGTAAATCAATATTCATATACAGTGTTCTACATCTATTTATAATTTGGTAATTGATATTTGATCACCAATTCATATATTTATTTGCTTGCAGTTTTCTTTTATTTTATTGTACTCCATTTTGTTTTGCTTGGCAAGGTTGAAATTGGTCTTACTATTACTTATAGCGACATCATCTGTAAAAAATGTGTTTTTCGGTAATGAAATTATCAAGTTAAAGTGGTGAAATTAGATGGAAGATAATTGGAAATTGGTCATAACGTTGAATAACATCTTGGTGGTATATAGTGAGAGAAATGTTCCCTATGTCGTTTTTGATATATGGATATTTTTAGGAATCACCTATCATACACAATAGAAGATAACTTAAATTACGTAGTAATGTATTTTTCTTTATTAACTTTAAATACTCCGATCTTCTCTGCATCTGTCACTGGCCTGCTTGTCAACAAGACCTCAAACGATTCTCGGGGTGGCTGGCGTTGGCAACGGAGAACTTTCTTCTCTGAATTTGGCTCTGCTTGTCCAACTCCCATAAAGTGGATGATGCAATGAGCTTCAAGGATCACCATACTTTATTTGGGGGATGGATCCCCTGCAGTGTATGAAAAACACAGCACGGTGTTGTGCATAAGAGACGATACCGTTTCGTGTTTATTTACCTTTAATTAGTTGTAATTGTAGTTAAATGGTAGTAGTACTCCAATAGTGAATGCCGACTACTTGGCCTTTTTTTTCTTTTTTCTTTTATGCAATAGTAATAGTAATATTTAAATGGTACACTAGTAAATTGGCGACTTTTAATAATTAGAGTTAACTGGGATTCTGAAATGACGACACATTTTTACATTTTTATATTTTGATGTTTCTTTTCCATTTTATTAATTATTATAGTTTAGTTCATTTGATAATTTAATTTTTAATTAGATATTTATATGTAAATATTTACATGTGTTTTGTATATTATAAGTCGTAAATAAATTGATATACTCCATAGATAATGAGTTGAGGACAAGTTTTCATAAATGGAAATGCTCATATTTTTATGGGACGAACGAAAATGAAAAGTGTACGTAATTTTTATGGGACAAATGAATATTATTTATATTCTTCCTTTTTTAGAAATGCAAGTCTACAAAATAGCACTCCCTCCCATAATGGATGACACACTTAGGCAGCAACACTAGATTTTATGAGATGTTGTTTTGTATGTTAAACTGAGAGATAATAATATTATTTTATTAATGTAAAAAAAAACTTTTTCTAAAATAAAATATAACATCATTTTCCGAACAAATTGAAAAAGAAAATGTGACTATCAATCCTAATTCCATAATTTCACTATTGTAGTTTTTTAAGATTCCACTATTCTAACATATGGACTTCTAACGTATAAATATACATCCTAATTCCATAATTTCTTTAATCATAAATTAAGTTTTGTATTGTTTAGCTTTCTGGTATATTTAAAAAATACATTTTGCAAACATTATTAAATTAGTTTTTGTTTCAAGTGGAATAAAAAATTAGTAAAACATCCAATTAAAAATTAAATTATAAGAAAATTGAATGTTAATAGAGAAGAAAAGAAACATGATCCTAATTAATTATTAATTAAAAGAATAGCCAATTCACTATTGGGATGCTACCATTTAACTATCATTACATCTGATTAAAGGGAAATAAACAAGAAACGGTGTCGTCTCTACTGCAGGGGATCCATCCCCCTTTATTTGTTACTACTAGTAGTTAAATTGGCTCTTATTTGTTTTTCTTTAAATTTAAACGATGACCATGCTTAATTAATTTATGTATATGAAATTTCATTATGTTTTCTAGAGTTAGTTTTGATAAGTAAAAAACTAGGCCTAGTTTCCATTTTCTTTTGTTCTTTTAATATTCGATAATGAAACGAAATTTCACTCTTACTTGAATAGTATTCTGAAATTAACTAAATTTTAATTAATAGATAAAATGATACTCCTACTATATTTTTGCATCAGCTGCTTTCCAGAGTGTTAATACAATATCGTGTACTTAGGACAGAGCGTAATTAGCTTATTTTAATTGACTTGGTTTTCTAAAATGACGTGGGAGAAGTTAATGTTGAAGTGACAAATAAACGTACCGAAACGTCATTTTAATGAATAAAATTTTAAAAATAAATCAACAAACTTCCTCTCCAATAATCCAACCCTAATGAATGATAATTTCACAACCACATATGGTTTCATTTTCTTCTCTGAGTGATAGTATTACCTTAAGCTGAATAGAAGTTTAGATATAGAAATCTCATAGTGCCAAAAGGTTATTAAGGTCTGTTATTGTGAACGTAACTCAATGAGCTTGTAGGGTGTTTTGCAGACATATAACCAGAATGCCCATTTTCTCCTCCTGGATATTGAACATAATCTACTCATGCCTTCAACCAAATTATTGAACAACATGTATATATGCTTACTATGATCTTACTCCAAAATTTAAGTTGATTTTCAACTACTGAAAACTACTGCATGTGTTGGTTTACAACCAGATAACCGCGCAAAGCACATTTTACGCATAGCAGATGATCTAGAAGAGTGATAACAAGGTTACAAGGCCATGGTTGTTTTAGTTTGTTGCAGTGTCTTCATGCACTACCTATTTCTGATTGAAGTCTTGTTTCTTGTTCATGTTACTTTTGTTAGAGCATGGCCACAACATTTACTAGGAAATACTCTCTGTGCAGTTCTTCAGTTTTGTAGGTGTATATTGACTTACTAAGGAAAACAAGTAATATTCATATTCTGATCTATGAGTATATTGATCAGCCACCAAATAACAATGTCTCATCACCACAATTTGCTGCTCCCAATACAAAATCTATTTAGTTTTCCCCAATTTCTCTCTCTGGACACCATTATGGGATTCTTTGCCATCACTGAATCTCCATTACATCATATTACTAGTGAATAATAATTATAACCAACTTGTTAATTGTATAATATTAGGGTGCAAATGGGATGTTGTGTTGAGCACGTGGGCGTGTCTCATAACTAAATGTTGTAATCTAATTCTCCAATTTGTTAAACTGCTAACACCCGGAGATGGGAAGGTGGGGACGGCACGCAACCTTAGGCTCTAACAACAATCTATTCTTTGGTATACCAATCCCTAGATATCACCCTTAATCTAATGTCTAATATATCCATCTTTCCCTCAAAACCAATTGAGATGCATTATCTTATCAAGTTTGTTCACTGGTACAAAGCAGAATCGACAGGTGTAGGATGAGACTAGGAATAAGGAGGTCAGGTTCATGAACATTTCCAGTTTCAATTGGCATGGCATGCTTGATGTTGAAGCTTTAAGTAGTCATCAATCTATAACCGTTGAAAACTTTCTCCATCCACATTTGTTGATTACACGTGGAGTTTTGTTTCCTCTATGCCTCCCCACTTTGAACTTGGTAAATATTAGGACATGAATTATGACAACAACACTATCGAAAGTCATATTTCTTGAACAATGTGAGTGACAATTTAAACCATTAACCATGTCATTAAACTGCTAAATAAGTACAATATGGTGGCTGCTCTATATTATTACTACAAGTGAATAATACACATGACTAATTGTGATCCATTACCATTAGGTCACATGGCACTACAACCCTTGAAACTTCTGTTGTTGTCTTCATCTTGTGCTATCTCCACATCCATGATCTCATCTTTTTAGCACTGCTCTTCTCTTCCCCACTTTCGCGTACCTGACCAACGGAAAAGACTAAAACTGTAACAGAGTTTGACGAAATTCAGGATATGAAGAGAGTTCAATGAATACATACATCATA
Organism: Salvia hispanica; assembly: GCF_029641045.1. Lineage (NCBI taxonomy): Eukaryota > Viridiplantae > Streptophyta > Magnoliopsida > Lamiales > Lamiaceae > Salvia > Salvia hispanica. The sequence goes on from NC_142696.1 coordinate 3,601,725, forward strand.
AGAAGTTGTAGGTCTGGATGATAAGTCATCTCTTGTGGTGAAAGAGGAAGAAGACGAAGAAGCCAAAGACGGTGGTAAAGACAAAGGGACAACTTGGTTTTCACTATCATCATCACCATCATCAGGAGTAACTAGATCACTGTTATCCTCATTGTTGTCATCATCCTCATCAGTGGCGGTGCGATCTCCTCTGCCCCTCCCGCCATTGATACAAGCCTCACAAACGGAAACAGTGGGGCCGAGTTTGGGACCAGAGCCGGTCCATGGAGTTGGAGACTGGCAGGCATGGCAGAGAAGAGTTCTTGAGTGTTTGGCCACAAGGAAGTTTGCTGTGTGAACCCTCAAATCACAATCCCAGCACAGACTTGCTTCGTCGGATTCACAGTACATTCTTGCGACCTTGTGGCACAGCTCACATTTCTTCATTTCTTCTCTTTTAAAAACTGAGATTCTCCAGATGCATGAACGCACTAGTACTATATTTTTATACTGCAGCTTCCCTAATATCCCGGCTAAAACAGAGGAAGAAAAAAACAGGGAATGGAATTGGAAAATTATGGGGAAAATAGAGGGTGCAAGTTGCACATTTATTTATTAGGTAGCAAGTTGTTTTGTGCGTTTGTGGGGATTTCAGGGGGATGTTTAGACATAGAGTTGTCCCACATTGTTTGCAAGGAAAGAGTGGTTTAAAATGGTCCTCATTTTTTTTTTGTCTTTTTAGGTTGCTTCATCGAAGGGCCTGTGACATACTAGTAGTATATTAATGGAATTTGAGATCAACGAAGATTTGAGATTTTGAGTAGTAAGATTACCGGTGCTTACTTCGCAACTTGCAAAAGAAATTGAGATGGTTTTTATATTACTCCATCCATCCGTCCATAATAATTATCACTTTTACTGTGGGCACGAGTTTTAAGAAATATAAAGAAAAGTTGGTTGAAAAAGTTAGTGGAATGTGGGATCCACTTTTTTATATTGGTTTTATAATAAAATGCGAGTGAAGTGAGTTAGTGGAATGTGAGACCTACTTACCATTTATGGTAAAAATGAAATGTGTCATTTATTGTAAGACGAATCGAAATGAAAAAGAGTGACAATTAATGTGAGACGGAGGGAGTAATCTCAGCTGATAGTGGACTCTATTGGTGTGGTATTATCTGTTACATGAACCAACTAGTCTAAGTGATTTCCATTTTCTTTCTATTATACTCCCTCCGTCCCAGAGAAGTTGGCACACTTTCCTTTTTAGTTTGTCCCACAAAAGATGTCACATTTCCCTTTTTGGAAAAAGTTCTCTCTCACATGAATATAAAAATTATATTTTCTCTCTCCATTTAACACACAAAACAAAACCTCTTAAAATCCCGTGCCATTTTCAAAGTATGTCAACTTCTCTGGGACGGAGGAAGTATGATCTTACCGATATTGTGGAGTTCAACTACTTATTGTAACAAATAAGTATTATACGTGATGTATGTGTATCTATGATAGGGTGTATACTCATATGTTGAAGTCTACATGAAAAGTACCCTGAACCCTGAACCCTAAGGCATTCATGAATATGATTATTTGATCATTGTGGTGTTGATCCATAATGAAGGGGATTAAGTAATATTGGTCACTTCCGTATGTCTCACAGTAATTGTCACTCTTATTATGGACATTAGTTTTAAAAATGTAAATAAAAGTTGGTTGGAAAAGTTAATGGAATGTGGGACCCACTTTTTTATATTAATTTTATAATAAAATGTGAGTGAAGTGAGTTAGTGGAATGTGGGACATACTTATCATTTATGATAAAAATTAAATGTGACAATTATTGTTTGTGGAACGAACCAAAATGGAAAAGAGTGACAATTATTGTGGGATGGAGGGAGTATATTACCGAAATTTGTTTCTTGTTCAATATGAATATGTGATATGTGAATATGTGATATGATAGTAATAGTATTTTAACTATATTTGTACTTTTGTGCATTAATTATAGTAACATAACATGTTGATTGTTATATTAAAATAAAACCGATAACAATTTGAGAGCAAAAGATGTCAAAATAAATGCAAGATAAAACAAATCAATGGGCATAATGTAGTGCCGAGTGCGATTAGTGGGCCTTTTTTTGATTTGGCTATGTTTTAAATTTGGGGGCCACACTCATATAATAATTCAATTCAGTAATTCATTTACTTTGTTTTATCTAAGTTTTGTCGCTCTATATGATATTAATTTTTTGTTTAACCATGTAATGTAATAATTCAAATATCATAACCAAATATTATGAACAAACAGCTAGTTGTGGTTTGAAACTGGGGATGTTGCTTTATATAGAATAAAGCAAATTATTTAATGATAAAATAAGGATAATATGGTCAACTTTTTTTGGAACATTTATTTAAAAATATTTCACCGTTTAGCTAATCACCATTTAGTTTAAATTGTTTCATTTATGAGAATAAAATGTATCACAAAAAAAATTCGATAACCAGGATATTGTTGTTGCAACCAAAAAATGCACATTCTATTTGGTGTGACCATAATATTTGCAGGAATAGAGAGGATCAAGCCCAAAACTACTAGACAAGTATGCAATGCGAGGAAGGTTTTCAAAAAAAATCAGATGTGTTCAGCTTTAGTGTTGGAATCTTTCATTTTAATCAATGAAGAAATACAAAATCATATTTTGGTTTCACCCTATATTTATTTCGTGCAATTTACCGTTTGGCAATCCCAAACCATCGTTCTGCTCGACGGGAGAATGTCCACGTTTGAGTCCTTTGATCATCGAGCCCTTACACTATCAATTTGGTACTTTCATTTTGTTCTCATTCTCCATCCACAAATTTCAACAATTAAATCATTTCGTCTTACCTATTTGATCGGATAACGACTATCTTCAACAAAACAGGCAAGAGGTTGGACGAGTATGACGAGTTTCTTTCATGTTTGTCTCGAACTCAGCCGTAACATTTACAAATAATATTGAACCCAAAATGAAATGAAATGAAATAGAAAAAGGGAAAAAGGGCAGAAATTAAAAACGGGAAAGGTAATTAAAATAATAAGAATAGCATGAAATGGGAATTGCGATTACCTTCTTGTATTAACAAATTATTAGGTTAAGTTGTGAAAACATGAGTCATGTACTACATAATGTTTTAATTAGTAACCGTGTGAGTATAATATATAGGTAAATTACAATTGAGGTGTGCCCGCACATATCTTCATGAATCATGAAAGTATGATAATCATTGGTAAGTGTCTATTTATATCGACATTCTTAAATCGTGTATTTAATTATTCTACCAATATGAAAGAAAAGGAAATGTAAACGTAAATACTCAGTTAAAAAGATGAAGAGGCGAACAGAATGTTTCCTATTTATTTCAATTTTCGGCAGCTGAAATCTTGTTCAAGTTTGAAAATCAATACACGCTGGTAACAACGTGTATATAAAAGTTATGGAAGCAACTTTTTGAAATTTATGAGTTGTATACTGGATTTAGTTATAATATCATTCAAGTTGCAGCGTCAACAGTAGACGACAACAATCTAGGGACGCATGCTATTACTATTTAATTTCATAACTTATATTCTTGAATATGAATAAGACTCTTATTTCTGCATATAGAGAATTAGTCAATATTTATTCAGTTTTTGTTTTGAAAACTTCCGACTATCAATAATTAATTGTTTTTTAATTTTCTTGAACGGTGTCATCATTGCTCTTATTTTATATGGTAGAGGGTCATAGGTTGATATAATTATGTCATATGATATACTACCAATTAAAATATTTTGATATTTTTCCTTAACCACTAGTTTATCTAATTGGGTTGATAGTTGGAGGAGCAGATGGGAAGCACAATTCTATAGTTTAACCTTTTCATTATCTTGTGCCACTAAATTCAACTCAAAGAAACATTTAATGTGGGATGAAGTATATTTTATCCTCATTCAATTCGCTAAACAATAGAATTTTAAAAAAAAAATTCAATCTTGTTATCAAGCCGCGATATTTCTCCTGTACGACTAGTACTTATTAACCATTTATTTGTACTGCTCCCACCGTCCCTACACTTTTCTTTCTAATTTGTTCCAATTAAGATATTTATTTCTATTTTTAATAATTTTTTATTTCCAAAAATACATCCAACTATCTTTTTCTCTTTCTAATTAAATATTGAATTTTCTTTCTCTCTACATTTAATACTTCCACACACTTTTTCTCTCTCCAATTAACCACATTAACCATAAACTCCTAAAAAATTCATACCAACTAAGAAATATGTCATTTTAGCCGGGACGGAGGAAGTACTTGTTTATTTTGTACCTAAGTTAACTTCCATTTTGATCAATAAAATAATCTTTTATTAAAAGAAAAAATTTACTCCCTTCATCCTAGATAGTTTGTCTCATTTTTCCATTTCAGTCCGTCCCACATAATTTGTCTCGTTTCACTTTTTATCATTTTTTGTAGTAAACCTCATATTCCACTAACTCATTCCTACTCATATTTTATTATAAAACTAATATATAAGAGTAGGGGGGAGTGTTATATTGCTAACTCAATGCTTAATTGCTAACTACAACTCAATAATAGCCATTAGATATTCAAATTAAAGGCTTAGATCATTAACACAAAATGTCAATACGATAAAAAAAACGTCAATAAGGCTATAGGATTAATTCCAATAAAAATCAATAGGGCTATTAAGTCAAGTTAGTTATAACTAACTTTTAAAAGAAATCCCAAAACTTTAAATTCATATAACATATATCAAATTAAAGATAATTTTATAAGGATTCCAACGATATACTACATGCATATGTTCCGACGTCAAAATTTGAAAAAAAAAATCTAGATTTTTCGTATTTTTCGTACACATGCTAATGTCAATACAGCTAAGATAATATGTCAATATAAAGCATATACAATGTCAATCCTAAATTTGTGTTGACATTCTCAAAGCATTGTGTTGATATTTTCGAAATACTATATTGACATTTTCATCCAAAACCTTAATTTGGCGTTTTTTTTAAAAAAATTTTTATTTAATTAATAGAAATGAAAATTACACGTGGCAAATTGTAGACCACATGTTTTTTAAAATCATATGGCCTTAAATTAGTTGTAGTTAGCAATTAAATGATGAGTTAGCAATTGATCACTTCCTTAAGAGTAGGATCCACATTTTCACTAATATTTTCAACTCACTTTTCATTTCATTTCTTAAAATTTGTGCCCGATCAAAATGAGACAAACTATCTGAGACGAAGGGAGTAATACTTCGATTCATAGTAAAAGATGTACGTATCCAAGCTATGGAGTTATGGACAAAGTACATTGTCAAATTACAATATTAAAGCAATAGTACAAAATAAAACTCTTTTTGTTCCATAGTAATAGAGTCATTTTGTCATTTTGGTACGTTCTATAGTAATACAGTCATTTCTCTTTTTAGTAAAAGTCAACACATTATTCAACACCTACTTTACTCTCTCTTACTTTTTTCTCTCTTTATCTCTCTACCTTTTTCATTTTTCACTTTATTCTCTTTTTACTTAATTCACCTAACAAGAGGTGCCCACGGTTCAGGAATCGGAGGTTACGGTTCGAAACCGCTGGTTCCGGTTTTGGAAATTGTTGAACCGGAACCGAACCGTGAGGGTGTTTCGCGGTTACGGTTCCGGTTCCAAAACCACCGGTTTCGATTTTGATTCTGAACCGGTGGTTTTCCGGCAGTTTTTTACTGTTTTTCAAGTTTCTGAACTGCCGGTTTTTCTGCGGTTCAGGCTTGATTTCACGGTTTTCCGGCGGTTTTCGCGGTTCCGGTTTGGAACCGCCCGGAACCGGCGATTCCGGCACGATTTCTGTTCGAAAAATTTTGAACCTGAACCGAACCACGGTTCAAAAAACGACGGTTTCGGTTTGGGTAAATTCTCACGGTTTCGGTTCGGAACCGTAACCGGCGGTTACGGTTTTAGTTTTAACCGCCGGTTCAGTAAACCTTGGGCAGGTCTACATGTAAAACAATTTTTCTTAATCTCCATGACGAAAAGAAACGCCTCCTTTACTATCAAACGGAGGGAGTAGTTAAAGAAAAACCTAATCTACTAATTTGAAACAAAACATCACTATGCCTAAAAGAAACACCTCCATTACTATCGAACGGAGGGAGTAGTAAAAGCAAAACCTAATCTACTAATCTGAAACAAAACATCACTAAAGTTAGTTTTATAAGTTACAAATATATGAATTTTAGATTTTAACCCAAACGTGTTCGTGCTGCAAATCTTGCGAAAGAAAAACTTTAGCAGCCCACCAACGAATATGATGGATTACAAGGAAAAATGTCAAACTTTTTATTCATCTTGAAGGCGTCACCAGTGCTCTTATTTTATTTGGTAGAGGATCATACGTTGATATATAATTATGTCATATTCCAGTGACTGCTTATGGAATAGTTGTAAACCGAACCGGTTGCAAAAATATATGATATTTTCCTTAACCACTAGTTAATCTAATTGGGTTGATATTTGGAGGAGCAGATGGGTTAAGAAATAGAAGCACACTCAATTTCTATAGTTTAACGACCTGTCATTATCTTGTGCCATTAAATTCAACTCAAAGAAACATTTAATGTGGGATGAAGTATATTTTATCCTCACTCAATTGCTAAACACTAGAATTCTTTTAAAATTTTGTGAATCTTGTTATCAAGTCACACTTTTATTTTTAGTTTATCTTATAAAAGATGTCACATTTTTTCTTTTAGAAAATTTTTTCTCCCACATCAATTATAAAATTATATTTTCTTTCACCACTTAATACATATAATAACATCTTCTAAAATCATGTGTCATCTCTCAAGCGTGACATCTACTATGGCATGAAGGGATTACTTGTTTATTTTGTAAGTTAATCAATTATCGATAATGTTCTATCAAAAGAATATAGTAACGATAATGTTCTATCAAAAGAATATAGTAACACTTTGATTCATAGTCAAAGATGTACACATCCAAGCTTATGGAGTTATGGCCAAAGTACATTGTCAAATTCTCCGTCCCAGATAATTCGTTCCAATATTTCATTTCGATCCATCCTACATAATTTATCTCACTTCACTTTTACCATTTTTGGTAGTGGACCACATATTCCACTAACTCATTCCTACTCACATTTTATTATAAAACTAATACTTTAAAAGTAAGACCCACATCCCACCAACTTTTTTACTCACTCTCCATTAGATTTCTTAAAACCCGTGCCGGGTCAAAGTGTCCCAAATTATCTGGGACGGAAGGAGGACAATATTAAAGCAATTACTCCCTCCGTCCCGGCTAAGATGACACATTGCTTAGCCGTCACGGGATTTTAGGAGTTATTGGTTAAAGTGTTTAATTGAAGAGAGAGAAAGTGGGTGTAAGTATTAAAGTAGAGAGATGAAGAAAGATAGATATTTTAATAGGAGTGAGAAAAAATGGTTGAGTGTATTAATTGGAGAGAGAAAGTTACCAAAAAAGGAAATGTGTCATCTTAGTTGAGACAAACTAAAAAGGAAAACGTGTCATCTTAAGCGGGACGGATGGGGTACAATATAATAAAAGAAAAACCTTATATAGCACTCCCTTCGTTTTATAGTAATAGAGTCATTTTGCCATTTTGATACGTTCCATAGTAATGAAGTCATTTTTTTTAGTAAAAGTCAACACATTTTTTCACAACTGCTTTATTCTCTCTTCATCTCTCTACCTTTTTCCTTTTTCACTTTATTCTCTCTTTACTTAACTCACCTAACATAATTTTTCTCAATCTTCATGTCGAAAAGAAACGCCTCCATTACTATGGAACGGAAGGAGTAATCTGCTGACGTGTAACAAAACATCACTAAAGTTGTTTTTATTATATGAATTTTAGATCTTAACACAATTAGTGGCTCGCCAGACCATCCAACAATTTCGTTTTTTACAACTCAAGTAATCAACCAACTATTTTTAATATTGAAATTTTAACAATAATGTACTTAAAAAATTTACAACTTTATTGCGAGAAAAACTCCATAGAACATAAATAAACGTGTTCCGTGCAGAATCTAGGCCACGGTTTGACGTATTTGTGGAATAATTAGGTAAGAAATTCAAATCTTGCGAATGAAAAACTCTAGCAGCCCACCAACGAACATCATGGATTACAATGAAAAATGTCAAACTTTTTGTGCTTTTCATCCAGGCGATATTCTTCTTCAATACCATGAAAAAAATGCAGCAACAATTTTCAACTAAACCATCATTACAACGACGCCTGTTGCTCGAATTCAGTGTAATTGGTAGCGCGGAATAATCTCCCCGACGGCAACACTAATGATTAAACCATCTCATCTTGCGATTACCGCCATCGTCTACTTGTCTCTGCGGCTCGGATTCTGCACAGCACAAGGCAACTCTTCCGGTTCCTGCGGGAGCAACGGCGAGTGTGGGCCGTTTGGGAGCTGCAACACGCTAGATGTGCCGCTTTGCAGTTGCTTGCACGGATTTAGTCAGCGAAATCCTAGCGATTGGGAGTCGGGGAACTGGAGCAGCGGCTGCGAGAGAAAGGCCGCTTTGAGTTGTGGTAACGGGACTACTGATGGATTTTGGAAGCTCGAATCGATGAAGCTTTCCGGCTACACATCCCGATCGTCTGCCCCGAAAGAGCAGTGTGAAGGTGTGTGTTTGGGGAATTGCTCCTGCATAGCTTATGCCTTTGACAACGGGATCGGGTGTATGTTCTGGAGCGTGCCCTTAATCGACGTTCAGAAGGTCTCCACCTTGGGTTCCGATCTCTACATCCGCCTCTCGCAATCCGAGTTTGGTAATTTTTATTATTGATTGTTTGGAAAATGTTTCTGATTTGGTTGATTTCTGTTGTTAACTCTGTGAATTGCTTGCTGGGAAATTAGGGCTTATGTTCAATTATGCTATTGCAGCTGCAGGTGAAAAGAAGGGATTTCAGAAGATTTTTATAGTTTTGCCCATTGTTGGCTTCCTTGTTTTGTGTGTTTGCACTTATTTTTGTTGGAAATGGATTGCTAGGCGCAGAGGTAATGTTTGTTTGTGTAAGGAATCACTTGGTGTAGGTAGGTAGCTATATGTGCAGGATCTGAGTTAATTTTGCATTTTGTGGTGAGTTAGGGAAAAGAGGTACCGTTGAGCTTGGCAATGTGCCGGTGTCGGGATCATCTTATACCTCTACTCCAGATGTATCGAGTCGAGTTAATCTTGAAGACATACCGTTGTTTAAGTTTGAGGAGCTGGCAAGTGCGACCGATAATTTCTCAGAAGCTAACAGGCTAGGGAAGGGTGGTTTTGGCACTGTCTACAAGGTTCTCATCCCATGCTTATTCGTGTGATGATCTCTTATCTTACGTATCAGCATTATTAAATATGAATGCTGAACTTCTGCGAATGTAGGGAATTTTGGCTAGTGGAAGAGAAATTGCGGTCAAGAGGCTGTCAACTGTATCTGGACAAGGGATGCAAGAGTTTATGAATGAAGTGACGCTCATTTCTAAACTCCAACATAGGAATCTTGTTAGATTACTTGGGTGCTGTGCGGAGGATAGAGAGAAGATGTTGGTTTATGAATACCTGCCTAATAAAAGCTTGGATTTTTTTCTATTTGGTAAGTTCAGAATCTATTTTGTGTTCAAAATATGATAGCAATTTCTACTCCATTTTGGTGAGCACTGTTATTCAAATTAGGGTGATATTGAGCACTATTCGTTTCCTCTTTAAATTCTGCTTAGATCAATCACAAGAGGTCCTAGATTGGAGAAAGCGTTTCAATATTATTGAAGGTATATGTCGAGGCCTTCTTTATCTGCACAGAGATTCTAGATTGAGGATAATTCATCGAGACCTCAAGCCAAGCAACATATTGTTGGACAATGATTGGAACCCAAAGATTTCAGACTTTGGCATGGCCAGAATATTTGAGGCCAAGCAAGATCATGTCAGCACAGTGAGAGTGGTGGGAACATAGTAAGTATATATTCGCTGGTGGCGTGAAATTTACCTAAATTAAGTCACTCAATGCAAGTCAACTTGAAGATTGATCTGCTAATGTCATTTTCTTGCAGTGGATATATGGCTCCTGAGTATGCAATGGAGGGAAGATTTTCGGAAAAATCAGACACGTTTAGCTTTGGAGTTCTAGTGCTGGAGATTGCTACTGGGAGAAGGAACACGAGGTTCTATCCTAAGGAAGGCTCTTTGAACCTTCTGGGACATGTAAGTCAAATGACCTCTACTTTGAGATAAAATTAACTAGTTAACAGTAGTAATACCATTTCCAATCTGCATCAGCTGTGACTATCTATTTTTCTTGATAATGTGCGTTTTTACTCGACTGGAACCATATATGTTGCTTGATGAATGAACTCAGCACTAGTTCTAACCTACATACTCTCGGTTTAATTCAACCATCACCTAGATCTATATATGATGCATAAGGTGCTTCACAATGGTCCACTGACATGATATTGTAACTTTAGATTTGGACAGCATGGAATGAAGACAATGTCACGGATTTAATAGATCCAAGAATATTGGGTTCAAGTTACCGGACAGATGTGCTACGGTGCATACATATCGGATTATTATGTGTTCAAGAACTTCCTAAAGACAGGCCATCTATTTCAACTGTACTTTCAATGCTAAGCAGTGAAGTTATAGAGCTTCCTGAACCGAAGCAATCGGCGTTTTCTACCAAATCAAGCCGCCCTGATACAGGTTCAAGTTATTCGCAGCAGAGTAAGAGTAGTGGCTCTTTGAATCATGTTACTATCTCCATGGTGGACGGTCGATGATACTAGTCGATTTTGTATACATCAATTGTTGTAAATTGATATCTAGGCAGAGGTAGTGCAGTAGTGAATGTATAGGGTTGATCTTTTGCTTGGATTTCAATGTTTGCTCTGTGATTGAGCTAGGTTAGTCAATTAGGTGTGCACCTATAAAATTTTGATGTGAACTTTAATTCTTTGTTTTTTTCAGCTACTACTTTTGAATCAACTGCCCCAATAGCAATTTAAACACGCGTATTTTAAAAAATATTATGCAAATTAAATAAATCAATTTCATAATCGATTCATAAAAATTCAGTAAAATATTATTTTTGCTAGGTTGGTAAGTACTAGGGGTGGGTAGGTAAGGTATACCTTAACGAAACCACCGTACCATAAATACGGTATGCGAAAAAGTCATACATTTACCTTACCAAAGTTTTCGGTATACCGAACTTTGGTATACCTTATTTTCGGTATGACGAATTTTCATACCGATACCGTGCCTCATTTGCGGTATACCTGACTTTCAACATCAATTAAAATAGAAAATTAGAGTATTTAGAATATTAGTTATATTTTATAATTTTAAAAATAAATTAAATATAATTTATTCATAATTATATCTATATTTAAGAATAGATTTTATAATTTAAAAATATATAAAATATATTTTATATATAATTGTGTTTATATTTTTGTAGTATATACCTTAGTTTACGGTATATACCGAATTTCGGTATGCAGCGGTATACCGCGGTATTTGAAAATTCATACCGTTACCTTACCGGAATCTTTTTCGGTACGGTATAATCTTACCGAAAATCACGGTATACCAAAGATTCAGTATTTTCGGTATTTTTTCGATACGATAAGGCCGGTATTTCGATATTTTTCCCCAGGCCTAGTAAGTACATATCGAATATGCAATAGATTAATTTTGTTTGAGGGGAAATTGAATTAGGAGAATAGTCACAGAGAGAAAGACTTATGGGCTTGCCTACTGAGTAGCATACTGCATAGATATCCAAAATCCAACATAATGTGCTGGCCCAAACGGAATGAACTATGAACATGTTAGCATTTGGTCAATCATTGTTATGTTGTGACATACTCGTAATATATAATTGTGCTTGCAATAGAATAATTATTCATTATTCATATTACATGCGTGGATGTAGTTAGTGGAGATTCTAAAATAAATAATTATTTTGACAATTGGAAATTTCAACATTTTCTATCGGTTAGGGTGTCATGTAATCAGAATATCATGGACAGAATTATGTTCACATTTCGCTAGTTTGTTTAGCGAATTATGTCATACATATTATATAGTAGAGAATATTATATATATTCATATTGAAAGAAATAAAGATACGTCATATAGAAAGAAATAAAGATATGTCATACACGGAAGTAAAGAGTCAAACCTCTCAACGAGCTTACCTAATTGAAAAGGCCAAGTCTTTCGGAGCGTCTGTTTGAAGAATAAAGAAGCCCAAAGTCCGTCCAATTGTCGGTTTGAGGGCAATAATTGTTAGATTGGTTACGCCTAGTCCAGTTTAAAGTGTACTCATTACAATAAGTTTTGACTGATTCTCTCGTTGGTAAATACTCTCTTTGTCCCATTAAAAATGAAACGTTTTTCTTTTTTGGCTGTTCCATAAAAAATAAAACGTTTCCTAAAATGAAAACAACTCTATCTCTACTTTTTCATCTCTCTTACTTTATTCTCTCTTCTTTCACTCACAAAACAATACTACATAAAATCCCGTGCCGATTCTCAAATGTTGCATTTTAAGTGGGACGGAGGGAGTATAAGGTATGAGATGCGTTGAAATGACAATACCGTAAAATCATACTACTATTTTTAGCCAATCATTTGTACATATGGACGAATAATCAGTTGTCATGTGACAATCATAAAAAAATGTTCAAGGGTAAATTTCTCGGCCAGCAATATCCACCATGCTACACAGCAATTTTTCTCGGCCAACAATATCCAATACGCTTAGGGATGTCAATCGGGCCAGCCCACGTCGGGTTGCGGGTCAATCGGGTGCGGGCTACTCGGGCTGTGATTTTTCGGTTTATAAAAGTTCAAGCCTAACCCTAAAAGCTCGGGTTGCTACCGATAAAATTAACATGCGATCAATTCAACAAATAATAGTGAAAATTAGTTATATTTATAAAATGTAAAATATTTAATTCTGATGAATTTGAGATATATGCATAAACTCAACCATAATCATGATCAGATACTAATATTTGAGATTTATGCGAAATAAAACATAAACATTAAGAAATTTTAAAGCGTTTTAGAAATTTAAATATATTTTTAGTGAATTTGAAGTTTCTAATTTATATATCTATTATTATGTTAATAAAAATTTAATATATAATTTATATATTTAATATATAAAATTGAAAGTTATTTTTGTAGTAATCTATATTATAAAATAACCAATGAAGTGTCGAATTAGAGTCAAACAAATAGGACGATAGAAATTTTATCGGGTTTCCGGGCCAGGCCATCGGATTTTCGGGTCTGGCCCTAACGAGTTGCAGGTTAATCGGGTGCGGGCTAACCGGACTGTAATTTTATCGGGTTAGAAATTTTCAGCCCTAACCCTGTAAATTTGGCGGGCTATTCAGGTCGGTCCACAGGTTGCGGGCTACATTGACATCCCTAAATACGCTAGACAACAATCTATAGGGCTGTGTAGTATTTATACTATTGTTGTGTAGCGTTTATAACATTGTTGGATACGTGATGTCATAGTGTAACTTTAAGAGGTGTTGTCATTTTAACACGAACCTATATGATATAATGACAATATTTTAAAAAAAAACACAGAACTTTGATCAAATTATGATCCATCTAATCATTTTAAAAAATAGTAGTCATATATCATAATTTTGATATCTTTATCAATTTGAATTTGGTAAGAAACTATATAATTGAGCATTTTATAAAGTTGTGGAATTCACAGAATTTAATCAAATTTTATGATTTTTGTGATAATTATCCTAAATAAAATATTGTTCCTATTCACGAAAAACAGTCTCATCTTTCTATTTCAGGATACCCAAAAAGTAATCTCATCTAAAAATAAAAGTTTCTCTCTAATTATTAGCACTATTTTATCCAATACTAATTTCTTATTCCTTTCATTTATAAAAAATAATCTCATTTGGGACGGCACAAGTTTTAAAAAAAAATTGGTAAAATAAGAGAAATGGAGAAAAAAGTAAGCAAAGTAAGAAAGATATGGAGAAAAAGTATACAGTATAGGAAAGAGGAGAAAATGTAGATAACGTATGAGAGAGAACTTTCTATTTTTAAAAATAAGACTATTTTTTGTGGATATTCCAAAATCGCAAAGTGGGCATTATTCGTGGACGGAATGAGTATTAAAACTGGTGCCGTCTATCTACGAGAATATTTTTAATGAACGAAGGGAGTATTTGATAGGTAGAATAATTATCAATTGTCACTTAAGAAATAAACCATGATTTTTTTTCATCTAAGTCTAGAATTGTGGAATTAGCAAAAGTATTACGCGACCAGTTAATATATTAATGAATTTACATAATGCAAGAAGCCAAACACATTGAAAAAGTAAAAAGAGAAAAGCCAAACAAACGAAAAATGAGGCCTATTGAAAGTCATGAAACAAGATATTGGTGGCCTGCTTCATGAGATTTGGACTCAGTCTAAACATCAAAACACAAAATTCCATGTGATCGAGACAGCCATCGCCGTCCAAATCTCCTTCCTTCAACATAGAGTGGATCAGCTCATCATCATCATCATCGACCTTCAAACCCAACACCATAGCATTCTTCTTCAAGCTGTGAAATGTGATGAGTTGTTTCTGAGGATCCATGAGAAGCTCAAACCCTTTGAACAGCTCCTTCATAAACCCCTCCGCTCCCAGCTTCTCAACCATCCCCGGAAAATGATCCTCAAACACCACTCCATTATTGCTTTCTCTCTTACCCATTTTGGCAATGATTGAATGAAAATAATGAGAGGGAGATGGTGTAGTGATATAAATATATAGTAGTATATGGAAGGTAGAGAGTTAGTATGGACGAAATTTCGTGTGGAGAAACTGAGGCGTGAGATTTGATTCGGAATCGGTTGGAGTACAAATTTCGAGGAAATTGCATGGAAGAGCAGTAGGCATCGTGCCTGCCATTTTCCTTTGCTCTCTAACAAACCAGATGCTAATAATATATACGACCGCCTCATATGTCACGATTGGAGTCTTTTAGGTCCATCTTTAACGCCTGGTCTTATCATATTAGAGTCTGCTTCGCGTGTATTACTATTAAATACTCCCTCCGTCCGCGATTAAGAGTCACACTTTGACCGGACACGGGTTTTAAGAAATGTAAAGAAAAGTTGGTTGAAAAAGTTAGTGGAATGTGGGACCCATTTTTTTTATATTGGTTTTATAATAAAATGTGAGTGAATGAAGTTAGTGGAATGTGAGACCTACTTACTATTTATGATAAAAATCAATGTTTTAAAAATCGGACCGGACCGGCCGGTTCGACCGGTTCGGCCGCGAACCGGCAGGTTATCCGATCCGATTCACCACTGAAAACCGTTGATACATCAAGCCGCCGTGAACCAGTAAAACCGGTTCGACCGGAAACCGGAAACCGGTTCTTTAAATGTTAAAATAATTTTTCAAAAAATTCTTCAGCCCACCTTGCAGATCCGCCGCCCCCTCCATTCTCAGTGTCGCCCTATTTTCAGCCGCACGCCGCGAGCCTACTGAGTCTTCTCATTTACCACCATCGCTGCGTCGAGGGAACAAAGATCTTTAGATTGGTGGTGGTTGCTATTGCCAGGAGAGAGTGTGAGGAAGTAGCAATGTAGAAGAAGTGTAAGAAGATATTGAATGTGGAAGATGAGAGAGAAAGAGAGAGCTAAATGGTGATTGAGCTGTCACGTTAAATTGTAACGTGTGGAAGGAGTGGTCATTGGTAGGTGTATTGCAGAATAGGGAATTCAGAAATAGGTAGGTTGGCATTGGGCAGAGGAGCTAAACAAATTTTAAAATATTTATTTATTATTTTCCTTATGAGTACTGTTAATATGGGAAAGGATGCCTCAATAGTCGTATATAGTATATATATTGTATATGACGATTCCTTATGTAATTTTCATTTCCTTATAAAGGTTATTTTTTATTTTTTATCTACAGATTTTATTATATATATATTTAACAATATATAACATATATATTTATATATTCCGGTTTAATCAGTGGTTCGACCAATTGAACCGGTTGAACCAGTAAACCAGTAACGATACCGGTTCGCCGGCCGATCCGATTTTTAAAACATTGATAAAAATGAGGTGTGACTTTTAATTGGGGACGGACCGAAATGGAAAAGTATGACTCTTAATCGGGGACGGAGGGAGTAAAATACAGAGTCGGAGTGCAAAATGAAGGAGGCATCTTATTAGGAAATAAACACAGAGGAGTATATGAATATTTAGAGCATCCGCAATGGTTAATAGGCCAGCCATAGGCCAGCCATTCTCTCCTCTGCCACGTCAGCAACACTAAAAAAACCACCTGCCACGTCAGATTTAGGCCAGCCATAGGCCAGCAGCAATAAAAACAATTCAAAATATACTACATTTACGGAATTAATATTGCGATATACGGAATTAAATTTACGACACATATATGGGAAAAATAATCCATTCCATTAAAAAAAAGTACAAAGATTTTAAAAAAAAAGTACATGATTTTTTTTTTTAAAAAAAGGGCTTCAACACCCGAGCCCCGCCACTCTCTACTCCTCATCGCTGTCGCCGTCGCCCTCCTCGTCGCCGCCGCCGTCTCCGCCGCCGCTGCCGCCACCCGTGGTATCTGAGCCCACGTCGGAACCCCCCAGCCGTGACCTCGCGATCTCTAAATCAGCACGCATGCTCTCGAGCATCTCGTAAAGAAACCTCTTCTCCGTGGGGTCAGTGGCGTTCTTCCACTCTCGGAAGAACTGTAACATCTGAGCCCGCGTTTGGTTACGCGAATGGAGAGTGTACTCGAGTGGGGCGGCTGGGAGGGCGGAGGACTGGACCTCGCGGGGCGATAAGGGGGATCCGCCCCTCGCAGCCCGCTGCGCCCGCTTCTGTCCAACCGGGCGGGGGCGACCAGTAAATGAAGGAGGGGATGGAAACTCCTCAGCATCCGGGGGGAGGTCGTAGGATCCGCCGCTGCTGCCGCTGTAGTCGCCGCTATAGTTAAGTCGCTGCTTCTTCGGCCACCCAGCGTCGCACCCCGCCCGGAACTTCTCCGAGTCCTTCAACAACAAGAAGCACTCCCAGAAGGTGAACTCCTTATACTTCCCCTCCAAGGGGAACTGACTCGCGGCTATCCTCCGGGCGTCGTCCTCAGTCTGCCCACTTCTGAGCTGACGGAGGGCGTTGGCGTACAAATTCGCAAAACGGCCCACCGCGGCCCTGGTGCGCTCCCACCCCTTCCGGACCTCCTCGTTGCTGAAGTCCTTCCCGTGCGGGCAGTGCCTCTTATAGGCAGCATTGATCTTCGCCCACATGTTGACGACCCGCTGGTTGTTCGCAACCAGTGGATCGTCGCACACCTCCAACCACCCCTTGGCCACCGCGGCGTACTCATCCTCCGTCCACTTCCTCCGGCCGGTGGCAGTGGGCTGCGATGACTCGCCGACCGCCTTGCCCTTCCCCTTCCCCCTCGTCTTCTTCCTCGGCGCGGCCGGCGTCGCTCGAACGGGAGTATCATCGTCCCCGAGATCGATCCCCATATCATGCAATGACAGAAGGTCATCGCCAGAGAACTGCGTCTCCACCGGGGTCGACGTGTGAGACGAAGCCGTCAAAAAATCAAGCGAGGGCCGATATACCGCGTCCCCTCCCGGTGACCCCTGCACCCCCCCCGGCATCCCGGGATGCATACCGTGCGGCATCCCCCCCCCGGCATCCCCCCCTGCCACATCATCCCCATCATCTGCTGCTGCATCTGGGGCATACCCCCCCACCCGGGCGCTGACTGCCCGCCGCTCCCCTGCCCGCCGCCCGGCATCCCCCACGGCATACCCCCCTGGTTCCCCCCCATCGCCCCCCCCCCCCCGGCGCACCAGCCATCATCCCCATCATCTGATTCCAAGGGATGTTAAATCCCGGGCCCATCTGCCCCCATCCAGATCCCACGGGTACTGTGGGAGTCTGAGAACCGCTCGTCGCCGGACTGGACTCGTTGTGATCCATCACTCGATGATGCTCTTGAACAGAAAGTTAGAGAGAGAGAAAACTCGTTAAAACAAGTGGTGCAAATGAAAATGAAACGAAAATCGCGTTTATATATGATTTAAAAAAAAAAAAAAAAATCGAAAATCGGCGCTGGCCGATCGGGCCTCCACAATGGCGGCTAGCCGATCGGCTAGCGTTTCGGCCAGCGACGAGCGATCGGCGAGCCCACGCCGATCCGCTCGCCGATTTTGCGCTGGCCGATTGCAATGGTTCGGCTAGCCGATCGCTCGCCGACCATTGCGGATGCTCTTATTCAAGTCATGTTATGTATATCAATGTTTGAAGCGATATTAAATAAAGATTTTTTTTTTTGTATAATTTTCAGATACTAGTTACACGCGATAACTCTATATATTAATCCCACTTACAATAGAACACATATCCTAGTAAAAATAGGAAACAAATTGAAGATAAAATACATCAGCCTCTGTATTCTAACAATCCATCACTTGAAAACTATCAAATGCCAAGCAATTAATCTTCCTCATTCACGCACTTAGCATTGCTAAACCTTATTTTCATATTCCATAGCTCATTGAAATCATCCATAGCTTCTATTTTCTATGTGTACAAAATATTATTCATGTGTTCCTTCCTAATTATTCATCCAAGAAACTTTGGAACCGTACATCTTCTTACATGTCTCCGTTGCAACTATTTTGCCTGGATACCCATGAATCAGCTCACTACTTCCACTACATGTGTAACAAGTACTCCTTCCGTCTCATTGAAGATGATTCACTTTCCTTTTTGGAGTGTCTCAACCAAGATGACTCATTTACTAAAATTATTAACACCTTTTATATCTGCTTTATTCGTTCTCTCCAATTTTACTCTCTCGACTCAACACACAAAATAAAACTGCATAATTAAATTTCGTGCCACCCAAGAAATGGGTCATCTTCCTTGGGACAGAGAGAGAATCTGATCTGTTACACACTATGTCATACATTACACTACCAATTGCTAAAGCATATAGAACTTTTATTTTAGCACATTCATCTCTTGCATTCGACGACTTCTTATTCAACAGCTTGAATGCCCAAAGGCATTATTACTTTGAATCTTTCGTGTTGAATCTTTTTAGGACACAGCTCACAGACTGACGTTTGTCCCTTTTTATAACTTTCGAGCACACGTTATTCTGTAATTGAATTATTTTTAAAATAATTTTCTATAACATTCTGGATAAATTTTTGGTGTTGGATTTATTCGATGAACATTTCCCTCTATTGTGTGCACGCGCAATTTATGCTGTGTGCATTGTATTTGTGCATAGTGTGTGCAATGTCGTATTATACGTGTGTTGTGTGTGAAATGTGTGCATGATTATATGGAGGGTGAGTTTGAAAGATACCCAAGAACTAATTGAACTTCTATATGGAGCATTTAGTTTAACTATAAAATTTAAATTGTCAAATTGAAAAATTAAATTGAATTAAAATTTAAAACTTTTATAATACAAAACTATGGATTTAAAATTAAAAGCTTCAATTTCAAATCTATACATGAATTTCATTTCATGGTACTAAACTGACCACGAGAATATTATACCAAATAAGTAGTACTCTCTCCGTCCCTCATAGTTCGTCACTATTTGACCTGACACGGGTTTTAAGAAATGTAATAGAAAGTGAGTTGAAAAAGTTAGTGGCATGTCGATTCTACTTTTATAATTTATTTTTATAATAATTGTGAGTAAGAATGAGTTAGTGGAATGTGGGATCTACTACCAGAAATGATAAAAGCAAAAGACGACAAATTTTTAGGGACGGACGGAAATGGAAATAAGTGGCAAATTTTTAGGAACGGGGGAATATATCATTTTTACATATTGTTGCGTATTATATATAATATCGAGTACTCTCGAATTAGAATTTAATTTGAATTTTGAAACATTGTTTATACGTATTTTTATTATGTCTCTATGTTGCACCCTAAACTCACCATGTTTAAGTTACAAAATCTAGTAAAACTATTTAAAGCTAGAGTGTCTAAAATCTCACCCCTTAAAAGGCCTCATAAGGGGGAGGGTTATCCACACTTATATAGATTAGATTGGATTATCACCAAGTCGATGTGGGACAGAATTTAGAGAATTTAACACGCCCCCTCACGTGTGGGCCGGAAAGAACATCGGTCTTCCATCACGTGGGTAGGCAATGCTAGAGATAAGAGAATAAATCCATCATAGTTCGGAACAGTCACGCCACAACGATAAAAATTTATCAAGTCCATTAATAGCTATAGCCACAGCCACAAATCACATTATTTTGTCAATTGTTGTATATTTTAATTGAACTAGAATAAAAATTATAGGACAAAAATAATTATAGAAAAACATTATTTATTAAAAAAAAATAAAAATAAAAATAGACTCTGCCGCCGCCGCGGCAGTCACCGATTGACGGCCCCGTCCACGCTGCATATGCGGCTCCATATCCCCGCCGCGGCCGCGACTGTCCTCGTCCAGCAATGGACCGTCACGGTGGGCCTATTGTGGACACTCCTAATACTACATCCATTCTTAAAAATAAATTTTTTTGAATGGACATGAGTTTCAATATATAATACTCCTCCGTCCTACCATAAGTGATGGATTTCTTTTGGACATAAAAATTAAGAAAATGATATATATTGAGTTACAGTGGAGAGAGTAAAGTATGAGAGATGAAAAAAAAATAAGAGATGGTTAAAGTTTTATTTTTAGCTAATCAAAAAGAAACTGATCACTTGTGGTGAGACAACTCAAAATGGAAAGTTATTCACTTATGATGTATAATGTGATAGAAGGAGTAATTGGTAAAATAAAAGAAAGGATAAAGAAATTAGATATATAAGAGAGACGAAGAAAAAAATAATGAAAATAATGATAGTAACGTCAATTTTCAAAAATAAAAAATCTATAAATTTCTAGTTTAATTGACCGACTAGAATGAAAATAATTTATTTTTCCAAAGAGGCGGGTAGCAATGGCTTTGGAGGCGAAAATCGCTGCATTGTTCTGAGACCACAAAACGAGCGCAAGTTGGAAGACCTGCAAAACAGCAACAGCATTAGCATAGAAAATTTGTCCAGAGTCAAAGTCTTCGGCTCGGAATCGAAATTTTTTGAGTGCAGTCCCCATCTCAAAATTCATCTCTGCTTTTAATTACCGGAGGCATGGACAAATTCAGCTAATCAGACGCAAGGAAGAAGTCATGCTCATGCACCATCTTACTGCAATCGCCGCCCTCTATTTGTGCTTCCCCTTTTTTTGCACCGCTCAGGTGACCACCAACAACACACCCGCAGGCGCCGACCCTTGCCAGACTCCCGGCAGGTGTGGGCCCTTCGGCGTCTGCTACCAAAGAGACAACCCGATTTGCTCTTGTTTGCCCGGATTCCTTCCCCGCTCCGGCAACTCGACCAGCGGCTGCCAGAGGATCGACGATTTGAACTGTGTTAACGGCACCACCACCGACGAATTCCTCAAGGTTCAGATGATGATTGTCACCGTCAACGGGGATTGGCTCTCCGGCTCTGAATCTCAGTGCAAAACCCGATGCAGCACCAACTGCTCCTGCCTTGCCTACGGCTTCGACGGCGGCCGCGGTTGTCGCTTGTGGAGTGGTTCCTTAAACGACATTCAGAAATTCCCCACCGACTCCGGCTCCAATCTCTACATCCGCCTCGCTAAAATAGGTTTCCCCTTTTTCTTCATTTTCGCCATCATCGGATTGGGAATTGAGGTTTACCTCTGATTTCTTTTGACAGATCAAAACAAAAACTCTAAGAAGACTATCATCATTGTAGTCGCTGTGGTTTCCTTTATCGTATCTATCTGCGGATATGTTTCTTGGAAATGGATTGCTGCCCGCAGAGGTAATATCTATGACTATCTGTGTTGTTTATCCCCTGACTTTGCAGCACGTTTCATTTGGCTGAGTCTTTAATCCTCAATTTTAGGGAAAAAGAGAGCTATTCAGCTTGAAAAACAAGATGAATATTTTCCAGCCGACTCATCTCTTCAAGATGTGTTAAGTCAGGTTAATCTTGAAGAGTTGCCACTGTTTAAATTTGAGACACTTGCAAATGCTACAAACAACTTTTTTGATGGCAGCAAGCTTGGGAAGGGCGGTTTTGGTTCTGTTTATAAGGTTGCTTATTCTTCTCATTTGCTTTTCATTTTATGTACTACTTCATTAATGATTCTTGAAAATAACAAGATTATAACTATAGGGAGAGTTGTTTGATGGGAGAGAGATAGCGGTTAAGAGGCTTTCGCAGGCATCTACGCAAGGGATGCAAGAATTTATGAACGAATTGGTGCTGATTTCTAAACTCCAACATAGGAATCTAGTTAGACTAATTGGGTGTTGTATTGAGAATAAAGAGAAGATGCTGATATATGAGTACATGCCTAATAAAAGCTTGGACTTTTTCCTATTTGGTTAGTCCAAGATCTATCATCTATTTTGTTTTTTATCAATGCTGAAGATTTGACAGAGTTTTAACTTCACTTTCTCCTGAAAATTCTGTCTAGATCATTCACAACAGATTCTAGATTGGACAAAGCGTTTCAATGTGATCCAAGGTATCTGTCGAGGCCTGCTTTATCTCCACCGGGATTCAAGATTGAAGATAATCCATCGAGACCTCAAGCCCAGCAACATATTGTTGGATAATGATTGGAATGCAAGAATTTCAGACTTTGGCATGGCCAGAATATTTGGGACAACACGGGATCATGTCAGTACCTTGAGAGTGGTAGGCACATAGTAAGTATATTTTTGCTCAAGGCATGTGAATTTACCTGAATTAGTTCATTCATTCCTTCTCAAGTTAAAGGTTGCTAGTTATCTGATTTTCGCTCAGCGGTTATATGGCTCCTGAGTATGCACTGGAAGGAAAATTCTCAGAAAAATCAGATGTTTTTAGCTTTGGAGTTCTGATGCTAGAGATTACTACAGGGAAAAGGAACAAAGCCTACCTTGAAGATGGCTCTTTGAATCTCTTGGGACAGGTGAGTCGAGTTTGATATGATTGATGGCTGAGATTTAACTTCAACTGCTTATATCCAATCTGTATCTGCTATGCATTGTTTCCTCATTGTTGACTATAGTTGCCTAGAAACCTTTTACATTGTTGCCACAAGAATAAGGTTTTTGTCATGTCTTCAACGTGGATGTAATATTCAATTTAACTTGTTGAATTTGCAGTGTGGATGCTACCATACACACTAATATGTAGTAACCAGTTATGATATGCATGTGATATTAATGGAAATTTCAGGTGTGGAATTTCTGGAATGAGGACAATATCTCAGCGTTGATAGATACAAGGATATCGAGCTTGAGCTACCGTGCAGAAGTGATTAGGTGCATCCATATTGGGCTATTGTGTGTCCAACAATTTGCTAGAGACAGGCCATCTGTTTCTGCAGTCTTGTCAATGCTGAGCAGCGAAATATCACAGCTTCCTCAACCAAAGATACCTGCATTTGCAATAAAATCGAACCATTCTGATACAGGTACGAGTTCTTCCCAGCTCAGTAGATCATCCAACAACAATGTCACTCTCACGGAAGTTGATGGCAGATGATGCTGTATTAAAATAGTGGAATCGAAAGCCTTTCCAAATTCATGCTATAAAATGTATAGAATTGTCTGTTGGGTTGGGTATCTTTTTCTTTTTATGTCCAATTTTTGTAAGTAAAGGTCTAAGGACTTGTGAGTATAAACTAGTAGTAGTACTCCTATAATTTATTAATAAATCATTCTTTTGGCAGTGTAGTTTTCTGGATGTGTTATTTTGAAGTTGCTACACATTTATATAGTCCCCACCTAAGATTGCAAACTCGTTTCAAATCAACTAACTAAACAGGACTTTTGTAAATTGTATTTTAATTCTTAAACTTCATCAAGTTTCGAAAGTACTTTCTAAAAAGTACATGTGCCAATATGCCATTACCATCAACTACATTCAGCATAAACATATGTGAATTTCAATAAGTAATTAACATTAATTATGGCCCATAATTTATGGGCTAACATGATTAATTGGTAATATTATACGGGACATGAGAAGATATATAAAACAAAATAAGAAATACGGGCTTTATGTCAAGATACGCAAAGATATGATTTTTTTTCGTTGTTATTTGATGGAAAAGAAATTATCTAAATTTGTATAATATATTATATAACATGGCTTAACTTGACAAATTGGTGGGTTATATAAACATAGTTAAAGTTATAATTTTAGTGTGCTTTGAGTTAAGCTTAACTATGATATCAAACAATTAGAAATGTTCATATATAATTCTCTATCTTGTTATTACTAACTTATCAAACACGCCCTATGAGGATAGAATATGTGATCCGTCCAATTGAAGATGACTCACTTTTTTTTAGTTTGTCTCAAATAAGATGACTTATTACTATAAATGAAAACACATTTTATCTCTACTATATTCCCTCTTACTTACTTTATTCTCTCCAGTTAACACACAAAATAAAGCTGCATAAAATCTCATGTCATCCAAGGAATGAGTCATCTTAGGGAGTACTTTATTTATCTAGGGGTGCTTAAACGGTTCTCCGGTTCTCGGTTAACCAGAATTGGAACCGAAACTGACTCGATTTATTTTGAACACGAGAATTACCCGCAAGTGTACGGGGCTATCGTAGTATAGGCAAGTCAAGAGTATCGTATTCACAGAGACAAATTGTGCAACTCAAGTACCACGAACCGATTTTGACTACTATATAGAGAATCCGGAAAGGTTGGTTTTGATTTTGAAAAATAAATAAACATAAACAAGCTAATAGCACGCAACAAAGAAAAGTTTCAAATAAGAGAACACGGTAGAGCCTTGGATCCAACTACAACGAACACAATGCGAACAATTCAACAACTTCGATTACCCAATTAAAGTCTCTAGGATTACTAGGAAAGCCGCTAGTTTAGGCTAAGCCCTCTCTCGAGTGCACTCAACCAGTTGATTAATCATTAATATTGAAGTCTCCTTCTAATACTTAACAATTAACTCCTTAAAACAAAAGGCTCAAGCCCTCACTCTAGAATTCCTTCTCTCGAATGCAAATTATTTAGGTGTTGTTCATTCTTTTATCATTCCTAATTAGGTATCTCTCGATTACTCAAAACTAGGTCAACAAACCCAATTGGTAGCTAAGCAATTGAAATGAAAAGGTACAAGAACGAAACAAAGAAATCACAAGAGCAAAGGTAATCATAAGTCCTTGAATTAATCAAAAGCGTTCATTGTAGTCTTCACCAAAACTCTACAAAAGATTTAGCTACTCATATTCAATGCAAATTCACAAGAAGAATCCATAGAAAATGAATTGGACATAGGAAAACTATAAAATACTCCCAAGAGTGGATTAAATGACAAATCGTCTTCGTCTTCAATCTTGTTGATGATTGTGACTCTCCGTCTCTTCAATATACTCTCAAAACCTTTGAAAAACTCTTATGGGGCGTGTGGAATGTATTTTGAAGTCGAACCCTAGGTCTTATTTATATCCGGGGCGAAAAATGCAGCAATTGCAAGGCATAAGCAAAATGCCCGACCTGCAGTGTAAAAATGCCCGGCCAGCAGTGTAAAAATGTCCGGCCGGGCGTTTTGCTCAAGATCCCAAAATTGCACAAAACGCCGGGGACAGTGGATTCGCCTGGCCTGGAGGTGAAGATGCCCGGTCTACTGCATTGGAACGCCCGACCTAAGGTTTTTGGTGCCGTTTTCGTTCATTTCCACCTATTGTGACTACAAAAACTCGACAAACTTATCAAAACACTAAAGTATGAGATCATAGATGAAAGCTCAAGTAGTGTGCTACAAAGCACTCAAATATGCACTTCCAAACATCCAAAATACTTGCTAAACTACGAGTTTATCAGAAACCGGCCGGTTAATTGAGGAACCGGAACCGGAGTTCCGGTTCCGGTACCGGTTCCATCTTTTTAAATAAAATCGGTTCCGGTTCCGAACCGGAACCGACCGGTTCTTAACCGGGAACAGTATTATAATTCAATTATATTTTTTTTATAATTTATTATGTTAATAAATTTAATTTAATTGAAATAATTTTGAATTAAAGTAAAATAGTTTGAAACATTGAGTGATTTATAGATTTTAACGGTGTTAGATTTGCGAGCTCTATTTCTAAAGTATTTAAACCGTAATACTTTGAATTTATAATTATTTCCCCAATCCATTTTTTATGAACTAACTACAATGAGTAGGACATCATAAGTTTGTTTTAATTTCCAAATGAACTTATACAAATACAATATCATTTCATATGATAGAAATTTAACTTTATAACAAATTTATGTAACAATTCATTTAACATATGATTTCAACATGTTTGTGAATAATTTTATTAACTATTCCGTTATAAACCAAAAAGTCACAACAAGATCAATTAGTATTAGAAATTTCATTGAATATTTGTGTAGCAAAAAAAAGGGAAAATGGAATTCAATTATAAAACT
Organism: Salvia hispanica; assembly: GCF_029641045.1. Classification (NCBI taxonomy): domain Eukaryota; kingdom Viridiplantae; phylum Streptophyta; class Magnoliopsida; order Lamiales; family Lamiaceae; genus Salvia; species Salvia hispanica. The sequence continues at coordinate 3,628,369 of NC_142696.1, forward strand.
TTTTTTTTAAAAAAAATTGCTAAAGTTTAGAACTCCTATTTTTTATTAAAAAATTGCTAACATAAACTAGTCCGGCCTACTACACTTGGCATCATTTTTATCCATATATGAATATTATTGTATTGTTGGTTTGTATTTTTTGTGTATTTATTTGAATTTTTAGGTATTATTTGTTATATTTCTAGACGTTGGATTATTATTTTTTTTATATTGAACAATTTAAAATTATAAATAAATTCGGATTAAAACTACACATCGGTTCCGATTCGGAACTGTTAACCGGCCGGTCCGATCGGTTCCGGTTCCGGTTCTAGGATTTACGAAATTTTAAAACCGGTTAATCGGTCAACCCGTCCGATTAGAACCGGAACCAGCCGAATAAGTAGATCTATATTTATCCTCTTTAGAAAGCGAGAAAAAAAATATACTATGAACAAAAAAGGTATGGTTCTGGCTGTTGCGACTTACAAATATCACAGTCAAATATTGATTTTTTGACCGGGTCATCGTATAAACATACAAATATAATTGGTTGGAAAATTAATTCAAGAATTGGGTTGTTCTTGCCATTTCGTATATACAAATAGTCAAAATGATTCGCAGTCATTTTGAACTAAAAGAGTTTTGTGATGGAAATTCTGCTGTATTTATCCCCTAATTATAATTCGGTAAAAACCCACGCTGAGGATTTGTGAAAAAGTTGATTAAAATAATTGCCATACAATTAAATAATTAGGAATTGTCAAAGTAATTTCTAGTAAATAATCTAAGCACACAAACCCTTAAGATTTAATTACACGGCTTTCCCAACAAAAGCAAATTTCTGCTTGATTCTGTCTAATAAATTGTGCGCGCTGAAGCAGTTGGTTATTGTAAAATAATAATTCATCCGTCCCAAAAATAAATATGCCCTACTTTTTTTAGCGTCCGTTCAACATCAATATACATTTTCTAATTTTTTAAATTTTTTATCCCTCTAATGAGGTGAGACTAGAGTTGTCAGCTAGGTCAGGCCATTCTGGCCCAGCTTGGCTAGACCCGTATGCCAGCACAGGCCCGGCCTTTTAGTGAAACGAAGCGGGTCTGGGCGCATGAGATGGGCTCCAGTTGAGCCATTTTGTAAACCCAAGCCCAGCCCAGGCCAATTAGAGGCCCACCTTTTACAATTAATTTTTTTTTATCTAATTAGGTGATTAATTACTAATGATAGTATATTTATCTATTTATGCGTGTCATCTTGTTCACAAGATATGTTAAATTTTTCTATATCATATCAATTTTTTGGATGTCTCCAAATGGTCTGATATAGTATAGTTTAAGTATTAACATAAGTTTCCAACCAAATCATGAATGCAACGTTCAATCTTGACTACATCTAATTTTTTTTAGATTTTTTCTCTTGAGAATCATGTTTATCGCTACTCATTTAATAATAAATATTACTCCCTCCGTCTCATAAATATATGTGCACTTTCCATTTTCGTCCGCCCCACAAAAATATGTGCATTCCACTTTTGGAAAGTTATATCAATTTAATAATGTAAGTCTTACTATCAACTAACACCACTTTAACTACCATTTTCCTCCTCTCTCTTACTTTACCATACAATTCTTCTCATCTATCTTACGTTACCAATTTTGTCTTAATTCTCGTGCCATACTCATTGCTTATATTTTAGTGGGACAGAGGAAGTCAGTGGCGGACGCAGGAATTTCTTCGAGTAGGGGCTGAACTATATAGTGAAAATGCACGTTGATTAAAAAAAATTATCTTATGTGTTCCACTTTTCTATTTTAAAATGTCTCATATTAAATGTATGTACTATGAGTTAATCAAGCTATAGAGAAGTAATGTCTGAAACTAAAAGTCCCGAGTCTCTAAATTTATGTTCACTTTTCTATTTTAAAATTTCTCGTATTAAATTTTTCATTTCATTTTACTATATTTTGCGTATAGACCATGCATTATATTAACTCATTTAACTAAGATTATATTATAATTAATAATGCTATAACAGTATGACTCTTGTTCCAAATTCTTTTCAACCAATTTTTCTTAATATTTTTAAAGAGGCACATAATAAAGTAAGGATGAAATTAATAGCATATAAAAACTTACAATTGCAAAAACTATAAAAATGCATAAGGAACATTTTTGAAAAAAACATATAAGCAAATACCTAATCAAAAGATATTTACATATTCATTTTCTTATTCTCAAATTTTCATAAATTTCATAAAGAATAATAGAAAAGAACAATTTTTTTTTTGCAAGACAGAAACGTTCATATTTATAATACTATAGAAATTTTTTTTGCATATTTGAAATAAAAATGAAAAGAAAAGAAAGAATTAAATTAACAATAAAAATTAGCGGCCAAAAAAGTTCTAATGATCAATAGAAAATAAAAAAAAATTAAAATTGCAATTACTCATTTGAAGTACTAATAACAAGTGTAGGCACGCGCCTTTACATGTTGACCTCAAAAAAGTTAAATTTATTATAATATTATTTTTATTTCATCGTCTTCTTTAAGAAGACACCGAAAACCAATGAATTGCTGATCTCTGCAACTTTAAAATTTTTATTTCAGCCCTTTTTATCCCCTAATTTCTATCGATTTAATCTTCCATAGCACTAATTTAGTGAGGGCTGAACTTAATTTCTTACTCCCTCCGTTCCATAGTAATAGAGTCATTTTGTCATTTTGGTACGTTCCATAGTAATAGAGTCATTTCTTTTTTTAGTAAAAGTCAACACATTTTTCCACATCTACTTTACTCTCTCTTACTTTTTTCTCTCTTCATCTCTCTACATTTTTTCATTTTTCACTTTATTCTCCCTTTACTTAACTCACCTAACACAATTTTTCTTAATCTCCGTGCCGAAAAGTTTTGCCTCCATTACTATAGAACGGAGGGAGTATCATTTTAAAAATTTTATAAATAGAAAAAATCATAAAAAAATATTTGGGTAGGGGCTTAAGCCCCTCTCCCTCTCCTACTGCGTCGCCAGTGAGAGGGAGCATAAATTTTAATAAAACAAATTGATATAATAGAAAACATAGATCCAAATATTACTCCCTTCATTCGCTATTAATATTGTTATATTTATTTTTAATATTTTTAGTTAAAAATAATTTTATTTTGATAGGGTGATAAACTTATAAAAATGAAATGAAACTAGTAAATTTTTTGAACAAATTAAAATGACAAAAATAAAATTATTGTTTAGGATTAAATTAAAATAAAATAATACTTCATTCATCCTTCATTAATTTGCACTATTTGACTTGGCTCGACTTTTAAGAAATATAACAAAAAGTGAGTAGAAAAAGTTAGTGAAATACTTATGAGTCATATTTTTAGTATAGTACTCCCTCCGTCCTACAATAATTGTCACTCTTATTGTAGGCACGTTGTAACAACCCAAGTTTTGTATGACTCCTTAAGCTATGAATCTTAGGTTACAAATTATTATTATTATTATTATTATTATTATTATTATTATTATTATTATTATTATTATTATTATTATTATTTATAACTCCTGGAAAACGACATAAAGAAATTTCCTATATTAGTTGTTAGAAAAAAAAAATGAGTTGTTAAATAAAAAGTTTTCTTGGAGTCCTTTAGTGTGATTTATAAGAAATAAACGCGTTGCGACGAACTTTGACCCAAGCAAAATAATAAACAACGAAATCATAAATCTCAACCCGAGAATTAAAATATCCAAGTGCGTACAAATAAAAGTCTGATATATGCAGATGAAACGCTCGCCCAATGCATCTTCGAGTAACCACGAGATCTTCTTTCAATTCCTACACCCATAAAAAGAAATAAAAATAAGTGTACATATATAAGTTAGTCAAGGATTCTTCCAAGTAAATGGATTTATGAAGAAATTGAAAGAGTAGGTATTTAAAAAGGGATTTCCGTAAGACCATGAGCTTATAAGCTCTCCTAAATGCCACATGTCAGAATATTTAACACTTGTCAAGAATAGGGATACTTGTCAAAATTATCCTTGGATATAAAAGAAGTTAGCCTTCCCGATTTTCAGCTGCTATACACATGATAACCGAGAGAAACATGGAGGAGGAATTTTAGAGAAGTAGAGAGCAACGAGAGAAACATGGAGGGGAATTTCAGAGAAGTAGAGAGCAAGTTCTTCTTCAATAAGTTTAAGTAAGTAATTGGTAGAGTTCTTTTTGTATGATTATGCATCATATAGCAGCATATGAAGAAAATAGAGAATCTGCCTAAAACCTAAATCCTCTAACAGTAATACATAATTTACATACAACTTCCAAACCAAGATTTAAGAACACCAAACTTATGATTTGTTCAATAAATATTCAATAAATATGCTCTAAGTAGCCTAAAAACATGAGAGTAACAAGCAAAGGCCTATGGAATTAAATAACTACATGGTTAGAGGGCTTCCCGGATTTCCGGCATGGCGCTCCAGCGACGGCACACCGGCAGTAAGAGGGCGGCAGCTACGCCGAGCCAATCCCGATAGCGACAGTTTCACGATCTATCCAATCTGAGTTTTAGGATGAAAATGAATAGATCTAAAGCTAAAATTTAATGAAACAGAAGCAAAGAACACACGTGATTACGTGAAGGAGGGGCTGGCCATAGCGGCGTGGAGTAGATCCGACGAGGGCAGAAGGCGGTGTTACCACCGCATGCAGTGGCGACCACCACCGTGCTTAGCCACGGTGGGAGTGGTCGAAGGCGTTGGATGGCGGTGGTGTTGATGGAGGGAAGAGAGATAGCAGCGATGGCGGTGATCGAGAGGTACGATAGACAGATCGCGAGAGGCAACCGGCGTCGCCACCGGTGATGCCATGGCCGCAGCAAAAATCGAAGGAAAGAGAGAGAAACCAGATTTGTCAAGCTAGGGATTTGATCGGAGAGGAGTCGAGAGGACGAAGGGCGAGTATTAATTGGACTCAATGTTGGGCCATAATAATTTTGATTTGGGCTGGTTTTACTTGTTAAATAAACCAAATAATTCCTTGGCCTAATTTTAAAATGAATCCATGAGCTAGTATAAATTATCGCCTTCGTGATTAAATCTTCCTATTTAATTAAATAATTAATTTTGAATTAATAAGTGATCCGTGAAATTAAAGTGTTGGATTCGAGTAAGACATTAATGTTATGAAAGTAAAATGTGTATTCGAAATGATAAGGACAATCACCCCGACAGTAATAAAGTAATTTCTTATTGTACAAGATCGAATCTCTGAGTAAAGAATAGATGTGAGAATGAGAAATTCTTTGTTTCGGTCTTACATTTTTATAAATTAATTCACGGATTAGTTTGTAACTCAAAACTAAAAGGGAACGTAGAAGAGAATAGAATGCATATCATCAAATTAGTATCTTTCTTGAAACTGAAGTTAATTTGTTATTTTATTTCTAAAGTGAAGACTCTTGAGAAAAGAAATGATGAGAAATGAGAGAATGATTTACGAAAATCGTGGAAAAGCAAAAAGGTGAACTTTTCTATCCTACATACTAATGTGGATAAAATATCAAATATTTTTGAGATAATATTTAGTTATACAAATGATGTTGTCTTGCCATAAATGATTTGTTTTATGTGTATTAAGCCTATCTGTTTGGTTGGAACTAAGGAATCGAATTCGGATCCGTGTGAGGGTGGTGTCCCTACTCGGATTAGTGTACACAGGTGACCGTTGGAAGGTGGCCACCTTCCACGGCACAAAGATGATATAGTGGAGGCCGTTGGGAGGTGGTCACCTCCCCGGCTGGAGAAAGATGTAGGTGACCGTGGGAGAGCACCATCTCCACGGCACTTGGTGTTCAGATGTGGCAAAAGTACAAAAAGAACTTAGACTGATCAGTTGAACTTTAGCTCACAAAGAATTTAGTAAGCTCGGGCCTTTTAAGAGAAAAATCTCGAGTGTTACTGTGATGGCATGACAACATTTTCAATTTTATGTATGTATATTTCGACAATGTGTCCACTGAGTATTTTTATACTCAGCCCTGCATATATTTCTAAATGTGCAGGTTGAGCAGTGACGGTGGAGAATGCTGAGCAGAGTTGTGATTTTCCTTTTATTTTAAGTAGAGGCTCTCGGTGGTGCATGTCTCCATACATGTGACCGTGTTCATTCCGCTGCATACTAAAATTTTAGTTAACCTCGATTGTTCTTCTGTACTCTGATAATTATTTATTGAAAAGTAAGATTTATATTTAAGTTCTGGTGATTAAGAGTTTGTTTGAGTTGTTTTCCCCTTTATTTCTAAATGAATATTAGCCATTGTTCATCCCCTTTCTGTTCCCCTATTCTTACTCCCCACCCCTAGTCACGGTTTCCCGGCTTTGCTATCCTTAGCAAAGTGCGGTCGTGACACACGTGTTTTAAGAAATATAAAGAAAAATTAGTTGGAATTTTAGTAAATGTGAGACTTATTTTTTCATATTGATTTTATAATAAAATGTTAGTGAAGTGAGCTGGTTGAATGTGGAACCTACTTCAATTTATGGTAAAAATGAAGTGTAACAATTATTGTGGGACTGACTGAAATGGAAAAGAGTGACAATTATTATGAGACCGAGAGAATATTATTTAGTACTCTCTCCGTCCTGCTTTAGGAGTCCCGGTTGATCAATTTTGGGCGTCCCGCTTTAGGATTCCCGGTTGAGATAAATTAATAAAAAATGCCTACAAAGTGATAAAAGTGGTCCCAACATCTACTAAAACTAATAAAAAAATGTTAAAAGTGGGTCCCAACATCCACTACTATATTTATTTATTACACATTCAAACACTTTTTTTTAAAACATGTGCCCGACTCAACCGGGACTCATAAAGCGGGACGGAAGGAGTAATAAAATGTGAGTTAGTGGAATTTGGAGTACAATACTAAAAGTAATATTTCCTCCGTACTTTAAAAATAGAAACTTTTGCAATAGTACGAGTTTTTTAGTGCAAAATTGGTACAATAAGAGAGAAATAGAAAGAAAAATGTGTTAGTGAAAAATAAGTCTATCCTCATTAGAGATAAATCTTTTTTTTTCTTAAATTAAAATAGAAAGTTTTTTATTTTTATGGACGAACTATTAAGAAAAGAGTTTCTGTTTTTAGAAGACGGACTAAAAAGGAAAGAGTGAAAGTACTAATGACTACGGATGACTTATTAAAAGTTAAGTTTGAATTTGGGGATGAACATATGATTTTGATATTGGAGACTGAATTTATATCTATTGATTTATGAATGAATGATAATACAGGAGATAAAATATGTTTTACAATGGAAACAATAATACTCCCAAAATACTCCTTCCGTCCCATTTAAAATGAAACATTTAAAAATCGGCACATGATTTTATGCAGTGTTATTTTGTGAGTTAATGAAAAGAGAGTAAAGTAAGAGAGATGAAAAAGTAGAGATAGAGTCGTTTCCATTTTAGGAAACGTTTCATTTTTAATGGGACAAACCAAAAAGGAAAACGTTTCATTTTTAACGGGACTTATTCTACAAAATATAATATTCTCCATAATCTTCTATATTATTCTGTATAATCTTCTTAGTTATTTAACAGGAAGAAGGAAAAGGAAATTGGTATCAATGGCATTTAGAGGGATTATATAAATTATAAAGTGTAATACTTGTAAATGAGGTGTTAAAAATAGAATATAACACCGAATTAAGAAGATTTTCACCTCTCCTCGAAATTCATCCCCAAACCAATCCCAAATCACCATATGGGAAATGGTCGACCGGTCTGAAATATGAGAAACGCGGCGGAGCAGCGCCATCACCTCTGGTGTTTCCTCATCACATTGACTTTGATCCCTCTGCTCACCGCTTCAACCGATCTCATCACCCCCACAAAACCCCTCGCTCAAAACAACACCCTAGTCTCCGCCGCCGCCGAATTCGAGCTGGGCTTCTTCCCCGGCGCATCCAACACCTGGTACGTCGGCATCTGGTACAAGAACATCCAAGAAAGAGTCGTCGTCTGGGTCGCCAACCGAGACTCCCCTCTCTCAAACTCCTCCGGGATCCTCAAAATCACCCCCGACGACGGCCGCCTCACTTTACAAGACCATTCCGGAGCATCCCTGTGGTCGGCGCCGCACCTCTCCGCCACCTCCAGCGGCGGCAGCAGAGTCGCCGAGCTGCTGGATAACGGCAACTTTGTCCTCCGCGAAGAAGACGACGACGACCCGGATAATTACCTGTGGCAGAGCTTCGACTATCCAACGGACACGTTGCTGCCGGGGATGAAGCTCGGGTGGGACTCCAAAACAGGGCTGAATCGATACATAACGTCGTGGAAATCCGCCGACGATCCGTCCACGGGAGAGTACAGTTTCAAGCTCGACATCTCCGGCTATCCGGAAATACATTTGTCGAACAGAGACAGGACTTATTACCGGAGCGGCGCGTGGAACGGCCTCAGATTCAGCGGCGTCCCGGAAATGAGGCCGACCAGCCCGCTCCTGTCGTTTCTCTTTGTCAGGAATCCATATCAAGTTTCATATTCTTTCAATCTGCTCAACGGCTCGATGCATTCGAGATTGGTGGTGAAGCACTCGGGGGCGCTGCAGCGATTCATCTGGATTCCGTCGAGCGGAGTCTGGAATCTTTTCTGGTACGCTCCCAAGGACCAATGCGACGTGTACAGAGAGTGTGGGGTTTACGGAATCTGCGACGCGAATGCTTCGCCGGTTTGCAAGTGCATGAGAGCGTTCGAGCCGAAGGATCCGCAGGCGTGGAGTCTCCGGGATGGATCGGATGGCTGCGTGCGCGTTGTTGAATTGGACTGCGGGACGGACGATTTCTTAGCGATGAGCAGCGTGAAGCTGCCGGAGAGCGGGGCGGCGGATGTGTATGCGGAGATGAATTTGGATCAGTGCCGGGAAATGTGCCGGAGGAACTGTTCGTGCCGGGGTTATTCGAGCGCGAATATCAGCGACGGGAGCGGATGCGTTGTTTGGGGGGAGGATCTCTACGATATGAGGGTGTACGCCGCGTCGGAAGGCGGAGGGCAGGATTTCTATTACCGGGTGCCGGCGGCGGAATTAGGTGTGTTAATTTCCCATCATTTATTTACCTTTTCTGAAAAAATATTTACTTGGTGGCGGTAATTATTTGAAAAAATAGACTTTAGTGCACGTCGTAATCGTTTTGGTTAATGTTTGGTGGCCAAGTACTTAGATGAAATTATTCTTCGTCTACTTTGATTATGTGTTTGTCTGAATTATTTTGAACACTGTTTTGTGAAATGTTGACAAGTCCTTTTTAATAAATGGAGTAAATGATTCTGTTTAAAAAATTTGAAATGATTTTAAGCAAACAATGACAGGATGCAAAGTCAACTGCACATGTTTTATAGATGATGACAAAGACAGAGAAGGCTGAGATTTTTTTGTTTTTTACTATATTTTGTGGGGGAATTAAGTACTCCACATAATCAATTTTTGGGTGGAATTAAGACCTCACTTTCTGAACTGCTAAGCTTTTATTTTCTTTACTTTTATTAGATGGAGATTACGTTTAACTTTTTCCTAGCTCTTGTTTTTACTCAGAGGAGAATATATCTCATTTTATACAATTGGTTGTTTAAATGAAGATTCTAGACGTTGGGTCATTCGTGGTGTGATGCTAACTAATTAAGTGCTGTGATTAGCTGAGATGTTAATTTGTTGGTTTTTAGTAGCACCAGCAGCTTCAGGAGGTGGAGATGACTCTAACAAGACTAGACAAACCATCATGATTGCTGGGATTGTTGTTGGAAGCGCCGCACTGCTCCTTGGGCTCGCTATTTTCCTTGTATCGAAGAAACGGAAATCAGAGACTGTAAATATAGTAGTGCGTAGAGGTACTAGTAAAGAAATGTTTGTGTCTGATGTTGCAGTTACATGTTGCATATGTAAGTAAACTTGATTCTGCCTATCTTTTCCTTACCGAAAACAGGATCAAGGGAAAGAAGCCAAGAAGACCATCTGTTGAATGCACCAACAATTCCAAGCAAACGAGACCAGTCGGGCGAAACAGCAGTAGATGACATAGAGCTGCCTCTGTTCGACATCACTACATTATTCATTGCGACCAACAAGTTCACTGATGAGAATAAACTAGGCCAAGGTGGTTTTGGCATTGTTTACAAGGTGAAGTATTAATAAATTCACAATATCATATCCAAAATAGAGGTGAATATTGAACTTGTGCATGATCAGGGTGTGCTAGCAGAAGGTCAGGAAATAGCTGTGAAGCGGCTGTCCAAGACTTCTGTTCAGGGAGTAGATGAGTTCAAGAATGAAATGAAGCTGATAGCTAGACTTCAGCATAGAAATCTTGTTCGTCTACTCGGATGCTGCGGTGAGATGGAGGAGAAGATGCTGGTGTATGAGTACATGGAAAATAAGAGCCTCGATTCAATTATCTTCAGTAACTCCTCGTCTCCTACCTAAATGGATGATGCATTTTGGTACTTACTGATTAGCTTTGTTTCTGGCAGAGAAAAACAAAAGCTCAATGCTCAACTGGCAAACGCGTTTCAAGATCATAAATGGGATCGCACGAGGCCTCCTCTATCTGCACCAAGATTCAAGATTCAGAATCATCCACAGGGATCTCAAGGCCAGTAACATTCTCCTTGATAAAGATATGGAGCCTAAGATATCGGATTTTGGCATGGCAAGAATCTTTGGAGGAGATCAAACTGAAGCCAACACAAAGAAAGTTGTTGGAACATAGTAAGATTCTCTCACGAACACTATATAGATCGAGTTTTTCATCTCCGAGTTTTAGTTAATAATCCACCATGCATGTTTGCAGCGGCTACATGTCACCAGAATATGCAATGGACGGCCTCTTCTCCATAAAATCCGATGTTTTCAGCTTCGGGGTTCTGGTTCTGGAGATAGTGAGCGGGACGAAGAACAGAGGATTCTATCAAACAAATAACCATCTCAATCTTCTTGCGTATGTAAGTACAAGGAAGACAATTCATCTAGTAGTGTAATATAATGTGATGCATATATGGAATTGTGCAGGCGTGGAAATTATACAGGGAAGGGAGGGCGCTGGAGCTGGTGGACTCAGCGGCAGGTGAAGAATATGTGGCAGGTGAAGTACTGAGATGCATACAAGTGGGATTATTGTGCGTGCAGGAGCAGGCCGAAGACAGGCCCAATATGTCCAACGTTGTGCTCATGTTAAGCAGAGATTTCGTGTCTATGCAACAGCCTACTCATCCAGGATACTGCCTGGGAAGGCGCCCTACTGAAACGAGAATGGACGAAGAATCATGCACAGTCAACCAAGTTACCGTTACCATGCTTGATGGTCGATAGTCATTCACTAACTGCTCCTCCTCATTTTAACCTACAATTTCATGTCTCTCTTCAACATCCATAACTTGAATTTTGCTCATACAGGTAGGATTAGTTTTGCCAAGATTTCTCATTTTACTGTAAATCGTTCTCAAATCTAGTATACTAAATGTTCTTGCTTTCTAGTTTTAGGCCCTCATTCAAAAAGAATCATCATTTTGGGAAAACAATACATTAGATTTGCAATGCTTTTTTTCTCTGTTTGTCCCCTTTGATCAGTAAGATGTACTACATCATTGAAATTGAAGCAACTACAGCACATGCAATTTTTTTTGGATTGATTAATGATTGAATAAAAAAGATAGTACTTGTTACATCATAGGAGATTAAGCATTTTGACCAATGTAACATGTACATTAAATATCTCAGATTTCCCTCGGAAAGTCCTAACAAAAATTTATAAACTAGACAGCTGATATAGTTTGAAATTGACAAAGTCTCCATAGTCGGCATTTTGTGTGGCTCAGCACTTAACAACATTTATGTTTAATACTTGTCTTCTGATATTTATTCATTCTTTCGACGTTATAATATCTACAATTTCAAAGTTGAAAGTTCCCTTTCACATCGACACACTGCGGCTGGCGCCGGTATTTTCCCGCCGAGACGATGAAACATGACACTACTCTGTTTCATACAGTCTCCTTCCTCGTTCTCCTCTTCAAAGCCTCCATCGCCGTCGATTCCTTAGCGCCGAATCAGACCCTCCTCGATAACAACACAAGTCTCGTTTCTCCCAATGGAAACTTCGTGCTTGGATTCTTCAGCCCCCGGAACTCCACCAACCGATACATCGGAATCTGGTTCAACAAAGTCACAATTCAAACAGTAGTTTGGGTCGCCAACAAGAACAGCCCTATTTCAGATTCATCAGGCGCACTCTCTGTCACGCCGGCCGGAAACATCGTCATCACCAGCAACCAGTCATCTATGCTTTGGTCCGCAAACTCCACTTCCAGCACCAGCAACCCTGTTTTGAGACTTCTAGACAACGGAAACCTCGTACTCGACCGCGAAGGAAGCAGCAACGGAAGTTATTCGTGGCAGAGTTTCGACTATCCTTGTAACACTCTGATTCCCGGCATGAGACTCGGGTGGGATCTGAGAAGCAATCAAGAACTGTATCTGACGTCATGGAAGAGCATGGATGATCCTTCTCCAGGCGAATACACGTACAGGATGAATCCCAGGGGTCTGCCTTCGATAATCCTACGGCAGGGATCGACCATCAGATTCAGAAGCGGCCCTTGGGACGGCGTCCGTTTCGGCGGCGCCCCTGCTCTCCAGGGGAACTCGGTCTTCAACCCAATTTTCATCTTCAATTCTACCGACGTTTATTACTCATTCGAAAACGCCGACGACTCCGTCGTTTCGAGGCTTGTGGTGAGCGAGTCCGGGGCTCTGACGCACTTCCGGTGGAGCGAGCCGAGCAACGATTGGATCAACATCGCCACATTGATATCCGACACCTGCGATGATTATGACAGGTGTGGTAGCTTCGGCATCTGCGAATTTGGGAGGGCACCGATATGTGATTGCCTGGCCGGGTTCGTTCCTCGGGTTGGGGAGGAGTGGGCGCGGTTTGATTGGTCGGGCGGGTGCAGCAGGAGGACTCCGCTGAACTGTAGCACGGGTGCGGGTTTCAGGAGGTTTTCGAGCGTGAAAGTGCCGGACACGTCCGCAAGCTTAGTGGATGCGAGTGCGAGGAACGAGAAGGAGTGCGAGGCAGCGTGTTTGAGGGACTGTTCGTGTGTGGCTTATGCTCGGACAGAAGCGACCGGGTGTGTGGTTTGGTCCGGGGAGTTGATGGATATCAGAGTGTATGAAGAGGGTGGGCAAGAACTCTTTGTCAAAATGCCTCTCTCTGAACTAGGTAACTTTTAATTTAAGCATTTTAAACTTTGCTTGTTTGTACATATTTATGTTTGATTTGCAGTGTGATACTTACTTCCTTAATTCTTCTTGTCATGCTATGAAAAGGCTCGAAAAAATCGAAGAGAGTAGCTGTGATTGTATCAGTAATGGCGGCTGCATTCGTAGTGGTGTTGACCCTCGTCATCTGGTTGGTTATCCGTAAGCGGGTTGCTAAGAAGAAAGCAGGTTAATAATTAGCAAGCATTTCGCAATTTTTCATGTTTATAGAAATTAAACGTGAGTAGGTCAAGCTTCACGATCATAATTTGAAGAATTTTCATATAAGTCAACCATAACGACTTTTTCATTATGACTGGTTAATACTAGTTTATAATTATTCTTGGCACGAAACGAACATAATTGCCATCTTACCCTTGCAAATGACCTAATGGCTAATATTCTTAATCCGGGAATCTAAAAGTGAAACCCATCATTCTGATTTAATCAAGAGTGTGTTTAAAGATATTTTTTATTTTAATTCTGTATTTTTTTATTGATAAAATTAATTGACTAATACTTATAAAAATGCATTTTAAATTTCAAAATTTTATTTATAAGTAAAAAATAACCAAGATTTGGCATAGAATTTGAAGTTGTGTGTCCATATTTTGTTGTGCATTGTTTCTGTCTGTTGTGTGGTGCATGTACAATGTGCATGTACACGCGTATAGTGTTTATGCAATATGTGTTTGAGAGGTACTCAATTTGATCTGTATCAAAATTTTAAATATTTAGGATTTGAAATTCAAACAGTCATATGTGTATAATATATATTTGTAATTTAAATATTTTTATGTTATCAAACAATAGATTTAGAATTGAATAGTTCAACTCTAAATTTGAAACCCTCAATATCATGGTACCAAATGCATCTTTAGTTAATTTTATAACTCTAGTTTCATATCGTGAATGCAGGTTTAAATTAAATTATTCATCTCAATTTGCAAACAATATATCAGTTGAATACTGCATATTTCTTGTAATAACATGATTGGTTCCAGATATGGCAGAGCAACAACATGATTTTCCAAACCAAAATGAGAATGCAAGAATAAGTGATGAAGATGTGGCTTTACCAATGATTGACTTTCTTACCATATCAACTGCCACAAATGAGTTCTCCTTCTCAAATAAGATTGGGGAAGGTGGTTTTGGCCCTGTTTACAAGGTACTTTAATAGATCTTAGTTTGTAATATTCAACTAGAGCATTTATAATTTTTTCTATAAAATAATAGAAACTATTCATGATCATCTTACAAAGGGCATCCTATCAAATGGCAAAGAGATAGCAGTTAAGAGACTCTCTCAAGATTCTGGACAAGGCCTCCATGAATTCAAGAACGAGGTAATCTTGATTGCTAAACTACAACACAGGAACTTGGTTAGGCTTTTGGGATGTTGCATTCATCAAAATGAGAGAATGCTGGTTTACGAGTACATGCCCAACAAGAGTTTGGACCTCTTCATATTTGGTTAGTCTCTTTACTCTTTACACTGTTTGTCTCTCTTTCATTTCAACTCATGAATCCTATCGCTTCTGTTTACAATCTTTCTAGATCAAACAAAAGATACATCTCTAGAGTGGCGGACGCGTTATGATATAATAGTAGGCATTGCCCGCGGACTTTTGTATCTCCATCGCGATTCAAGATTACGAATAATTCATAGGGATCTAAAAGCAAGCAATATACTCCTAGACAATGAAATGAATCCCAAAATTTCAGACTTTGGGCTGGCAAGAATGTTAGGGGCCGATCAATACCAAGAAAATACGAAGAGAGTCATGGGTACATAGTAAGCATCTTTTGTTCTACACTCTTCAATTGGGATAGCTAGCTAATAATAATAAAAATAACCACAATGTTGTTTCAAATGTAGCGGGTACATGGCCCCGGAATATGCAGTAGACGGCTTCTTCTCAGTGAAGTCGGACGTCTTCAGCTTTGGAGTGTTGGTGTTAGAGATAGTAAGTGGCAAGAAAAACAGAGGATTCTATCATCCCGATCACGACCTCAATCTCTTAGGACATGTTAGTTACAAAACTTACTCCTTCATATTCTATTTGACCTTATCAAAAATATTCATTTTTCATTTCAATATTATATCATTCAGGCATGGAAATTATGGACAGAGGGGAATCCTAGAGATTTTGTGGATGCATCCATTCTAAATAGAGAATCTTTGGCAGTGATAAGATGTATCCAAGTTGGGTTACTATGCGTGCAACAAAGGCCCGAAGACAGACCTACAATGTCAAACGTTGTTGTAATGTTGGACAGTGAGCATCCAATATTAGATCAACCTAAACAACCAGGTTTCTACACGCAACGAACAATGTTCGACACTGATTCCTCCTCTACCGGGAAAATGCCTAACACTTCCAATGAAATTACTGTTACATTGCTCCATGGTCGATAGATTCTTTTTATGGGAGGGGCGTCGTTCAGATATAGATTTGTAATTTATGTACTATAATATGCAATTAATTAAAAATGAGATTAGGAAAATAAATAAATTATTCTTTCAATTGGTTAGTCAGTAATATATCTAACCTTTTATGTGTTTCTTGTAAAATCCTGACAGATGTTACATTGATTATTCAATAATTATGGAAATGAGTAGATAATGATCACACAAAATATAAATAAAAGTGACATATGTTACAATTGATTATTCAATAATTATTGGACTATATAAAAAAGGACGAAATCTTACATTTTCAAATTCTTAATGGTGTGGGTTCATACACCATCATTTAAAAGAATTATTAGTTATAATAAACATTTGTTTGCTTGAGTTGTTACAAGTCAGCTGGTTTGACAACTTCTAGTTTAAATTAGGTTTGTTTAATTTAATGTTATTAAAATTTGATCGGTAAGTGAATCAACAAAGTTATTGTTTCACGCATCAATTGATTCACATAAATCAAACCAAAAAAATAAGTAAAGAAGAAATACTAATTTTTTAAAATTTAAATTTGATATAAATAATTTGAAAATTTTTATTTTTTAATATTTTATAAAAAATCAAGTTGATTTTGGTGTAAATAACTGAAGATAGCATAAGAAAAATCCACTACACCGATTATCTTATTATCACCTAAATTTTGCCGATCTATAATTTTTAGTTTCGCCATTACAGACTTACATTAGAGAAATCAAATCTAATTATAGAAATCAATATTTTTCATTTTATTACAATATAATTTTAGTTATGTTTTATTGGATCATTTTTGAATAGTACTTCATTTGAACTAACCTAGTACGCCTTTGAAAAATCTAACGGGCTAAAACCAAACTATGACTCCCTCATTAATATACAATCTAGCTAATGGAGATATTATTTGTATCTTGAGGGAAAATACAAACATGTAACAATTTACAATAATGATATAATATAGATTATGGAGATTATTATATGTATCTTATGCGGAAATATATTAAAATATTGGGAAAATTAGTTGAATTTTTGTTATCCCATAATTTTTAAATCTCACGAATTAAATCATAATTATAATGCTGTGTAATTGTCGAGACTACTTTTTCTTATGTAATTTGTGGTTATGTGGAAGTCAGATTTTCCGATATGGCAAATCGATTTCTCAAAATGTATCATTTATCTATATTTAAAACAATCTCGTTTTCATTATTTTAATTAATTTTGCAGGTCTTTTTTTCCTTAATTTGGCACTATTAAGATTAGAATTTTAAGGCTTTTTATTTGAAATTGGTGGTTCCATTTCATAAGTTACAACAATTTGCAACTTATAGCATGGAAGCTGGATTGAGATTGATAATTCGTAAACTACATACAAATTTGACAATTTTCAATTTTAACTTGCTTTTAGTACAATTAAAAATTATAGTAGTAAAATTTAATTTGCATCAACTATATGATTGATTATAACTTAACAAAAATTTACTCCTTTTGTCATTCAATATGGGTCCACTTTGACTTTGGTTCAGATTTGAAAAAATATAAAGTTATAGAGTGTGTAAAAATAATTAAAGATTTGCAAATCCTATTTTTATATATTATGATTATAATAAAATAGAAGTAAAATAAATTAATGAAATATATAATCTACTATCAAGAGTCGTAAATTAAAATAGGATAATTAATAAGGAACCAACTAAAATAAAAAACTAGAACACCAAAACCGAAGGAGTATATTACAAAATGAAAATTTCTCAATATTTGTCGAGGGGAGCTCCACATATTAATCTTTGCCTTTGGTCATATAATCCTCCATTCCATAAAAATAATTATTTTTTCTTCATCTATCAAAACAAATAGTCCATAAAAGAAATAGTCCATACCACAATCTTTTTCTCCTTTTTTCTTCTATTTAATCATTTATTGGTCTCACCATTTATATAATTTTAATTAATTTTTTTATTCTCCTTAAATTTAATTTAAAATTCATATAAATTCTGAATGACTAGATAGAGGAAGTATTAATCTTAATCTTATAAATATAAACTCTAGTCACAATCTTTACACCCAAACCCCTCTCTCTCGCCGTGCTCGAAGTCAACAGGGTCACGATCGGGTCCTACCCGGATGCGATTCCGGGTTTGGTTTCCCTCGTGCGGATGGGCAGCTCAAGAGAGAGAAAGGAGGCCGCCACCGCATTGTTCACGCTGTAACCGGGCCCGAGCAATTCGGGGTGCCAATTTTGATCCAAAACGCCGCTTTGGCTGTGGAGGTCCTCGGCCTGCTCGCAAAATGCAAGCTTGCGCGGGATGAAATGCTGGGGTTTTGGATGTTTTGTTAGGGATTGTGAGGAATGGGAGTTCGAGGGGCGTGCAGTTTGCGTTGCTAACGTTGAGTTCCTTGTGCTGTTATAGTGAGAAGATGGGTATTGAAGCTTGTTTGAGACGTGTGTAGGATTGTTGAATGCCAAGATGTTGATTCAGATATTGCAAGGGAAGAGGGAAAACGTATGATGTTGTTGCTGATAGAGGTTAATTTAATTCAAGTGTATTAAAAAAAATGATCTTGAAGGTGAGTATAAGCAAGTTTTTGTAAAATTTTCACCGTCGTTGGATAGCTAGCCTTTATTGTACATTTTCAAATAATCAGATGATACACAAAAGACGGAGTATATACTGATTGTTCAAAATTTGATATTGAAGTGACTTTACATTTTTGTCCAAATATTGTTAATGCTAGTCCGTTGCAAGAATTATTCTTTTGCTAGACCTTGTTGAGTTTGAATTTAGTCTCCAACACTGGTTTGTATGAACATTGTAGAATCAAGGAATATGTATATTAATATTGGCTTAATGTTGGGATGTAAGCTGAAGCAACCGGCCTCCAAAAGCGATGGGGTGATTAATACTCCATCCGTCCCATAAAAATATGCACACTTTCTATTTTTGTCCATCCCACAAAAATATATGCATTTCATTTTTGAAAATTTATACTCCATCAATTCAATAATGTATGTCTCACTATCCACTAATAATACTTTAACTACCATTCTTCTCTCTCTTTTTTTTTTTTTACCAATTTTGTCTTAATTCCTTGTCATACCTATTGCCCATTTTTTTGGGGATGGAGGGAGTATATCAAATTGATGATTGGGATTCGATGATTGTCAATTTCAGTATGATATGGTTGGTGGAGATAGAGGTGCCCACGGTTTTCGGTTTCGGCGGTTAACCGCCGAATCAGAACCGCCGGTTCCGGTTCCGGTTCCGAACCTGAACCGTGACTTTTTTCTTGAACCGGAACAACCAGAATTTGAACTGCGGGCCGATTCCGGTTCCAGATATTAAGAACCGAAACCGCCACCAAACCGCCGATTCCAGACGGTTCCGAACTGCCGGTTAAACGGCGGTTTCACGGTTCCGGCGAGGCGTTCGAGGCATTCAGCTCTGGCAGCCGTGATTCAGCCTTTTCAGACGGTTTTTTGACCAAAACCGGCGGTTAACCACGGAAAACCGTGAAAACCGGCGGTTTAACGGTTTGGGTGCGGAACACTAGGCTGACACGATGGGATGGTTCATGCAGGTGGTTAGGCGGTTTTGCAGACGGTTTGTTGACCAAAACCGGCGGTTTTGGTGGTAAAACCGGCGGTTCCGGCGGTTTCGGTTGTCCATTGTCTTATCCGTTACAACTCAAATTCAATAAATTGATATGATTTTCACCTTATTCGTCTTATTTCAATTTAAATTATCCATTGTCTTGTTCAAATTTATTGTGTAAATCCAAAATTCCAAATTACATAGCCAAAAAAAAACAAGAAAACCACCGGAACCGCCAAATCGAACCAGAACCACAAGGAACCTTACGAAAACCGACGGTTCAGAACCGGAACCGGAACCGGAACCGCCGGTTTTTGACCCGAAACCGGAACCGTCAATAGCCTCACGGTTTGGTTCCAGTTCCAAATTTTCCGAAACCGGAATTGCCGGTTTACAAATCGTGGGCACCTCTAGGTGGAGAGTAGCTTCGGCGAAAAACCTAAATGCCTCAGAGCATCTCCAATGGTACTTCGGCCAGAAATCGGCCAACAGTTTCTCCCCCTGCCACGTCAGTAGCACTAACAATCCACCTGCCACATCAGATTTAGGCCAGCCATAGGCCAATCGCAATAAAAATAATTCAAAAAATACTACATTTACGGAATTAAAATTACGATTAAATTACGGAATTAAATTTACGAGACATATACGGGAAAATTCATTAATTGCATTTTAAAAAGGTACATAGATAAAAAAAATTACATTTAAAAAGGTACATAATAAAGAAAAAAAACTATCGCCGTGCAATCCTCCGTGCCCACAACTCTTCAATTATATCCTTTTGGAGTTGAATATGAGCATCCACTTGGCGCATGTTGGCAAATTCCTTGAGGCGGCCGGCTTCATCGAAAGGTACCCCACGTCGTACGCTAGGGGTGGTCGTTCCGTGGCTTGGACCGGCTTCATCATCATTGGCCCAACTAGTCAGTAGTACGCCTTCGTCTTCGACGATCATGTTGTGCAGGATAATGCAAGCGTACATTATCTGGGAAACGCATCCGATATCCCACAAACGCGTTGGACCCTTAATTGCCGCCCATCGAGACTGGAGCACACCAAATGCGCACTCCACGTCCTTGCGCGCCGACTCCCTTTCGTTCCGCAAAGTAGGCCTTTTTTTCATCACTTGTTTGTCTGATCGTCTTCACAAAGACCGGCCACCGAGGGTATATCCCATCCGCCAAGTAGTAGCCCATATCATGCCGGTTGCCGTTGGCCACAAATGAGACGGCTGGACCGACGCCCTAGCACTTCTCGTTGAAGAGGGAAGACGAGTTCAGGACGTTGAGGTCGTTGTTCGACCCGACTACCCCAAAATACGCATGCCAGATCCACAGCCGGTAATCAGCTACGGCCTCGAGGATTATCGTGGGATTCTTTGACTTGTAGCCGGTCGTGTAGGCCCCCTTTCAGCCAGTCGGACAGTTCTTCCACTCCCAATGCATACAGTCTATGATGCCTAACATCCCGGGGAACCCATGCTTCTCCCCGTGCATCTGCATCAAATTCTGACAATCTTCGGGAGTAGGGCTTCGAAGGTACTGCTCACCGAAAACGCTTATCACGCCCCCACAGAAATCCTTCAGACATTCCAGGGCCGTCGACTCACCGATGTGGAGGTACTCATCCCACATGTCTGCCGCGCCTCCGTAGGCCAACTGCCTGATTGCCGCCGTGCACTTTTGAATAGGGGTGTGGCCGGGTCTGCCAGCCGCATCGTGCCTAAAGCGGAAACGCAGATATCGACGCTCTAATGCGCCAACGATGCGCATAAACAACTCCCTGCGCATTCTAAAACGCCGCCGGAACAAGTTGGCGGGAAACCGCGGGTTCTCTGAAAAGTAGTCGTCGTACAGCCGCTGATGTGCAGCGGCGTGATCCCGATCAATCACTGCTCGGCGGTGGATAACCCATGGAGGGCGAGGTATCGCCTGCTGTTCCACCATACGCATGTACCGCTCCATCTCGCGGTTCATGTAGGCATTCATAGCCTCGTTCATCCTCCGTTCGTACTCCTCAGCATCCCCACCACTACCACCACTACCACCACCGCTACCACCCGCGTTACTCATCGCTCGATGATGCTCTTGTACAGAAAGTTAGAGAGAGAGAAAACTCGTTAAAACAAGTGGTGCAAATGAAAATGAAACGAAAATCGCGTTTATATAGGTTTTTAAAAAAAAAAAAAAAAAAAACAAAAATCGGCGCTGGCCGATCGGGCCGCCACAATGGCGGCTAGCCGATCGGCCAACCCACACCGGTTCGCTCGCCGATTTCGCGCTGGCCGCCTCCAATGGTTCGGCTAGCCGATCGGCCAGCGCGAAAAATCGGCTAGCCGGTCGCTAGCCCACCATTGAAGATGCTCTTAATTGGAATATTAATGCTATTTTCTGTTTGTAAACCTTTGGTTGCTTTCTTAATTGGACCTATTAATGTCATTACCATACTATTTTAGTACTGCAAGTGGTAACATAGGAAGAATCTTTCAAAACTCCACACCACAAGTTGGCCTGTTAGGTCCTCATCCAAATTTCGGGTTTGCATATTCAGAAACTTGGATTATTATTTATTAACCATAGGTATATAGACATCTAATTAGCAATTATTTTAGGCTCTTTCGATAATCTTATGTGGAGAATATTTCCCACATAGGCGTAAAGGGAGAATTAAGTAATACTCCACTAAATCAAATAAGGTCTATTTGTACCATATGCATTTATTTTCTTTATTGGATTTGTATAGTTTTATTTCTAGATATAAATTTTATTTGTAGAAAAGAACTAAGTCTTAGTACTTTTAATCCTGTGAACATTTGGTTACTGTTTTTATGTGTGGCACAAGGACCGAACTTCAATTCTTCAATCCAAATAAAAGTAAGGATTGGATTTTGTTTTTTTACAAACTAGTATTAACACCCGAACTATGCACGGGACATAAGAGTTTCAAATAATGAATATAAAATATAATAAAAATATAGAAAATAAGAACTGAAAGCAATATGGAGATTTAAAAAACAGAAATGTACTTATCCTGTCTCACTCAAAATGAAGAATTTACTACTCCCCAGTGAATGAAACATTTATGCAATTTAATTTAGTTTATAATCTAAGTGGAGTAAAAACAATAAAATTAATGACAAAAAATAAGATGTGTGACTAATGATCAAAGAGTGTGAATAATTAGAAAAATATGTACAAATAAAGAAAATATGTGTGAGTAAAGATGTTTATTAAAGGTGCTATGCAAGTCATTAATTCAAATAAAAGGTAAATTAATATATAAATTTAATAGCTTAATTTGTAAAAAATTAATTTTAAAAAAATATATGGATATTAAACATATCCACATAAAATATATGAATAATTTAAATCATAAAAATTTAAAACTTCTTTGAGAAGTCAATTTTGTATTATTCAATAATCACATTTTAGTTGACTATTTATTTCGTTCTTTTAATTTCAGACTATAGCATAACTTGATATACATTGCCAAAAACTAAATGAATTTTTTATATTGGAAAGAATAAATTTCTTACTTCCCGCCACATATACATATAAAAAGTAAATTACTACTATCACTTAAAATAGCGATAATATTTTATGCATCTTATTTGTTTTGAATAATGTGACAATTTACACTACTCTTTATATTAAGAAATTATACAAACTTTACAAGTTAGATTTAATTTTAAATATATATAATTTTATCTTATTCCTTAGTTTAATCTATAAACTTAGTAGTATTGTTTAATTAGAGGTGAATTAAAATATAAGAATTAAAAACTTTAATTGAGTAAAAATAGGATGAAAATTGTAAGCATCACATATATGTGTTGTTGTTTAGCTTGTGAATTAGTTCGGAAAAAAAATATTGCAATAAATGATTAAATCTCAATTTTAACCTAAATAAAAGGAAGGCAAACTAAACCCTCTAGCACAATTCCAATTTAGCTCAAATATAAGGCTAATTAATATATAAATTTAATAACTTAATTATAAAAAAAATTAATGGTAGTGCACTATTTAAATGTGTTTTAAAACTTCTCAAGAAGTTACCATTTTATTGTTCTATTATTTGTCCAATTGTTTTTGCCTTAAAAAATTATTTTTGGATAGAAGACACCTTATCTTTCCATTTTCCGTCCAAAAAGGGCATTAAGGTCTTTTCATCAAACTTGCGTTTAGGTGAGGATAGATAGATGGGGTAGTTCTAATGTGAAGTAATTTTTAAAAAGAACATAATTTCAAGTTTAAAAAAAATCCTGAATACTTAAATTTATTTATCCATAAATGAAGGACCAAGTGAAGGTGAAGTTTCAAATCAATCAGCTTCTTGAAATCCAATAGTTGTTTCGAATTGATGTCTGTTATATGATACTGGGCTTTAGGTTTCTTTGGTTTCTGGCCCATATCAGCGTTATGTAAAAGGACATAATGATATTGATAATAATACTATAAAGTGATTGCGTATAGAAAAGGCATGAGTTGATTGGTATACTGGGGAGGCCCATGAGTGATTTGACCAGAAAAGCTCTATTAATTGTATTGTATGAATGCTTTTCCAGTTCCATTCATTGCCAATAATGTCTCTCTTAATTCTTGCCGCAACATAGACATTAATTTTGGTTGGGACACATTGTACGAATTAGTTTGTTGATTCCCTTTATTTGATTAATTCTGACCGTTAATGAGTTACCTGCTTAAAGCCCAATATCTAATTAATTTAAACACATTTGATGGATATATAACTGCACTCAATAGAATCAGAATTTATGCCTACGCTAATAAAGAACATAAAGATGGCCATCAGTAAGACCTAAGATTTACATAGTAAGTTGGGTATGATTAAGAAGGACAAAGATGGAGAAAACAAATTCATCGCTTCCGATTAATCGAGTGCTAACAATTCATTCTAAAATTAATTTAAAAAAATGCGAAAACCGGCATATTTTAAAAAGTTAAAGTAAAGGAGAAAAATGAAGCATTCCGCAAGGATTGTGTACTGCACATGGAGAAACAATAAGTTAAGGGGTAATTGTTCGTCGGGGGTCGGCCCACCCCTGGATCCGCCACTGCCCAATGACATCCGAATCAAAATTAAATGTACTACATTTATTTAGACATATTCAGGCTGAATTTACTTATTAATCAGATAATGATATACTCTGCCATTTCTTTATTTTCTAATATTGTTTTAGCATTTAACATAAGTTTATTGACTATCATGTGGAAAGAATCTCATTTCACGTGGTTTGCTAGAAAGAGTTTGAAGATTAAAAAACAACATATTCGCGTGAAAATTTACCAATTAAGAAAATAGGAGTGTACTAATGTAATTAATGATTAATCGCGAAGTTACTATTCCAAATATCATGGTATATTTGTCTCCATTGGTTACACATTTAGAGCTGGTAATCAAAATCAAGTAACCCTAGCTAGGTACAAATTAATCAAGACTCATGTAAAATTCACACTGAGCAAACTTCACAAAGAAGTGAAATAATGTTGTATGATTACCCAAAACAACCGAGGCAGTAATCAAGTAAAGTCTTGCATGCCTTGTTTTCTTTTATTTCTGCTTCACAATGACGCCTCATTAATACTTTCACTTTCTAATATGCTTTCCTTTTCTTCTCTTCTGCATCTTAAAGTGAAACATGCCCTTATTCGAGCTGAAAATCTCCCAATAAGACTGAGAATTCAATTCTTTTGAGCCAAAATAGTAAGCTTATTTGTGATGCTTCTTGGGATGGTATAAATATAATGGGTGTCAATCCATGACCTATCATATTTAAGTCGAGCACTAAAGTGATTAGAAAGCACATGCCACAGATACCATCAACTAAAGTTTGGCACCGTCAAAGTTTTATACCTTTTGAATGATTGTTTCAAAGCTAAGTCTCATTCACAAAAAATAAAAATAAAAAAATTAAATTAAAGATTGATTAATTGCTTGATATCGTTGTTTCTTTAATTAGAGTCGTCAAATTTAACTAGGAGCAACTTTTTCATGTGTAGGGGCGATTCCCAAAATTAAGAAGCATCACGTTCTTGTGCATTTTGATTGGGCGAAGGCAAAGCTCTGATATTTTTTTTTCTGATTAATTACATGCAGTATAAAATGACAAAGTAGTACGACTACTAAGCTGCACTTTTAAGAATAAACATTGATTCCTCCACTAGATTAGAATCGGCGTATGATTAGTTTACAATTTAATTAACTGTCACATAAAATAATTAAGCATATGTAACTTATTTTCAGAGCTAGGAGAACATTTGAATAAACAACTAAAATAGAATGAAACTGATGGCGTAGATTAGGAAATATTCTTTTCGGATAAAAAGGAAGTAATCAAAGGCGGATAATTTGACCCTCACATTTTCATTTATTCTTGCTTTCATCCATGGATATATTTCTTCTTCTTTTTTGGTCTGCGCGACTGAAATTCATACACGTGCTCTTAGCGCTGATATGCTATCTGAAGATATTCAACTTTTATGTTTATTTATTTCCTGTGTATAAGAGTTCATTAAAAGTATTTTCGAAAACCATTTTGCATACATTACTTATCTTTTTCGTTTGAGTGAATTTCAAAAATGGTCCTTGAACTATGGGTTTATCTCGTCCATAGTTCCTGGACTTTAAAAATATCGCCAGTAGTCCCTGGATTAAGGGTTTATCTCGAAATTGATCATTTTGGCTTTTTTTAGTACGAAAATACCCTTTGATATTATTTTGGGGGGTTTGGGCAATTTGGTCGTTTTACACATTTAACATTTTAAATTTGATATTATCTCAGTTATGTACTAACTTTGATATTATTTCAAAATTATCATTCTTCTTCCATTTTGTTACCCTTCACTGAATTTGTTTTTTCTATTTCAATATTAGATTTGATTTTATAAAATTAAATTTAATATTTAGATCTTTAAATATTAATAAATTTTTTTAATTTTTATTATTTAATATAATATTCAATTGAATTGAAGAAGTACAGAAAAAATAATATTAATCATGATGGAAAAATAAGATTTATTCTATTTAGCCTCCGTTCGGTTGTTATAATTGCTTGTGATTAAATATTATGAAGTTGACTAAAAATTTGATCCTACTAAAAATTTTATATAGGAGTATTTTTGTTGAATTTTTCTAATAAATTTTGATTGTTTTCAAATTAATAAACGAAAATTATATTAGTCTTACATTAGATGCATATTTATTTCAGAATAAATTGTGTTATATATTCTATTTATGATTAAAGCTATTAAATATTGATTAAAACTAAGGCGTTGTCATACCTTATTGATTACATAGTACTATACACTATCAAATATTGATTATAACTATTTTTTTTGCTATTTAATAATTTTTATAATTAAAAAAATTTATTGATATTTAAAAATTAAAATTTAAAATTTTATAAAATTAAATCTAATATTGAAATAAAGAAACAAAGTGAAGGATGACAAAAGGGAAAAAGGATGATAAATTTGAAATAATATCAAAGTTAGTACATAACTGAAATAATATCAGATTTAAAATGTTAAAAGTGTAAAACGACCAAATTGCTCAAACCCCCAAAATAATATCAAAGGGTATTTTCGTACTAAAAGAAGCCAAAAGGACCAATTTCGAGATAAACCCTTAGTCCAGGGACTACTGGCGATATTTTTAAAGTCCAGGGACTATGAGCGAGATAAACCTATAGTCCAGGGACCATTTTTGAAGTTCACTCTTTTCGTTTTCTTTTTCTTCTTCCTTTCATATTTTGTTCATTTTCTGTCCCTCTTATTTTATCAATTTATCTCTAAAAAATGTGTTATCCACAAGTGAAACTATTTTCATGTATGAAAGGAGTGTAATTCACAATATCTTTTTAAAAACATAAGAAGATAAATATATAAAGAATATGGAATTTAAACATATATTCTGTGCGAAATAGATACTTTAGGGATAACACAAATTTTATTGCGAAATTGGTTAAGTGAAAAAGAAAAAGAAAGAAATAAGTGATTGGACTATTGTTAGGGTATATAATGTAATTCACCTTCTAAGTGAAATTTTTTGCTAAAAACAAAAGTGGACTAATTTTCTAGGACAAATCAAAATGACAAAATGAGATTATTGTTTTGTGACGAACGAAGTATAATACTTTCTTCTTCCACGAAAAATATTCTGATTTTTTTTATTTAGGTCGTCCACCAAAACTAGTCTTTATCTACTTTTTTCTTTATCTTTCTCTTAATTTTAATTTTTAGAGGGAACATCTTTTTAGGTCCACGAACTTTGCTAAAGTATCATTTTAGGTCCGTGAACTTTGAAAATATCATTTTAGGTCCGTCAACTACAAGTTAATATTATTTGAGGTATTTTGAACTTTTTCTGGACGAAAATGCCCTTAAGGCCTTCAAAGGGCAATTTGGACAATTCTTTAGCCACTCATCTTACGTCAGAGACCTAGAGTCCAACAATTTTTAAAGTCAAAATTTTATATTTAAATTCAATTTGGATGGTAACTGATCTCCATTCTGAAATTCTTATAATTAAACTAAATATAATTCACAAATCACCTATAGTAAGTTCTTAAAATGCAGTTAAGATTGAAAAAATAAAATAAAGTATCAAGTCCCAATTCACTATTCCTAAATAATTGGTCATCTAATAATTGAAAAATGAACACATTTTTTTACGCAAATTTTAATTATATTTAAATTCAATTTGGATGGTAATTGAATTAAATAGTAGTAGTAAAAAAAATTGTGGACTCTAGGTCTTTGACGCAAGATGAGTGGCGAAAGAATTGCCCAAATTGCCTTTGAAGGCCTTAAGGGCATTTTCGTCTGGAAAAAAAATTCAAAATACCTTAAATGATATTAATTTGTAGTTGATGGACCTAAAATAATATTTTCAAAGTTCACAAATCTAAAATGATACTTTGGCAAAGTTCGTGAACCTAAAAAGATGTTCTCTCTAATTTTTATTAAATCTCATATTATTCATAATCAAAATTATTATTTGTGCACTAGTACGAAAACATGATACTCCAACTTATAATGGCCATTGGGATTGTAGGTATAGTTTGAGGCTGCCCCATCGATGTAGGGAAAAACCAAAAGGCGTGTACGTTGGGATGATATATATCTAACGCCCTTTACAGCCTCCACTAACAAAATTATATAATTAATTACAAAGTCTATGCTTGTCAACTCAATACATAAATTAGTCTCTATATTCTCTTCTTTCAGCAGTGTGAACTTTTACATAAACTAATAGCTGGTGGAATGATGCCCAACATAAAACAAAGAAACAAGATGAGAACCTCTAATTAACAATTAATTAAGCTGCTAAATACAGCTCAAACCGATAATGCACATCTCCTAAAGTAGAGTAAAGCTAAATTTAGCATCAGTTCCAGTCCCTTTTCCTTAACATCCTCTTGATGATTACAATTTTATGAAATGCTACATCAATTAGTTCTACTATGCTTTCATATTTGCTGTCTTCTTTTTTTCCAAGATGTGGCCCAGCATGCGCTGTCTTCCTTCAACAATCACTTCGTTTTTTTCCCTTTCCCTTTTTTCTTGCTTTTCTTCAATACATGCGGCCTCCATTCTTGTCGCATCCATTATTGTTTCTTTTTTGTTGTGTGTGTGTAAATTGCACGATATCTATGTGAAGCTTCCGGCAAATGAAGGTGTCCAGAAATCTGAGGTGGCCTCGGCTGCAACGGGGAAGGTGCTCGATATAGGGACGAGGCACAATCCTTGAGTTTTGAGGCCCTTTGTTACCCCTTCTTCATCCTTGCTTTTCTCTCCTGCCTGCGTTCAAATATGGACTACATTCTTCACTAAAACCAAACCATGATATGACAAAAAAGTTTGGCACTAACTAATTATTTTACACGAGATAATCGAATTAATTAGTCGTACCTGCAGCGGTGGCGATCCATATTTCAAGTATGGCGTGCTTAATGACTGAAATTAAATCACGGAAACATAATTAATTCTGATAGTAATTTTTTAATGAAAAATTAAATCACTAGTGAAACATACATTGACTTGATCATGGAGAAACTTGATGTACTCGATAGCTTCGTGGAGCACGGATGCAGTGTCAGTCTGAAAGTTCAATTGATCACAAACCTTAGGATTCATGAACTGATTTTTTATTTAAAAAAAAAAAAACAAATTTATTTAAAAATTGACCTTTCCGAAAGGTGAAACCAACTGCTGTAGGGCGGTGATTCTGTCCCCAAGTTTTTCTTTCCGGACCTGTTGATGGAGAAAGCAAAAAGCTATCATCATTTTCTTTGCATATATGAAACAGAAACAAATTTACATACCTTGAAGGTTGGCAAGGGGGACGGAGTTTCGATTCGTGGACGTTTAAACGTGGGTTGTTCATGAAACGTTTTGTGTATGTGTGTTGCCTTAGCAGTGATGCTGTGATTGTGAGGCGATGGAAAGAAGTGAGATGTAGGCGGACGAACATTACTCAACGCTGATGGATTAATCCATAAGCTATTATCAGCAGTGGGAGATGGAGAGGGTTTAGGCATGAATCCGTTTGAGTTCATCTGAATCTGATCATCTAATAAAGATGGATAGGGTTGAGAATCCGCGTCGAACAGAGTCTGCAACAAGGAACTCTGCTTCATCGATGATTCTTCTTCACTAAAATTCATTTGATCGGCCCTATAATTCATGCTTGAATCCACCAGGAAGTTGGAATGATTGTCCTCTGATCTTCCGCTGCAACACGACAAGTAGAAATATTTATGAGTTGGAAACTAGTCGAAAAACATTCATCTGTTAGGGTTAGTTCTCCATTATTAGTGGGACAACATTACACCTTCTTGTTCGTGAATAATTTGCAACTTTTCTAAAAGAAAAAAACATAAAATATTGCTCACGGCAAAGGCTGATTCCAGGCATCCAATTTGGGGTGGTGGTGATGAACATCTTGTATAAGAAGGGTGCTGCTTCCGTCGGATTCATCGCTTGAACGTACACTTCTGGTCTCGGTCGGCCAGCCCAAACTCCCGATGTCGTTGGACGCCAACGAGCATGGCGATGAACTGAAGAGATTCCGCGGCGAATTCCACCAGCTTATCAACTCTTCTGCCATGATTTTATCAACTTTTATTTGCCTTTTTCCTTTCAAATTTGGTCTTCCTTCTCTTGTCAAATTTGAGATGTGAAGTGATTTGTATTGTATATTGCTCTCTCTATATATATATGTGTGACAAAATGTTGTAGGTACGGAAGGGGGTGGAATTTGGTCCCGACACTTAAATCTTATTAGACCAGACATATTAATTAAGGAGGAAATATATTCGTAGTGGTTGATTCTGAGATTATAAAAGGGGTACTAATTAATTATTGAGAGATTCGCGCGGGTAGAATTCTTTGGCTGAATTTGGTATTTAGGAAGTGATGTATTATTCACTTTTATTGTTTTAAATTAGGTGCTGTAGCATTAAAAACTCCAAGTTGCTCATGTGTATTAAAAAAGGAATATGGTGTGAGGGCTATTTTTTTTTATCTGGCTTTCCATGCCATTGTTAGGACTTAGGACGAATAACGTACCTTTCTTCTGGTAGTTAGAATCAACATCCTTTGTTTAAGTATTTTAATTTTAAATATTTGTTGTTTAAACTGTGTGCATGTAAATGTGGCTGAAAAAGTATACTTTACTAAATATTCGAGTTAAATAATTCAGATAATAAAATTAAAGACTTGTTTGACATTTTCATTTTCCTAATAGATTTTGGGACAAGATATTTTGTGAGGTGAACCGGACTTTTAGGACCATGAGACCATTTCGCCTTCAATATATATTTTCAGTATTAAAAAAAAAAAACACATTTAATTTGTATGGATTCCCTAGCGTGTATTTTGAGTCAAAACTAATTTTGCATAAAAGAAAACGTTGATGGGGGCTAGCGGACGGGAGCTCACTAGTTGGAGTGAAGGGCGGCGTGACATCTAACCACCACGCACCCCTCACTCCTCAGCTAATGGTAACGCGGCATGAAGTCGACTCGCAAGATGCAATTAGGTTTTTTTTATCGTCGTTATATTTAACAAAAAATTAAAAATTTTAAATAAAAATATCTTCCAACTTTACTCGAAACTGATATATAGCATATTAATTAATTAAATTGGTCGTATATATTTTTTAATAATTTGTACTCCATCAGTCAATGTATTATTGCATGATCAACTAATTAATAACTACTACTCCCTCCGTACCATAGTAGTGGGGACAAATATTTCCGGCACGAAGATCAAGAAAATAATGTATAATATATCAAATAAAAAGATATTCCCTCTGTCCACCATTAAATGTCCATTTTTTCCTTTTTCGTCCGTCCGCCAATAAATGTCTCATTTCACTTTTATAATATTTAGTAAGTGGACCCTACATTCTACTAACTTATTTCACTAATATTTTATTATAAAACCAATGTATAAAAGTAGGTCCCACATTCCACTATTATTTTTACCCATTTTACTACATAAAGTCAAACAATTTCTTAAAACTCGTGCCGGTCAAATATGAGACATTTAATCACGGACGGAGTGAGTAATAAAGTAAGAGAAAGGAAAAAGTAGAGAAAATAAAATAAGAGAGTGAGAAGAATGTGTTTACTTTTACTAAAAAGGGAAACACTCCACTTCTATAGTACTTATCGAAAAGGCAAAATGACTCCACTACTATAAAATTGATGGAGTACTATATATATTTGTATAGTAATTTTAATTTTGTGTCATGTAATTGTGTATTGTACCGTGGAAAAATCTAGGTTAGACCTGGCATATCAAAGTTTGGATACATAAACACAAATTCATTCCTTTTTCACAAATAATTCCATACAAAATCCGTCAAAACCTCTTTCCCTTTCGATGAATTCCAAAAATGAAGAGATCACGAAACATGATGCATTTTCTTAAAAAAAAAGTTGTAGGATGAATTTATTGAGACAATTGACCCTTCCAGAAGCAGGTTTAATATTTTAGTTAGTAGTTATTTGCTTACTATACAACATTCTAGTGCAAATGTGGAATTTCAGCATACTGCAGTGTGAAATGAAATGTTGACCCGGTTGCTCTGGTCATTGCTTATGACTTCAAAGTGTGGTTGAAAAATGTTTAAATAATGACATCTAGAACATAAATTTATTTAGTGTAGCTAGCCGGCTAGCCCTCCACCAAAGAAATGCAGATTTAACTACACTAGTCAACTCACACACGACTCAATAAAAATCCTACCATACGTTTTATATCAAGAAGGGTGGAACATTATAACGAAATGAAACAAAGAATAGTTGAAATAATATTAGTAGATAATAGAATTAATATCTATATGTTCTGTTCCTAAATAAAATAGTATCTTATAAAGTTACGGTAATTCAGAATTGATTTATGAGATTATTTTAATTAGAAAGATGGTTATGACTAATTATCACATGATTATCTATTTAGGATAAAGTTATGAGATTCAATCTCACGACACAATACATATTTAATCCTGAGATATAATCTTACAAATCGAACAACCCCTAAATCTATAATGTAGAGATAAAATTAGAAATTTATATTAACAGGGAAAAATTATTGACAAACTCGTATTTTAGTGTCATGACTGGTATGTTGATATGTTTAATTGTTGAGTTTTTGTGCTCAAAATGGTTATTTCCAGCCAATTACTACTACCTCCGTCCCCCAAAGCTTGACACGGTTTGACCCGACACGGGTTGTAAGAAATGTAATGGAAAGTGTATTGAAAAAGTTGGTGGGATGTAGGTCCTACTTTTAAAGTATTAGTTTTATAATAAATGTGGGTAGGAATGGGTTAGTGGAATATGAGGTCCACTACCAAAAATGGAAAAAGTGAAGTGTGTCAAGTTTTCGGGGACGGACCGAAATGGTAAACTGTGTCAAGCTTTGGTGGACGGAGGTAGTATATGTTTTGGAGTTCACGTGTTTGTTGAGTGTTTTAGGCAAAAACAGGCTAAATTAGGCGAAAAAGGCCTCCACCCGACCGGGTGAGGTATTGTGCAAAAATACCACCCGGCCGGGTGGCACATAGAAGCAGTGGAGAGGTCAGAGAGTTCGGAAGAAGACGCACCCGGCCGGGTGATTTTCCAGTACAACAATTGTACCCGGCCAGGTGGTGCAATTAAGCCTGCGAGACTCCAGAGAATACCGAAGATTTCCCACCCGGCCGGGCGATTTTCATGTACAACAGTTCCACACGAGCGGGTACGTATTTCTGGCGATTTCTTATTGGAAACGCGATTTTTGGAAGAGGGGAATAAGAAAGAAGAGCTAGGGCAACTCTACTCATTCTCTACCGCCGTAAAACACACACCTACTCTCTCTCAAGCACTCTTGGAAGAAGATTGAAGATTCAAGCTTCAATTCCAACGCCAATTGTACTCCGTATCATGTTTTCCATTGTTTTCCTTAGTTTAGACTTGTTTTCTTCCATGAATATGAGTAGAGGTGGCCAGAGAACTGACGGTTACGGTTCGGAACCGCCGGTTTCGGTTTTGGAAATTATCGAACCGGAACCGAACCGCGAGGGTGTTTCGCGGTTACGGTTCCGGTTCCAAAACCGCCGGTTTTGGTTTAGGTTCAGAACCGGCGGTTTTTCGGTGGTTTTTTTACGGTTCTGAACCGTCGGTTTTTTGTGGTTCCGGCTTGGTTTCATGGTTTTCTAGCGGTTTTTCGCAGTTCCAGTTTGGAACCGCCTGGAACCGGCGGTTCCAGCACGGTTTCTGTTCGAAAATTTTTGAACCTGAACCGAACCACGGTTCAAAAATCGACGGTTTCGGTTCGGGTAAATTCTCACGGTTCCGGTTTGAATCGCCGGTTCAATAAACCTTGGGAAGGTCTAAATATGAGTAGCTAAACTTCTTTTATGTAGAATTCTTGGTGAAAATGCATTGATTCATAGTTTTAATCCAATTGACTTCATTTTTATCTAGCTCTTGTAATTGTTTAGTTTATTCATGTGCTTTTTCCTGTCAATTGCTTGATCACCAATTGGTAGTGTTAGGGTTTCTTAGAGTAATCGGGAGGTGAAATAATTATTCTTGAAATAGGAATAATTCACATGCTTTCCTCCGACCCGGCGCCCCCTTTCACCCGTTTCTATCACTCTCTTTTCGATATTTCTCCACAAACACACACCAAATTCACACTCAATTCACACACCCATCTCATTTTCACCCCACCCATCACTTATTCTTGTGTTTTGGAGGAAGTTTACCATTTGAATTGTGGGTTTTGCTTGAGAATTCAAGGGGAGCACCTAAATTTCAAAATTTCTCTCACTCTAAGCAGCAAAGGTATGTTCTTCACCTCTAATCCTCTCTATCCATGGATATGATGTGCAATGTGTGATGGGTATGAAGTTTATAGCCTTTACAAGTTGAATTGGTGATAATCTTATGCTTAATTTGTGAAATTGTATGGGTTTTGGTACGAATTTTGCTTGTGGCGAAGTCATTGAGTATGCATTGTTGAAGTTGAGAGATTACATTGTCTTGCTTGAGATGAAGTTTGAGGTTGGGTATGAAATTTTTTGCTATTCTTTGGTTGTGAGGATAATATTGTTGGATTTGTTGATTGAGCATTGACTACATGATGGGGGGTGAAATTGATTATTTTTGTGAGTTTAGGGATTGAGTCTATCTCCCTTCAAGGATTTTGGTGAACAATAGGCATAGGGATTGAGTCTATCTCCCAAAATTGGTTAAATTGTGTTTAACCAAGCTTCATGAAAAAGAGAGAGCTTCTACTTGCAAAATCATTCATAGAGATCAAAAGCTAGACTACTTCACTTGTGGAAGGAGTTGGAGAAGGATTTCAAGAACATGAAGAACGACAAGGATTCAACCTACGGGTTTTATTTGCTTTAGTTTTATGTTCCAATTGTTTTCCCTTCAATCTATGTGTTTAGCTTATTTATCATGTGTAACTAAACTCATAGGATTCTAGGGATTTGTTAGTAATGACTTTGGTTATACAATTCTAATTTTCTATTTAATATCCGTTTTGTTTTTACTTAGTTTCTTCCCTAAGTTAATCTTGATGCTTCATGATTGAGTGACACAATCGTGTATGATTTAGCTTCATAACTATGAGAGAGTTCTAGCGATTTAGATCCACTTAGTAGACGCTACAGTTAGCTTCCCTTAAAACGACACTGTTAATTGAGAGTGAGGACTTTTCAAGGGTCTTAGGAGCTATTTGGAGTTACGTGTTAGGATTGACAACCCTAATCTTGTAATCAACGTTTGCATCGCATGAGCATAAGCTAGGTGACTCGTCCTATCAAAGTAATAACTGTGCTAGGGTATTGTAGTTCGGAATTTATATAACCATAGCTGTGAACGCACATCCCTGGGATTCCCTTATCTCTATCGATTGTCTCTGTGTTTTATTCGCATTTAGTTGTTAATTGCTTTTTATTGTTTTCTGTTTTCAAAGTTTTCCAAAACCTTCTGTTCTTCCAGATAGTAATTGAGTCTTAGTAGAGGATAGACACTTTGTGTTTGCCTTCCCCGTGTTCGATATCCGATACTGACCTTTAGCTATACTATATATACTCTGTATACTTGTAGGTTTATTTAGTGCTAAAAAATAGTGCATCAAGGATGTTAGGAATAGAGCATCTTCCTACATCTTTTTCTGTAACATAAGTTTGGGGGAGTTACTAATATTTCTCTTTCTAGGTACCTACTACTGATGGCCCCGAAAACTCTCAAACCGCAGAAGGTGGGTGTCACACTTCGAAAAGGGGGAAATAGGAAATGGGAGGCCTTGGCAGCACTAGACAGCCTACCGTCCCGATATCCAAATTGGGGCACTCTCAACGGGCTCGGAATTCAGCAATCTTGGGATGTCCTTGTCCAAGCTGGACACCTTGAACATCTGTTCTCCTTGAAGCATGGTCATACAAGGCCCTCACGGTGGAGTTCTTCACCACCCTTACAGTGGAGTCTTCGGGGAAGAACATCAAGTCAATGTCCTTCCGCCTCGTTAACGATGAACACATAATTTCTGTCGCAAAGTTCAATGAACTCTTCCAACTGATGGAAGAAGGTGAGGAACACATTCTCGAGGATCCCCAGCCTGAGGATGATAATTAGGGGTGTCGAAACGGGTACCCGCGGGTACCCGCACTCGATTTTGGCCGAAATTGTTGTCCCGATACCCGCCCCGCACTGTGTCGGGTATTACCCGATACCCGAGTCGGGTATCCCGCACCCGACACTGCGAGTACCCGACCCGACACGACCTTTTTATTTTATTTTTTATTATTATTTGTTATTATTATTTGCATTATCCTCAATTTATTGATAGACATCAAACATAATGTTGGTATTTTGTTGCATTTAAAAACATAGAATTCCATAAATCATTAGATACAGACATCCACAATTTAATGCGTGTGGCGTGTGCTACTGTATAGTATATAATACATATGTGTGTAGGCATATGCTAGTGTATATTATTAATGTACTACATATGCTACTGTATGTATATATGTACTACACTTTAATTACTCTTAATAGAAAAAAAAAGATTTAAAAAAATTATGCTGAAATTTGAGTCACCAGATCATTTAAAACTTATATTAAAATTAAAAATTACAAAATGCTAAACTAAAATCGGGTATTTTTCAGGATTATCGGGTATCCCGAGCGGGTATCGGGTATACCCGATACCCGCAAAACCAAAAATATGATTATCCGATCCCGACCCGTTACCTGTTTTCGTCGGGTAGGGGGTACCCCATACCCGATGAGTATCGGGTCGGGTGTGCGGGTACCCAATACCCGCTACCCGTTTTGACACCCCTAATTATAATAGAAACGAGTTCTGGAGCTTGATCAGTAGCGAAGCGGTGTTTACCCCATCCAGAGCCAAGATTAACACAATCAGAAACCCTGTCCTTCGGTACATGGCAAAGGCCTTGGTCTACTTCCCTTTAGCTCACACAGAAGCAGACAGCATGTCCACAGAAATACTATTTGTATTGTGGGGAATGCTCAAACGAATGAGGATCAACATCGGCCATTATATAATAAAAAACCTGGAGAGGCAGTCAAAGAAACAGGGCGACAAGTTGTGTTGTGGAGGAATTGTAGCGGCTTTGGCCATCAAATATGGATTAAGCTTTGAGGGAAGGACACCAGATACCGGTTCCATGATATTGGATTGGGACACACTTAAGAGGTCCAACATCATTCTGGTTGATAGACGGGGCGCAGGGTACTTCAGAATAGACCCAAACACGTGCATTAGGTTCCCCGACCCACAACTTTTCGTGGTCAGTGGATGGGGCTACAAGACCAATTGGAAGATGGATACTTCAGACCACTTGGAGAAGATCGAGAGTGACCCCCCTCAAGGGGAAGGAGCCGCAGATGCCGTTCCGAATTATGTCAACCCCGACTATCTTCCGCAACCACATATCCCCGAGGAGCCCATACAGATAGAGACTGCTCCAGCAGCTATAAACGAGGATGATGAAGAGCCCGCCATGGAGTATGAAGATGGCCAGGGCAGCCGGGCCAAAAGGAGACGACTACGAGGGAGGTCATCCAAGGACAGTTACTTGGCGGAAATTGCGGCAGGAGTTCAATCACTTCAGGTG
Source organism: Salvia hispanica (assembly GCF_029641045.1). Lineage (NCBI taxonomy): Eukaryota > Viridiplantae > Streptophyta > Magnoliopsida > Lamiales > Lamiaceae > Salvia > Salvia hispanica. The sequence continues at coordinate 3,666,387 of NC_142696.1, forward strand.
AGCCAAGACCAACAGGAGGCCCGGTGGATCCAGGCACAACATTGGAACGCGGACGCCATGGCATGGAGGGCCCAGTGTGACACCCGACTTGACAACTTTGGAACTCGGCTGGATCATTATGGAGAGCAGCTTCAGCAGCTGTAGACTCGTTTCGATACTAGTGATACCGAACGCCAGGCCTTTTACCATGCATTCTACGCGAGGTTCCCGCCGCCGGCCGAATAGAGGTATCTCAACAATCCACTTCTCTTCAAACTTATTCTATCATCTGTCTTGAATAAGTTTGGGGGGGTTCTGACGTGAATTGGTTGCTCCTTTCTCCACTTGCTAATGATGTGTACTTGTGTTCTTGAAACAATTTTTCGTTTTCTTTTTATTGTTTTATTTGGTGTCATTTGGTGTAAGTCCCGCCTGTGGGACTCAAATTCAAATATGGGTGAATGTAAGATAATTGATGCTAAGTAGGGGGTTGATGGCTTATGATGATAATTGTTTTTGTCTTAAAAATTGTGGTTAGAATGGTTAGGGACTTGCGTGATCAATTCATGATTTAATTGCGAGTGAAGTGCTTGTTTGCTTGGTCAATGCTAATCCCGGTGAGATTTGAGCCATACTTTGTTCATGTGTGATTTGATTGGGTACTTGTTTTTGTTTCTAGAACTTGCTCCTCGTCATGTCGAGTCTATATAGTGGATGTGAACTTAAGGGATGAAGTTAGGCATTCTTTGATTATCCTCATACACTTATAAAATCCTTAGTTAGCCTTCGTAGCCAAAAATGTGTTTGATAGTTGAAAAGAAATGTTCTAAACCACTCTCTAAAGTGAAAACCTATAAGAGGGGAGAAAAGCACAATGTTACAAAGGATAGGAAGGGATATGATAAAAAAAATGGAGGTATAAGCTAGACGAAGTCTAGAAGAAAAAAAAAAGAATTTTGTAAATAAATAAAAAGTGTGATGGGTTTTTGAATAAGTGGGTCTTGGAAGTTAGGAGGAAGCTTGATAAAGTCAAGTTATTGAGAATTATTTTGGCGAATGGTTGTTGTGGAGATGTGTGCTTCAATTATATTCTTTAGTCACTATAGCCTAAATTCACTCTACCGTCCAAAGATCCTACATTACAACCCAAATGAAGACCTTTCTGATCTTAGGTTCACTTTCACATCAGAACAGAGGAGACGTTTGACGTTGAGCAAGCCTATGGTAAGCATTACATGTTACTTGATTTGAGTGTTTATATTATCTCTTATACACTTGAGTGAGAAGAAAATTGAAGAGTGAGAAAATCACACTTCCTAAACCTAGTGAGAGCATTGACACCAGGCGATATACGAGACAGTAGCTTCAATTAATGTTTAGTTGATTTTTGTATGTTTCCTACCTTCGAACTTGTTTTGAAAAATTTTCTAAAGCAATACATCAATTCCACCTCTATGCATGAGTTTGTTCTTCATGATTTCTTATTCTTATTTGAGGACAAATAAGAGTCTAAGTTTGGGGGAGTTGACAAACTCGTATTTTAGTGTCGTGATTGGTATGTTGATATGCTTAATTGTTGAATTTTTGTGCTCAAAATGGTTATTTCCAGCCAATTACTATATGTTTTGGAGTTCACGTGTTTGTTGAGTGTTTTAGGCAAAAACAGGCTAAATTAAGCGAAAAAGGCCTCCACTCGACCGGGTGAGGTATTGTGCAAAAATACCACCCGGCCGGGTGGCACTTAGAAGTCACGGAGAGGTCAAAGAGTTCGGAAGAAGACCCACCCGGCCGGGTGATTTTCCAGTACAACAATTGTACCCGGCCGGGTGGCGCAATTAAGCCTGCGAGACTCCAGAGAATACCGAAGATTTCCCACCTGGCCGGGTACGTATTTCTAGCGATTTTCTTATTGGAAACGCGATTTTTGGAAGAGGAGAATAAGAAAGAAGAGCTAGGGCAACTCTACTCATTCTCTACCGCCGTAAAACACACGCCTTCTCTCTCTCAAGCACTCTTGGAAGAAGATTGAAGATTCAAGCTTCAATTCCAACGCCAATTGTACTCCGTATCATGTTTTCCATTGTTTTCTTTAGTTTAGACTTGTTTTCTTCCATGAACATGAGTAGTTAAACTTCTTTTTATGTAGAATTATTGGTGAAGATGCATTGATTCATAGTTTTAATCCAATTGACTTCGTTTTTGTCTAGCTCTTGTAATTGTTTGTTTTATTCCTGTGCTTTTTCCTGTCAATTGCTTGATCACCAATTGGTAGTGTTAGGGTTTCTTACTGTAATCGGGAGGTGAAATAATTAATCTTGAAATAGGAATAATTCACACCTTTATTCAATAAAACTTGGGAGAGTTGAGATTCTGCGTGGGATCTTTAATCTAATCGATCTTTTGGGAGTTAAGTCTAAGAATTAGAATGGGACTTCAATTGTTACACTTAATCTGCGGATTTATCACATTGGGAAAGGGTTAAATTCATATCTGTGATTGATTCAACAATTCTAGAGACTTCAAATGGTAATTTAATTTCAATTGGGTTAGGCTATGAGTTGTGCATCGGATCCTTGAATTCTGCATATTTCTTCATCTTTGTCTACAACTTGCTTCTTTGTTTTCTTGTTTAAGTGTTTTCTTTTAATCTCTGAATTTATATGCTTTCAGTAGCTGTTAGTTTCAAAACCAAAATTGATCATCTGGATAGTAGTCGAAATTGGTTCGTGGTACTTAGGTTTACACTTAATTGCCTCTGTGGGATACGATATACTCTTGCTTGCTATTTGCTACAATAACCCCGTACACTTGCGGGTATTATTTGGGTAAAATAAAGTCGAGTCAATTATACAACATGAAGAAATTTTAAAAATAAAAAAAGGACGATTAGTGAAAGATAAAAAAAAAACCTACAACAAGTTATAATAAATATATAGTACGTAGTACTCCCTCCGTCCCAAAATAAGCGAGTCATTTGTCCTTTTAGCTTAATGCTTCAAAAGTGTAATCACTAAAAACACTCATTTTTTAAGGACATAAAAATTGAGACGCAATTAATTGCGTTGGAAAATTTTAGAAATAACTACTTAGGAAACCAAAAGAACGTCGCTAAACGAAGGAAAATTTAACTTTATCTTTTGTTTTTTTAGGAGGCTTTCATTTGTGTCCTCTAATTTTAATTATACCAATAATAAAGACGTTTTTTTTAAGCGTTGGTGATATATTTAGAAATATAAATTAGCATTTTTAACTAATTGTATTAAAAGTATTGTTAATAGTTTTTATTATTATACTGAATGTATGATAAAAAAAATAGTTTTTAAAATAAAAAAGTGGACTAATTTATGGGATGTAACGAAATAGTAAAAGAATGAAAATTTTAGGAAGAGGGAGTGTTATAAAAATGATGGGAATGAAAATTTTAGGAAGAGGGAGTGTTATTAACGTTGAATTGACATCATATTGAGGATTAGGAATTTGACATGAGCCAAGTGGAATGGAATAAGAATTGGAAATGTGAAGGTTGTCGCAGAATTGACTCCAGTCAACCATCATTTCTCAACTGCAATAACGCAATAAGTAACACTATTATCTAGTATTATTCAAATAAAAATACTATTTTTTTCTATCTCCTATTAATTGTCATCAATTTCCTTATACGCCTGTCCCAATTTACGACATCCTTACATTTTACTACTTGATAATGAAATGTTACTACTTGATAATGAATTTTACATTTCACTAATTCATTTCATTCATATGTATAAAATTAATTTATAAAGTATGATTTATATTCTGCCAAATTTTTTCACTCAATTTCTGTTTTATTTCTGAAAATTCGTGTCAAGTCAACCGGTCTTAATTAATGAGGACATATGGGACAGAATAGTATATCCCCTTAAATTCCAAATACTTGTACATTGAATGAGTTGTGTTTCAGAGTTCTACTATACAAATCTCGTATCAAAGATTTTGATATATTCAAGTTCAATTCACTGAGATTATAGCTAAACTCGGTATTTGTTATCCTCCACGGACCTACAAAGTTTGTCTCATTTTACCATTTTCGTCCTTTCTACAAAGTTTGTCACACTTGGAATTTTATCAAAAATAGACATTAAATACATCCACCAATCTCCTCAATATGAGACCCTTATTCCACTACACACCTTCATTTAATACAAAGTTAAATAATTTCTTAAAACTAGTATCGGGTCAAAGTGGGACAAACTTTGTGAAACTGAGGGAGTATTTGTTTTTTGGTGCGTGTGTGAGAGGGTTGGGTGTGTGTGGTTGCCATTTGGCAAGGCTAAATAGCTTTTATTGAGGAAAAATGAAATAAATAGAAAAAAGAGATAGATATGGTGTATTCTCTTCGCTAGTAAATTTATCACTAGAAAATAAAGGAATAACGTTTTCTTTGAATTTGTATTTTGTTTCCAAATTATATATTTATATGTAAAAAAATTCCCATTTAATTTACCTCTATCGGGAAAAATATTATCATTAGTTGTGTGTGCATTAAAGTGAAAAAGAGAAACAAGAAAATGTGAATTTTTTGTTTATAGACGAGGATGGGAGTAAAAGAAGGAATTTAAGGAGTGAAATTTTTTCTCCTTTTTAATATACTACTAATAAATTTACAGCCATATATAACGTATAGTATAAGTTAGAAATCTTAATAGACATAGGCCACTTCTAGAGAATGTGATTAGCCATTAGGGGATAGGATTACATATTATCTCCATCGCATCAAAAGTCAATTTTTAACCCATATTTTTAATCAAAACATTTAAATTTCAATATACTAACTTTTACGCGTTTTTAAGACAGAGACAGAATGAATTAGTACTTTATAGTAAGCTGGTATTTAGTCAAAACATGTCACATAGCTAATGAAAAGATCGAAACATTTTCCTTTATACCAATTTACGCAATGTCTCTGAAAACCATATCTTCATTGACTTTAAGGAGCTGAAATTCCGTAAGCACTTTTTCCGCCTGTCTTGCTCATTTGTTGACGATTTACAAGTTATTAATCATATGACCTGCTGACATTTCATACATCAATGTAAATTATTGGCTTCGATTCGAATATACATTGATTTATTAATTCCAAATTAATAGTATTCAAATACATATGCAATATTTTTATTCTATCACTGTCTTTTACACTATTTAATATTATTACTTTTATGAACTACAGTAGTACTAAGAAAAATTAATAGGTCGTCGTATAAATCATTCTTTTATAAAAATGAGCAAGTATGAAGTCCAACCCCACCATTTTTCAATTAAAATAATTCATCCAAATCATCCCCTAAATAAACGGAATTTTCTTTTTATCAATTTTAGCGATCTCTCATATACACCATCCATTTCGCTAAAATATGCACTCTTTCATTTTTAGTCCGTTCCACAAAAATATACACTTTTTAAATTTAGAAAGTGAAACTTATTCTCAACTAACAATATTTTCATTACTTTTCTTTTTATTTTTTTATTTTTTACTTTATCAATTATGCATTAAAATTAATTAATGTCTAATAAAAAATATATATTGTTATAAGACGGAGAGAATATATAATTATAATAGTATGATAGTACAGTGATTAATGATAGTGAAGCGAACGTAATCCCGAAGAATAGATGATATGACTAAATTGAGTAATGAGGGTTGTCTTTCTCTGGGATCCGACACCAAATCAGCTCTTGATTGTGACTCATATTGATATAATAGCTCCAATTAAGAGCATTCATAATGAGGCCATAATGAGGCTGGAGGATGCTACGGACGGTGCATCCTTCGTCCCTTAGTCCGCTATTGTAGGGGTCCGGACTAAGCACACATTATCCTCCGCGGAGGATAGATCGTCCGCGGACTATGACATGAGGATGCATCTCCGGCCTATCGTCCGCCTCATTGTGGGGGTACGAAGGATAGTCCGGACGATGCACACATTTTTTAATTTTTTGTATTTTATTCTATATATATCACCATTTTTTACTTCATTTCACACATTTCACTCCACTCTCTTCTCCATCTCAATTTCTCTCTAAATTCAATAATAAATTCCAAAGATTTTCATATTTGCAAGCATATAAAAAATAAAAAATAAAAAATAAATACTGACAATAGGATATGCCTATAATTGGTGGTGTTTTTATATTTTTATTCTTGCTAATTGATATATTTGCAAATATAAAAAAATAGGATTAATGAATTTGCAAATATAAAAAATATATTTTTATTCTTGCTAATTAATTGATATACTGTACTTTGAACTTTCAATGAAATGAAATTTTTTCTAATTTTTGTAGTGTTTAAATATTCAAATAATAAATAAAATGCTTAGGGCGGACTATAGTCTCCTCCATTGCAGGTGGAAGGGGCGGAGGATAGAATGCTGATGTGGCGGAGCATAGGCGGGGCTTAAGACGTTGGGCTTAGGGCATCGCATCCTCCGCCCGATTGTGAATGCCCTAACACCAAACTTTTCTCATTTTATAAATTTGTCTGTAGAGAAATAACTCAACTTAATAATTACTAATAGACCTAGATACTGTAATTGAGTTTTACTAGTAATCAGCGCGGTATCTACATGGGTGTAATCAATTTGAGATAATGTGGCAACCAAAAAAAAGGGAGCTATTTTTCTATTCCTTTGAGGGCGGAAGTGCGTGTTCCTCTTCTTTTCTTTTCTCTATCATTGCCCACAATCGTATAGTCCCCACTTGATGATTATTTATTTCAAAATAATCGTTTTCTAAAATTTCTTACGGAAAATAAGAGACCTAAATAAAATATTTAGTCCCCAATCGCATAATTTTGCGGCCACTAACATCTAATTGTTTTGGATAGTGACTGCCCAACAATCGAGTCCGAGAATTGTAATCACGAAATATCGTTATTTTTTCGCTTTGAATTATATTGGTAAAACTTAAAAATAATTTAGCATATGTTATTTATAAATATATAGTACTCCCCTTATTCTAACTATTGAGCACAGAGATTAAAAAAATTGTGTTGAAAAGTATAAGAGAAATAAAATATGAAAGTTAAAGATAGAGTAAAGTAGACGATGAAATAAAATAAGAGTGGCAGAATGTTTTGTTTTTTGTCAAAAAATGAAATGACTCAACTTTATTGGGACGTCCCAAAAACAACTCAACTTAATCAGGCCGGTCCGGTGGAAGTATAATAGATATAGTAGTACTATTTACTAAATGGATGAGTGCAAGTGCAAGTGCAAGTGCAAGTGCAAGACTAGCTTTAACTTCATGATAGACTGAAATTTCGTTTAATTTTACATACCAAAAAACTTTCGTTTAATTTTACTTTTTCAAATACAGTTAAATTCATTCTAAGAGCGACATTCTTTGTTCTTTTAAGTTTTCGCGACATAATAAACTTTTATATTAATTCACCTTATTAAAATATGTATAATTATGGATTACTCTTCCTCCGTCCGCCATTTGGATCTCATTCCTCGGAAACACGAGTTTTAAAAAATGTTAAGAAAAGTTGGTGATAAAAGTTAGTGAAATAGGGGTGTCACTTATGTATACTCCTATTATTTTCAAATGAAGAGTGAACTACATAAATGGTACCTGATCTTTCACTTTCGCACGTAAATGGTATATGATCTTTATTTTATATCGCTTTTGGTACCTATAAATCACATTTTTGGTACCTGATGCAATTTTCTTCACAAAATGCCCTCTAAACAAATACATTTTCTCATTTATGCCATAAAGGATATTTTAGGTATACATAAAATAGTACCAAAAGTGATATTTTAATATCTTCTCTCATTCTCCTACCTCTTTATATTTAATCAATATTAATATTATTATTTTGATGTTATGAATTAATAACTAATTTATTTTTAATATCATTCAAATATAGTTAATTATAATTGTAGTTATAATTATATTTGATTGTTATAAAAATATTATTGTTATAATACTAAAAATTAGTAGTAAATAATAAATATTTATAGTATAATTATATAAATTATGAATCATATAATATTATATTATAATAATTGTAAATTGTATTCATAATGATATAAATAGTTGAATATTTTTAGTTAGGTGTTTCAATTTTAAAATGAGTATAAAGTAATTTAATAAAAAATATTCAATCGATTTAATTATTTTAAATAATTAATTTAATTAGACATTTTGTTCTTGATTTATATTATATGAATGCAATTGATGTATGTATAAAAAATTAAAAGGAAAGAAGAAAAATAAGATAAAAGAAAAAAGAAAGAAGAGGAAATATAAACTAAGGAGAAAAAAAGAGAGAAATAAGAAAGATAAAATACTATAAAAAAGAAGAAAATGAAGAAAAAAAATGAAGAAGAAACTAAAACAGAAATAAGAAAGGAAGAAAAAATAATCACATATTTGGTACTATTTAATTGAAATTTCCAAAAATATCGTGCATAACAAAAAAATCACATGTTTCGTACCTAGGGTTATTTTTGTCACAGGGTACCAAAAACGATATAAAATAAAGACCATGTACCATTTATGTGCGAAAGTGAAAGATCAGGTAGCATTTATATAGTTCACTGAAATGTGAGTGGAAAGAGTTAGTTAAAGGTGGGACCCTATTATCATTTATAGTAAAAATGAACCGGGACTCTTATTCGCGGATGGACTAAAATGAAAAAATGAGACTCCTATTCGCGGGCGGAGGGAGTATTTTTTAAGTGGAAAAGGGGCACTTGTACTACTTATAAATGTTACTCTCTCCGTCCATCATACGAGTTTTAAGAAATTGTTTAACTTCGTGATAAGTGAGTAGAATTTGGAATTCAATTTTATATTAATTTTATAATAGATTGTGAGTGTAAAAAGTTAGTGAAATGTGGGGTCCGTATACTAAAAGTAGAAAAAAGTAAATACTCCCTCCGTCCCGCTTGAGATGATACGTTTTCCTTTTAAGTTTGTTCCAACTAAGATGACACATTTCCTATTTTGGAAACTTTATCTCTCCAATTAATACACCCAACAAATTTTTATCACTCCTATTAAAACATTCATCTTTCTTTCTCTCTTTATTTTAATACTTACATCCACTTTTTCTCTCGCTAATTAAATACTTTAATCAATAACTCCTAAAATCTCATACCGGCTAAGGAATGTGTCATCTTAGCCGGGACGGAGGATCCCACAGAATTGTGGACAATCCAAAATGACAAATGACTTTTTAAACAACAGAGACAAGAGTATATTATTAATGGTTAGTGGTTACCATTATATATACAGTGATATTCTATATAGACGATGGTCACCCACGATGATTCATGACAATAATTCCAATGAAAAAAACAGTTATGATTTATATCATTTAAATAACATTTAATCCAATAAAAATGATGATTTTTTTTAAAATATAAAAAAATTATGAAGAAAAATGATGATTTTCCCATTATGTGATTATCCCGAAGAGGTTCGTATCAGTTATCACCGGTTAGCTGCCAAAAGACTATATGCCAAACTGCCGTTAATGGAGGTTAAGCTACTCTACTCAAATATATACACAGAACTTTCCATTATTAGAATAATTATTTATATATACGTCACGGTTTACGACCGTGCAAGTGAACTGCAACACTTAACCATATCTAAATAGATAGTATGACTTTTAGTTTTAGTCACATATCCTACATATTTAATCACATGTTATACATATAAGAACTACTATTAGTTAATTTTCTAATTAAGTACTAGTACGATTTAGTTTTTTCTAATTAATTTTCCATCATTAATGAGAGTAATTCTCTTGTGAACCAATTCACTGAAAATCCATAGTATTGCTCAATAAAATGTTACTACTATTACACTCTATTAGTGTAATTGTGTAAAAGTTTATCTTTTTTCTAAGGAATTACTGAATTTATTCTTCAACAGTATTTTATTTTGACAAGCTCCGATCCAGTAAATTTGGACTTTTTGTGCTAAACTTAATCTTATCACTCAATCTTCAAATGAAGTCAATAACCATCTAATAAAGTAAGTTTAACATGAAAGTCGGTTTGGTGTTTTACCATTGTAAGTTTAGTTTCGCCAGTCTTGAAAAAGATTGATGCATTAAGTTACGCTTTTAAAGATACGAAGTAGGTGGGCTTCACTAGTTCCCGTGATTTGTTCTATATATGGACAAACTTCTGTTGAACTAATAATTAAATTTAAGCCTGAGATTTGGTTTAATCAAAGAAAAAGGTTTTGCCGCTATTACAAAAGTAGTTTGCACGATTACATGATTTGGTATAATTAAGTCAATTTATGTTTTTTCAAATATAACAGTAGAAACAATATTTGGTATGAATGGTATTAGAAATGAACCACTCACCCCTTAAACAGCCTAAGAGGGAAGGTTATCCATCCTTATATAGAAGAGATAGGATCATCACCAAGCCGATGTGGGACAAGATATTAGAATTTTAACACGCCCACTCACGCGTGGGCCGGAATGACACATCGGACTTCCATCACGTGGGTAGGCAAGAGAAGAGATAAAGAAAATAAACTCCATCATCGACTTGGGCCCGCTCTGATACCATATTAGAAATGAGTCACTCACCCCTTAAAATGCCTCATAAGAGGGAGGGTTATCCATCCTTATATAGAAGAGATAGGATACCAAGCCGATGTGGGACAAGATATTAGAATTTTAACAAATGGGCCACAAAAATATGACTTTGGGTCACTAATGTGGTAGCCCACCCAGCCAATCTGTAATTATATCAAACTGGCCGGTAAATTCTTGATCTGTAATAATATATCACAATGATATGTTATGTATTTTTTTTTTGGAGATGGGATGGCTGAGTCAATTTTCTATAACCAAATATCTGAATTCGAAGAAATACCAATGAATTACGAGAAGCATATTTGTATTATTTAGACAAAATTTCAATTTACAAAGCAAAAACAATGATAATGAGCACAAGTTGGTTGACCATAGTGTTGTAATTTGTGATGGACACAACATAAAAACAATGTGGTTCTCAAGTCCTTGGTCTTCTTCCAAGGGCAAGCATCTGGCTAGATGTTGCACACCTCCAGATTTGTTGAATTCTTCCAAATTGTGCTCACGAAAAGTGCCTTGCTCAACGTAAAGCTTCAAGCATGTGACCTTCCTCCCACCACCTCTTCATCTCAACTTCAGTAACCATTGATCTGAGGCCTTGGTGTTGGACCGGTTAGTCTGGAAAAAGGCATCTGGTTGCGACCAGTGCCAGATAGTCGTTCAGCGCTAGTGGGATCTGATACTGATTTTGAGAAGGCCTGGGCCAGCTCAACTGCAGATGCTTCTTTGCCATGTCGTATGGGGGCATCACTTGGTGCTGGCTTGTCATGCTCAATAGGTTTTCGCCAAGTCTCTGGGGATGGAGCCCTGTCCTGTAGCTGTTTCAGTTGCTGATTCCGGTTCTTCTCAGCTTCCTTATTATTTCTCCGAATTTCGTTTTGCCTGTTCCTCCTATGTGAATCGCTTCTCTCAACATCCAGCTGGTTTTCTCGCCTGTTAGAGTATTTAGACATCCTTTGATCGGAAGGAATCTGATACGAGTTGGAGGGTCTACAAAAGGGGGAATCGCCAAGTCATGTGGCCAACCGAGTCAGAGGAAAACGAGGAAGAATGAAGAAGCACCAGTTGGAAAAGGCGCGCACCAATCTCGGCATTAGTTAGGAGTTTTAAATTTCAAATTGAAGTTGTTGCAGATTCTGTTAAGTTGTTGCTGATTTCTCTCTATTGTAAGTCTATATATTGAAGTTCCAAAATAACGAGAAGCATCTTGGGAATTTGATATTGAACGATCGTAGTATCGTAGGCCTCCGCGTGAGGATTTCTCTTTTGCTGTGTATTTCCTTTTCTTCAAATAAAGCCGAGAGTTCCTTATAATTGTGTTACAGTTCATAAATCAATATCATTACTGGTGAAGGAGTTTATTTCTCCTCCGCTAGACTTTTGAGCATTTCTCGTGCTCCCTTGTCAGTCGGGCACCTTTACTCTATCAATTTAGTCCCAATCCCGAAACTCGCTCATTCGTCGTATTACATTGAATATTGAGTTCATCGACCATGGTAGTCAATGTCTCTATTCTCTTGTCCAGATCTCCGGCGACCTTCTCTAACCCATCAAGTCGCGTGTCCGTATTACGCGTATTAACCACGTTCACCGCACCAAATTGATAGAGTAAAGGTGCCCGACTGACAAGGGAGCACGAGAAATGCTCAAAAGTCTAGCGGAGGAGAAATAAACTCCTTCACCAGTAATGATATTGATTTATGAACTGTAACACAATTATAAGGAACTCTCGGCTTTATTTGAAGAAAAGGAAATAGACAGCAAAAGAGAAATCCTCACGCGGAGGCCTACGATACTACGATCGTCCAATATCAAATTCCCAAGATGCTTCTCGTCATTTTGGAACTTCAATATATAGACTTACAATAGAGAGAAATCAGCAACAACTTAACAGAATCTGCAACAACTTCAATTTGAAATTTAAAACTCCTAACTACTGCCTAGATTGGTGCGTGCCTTTTCCAACTGGCGCTTCTTCATTCTTCCTCGTTTTCCTCTGACTCGGTTGGCCACATGACTTGGCGATTCCCCCTTTTGTAGACCCTCCAACTCGTATCAGAATCCCTTCAAATTTTTCGCTGTAACGTGCAGAAGATCCATGCATGAGGGCATCACCCTTTGGAGAAACTTCCTTCACCCTATAAAGTGTAATAAATGTAAACAAGATACGAATCATTTTCATGATTGCCTGAATATCAAGTGCCTCCAGACTGTTAATAACATCCAAAGCTGCATACAAGTAACTGAATACCTCAACGCAGGTTGACCCTCGTAGTTGTTTAAGTCATCTTCAACCCCGCGTGCCTTAAGAACCTGTCACAATGCCAACAATTCTTAACTAAAGAAAAGGCAATAGTAGCTTCGAAACAATATGAACTGATTAGATGACATAACTCATGAAATCAACACGTTGTTAAAGGAACCAGACTAACTGATATTGAGACCATGTGACATGAACCAATTTGTATCATACAATAAGAAAAGAGAAAATAGTCAAATACACCCAGAGCAATGACGATTCTTTAATTTCTAATGTTCCTGCGTTTGAAGCATTGAGATACATAATTTTATAAATAGTTCTTACTTCCAATTATTTAAGAGTCAAAAGTTCCATCTTGAACTTCGTCATATCGAGCGTACAATGTCTTCTTTTTTGATGTGGTATTGCATATGTTTTTTATTGCATTATAAGTCGACACACTTAATGAGTAATACATTACTAATTCAATTACTCGACCAAAAAAAATGCCTAAAAATCAATTTATGATTCAGAATAGGATGGATTCAAGCAAAGGTATGTACTCCACTCCTCGCCAAAATGACTACTTACGACTTTCCATCCAAAAAAAGGAAGTGAGAAAAAGGCTACAATACCAAGAAATTTTTGAATGGTTCAAATGTTTTTTTCAGTTCTATCTTTCCATAATACAGCCATATATATTTATAATTGTTTCTAATGTACAAGTAACTTTATTTACATAAAAGTACAGATAGACAAAGATTAGTAGACATAGACGTACCTAAAGTAGAGTGTGCATACCTGAAGATTTAGAGGACTGGTAAAAGCAAAACAAATACTGTTCCTAATTCATTTTTAAATCGATTGAAACAATTAGGTCTTTTTACACGAAATAACCTATCAGACTTATTGTAGGGAATAATGAAGGTTGTATTTGACCCTTTTCCAAATATAGAAGTTACCAATCCTCTAGAACGTAGAGATGCAAACATTCGAAGGTGGGCCAATAATTAACTTAAGCTGCAAGGAATAAATAAGCTTTCTGCAATCATGTAAAAGTGAACTCACCAATTCCCGGTGGCGAGCTTCCCCAAAAACAGTCCCTCTAGAATAACAAGACAATGAAGATATATATTAGAAGGTATATCTCCTATTGGAGATAAGGACGATTTGAATAGAAATATACAGACAGGGATAAAGTTGTGGTAGAAACAAAATAAGTGCAGCTAGTTTAACCAGTTTATTTCAGTTCAAACTCCAATTTCCATTTTAGTTGGACCAAACAGACTTGTGTATAGTGTTATACAGGTTGGCCATTAAACAATGAGCAATGTGAAACAAGGGATTTAAGGAAACCATACATTTTCTGGCTGGTCTAATGTAGCTTATCCAAAAAATACTAACAAGCTTTCAAATAAACAAGGATCATCAAGATACAGCTACAATTCAGTTTGGAGCTTCATGAAATGGCAATACTAACAAATTGCTGCATATAACTCTCTCATAATCGTCACCCTCAAAAAAATAACTAAAATCAGGCTCATTACAAAATGAAGAGTATATTAAAATCCCTCTGTGGTCTGTGCCATAAAAAATGTCTCAAAAAAATGAGGCGCAGAAAATAAGGAATGCTGTTTAGGCCCCACTTATTTTATCATCGTTTATAAGTAAAGGAAATGAGAAGAGAGAAAACTAAAAATGCTTTAACCAAAAAGTGAGACATAAAGTGGTGGTAGTGTGGGTATTTCCGTTTTTGGGCTTAGACATTATAAATGGGACAACCCAAAACAACGGAACTGAGACATAAGTAATGGGGCAGATGGAATTTAGAATTTAAGAAGTGTAAGAAAATCAGATAAAGATGCTGATTCTCATGATGTGACTTCTGGGTGCAAAATCCATGAAAATAAACCTGGTATGAAACCACCAATCAACTAAAATTGCCAACCTTATGTCAATAGGCAATATTGAATTTGTGTATAAGTCTTAATCCTGAATTTTATCTGCCACCCACAACCTATAAAGAAACAGAAATGCCACCCACCATAACAAGCGACACTATCATAGCCAGAACATTATGCTTTTTATTGAGCCTGTAAATGGGGATTTAATCAAACTACAGCCGTACACAATCAACCCCAGATCAGCGTGCATGCTTCAGATGTGAATTATGCTCAATGGTTCATAAATTCCATTAATCTCTCTATATAACAACAGCACAGAATTACTAGAAAGATATTGACTATGAATAAGGTATCTTGGGACAGATCTGATAGTCAAATAGATATCTCCATAGACGATTCGACAAAAAAAATGGATATTTGATAAACATACCAAAGAAAATTCCAAAAGAAAAAAAAAATACAAACTATGAACCTTTTGGCTTCTTTGATTCCTTCAAGTTGCTCATGAGATTGTGATCTTGGTGTTAAATTCAGTTTTGGGCTCTCTGGAGCTTGATCACCAACAGTAGGAATTTTAACTTCATATTTATCCTCCATATGGAGATTATCACTAGTATGCTCATATCTCTGCACTCAAAAAGAACTGCACTGATGAAGCTAAAATACAAAGAAGTGGTATAAAATATTTGAATAAGATCTACGCCTTTTTTCACAAATTTACCTGCTGGTGATCACTTGGTGATTCTATGTTCTCCAATGGTTTTGATCTTGGAAGTAATTTAAGCTTTGGTCTTTCTGATGACTGGAAACCATTAGCAGTAGCAGCAGTGTATTTCTCTTTTGAATCCACACGTATTGCAGATATAGACCTCTCATAAGATTGAGGTAACTCCTTTCCATCACCATGAATCCCATCTCCGAATGTTAGACTTCTTTCAGCATGCATTACCAAACCATTGTCTTGATAGTCAGAGTCAGCAACCACATCGAACCTATTGTAGAACTATACTCAAACTTCCCCTCGGTTTCGGGACGTCCTAAAAATGCAACATCTTTTCGAGGATTACTTTGTTGTTCTCCACTGGCCAGATGAGACCTTCTCGAGAGCACTGGCATGGGCTAACTTTGTCTCGGCATCTGGAGCTGACCATGCAGCAGCTACAGGCTCTTTCATGCTTGAAGTCTCCTTCCTTATCCCCCAGGCATTTGGATGTGATCCAGCTACTGCTTGGCCAGCATTGCCACCAACAACTGGATAACTTGAAACATAACTGCGGCTACCACTTAAAGATTGATTGCTGGACTTTGAATTATGCACTTCAACAACCCTCCTGCATAAGAGGCACCAGTAGAGCTAGTTGATAGTTGAGATACAGGAATTGAAGGACTACTACCACCTCTAGCACCAGATATAGTATTATCAGTCTTATGCTCCGTCATGCGACTAGATTGAGCACGAAAGCTTCCGTCTGCAACTGTTTGGCGAGGGCCTGAAACACATCTAAAGGCTTGCGCTCATCCTCATCAAAATTACGACCTATATGGGAACTATGACTTAGAAATGGAGATTTTTCATCAAGGGTCCCAGCTGAGCCAGCAGATGCTGGCCGCAACCTATGTTCAGACCTTCCTGCTGAGTTACCCCATGACATCTGCCTATCAAATCCACCACGATCAAGGGGCCTCACAGTCCTGTCAAAGTGTTATGTATGAGATAATTGACTACCTTATTTACCATTGTACCTCACACGATTTAGTCAAGTTACACAATCATAACAGCACACCAAATAGTGAGATCAAAACCAAAGCCCCGTTGAAGACTGCACACCAGAAACTTAAATTTTTTCTTAAACAATTCTAATAATGGCACACATAAGCGTAAAGAAAATAAATCAACCGTAAAGAAAAGCAATCATAAGCGTCTACTTGAGATAGGTTGTGAAAGTCCAAGAAGATTTAGAAGACAAAGATATATACATTTCGAAAATAAATTGTAGATATGAAAATAAATTAACGCTAGAAGCAGACTCACACGCCTGGTGCAGAGGGGAGAGGGAGATCGGAAGGAATGGAACCGCCATGAAAATCCTTGAGCGTCATCGTTGCCTTCTTCGACATTTCCCCTCACTTTCGGTCCCCAAAAGTATCGAATTAATGGGTTTGTATTAGTATATACACCTATTTGTGATATACTCCTTCGATTTGGAGAATGAATCTCTATAAATTGAATTTTAACTTTTTTTAATGACAAGAAGAAAAAATCCGGGAACCGATATTTCTGTGACGAAATCGACAGATAGAAGATTTATTGAAAGATTGAAGGTGATGATTTAGGGGTCAAATTTAGCTCGCTTCGGAGAGTTGTACTTTTCAGTTTTAGCGAGTCTTCCCCCTTATTGCAGTGTTGTACTACCTTGCAGAGCACTGTGTCTTATCTTCCTTTCATTCGGTCGTTAACAAAGTTATAGTTAGATCATAAATATGATTAGTGATAAAATGGAAACTTATATATTTTACAAATTCAAAATTCTGTTTCTAACACAGTTTTAATATAATGTAAAATTTTAAGATTTTAATGTCAACACAGTATCAACACAATATCAACACAGCATCAATCATTAACTACCGTTGAAATTCTGTTGACATTTTTCTGTTGATGCTTTTTTGTGATCTGTTGACATTTTTTAATGATCCAGATTATAGTTTTGAGTTTGTAAAATATTTAGAGTTTTCATTTGATCACATTTTTGATAAATATAATATCATCACTTAAGTAAAAATTTTAATTAGTATTCCCTCCGCCCACATAATTTTACCCAATATTCTATTTTGGGCCGTCCTACATAATTTTACTCATTTCACTTTTATCAATTTTGGTAGTGGACCTCATATTCGACTAACTCATTCCTACTCACATTTTATTATAAAACTAATACTTTAAAAGCATGACCCACATTCCACCAACTATTTCAACTCACTTTTTATTACATTTCTTAAAACCCGTGTCAAATTATGTGGGACAGATGGAGTACTTCCCCCACCCTTCGTATTTTCTCTTTTGAGATAGGACGATTGAATAATGGTTTCTACATTTCTTCTTACTGGGAAGCAAATCAAAAAATTCGCATAATAAGAAAAGCTTGAAAATCGATAGTCTTTAGAAAATGATACAAATGTAGTTGCCACGGAACTTATCTTTTTTGTCCATATTTTTAGAATAGTGCCATAAAAAAATTGTATACCCAGAAAATAAAGATAAGCAATTTGGACAAAAAGGATAAAACAAAATTGCATAATATCCTCTGCTGAATAAGAAAATGCTCCATTTGTTATCGAACTCGAGAAGAAAAAAGGCGTTTTATTCTCTAGTTTACTACTCGAGACAATTTTGTTGTTGCTCAGTACTAGTACTCAGTTGATTGATTAGTTGATGATGGACTATAAAAGACTAGCCTACAATATGAAATTCAAACATTGTCAAACTCGATAAGAAGAAAAACTAATTTATCACGACGTACTTACTATTCTAGTTGATTTTGTTACGGCTCAGTATCCAGTTACTACCTCCGTCCCCCAAAATTTGCTACACTTTGACCCGACACGGGTTTTAAGAAATGTAATGGAAAGTGAATTGAAAAAGTTGGTGGGATGTGGGTCATACTTTTAAAGTATTAGTTTTATAATTAAATGTGAGTAGGAATGAGTTAGTGGAATATGGGGTCCACTACCAAAAATGGTAAAAGTGAAGTGTATCAAATTTTCAGGGACGAACCAAAATAGTAATATGTATTAAATTTTCAGGGACAGAGGTAGTATTTATTAGTTGATGGCCCACGATATATGAAATTCTTATATCGACAGATCCTTAGACTATTTTATGTGACCATTCAACATTCATGACAATATTATTAATTAGTATACTTATTTGATTTAATTTTACTTCATATTATTCATTATTTTTATTTTGTAAGTATAAAAGAAAAAAAATTAAGGAGACACCCATTGTCAAACTCAAGAAGAAGAAAGACGTCTTTTTATCACTACTCTACTTGATTTTGTTAGTGCTCAATACTCAGTGATTTATTAGTTGATGGACTACAAAAAAATGTTCATATACTTACACTATTTTATGTGACCATTCAACATTCATAACAATATTATTAATTAGTATTTGATTGGGTTTTACTTAATATTATTAATTATTTTTATTAAAGCAAAGACTAGATATCATTTTTATGCGAAAGTGAAAGATCGGGTACTATTTATATAGTTCACTTTATTTTTAAAGCGGGGAAGTCTGAGTGACAAAATTACTTGAGTGTACAAAACTACACAAATGTCCTCAATGGCTTTGAGATTATTTCGAACAAAAAACATGTCAAAAAAGTGAAAAAGGAATAAATATTTGATATCCCTTATGTTTAGGGATCTTAAATGATATTTTTAAAGTCTATAGATTAAAAATGTGCAAACTCCATGAATGAGAGACTATTTGTGTACTAGTTTACTCTTCATTTAAACCTATATAAGTGTGACTCATATTCCACTAAATTTTTTTTCACCCATTTTTTTAATATTTCTTAAAATCCATGCTAAAAAGAAATGAGACGCCAAATGCTGAGGGAGGGAATACATCTTGTATGTATTAATTCAATACACTAATTTATGTTAAATTTATCTAAAAAATAGTCTTATATTTTCATTTAGCAATGTACATCAAAATTAATGTTTATCAATTTGTAGCAAGTTTTTTCTTTCTAACGAGGTTTTTCTCATTTTTTTTACTAATATTTCAATCACTTTTTCTTTATTACTTTCTTTATCAATTTTGTATTAAAATTCGTACTGTCCACAAATAAGATTATTTTTTTAAATAGAAGTAATATAATTAAAAAAATATATCGGACAAATAATATCAAGTATGAGATGCAACTGTGGCACGTTTTAAATGATAGCTAAACATAATTTAAAAATTATGTCACGATGGACTCGAACCCAAGATCATCGACTACTAGACCAACACACGTACCAACTTCTAACACTTTTTAATTAGTTGGTCTAGACAGAGAGAGGTGCATTGGCTTAATCAAGCAGGATAAGACTTGTTCTTTGGTCTCTCGATCTTGAACCCCAAAACCGTCTCCATTCTGATAAATGAAATTAGCAACTCTTGCTGTGTTCACTACATGTCTCAACATGCCCTGCTGTGGACGTGGACACCTCATCATAATCCCATTCATTCTCTTCCATGAATCCGTTATCAGCTCTCTAATATGCCCCCGAGCTTCTTCCTCTCCCACATTCGCCTCTCTCATGTGGCACACGATTGACGACGGCGAATCACCTCTCTCCAATTCAGCCTATCATCATTATTTAATTAAGTTATAGCCATAGGGAAATTAATTAATTAAGAGAAAATATGAATATATATAGAATGATGAGTTACCTTAGAAGTTCCTTGATCATTGCATAGCCGGATAATGAGGGAGGCATGGTGGATTATTTCTTGGTTGTTATCGAAGGCGGCAACGGTCTCATCCATGTCGTGGCCAGCACCGAGCAGCGCATGAAGAGAGAGCACCAGGCCGGACGATGATACCCACCCATTCTCCAGATATTTTACAAGAGATGGAGATTCGCCATTCCACAGCCACTTTGCTTCCACAAGCAATGCTTTGCAAAATCCTATCCACTGTTTAATTGTCACGAAATTAATTAGCATAATAATAAGAATAATGATATGATGATTTCATTTCATCTTCACAAACACACACCACTTTCTTCAAATGAGGTAAAACCGAGGTCCAGCCTTTTTCCTTTTGGATTTCAAGATCAATGTCATTGGCAGTATCATACAGCATCCAAAAGCATCTCTTTAAGGCTTCTGGCAGCTGATGAATTTCACTTGGGTCCCACCTATAAATGGCACATCTAGTATGTTAATTAAATCCTTAGTGAAAATTAGCTAGTAGTTTGTGACAGCTAATTAATTATAACTTGCCTTTCTACTGCAATTGAGAACTGTTCCAGTTCATCCATGGAGCCATAAATGTCATACACATCATCAATGATTAGTACCAACAAGATGGCTTTTGTGAGCCATTTCCTAAGGCTTCCATGCTGTGGTTCATAAGCAACGCCCACAGCCCACAAAAAGCTTTCCACCACTCGATCTCTCGAGAAGGTTAGAACTTCCAACAACCCCAGATTCCTCCACCATCTGCTTAATTAAATACACTTGTTAATAGTACTAGCAATGTTATTTTTATTTTTGTTCAAGCAATGTTACCTTATAATGTCCTTGAGATCATTCTGGTGCTGGAGTTGAATGGTGTTAAAGCTGAGTCCAGCCAAGCAGTGAATGACTGAATTGTTATTTTCATGCATGTAACTTCTTACGTTAAACCATCTCACATTCCGATGACAAATGGAAAATTTCTTAGCAGCAAAGGCTTTTGCTCTATCGAACAGAGATTCACTGTCCACGCCCAGATGGGACGCTTCGAATATTTCAAGCCTCGCCTTGTCGTCCCATTGCACGCCTCTGGTTACCTTCTCCTCTGCATCTAATAACTGCAGTATTCCATCTGTAGTTTTTTGTGCATTATATTAAATAAAATAAGTTTGCAACAAATTCACATTTTATATGAAGAACTCTTCTCACCTTGTGAAACATGATAGCCATGGTGCCTTAGAATCCTGAAATACAACGCAGCAGAGTATGGATCGGCATCCATGCTCGCGCACGCCATCTCCTTTACGGACTTACTGATCTCTTCCTCGAAGTAATGGGAAAGAGCCAGTTTGTCAATCAAATCTATCAGCTCCAGCTTGTGCAATGGATCTCTCAACTCGCGAAACTCGCTGCAAACTTGGTCTTTTAGAGTCTCTGCTTCACTTTGGTGCTCCTCCAACTGATCATTAAATCATAAGTAACCAGTTCATCATTTACAAAAGGAAAAAAAAAAAGAAAAATAGTGTAATATTGTTGGAAGTGGAATAGTAAATCAGTACTGACATGGAATGTAGTAGTAAGCGATTGTAAGTGGTCGTAGTTCCAAATGTTGGGCTTGTAATTAGCTGTCCGCCTGGGAAGATTTGCAGCTGCAGTTACCATATTCATCAGGATGTATTTGCTTCTCACTTTAGCTTAATTTTTTTACTTTGGAAAACACTGCTAGATATATTTTCTCGGATCGATATATTTATAGAAAGTGAAGAGGGCTATTTCTACTCAACAGAAAAACTCCTCTTTTCGGAAAAAGTAACATGACGTATGCAAAATAGAACTGTATACACATGTTTTTAAACAGTGACATGTTTCCACATGGATAAACTCATTTCTTTATTTAATTTATTGTGGGCCCATATACAGCATTATGTAAAATAGATAAACATGTACACGCAATCCACACATATACATTCCCTTTTTCTAGTTATAATGCAAAATATTATTTTTATTTTGCATCTTTTCTTTTATTTAAACGTTAAAAATATTATGAAATATTAAAATATTATATACTCCATCTGTCCCCCATTAATTGACACCAGTTGACTTGACACGAGTTTTAAAAAATATAGTGAAAAGTAGATGGAAAAAGTTAGTGGAATGCGAGTACTACTTTTATGTTCTATAATAAAATGTGAGTGTAAATAGGTGTTAATTCTTTTTTTGTTCTAGGATACATTAGCCATTCCATCTTAATAGTGGACTTTATTTAGCTTCCCAGTTTGGGAAAAACGCATGAGGATCATACGTCTTCCGTTAGTGAAACGCATGAGCGTCATGCGTTTTACTGAAAAACGTATAAGGATTATGCGTTTTTGAATTTTTAAATATTTTTATTGAATTCTCTAAGACGCATAAGGGACATGCGTCTCTATTTTGAACATAAATCACGAGAGACAGAGGCAGGATACTTTTTTGCGCGAAAGATGAGAGAAAAAAAGAGGCAGCGCGATTTTGAGCCAATTTCCGGCGATTTCTTCCATTTGTCGTTATATTTTGGTAAGTTTATCTCTTACTCTTAATTAGTGAATAATATTGTTCGATTAGGTTGGTTTTTCCTGATTTATTAAATTAGGGTTTAGGAAAAAATTGTCCCTAAATTTTGTATTTGTTATATTTTCTTATGCAGAAACCATGCAAATAATTGTGAGTTTGTATTGGGATGGTAAAATAGTTCAACTTCCACACTTGGGTATTTGTTATGATCCACCTCGGGCAAGAGGCTCCATTATATTGAATTCGTGCGTTTCGTATTCTGAATTAGTTGCAATGATATGTGGTGCAATGAGAACAGATATGAATCAACACGTCATTCAAATATCATGGAGACATTGTCTAGTCTTTGCATCCAGTATGAGTTATACATGTACTGAGATTTACGCTGGAGTTTATGTTCAACGAGGCTCAAAATTCTACTCGTTGTATTGAATTGTTTGTTGAGTATTCACCTGTGAGAAGTTCAGAAATCACACCAGCTGTTGATTATGGCGCTGTTGATTGTGGTATTGGATCATCGGCGAGGGTTGAACATGTGAGCTCTGATCGTGATATGAATGTTGCAGATGTTGTTAATGTTGGTGTTGGAATGAATAACGACTTAGATGTTGCAGATACCCTTGATGATAATACTCGAATTGTACGAGATAATGATGAACCATTGTCGCTAGCAACATCTGAGGCAGATGCTAGTCTAAGTGACGATTTTCCTGGTGATGATGATGAGATAGTGGTATGTAAACCCGTTGTGCAAGGTGAACAACCACTTCCAAAATACGTTCCCAAGGGGATGAAATTCTTTCGCACATTACCAAGTGGTCCTTCTGAGGTACCCGATAAAGTTGGTAATGAACACAACAACATGTACTGGGATGAGAGACATCCATATCGAATTGCAATGTGAACAAAATTTGACTCCAAGCTGCATGTGAAGACGGCTATGACTATGTGCAGTTTGTGGCATCAAAGGCAGCTCAAGGTCGTTGAGAGCAAGTTAAGAAGGTGGCATGCTGTATGCAAATTTCCAGCTGGAATGACAAAAGATGGGATAGCTATTATCACTGAGACCGACACTGAAAAAGCGAATGAATGTTCGTGGGAAGTTTCTGTTACACAAAGGGCCCATGATGATCTTTGGGAAATTAGGAAGTGGGTGAGACGGCATGTTTGTGAATGTCATCGTGTGAATAGAGAATATGCTAACTTTTCATCAGCGATGATTGCTCTGTGTATACGACATCAAGTACAAGAAGATGTTGCTTTCAGGGCCTCGAACATGAAAACCTATATTTATGAAAGATTCAACGTGGTAATCAGTTACAAGAAGGCATGGTATGCACGAACAAAGGCTTTAGAGATTGTCTTTGGTGGATGGGATGAATCATTCAAACAGTTACCAAGCTACATGCTTGAACTGCAGTCACAGAATCCAGGCACAATTGTTGAGTGGAAGCACAACGAGCTGTTGAGTCACGGACATAAAAAGGTGTTTAGTTATGTTTTCTGGGAATTTGGGGCTGCTATACATGCTTTTCAGCTGGCCCAACCGGTTTTAACAATTGACGAGACTCACCTCCGAGGAAGATTTAAATGTAAATTGCTTGTTGCTTGTGGTTTTGATGCTAACAAAAAATGCTTGCCTATTGCATATGCTGTTGTTGATGAGGAAACTGGCGACAGTTGGACATGGTTCTTGAAACATGTAAGAATTCATGTGGTGAAATACCAGAGGGAGATGTGCATCATATCGGATAATCATAAAGGAATCTTCAAGGCTATGGATTCTGATGAATGAAAAAAGGAGCCGAAATGTCACCACAAATTTTGTTTGATCCATGTGAGGAAAAATATCTTGCAGAAGTGCAAGGGTCCTATTGTGAAAAGCATGGTGTGGGCATTGGGTGCTACAACTCAAGAGTGTAAATATAAGAGAAGGCGGCGTGCACTATATGAGGAAAGCCCTGATGCGATATGACAACTGAATAGGGCCGGAAAAGAAAATTGGTCTCTCTGTTACGATGATGGACTTAAATGGGGGGTTACCTCAACAAATATGTCGGAGTGCTACAACAATGTGTTGAGGGGTGTAAGAGAGTTTCCAATTAGAGCTTTGATTGATCTCACATTTTGGAGAACAGTGGAATGGTGGGCACAAAAGAAGACAAAAATACAGCACACCGAAGTTCGGTTAACACCGTGGGCGAGTGACAAACTTGCTGAGAATGATGCCAAGGGGCAAAAACATGACATTTCTTTCCCATGCCCGTAGCTGCAAAAGAACCATAGGTCCACCCAAATCTTTCTTCTGCTTGCCTATGGAAGCCTCGCATAAATAATGATACAGATAAGACAAAGCGGCACTACCCCAACTAATAGTAGCCACCTCGTCTGGATCCACCAAGGCATTCAACCACATGAAGGGGACCTTGCATCCCGTGGTGTCTGGTAATATAAGTCCTCCTAACAAAATTAGCGCATGTATGCGTGCCCTTTGAATATATACACAAGTAGGTAGCCCATCATCCAAAGGTATCGTCGCCTGGTTGATTAGAGATGTCATCAACATACCCCCTTGCTTCGTTTCTATACTTGTATCGGGTATCCATCCCAACAGATCTCGACACATGCTGGGCCAATCAACATACCCAACAACCGGAGAATCACGGCCAGTGAAAACGCGACCATTTGCTCTCAAGCCCCATGGGTTTTGAACATCTGTAATGTCACAGTAGCCTCTCCAATTGGTAGGTGGAAAGTGTGAGTCTCTGGCATCCATCACTCAATCAAGGCAGCAATAAGCTCATTATCGATTTTCATCGGCTTCTTACACTCCAACACACCGCTAAACCCAAATACGCCAAGCCATTGCCTCACATTGTCATGCATTTCCACTTCCTAAACCTTAGTTTCTGTCCGACGAACTCTAAAACTATGCTTTGTGCCATCTACCAACAATGTATTCGCAATGTGCTTGTGTTGATAATAGAGCACTGACGTATCCTCGGGTCCATAAAATAATTGTTCTCCAGTACTTGAAGATGTCATCTACTTCAACATATTCACAAAACAAGAATTATAAACTTATCTATTTCATGGGGCCAGAAATAAAGGTAAAAGGTAAACACATTACCACATACAAATAGAAAATTCAGTTCCATAATTCAACAAATTCACTAATCTTGTTTTATAATAGTGTTTTAATCTATATTATTAGACATCACAAAAATTACTCAATCTAATCAACCCAATAAAGGTAAATACAAGCTTCATTTCAACCCACATTCTCATCTTCCCCCAATAACAAACTAAATCACAACACCAAGCATCACAAACACATCAAAAACCATATAAAAGAATGAATTTCACTATTACAATACATTCAAAACAACAAAACAACAAAACATAGACCTAAATTGAACAATTTAGTTATAAACCCTAACTCACGAATTTGGGGAAAAACCTACACAAAATATGCAACAAACAACGAATAAGGGAGTAATGTTGAAGGATTGAAGAAAACTTACCAATATATCGCCGGAAAATCACCGGAAATTGGCTTGAAATCGCGCTGCCTCTTTTTTTTCTCTCCTCTTTCGCTCAGAATGGTATTCTGCCTCTGTCTTTCATGATTTATGTTCAAAATAGAGACGCATGTCCCTTATGCGTCTTAGGGAAAGACGCATGAGGGTCATGCGTCTTTTAATAAAAATATTTAAAAATTCAAAAACGCATAATCCTTATGCGTTTTTCAGTAAAACACATCATCCTCATGCGTTTCATTAACGGAAGACCTCATGCGTCTTTCCCAAACTGGGAAGCTAAATAAAGTCCAGTATTAAGATGGAATGGCTAATGTATCCTAGAACCAAAAAAGAATTAACCTGTGTAAATAGTTAGTGGAATGTGAAGTAAGGGTGTCAATTAATTGGGACGGACGAAAAAGAAAACTAGTGCCAATTAATGGGGGATGGAGGGAGACTATATATACATATATGCATATTAAAATACTTAGAGTAACGGCCAAATGTGATCCTAAACATATTGCATTTTTACTATTTTAGTCCTAGAAATTACGTTTTGAATTATTTGGTCCCATACATTTGAAATCAGGCCAGACTCAGTCTAAAACGGACGGCACCGTGAAAAAATAAACGGTCAACTGCAGATTAGTCGATTTTGACCCATTTATGAATTTTAATTACGAAATTTAATTTTTTTAGAAAAATAAAAAAGTATTATTCTTAAAAAAACTAAATACAAAAACCCTTCACTCTTTCTTATTTTGTTTTCCTGCCGCTTCTCCTTCTTCTTCACCGCCACCACCACCCCCACTCCTGCCCCTCCGGCGACGCCACCACCCTTCATGCGCTTCACCAAGCCTTCATCGAATTGAACAAACAAATAAAGAAGGAAACAAGCAAAGAAATAGGAAAATATGGGCAAGAAAAAAACAACTTTCATAATCCAACCAAGTAGAGCAAACAATACCAGGAGATCGGTCATAGATATCAGGGGCGTGGCTGAAAATCTCAGGTTGCGTTTGGTACACGAAATTGGAGGTGTGGAATTGGAATTGAAACCTTCAATTCCAAATTAGTGTTTGGTATTATAAAAATTCTTGGATTTGGAATTGAATTCCAATTCCAAACCCTCAAATTCCACAATTTGAATTCCATATAAAAAATAGTGGAATTCCAAAATATTCACACACACACACACACACTTCACACACTACACAGATTTCACATATTTACACATTTCACACACTACACACACTTCACACACTACACTTCATATATTTCACACACTACACACACTTCACATACTGCACACACTTCACACACTACACAGACTTCACACCTACACACACTTCAAAAAACTACACAATTTCACACGCTTCACATACTTCACACATTTCACACACTACACACAGTTCACACATTTCACACACCACACATTTGAACTGTGTGTAGTGTGTTTAGTGTGTATAGTGTGTGCAGTGTGTGTAGTGTGTGTAATGTGTGAAATGTAGTATGTGCAGTGTGTGAAATGTGTGAAGTGTGTGTAGTGTGTGAACTATGTGAAATGGTGTAGTTTGTGTAGTGTGTGTAGTGTGTGAAATGTGTGAAGTGTGTGTAGTATGTGAAATGTGTGTAGTGTGTGAATTTTGTGAATTGTGTGAAGTGTGTGAAATATGTGAAATGTGTGTAGTGTGTGACATATGTGAAGTGTATGTAGTGTGTGAAATTGTGTAGTATGTGAAGTGTATGTAGTGTGTGAAATGTGTGTAATGTGTGACGTGTGTGTAGTGTGTGAATTGTGTGAAGTGTGTGAAATATGTGTAGTGTGTGACATATGTGAAGTGTATGTAGTGTATGAAATTGTGTAGTGTGTGAAGTGTGTGTAGTGTGTGAAATGTGTGAAGTGTGTGTAGTGTGTGTAATATGTGAAGTGTGTGTAGTGTATGTATATTGACCAAACATGTCAATTCAATTTCATATCAATTCTTCATTTTACCTAACATAGGATTTGGAATTGAATTCCTTCCAATTCAATCCCATAGAATTCAAATTCCAATTCAATTCCAATTTCGTATACCAAACGGAGCCTCAATGAATTTGGATTTCGATGTGTTGAATCGGAGCTCTACTTCGTCGAGCTGCGACTCAGTTCCGTAAATGGCCTCAAGAGACTTGTAAATGGGCACGGGCAGGTCATCGTGTCTCGCCATTGATTGGGTGAGCTCGGAGCTCCGGCAACCGCCCGATTATCTCAAACCGGAAAGATTAAGAACCGGAATAGAAGAAGAACCGGAGAAACGGCGTACTCGACTGGCTGGAACTTGGCTCTGTCGCCTCCGGAGATCACAACATAGGCGCAGGGGTTGCGGCGGGAGAATGAAGAGGATGAGTCCTTGTAGTGCTTTCTTCTGTGCGATGGTCGAGAGAGCGACTACATGGAAATGGATAGGTTCGATCTTCTGCTATTTTGAGTTCAGCTTTCGGTGGCGGCGCCGGGGTAGTAGAACCGACAGGGAAGAACAACAAAAGAGAGAAGTTTTTTAAGAATAATAATTTTTTATTTAAAAATAAATCATTATTAAAATGCTTAAATTGGTCAAAATCGACTAAATATAAGTTGATCATTTATTTTTTACTCTGCCGTCCATTTTGGACTAAGTCCGACTCGATTTTAAATGTATAGGACCAAATAATTCAAAACGTAATGACTATGACCAAAATCGTTCTCGTCTTTTAATACAACAGAGGAACCATTTCCGAGAATGATGGCATTCTGACACATAGCTTTGTTGATCCCATTTTTAATGTAGTACTCCGTACGTACTATTCAAGATGTCCACCTTTCATTTTTAGTTTATATCACTTAAGATATCCACTTTCCATATTTGGAAACAAATTCATCAATCCCCTCCCTCATTAAAACACCCAACTAGTAGTACCTTTCTATACTTCTCTAAATAATTCTTCCTAAAACATCGTACCACTCAAGATTGTGGACATCATGAGTGGAACGGAGTTATTAGTATTCTATTTATTGACTTATTTAATACTCTCTCCGTCCATGTAAAATAGGCCACCATCATTTTCTGCACTCGTTTTGAAAAAATGATAATAAATAGTTAAAGTAGAGAGAAATAAAAGTAAGAGAGGGAATAATATAGACAAGAGACTTATCTACGTTATTCTCTCTTGTACTTTACTTTCTCTCCACTTTAACTATTTATTATCACTTTTTCAAAACGAGTATAGAAAATAAAAATGCTCTATTTTTCGTGGACGGAGGGAGTATATATCTAATGGAAAAGTATCAAATTAGTAAGTAAAACAAGGAATTATATTTATTTTTAATCACTTGTTTACACTGAAAATTTGTATTTATATTTTTATCTTTTTAGGTTGGAACCGATATAAACTTTCGTCCATCTTTTAATTAAAGGGTATATATTTTTCAGATAGAAAATAAGAAGAAAAGGCTGATATTTCCCGTGAACTTTAAAAGTTGCACGAAAAATCACAAACTTTGTCGGGTTGTGCAAATTTCCTGAGTGACCCGACCCTGAAATTTTCCGGCATTAACTTATCTTATGTAGCAGCCGGAACACAAAACTACGTCGTTTTGTGTTATGCTAAAAAAAAATTTCTATTAAAAAATCGCATATTTTAATACATATTTATCTGGAGGGAAAAAATTAGGATTTCTATCTTCACCAAGCGAGAAATCGCTGTGATCTCTGTAAAAAATCGCGCTAATCTGCATCGAGAGAACATCACCATCCGAAAATCACCATCCAGACAATTTCGACAAAAACGAAGTTAGATTTCTTGAAAGTCAGATTCGATTTTGGGTTTATTTCGAATTGCATTGATTCGAATTAGGGTTTATTTCGAATTGCATTGATTTTACTTTTATGGAAATTGATTTAGGGTTCTATTTTGAATTGTGGGTTCAAATCGATTTGGGATTCTATTCGAATTGTGAGTTCAAATCAATTTAGGGTTATATTCAGTTTGTCACCTGACTGAAATCGATGTAAGGTTTTATTCGATTTGTATGTTTATTCTTGGTCTTGCATTTATTCTTGTAACCATGGAGGAGGCACATTATTATTGATTTAATTGGATTTGGAGCATCTCATGTGTGGGATATGTATTTTTAATGAGGTAATTCATGCCAAATTGCCAATTATACATACTTGCT
Source organism: Salvia hispanica (assembly GCF_029641045.1). Lineage (NCBI taxonomy): Eukaryota > Viridiplantae > Streptophyta > Magnoliopsida > Lamiales > Lamiaceae > Salvia > Salvia hispanica. The sequence continues at coordinate 3,696,842 of NC_142696.1, forward strand.
CGACTTTACCATGAGATTAATCATGTACTCATATTTCTAGACAAAACATGATGCAGTTTTTCAAACACTTGATTTTTAAATTTCATTACATACGCTTACGCTTGTGTTGTCTGATTTTATTGAGCTTGAGAATAATTTTTTTCTCTCTTTTTTGTGTTTTGTGTTTTGTGGTTATCATTTTTGTGTGTAGGATGTCCACATCGTCGTGTAATATGAGCCATGGGAGTTGGCCAAGACCAGAAGTCGTGGTTTGTAATCATGGAATTGAAACTCAACTTGTAACATCGAAGACGGATGCAAATCCTGGACGACGTTTCTATCGGTGCTATATTTGGAAGGAGGACGACTGCAAGTTCTTCTGCTGGATTGATCCATCTTGTCACCGAATCAAGAGAACAACATCCAAAAATCATTGCAAGCGAGAGTTGCTATGCATGATATGCTAACAGAGAAAGTTCGTTCCAAAGAGGTTGAATTGGAGTCACTCCAAATAGTGGCTGAAAATTTGTGTCGACAGAATCGGAACTTGAAGTATGCCATTTTGTGTTTATGTGTTGTGGTGTGTTTCTTATCTAGACTATAATAGTCCAGATTATGTAATAGTCTAATGTATGTCACCAATGTCTAGGTTTTTACATTGAAGTTCTAATGTGTCCCCAATTTTATCTTCATTGTAGACTTTATGAAATTTTCAATGCAGATGCAGTGTTAACTTAATTTATTTATCCTTCTTGTTCATGTGTTCTTTATTAATTCACTGCTCAACAGATTAGATTTATGTTTGTCTAAATTGTATCATCAATGGTGTTGTAAGCATGGAGATGTATGCATTCATTAAGTGAGTCAGATCTCAAGCGCATAATCCTCTTCATCCAGATTGCTCGACCAGGAATAGGCAATTCCATGTTTTTATTTTTCAGTTTGTTTTGCTTTAGGAAGTTGACATTTTAGTTCAGAATGAGGAAAGGAAAAAATAATATAATCTCCATAACTGAGGCAGATGTTTACCTGCTTGTATTCTTGACCAACAAACCAAACTTGCAAAGTGGTAGATGATAGGAATATATCTCCAAATGTCTCAAATTGTTACCAAAACAAACAAAATAGCTCAAAATGTAAACAAAACACACCAAATATCTCCAAATGTCTCAAATTGTCACCAAAATAAACCAAATAGTTCAAAATATCAACAAAACACACCAAATATCTCCAAATGTCTCAAATTGTCACCAAAACAAGCCAAATAGCTCAAAATGAAAAAACAAACAAAGAACATCTTCATGACACATCTCTAGGTTGCACTTTGTTGAGTATAGACTACTCCATCCGGGTTTGCTATACTCGGTCCAGCTCCAGCACTCTCTCTTCATCTACCCCTCCGTCGAACCGTGGTAGTGCCACTATGTGGCGTCTTGCGAGGCCTTCCCCTTTTTTACTGATAAAATTTGAATCAGTTCACAATATATTAGAACAAAACTCAAATCAATGTATTAAAGTCAAACAAAAACCGACCTTTGGTTGCTCTAGCAGACGAACAATCTCATTCTTGCAGGTCCTAGAGTTATGGCCTTCTTGGAAACAGTTTTGGCAAGTCATCACACATATCTTCCTTAGCCTGTTTGGTCTGTCCAGATCCTTCTCAAATGGGTCCCTCCTCCTAACCTTCTTAAGTCTACCAGGCATCTTTCTCACAGGTGGTGGGGTGACAGGATAAACTTCAGCAACAGGCCATAGTTTCTCCCCATTCACTGCTGGCAAGTCATACCCATAAGCCAACTTATACTTGCTCACTTAAAAGTATTGGTTGACATATTCATCGTCATCCTCCTTCAGAAAGTTAATAGCAGCAATACCATGCAAACAAGGGATGCCCGTTATATCCCACTTCCTACAACCACAATGTCTTTTTGAAGGAGTCACTACAAATCTATCATCGAAGTGAGTAACCTCGAAATTTCCCCCTAATGCAGGTATTATCGTACAGTTTCTGCTCTCATATACCATTGCATTGATTTTTTTTTTTTTGGACAAACGGTTGAACTACTCCCAGCAGATGCAATCTCGACAGCCTTTCTATACAACCTCTCCATAAGCGTTGTTCTTATCTCCTCAAGCATTTCTATTATGTGTTTATTTCTAGCCTCCAAAATGTACGCATTGAAACACTCACATACATTGTTCAGAATAGAATCAGAGCATTGTGTTGTGGTGAGGAATGCCTTACAGAATTTGCTTGGGTTCTTGGCCATTAAATCGGCAAATGCTTGCCCATCCTCACTCTTTAATTCCTTGCATGCCAAGGCATACTCTTGCCTGTATGTGCTTCTAACCAACTTCCGAAAAAGCTGCTTCAGTTTAGGACCTTTGGACTTTCTTCCAATTTGGCATATATGTGTCTGGCACAATTTCTATGCTCAGCTAATGGGATAAGCTCCTTAACCGCATTCTCAATCGCCTACAATCATAAATATTCTTGTAAGTTTAATTTAAGTATTTAGTGAATGCACAAGTAAAGTGTCAGTTTAGTTTATACCTTTTGCTGATCACTAATGATAGTAATTCCAACTCCTTCACCCAAGTTCAGCTCTTGCACTAAAATGTTAATGAACCAAGTCCAGCAAACCTCGTTCTCAACTTCAACTATTGCCCAAGCTATAGGATACATTTGATTATTCCCATAAGTTCGTACTGCAGATAACAAAATGCCACCTAGGTAAGTCTTCAAGAATGCCCCATCTAGTCCAATCATCCTCCTACACCCCTCCTTGAAACCTCTTCGCAACCCACTAAATCCAATGCACATTGCCTTGAACACAGCACCTACTTCCACATGTAGCTCAAACCTACCTTCTTTGTCAGCTCTACTCAACTCAAGTACATACCTCCTCAACTTGGCATAATGATCTTTAACAGATCCTGTCAACAGATCAATAGCTTTTCGTCTTGAATGGTATAGCTTCCACGTTATAGCCTTAACAACATACCTCTGCATCAAATCCCTACCTAAGTCTTTACAACTCATATTTGGTTTAAGCTTAAAGACATGAAAGTATTTTCTAGCAATCCAATTTGATGTAGCAATTTTATTCCTCATAGAATTAGGACAAGTGTGAACCCCTTCCTGATTTTTTTTATTAAAAATACACCAGTTTTTCTCACTTTACTCCCAGATATCATCCATTCACAAGGACTTTGGCAACCTGCTTGAAGTTCCTCCTTACTTGCTCTTTTAAAATGAATTTGACATCCATTCAACACTGCATTATAGTGCGTCTCTAGCCTGGTGTCCATCAATAAATCCCATACCAGCACTGAATGTAAGAAGCTTATGATCACATTTTGGATCATACATCACTTTGGCATGTCGCTGTCTAGTTCGTCTCCCTTCATCTTCAAAGTCAGTGGAGTCAGAATAAATATCATCCTCTTCAGAATTTTCATATTCAGACACATACTCAATCCTCTGTCCTCCATTGAGTATACCGTGGAACATCTCATCAGTTATTACAAAGGGCTTCTTTCTCTCTTTCATCTTCCTTCTGCATTCCTCATATTCTTCATCCTTAGAGACTAGTTCATCGGCTCCCATTTCATCATCGGTCTCCTCATCACTTGATGGTATAAAACTGTCATCACTTGAACTTTCATAATCTTCCCCAAAAACCTCGTCAGCTGATCTAGCTCCCTCCCCTCAGTACATTTAACTACCCTCTGACTAGCTCGCCTCTTAGTAGACTTAACTATCCTCTCACTACCTTGCTTCTCAGTAGACTTAGCCACCCTCTCAATGCCACTTCTATCAAAAGATATAGCAGTGGAAGTTCTAATTTTTCTCCATTGATTCATTCACATTTTTCTCCACATTTTTTTCAATCACACTCTTACCCTTGCTCATAGAAGTGGAAGTTCTAATTTTTTTGGCAGACTCAAAGTTGCTCTTTTCAACCACACTCTTGCTACTATTCACAGTTTCAGCCTTTTTCACCACCTTCTCTCCCACATGTTCACTACCCATGCCTTCAGTAGACTTTCTCCCATCAACAACATATATACTACACATTCTGTTAAAACTATCTCTTAGAGTAGTAGATAACATCTCCATCACCTCCTTATCACTTTTTATATCCACATGGGTTGCTGACATAGGATTCACAAAGGTGAGTCTACCCCATGTGTCAATTCCTATTTTATTCAATTCTTCAACTAAGTCAAAATACCCAAATCTATTTGTGTCTAGATCACTTGCTTGTGCTATTCCACCACCAATATATTTCTGAAACTTTCCATTTGGAATGAAATGTCCTCCATGATGAATATATAGGCCAAAAACGCCGTCCCTGCACAAATTCAAATTCCAAATTTCAACTTTGAGTTCACATTTTCTGCGAATTCATGTTCAGTAAAAATCATTGAATTCAAATCTTATTTTAAAAAGGCAGATTTAGACGTATAGTAGCATATAATATTATTTACTAAAATAGCACTATTAAGACTGCACATATAGTTGGTGGAGTCAATCTAAACACAAAACACAAATAGTGCTTTAACAAAGCAGATGGCTTTTTCTATTTTTTTCATGATTCTTTTTCACACTAACCAACTTTGAAAAACAAATTAATCATCCTTATCTCTATCTACCCTTTCAAATAATTCAAGTGATAGCATTAAGAAAAACAAACTAGGCATACCAAGATATATAAGCTTTTCCCGAAGAAATAGTAAAATGACATCGAACGCCCAAAATCATTGAGCACTGCTACTTGAAGCCAATTTGCAAGTAATGTGTGAATCTACTTGAGCACTACTAATTAAAAGAAAAGTGCATAAATAAAAAAAGCACATGAAAATTACTTTTTTCAAACTCTCGAATTTACCAAAATTCATTATAAAACATATTCGAATTTTCAAACTCTCCACTATTTTTTAAGGATTGAGACAAATAACATAAATTAATGAAACTAAAATACATCCTACACAAAATCAACAAAAATTTGAGCAGCAGAGGTTACGGAGTGCGGAACTTATGGAGTCGTCGGCGCCATCGGATGTTGAGGTCGTCGTCGCCGTCACAGTCATTGTCGGGAAAGAGGTCGCGTCGTCGTCGCCGCGCTGTGCAGAAGAAACCGTATGATTCTATGTTAGGGTTAGATGTGTTTAAGCAATTTGGGGGTTTCGTATTTTAAAATCTGATTTTAAAAATATAAAATTTAAAATCCATGTCATTGCACACATCAGCGTCCACAACATCATCCATGTCAAACACTTACACACGTCAGCACTCTACTTAGCCAGAATACCCGACTCGGGAAATTTGCACACGGGAGCAAAGTTTGCGATTTTTCGTGCAACTTTTAAAGTTCACAGGAAATACCAGCCTTTTGTGAAAGTTGACGATTTTAGAGGCAGTTTACCCTATTTGGAAACAAATTCATCAATCTCCTCTCCTCATTAAAACACCCAACTAGTAGTACCTTTCTATGCTTCACTAAATAATTCTTTCTAAAACTCCGTGCCACTCAAGATTGTGGACATCTTGAGTGGAACGGAGTTATTAGTATTCTATTTATTGACTTATTTAATACTCCCTCCGTCCATGAAAAATAGGCCACCTTTATTTTCTGCACTCGTTTTGAAAAAATGATAATAAATAGTTAAAGTAGAGAGAAAGAAAAGTAAGAGAGGGAATAATATACACAAGAGACTTATCTACGTTATTCTCTCTTGTACTTTACTTTCTCTCCACTTTAACTATTTATTATTATTTTTTCAAAACGAGTGAAGAAAATGAAAATGCTCTATTTTTCGTGGACAGAGGAATTATATTTATTTTTAATCACTTGTTTACACTGAAAATTTGTATTTATATTTTTATCTTTTTAGGTTGGAACTGATATAAACTTCTGTCCATCTTTTAATTAAACGGTATATATTTTTCAGATAGAAAATAAGAAGAAAATTTCGGAGGAATGGTTCAAAACTTCAAATGAAAGGGTGTGACACGACAAATGAAAAATAAGTAAAAAATATTACTCCCACCGTCCTATAAAAATAGGGGTCTTGGGACGATACGAGTTTTAATGCACAATTGTTAAGGTACGAGAGAGATATATATAAAAAAAATGATTGAGTATTGTAAGTGAAGAATGATGTTCATCTTATAAGAGAGAAAACTATTTTTATATGACAGAGAAAATATTTTTGTGCAGCCCGAACGGACTAGCCTGATTAGACTATTAGCTAATTGGGTTGTATTTTTGTGCCCTAACCTTCTAATTTTAGTAGTCTAATCAGGTGGGTTCATCAGATTTGAATTGAACTGATCTCCATATCTATACGTCCATGAAAAATAGCCTATTTGTGGAAGACATTAATTAGTTTCAAATACGGAACTAATAGAGTTGAAAATATAAAGAGAAAATGCGCGAAAATAAGAGAAAACTCAGAAAAGAGAAATTATGGTAAGAAAGTTTTTCTTAATATAATAGAAAAAAATTTTGTTGAAAAACTATGACTAGTTCACTTCGATGAAATATTAGTTTTATAACTCCATGTCATCAATTTTTCTCTAATTCCTTTTATGTTTTCTTTAAATAATTTCTCCTAAGAGCAGCCACATCCGTGCTCTTAGCTAAGAATACGGAAATGGGCCCGGACCCACTTTTACTCCTTGTCCTTAGCTAAGAGCACAACACCCACATTCGTACTCCTAGCTAAAGACAAGCTCAAGGGTCCCACCATTCTATTATTCAATTTAAATAAAAACATTTCCATAATATTAAAATGCATTAAAAATACTCGGAATACTATTACAAATTACAAAATAATTAAAAAATACTCCCTCCGTACCGCTTTAGCAGTCCCATTGACTTTTCTGCCCTCTTTTTGTAAAAATGATAAAAAATAGTTAAAGTCGAGAAGACAATAATATAGATAAGACTTTAACTATTTTTTATCATTTTTACAAAGAGATGGCAGAAAAGTCAATTGGACTGCTAAAGCGGGACGGAGGAAGTACATAATAAAAATCCTAAAAATTAAAATAAATTAAAAAGACCCACTACTCGTTGCCGAATTTCGCCCAAATGTGATTGATTAGATATTTTGTAGCTCAGTGTGGGCTCTTGTATTGCGCATTGTGTGTCTTCTTTCGATCCTCTCGTTCACCATCGTATGCACACCTCGGCGTGGGGGAGACCTCGCGTTTGAGTTTCCGGCTTCATCATCGTCGTAAAAGTTAGCCGCCCAAGGTCCTTCGTCAGCTATAATCATGTTGTGCAAGATAATACACGTGTACATGATGTCGGCGATATATTTAACGTACCAAAGCCGAGAAGGGGACTTCACAATGTTGAATCGGACTTGCAGGACCCCAAAAGCTCTTTCGACGTCTTTCCGAGCAGACTCTTGACTGCGCAAAAAGAATCCGTCTCGGTGTGGATTGCTGAACGACTTCACGAAAGTCGACCACCTTGGGTAGATACCATCGGCAAGATAGTAACCCATGTGGTATGCATTTCTGTTGACGGTGAAGTCGATCGCTGGTGCTACACCATTCAAAACATCATCGAAGAGTGGTGAAGAATATAGCACGTTCAAGTCGTTGTTGGATTCGGTAACATCGAAATATGCATGCCAAATCCATAGGCGATAGTTGGCGACCACTTCAAGGATAAGCGTTGGGCCGCCGTCTTTGTGGCCGCTTAAGTATTGCCCCCTCCAAGCAGTCGAGCAATTCTTCCACTTCCAATGCATGCAGTCAATGCTGCCTAGCATACCGGGAAAACCGTGGACTGTTTCGTGAAGATGAAGCAACCGTTGACAATTGTCCGTGGTGGGTGCCCGAAGAAATTCCTCGTCGAAAGCAGAACGAACGCCGTCGCAAAAACTCTTGAGGCATAGGATTCCAGTTGACTCACCGACATGCAAATACTCGTCGAAGAGGTCAGCCGTTTGCCCACTAGCAAGTTGTCGGATGGCACAAGTACACTTTTGCAACGCCGAGAGACTTTGCCGACCGGTTACGTCTGCACCTGATTGAAAGTATTAACACGGGTGGACAATGTGTTGACAATACACATAAACAACCTTTTTGACATGCGAAAACAGCGCCGAAAGTAATCTTCTAGATACGCGGATGGTCAGAAAAATAGTCGGCAACGAGCCTTTCATGGGCTCCCTCCGGATCACAAGGGATGTAGCGACGTTTTGATCTAGTTAGTTGAGGAGGAGGGACAGGGGTATTGGCGGCGACATAGGCTTCATAGGCGGCACGGTATTGTTCATAATATTCTTGTTCTTCGCGCCCCGCTTCAGCAATGAGATCGGTGAAATCCATTTTTGAATTTTTTTATAGAGGGTTTGGGTGAGAGAGGAAGATGTAGATGATTTAGTATGAAAAAGTATGAATGGGAGATAATTTGATGTGAAAAGTGGATGATGAATGTGTGTATTTATAGATGATTTTGGGATATAAAAAAAATCACAAAAATCCAAAAAAAATGTCCATAAACGGCTCTATTTTTTGGGAATCCAAAAATATTTTTTTTTATTTTTGGTATTATTGCAAATTATTTATGAATTTTTTTTTTAAAAAAAAAAAAATCGAATTTGCCAACGGCTAAGCCGTTGGCCAATCAAATCGTGTCACATAGGGCTGCTCAGCGGCACGGACGGACGAGGCCTGCTCTGCGGCACGGACGGACGGACGGCAAAAACGAAACCGCTGCGGATGCTCTAATACACACTCACAAACATAATAAATGATGATGGGGTCCATCACTTATATTTGTGAGTGTGTATTAGGAGATGAATCACGATTTGCCGTATGTGATCCTTACCGAATGTAAATTGGTGAAATCAAAATTAAAATGTTTCATGGTTACTGTTCATCTTCTCCAACTCATATACCTTTTTTCACCATCTTCATAGTTGTGTCTTGATTTCTTGAATAAGTAAGTTGAGAGGGGTAGAGGCGAGAGAGGGGAAAGAGTTCATTTTTTAATAACGATTCTCCGCCGCCGATAACGAAGACGGCGAAGAGAGGAAGAAAATCTAATTTTCTGCTAAATTCCGTATATTTATCTCTATTCTCATTCCTCAATCTTATTGAAATTTAAACACAATGGATTCAGATTATCTCTTTTAGTTTTAGTGATGACAAGTGTAACATCCCGAATTTTAGAACCCTAATTTTAGAGCCGCCCTAGAATTAATTGTTGATGACGTGGAATCGAGAATGCATTTATTTCATGCGATGATATGGTCAAAAATGAATCTAGGGTTTGTGTTGAAATTTTGAAAAGTCAAACTTATTGATTTAATGATGTGGCATGTGATTTATTTATTTGTGAGATTATGTGGTAAATTAATTGTTTAAGGGTGAGTGAGAATATTAGAGAAATTTCCATAAATACTTGTCACCCTAATTCTTGTAATTTTCGAACCCTAGACCCCCTTTGAAGAGAAATTCTATTTCTTCCGGAATTGATTTAATCCTTGGGATATTTATCCAAATTAAAATCCAAGAGCCAATTATTTCCTTATTTTAAAAGAGGAAAATCGAGCCCTTATTTTTCCTAGGTGATTTTTTTCGAAAATCACCTATGTTGGGAAGGAAATATTATTTTGCTTATTTAATTGATCCCTTATTTGATTTCCTTCCATACCTAGAATTTAATTTTTTCTACCAAATCTTTCCATACCTCAAGAGATCTTGCCTTACTTTATTCTAGTCAATGTTTAAAATTCATGCCTTATTTAAAAGGGCTAGAAATCGCCCCTTACCTTGCTTCATGGAGGATTTTCCTTATTTTTATTTTGCTCCATGATATTTTATTCTATATGGAAAAAAAAAATACCAAAACAAAATCTTGGCTATCCAAGAAGCCTAGTTTTCGAAAATTGCCATGCTTGATACCTAGTCTATTTTTGTTAATTCTTCTTCCCTACTTCACAATATTATTTTATTGTGTAGAATGAGATCTTACCAAATATTCTATTCTAATTACCTAAAGATCTTGTTGAACTCTATAAATAAGAACCAAAACCCCAACCCTAGCCCCCATATTTTCGGCCCCTCTCTCCCATACACTCTCTCAAATTTTCTTCTTCTACTCTCCAATATTTTGCTATCTTTTGGAGAAAAATTGAAGTTTAATCCAAGAACTTTGAAGAATCAAGACTAATACTTGTTTACTACCGATCGTTTTTCTCAAAAAGGTATTTTTTGTTTAAGAGTTATGCTTGATCTTCTTTTACTTCTTCTTTTTCTTCTTCTAACCGATTAATCGGTCTTCTTGAACCCTCATGCATCTTGGTGGAGTGAAAGAGGGATAAAAAGGGATGTGGGAACATGTATGTGTGTGTGTGCCGTGTGTGTGTGGCGTGTGTGTGTGTGTGTGCCGCGTGTGTGTGTTGTTGTGTTGTGTAGTGTGTGTTTGATGGTTAAATAATCTTGTGTGATAAACATGATCTTGATTAATTAGTAATAATAAGATGAATCGTCGGGAAGAGGGAAAAGTAATAAGACATGCATGAGTAAGAGTAGTATTGAACCTAATTTGTGATATGTGCCTATGTGATTAAAAGGTGAAACTTTGGTTGCGAAGCCGGATAACGGAAAAGCGAAACTACTTGAAAACTAAGCAGTCGAGGTGGGCTTTACTCTAAAAACTCACTTTTATTTTATCAAAATGTTGTTAGGCGTTATAAGGGTGGTTTAACTGTTATGCCATGCTTATGTTTGTTTTTAACGTGATACTTGACATGCTTATACGAATTCGGGTCTGAGTATGGGCCGCAAGCCCTACCAGGCTGTGTACACGATGGGATCGAGAGCCGTCCTTGCTAGTCGGCCGGTCTCGTGGGCGAAAAGTGTGGCCACACTTTCGTCGCACCATGGAATGATTGTTATTTGATGAGAAAATGGGAGATTATTTTGACTGGCCAGTCTATGAAAATATATTTTGTGATACTCGTGGTATATCTTTTATAACTGTTTAAAACTCGAGTTCACTTGGTAAGGGTGGCATAACTTATAAAATATTTTGGCAACGAGCTCACTGAGTATTTCAAAATACTCAGCCCTGCATGTGTTTTACTTTATGTGCAGGTTGAATGATGACGAGCGGTGGCGGGTGTTGAGCAGCTTAATTAATTAATATGGATATGTTGAACTCCAAGTGTAGTTGTGTCTCCATACATAGCTATGCTTTTCTCTTGGTCGTTTTCCGCTGAATTTTTTGATACACCTTAGAATTTCTTTTGGAAATATTGGCATCTTGCCTTTGGTTGAGACCTTAGCCTTTTTCTTGTGTTTTCGTCTTGAATACTTCGTCGTACTCTTCAGATGTTTTGACCGTTATTTATGATACCTACCTTGTTCTTTTAAACTTCTAGGTTAAGTTATTGTTTTGCATACTCTGATAATTCTTTCAACTCTTTTGGTAACACTACTTAAATGAAACCCTAGCCTATGTTTACTTCTTGGGAGTCGGTTTTGGGTAACAGCCACCGCATTTATTGTACCCTAGGAGGGCGGGCTGTTACAACAAGGTTGTTCATTTTCGGGTAAAAGAAATGAGAGCTCTTAGATTCCGATAATGGAGTCGGTGTCGAGATGAAAAGTGGTGGAAATTTATGTGTTTTACTTATTGAAGAAAGTGCACAATTATTTAAAAAAAAAAGAAAATTACTGACATGGCTCCATGTCATCTTTTCGCTCACGGGAGGCGGTAAATAGAACGCCCAGCCTATCACTTCAGAACTCTCTAAGAGCATCCACAATGATAATAGGCTAGCCACAAACTCCTCATGCCACATCATCAATACTAAAATTCCTCATACCACATTATTAGGACAAATAACTGGACAAGCAATAGGCTAGCCACAACAAACAAAATTAAAAAAAAATAAATTAAATTTATGGAATTAAACACAAAATACGGAATTAAATTTACGACACATATACGAAAAAATTCATTAATTTTATTTAAATAAAAAAAAAGTACATCAATTAAAAAATATTACATAATATAAAAAAAACGGGCTTCCACACACGAGCCCCCACCCCACTCTACTCCTCGTCGCCGTCGCCGCCGTCCTCGCCGCCACTTGGGACCCCCAAATCTGCGGCATCTGAGCCCCCCAACTGTGCCGCGGCGGCATCCAAATCGACCTACATACTCTCGAGCAATGAGTTAAGAAACCTCTTTTCCACGGGTCAGTTGCCTCCCTCCATTCAGCTAAGATCCTGTGCATCTGAGCCCGCGTTTGTTGACACGCGAAGAAGGCGAGCTCGGATGGCGACTTGCCAGTAGGGTGGATGCCGACTGGACCTCCTATGACCCCTGGGCGACTCCCCTCGCTGCCCGTTGCGCCCGCCTTTGACCACCGGGCAAGTGCGGCGAGTAAACAATGGAGGGGATGAGAACTCCTGAACATCCTCGGAGAGGTCATGGGAACCGCCGCTGCTGCCGTTGTAATCACCGGCATAGTTCAGTCACTACTTCTTCGGCCACCCAGCCTGCCCAAAACTTCTCAGAATCCATCCGCACCACATAGCAGTTCAAGTAGGTGAACTCCTTATAAGTCCCCGCCACGGGGAAGGCTTTCTCCGCTATCCTCCTACAATCCTCGTCAGTTTGGCCACTGGTCTTCATGCGGAGGGCGTTGGTGTACAAGCCCGCAAATCGGGAGACCGCAGCTCTGATTCGGTCCCAACCCTTCCGGCACTCCTCCCCGGTGTACGGCTTTCCATACGGGCAATTCCTCCAGTAGGCTGCTGCAATTTTAGCCCACATGTTGACGATCCTCTGATTGTTCGGAACGAGGGGATCATCACAAACAGACACCCAAGCCTTGGTCAGCGTGACGTTCTTATCATCCGTCCACTTCCTACGTGTCGGGCTGCCGTCATCAGCCGGCTGCGACGACTCGCCGACCACCCCCTTGCCCTTCCTTTTCTTCTTCGGTGCGCCCTGGCCCCGGCCTACTCCCCCGTTTGAACGGGAGTGTCCGCCTCCTCGAGATCTATCCCCAGCTCCTCTAAGGAGAAAGTCTCTACCCTAGTGAACTGCATCTCTGTTGTGATAGACATTGTCCCCCCCCCCCCCCCCGGCGTCCCCTACATCACGGGCTGCACCCCCGCCTGCCACCCCGGCATCATCTGCATCCCGGCTCCCCACCCGGGCATCATCTGCATCCCGGGTTGCATCACCGGTACCCCTTGCCCGCCGCCCTGCGGCATCATCTGCATCCCCCCGGCTGCCATAGTACCCCCCGCTGTCATCCCCGACATCATATGCTGCCAAGGGTATATGTTGTAGTACCCGCCGCCCATCGGCCCCCATCTAGCTCCCGCGGGTACCGTGGGAGTTTGAGTCCCGCTCGTCGCTGGAGTAGACTCGTTGTTGTTATCCATTTTGCGTTGTTGCTCTTGCACAGAAATAAAGAGAGAGAGAAAACTCATTAAAACAAGTGGTGCGAATAAAAATGACGTGAAATCACGTATATATAGTGTTTCGAAAATTTAAATAAAAAAAAATTAAGTGTTGGCCGATCGTTCGCCGATCGCCCGCCTGCAATGGTGGCCAGCCGATCGGCGAGCGCATCGGCCAGCGCGAAGAAATCGCCGTGCACTCACCGAAAATCTCGCCGATTTGGCGCTAGTCGGTCGCAATGGTTCGGCAAGTGGACCGGCCAGCGCCGGGAATCGGCTAGCCGGCCCGCTCGCCTGCCACTGTGGACGTTCTAAATTAATATTATCTGACATTTTATAATATACACATGGCCATAAAAATAACATACTTGAACATCGTTGAGCACGAAAGTAACATGCATTGTAAATTCACATTTTAAAATCGTTGAGTAGAAAATAACATGTGTATAAAACATAAATCGTTGAGCAGGATAGAATAGCGCCAACTTAAATCTTATTGTAATATGAAATAACATGAATAGTACTCATATAAAAAACATTTACTTACTTTAATTTAGATGGTATAGGCAAGATGGTAGGCTGTGGGTGTGGATACTTTTTACTCCATAACTTTTGTTGGGTTCTCATTTCATTGGTTTAAAAATTCCATTTCCTTTTTCTTATCATTGTTAATTAAATTCATTTCTTTTTCTTTGTTTCATATATTTGGAAATTAGAGGTTCATCATTGATTATCGATATTAGTCATTAATAATTTATAAAATTTTGATTTTACAATGATTCTTGTATTAAGAGAATAATAGAAAAGTTAATAAAATTGATAAGACCATTAAATGAGAATCCAACAAAATTTAAAATAAAAGTACTCTTAGATCTCTTAAATCAAAGTATATATGTTAATAGAAGAATCTAATAAGCTAAACATTTATTCCATGAGAAAATCAAATAAAAGAATGCATTAATATACATATATATCTCTAAATATGTTTTGTGTATTTAAGTGATTAAGAAATAACATGTGTAAAGTAGTTTAATATTTAAATCGTCGAGTAAGACAAAATGACGACAACCACAAATTTTATTGGATGAAAAAACATGTATAGTAGTATCAGAATATATAAAACATTTATTAAATTTACATTATGTATTTATCGTTGAGTAAAGACAAAATAACGCCAACCACAAATTTTGTTGGATGAAAAAAACATGTTAGTAGTTTCAGAGGTTATAAAACATTCGTGGATGTTGATGTGCAAAATAGAACCGTGCACATGTGTTTTCTATACATACATATTTCTATTTTGACCTCCATGTTCACTTTCTTCGACACATGACATCGCGTCTCAATGAGTTAGATTTGTAAATCATGTTTTCCGCAGCGTGAGTCCTATTTTTTTATGATAAAATAGATTTAGAGTTGTAAATCATGTTTTCCGCAGCGTGAGTCCTATTTTGTTATGATAAAATAGATTTAATAAATTATTGGAATATGATTCTTATTTATATATATTAGTTTTATAATGAGTGGAATAAGTTAGTTGAATGTGGAGTCTTCTTATTATTTTGATAAAAGTGAAATAGTACTCTTATTATAGGAAGAACCAAAATAGCAAAATGTGACTTTATTATGGAAATACTTAGCATTGTAAATAAATCTTAAGGAAAAAAGATATTTTAAATATCCCTATGTTCGGTGATTGATTTTTCTTTTTATTGTTCTATTATAAATAATTAATTTTTATTTTTGGCTAAAAATAAAATATTTAATTTTTCTTATTTTACTTTTTATTTATCTCATTCATTTTATTGTTTGATTATTTTCATTTAATTTAACAAATACTCCTTATGTTCGCGAATAGTAGTCCCGTTTTGCTATTTTAGTCCGTCCGCGAATAAGAGTCTCGGTTCATTATTATTATAAATGGTAAAAGGCCCCTACATTCCACTAACTCATTACACTCGCATATCATTTAAAACTAATACTCCCTTCGTCCCACGTTACTTGAGTCACTTCTTTTTCGCACTCGTTTTGAAAAAATAATACTCCCTCCGTCCCAAGATAAGTTACCTACTTCTTTTGGGCACGGGATTTAAGGAATGATATTTAAATAAGTTAAAGTGGAGAGAGTAAAGTATGAGAGAGGGAAAAGTAGAGGAGAGAATAGAGAATTAAGTAGGTGGAAAATAAAGTAAGAGAGATGACTTTTTGCTAAAAATGGAAATAGGTCACTTATAGTGGGACACCCCGAAAAGGAATACAAGTCACTTATCTTGGGACGGAGGGAGTATTAAGTAGTTAAAGTGGAGAAAAAATAAAGTAAAAAGGATAATACTATAGTTAAACTCTTCTCTACATTATTCTCTTTCTTACTTTTCTTTCTCTCCACTTTAACTATTTATTATTATTTTTTCAAAACGAGTGCAAAAAAGAAATGACTCAAGTAACGTGGGACAGAGGGAGTATATACAAGTGGGGTCTATATTCCACGAACTCGTTACACTCGCATATCATTTAAAACTAATATATACAAGTGGGGTCTATATTCCACTAACTTTCTTCCGTCCACTTTTTTTAACATTTTTTAAAATCCGTACCGAAAAAAATAGGACTCCTATTCGCGGATGGAGTGGATATTACTTGTTTAATTTTTATACCAAAAGAAATCAGTCACATCTTATGAAGTTGTTGAAATAGTAAGTAAATTAAAATAAACATGATGGGTGGTTTCAATTTTTTTTTTAGAGGAGTAATATGGAGGATGAAACTTAAGTTTAGTCAAATCTAAATAACAAGAAATAAAATTTTTGAAATCTTGTCATAAAAGATCTAGAAATCAATGAACCATTTGAATCAAATTTTATACTCCAAAATAGAAAGTAGTTGAGTTGAGGAAGAAATTTATCAAAAAAATGAGATACACTTTGATAGTACTTTTGGTTCGGGTGGATCATCATCAAAGATAAAATGATTTTGACTATAACACTACTTCTTGGTCTCAATGAAAAAATGATTTCGAGACTTTTGGCCTTGGCCATTAGCTCTCTAACTCTCACATAAAACACTACTTCTATCATTAAATTCTTTTTATCTTATCTCTCTTTATCGATTATGCCAAAACTCATTCCATTTCAAAACTTGCTATATTTAAAGCACATAGAGAGTATCACTGATTAATTTTGTGCAATAAATTTTTTAAAAATTATTCTATGAGATTCTTGGGAACCAAGGATTTTCAATATAGTATCCAACAATCTATTGGGCTTGGAATATTTAGGAATAAATAACATGTAAGACTTTTCTTAATTAACTACAAGTACTTCTAAGAGCATCTCCAACCCTTCCACTAAACTCAAACTTATTTTAGTGTAAATCTCACACTAACATGTTTAATAAGTTAGTAATACCAAGATAGAGAATTATATATGGACATTTCTAATTGTTTGATATCATAGTTAAGCTTAACTCAAAGCCTAATATAAGACCAGGGCCCTATCTAATCTTACCAAAATTATAACATTAACCTTGTTTATGTATCTCACCAATTTGTCAAGTTAAGCCATGTTATTTAATATACAATACAAATTTAGATAATTTCTTTTCTATCAAACAACAACGGAAAAAAAACATATCTTTGCATATCTTGACATGAAGCCCGTATTTCTTATCTTGTTTTACATATCTTCTCATATCCCATCTTTTGTATCAAACGAGTCATAAATATTAATTTTGCTCCAACCATTTACCCAAAATCAAACCCAAAAGAATATTCCTCACCCACTAACTTTTTATACTTTTCAATCATACATATATGTTTTATCTAAATTACACACTAACCTTATGACACTTATCAATAACTTAAATTAAATTAAATAATATGATAAGATTTATTAATTAATATAACTATATATGAAATCTATTATTTATTAAATAAAAAAAATACTAGTACTACAAAAGTTATCAAAAGGTATAAATAGGTTAACTAAAATTCAAAATTAAACTTTATTTAAATATACCACAAGTATATACATTAGGTATCGTTTTAATTATTAATGTTTAACCGTTGTTTGTTATAGTACTTGATAACATATATAGTTTGATATTATGCATTAGGCATAATATTAGTTTAAAATTAAATATTTTTTTGTCAATTTTTTAAACTAAAATAAATCAATTCTTAATATTAAAATTTAAAAGCTATCAAATTATGTAGAAATTTAATAAAGCATAACTAATCAATATTAATAGGCATAATATTTCTATTTGTTAATTTAGAAAAAAAAAACGTGTGTAGCTTTTTAACTAATAATAACATGTGTATATACTAATATGCGCCAGTCCACTAATTAATTACCAACCAAATATTAATAGAATAAAATTAGGTTTTTTTCTATCTTCTTCTTCTAGCCGCTGGAACAGTGTCGGTAAGTTTTTGTTTCTGTGTATTTTTACTTCTCTCCCTTCCCCTCTTTCTTCCCTTTTCTTTCTTAGGTTAGATAAATATAAAATGATTTGGACTTAAATGTAATAAAACAAAATCTGAAAAGATTTTTGGTATACTTTTAGTGCAAACCTAAAGATATGTATTTTTTCTTTAAAAACCTATAATGGGATTGGTTTTGCAGTACTGTTGGAGGTATTATTCTACTACATTTTAAGTTTTGCAGTACTGTTGGAGATGGTCTTATAACGAAATTAGATCGTGCTTTCTCAAATTCAAACATTTAAATTTGAATTGAATAAGACAAGTATTTCCACATGAATGAAATTAGATTTTATGATAACCAATAAGTTACATCGTATGAGAGAATAATTTGATGCATATTAGTTATTGAAGAAAATGAATACACATTATCAAATTCAAATATCAACAATAACAATGTAATAAGTAAAATTTGAATTAATCGGACCAACTCACAAAGTGACTGAGCCAATCTATTGACCTAGTGCTATCTATTCTCCAGATCAATAATTTTTTTAATTATTTTGAACTCAGAAATGTAACTTTAATCTTTTTATTTTTGGGGCTTATTAACATCCCTACCATCTAGTTATTCCATTTGGGATTTCACGTATTTCAATTAGTGAGGCAGTAATATACCGTAGTAAAATGAATATAAATATATAAAAATTAAATATTCACGGTTGGGCTTAGACATCACAAGTATAGGGGAGTGATCAATTGCTAACTCATCATTTAATTGCTAACTACAACTAATTTAAGGCCATAGGATTTTAGAAAATGTGTGGTCTACAATTTGCCACGTGTAATTTTCATTTTTATTAATAAAAAAAAGATTAAAAAAACGCCAAATTAGGGTTTTAGATGAAAATGTCAATATAGTGTTTCGGAAATATCAACACAATGCTTTGAGAATGTCAACACGATGCTTTAAGAATGTTAACACATTGCTTATATTGACATTCTACAGGTATTATATTGACATATTTTATATAGTATGTTGACATTTCTGCTTTACGAAAAAATTGAAAAATTTTTGAATTTTTTTTCAGATTTTGACGTTGGAACATATGCATATATGATATCGTTGGAATCCTTATAAAATTATCTTTAATTTGATATATGTTATATGAATTTAAAGTTTTGGGGTTTCTTTTAAAAGTTAGTTATAACTAAACATGTAGTTAATTGACATTAATACCCCTATTGATATTTTATGGAACTAATCTTATAGCTTTATTGACGTTTTTTATTGATAATATTGATATTTCTTGGTTGATGATCTTGGCCCTTAATTTGAATATCTAATAACTATTATTTAGTAGTAGTTTGCAATTAGGTATTGAGTTAGTAATATAACACTCCTCATATATTTCTTAACTAGAAGCGCACTAGTTAGCCCGTCGTAGTGCCCGCAGAAACTACCTATTGGGCTTAGGTTATCAACAATAGTGCCCCATCCCCAAAATTTGCCACGTCGGCATTTAGTATCTGCAATAGTATGAGTCCCAAAATCCACCGCAACTTTTTTCCCCGTTTCATATTTTGTGTATTTTAATTTTCGACTGAAAAAAACAAATAAGATCAATTAAAATACCAATAGTATACGAAAACAATGGAATTATTTCAAAGTATAATACTTTATTCATTTTTTCTCTTCATCTCTCTTAAATATCAATTTTACTTTAAAATTCGTGTGAATTTCAAAGTTTTCATTTTAAGAAAAAGATGGAATATTAAATTAAAAAAAAACTCCACATCCCTCTCCCATTTCCACATCTTCCATCTTCCCCCCCACCCCACCCCCATCTATTGTGTTAATCGAAAACAAACAAAAAGTTGCATGTTCCTAATTTCATGGCGCGGGGAAAGAGTGACAAAAAAGAGACTATTTTGTGGAACGGGGAGAGTATATTTCACTGTTATATAAAATCCGTTATTGATTATAAATCACACTCAAAACAGCACCAAAATCTCATTTATTTTCAATTTTTTGGTTATAACCGATCGATTTTTCAACTATAAGTTTTAAAATTGATAACGAAACACACTCGAAATCAGTAACAAAATCTTATTTATTTTCAATTTTTTGATCATAACAGATCAATTTGTCAATTATAGGAGTAAATGATAACGAAACACACTCAAAACCAGTAACAGAAATCTCAGTTAACCAATAAGCAGCGAACTGATACATAGTTAATTCGCTAACTATCCAACTTCGAGTTTTATTTGATTCCTCTTTTCATACTTAGGCATACAAACTACTAATACCTATTTCCATACAAACTACTAATACCTGTTTCCAGACCAGTTGACTGTCGTCTCCATTTTAAGTCTTTTAACTACTTAAGAATGAACTAAAATCACCTTAGTGCGATTAAATTGTACTAATGCATACGAAATTTTACAATTAACAACAAAACATAAAAAGTTATAGTATTACAAGGAGTACATGTAACATGATTACAAAGGGGCTGTGCACAATATATACTTCTGTCTGTCATTATTGAGTAAGCCATTAATGAGTTATTTTTACGCATACAATTTGGTCCATCACTATTTTGCCATATTACTACATTTAACATTTGAAATCCGAGTCTAGTAATCCAACATGTTAAAAGAGTAAATTGTAGAAAGGAAGAATTTTATTCATTCAACTTGTATATTTCAAAAGTTCATGACCCTAGTATTTATAGGGTGAAGGAGAACATTCTAGTACATCAATAAATGTAAATTGGTACTCTACAAAGTTTTGGAATAATGCACCACTTAGGAACTCTCCATAATGAATGTTGGGCGGCATATTAATGTTGTCTCTCTTTCCAACACTTTCCAACACTCCCCCTAAAGTTAAGCAATGAGATCACCCATTCTTAACTTGCCCAATACTTCGCAGAAGCTTCTTGAGTCCACAGCCTTGGTTAGGATATCTGCCAATTGACCCTCAGACTTCACGAAGGGAAGTTCTACTATCTTGGCTTCTATGTTGTCCTTGATGAAGTGTCGATCCACCTCGACATGCTTCATCCGATCATGTTGAACTGGGTTCTCAGAAATGCTGATTGCTGCCTTGTTATCGCAGAACAATTTGCATGACTTTTGTGAGTTCATGCTCAATTCCGTCATTAGCTTTTTTAACCACAGGATCTCGGTTAGCCCACTCCTAATCCCTCAAAACTCTGCTTCAACACTTGACAAGGCTATCACTTTCTGCTTTTTGCTCTGCCAAGTGACAAGATTCCCTCCTACAAAGGTAAAGTAGCCAGCAGTCGACTTTCTATCATTCGGATTTCCAGCCCAATCAGCATCCGTGAAACCATGAATTTCAAGGTGCCCATGTTTTTCAAACATAATCCCATGTCCCGATGTCCCCTTTAGATATCAAACTATCCTCAGGGCTGCTTCCTAGTGAGCTGCTTGAGTTGCATGCATGAACTGACTGACCACTCCCACAGCATAAGTGATGTCAGGCCTGGTATGGGATATGTAAATTAGTTTTCCAACCAGATACCTTATTCAGGGAGTTGACTCAGCCCCTTCAACTATCTACAGTCTGTGATTCTACCATAGGGGTGTCGGCTGACTTGCAATGTAACAATCATGTTTCTGCCAATAAGTCGAGCACATATTTTCTCTGGCCGATGAAGATTCTCTTTCTTGACCTTAATACCTCTATCCCCAAAATATACTTGAGCAAGCCCAAGTCCTTCATCTGAAATTCTGCAAACAAATTTTTTCTTAACTGATCAATCTCATTTGCATCATCTCATGTAAGTATCATATCATCCACATAAATAATCAAGCATGTAATCTTCCCTTCTCACTTCTTCAGGAATAGTGTGGTCGGAGTTGTTCTGCTTGTACCCATACTTCTTCATCACTACTGTGAATCTCCTAAACCATACTCTAGGTGACTGTTTGAGCCCATATAAGGTCTTCTTCAGTTTGCAGACCTTTCCTCCTTCAAACTCTCATGTAAAGCCGGGTGGTGCCTCCATGTATATAGGTTTTGACAGCTCCCCATGTAAGAATGCATTGGTCACGTCAAATTGGTGTAGTGGTGACAAACTTATATTTTAGGCTTGTTTTATGGGTGATTAAAGAGTGCTTTTGATGGTTTAAGATGTTAAATACAAGTTTTTTTCACCGCATATACACTAATTAGGTGAGTTGATGGGTTTGTCGTAGTTTTGTGATGAAAACAGGTTGAAACGAGCCGAAGCTGAAATTCGAGGAGTTCTCCAGGAGGAAAACCCGACCGGGTGTTTTCCATTTCTCGGAAAACCCGGTCGGGTGTTTTGAAGTAGCCACTCCAGGAGGAAGACCCGACCGGGTGTTTTCCATTTCTCGGAAAACCCGGTCGGGTGTTTTGAAGTAGCCTTGTGGACTCCAGGAGGAAAACCCGACCGGGTGTTTTCCATTTCTCGGAAAACCCGGTCGGGTGTTTTGCAAAATAGCGGGCTTTGGGAAGAAAACCCGGTCGGGTGTTTTATCACCTACAAATCACCCGACCGGGTGTTTGCTAATTTGTCCTGATTTTCACTCCGAGTATAAAAGGGGTTCTAACTCAATTTAGAACCCTAACCTTCCCCACGACAAATTGAGAGAAAAAATCGAGAGATACAAGTCATTGAAGGCAAGGAGGCTTCCATCTTCAAGAGATTGAAGAAGAAAGATCCTCCCCAACATCAAGTCTACATTAGGGAGTTCTATTACCTTTTCTTACTATGTTTTCCTTTGAAGTTTTTGTATTTTCTTTTGTCTTAGCTTCCATTATGAGTAGCTAAGTTCTTATTAGGGATATTGGTGAAGTTTGTATGGAATTCATGGGCTAAATCTTGATTTATGCTTATCTATGTCTTATGTGATGGTTTTGTTGGTTGTTGTGCTTTTTCATTATCCAATTGATTAGCTACCAGTTTGATATGTCTTATTCTAATTATTGTCGTTGAAAGATGCTTAATTAGATAGTTAAATGACCAACAACTCCGTGCGTTGTATGTGCTCGAGAGAGACATAGCTAGAGAGAGGGCTTGGGTCCGTAGGTTGTAGGAGTCGGTTTCGAAGTGTAGGGAGGAGACTCCGACCTTAGAGGCCGATCAACGTGTTAGGTGCACCCGAGAGGGGGTCTAACCAATTAACCCGACCTTCCTAGCCACACATAAGACCATTTAGATGAGCATGATCCCTAGGTGAACACCCGTGATCCATACCAACGGATCAATATCCCTATCTTTCCAACTTGAGTGAAAACTATCCTTTTTCTTGTCTTAATTTCCTTTTGCTCTTAATTTCTTACTTGTTCTTTGATCTTAGTGTAGAAAAACCAAAAAAACCCCTTCTAATAGTCTAGATAGTGTTCTAAATTGCATCGTAGTACTCAAGCCGGCACTTAGTCTTCGAGGATCGATAATTTTAACTTGCCACGTGCTACATACCCCCATACACTTGTGGGTGACATTTTGATTGCAAGTTTAGCATGAGTCAAGTTTTTGGCGCCGTTGCCGGGGACTAATTTGCTTTTGTGTTTGATATTGAGATAAAATAGAGAATACTAGTTTAGACATTTACTTGCTTTATTTAGTTTAGTTTTCTAGTTTAGCTCTAATTTTCCTTTGTTTCCTCTCTTGTGTTGTGTAGGTTTTTATGCTCACGCGCTCAAGGCATTTACCCCTTGAGCCGATTAATTTAGAGATAGAAGCCGCCAATAGAGGAAGAGGAGGACGAAGGAGGAGAGCACGAGCTCAACATCTAGTTGAGCCAATGGAAAATCCAAATGGGAACAACGAGGAAGTACCATCTCCACCTCCACCTCCCCTTAATCAAGACCAAATCATCCTCCAACTACAACAACAAATGGAGGAGATGAGAAGGGAAAGAGAGGAGGAAAGGAGAAGAGATGCACCGGTTAGAAATGCATTTGGGAACGTTAATATCCCAATGCCACCCATTGATCCGAGAGTGAATGCCAACAACTTTGAGTTGAAGACGGCATTGATCCAATTTGTGGAGCAACATGTTTTCTCGGGAAGGCCCACGGAGGATCCTAATATGCACTTAGCCAAATTCTTGGAGATTGCCAACACTACCAAGCTTAATGGGGTTCCCGAAGATACAATCAAGCTTAGGCTATTCCCTTTCTCATTGACGGGATATGCTAGAGATTGGTTTGATAACCTTGAGCCGGGCTCGGTTATAAGTTGGGACGACTTCGCCAAAAAGTTCTTGGAGAGGTTCTTCCCTCTTAGCTCTACTCTCAACCTACAAGCGGAGAT
Organism: Salvia hispanica; assembly: GCF_029641045.1. Lineage (NCBI taxonomy): Eukaryota > Viridiplantae > Streptophyta > Magnoliopsida > Lamiales > Lamiaceae > Salvia > Salvia hispanica. The sequence goes on from NC_142696.1 coordinate 3,721,017, forward strand.
CTCCCACTTTAAAATGAAGAGCCAAGAGTCTATGTTCGAAGCATGGGAGAGATTCAATGCTTTGTTGAAGAAGTGTCCTAACCATGGGTTGTCTCCGGGCCATCAAGTGAGCCTTTTCTATAATGGATGCTCGGAATTTATCAAAAGTCAACTAGACTTTGGTTCGGGGGGATCATTCTTGGACAAAGGGGTTGATGAGTGCAAGAAGATGCTTCAAAGGCTTGCATACACTAGCAAGAGTTGGAGCTCGGGTCGAGATGGCTCTATGCCGGTAGCTTCGGTTGTTGATTCGGATGCATTCAATCTCCTCAACCAACAAATGATGATTCTCAATCAAAAGGTGGATAGCATAAGTTTGGGGATGGCACCCAATGTAGAGCCTCAACCTACCGTAGAGGATGTTAATTATGTGCATCAAGGAGGAAATCAAAGGAACTTCTACAATTATCGCCCCAACAATGGGGGTGGTAATTATCGTCCATCCTTCAATACACATCCAAATCTTTCGTATGGGAATCCGAATAATGCTATTCAACCAAGTGGGGTTAACAATTCACCTAGCACTTCAAAGTCTTCAAGTGATGTTACCAATGAGCTTCTAAAAGCTTTGATGGAGAAGACCAATGGGATTATGGAACACTCTACCAAGAGGATTGATAAAGTTGAGACGGCGGTGGTAGAAGTTGCTACAAGAATGGGGGCCTTGGAGCACCAAATGAGTCAAATTGCTCAAACTGTGGGTCAAATTCATCAACCGGGGCAATTTCCAAGCAACACTATTCCTAACCCAAAAGAGTGCAAGGCAATTAATTTGAGGAGTGGAACAAGCTATGAGGGTCCCTCTATGCCCGAAAGGAAGCTATTGTTCAACCCGAAGAAGAAGAGGAAATAGAGATGGAAACACCACCGGAGATCTCGCCTAAGGTTCAACCCGAGATAATTGTTCCTCCCAAACCCATGGAAGTTAAGCTTCCCTTTCCTCAAATGATACAAAAGAAGAAGAAGGATGAACAATTTTCAAGATTTTTGGATATCTTTAGGAAAGTTCAAATCAACATCCATCTTGTTGAAGCACTTCAACAAATGTCGAGCTATGCAAAGTTCCTCAAGGATGTTGTCTCACAAAAGAGGAAATGGGGGCAATATGAGACGGTCAACTTAACGGAGAGTTGTAGTGCAATTATTCAAAAGAATTTACCGGCCAAGAAGTCGGATCCGGGGAGCTTTACTATTGAGTGCACTATTGGAAATTGCTTTGTGGAGAATGCCTTGTGCGATCTAGGTGCTAGCATCAATCTTATGCCATTGTCCTTCTTCAACAAGTTGAATATTGGCAAGTTGAAGTTCACTAGCATTACTTTACAAATGGCCGATAGGTCTATATCATACCCCTCGGGCATAGTTGAAGATATTTTGGTGAGGGTGAATGACTTCATATTCCCCGTTGACTTTGTGGTGTTGGATATGGAAGAGGATAGAGTTGTACCTCTTATATTGGGGAGACCATTCCTTGCTACCGGGAAGGCCATGATAGATGTTTCAAAGGGAGAACTTACACTCCGCCTTAATGATGAGAGTGTGACATTTTCGATCTATGAGGCCTTGAAGAGGCATGATGTGGAACCGGGAGGAAGTCTTCAACATTGCAATGTTGTGACCGTGATGGATGAGTGTGTTGGAAGAGTGGCACCGGCCCCTCTCGGGTGGCACCCTTACTTGGATGATCAATTGGAGAGATGCATTTCTCACTCTATTTATTCTTCTCACTCTCTTGATATTTTAGATGTTAACCTTGAGTTGTTGGAATTTGTAGGTGCTTTGGACTCGGCTAAAGAGATTCCTAGATCACGTCGTCCACAATTTCTACCTCTTAGGGATGAAAGTGAAGATAGCAAGGAAGAAGTAGAAAGCAAGAAGATTGAGTTGAAGCCACTACCATCACACTTGCAATATGCCTTCCTTGGAGAGAATGATACCTTTCCGGTAATTGTATCATCTTCCCTCTCTAGTTCCGAGTTGGATAAGTTGTTGAGAGTTCTTAGAAAGCACAAGAGTGCTATTGGGTGGTCCATATCGGACATTAAGGGAATAAGCCCAACCATTTGCATGCATAGGATTCACTTAGAAGAGGGGTACAAGCCTAAGGTACAAAACCAAAGGCGATTAAATCCTATTATGCAAGATGTTGTTAGAAAAGAAGTGTTGAAATGGTTAGATGCCGGGATCATTTATGCTATATCCGATAGTGAGTGGGTGAGTCCTACTCAAGTGGTAGCCAAAAAGGGGGGTACTACCGTGGTAAAAGGGAAAATGATGAATTGATAGCAACTAGAGTAGTGTCCGGATGGAGAGTTTGCATTGACTATCGTACTTTAAATTCGGCTACTAGGAAAGACCATTTTCCCCTCCCTTTTATTGATCAAATGTTGGATAGGCTAGCCGGACATGAGTATTATTGTTTTCTTGATGGATACTCGGGTTATAACCAAATTTTGATAGCCCCCGAGGATCAACATAAGTCCGCTTTTGTGTGTCCCTACGGTGTGTATGCATATAGAAGAATGTCTTTTGGGCTTTGTAATGCCCCGGCTACTTTTCAAAGATGCATGATGTCTATTTTTCATGATATGGTTGAGGACATTATGGAGGTTTTTATGGATGACTTCTCTGTTTTTGGCATGACATATGATATGTGCTTGGATAATCTAACCAAGGTTTTGCAGAGATGTGAGGAGACCAATCTAGTTCTCAATTGGGAGAAGTGCCATTTTATGGTTAGAGATGGGATCGTGTTAGGGCACAAAATTTCATCCGAGGGACTTGAAGTGGATAGAGCCAAGATAGCGGCCATTGAGCAATTGCCACCTCCTTCTAGTGAGAAGGCCGTGAGGAGCTTCCTAGGCCATGCGGGGTTCTATAGGCGTTTCATCAAAGATTTTTCACATATTGCTAGACCTCTTTGTCATTTACTAGCTAAAGATGTAAAATTTGATTTCACTCTTGAATGTGTGCAGGCGTTTGAGAAGCTCAAAGCGGCATTGGTGAGCGCTCCAATATTGATCTTTCCCGATTGGTCACAACCCTTTGAGATCATGTGTGATGCAAGTGATGTAGCGGTAGGCTCGGCTTTGGGGCAAAAGAGAGACAAGTTATTCCGGGTGATATACTATGCTAGTAGAACATTGGACTCGGCTCAAGTTAACTACACCACTACCGAGAAGGAAATGCTTGCGGTGGTCTACTCATTTGACAAGTTCCGCCCTTATCTCATTGGGGCCAAGACTATTGTCTTCACCGACCATGCCGCCATCCGTCGTCTTTTTGCAAAACAAGATGCGAAACCAAGACTTATAAGATGGATCTTGCTTCTTCAAGAATTTGATTTTGAGATCCGAGATAGAAAAGGGTGTGAGAACGTAGTGGCGGATCATCTATCAAGATTGGAACATGCTAGTGCAGAAGAGAAGTTGAAATTGGTCATAAATGAAGAATTCCCGGATGAACACTTGTTCTATGTGGCTCAAGGCAAGGTGGCATGGTATGCTAACATAGTGAATTATCTTGTTGCTAAGGTAGTTCCGGATGGGCTCACGGATTATGCAAAGAAGAAGTTCTTCCATGATGTGAAGTTCTATTTTTGGGATGAGCCTTGCCTCTTTAGAAGATGTGCCGACATGGTAATTAGAAGATGTGCTCCTCAAGAGGAATGAGAATCCATTATTATGCATTGTCACTCCGCACCAAGTGGGGGACATTTTGGAGCAAACCGAACCGCGATGAAGGTGCTTCAAAGCGGCCTTTATTGGCCAAGTATCTATGGAGATTGCCAAAAGTTCGTGATGCAATGCAATGAGTGCCAAAGGACCGGGGGGGTGTCAAAGAAGAAAGAAATGCCTATGACCCCTATTGTGGAAGTTGAGTTGTTTGATGTTTGGGGGATCGATTTCATGGGCCCCTTTCCATCATCATGTGGCTATCAATATATTCTCTTGGCGGTGGACTATGTGTCTAGATGGGTAGAGGCTATTCCTACCCACACCAATGATTCTAAGGTTGTGATTAAGTTTGTCCAAAAGAATATCTTCACAAGATTTGGCACCCCACGAGCCCTAATTAGTGATGGAGGTTCCCATTTCAATAATCGATGGTTGGCAAGTGTGCTTACTAGATATGGAGTGAAGCATAGAGTAACAACACCCTACCACCCTCAAGCTAATGGTCAAACCGAGTTAGCCAACCGGGAGGTGAAGCAAGTCCTACAGAAGACGGTGAACACAAATCGAAGGGATTGGTCACTTAAACTTGATGATGCATTGTGGGCATATAGGACGGCTTATAAGACACCCATTGGGATGTCGCCATATCAATTGGTATTTGGAAAGTCGTGCCACCTTCCGGTAGAGATGGAGCATCGCTCATATTGGGGTGTGAAGAAATTGAACTTGGATTTCTTGAAGGCCGGAAAGGAAAGAATGCTTCACCTCAATTTGCTAGAAGAATTTAGGAATGAGGCTTATGTCAATTCCTCTATTTACAAGGCAAGGTTGAAGACCTATCACGACAAGATGATTGAAAAGAGAGAGTTCTCCCCGGGGGATGCGGTACTACTCTACAATCATAGATTGAGGTTCTTCCCGGGCAAGCTCAAGTCTAAATGGTCGGGGCCATTCACTATAAAAAATGTGATGACCAATGGAACAATGGAGCTTATTGGGGCCGATGGAAGTACTTTCATGGTGAATGGCCACAACATTAAAAGGTTCTACACAAGGGAGCAACAAGATGAGGTCTTCGTGGTGACCTTAACCGAATGATGAAAGCTTGAAGACCGTCGGGCAAACGACGTTAAACAATTGCGCTATGGGGGAGGCAACCCCTAGTAGGTACAATTTTATTTTGTGTCAATGTGTTTTTCTCTCATTTTTCTTGGGTTTGTTTTTGTTTTAGAGTGTTGGAACAGGAAAATGGAAACGAAAGAGTGAAAATTGGAAGGAACGAAAAAACAGGGTTCAAGCCCAGAGAGAAAACTCGACCGGGTGTTTTCCATTTTCTGGAAAACCCGGTCGGGTGTTTAGGATAAGCAAGCGGGAGTCCAGAGAGAAAACCCGACCGGGTGTTTTCCATTTCTCGGAAAACCCGGTCGGGTGTTTTGCAGAAGGGTCGTGTTCCAGGAAGAAAACCCGACCGGGTGTTTCTAATTTCCGAATCACCCGGTCGGGTGTTTTGCTCGCGTATATATAGCTGGAGAAAGAGAAAACCTGGCAGAATCACCCGACGCGAACCCTAGCTCCCCAAATTTCGAATTTCGGTGAATTCCTCTCAATTTCTCCCTTCTAATCTCACTTCTACACTCTAATATCTCTTCTACTTCATCTTTTACACATTTTAAACCATTTAATTGGTGGAATTTTGTGAGAACAAGGCAAGAAGCTAATTTTTGAGTTCTACTTAAATTAAGCCCTAAAGGTATGAATTTCTCCCTTTATTCTTCTCTACCCAAGTATTATTGTTGTTTATTGAGTGATTTATGGAAGATTATGATGAATTTGATGCATAATTGTGGGTTTTTTAGGATTAAGAGTGGATTTGTTGTAGAATTGCTAGAATGGGTGAGAATTTAGAACTTGTTTGCATAATGTGAAGTTGAATATGTTGATATGTTGCCTTGTTGGACATTGTTGCTCATTTGTTTTAATGTTGATGAAGAGTTGGGTTGTTGAATGATAATACTATCAAAGGATGGTGTAGTTGTGAGTAATTTTGGTTTGAATTGATTGGTCTTGGGGGAGAATTTGGCTACAAGCATGAGGATATAAAGTGAAATCTTTGAGCTTTACATGTTAGAACAAGGATAGGATGAATTTGTGCATCTCTTGAGCTTCAATTGTGATTTTGTGATTAATTTCTTTTGTTATATGCTTTGATTGTTGATATATAAGAAATTATTAGGAGGTGATGCCTACTCTTGTGTTTTAAATGATTAGTTTGATGATAGAGATTAGTGAAAAGTACTCCATGATGATAACTTGTTGAATGTTAGCCTTGAGCTAAGTTTGGGGGAGTACTTTTACTTTGTGTGGTTAATAGTTTCTCTAGGTTTTGGTTACATTGCCATCTAATGCTCTCTATTTGTAGGTACAAAAATGCGGGATCAACCTTCGAAATGATGAAGAGATTTACAAATGGAATGCCTTGGCCAAGTTAGATTACAAGGTTGCACAACAACCATGTCGGGACTTGCTTCAACGGCTAGGTCCCCTTCAATGCTTCGATAGTGAAGGTCCATGGAAGATCCACTCTCTTTCAAACTTATCCTAGCATTGCTTAGAATAAGTTTGGGGGGTGTCTAGTGGATTTCCTTTTACTTTTCCCTCTCTCGTTGATTTGATTTGATGATACCCGGCATGTACCCCTATTCTTTTAACTATATTTGATGATGATATTTGGGCATGTAACCTAACTTATGATTTTCTTTGTTTGTGGATTTTGTGGAATATTTTCCTTGTTCCATTTGTGTTGTTTTTGTGTTTATGTTTCTTTTTAGGAATGTTTTTCTTGTTTTCTTAGTGTGTTTAATAATCTTCCTTGGGTAGAATGACAATAGGGTGAGAGAAAGTGATGTTTGAACGAGTGTGAGGATTTGTTGGAGGAGTTGCCAATGATTATTTTGTGCAAAAATTTTTGAAAATCTTGTTGATATGGCTAAGTAACATGTAATTTTCATTTCAAATTGCCTAAAGTGAATCGCATGGTGCCTTGTCTTTTGCCAAAACGACCTTGTGAGAATTAAGCCTATACTATCACTAAATGTGTGTTTTATCTCAAGCATGTCATATGTTTCTAGAACTTGCTCGCGATCTCCTTGAGTCTACATAGTGGCTATAGAGATAAGGGAGGATGTTAGGCCATTTTTATTAGCCAAATCCTATTTCACCCGCTATGTTAATAATCCTTGTTAGCCCACTTTGAGCCTATAAACCTTTTCTTTGACAAACCGAGGGGTTGGAATTGTCATGTGGTACTTTTGAAAAATCAAAGAGAAATGTGAAAGTGGTGTTGGCAAATGAAAAACAAGTTTGTTGAGTTAGAAAAGAAAAAGAAAAAGAAAAAAAAAATAGTGATGATACCATGCAAAGCATGGAGAAAAAGAAAAAAAAAAGGGGGAAAAAGAAAAGAAAAGAAAAAAATGAAAGCGAAAAATGGTGAGCAATTGACATTTGGTGAAAAAGGAGTGCCTTGAATGTTGAAAAAGAGGTATTGAACATAAGTGGAATGTTGGTAGATGGGAAGAGTCTAGGCAAAGCCTAGTACTAGCTAAGATTGGGGAAGAAAGTTGGTGAAGTTGAATATGTCATATCTTGGGGATTAAAGTCACTTTAGCCAAAAATTACCTCACCTATCCAAAGAGCCTACATTACAACCTATAGAAAAGACCTTTCGGACCTTAGATCTTTAATCACACCGTAGTAGAGGAGAGTGTAGATTTCGAGCAAGCATATGGTAAACTATGCATGATTTGATGATTTGAGAGTTATGTCATGAGCCATACACTTTGAGAGTGAGTGAAATTTCTAAAATGCACATTGCATTTTCTCCTAGTGAGGGCAAATTGGCAAGGTTGAGTACATGATAGTAGCTTGAAGCAATACCTTATAATGTTATACTCGTCTACGAGGCCATTGATACTTGTTGAATACTTTATTTCTACTGAGGCAATGATGACACTCCAACATCCTTACATGAGTTTGTCTTCTTATTTTCTTCTTCTTGTTTAAGGACAAACAAGTGTTTAAGTTTGGGGGAGTTGACAAACTTATATTTTAGGCTTGTTTTATGGGTGATTAAAGAGTGCTTTTGATGGTTTAAGATGTTAAATACAAGTTTTTTTCACCGCATATACACTAATTAGGTGAGTTGATGGGTTTGTCGTAGTTTTGTGATGAAAACAGGTTGAAACGAGCCGAAGCTGAAATTCGAGTAGTTCTCCAGGAGGAAAACCCGACCGGGTGTTTTCCATTTCTCGGAAAACCCGGTCGGGTGTTTTGAAGTAGCCACTCCAGGAGGAAGACCCGACCGGGTGTTTTCCATTTCTCGGAAAACCCGGTCGGGTGTTTTGAAGTAGCCTTGTGGACTCCAGGAGGAAAACCCGACCGAGTGTTTTCCATTTCTCGGAAAACCCGGTCGGGTGTTTTGCAAAATAGCGGGCTTCGGGAAGAAAACCCGGTCGGGTGTTTTATCACCTACAAATCACCCGACCGGGTGTTTGCTAATTTGTCCTGATTTTCACTCCGAGTATAAAAGGGGTTCTAACTCAATTTAGAACCCTAACCTTCCCCACGACAAATTGAGAGAAAAAATCGAGAGATACAAGTCATTGAAGGCAAGGAGGCTTCCATCTTCAAGAGATTGAAGAAGAAAGATCCTCCCCAACATCAAGTCTACATTAGGGAGTTCTATTACCTTTTCTTACTATGTTTTCCATTGAAGTTTTTGTATTTTCTTTTGTCTTAGCTTCCATTATGAGTAGCTAAGTTCTTATTAGGGATATTGGTGAAGTTTGTATGGAATTCATGGGCTAAATCTTGATTTATCCTTATCTATGTCTTATGTGATGGTTTTGTTGGTTGTTGTGTAGCCCTTTGCTACCAACCTTGCCTTATATCGTTCAATCGACCCATCTGGCCTCCGTTTGATGGTGAATACCCATCGACATCCCACAGTATGGATTCCCTCAGGTTTCAGCCAAACTTCCCATGTGTTGTTCTTCATTAGAGCCTTCATTTCCACCAACATCGCCTCTCTCCAATGAGCAATTTTTATGGCTTCCTCTGCTGTTCGAGGGAGCTATTCTTCTTCATAGAGTGCCGCTGCGAACATCCTCGCCATCTCACCCAGATTCACCTTTGCCAGATTTGCCACAGAGTATCGGCTTCTTGAATTAGTCTTCTCTGTGTTATAACGCTTAGGCGGTACACCACAAGTGCTCCTCCAGGGGAGTATGTATCGCCCTGTGTCACTGTCGATTTCTGCTTCTTCTTCTACACCAGGATTGTTAGGGGTAATAATTGTACTTCTTGAGCTAGTTTCAGAAATTACCTCAGACATCACTGGAGAAGGACATAACTGCGGTGTAGGCGGCTGAGGAGGCCCAACGGCGGATGTGATCTGCTCGGCGGTGGCACTAGCTTGTTCTGTTGGTTCCATAATTACTTCGTCTTTCTGTGGCAACACATCCCAACTAAGGGGTCTAATACTATCACTAGGATTCTCCCCCTGACTAGTACAATTCTCCCCTGACCCCGAGTTTGGGTATGGAAAAAATACTCAAATTCTAGGAAGTTACAGTTCATGGTTGTTATTTATTTATTTTAAATAGGATCATAACAACGATATCCCTTTTAATTAGTCTCATATCCCAAAAATACACACTTAAGCGCACACGCAGAAAATTTACTTCTTTCATGTTTGAGAATATGAACATAAATAGAGCAACTAAAAACTCTAAGCGGAAGTGTGAGTAGCTAGTGTTGAAAGTAGCTGAAGGGGTGTTCGCATACCCAAGATTTTAGTAGGAAAGCGATTTATTAAATACTCCCTTCGTCCGTCATTAGGAGTCCTATTCATGGACGGCACGAATTTTAAGAAATGTTAAGAAAAGTGGGTGGAAAAAAGGTAGTGGAATAGGGTTCCCACTTGTTTATATTAGTTTTAAATGAAATGTGAGTGTAATGAGTTAGTGGAAGGTGAGACCCTATTACCATTTATGGAATAAGTGAACCGGGACTCCTATTCGCGGACGGACTAAAATGGAAAAAACGGGACTCCTATTCGCGGACAGAGGGAGTACACTGCAGTAGCAACAACTTCGGTCCACAAAACATTTGGGACATTTGAATCAAAAAACAAGGCTCTAGTGACTTCTAAAATCAGTCTGTTTTTCCGTTCTGCAACTCCATTTTGTTCAGGGGTATAAGGGCAAGTTGTTTGATGAACTAGACCTTTACTCCAAAAAACTCTGTCATTTCTTTGTTAACAAATTCTCTACCATTATCAGACCAGAGTATCTTAATTTTGATTTGGAATTGTGTTTGAATCAAGGTGAAAAAAGGGTATATTTTTCAAAAACCTCAGACATGTTTTTCAAAAAATAGATCCAAGTTAATCTAGTGCAATCATCAACAAATATGAGAAAATACTTAAAACCATGATCACCAATAATAGGCGTTGGGCCCTACACTGTTAGAGTTTGTATACTAGATATCACATTTGGAGTGATTGAATACTGTTAAAACTCTTATTTTATTTTCCAATGGAATAAACAGATTATTTTTATCATAATGTTGTTATGTTTTACATTTAATAGATGTTTATTACATGTTTAAATGTATAAGTAACTTAACAAAGTCTAAGTCTTTGTTTTAGTAGACCGGTTGTGGTCGTCGTTCACTTTAAGGTAACACGGTCAGTTCTAAACAAAGAAAAAGAAGAATTTCACAACCTAGATAAGCTTAGACTACCTATCGTGAAAGGTTGCAATGTCAGTCCGATTATTTCTAAGCCTTACTGAAATAAGATGACATTGGTGTGGTATATCACTGAACTGGATCTAACAGCGAGACATGTCTTTATGCTATCTACTGAAAGACGAGGTCTTGTAAATTATTGTTTCTTAATTAATGTACGTTAGTATTGAGTACACGCTATTGATTATGCACTACTTTGACTTACCAAATGGTGCGGGTTTTTCGCAACCCAATAAGCCTGGTATATTGGGTAGTGGTGATTAATATCTAGAGGTGCTAGGATTGCTATTATGTTGAATTGTGCGTGAGGTGAGTCTCGTTTGATAACATCCTCAAGAGGAGCTTGAAATAAGGTTTTATTATTCGGAACCTAGCTAGTTGGACTTTGATTACTCTATGAATAATAAATAAGAATTTCTTGTTGAGTCCACTCTTGGAATTAATAAGATATTAATTAATTAAGTCCATAGCAGACAATAATTAATTAATGGATGTTTCTATCTTAAGCGCGGGAAATAAATATCAAGCAATGGAAATCCAGAGTACTTATAATTTCGAATTTGGATGGGGAGTGCAATATTACTTCTGTAGTGGCTGCTCGTAATATTCCAATTAAAAGCTTATATTAAATTGGGTTTAATTTAATTAGTAAAAAGCTAATTGGAGGAGCCCATATCGAAAACCTTCCTTAGATCTCTGTCAGAACCCAATATGTGACTTAATATAAATAGGAGAATAAAGGAGACAGAAATAACTTTTATTTTTGGAGCACAAACTTTCGTCCCCCTCTCTATTTTGAAGAGGACGAAAATTTCCCCTTCCTCTCCTCCGTGAGATAGGTTTTATGTCTTCTTTATTTAAGTCCTAGTATACTGGTGAGATCAGCTCACCCTGATATCAGTTTTACAGTCCGGGAACCAGACAGAAGATCCGTGGTTTAGTACTGAAGATCTTCACGTGGAGAAGGAGCTAGCTATCTTCGATTCTTTGGAGAATCATCAAGGTAAAATAGTTAAACCATAGAAAAGCATGTTTTAGGTTTTAATTAATTTAAAGCATGATTTATTTGAGTTATGAGCATGATACATGTGATAATTGCGCGATAGAATTTGTCTAAATAATCTGCTAAATAGATCAGGATTATTATCGATCCGTTGCACGCTTCTGCTGCCAACCCCTTCACACACATCAGCATGCACTAAAGAGAAAATATCCTTAACCCTTGTATCACTGGATTTGAAGGATTGTCTATGGCTTTTCCCCAAAACACATGATTCACAAGAAATGTCTTTAAATCGGGAAAATTTAGGAAAAAGAATTTTAAGATAACCCGATGATGGATGTCTGATGTTCCCTAATTGGTGTTTCGGTCGGGTGTTGTAAATGCAAGAGTGTATCCAACTGATCAGGATAAGATTCTCAACCCAGCTGAGTCGTTGACACGACGACCGGAGCCTAGGACGCTATCAAATAAATTTCCTCAACCCACTTCTACTGGCTAGTATAGTGGAGGTAAGAGTCGAATCCCACAAGGATGGACACGTTCGGATAACTGCGGTGACATTCCTGGGTGTCTTTTGTTAGCTACCACGCTTTTGGGGTTGGGATTCTACCTAGGCGAGAAATAAAGATGGTACTCTACTGACTAGTAGGCGTGGAAATGACAGACATGTGGTTGTGTTCATGAAAATAGGGGACAAGGTATTTCAGAGACATGTGAAAAGTAAACGATTACTAAAAGAGGAAACTTGGACAACATGGTATATCTGGTGGCTGGTTGGCTTTCTGACAGGTCTGGAAGGTACAACTGAAAAGTAAGAGACAAAAGCAAAAGCAACTAAAAAGCAAAAGTGGTCCAAGGCAAAAGTTGATTTTGACGTTTTCTTCTTCACCAACTATTGGTTTGTAATGTTTGGGGTGGTGGTTCCTAAGGCTCTAAGGTTCAAAAACTAACTACTTATTTTGACGTGGGAGAACTGTGTGCATTTAGGCTTCTGGCTAGGGCTTCTTCTTCGGCTGGACAATTTCTGACATTGGCTTCCAACTGGTCAGTAGCTTCCTTGTGGCTTCGCCACCCTTATTCCTTCTTCCTCCCTTCTCTTTTTGTGGTCAAGTATCTGCGACCATTTTCTTCGATTTTTTTTTCTGTGGCTTTGCCACCCTTATACCTTCTTTTTGGGAGGCTCAAAGGCTAGCGGATGTGCAACAACTTCAACAACTTGCCGAGCTCCAAAGAATGGCCGCCGAGGCCAGAGAGGGGCGCCAAACGATGAGGGGCGACATCACCTATCTCATTGGCGTCTTTGAAGACCTCAATGCCCGTTTCCCTCCTCCTCAAGAATGATGAAGTCAAGTTCATGACTTTAAATAAGCATTTGTATCAGTTATTGTGTTTTTAAGACAATGTTATTTTTTTATGTTTTGATAATTTTTGCTTTAGTTTCGAAGTACTTTTGGTTTAATTTTCGTTTTTGTATTGATTGGAAATTTTCGCAGGTTCTAGACTCTCGCCAGTGGCCCGCTGGCCACTCTCTGGAAACGATCTGACATGTCCGCAGCGACCGCTGAGGTGCACCCAACGACCGCTGCCCAAATACAGTTTCCACCGCGATTTTTTGAATTTTTCGAATTTTCGCCCCGTCTTACCTCTACCCGGAATTTTTCAAGGTATGTTTTCTTTTGAGTAGTTTTCTCACGTCCCTACCGACTCTACAAACTTATTTTACACTTTGTTGTAAATAAGTTTGGGGGGATGAAGTGGTGGACCGTGAGTTTAGGTTTTTGTTTTAGATTTTTAGTTTTCGATTTGTTTTGAAAAATCCGAAGGTGAATTTTCTTGAAAATATGTCATGAACTTAGCATGAAGAACTTAGAAACAAGCATGCTCAGGGACACACATTAGACCGAGTTGCCAATGATATTACATTCCATCCATGTTTGAGTATGGCTTGACGTTTTGATTTGATAGTTTGGTGAAAAGGTGCATAATTACTGAATTGCTTGTTCGCTTTGAATCATGCTTATACCTTGTGAGATTTGAGTCTAATTTCTTTCTTGTGTGATTTATCTGCATGCATGTATTCGTTTCTAGAACTTGATCCTCGTCTGCCTAAGTTTGCATAGTGTTTAGATTTATAAGGGAAGACGTTAGACAATCTTTTTTTATAGCTACTTTTTATCTAAAATTTTTGAATATTTTGACTCTCTTTAAAATCTTAATCTCTATTAGCCTTTGGAGCCAATTTTGAGCCTTTAAGCCTATTTTTTGGAAGCCAAAACAATGGAGACAATTCCTTGGGTTAGTATAGTTTTTATTTTATTTTCTTTTGTGAAGAAATTGGAGAGATAAGGGGAAATTATGAAAAGTGAAAAGTAGTTTGCTTAAAGTTGTAGAAGTGCATGTTGTGAAATAGAGAAATTTAAAGTGTGCTTGATCTAGAAAGGATGTGTATGGAAAAAAAAAATTGTGAAGAGTTGTGAAAAGAAAAGAAAAATCAAAGGTTTGGGAAGTGAGTTGGAGGAGAAAAATAAAGTGTTAGAAGTATCTTGGGGTTTAGAAAAGTGGAATCAATTTAACTCTACTTGAGATATTTTTATTTTAAGTCACTTTTTAGCTAAATATTCCTCACCTACCAAAGAGTCTATACGCTACGACCAAAACATAAAATTACAGTAGTATAAGGAGTACATTACTACAATGGGACCGTAAACTTTTGTCATCATTATTGAGTAAGCAACTAATGAGTAATTTTTATGCATACTATCCCTATTTTTCAATATTCACTAGTACTACATTTAACATCTGAAATCCGAGTCCAGTCATCCAACACACAAATACAAAATGACTAAAGTAAATATCCAGTGAAGAGAATTATACTAAATCAACCCTGTCTTTGGGCGAAAGAATGGAGTATAACGAATATAGCAGAGTTGATAGAATGAAAAACTCAAGTGGAAGGAAGGCAAATCAAATTTATGTTCAAGTTCAACATTTGTATATGACTACAAAGCAAGGAAGCAGAGCTCTTGCGCTGAGCAAATACAGCTCTTCAATGTTGGAATGAGCCCCCACTTTCCCAGCAACCGAATCAAAACCTGACTGAGAAACCATTTCCTCAATACTCTCCAGCGGCCTATGCACCCTTCCCGCTATCACTCTACAAACTATGAGTGCCTTCCTCAGCGACGAATCCCCTTCCACCATTTCGATCGCTCTGCTGCTCGTTGAGGCCGTGAACACTCCCTCTTTCCTTCCCACGAACCCGTCCTGTAGAATCCGGCACACCCTGCATTTCTCGGACGCGCAGAGGCTGGCTGACCCCTTCGCGCCGAGAGGGCACTCCAGCATCGCGCCGTGGAATCTCAGCAGCTCGTTCCCATCGGCCAGGCAACGCGGATGCTTTTTAGCTAGTTTGCTCGCTCTGATTTTCACCACTTCTCGATACTCCTCAAATTGTGCCAATGTCTTCTGCATGTTGTGCACTTTCAGAATCCTCTCGATTCCGGTCCGAGCACTGTCCGGCCTCGCTCGACAGATTATCTCCACGATCCTTCTAGAAGAGTCTCCCTCGCCTACTTCACTAACTAAAATAGAGATACACAATGCTTCAGAAGGATGTAATCAAATGTTGATGCTGTGTTGCTAGCCTACTTCACTAACAGTCCAGATTATAGTTTGAAGTTTATACAATATGCAGAGTTTGTATTTTATCACTACTAAACTCTGTTTCTTTACGACATTATGAATTGCAGACCTGCGTGTTTGGAGAGGTGATGCGCCTCGAGAGCTTCCCATCTGACAAAGTGGTCGCCACATTTGGGGCAGAAGAGGCCTCCGAATGAAGATCTCGTCCTTGTGGAAGAAACACCACCCCTTCTACTTGACGACCTTCGGCCAGGGCTGGTGCCCTGGCCGAGCGGCTTCAGTACTCCGACAAAATCAGAGGCGCCGTATGCGCCGCTGATTTTGAGCTCACACGTGGCGCTGTCGAGCATGACCTGGTGAGTGATCGGGTTGAGAAGCTCGCTGCTTCCGATGGATCTCGGGCTGCAGATTGCGGGCTTCTCCATGTGTCTCTTGCTGCCGTTGATCACGTCTTTCAGATTCGAAATCGACCTCGAACAACCGGACCGGGCGCTCGACCTCTTCGTCGAGATATTGCTCAGATTGCTGCTCGCCGCCGCATCGGGATCATGGACGTCGGTTTGCTCTGATCTGCATTTCATTGTCCTCCTCAAAGCGAACCAAACAGCGGGCATTTTCGTCTTTCCTCCTTATCGCCTTGTTAGAATCGTAGAGCATCCATTGCCGCACCCTTTCCCCCTTTCACTCTATTGATGTTTTTTTATTTGGAATTCAAACTCTCACACGCGCTGAAATCAATGTTGAGAAGGAAAATATTGATTTGAAAGATATGCGAGATGGTGAAGTGAATTAGGAGGATATATGGAATTAAATTGATAGTGTAGATACGAAAGATTAGGCTACATTTGGTAAAGGATTAGCATGGGTTGATGACTTGATTCTAGATGGAGAAAACAAGAATGGATGAGTGCATTGAATCCCTCGAAAAACGAGGGACCAAACTCGCAATCGCTTGCACCTAATATATTAAATTGTGGAATGAGATGTTTACCTCTAATGTGAAGACATGCAAGTTAGCAGAAAACGACAATTCAATCAGGGGTCAAAGCTAACGCTGTCGGGCAACCCTATTATTTCATGTTTGGGGTTTATTAATTTAAATAATACACACATAAAGCGTATGAATCTTATCTTCATATATCAGATTTCAGAATTGGGATATTGACCTATAAATAAATGAACTTTCAGTATTTTTAAATTGTTACCTAACTTTTTTAAATATTTATATTTTAATATACATGGTTTTGATCTATGAAGACCAGATTTAAATACAGAAATGCAGAACACGGTCATACGTAAGGTATTTTTAGGTCATAGTTAGTTTATTTTTAGGTCATGCTAACAAAGCATGACCCAAAATGATCTTAACATGACATAAACCCAAATCTTATAATATGACCTAAAACTACTTAATTATGACCTTCCGTATTTTGGTTTAATTATTGACCATTAGATCATCTAATCCTAGGGACAAGATTTGGGCTGCATTTCTGGATTTAAACACATACTTGTTTTGATTATCTCCCTTAATATACATAAATATAATTTTAAATATTTTGGAATTCATATACGTACTATTGTATTCAAGTCAGTGCAAGCCATTTTGTGTGTCGACAGAGGATCTATTTTTTCTGTACTAATCTGTAGTGTAGCATTACGCTGGAACTGGAATTTATGATGACCCTACATGTGTGTATAGCATCACAATATTAATTTTCGGATTTTCCTTATGTAAAAACAAATAAACAAATTAAATTAGATAAGACAAGACGAGTATTTTAAAATACTTAGCTATTTTTGTGACAAAATTAAACCTCACGAATTAAATCTAATTTTGAATGTAAAACCCATTGGAACAATGTTCAGCGTACTGAACTCGGATACATTCTCATCACATGCATGGAATTGGGAGCAGAACTGGTTAGACTAATTGCTCAAATTGTGAACCAAAGAATCTAACGTGCCTTACTACTTGAACAAACTATTTCATTTTATAGCTTTGAGACACAATAAAACATGGTACAACGCATATTGTGTTTACTACAAATGATCAAGAGCTGCCCAAAACAAAAGCAAATCTGACATCAAATTCTGTTCAATATAAATGCATGAGCCAACTTCAAATAAAATAAATGTAAGAAAATACTCTCATTTATGATACATTTAAATGCTCCTACCAAACCCACAGTCATGCTTTACATTAACTAAGCACATGCCTCCTGCTCGGATTTTCGTGCTCTCACACATACGAAAAATGATCAGAAATTCAATTAGTACAGGAGAGGAAGATAAGACCTACTAACAAGAATGATAAACAAGTAACGATCAGTTACTTTAGTATACCCATGACATCCCTTTTACTTTCCAAACTAGAAAACTGCAATCATGACAGTAATATCCCCAAGTTCACGTGTGTTATTCAAAGAGTTAATTTCAAAATTAGACAAGTGGTGCTCAAAGATTTAACTTAAGACATATTAGAAGCAGAATTTTAGACACACCAACATTACAATTTGATGGAGCAAGTTCTGTTAACGATTTAACACAAATCAATGCTTACAAAGCTTTACTAGTCATGACTTTGGCGAAGAGCTTTTATGACATAACATCTGCTTAGAACCGGTAATACGATGAACCAAGAGCAGATACATGATGATCCTTGCCCAGGTTACAACCTCGAAGACATTCCAGATCCAGGACTTGAGAATGATCCACGAAAAGATTTACCTTGGCATATTAGAAACAGAATTGTAGACCTGTACTGCAAATAAAAAAGAAAAAAGAGGATAATAGAAGAGCTTACTCGTGGACCATATTGTGTGATAGACCATTCAGATGTCTTAGGATTTGATGCTTCAAATATCGTCTTTTCAAGACCCAACCGGCTCATGAATTTTGCTATAATATCAGCCCTCACATAATCTGCTTGTCTATAGATATCGTCAGCATCAACCATTATCATGTCTGCTCCAACTTCAAGGCATCTCTCTGCTCCTGATCAATAGATCTACATCCTCAACAAGCTCTGAAGAATCTATGGAAAAAAATATCCAACTTAGCTTGACTAGTATAGTGATATTCCACCATAACCTTCACTGTTAATGTCTTAGGGCATTATCATGCAAGGGATTTCTCAAAACTAATGACAACTTTTTAAGGTCACATACTATCCAACTTCACCAAATATGTCATAACCCTACTGTCTCTGGTCTTATATAATGATAAACACATTATTGCAAATTAGTTGAGTAACTGATTGAATAACCTGACTTCAAAGGCAATGATGTAGCAGTGCATGCTGTGTAATGAAACAGATGCAATCGGCTATTGTCATTCGGAATGATCTATGCACAATGGAAGGATGCTAATATTTCTAAAGGCTACAAAAATTGGAGATACAGTTGTCTCTTGTAATCTATTTTATCAACCCTTGCTTTACCTTATTTTATATTAAAGGAAACACAATTTCTGCCTTATTTGTGCCACCAAGGATTCATAGAAATAAAATGCTTTCAAACAGAATAATCTGGTGTTATCATTTACTACCACAAAAGAGCTTAACATCGATGCTTCCTTCTATCCTACCTCTTTTATCTTTAATATCACTAAATCTTAGGAAATACTCGAAGTTAAAATGTTAAATAATCATAGGCATTACAGGAGTGACTTACTATTACAAGTACAAAAACAAGCTAATCCACTATAAGTTAGACTGCTCACCAGAAGTTCGTGGTGCAACATTAGACATGGCAACATGATAGATGCCTTTATCTCAGTATGATAATTCCTTATTCAGTTGTGCGTAAATACGAAAACTAATTCTAAAACAAACTAATGGGGATTATAGAGAGTTTCATCAAGGAAGGATAACTCCTAGTTGTATACATTCAGCTACTCTCAGTTTCACTTGGGTAATGTAGGTCCTTGAAGATTAAGTTCATTTTTTTTATACAATGAACATATTCGAACTTTATGAGCCTTTATTCTTAGCTCTTACTATTAGCTAACAGTTATGGTCTGATACCAATATGACACAAACTAACAGTATAAATCTACTGTATTTACTTACTTGTTCTACAGACTACAGTAGCATCTGAAATGGCCTTTTTTTGTTATACGATGCAAAAAGGGCAGCAATAATCGCTGGTCCTAGAATACCGAGTAAATTGAGAATTGGCAAGAAATGTGCACATTATGAATGATAGTTTAGCTGACATACAAAAACAAGAATCAGATGACCAAACCGGCAATTGTAAAATCCTTTTCATTTTATATTTTAACGGGGACCGCCATTGATTCATTCTGAATCAGAAAAGGTGAACTTATCAGTAATGGCTCAATGAAAGGGTTTACTGTTTAACACGATTTGAATATCCGTGAGAAACCAAAAGGCAGAAGCAAGAGACAAGAGTAATTAAATGGAAAGGAAGAACAGAATTGAGTGAGAAAGGATGCAAAACCTTTGCAGTTTCTTCAACCACAACTCGGAACCATCACAATTGACCGAATGCAGTTATGAAACATAGTACTCCCTCCGTCGAATAATTCGGGTCACTTTGACCGGGCACGGGATTTAAGAATTGTAATGAAAAGTGGGTTTAAAAGGTTAGTGGAATGTGGGTCCTACCTTTATATATTAGTTTTATAATAAAATGTGAGTAGAAATGAGTTAGTGGAATATGAGGTCCACTACCAAAAATAGTAAAAGTGAAATGAGACAAATTATGCGGGACGAATCAAAATGGAAAATTGGATGAATTATCCGGGACGGAGGGAGTATATTATAAAAGATAAACCGGAACATAAGTTAGGTAATTAGGTCATCTCGGTCTCCTATAATCAACAATAATACCAATCAATACGAAGATAAAAGAAAACACAATCAATCATAATACTAGCAATATGAGATAAACTAGTTACTAAGATTTATTTGCCTGAGGGTGTCTTGGGTTGGACGACAGTTGAATATATTAGTAATTCATACGTCTCATCCCATAGTAGTTGAATTTCACTCCCTCCGTCCCTTAAAGTTAGTCAAAATTTGACCGGATGCGAGTTTTAAGAAATTTAATAGAAAGTGAGTTGAAAAAATTAGTTGAGTGTGAGTCATACTTTTATATATTAATTTTATAATAAAATGTAAGTTGAGATCCACTACTAAAAATGGTAAAAAGGTGAAATGTGACAAATTTTATGAAACGAATGAAAATTAATAGAAAAATGTGACAAAATTTCAAGGACGGAGAAAATATTTATTTTTGGATGGTCGTCCCGCTATATTGAACCTTTGCTTATATAACAAAAAACAATACACTTAATTTTTCTTATTTTAATTTTATCCTACTTTACTCTCTTTTCAACTATTTATTTTATTCTCTTATTACTTTATGTTATTTTCTCTCAGTTTATTTCACTCCACATAACTCATGAAATACTCTTTTTTTTCTGAGAAATGTGTCACTACTGCATGATACGGAGTGAGTATTTAGCAACTTTGTTTTTATTTCCGGTTTAGCTTTTCAACTTTATTAATGAGTAATAACATTTCAGTCAGTCATCACTTAACCCTGCGATGGTGTGATTATTTAAACATGACTCCATTTTCACTTGAAATTACTATAACAGTATTTTAAAAAAAAAACTGTTAAGTTTCAAGCTTTCAAGATTACTGATTTAAGTATCATGTTAATTATGAAAGTTAAGAAATTTTCTTAAATTTTAAAAAACACAAATATAAAACAAAAAAATTGCATCTGTGATACAACTCATATATATACATATGACGGTGTTACAAACAAGAAGATGAATAGAGGCTGCAGCAGCATCTTGGATTCGTGGACAAAGCTGGAGTAGCATGCAAGTGAATATATAAAGGAGCTTGGTTTTTGCATCTCATGTCTGGAGATGCAACGCTTTTCTTGCTCGCCATGAAACGAATCCATCCCATTTCCACCACAAAAGTAACCTTTTCTACTCCAAGAATTAAACCAGCTAACCCTCTTCTGCTTTATTCTGATTCCGCTACATCATCATATATACTCAAACACTAAACCAACAGTTCCTACATATCTATTCTCAAGTCTCAACAACGCAGCCATGGCGAGGAACATGGATTTCCTGGTGTGTCTCCTCATCATGGCTCTGGACATCATAGCCGGAGTTCTCGGCATACAGGCCGAGGTTGCTCAGAATAAGGTTAGTCCTTTCGTCTCATTAATCCTACTCCCACTTTTATCTTCAGCTGGTAATAACATATGAGTTGATGTATATAGGTACAAAACCTTAGGGTGTGGATATTCGAGTGCCGAGATCCGAGCTATGAGGCTTTCAAACTTGGATTGGCTGCAGTGATCTTGCTGTGCCTGGCACACATTGTAGCCAATTTGCTGGCAGGATGCATCTTTATCAGCTCCAAAGAGGAACTCGACCGGGCTTCCTCTAACAAGCAACTCGCGGCCGCCTCCCTCGTCATGTCATGGTATTAATTTGATTCTCTGGTATTTAGCTCGCTTAACGTGAAACTAATGGAAAATTAAACAGGATTATGTTGGGAATTGCATTCATCCTGCTCATCTCGGGAACGTTATCAAACTCGAGATCCAGAAAGAACTGCGGGATAAGCCATCAACGGCAGCTGTCGATTGGAGGGATCTTGTGTTTTATTCATGGACTGTTTGTGGTTGCCTATTATGTATCTGCAGCTGCTGTTCTTCATGATGAACGGAATCCGCATCAACAACACAAACCAGATCAGCAACAGCAACAGCAACCACTTCCTGCCTGATTTTCACATCTTCCACATTCCTTGCTCGGCCATAATGTTTTCCACTAGTCTAGTTGAATTTTCGACTTGTCAATCTTTCGATTGTTTCTCAAAGTGCACCTCAGCTCTCTTATAATTTATGACTCTTTGTTTTTCTATCAGAATATGCCATTTGTTGATCTTACATATCTATTCTTTATATGTATATATATAGGCCGATCATGAATAGTTTACAAGGTATGCAGCCGGATACGATGTCAGTGGTGGCAAAGGAAAGAAATGTACATATAACAATATCTCATATCGCTGTAAAAAGAGAATTGAAATCACTATATAAGTCTAATGATTCACTCCTACCGATTGGTTTTAAGATGGAAACCAATAGATTTCTATCAGTTCGTTTGAACTTTTTATCAGTTAACTTGCACTTACTCTGTTTCAATTTGGTTATTCAAATGAGATTTTCACACTGACAAGGATTATCAATTTGGTTATTCAATGTCATCACAGGAAACGTTTCTAATATAGTAAACATATCCATGATTGTTCGTTTGATGCAATTACTTGTTGGAAGTAGCTATATGTTTCATTTACCGGAATGTCAGAAACCAGATATATATTCAAATGGACAAGTATTTGATGGAAATAGAAAGAAAATGATGGAAAATTCATACAAGCAGCATCCCACTGACTAAAAACATGCATATGCTTACAACATATTACACCGCAGGTTAAATTTAACCAAGCTTTGCGAGGACGTCATTCAGTGTAGATACAGCGATGGCATAGTACTTCTCGGCCTCGGAGGAGCTCTTGATCTTTGCAGCATAGTCCAGCTGATAAACAAAAACATATAACGGTCATTAAATAGGAGTAATGATTAAAAGGCAAAGGAGATAAGATAAGCAAGAACTAACGTTGCTGATATCCTGGAAGAGCTTGCCAGTGAGCTCCTTGAGAGATTGCTTCTCTTCCTTGGACTTGGCAGCAATGATAGTGTTGAGGTCATAACGCAGGTACTCTGCCTTAGAACGAAGGTCGTTCTGCACGTATGGCCAAGCCTTCTTGTCGATCAACGACTTCACTCCAACGATTTCTTTCGCAGATTCCTTAGCTCTTGCTGCTGCCTCAACTGGCGGCAATGGCTGAAGGAAGAACCTGTTCTTCAATGGCAAATCAAAATCTCTTGCTTGGTCCGAGTTCAATGTTCCAGCTGCCACAACACTTCATTCTCTCAGTTTCTAACCATTATTGATTAATCTTCATACTTTTAACTAATTTTCAATACTTATGGGGGCCTAGACTTAAAACATTTCTAGCATGCGGAAAAAGAAGTAAAATTAGTACTCCGCTGTTCCATGTTAATAGAGATATTTTACTATTTTGTGAAGTTCAAAGGCATTTCTATTTTTGGCAAAAAAAATCATCTCTCTTGCTTTATTCATTGTCCATTTAATACATCATTCTTAATCTCTGTGTCGAAAAGAAATGTCTCAATTAGGAATGGCGGGAGTAATAACGATGAAATTGAACAAGAAGTGGGATGGATACTTACGCAGGCCACCGGAGGGAGGTGGTGGTGGGCCGATCTTGATGGGCTTGGCGGCTTCGGCTAGCACGGCTTGAACGAAGGAGCCGGAGACAATCCCAGTGGCAACGAGACCCAACATGGCGCGGCGGCTAGTCTCGGTTTCGGCTTGCTGAGCGCGGATGCTGAATCCGGTTCTGGCGGCGGCGGCGGTCCTGGTGGTGGTGCGGTTGGATTGAAGGCTGCCTTCGAGGACCGCCTGGGAAGAGCCGCGTAAGCCAGCCATTGAAGCCATAGCTTGAGCCATAATTCGTCAAACTCAAAACTGTATTTTCAAGTGTGTTAAATTAAAGGAAATGTAGGATCTGTGATTGTGAGCGTGTGATGAGGAAGCGCCTTATCTGAGTCTGGATATGCTATCAGCCAATCAATGTGCAATATCGTGACATGTATGATAGCGTTCTCTTCTACCCACTACAATTGTGACACGTACACCTCAATGATTTTTGTCACCAATTTTTCCACTCCCTCCATCCATTGAAGATGACCCACTTTCCTTTTTAGTTTGTCCCAACTAAGATGATTCATTACTTAAAATAGAAACACATTTATCTCTACTTTATTCCCTCTCTCTTACTTTACTCTCTCCTCTTAACACACAAAATACAATTGCATAAAATCCCGTGCCGCCCAAGGAAGGGGTCATCTTCCTTGGGACGGAGGGAGTATTATTTTTTTTAATTGAAATCTTGAATCCCGCGTAGAGTAGAATTATGCTGTTATTATGGAGTAGTAATATAGTTTCGTTTTGCTCATGACACCCTAATTTACCGGGATTAAATATTAGCTGGATTATAAAAAGCAATTGTTAAATTCTTTAAATTTTATCCACATCGACTTGGTGATGGTGATGATCCAATCTAATGTGGATAACCCTCCCCGAGACCTTTTAAGGAGTAAGTGGCTCATTTCTAATATGGTATCGGAGCGGGCCCAAGTCGATGATGGATTATATCTCTTTATCTCTTCTCTTGCCTATCCACGTGATGAAAGTCCGATGTGTCATTCTGGCCCACACGTGCCATTCACTCATGGAAACAACTGGATCGGCTTACTACTAGCAATATCATATCTCTTGATTGTTCCACTACTTGTTGAAATTTAATATACTACGGTGGTGTTTGGTTTGAAATTTAATATACTGCGGTGGTGTATGGTTTGCAAGATTAAATAATAGCAAGATACTCCCTCTGTCTCATTAGAAATGAAACGTTTTCCTTTTTAGGTTGTCCCAATAAAAATGAAACGTTTCCTAAAATAGAAACAACACTCTCTCTACTTTTTCATCTCTCTTACTTTACTCTCTCTTCATTAACTCACAAAACACCACTGCATAAAATCCTGTGCCGAAAAGCAAATGTTGCATATTTATTGGGACGGAGGGAGTATAATCTAGGATAAGCCAGTACTCAATCTCACACTAAAAAAATATGTTTGGTTTGGAATGTAAATTTTAATACTCCTTAAAACATGTTTAGTTTGAAATATTATATAGTGCCAAGATAATATATATTTAATATGATACCGTTCTAATACTTCTCCCAATTATTGAATCTAATATTTTAGATTTCTGTATGAATTTACTCCAAATAAACAAAAATATGTTAAATTCCATTTTCAAATAATGATATGGGACGTTATTATTTTAATGTTTCACTATTAAATTATCAAAACTTCAAAAACAAATTTTTATGATTCTATCAAATCCATAATCATTCTTATGCTTCAATAATAACATGAAGTCTTATTATAATTGTCATTTTTTGTAAAATTAGGCATAATGCATAATATATTAATATATGATAAAAATACACATTTTAATAAAATAATACTCTTTCCGTTCCATAGTAATAGAGTCATTTTACTGGTATGTTCCATAGTAATAGAGTCATTTCATTTTTTAGTAAAAGTCAACATATTTTTCCGCACATATTTTACTCTCTCTTACTTTTTTCTCTCTTCATTTCTCTATCTTTTTCATTTTCCACTTTATTCTCACTTTACTTAATTCACCTAACACAATTTTTCTTAATCTCTGTGCTGAAAAGAAACGTCTTCATTACTATGGAACGGAAGAAGTATAAGAAAATTATGAACATACCGATTTACAAATATTATAGGAAATAGGTTTAATAATCACATTCCACCTATTGACAAAATTAAATAAAAAATTACAAATCAATAACTACTTTGTACAAACTATAGACAAAATTAAATAAAAAATTGCAAATCGATACCTACACACTGCACAAACTATTGACAAAATTAAATAAAAAAATTAATTTTAAATAACACAAAATGAAAATTGGAAAAAATAACAAATAAAAATGAAATCGAAGAAAGACAATTGGCACATCTTTTTTTTTTAGTCTCTCCCTCCCTCCCTCCCAAATCTGATCGTCTTTTTACTCTCTCTTCCCAAATCAGATTCTCTCTTCTCAAACTCAGCCAGTCTTGTAAAATGGAGGATATTGATAATAAATTGCTGAATTAGTAAGGGTAAAGATGGAAAGTTAAGTAATTATACATGCTGATTAATTTAGTCAGTGAGGGTAAGCCCAAATAACTAATCCTATGACTATTCATCATGGACTTAATCCATATTGAGTCACAGATATAACATGACCGGAATATGTGATTAATCTAATTTTGAGATTTAGTTTTGGGCAATTGAACTGGGGCTATTAGTACTCCCTTAATCCTATTAAATATGCAATATTTGTTTTTTGGTATGAGATTTTATGTAGTGTTGTTTTGTGAGTTAATAAAGAGAGAGTAAAGTAAGAGAGAGGAAAAAGTACAGAGAACGTTGTTTCTATTTTAATAAACGTTTACAGAAAAGAAAAATGTTTCATTTCTAATGGGACAGAGAGAGTATTTTTTAGTACTCCACTACTGCAATAGCAAGTGGCAAATTCATGCTACTCATTTCTATTTCAACACAACCACCATTTCTGCGCAATATTTCTATCGCTAAGGCATATCAATAGAATGTTGTCTGTCTCTCTAAATACAAAGTAGAATTCATGTGGTTCGGGAGTATCATCTAAAATGTTATACCTAAGTATGAACTGCGGAAATACATATTATGTTAATAAAATATTTGCTATTTCAAAAGCATCAAGTGGCTGTAGTTTAGTGGTAAGAATTCCACGTTGTGGCCGTGGAGACCTGGGCTCGAATCCCAGCAGCCACAATTTAAGATTTTGCGTTTTAGGAGTATCATTTTGAGCCAATGATGGAAAACAGGATAAGTAAGGTAATAGACTAACATGGACATAATACGATCACATGACAGGATACTATAGATCAACTGATTACGCCCGTGTATATTGCGATATCATGCAAATCAAGTAGTAATTAATAAGAAAATAAAAAAATGTATTCATGTGCCTTTCAACCAATTTGCAAGCATTTAATTGTAGTTCAAATTTCATGAACTCATATGACATCCGAGGAAAACAGTGAATAAATGTTTTTTAACTTATGAAACGGAACACTATTCAAGATTTAAGACTCTTAGAAGCAAAGCAACTAGTTGGCTAGAATAATGAAGCACCTATCTAATTTGTGGAAAGAGCAAGTCGTCCATGGACCACCATACACAAAGGAAATGATGTATCCACCTAGCCTAAATAGATATATACACTAATAATACACACAATTCCTTAATTAGGTTTACTTCGGTCTAAACATTTTATTTACCCCAAATTTGGACTCGACACCACATCGTATACGACACACACAACACAGTGTGTAATGCTTATATTTAAAAAGAAAAGAAAAGAAATTTGTGGATGCGGTGCGGACGTCGCAAATCATTGTCAACTCTAATTAATTATAAAAGAGGCTATTCAATTTCTATTGTACAATATTTATTCCTTCCTCTGTCCAGCTTTAGCAGTACCATTAACTTTTCTGCCCTTTTTTTTGTAAAAATGATAAAAAATAGTTAAAGAGGAGAAATGATAAATTAAGAGAGAGAATAATATACAGAAGAGTCTTATCTAAATTATTGTCTCTCTTACTTTACCATTTCTCCAATTTAACTATTTTTTTTATCATTTTTACAAAAAGTGGTCAGAAAAGTCAATGGGACTGTTAAAGCGGGACGGAGGAAGTAATTTATAGTAACTAGAATTTATTAGCACGAGATAAGAATTTGTAATGGGGATTAATCATGTTGGACGTGCCATCCGGCGTCTGCACGCAAGTTCGATCGGTGCTTAAAGATAAATTATCTAGATGTCGTCTAAATATTTATTTAAATTAATTACTAAAAAAAATATTAATATTGCACTTTTATATTCAGAGACCTAAATCACAATACACTTAGGTGGCGTTCGATTGTCATGACTAATAATTATGAGACTATCCATCTAGGATTAAGTTGTGGGATTATTTTAGTTGGAGGTGGGAGGCTATGACTAATTATCATAGACTATCCATCTAGGATTAAGTTGAAGGAGTTAATCTTATGAACCAAACATGATACATATTTAATCATGAGATTTAGTCTTGTCAACCGAACACCCCTTTAGTATAAAAATAAATAGTTTGAAACTGTTTTAATGTAAAATTAATAAACTAATATTGAAATTTATAAAACAATTCAAGTGGCACAATCAATAGTGGATCCTCATAATTAATACTGTAATAATGTAGAATTTTCCAAAAAAAAGTAAATTAATTTTAATGAAGAGAATAAAATGATAAACTGTGAGCATTTTTGGGACCACGGAGGATAGTACTCTACTAATCAATGGTTTAACTTCCATCACGGGCTAATTATCGATGTTGTGAAGTTGGACGTCTATTTGATGCATAAAAGGGTTTTGGATTTTCAATAACGTACTAATTTTT
This sequence comes from Salvia hispanica, assembly GCF_029641045.1. Classification (NCBI taxonomy): domain Eukaryota; kingdom Viridiplantae; phylum Streptophyta; class Magnoliopsida; order Lamiales; family Lamiaceae; genus Salvia; species Salvia hispanica. Next base: position 3,749,399 of record NC_142696.1, read on the forward strand.
TCAACAAAAATTGATTTATTCTTCAAACGCTTCTTATCTCAGCTCCTCCTTCAATCGCGCTGACGTGTTGAAATTTGGTGATTCGGTGGAGAAGTACTTTAGTTAAACTTAATTCTACGATTTCTACCCCTTGTGGGGGTTTATATTTTTGCTTTTTTTGAAATGAAAAAAATCTAACTTATTAAAATGCTAAATAGAAGTTAATTACTGCTTCCTCCGTTTGCGAATAGGAGCTTCATTTTTTTCTGGCATGTGTTTTAAGAAAATGTTAAAAAAAGTGGGAGATAAAAATAATTAATGGAATATGAATCTCACACATATATATTAGTACTAGTTTTAAATAAGATAAAAAAAATTAGTGGAATATGAATCTCACACATATATATTAGTACTAGTTTTAAATAAAATGTGAGTATAATGAGTTAGTGGAATATGAGATCAATATAATATTTATATAGTAAAAGTGAACCTAAACTCTTATTCGCGAAAAGAGGGAGTAATATTCAACCCATGAGAAAATACCCGAAGATCATGTGCTTAACTAAAAATATATTTCGAACTTCTTGTTTGAATATAACCTTATTTTCCTGTCACGAAACAAAGGATCTTTCATTATATTATATTTTTATTTATTTAATTTATAAAATAGTCCCGTGTATTCTGCATATTCACTAAGGAATCCCTGGTAAAATAAATAATAAATTAATATTTTATAGTTTTTCTTTCGAAATTTATTTATTGAAAACAAATTCACCAACTTTGAATTTTTTTTATTTTTTTTGAAAAATCAAACCTAATGTGGAAGATTATAAATTATATGGCAAAATGGCGAGCACCAGGCAATGCTCGTCTTCTTTTCTTTGTAAAGTGCGAAGTTTTGGCAGGATTTCTCTTGCAAAAAATGAACAGCGACTAGTGTACTCGCAAAATGTCGATGACAAGACTGTTCTTACCTCTCTTTAGGAAGCTCATATGTGTTGACAAATCTTTGGCACCAAAGATTGGAACCATTTTTTTGCGAGTTGAATCCTGACTCGTTGATAGTTAGCACCTACAAGGGGTAGAAAATCGTAGAATTAAGTTTAGCACCTCCAAAGTGGTCGTCAATTTACAACTTCACAAGCACATGTAATTGTAGATGGGAAGGCACATCTTGTGCTGGAGACCCGATTCTCGTTAAATTGGATTTGTTTAGTGACGTAATAAGGTTCAAATCAAAATATCAGGTCAACGCCATTCTTCTAGATCTAATTAGTTAGTGGTAAGTGATCACAGGATTCATGAGAAATATTTTTAACTATACTTTGTTGATAAGAAATGATATATAGCATATTATTTCTTTAATAATGTTGTGTGTAGTTACATACATGGATAATATTTAATGTAGTAGGTACTACAAATACTGAATGACTATATAAATGGAGCAAATGAGCAATGCTCGATTATATTAAATCCTCGTGATCATTTACTTACTAAGTTTTTATTTTGTGAATCTAGATGTTTAGGCTTTTAACGTGGAGACATTTTGGTAAAAAAAAAAAACTCACGTTATTATATATTAGTATTATACTTGCATATGGTATATACTCCATTATATTCAGCCCAATAAAATCAAATTATATTCTCCATTATCCAAACTTGAAACCAGTTAAAATGAGCAGAAATATGATTTCCATGTATAATTATATTATGTTTCCATTTTGTATAAAATTATAGCCATATACCGTATTAATATATCCTTTCACCATAAACAACAATATCATATCAATTAAAACATCCATATATATCCAAAAGTATCACTTCCCCAAAATTCTGTATTTACTCGTCACGATTCATTCTCTAACATTTGGCATTTGGTAAAAGTAATTAAAAAGACGAGTCTCAAATTTATCAATAGAATTCCTCAATAATAACCGGTAACATGAATAGCGTCACTAAATCGCCCACGCCTTCCTCCCCCAATAAAAACGGAAAAGTAGCATGAATTCATTGCCTAACCTTTTCTCCCTTGTTAAATTAATCACCCCCATTTTCTTCTCTTCTTCTTCTGCAATCATCTCTGCATTATTACAAATAACAAAACAAGAAACACTCTTACATTCTTGAATACGAATCAACAAAAGCTGCTCAGGTGTGAACATGTTAAACTGCTGTGTTTCTTTCTTATTTTGAGTGAAGAATAAATACTGTTTTTGTTTCTCACCATTCACGAGAGTTGTCTTGCTGCAAGACAGAGCAAAAATTTGACTAAAGAGGTGTCTGTCTCTGTTGGTGGTGAGTTGAAATCATTTCCTGATTAGTACGCAACGTCCTTTGATTAACTTTTCCAATTCGGTGGCCATAGAAAATGACTGAAATTCCAAAGCTGGTAAACGCTTTTTTCTTATTTTTATTTACAGTCTCATTCAACTTGCGAGTTCCGCCGAATTTCATTTCATTTCATTCTATAAATTTGACAAATTTAATTTTATTGGTTTGTTTTTAGCAGGATATGGGGTCTGATCTTCTTGTTACAAACTGCCTCGCCGGAGAATTCGGAGAGAATCAGATAATCTCCGTCGCTGATCACGTGAATGGCCTGCACCACTCCACCACCAAATCTGATAGCTTCGTGGTAGATATGGAAAGGTTTTCTCATCTCATAGAAAAAGAAAAAATTGCCAATTCTGCAAATTCAAGAATCACAGTAAGTTCCTCCTTATTTGTATTAAAAAACAAAGTTCCAACCTTTTTTATATTTTTGTCGCATCCCATCGCAAATTTTCAAATTCAGAGGAGTTAAGTTTGGATGAGAGGTTTATTCCAAAAAGTCGTGCTTTATTATACTCAAAATCGTCGTGTTTTCTCCTTTTCAGCCCAAAGTAGTTGCCTTTTCCCTAAACTCTCTCGTTTACGGCATTTTACAAGCAATTTGTAATTTAATAAATCAAATTATTTTTTTCTTTCTAATATTATCATGCTTGTTGTACAAAAAGTTGCAGAGAAACCTTTCAAGGAAAGGATCGATGAGACCCGCAGAGAGGAAAGTGAGTAGCAACGAGAGAGATGTTAGTATGATTGCAACTTCACCAAGAGGTACTTAAATTTAATCATTAAAAATAAAATTTCTCTTTTCCCTCTCCTTTCTTTACTTCGCCAACAAGATATTTTAGTTGAGAATGGGATATTTAGAGTGCCAAACACAAGCAAAATTAGGCCACAATTTAGAGTCAACTACCGGTGTATTGGATGATTGCTTGGGGCAGCATAACATAGATACTAATCACAAATTAATTAATGCTTAATTAACCCGTGATCGTGCTAGATTATGCGCCAGTTATATGTCATAAACAAACCGAATCAATTAGGCCTTAAACAATCTCGGAAAATAGCTGTATCGTTGCTGTCGCGATCGCGGTCTGGTTTGTCTATATACAATGAGCTTTTAGTAGTTGATTAATTTTATTTAAGTACTAGGATTAGTTGCAATTAGACAGCCTCCCCTACACCTACAGCAGGGCTAGTGTTAAATCTATTTTGAATACAGCTTCTCTTATTTTAATACTATGAAATGCGGAAATTCACTTCATTTAATACTCCATATACTATGTGATAAAGGTGTAGTTACATCTCTAGAAGTCTTCTGCTCCAGCTGTAAACGAAATGGAACATATTTTACATCTCCGTGATCTCCGTAACTGAAATGAGCTCATAAGAATTATTTTCGTTATAGATGATAATATAAAATACTATTCCCTTTGTCCGTCATTTATAGTCTCATTTTGACTCAGTAGTAAAGAAAAATGGAAAATTGAGTTAGTGGAATGTGGACACTGTAGTGAGTTAGTTGAATAGTGACTCTACATACCTAAATTAAAAAAAAAAAAGCAATGAGACTTTAAATCATGGACATCCCAAAATGTCAAAATGAGACTGTAAATCGAGGACAACTCTGTGTTTGTGTAATGTGATTTCATAATTTTCGCTATGGATGCGAATTATACGATTAAATTATTGTTTGACACTTTTCCCGATGTATTTATTTGTTAGATATTCATTCCGTTTGCCACGGGTTTTAACTCTGGCACATATTTTAAGAAATTATTTTACTTTATAAAGAAAATAAGAAAAAAAATTAGTGGAATATAACGTTTTTATGCTAAAAATGGAAAAAGATAAATGTATTTTAATGACCCACAATCCGAAATTGCAAAACTTGTCAGGTTTTGGCAAACAAATGGAGTACATTTTTTCAAACTTTCCACCATACACATTAATTCCATTGTGCTAGAGATGCCGCCACCGAGAGCACTGGTTACGGTTCCAACGTAACTAGCCCGTCAACACATTTTCGTCCAGTTTCTAGTTCAAATCGACAATATTTAGCCAATTTTGACTGTTTTTTATAAGTTATTTTTCGATTTTTCATACAATGTTTTATAGCCGATAAGTCGGTTTAAATTGGATTGCCAAGACAGCTATAGGCTGAACCGACAATCCCGGTTTAACCATGCATACATCCCTACATGATGGGGCATCGCACGCCTTAGAGTGTGGGCATATTAGTAGGTGTCATGCTTGTCGAGTAGACATATTCTATAACCTTTCTTGCTTCTAAAACTCCAGCTACTCTCACGCTTGAAAAGCAAGCCGTAGTGGTGGCGGGGCCCCACGACCACTCCCTTACTACTACGCCCCAGCTCCATCATCAGATCACCATCACCAACGGATGCATAACCGCAGCTGCTGAAACTACCAAGAGATTCGGCTTCCGCCGCTCATCTCAAACTTGGACCATCAATCCTAGAAGAATACTTTTCTTCTTCGCAACCATGTAAGTTCTTAATTTCCTCTTCATTTTTATTTATTAATATCCTAATGATATGCAAATTGTGTTGCAGATCATGCATGGGAACCATTCTACTTATCTATTTCACCTTATCAATGGGCAAACTCAACGGCGATGGCATCGACAACTCTCTTAATTAAATAACCTTGTACATGTGGGTTGTGATGCAGAACAAAAAGAAGAAAGAAAGAATTACTACAACTTTTTGCAGAAAGGGACGACAGTAATCAAATTCAGAGGATTTCATCACCTTTTTTGTGAGAGTTACCAACCAAATATATATAAAGTGTGGGCAACAACAAGACAGGGATGGAGGAATGCATAGAAAAACATATGATGTGTATACCCTTTTTATGTTAGTTTAGCATATTTTTGAACAAATGTAGTGGAGCAGAACAAAAAAAAATTGCCTTCTTTGTAACTTTTTTCCCTTTCTTCTCATCTCTCCACCTCTTTCGTTAGTGCGATTTTATGTAACAACCAGTGGAGTGTTAGACACGACACTTTATGCAAGTAGTACAATATAATCACAATAGCTGTTCATTATGATTTTGCTCACAGATACATAATGATCTTTCAAACTCCTCTCTGTTTTTATTTGTTTTTTTGAAAAAAAAATGAAACATAAAAGGTGTTCACTAAAGATAACACTAGGCAAAGAGTGATGCACAATTTAGGTTGCTGGTATGAGTATCAGATTCCTAAAATCAAGAGAAGCCTGACCTGCTTCACTACATGACAAGATTCCAAATTCACCAAAACATTGGATTAAAGGCGAGCATTCGGCCATTCGTCAAACGATCATATTAGTAACAAATAGAGAAATATAGACAAACTAACAATTATTTTGGAGAACAATTAATCACTTTCCCCCTCATTCTCTTTGGTTAAGGTCTTAAGGAGGGTTGGATTGCCAGAGATGGTATATGGGGCGGTAAAATATAAGTGGAAAACTAAGTTGACTAACAAACAATGTACATTAAGGTCATTTTTTAAGGTCAGATATGTTGATCGATAGTAAATTAAACAATCCTCTATTTTTATAGAGATTGGAAAAGTAGCATTATGTTAATAAGCTGCTACGTATAAGATGAATAATTATTGGATCAATTTTTAAGTTACCAAATGCATTTGCAACTTGCAAGGTCTTTTAAGAAGACTAATAGGTTAATGGCATGGGCCATTACTGATATGTTTTTTTTTTTAGTTATTGGGCTTGCCTATTAATGGTTTGGTTGCTTGCAAAATACCGGCCCAATTATTATGATAGACTCAAGCTCATATTCCACAAAAATATGGAAGCCCAATTAGTAGGATAGACTCAAGCTCAAGCTCATGAAATCAATTTGGAAATGTTGAAGGAATATGAATATAGGCAAATAATTAAATTAGATGAAATAATTATTGTTGAGGAATTTAGAAGTATTTGTTAATGTAATGAGGTATGTGCTAGTTAAATTTTTGATGTTGAAAAGATATAATTAAATTAGATAAATACTTAGATGATATATACTCCATGTTTACAGCATACATCTTAATATTTCAATTTCGAGTCCGATTATAAATCAACTAAGAATTTATGTTGCTTGTGAGAAAGAATTTTTCATAAAATAATAATGATATCATTTTTTTGAAAATAGTTACTACTATCTCCGTCCCTCATAGGCTCATAATGATATCATTAGTGGTTAAATTTTGTTGCTATACACGGAATTGAGACTCTTGATGAATAGTTTAGAATGTTGGACAAAATCTGCTAACGGATGACTATTCGCAAAAATATTTGTTACAAATATTAGTTGTATTATTAGGTCATAGCTTGATATTAATATAGAAACAAATGAAGCAAAGAATATAAAGCAAAAGAAATAATCATAATAAATATGTTGAGAGGGAAGGCGAGAGAGAAAATACTAAGTTCTTTCAACTATATTACAATAAAGTTTAGTCCTTTAGAGATGTATGAGAATATTTTTAAAGAATAGAAACCGAGTATTATGGTAAAACTGAAGGACTTTGGTCTAATTTTATTTTCTCACTCTAAGTTAGTCAATTTTCATTTCAAATTTTTACCATTTGCAAACACTACTTTCTCATTTATAATAGTCATTCAAATTGCAAAATTTATTAAATTCCAGTTAATTTCATGATGTTTTAAAAACATAATACTACTGTAAATTTAAGACGGTTTAATTTTTTCTCAATTATTACACCAGTATACAAAAACGATCAGGTGGCGAAGCGGCACCAACCAATCCGGACGGCACTGGCGGATCCAGGTGGGGTCACGCAGGGTCGGCCGACCCCACCGGAGGTCCACGGTCCACCGAACACTGCCGGAAAACATCATGTTCGACCTTTGACCTGGTGCAGTTCCGTCTTCGACCCTACAACAGCTTCAACTCTTCCCGAAGCCTTCCGCCGTTGCCAAAAAATAAGAGGAGAAAGGAACAATACTAATAAGAATAGAGGAAGAGATAAGGGGAGGGATTGCAGTAATTTGATGTTGGAAGGATGAAAAAGATGATTGAAATATTTGGGCCTATCTTATTCTTATATGTTGGGACACGAAAATGTCTGTAGTTAGTATTAACTTAATAGGTTGGCTCATTTTGTGGATTAACTAAGCATAATTATTTTTATAATTTTCGTTTCATCAACTACAATTTCATTATATTTTTTGTTTACTCATTTTATGGAACTATTATTAAAATATTTGGTACTGAGAATTTTAATGGCTATTGTATATACAAATATTCAGTGACTACTTAAAATATAATACTTTTTAAATAGTTATTTATATACTTCTTATACTCACTCAATCGATCATAAGCGAGCCATTTCTTTTAGGCATATGATTTAATGAATTAATTTTTAAAGAGTTAAATTGGAGATAGTAAAGTATGAGATAGAGAAAAGTAGATGAGTGTAAAGAATAAAGTACTCCCTCCGTCCCACATTTGTAATAACATTTAGTTATGACACGAGTTTTAAGGAATTAGTGGAGTGTGTAATTAATGAAGTGAGAGGTGGAGTGTGTAATAAATGAAATGAGATGGTGGAGTGAGATGATGGAGTGTGTAATAAATGAAATGAGTTGGTTGAAGGTGGGTCCCTCTTTGACTTTTTGGTTTTTTATTTTTATTTTGATTTATTTTAATGTAGATAATGACATTTGAGTGTAATTTTATTAAATTGGAGATAGTAAAGTATGAGATAGAGAAAAGTAGATGAGTGTAAAGAATAAAGTACTCCCTCCGTCCCACATTTGTAATAACATTTAGTTATGACACGAGTTTTAAGGAATTAGTGGAGTGTGTAATTAATGAAGTGAGAGGTGGAGTGTGTAATAAATGAAATGAGATGGTGGAGTGAGATGATGGAGTGTGTAATAAATGAAATGAGTTGGTTGAAGGTGGGTCCCTCTTTGACTTTTTGGTTTTTTATTTTTATTTTGATTTATTTTAATGTAGATAATGACATTTGGGTGTAATTTTATTGAATAATGGGGTAAAATTTTGTGTGCAAATATTGTAAATTCTAAATGTTACTTCAAATGTGGGACAGACTTTTATGGCAAAATGTTACTACAAATCTGGGACGGAGGGAGTATTTGACAAAACAAAGTAAGAGGGAAGATTTTTTGCTTTAAGGGAATGACTCACTTATGGTGGGACATCCCAAAAATGAATGTAACGTAACTCATTTATAACGTAGGGAGTATTTATTATTATTATATTCGACTTCACGGATTCCATGTTCTGGATCCGCCATGGCCGGACGGGTGGACCTCTCTGATCCGATAGGATTCTTTGGATAAATTTTGACTATTTTGCAAAACGACCATGATGCATAGTCTTACTCGATCAGATAGGACTCTCTAGAATAAATAATTGCTTAGTGCTTGGTTCTTTGCCAATAAAGCTCTTTTTATATGTTATATGTATACATTCTCAATAAATTTATTAAATTAACCAATTGATAGGTATTTAATTAAAAACATATAATTCAAATTATTAAGCTCGACAAATTTGCAAAACAATCAATTAATAAAACAATACTCCTACTACTTACAAACCTACGAGGCTCTATCAATTTTCACAGGCATGATTTTGCATTATTTTTTCCTCTTCTTGGCTTTAACATCATCTATGCTTAGAATCTTCACATTTACACACTGCACCTTACATATAGAAAATTGGACATTCAATTAAGAGTTAAGGACAAAAATGGTCGACAAAAATGGTCTCTAACATATGACTATTTTATGAATTTGGTCCATAACATTACCTTTTTGATTATTTGGTCTCCCACATATTAACTCTGACCCAAATTGGTCCCAAATTGACGGGACCGTCAATAATAGACGGAGCAGCGGCACCGCCGCCGGCTGAAAACCGCCGTTGCTGTCATAGGGCCGCCGCGGCCGCCGCCGCGCCGACTTCGTAAAACAAGTTTCTAGGTTAGAAACTTGTTTCATCCGCCCCCAAATCAGAGCTCCTCAAGGAGGTGAAGTCCACAACCGTCGTCCTCCCTCTGTCATCGCCGCTCCGACGCCACGCCGGCGGTACTCCGATGGTTCAGGCCTCCGTCGGCTGAGGTGCATCTCCAATTCGAAGAGATCTTCCCCCAAATCGACCAAATCGGAAATCCCCAAATTTCAAACTCTTCATATCCGCTGACTTCGCCACCGGTCACCACCAAAGGTCGTTGCTCACCCTCACCGGACATCACCGTCGCTTAGCCGCTGCCGCTGCTCCGTCTATCATTGAAGGTCCCATCAATTTGGGACCAATTCGGGTCAGAGTTAATATGTGGGGGACCAAATAATCAAAAAGGTAATGTTAGGGACCAAATTCGTAAAACACCCATATGTTAGGAATCATATTTGGCCTTAAGAGCATTAGCAATGGAGGGCCGATGGGAAGGCCTTCCCCATCGGCCTCCATCGCCCCACCATAGTGGAAAAGGGGCCGCCGTGCGCCCCCTCTCTCTCTCCCCCATATGGCCGATATATCGGCCCTAGCCGATGAGAAGGGCCCTCCGATCGGCCCTCCATTGTGTAGGAAGGGCCGCCGGTCGGCCCTTTGATCTTATTTTTTTTTAATTTTTTGTGCTGAAAAAGAATGAGAGAGAGGAAGAAACAAGGAGGAAGAAGAAGAAGAAAGCGGTGGAAACATGGAGGAAGAAGAAGAAGAAGAAAGCGGCGGTTGTGTGAGGAGGATTAACCCTAATAATTTATATTTAAACTATAAATTTGTGGGCCAATAAATTTGTTAAATAGATAGACTATAAATGAATGGGCCAATAATTTTATTAAATGAATGGACTATATTTGGGATGGGCTAATTTAGGTTTTCATTTAGTTAATTAATAAGTTGTCGATATGAGATAAATTAAAATTTATTTCATGTACTATAATATTTTTACATTTTAATTTAATTAAGTTAATAATATATTAAATATATAAGTGCTAAAAAATTAAAACAAAATAAATGATGATATAGAAATGAGAAGGCCTATGAGAGGATCCTTTCATTATGGGAAGATAGGCCCTCTCAAAAATTGATGATGTGGAAATAATAAAAAAAGAAGGACCTATGGAGGGCCTTCTCTAACTCTTCAATTAATTCAAACACGTTTACACGCTGTATCTTCTTTTTGAGTTATTTCAAAACAACCACGTGTCAGTTTCTTTTTGCTTCACAAGGGGAGAGCGCCTCAATAAGACAAAAGTCGTGGTGAAATTTGTAGTAGTACTTCTTTTAACGCTACATTCAATTTGGACTAATCTTTAATAGTAAAAAATTCACAATGATATCTATTTTGGGTATTTTTATAACTTTTAAATTTTACAATCAAAATAATTTTGTGTATTTAAATGTCAACACCTCATTTGTTTATTAAGTAGGAGTACCTTGTTTTATTTATTTGTGTATTTATGTACGAATCAAAGTCTAGCTAGCAAATATCTCTCTTTTTTTTTTTAATTAAAAAGGATATCCACCGGCAGGCCCAATGACTATTACCCATATTTTTTAAAAATTGTTCTCCACAATACTTCATAACATCACCAGTATTGGAATTGAATATTGATCTATTATCTTTAAGAATTTAAAATTAACCGCAGCAAATTAATATTTTTTTCTTGAAAGAATCTTTTTTTACATGTGATATTCTTCGTGATTTTTTTTGTACAATAGGTCAAATATATTTCGTCTCGCTGTTACAATAATTTCTCAAATCTTATAATTTCAATGAGACATGAATTGAACAAGATTAACTAAAATGATAAAAATTATTAGAAACCTTATATAGAAAATCCTAAAATTTAAAAGCCTCTAAATAGTAGTACTCCGGCTGTTCTTTGTTAATTGTTTCATTTTTAATTTGAAGTTCCAAGATAACTAAGTCATTTCTATTTTTGACAAAAAATAATACTCTTTCCTTATTTTATTTCTTTTTCAATTTACTTTATTTTATCTTTTATGCTTCCATTTAACACACTAAAGAGTGGGTACAAATTAATTGTACTCAATTTTATTTTATTTTTACTACTATTATCATGCATTAGTATTTATGAATTCTAGGATTTTATGTATCCCTCTACAAATCCAGCCCTTATTCTTCTTTGATGGTTTTCCCTTTTTGGTTCCTTTTTTTTGGCATTTACATAGCCCATTCTTTTGTTTGAGAAAGAAAATACCTTAGCAAATAAAGAGAAATAGAGTAGGAAGATAATCAAGAATCAAGATACCAAGTGAGACACAGCTAGGCAAAAATCAAGAATCAAGAGTCATAGCCACTCGTCGTTATATTCGTGTGTTATGTTCACTCCTCCGAATTCAAATGCTAAATCTGCCAATGTTAATCTAGCTTAGTCCTAAAAGTGAATGGTCCTCAATGTTACTAGTTCCGTTTCTGAAAAAGAAAATGATTTTAGTTTATGCCTATTGATGAAAATTTTGAGGCCACAGTGGCGGTTTCGGGACCTAAATTAGGGCACAAAATGATTACTAAGGAGCAACATTAGTATATAATTAAGTACCTGTACTTGGTTTAAATAGATATATCACAGTCACTACATCCAAAACGAATGGCCCGAACCCTCATTTAGAGGTTCAACAAACCTTAATATCCGATATTTTGTTAATTAATCTAATTAACTATTTAATGATCAGCCGCATATATGTTTATTACTAATTATATATGCATAATCTGTAATTAATGAGTGGGTAAGAGGAACCTCGGAAGCCCTATTTTCTGGCCAACGTTCTTAACATCCAACTCGATCTGCTTCTTGTATTCTCCGAAGCTAAAAGTCCGGTAAGCAGCTCCTCCAACTCCGCCACTCTCAATAACCGTCTCGGTTGGCGGACATAAGAAATAAGCCGTGGAGAATCTCTCCTTCACCGGATTCGCTACTACGCGATGCTCCACGCTCTTGTACAAGTTGTTGCTCCATGCCTAATCAAATCCACCAACATATTTAAATAAAACTGATCATATTACTCTCTATATCCCCAAAAAATAGTCCAGTTTTGTCATTGTTTTTCCTTTCAATTTTAATAGATCTCATTTTCCATTAACAATACTTCAATTATTTTTTTTATTTTTTTTCTCTTTCTTCTAATTTACCAATTTCGCTTTAAAATTACATTCACAAATTCTCTTTTCCACGAATATGTTATACTCTATGTTTAAACCGTAGTACCTGAAACAGATCCCCGATGTTAATGATGAGGGCATCTGGATTGGGTCTAACGGCAATCCATTTTCCGTCTTTAACGAGCTGCAGCCCTCCGACGTTGTCTTGGTGTAGTACAGTGAGGAAGGAAGTGTCGGTGTGCGGCATCAAGCCCATCATGTGACTGTAGTTTGGGCAAGGCGGGTATCTGTTCAACCGGAGGTAGCAGCTCTCCGGGAGGCACGCTTCTCGGAAAAGATCCGTCTCACGTCCCATTTCCTCCGCCAGTACCTCCGCCAACTCTCTCGCCACTTCACAAATCGCAAACACAAATTCCTCCATGCTTGACCTATATACCAAGAAAAATTAGGTTTGCCCTTATCCAATTGATCACGTTTGTTGAAAAGATAGAAAGAAAAACCTGAGGCGGATAGTGTTGTGGGAGCAGTGCGAATCCAGTATATCGCTCAACCGGACATGAAAGGCCTCGGACCAGGAGAGCTGCTTGAGAGAAGTAGGCAAAGGCGTGCCCCATCGATAAGTTCCATCGGATAATTTTAGATCTTTGTAGGCTTTCTTCTCTTGGAACGGCTTTCTCATCAGCTTCACTTGCTCGCTTCTCATATTCTCCAGCACGTCGCGAGAAGCTCCGTGGTTGATGACCTGGAAGAAACCCCATTCCTGGGAAGCTCGAGCAATGAGCCTCTTGCATTCCTGTCTCTCCGCCTCTCCCACGCCTAATTGCTGCATATCGATTAAGGGAAGCTCGCACTCCTCCACAGTCGATAAACTTTTTTGCACATTTTTGGGCGCCTTCTCCAGTAGATGCTTGTAGGCTATCTCGAAAGGTGGATCAGCTGATTCGCTCATTCTCATATCCGCCTGAAATTCCTTGATTATAGATATTAATGATTCTAACAGTTTAGTTAAAAGCTCGAATTGGGGATAAGATTATACTATTCGCGGCTTAGTTGATCCCCTCCAACCAATAGGTCGAGCAACAACCGAAGCAGTGTATAGCCAAGGAACAAATTATCCCCTCAATTTTATCACAATTTCATATTTATTTTAATAATTACCAATGTCCCCTTCTATAAAATTCCGTAGCTCCACCCTAGAGGTCGGGGATTTGAGACATCATGTGTGTGTGGGAATGTAACTGAAAAAAACTGGAATTGCAGAGTTCATGAAGGACTTTAATTTCGGCATAATGTTGGTTTCAGGTGATAATTAGCTAGCGTTATACTCATGTGAAAGAGTAGATAAACAAGTTTAAACTACAAATGTGTAATTAAATAATGGTTCCTTACTTGTTTAGGGAAGCAATCTGAGTTGCAAAGAGGCACCAAAGCAGTGGCTGAACAAGTAGCCTTGAGAAGGCTTGTCAGGGGCTCTTGCACTAGAATTTGGCTCTCCATTTTCTAGGGCGCCAAATATATGTATATGATGAGAAACATGAAAACAACAAAAGTCAATTTTGGACAACAAACACTTTCGATGTACTCTCACCCTTATCAACTTGACATGGGGATTTATTTCCATCACCAACGACTTAAATATATCTATCTATAAGCTGAATAAGAAAATTAATGATGGTCTACTGTTGGGAGGATATATAGCAAGTTGTCAAGGAAAACTTGGGAAAACTAGGGAAAACTAGTCATAACTTTTATAGGAGAGGCTGAGAGCCAACAAAAAATAAAAATTAAATAAAGAATAAGAATGAGGAGGACAGAGAATCTATGTTAATGAGAGGAACACGCGGCTCATAACATAATCACTAATTTAGTTAACTAGCATTTTCAATTTATAAGTATCAAACACAACTAGCTAGTAGAATGGGGGTCCCAAAATCTTCTTAAAAGATCTTAGGATACACCAACTTCATATTTTGAAGCACAATTATTTATCAAGTCGATATATGGAGAAAAACATTAGCTAAATTAACAAGGTTGCGACTTATATTTAGAACACAAATTAGCTTGTATATTTGCACATTGTAGTCATACGCTTGAGATATTTAGAGAAAGTCCAATGATTCTTTTCACATGATAATCATATAACATAGTTTCTTTTTGGTTAGTTTTTTTTGGATAGAGATTTTTGGCGTAACTACTGGAATCTACGGTCAATATGCGGACGATAATTAGCAGCGGTTGAAAAAGATAAATCAATTGAAAATATAGAGGATAGGATGTCACTTTCATAGAGAAATATCTGAAAACTTGTGTTAAGAATGAGTGACCACCTACGATCAACCAATGGGTGAAGGTGTTTCTTAATTCATTAATGCTGGAAAGTCAATTGTCCATTCATTCTTGGAAAAAATAAAAAAATATACTTCCTCCGTCCCGCCATATACGAGACATTTTTTTTCCATGAGATTTAAGAAACTGATGTTTAGATAGTAAATGGAGAGAATAAAATAAAATAACATAATTATGTTGGTAATATATTTTATCAAAAAAGATTATGGCTTGTTTTAGGTAGAACGTCCAAACAAAATACAAGATGCTTATAGTGGGACAAAGGGAATAATAAGAAGATAACATAAGTCACCAAGACAATAATTTAACGTAAAAACCTCCAAATTTTGAAAACCCGCAACCTACTACCGAAAATATCAATACAGACACAGTTCTTCAATTACACTATTACCAACCTTTAAAACTCTTCTTCCACTAAATAACTAAAGTTAATCACAAAACTATAGAATAGTGATTGGTGTAATAGTAAATTGCATAAGAAACTCCTTTTCACTTTGATCACAAAATAAATACTCTTATGAGACAATTAGAGTTTAAACATTTATTTCCTCTTTCCCAAGATATAAGCTAATTCAAATGACTTTTAGCATAACCCTAATTGATATATGTCATGTCAACAGTTGATCAATCCCTAACTCTGTAGCTAATAGAGTCCCCAGCAGAGTGATGCATAATATCCAAGCTGCAGTTGAAGTTTCTTTAATTTGGATAATGAGAAAAGTGTAATTCCAGCATGTAATTGGGAGAAGGGACATAAAGAGAGTCGGACCCAACGGTAATAACCGGCATATATAGTATCTGAATCCATGTCGGCACGGACACGGACACGTGACTATATGTAAGAAAATAGTCTTCGTCACATGCTTAAACCTCAAATCCCACGTGAGGTAATGCACCACATCCAAAATTTCAAAGAGGTGTAGCACGAGACCCTTCGAGGGACTTCATGTGCTTCAACTACATGTGTCAGTTGTGACCCCCTCCTCCCTTTCCCATTTCAACCTCTCATATCCCTTTATACTCTTTCTTATATATTATCATTATATTTTACCACCATTTATAATGTATTCGTACCTGTCTCACTTCTATTATTCACATGTTGGCCCAACTCATGACGTATCATATCTAGCTCATTCAACTTAACCTAACGTAAATTCTAGTACCTCCCGTCCCCCAAATTTTGACACACTTTGATCCGACACGGGCTTTAAGAAATGTAATGGAAAGTGAGTTGAAAAAGTTGGTGGGATGTGGGTCCTACTTTTAAAGTATTAGTTTTATAATAAAATGTGAGTAGTAATGAGTTAGTGGAATATATGATTCATTACCAAAAATGATAAAAGTGAAGTGTGTCAAAATTTTTGGAACAGACCAAAATAGTAAACTGTGTCAAAATTTGGGGGACGGAGGCAGTAGATATCATCAAAATTACATTAGAATTATTGACAGATTATCGTACTGTCACAATTGTAATACAAAAGTGATAAAGACATGTGCTCACACTAACCTATCAAATGATAAATCATTGGCCAGGTAACTCATCCAGGTGTCAGATTTATATTTTGCCCTAATATTCTAAATAATGGGGGCATAAATGAAATATGAATTCAGATCTTTTTTCCCGCATCAACTCCTAATTTAATTTTATTGGAGGAAATTGTTTTTTGAAATTATTGTTGTGAGTATTTCACAATAATGAATCAATGTATACTAAGCGACATGTAGACTTTAGGCTTACACGTTCCCAATTTGAGGAGCATTATTGATTATTTCATGCCCTACTGATCCACTTCCCAATTTCAAGAAATTTCAGAATATGAGATTAAATTCGCTTAACTATCAAAACCTGAGACCGAGGGATGCAAATTTTTCCGAATAAGATAATTTTGCATTATTTTTTCTTTTTATCATTTCCCTCACAAAATATATATACTATTAATTATATACTTCATTAACATGAGAATCGAATGTTTTTCCACGATCAATTTTATAATTTATTTTTTTCATGAATTCAGCAATCATATCTTATAGTTAAAAATAAAAATAATAATTGGAAAAGATGGAATCTCTTTTAATTATTTTAAAAAATATTTTTCTTATCTTTTTCTCTTTTTAAAAAAGTCTATATGTTTATGTTTTTAATTATTTAATGAAAATTTGGTCAGTTCAAATATTTTGTAATGGAAATAATTTAGAAAAAGCAATTGTTTATTTTCTTATAAAGTCAAAATCATCAAACATTATTTTCGGTAAAGATAAATAAGGGAATTGCAAATTTTTTGGCGCCAAGACATTCCATCGACTTCCTAATTAATTAAAGAGGCAATTTCTTATTTTTTTCGCCATTTGGTTTATTTCACAATCCCTCTATTCTGGTTAAAATGATTTCTTTTTTTTCGCCGCTTGTTTCGAAAAATAATAGTAATAAATAGTTAAAATGAAGAGAAATCAAAGTAAGAGAAAGAATAATGTAGAATAGACTCTCCTCTATGTTATTCTTTTTTATTTTACTTTCTCTCCACTTTAACTATTACTCCATCCGTCCACGAAAATTCGTCCCGGTTTGACCGGGCACGGGTTTTAAGAAATGTAATAGAAAGTGAGTTGAAAAAGTTAGTGGATTGTGGGTCCTACTTTTATATATTAGTTTTATAATAAAATGTGAGTAGGAATGAGTTAGTGGAATATGAGGTCCAATACCAAAAATGGTAAAAGCGAAATGGAACAAATTTTGGGGGACGGATGGAAATGGAAAAATGAGACAAATTTTGGTGGACGGGGGGAGTAGTATTTATTATAATTTTTCCAAAATAGATGCAAAAAAGAAATGGTTCATCTCAACTGGGACGGAGGGCCGGGAGTGTACTCATATTATCACTTTTAAATTTCGTTTTGAGTTATCTCCAACCATTTACACCAAACTCAAACCCATTTTTGGATATACGTCAACATCAAAAATAATTTTATTCTAATCATTTACGCCAAACTTGAATCATACACCAAATTTTTAGTGTTTACGCCATATTTAGTGTAAATCCTTAGAAAATCCCAAAAATGAATTTGAGTTTGGTGTATGGTTGGAGATGATTTTTACACCAAAAATGAGTTTTGGTGTATGGTTGGAGATGGTCTAAGATATTATTTGTGAACTCATATTATCACTTTAGAATTATTAGTGCATGGGCCAGTTTTATTTTGGTAAATGCAGATAGACCATAGCTCATGCTTGTACTCTCTTCGTGGCTCAAACTCTACTGTCTAATCTATGCTCATCTTTGTACTTTTCCATTGTGGCCCAAGCTCTTCTAATCAATGGGAAGCTTCTCTTAATGTAATCCACAACATTATCTGAAATAATTGGCCCAACATGAAAAGTATCCATCCAGTACTCCCTACTTATCTTAATAGGCTAATTGGCACTAAGACTAGTAATAGGAACAGTTCTAAATAGGAAGCAACGTCATGATTGGCTACAACTATTTTTAGGATTAAGTCTCTAAGAGCACTCCCAATGGAGTTCCCTTATTTCTCCCTTATTTCTCCCTAACTCCTGCCACATCAGCGCCACATCAGCATCACATTTTATCCCCAGTTTTTAGCCAACCCCTACAATGGTTTCTCCCTTATTTCTCCCTTATTTCTCCCTAACTCAACATTTCATTTTTACATCATCACTAATTTAATTGTTTTATTTTTATATATAATAAAGCTAGCTTATTTAATTTATAAAGATAAATCAAATAAATAGTAATAAAGTTCGTTGTATTAAACACGGGTACACATTACAACGAAGAAAATTAAAAAAAAAAAAAGTACACGAATGGAAATAAAAAATCAAAAAAAAAATTCAAAGAAAAAAAAATTCAAGGGCGGTGGGCGCGGTTTCTATTTGCCCACAATTCTTCGATGATATCGTGTTGTAGTGCTTGATGGGCCTCCTTCTGGTGTATGTCCATGAACGCCTGGAACCGTTCATGTTCGTTGTGCGGTACACCCTGGCGGGCGGACTCGGTTGAGACACCGTGACTCGATGATGCAACACTTGGGTCGTTGGTGACGTCGAGGACGCCTTCGTGTTCATCTTCGATGATCATGTTATGCATGATGATGCACGCATACATGATATCGGCAATATCCCCCTGGTAGAAAAAGCGCGTCGGACCCTTTACCAGTGCAAATCGCGATTGGAGCACCCCAAATGCCCTCTCCACATCCTTGCGCGCAGACTCTTGCGCTCGGGCAAAATACCTTCTTCTATCTCCGAGTGGGCATCTGATCGTCTTCAGAAACACGGGCCATTGCGGATAGATGCCGTCAGCCAGGTAGTACCCCATGTTATGCACATTGCCATTGGCCGTGAATTCGATGGAGGGGCCTAATCCGTTGATCCGCTCGTTGAAAAGGGGCGAGGAATTGAGAACATTTAGGTCGTTGTTCGACCCGGCTATACCAAAATAAGCATGCCAAATCCAAAGCCGTTGGTCGGCAACGGCTTCAAGAATGATGGTGGGATGCGTACCTTTGTAGCCGGTAGTAAACTGGCCTCGCCACGCGGTTGGGCAGTTCTTCCACTGCCAGTGCATACAGTCGATGCTGCCGAGCATCCCCGGAAAGCCGTGGGTCCTCCAGTGCCAATCCAGTAGGAACTGGCAGTCAGCTGCGTCCGGCGAGCGAAGGTAGTGCTCCCCAAATATCTCTCGCACGCCCTGACAGAAATTCTTCAGGCACTCGTTGCCAGTCGTCTCGCCGCATTGCAGATACTCATCGAACATGTCGGCGGACCCTCCATATGCCAACTGCCGGATGGCAACAGTGCATTTCTGTAGGGGCGATAGTCCGGGCTTCCCTGCTGCGTCTCGCTGGAGCCGGAACTCGGGGTAACGCGCGGACAACGCATTAACAATGCGCAGGAAGAGGGAGCGGCGCATTCTGAACCGGCGACGAAATACATCTGCCGGATAACGTGGTTCCTCCGCGAAATAATCGGCGAACAGCCGATCGTGCGCACCAGTGTGGTTGCGAGGGATGTATCGGCGCCGCCGGCGGATTGGCCGTTGGGGGGGTGGCTGCTGCATTCGAGCGATCTCGCTTTGTATGCAGCGGGAGATATAGTTGTTGATTGGGTTGTTGGCGAAACCCGCTACATCCCATCCGGTGGGAGCGGGAGGTACCTCTTCTTCGGAAGAAGAATGTGATATTTCCTCGTCGGACTGAGCACGAGACGATGAATCAGAACTCATTTAATAAAGATGGAGAGAAAAAAGATTGAAAATTTGTGTGAATGAAGTTTGTGGGTGATGAATGGAGGAAGAGGATGAAATATTTATAGGGGTGGGATAAAATAGCCGTTCGGCCAAAAAAAAAAAAAAAAATTTTAAAAATCGCCGATTATCGCCGAGCGTCGCCCACAGTGGCCGGCGATCGCTCGGCGATAATCCGGCGATAAATCGCCACTCGGCGAAGCAACGGTAACATTATCGCCGAATTATCGCCGACTTCGCCACAATGGCCGGCGATAATTCGGCGATAATCGGCGATTTATCGCCGAGAATTCGCCACCTCCATTGGGAGTGCTCTAAATATACGAATTAAGATAAGAATCAGTTTTTTTTAGAAATTTAAATTTTTGTGGCAAACAACCACAGACTACAAATTTAACCTACTGTCTTATACTCCGTCTGTCCCATTAGAAATGCAACATTTTCCTTTTTGAGTTGTCCCACTAAAAATAAAACGTTTTCTAAAATGGAAACATCACTCTCTCTACTTTTTCCTCTCTCTTACTTTACTCTCTCTTCATTAACTCACAAAACAACACTACATAAAATCCCGTGCCGAAAACCAAATGTTTCATATTTATTGGGACGGAGGGAGTATGTACTTGCAACTTGCCATTCTTCTATTAGTTTCCAATTTCATAAAATTATTTAAATTGAGATATTTAAAATTCAAATATTTTATAAATTAGTACTCCCTCTGTTCCATAGTAATGGAGACGTTTCTTTTCGGCACAGAGATTAAAAAAAATTGTGTTAGGTGAGTTAAGTAAATGGAGAGTAAATTGAAAAATGAAAAGGGTAGAGAGATGAAGAGAGAAAAAAGTAAGAGAGAGTAAAGTAGGTGTGAAAAAATGTGTTGACTTTTACTAAAAAGAGAAATGACTCTATTACTATAGAACGTACCAAAATGACAAAATGACTCTATTACTATGGAACGGATGGAGTAGATGATAGTATATGGTTGGAGTTAGCAATGAAAATACTAACACTTATCATCCACAATAGACATAGACTAGCAATAGCTTAGTCAAAAACTGCTCTTGCCACATCATTATGCCCTTCCCACAGTCCACGTCCTAGCTCTAGGGCTGGCCCAACGAAATAGCGGACTAGCTGCACGCTGGCGCTAGGGCGTCGATTAGCGTCGGCTAATCCACTATTGTGGATCCTCTTATGGAAAACTATTGTGGTGCGAGATTAGCCGAGACTTGAGAGAGAAGGCACAGTTATTTACGAAGGAGGATATAATAGTACTTTTAACACTTTGTAGCGCCCGCGAGAAAAATACGACTAACAAACTCCCAATTCTGGGCGCAGACCCTAGTCAATACGGCGGCTAATGGAGCCATTAACTTCTAACCGCTGGAGCCTTCTCACATTGATCTTCCTGCTCTTCCTCCTCATTCAACCATCTCTTTCCATCTACTGTGACGAAGACGATTGCTACGGAAGATACGCAATCACTTCTCTCTCCATTTTCGCTTATTTTATGGATTTTGTTAAAAAAAAAAAAATTATCCCGTTTACATTGTAATTAAAGGGTCACTCAAAGCGCCAATGCCTCCGAGATCAAGAAAGCTTACTACAAGCTCTCTCTTAAACAATAAGTTTTCTGGTGATGATTTATTTTCTGGCTTGACTCGTTAAATTTGTTAATTGATTGATGTTTATTACAGTACCTGATCACACAGTCAGTGATTTGGCAATCTTGGTTTTATATACACTTCTTTCTGCCTTGTAATTCACAATACCTTATGTGACCCACTCCCCTGCTACCCCGCATTTGGTTTTTTCTGTAAGTAACATTCCAGATTCTATTTCATAGTCAGAGCTTTGACTTCTATGGGTGTGTTCTCTTTGATAGGAAAAGGTGAAATCATATATTTTCACCATATTCCACTATTTTCACATGTTATATAGGGTGTATAATTTCCCCAACGAAAGATGGAATTAACATTCATGCCACCCCTTTTCTTTAATTTCACTAAAATTCCTGATTATATTATCATGTGATACTAAAATGGTGACTGCTAAAATGTGATAAAATTTTCTTATTCCTCCTTTCCTTATGATAAAGTTAGAGCTAATGAACTAAAGAGAATGCCCATATGTATGTCATCATGTAAAATTACCAGGGAAAAGAAATTTTGGTTGGAAGCATCAATATTTGGTATTACTGCTTTTCCCCTTTCTCTTTGATACTCCTTGAATGCTCAAAGTGCATTGATAATCAACATACTTGATGATGAAACTATTGTCATTAATGCAATCCTCTGCCAGAAATTGGCTTGTTTCTCTTCTATACATTCATAATACTGTTTTAATTTGAATTTGTATTTGTATTTATAATGCTTCTTTACTCCTTGTTTAGGTATTCTACAATACGGCAAGGTACTACAATGCTTACTACGGTCATAAGACAGTAAGTTACTCTTAATGATGTATTCTATTTTGTTTAGTCCCGTTGTTACAGATTGATCCTAGTATTTGAATTTTGAACTTATTTTTTTGAAATTCTTCTATCGAGCATATTGGATGTTAACTATTTCTTTTGATTCTCTCAGGATTTCAGTATCTTAACCAATGGACAGGGTATAACCAGGTAACAGAAGTTTCTATATGTCATGCAAAATGAAATCAGTGGGATAAAGTTTACTGGAAGAAATGTTTCACTTTGTAGTGCCTATCTTAAAGCTTAAAGCATTATCTGCTGAAATTATTGCTTCAGTCTCTGCTGCTGATAAATTATTTTGTTTTAGGCCATTGACATGGTGAAGAAGACTCCAGCTTATAAAAATAAGCTAAAAGCTATGGAACTTGAACGCACTGGGGGAGTAACAAACAAGAAGAAGGGTAACAAGCAGCTGAACAAGTATGACCTGCCTTATATTTTCTTGTGACTGTTGATTATTTGATAGTTGTGCTTTCAGTAGATCTCTCTGTCCTATCATCTATGATATTTCTTTTTTTGTATCATAAGTGAACGCTTATCCTATATTTCCTCTGGTGGCTATATCTATAGCCTTTGTTGCTAATAATGTGGAAAATATCTTGTCAAAACAAATTTTCCAGAAGCCATCCAAGTTGAAGTGAGTATACTTTCTTTGTAGGCAATTGGTGGAGGATCTGAGCAAGGAACTTGAGCTGCAGATAAAAGGAGCTGAAAAGCCTTCTCTTTGGGAGCTTCTTGATGTTCGTGTCATTTTACTGCCTTACACTATGGGAAAGGTTATTTTTTACAGTTGCATTTCCTTATATACCTTATATTGAGAAACATTATCATTTCTGTCAAATCTGTTTATTTTAATCATATTTGTCCTCTACTAGATTCGGCCTACATCACAACTAGAAAAATATTACTCCTGCTAATTATATATGATTCATTTTGTATACAACTGTTGTTATGGTATGGGCATTGGTTGTGGCGGTACCAGGTGAAACAAAAACCATATTCTTGGGAAGATGCCTCCTATCTTACTAGAAGATCTCTTGGGGTACCTTTTGACTCGTGGAGAGACATAGGTAATGATACTTTGTCTGCCAATAATCTTCCTCTTGCTTTATTCCCTGTCGATATTGTTTATCTGCCTATGTTGAGTTCTTTATATTGCTCCACCTTTCTGCAAATTTGTTCTTGAATCTGATGTAAATTTGTGAGATACCATATTTGTAACCTAGACATGGTTATGGTTTCTGTTTGGCATTCTGCATACCAAACAAATAGTACTAACATATTGACTAGTATTGAGCTCTAACCAGTAATGAGTTGAAGCGATTATTCTAATACTCTGCTAACTTGAGTTTGGGGGTGTATCAGGTGAATCAACGAAGGACGACCTTGTCCAAAGACGTCTGTGGGTAAAAGCCAACTTGGATAGCTACCGC
Organism: Salvia hispanica; assembly: GCF_029641045.1. Taxonomy (NCBI): domain Eukaryota; kingdom Viridiplantae; phylum Streptophyta; class Magnoliopsida; order Lamiales; family Lamiaceae; genus Salvia; species Salvia hispanica. The sequence goes on from NC_142696.1 coordinate 3,773,345, forward strand.
GCCGAGATGAGGAAAGAATCAAAGCGCCGAAGATAGGAGATAACCCCGAGAGTCTTAAGATACAACTGCAGCATTTGGTTGCCTTGGTTCTATTTTACTTCCGAGAGAATTTTGGTGGAATTTTGATAGTCAATGTAGCAATAACTTAATCACTTATATTATTTACACAGCACTGGGCCTGGGCAGGATCCCTCCAACCCCAACCAGCTACTCAATACACGAACAACACAACATATTACAGGAATGGATGCAATAATTATTATAGTTACTGAACTGTTGGCAATAATTAGAATTTTATTAATTTGTCTTGTAGTATGTCCGATGTCTTAATTCGCTTTTTTAATCGTGGCGTAGCTAAGTTGATCAATTTTGTAAGGAACTAACCCAACCGACTTATAGAACTACCATCATAAATCATAAATCGTGTCTTAATTCGCTTTTTTAATCATAATCCAGACTGATAATTAGATTGCCAATATACACTTAAACTCAGTCTACTCATTAAATTATTAGTAAAATGAAAACAATAAAGCCTAATTAATAAACATAATGATTTCAATATTGGTTTCTCGAATTATAGTTTTGCGTTACTGATTCGAAAAGAATACAGTCGTCGTACATAAATCTCTTCCCCAATTCCACAACCTCCTTCTTCTGTACGCTCTTGATCAATAACCTTAAGCACAGAATCAACAATGGCCGCTGCTCCACTGGTACACGATTGTGTTTAATCGATTCTCGAGCTTTATTTTGAGATTATCGGTTGATAATTTATAAGTATTTTTTCCTTTGGTTTGGCAAGGGCGGCTTCTTGGTGCCTTTAAATGGCAATTCGAAGGAAGAGAAGTGTTCAATTTCAAAAATTGTACTTTCACATGACACCACTTACATAGGCCGCGACATCACTCCGGTTGCCGATAAGCGTCTCAGCCGGAGACATATTGCGGTTACCATCTCTGCTGATGGCTCTGCTGATATTCTCGTCGTACGTTTCTCTCTCTCTCTATTTGTAAATATATTAAAAAAAATTGATGCCTCCACTGCTGGTACTTGAATCTTTAACCTTCTGCACACTCTCATTTCCCCCTTTCATCAAGTTTTCTTTGCTGTATTTATTTAGGCTCCGCGCTACATGCATGATCTGTTAATTATTTTCTTCTGAATAGTATTAATTATTGAATAATGTAGGAAGGATCGAACCCGGTTGTCATACAATCCAAAGGTCAAAGAAATAAGCTTTTGACTGGAGCAAAATGGAAAATTCGAAATGGTGATGTTATAGAGCTAATACCTGGGCATTACCTTTTTAAGTATGTAGCGGCTGATAATACTACGGAGGGAAGGAACCCAACTACTACTAGAGACAAAAGGCCTTTAGGTGAAGAAAGTAGTAAGGGCAAACAGCTTGCTCAAAGTAGGAAAAGGGTGCACAGAGTTCCTGAGGAAGAAGCACTAGCTGAAAATTCACATGTACTGTCTTTGTTTTTATGGTCTGCTTACCTGCATTTGAAACTGTTATTTTCAACTATTCTGGTCCTGGTGTGCAGGATGTTCTGCAGCGTGCTAATCAAGAGCCCAACACTTTGATTGAGGGAATTAGGAATTTTCGAATTTCTAAGAATAAGCTACCTTTAACTTTTAGGCTATTGCAAGTGCAACAATTGCCAGAATGGGCAAACACTAATGCTGTTTCTATCAATGATGTGATTAAGGTAAAGTTCTACAAGCTTTAGACCACAGTAGTCTAGATGTCTCTTGTTAGAAGCTTAGAATGTGATCCTGCAATAGTGTGTACATTTGGTAACCCTTGATCCAGGAAGCTTTGATTAGGGGACCATTCTGTTTCCTTCACCATCTTAATGATGCTGTTTTTTGTTTTGTTCTGAAGGGGAACGTGCTTATGGCTGTCTTGTCAAATTATATGGTTGACATTGATTGGCTACTCTCAGGTGGGTGTTTATTGCTAAACCCTAAACCCTAATAGTGTGTACATTTGGTAACCCTTGCTGTCTGATTGTTAATACTTCATTTTCCCTATGCAAGCTCTACAAATGTGCCATCTCTATATTTTTGTTATCTAAGTAATCTATGATTTAACAGAAGCTAGTGGTAAGAGACATTCTGCAACAAGTAAAAGAAAATCCATTTGTCATTTATGAGCTTAATAATAGTATCTTGAGCTTGTTGGTTTGTTTGTTAGCTTATCCTGCATTCCTGTTAATAAGACTGTGATTGAAGCGAATACAATTCATGATTGGTGGATTTAATGCCATTTATCATGTTCATCGACTTCAGTTGTGGATTATTCTAGCAAAATGATGTGGATCCATTCCACTAGGTTTGCTGACCATGGGATAGCTGTCGCATTTTATTTAAGGATACATGCCGATGCCCTTTTTTCTTTATTGAGATTGTGTTATAGCTTCCGTGTATTGTATGCTGATTAGCTCATTTACATTTATGAAGAATGTCCGATGCTTAAAAGAGTCCACCATGTACTTGTCATCCATGGGGAAGGTGATGGTACGCTTGCACATATGAAGGTTGACTTGTCTATTGTATAAGTTTTGATGGAGTGGTGTTGTATTTGATTCAACTTCTTTTCTCTATTCTTCTTAGAGAAAGAAGCCTCCTAACTGGATTCTCCACAAGCCTCCGTTGCCCATTTCATATGGAACACACCATTCAAAAGCAATGCTTCTTGTCTATCCTCGAGGAGTACGCGTTATTGTGCATACTGCAAACTTGATATATGTTGACTGGAACAACAAAACTCAGGGATTGTGGATGCAAGATTTTCCATGGAAAGATCAAAACAATGCTAGTAAGGGATGTGCATTTGAAAATGACCTGGTTGAATATCTGAGTACATTAAAGGTATTGCTCTCTATATTGGGTGTTCAGTAGCTCCTTCCATACAATAAGTATTGGATAATGATTGTGCAAAATCTGATTCTAATCTTCAACCTATTCCTGAGATGATAATAATGCTCCAAAAACCTTCAAATTTTCCATTTGGAGTTTTTCATTGAGCATTCATCTCAAATGACTACTTTGTGTGATGGAAAATGGAATCTAATTTTGTAATCTGTCTTCGTGTACAAGCTGTACTATAAGAATATTTTATTGCTTGCCCATGTTCTAAGTTCCTAGCATAAGCCTCCCATGATTAAGGGATATATCCAGTTTTAAGTGTTGCTGCTGACTGCTGTTGTCAGGTTGGTGTTGTTTTTCAAAATATATTCAACCTTAAATAACCAACAGTTGTTGGAGTATGTTGGTTGAGAGGCTGGAAAAAATAATTATGAGGGACAAGAATGTGTGCGCCTTAAGATAAAGCACAAATCCAACTCTTTTTATTTACTTGAAAAGCCAATTTGGAAGTGATACAGTACTGCCTTTGCTTTGATTCTTTAATCCATCCTATAATGGAGGATTGAATTATCTTTACCTGCCTTTGACTAAGTCCAAATATTCGGACAGACATGCTCTGCTTTTGGATTCTGTGGACATGCCTAATTTTGTTTTCAATAACTTGTACCCCTATTAATTATGCGAGTTCAATTTTATTGTTTGTGTTTTTGCAGTGGCCCGAATTCAATGCTAATTTACCGAGTGCCGGCAGCTTCAGTATAAACCCCTCTTTCTTCAGAAAATTTGATTATAGCTCCGCTGCGGTAATTGTGATTTTCAATAATTTGAGGTTACAACAGTGTCTGAGGATTGTTGTGAGGGTTGTGTTTTGGGTCCTTTAAAAGATTATCTTATTCGATTGATGATTTAATCTATTTGATAAACTTTTTGACAGCCTCGTGCTTAGATCTCTTTTGCTTTCCAGTTGCAGTCGTGATGCTCAATATTTGCCTTCTTGTATGCCACACTATGCTTTTGCTTTGATGTATTGGTGCTCTTGATTGCATATCTATTATCTCTGACTCTAGAGTGACACATGCGTTCGTTTTAGGTGACTACTCACTTTTCGTCTAGTATATTTCAGAGTGTTTCATATTGTTTGATAATGACACATAGAATCATTATTTTTTGTTTTGGGCCACAAAATTTCTGAGATGTATTTTCAGTCTTTACTAAATGAACAGACAAGATGAACACAAAAGTATCCGAAGATCATCATTAATACCTGATAGTCGAGTTCGAGTATTATTATTATTATTGCTATTTTCTTCGTAAGAAACTTGTGTACTGTTATTCCTTTAAGCAGGATTATAGATATTTTCCGGATTGTCCAAACTGTAGCTCTATCATGCAAACTTAGACGTTTTTCATTTTGAAGCTGTACAGCATGTCAACAATGAGATTCTAAGATTAATTTTATCTGCCAGGTTAGGCTCATTGCATCTGTCCCCGGGTATCACTCTGGCTCCCATTTAAGTAAATGGGGACATATGAAACTAAGAACTGTTCTCCAGGAGTGTACATTTGAGAATCAGTTTGAGAAATCTAATCTTATCTACCAGGTAATAATTATTCATCTTGCATCTCATTGTCAACACTTCTAATACATTGACTTGTACGTTATTATTCAATAATGGAGAAAGTGTGCATGCATCTACTCCACTTCTAACATTTTATGCTGTTATGTTATTACCTGCTTGTTGTAGTTTTCTTCACTAGGTTCGTTGGATGAGAAATGGATGACAGAGCTAGCATTTTCAATGTCGGCAGGAATGAAAGAAGACAAAAAACCATTGGGTCTGGGGAAACCCTTAATAATATGGCCATCCGTTGAAGATGTCAGATGTTCGTTGGAGGTAATGTGAGAAATGCAATACACTTTCCAGGTTTAGAAGTTTTGAAGAATGAACTGAGTAAAACCTTTATGCAATGCAATTTCAGAATGATGGTTAATTATAGGGAGTTCGTGAATGCAACTAAGTTCCTAGGTAATGAAGATACAGGATAAAATCAAACAAAATGAGTCTCCCTTCCGTACTCTATCTCAAGATCAATCTGAGATAGTGTAATAAGTTTTGGTATTGCATGATATATCAGCGAGTTGATGACGTTCTTCAATTCTTTTACTTAATGTTCAGGTCTGCTATTTTTTAATTTCTAGGATCCTTGGCATGTAACTGGTAGAAATTACAGCACTACCACCCATTCTCTTAGATCTAGTTGATAAATGGATTTTCTTATAGTGTAACTTATCCCTGGTGTAAATAAGATTCATAGTTCACTTGGTGGTAAAACTTCATTGCTTTTTCACTTATGTTACTAGTAACAGTGTCTATGTATTTCTTGATTCTCAAGGGTTATGCAGCTGGAAATGCCATTCCAAGCCCTTTAAAGAACGTAGAAAAAAAGTTCCTGCAGAAGTATTGGGCAAGGTGGAAGTCAAGCCACGCAGGTCGCTGGTATGAATTAATATTGAACTGTATAGCAGTATCCCCTGTGCAAAGTTAGTCGATGGATGTTGTAATTCAGTTTCTGTTTGTGCATCGTATTGGTACAAATACTCACATTCTTAACTGTTCCAGTCGGGCAATGCCTCATATAAAGACGTTCATGCGTTATAGTGGGCAAAACATCGCGTAAGAGTCCACGCACGCCAGACTCCATTCTAATTAGTGCATGCTTTTTCTCTATCCTTCATAACTGGCTTTTGGCTATTGAAGATGTAATTCTGTTTTCTGGAACAGATGGCTACTGCTCACTTCATCAAACCTCAGCAAAGCTGCTTGGGGAGCTCTTCAAAAAAACAATTCTCAACTGATGATCCGTTCATATGAGGTAATCAAATTTCTTATGGATGACTATAATTTTTTGAAGTTATTTAAAATGGTAAAAATATGAGGTTCCCAAATATTCTAACTATTACTTAAAATTGCTAATTGTATTTGTAGTCTGCATCTATCAGTTTTGAATAATTAATTTCTATTTCACTTGCTCAAAATTAACCTTGTTATTCTGTTTGCCATCGTAGCTAGGGGTGCTGTTTTTACCTTTCGCCAGGAAATGTGAATACAGCTTCTCTTGTACAGATGATGGACTTCCTCCGAAGGTATAATTTATTAGGGTTATTATATAGTAACATGCTCTGCTAAAACTAGGTGGCTGAAGAAGCTCCATTTTCGGCTTTCAGGATGAATTGGCATCTTCACTAAGTTTGGAAATGAAACCAACAAAACTAGTCTCCCTAGTTTGGAAAGGAGAGGAGAATGAAGAATGTGGTGAAGTTATTCGATTGCCTGTTCCTTACGAACTTCCTCCAAGGCCATACTCATCTGGAGGTTAGTACAGCCTGTCAGAGCTATTTCATTTTGACGGGAGAGAGTGATATCTAAACCGCCTTTCTATTGCAGATACACCATGGTCCTGGGACCGTCGGTATACAGAGAAGGATGTGTATGGTCAAGTTTGGCCCAGGCAGGTAGAGCTGTATACCTCTCAAGCTCTCTGATATATATGCTCTTCTTTGTTGACATGATTCTCTAGAACAGTCCGTCGACATTGTTAGGTTATGGTTAGTGTATAATGTTCAAATTCTTTGATCAAATTTCACCATCTTCTTTGCGTCGGTTGTCGACTGTAGTCTCAGTTATTGAAATCAAGAGAAAAAATTAGCTCAGAGGTTATCGCTATATTACTAATTTGGCGGGGGAAGAGGGGATTGTCTGATGTCAATTTTTTTCTCAGAGGCAGAGCTATCTTCAACCATTATGCTAAATCCAAATCCATTTTAGTATAGACATCATGTTAAATGCTCCTTCCGTCCACGAAAAATAGAGCACATTTGCCATTTTTAGTTGTTCATGAAAAATAGAGCACATTTAATAACGGAAAGTTTTCAACAACTTCTTTCTTACTCCCTCCGTCCCGCTCAAGATGACACGTTTTCCTTTTTAGTTTGTCTCAACTAAGATGATACATTTCCTTTTTTGGTAACTTTCTCTCTCCAATTAATACACTCAACCATTTTTTTCTCACTCCTATTAAAATATCCATCTTTCTTTATCTCTCTACTTTAATACTCACATTCACCTTCTCTCTCTCCAATTAAACACTTTAACCAATAACTCCTAAAATCTCATGCCGGCTAAGCAATGTGTCATCTTAGCCGGGACGGAGGGAGTACTAATAATATGGTCCCCACCGACCCTACTTCTTTCTTACTTTTTCTCCTTTTCTCTTATTAATAATATGAACCGCACATTCCACTAATACTACGTCTCTCTTACTTTACTAATTCCACATTAAAACCCGTGTCATTCATAATGTGTCCCTTTTTTCGTAGACGGGAGTAAAAATTTTACTCTTACTATTTAACCTAAACTCAGATTTATTTATATCAAATCCAAATCCAAATCCATTTTAGTATAAATGTATATGTATATGTTAAATAATGATTTCACTTTTATTATTTATCCTAAACTCAAATTAAAAAAAATAATTCCCTTATATTTTTACTCAAAAAAATTTAAAAAGTGATTTGGTAGTACTATATTTTACTCAAGAATCAAAAATCTCAAAGTTCATTTATTTATTTCAAAAAATTAGGTAAAAAATTCAAAAATATGTATATGTATTCGTACACTAATAACTTATCATATTGTCTTGCCATATTTGTCATATAAATGGTGGGGAATGAATCCTCTGCTCTGTTTAAAAACACAGCAGGCCCTTTGGTGCATAAAACGCAGCAGGAAACTAATGAAATGACGCTTCAAACGTTTTCCCTACTTTTTAATACTAAATGATATGTTAGTATTTTAATTTCATCACCGAGAATTTGGGGGGATTTAATCCTAGAAAGAAGTAACCATTCAGTTATAATTTATTTATTTATTCACTAGGGAAACACTTCTTCAAATTATTTTGTTTCTATGTCATATGATATGATATGTATATTTTATTATAAAATACTCTCTTTGTCCATAGGAGATCTATTTGGTTTGAGCATGAATTTAAAAAAGTGTAAAAAAAAAAAAAGAGTATGGATCCTACTTATATCACGTGAGTAAAATAAGTTGGTGGAATGTGTGACATACTCACTATTAATGGTTAAAGTGAAATAACACTCTTATTAAGGGATTGGATGGAAATGGAAAAATAGAACTCTTATTGTGGAATGGAGGAAGTACTTTTCTATTTAAATTAAAACTCAATAGTGGTGTACTAGTTCCTCCATCCCAACTAAGTTAAGTCGTATTTCTTTCTGGAGGTCCGGTCATTTATTTTTTGATTAAAAACAAAATATCCAATCACTTTTATTTTATTCATGCCTCCTACTTTTCAATATAATTTTTTAATTTTCGTGCAAAAAAATTTTGACTCAACATAAATGGGACGGAGAGAGTAGTATAGAGATAACTTAAAATACTTGAAATATAAACACAATTTATTCATTTAATACTAAAAGTAATTTTTAGTATAGCAGTAGTGATTTTCAATTTAATAAAGTTACAACTAATTAAATGGTTACTTCTTTCTGGGATTAAATCCCCTCAAATTCTCGGTGATGATAATAAAATACTAACATACTATCATTTAGTATTAAAAAGTAGGGAAAACGTTTGAAGCAACGTTTCATTAGTTTTCTGCTGCGTTTTATACACCGTAGGGCATGCTGTGTTTTTAAACATAGCAGAGGATCCCTTCCCTGGATGGTGCTCCTTCCATCCCATTTTAGCAATTTCAGTTGATCATTTTCACTCATATTTTATTATACAATTAATATATAAAAGTAAGACTTATATTTTATTATCTTTTTTTATATTAATTTTTCTTTATATTTCTTAAACTATGTGGTGAACTCAAATGAAACTTCTAAAATGGACGGAGAGAATAATATCTTAGGTGTAGTTCCTGTCAGTTTTAAATCAATACCTGGATCCTATACTGCTTGGTTCTTTCTTTTGACGGTTAGTTGGTGAGGAATCAACTGTATTGATTTGTTACACAATATCATTTCTTTGGAAATAATTAATGAATCCAGATTCCAGAGCATAACATCTTTTATGGATGGTGAGTGTTGTTATGATATCATTAATATATTTATTACAGATATATAATTGGAGGACTAAATAATGCATATCAGGAGGAACAAGCTACGTGCCCCGTAAAAATGGTTACATTATGTTTTGCTAACAATGCTTGCCTCAAAAATTCACGTTCCATAATATTAATAAACTTCCCTAAAAGAAAGGACAACCGATCAGTGAAGTGATTTTTTTCTTCTTCTAAATATTGACCCCAAAGACCCAAACTTCAAATAACCATTTAACTTAAATCAAAAAAATATTACATTAAAAAAAATATACTGTATTAAGTATTTAAACAAGTATCTTGCTAAAAAAAAAAAAAAAATCAATCGTCTGAAACAATCCTCTTTAGTTTTGTGACTTTGAATTTGATAATATGGAAACAAAGCTCATATTATTATTCATGTAAATAAAATATTAAATAAAATAAGAAAAACTGTAATCCAACAAAACCGAAAAAGAAAGAGAGGGAGGATTGTTGAGGGCGTGAGTGGCAGATGTGCGTTCCGTTCTCTTTAAATATGATTATATGAGAATACGTATAATCATATATATGTAGAAAGAGAGAGGAGAAAGATTGCCATTTCCCCTTGTATATCTCTCGCCCTCTCTCTCTCTCTCTCGATATTTTTTGCTTCCGATTTTCTATACCAAAACATTTCCCTATCTCAAAGGTAATTCTGTCCATCTCTTTATGTGTTTTGTTGATTCGCATGCCATATTTCCTCAAGTTGCGATTTTTTTTAATTTCTTGTCTCAAGCACGTCTAATTAAATTGCAGCATCAATGCGTATTATCTTTACGCCCTTTTCCTTAAACAAGATGCTTTGTTTATTTGTTTGCATATATTATGATTGTTTCTTGGAGTGAATCATGAGGATTGTTGAGGGGATTTCAATTTTCTGTTGATTGGTAATGTCGCATCATGTAACATAGGTGCTTGTGCATGTTATCTTTATCACATATATGTGCAAAATATGAATAAGATTATCTTGTAGAACTACGTGAAATAGGCACTTTTGATAAGGCCTCTTCAAGATAAGTATTGTTTCTGAAGCTATTGAAAATGTGTGGTTATATACTTGCATTCTTGATTATTCATGGACTTGATGACTCATTTTAATAATGTTGATTACTTGAAATATTTCACTTTTAGCATGAACATGCCAATATGAAGAACTAATGGAACAAAAGTTGAACTGGGGTTATTACTCTATCACTTTGGAAGGTTGTTTGTGGTCCTTATGTTAGCCGGAGGTAGAAGTTTCAGATTAATGAATGACAATTTTTTCTTCATTAAATCTCTTAGCTCAAATTTGTTATGTCTCAATTTTTACTGCAGTTCATGTCTTGCTTCTTCTGTTCATTTGTTATGGCAGAGGACCTTTCAATGTTCCAACAATTCAAGATATAATAGAGCTTTGCATTTTGCCAAAAGGAAATGACAGTCTTTACGGCTAATTTTGTAAAAATCACAAGGTCTTTCTCAAAATTTCAAGTGATCCTAGTAAGAAATGCCTAGATTGTACAGCCTGATATAAAGATACCTTTTGTTTAATTATGTATAAATGTTGGTATTATTTTTGAATAAATCATCAAGAACTATTGGCTGGTCCTCATCTATACCAGTTGTTATTTAACAATGTTATAATCTTTTATTGTTACAGTGTTGGTTGGTCTCTGTGAACTCTCCGACAGCTAAATTTCATGTCTGATTTTGAAGTCCAAATCCCTGGCTCCTTTGGTAAATCAATTATTTGTACGCATTCATATTCGTTCCACCCTGTTCGAGTTTTCTATTCATTGCCCTGATTCGTCCACTTGTCTGGTAACTACAGATCCTTTTGCTGAGGCAAAAGCCGAGAACTCGGGTGCAGGATCAAAAGAATATGTGCATATTCGCGTCCAGCAGCGGAATGGTAGGAAAAGCCTGACAACTGTCCAGGGTTTGAAGAAGGAGTTCAGCTATAACAAAATTCTCAAAGATCTGAAGAAGGAATTTTGCTGCAATGGTACAGTGGTACAGGACCCTGAGCTAGGACAGGTGAGAGTATTCCATTTCTTCGTGCTTTTTGTGCTGTAATTCCTCATCCATTGTGTGTGTGGGGGGGTTACAGGTTATACAACTCCAAGGTGATCAGAGGAAGAATGTCTCGACGTTCCTTGTTCAGGTACCTTCTAATTTGTTTCTCAAAATAACAATTGGCCTATAGTTTTATCATAATGTGTGAAGATGTATATGTTTGTCCATGTTTATCTCAGGCAAGCATTGTGAAAAAAGAGCAAATCAAGATTCATGGTTTTTGAGAAGTTGCAGCAGAAGCAGCAGCAGCCACCACTGAGACTGAACTCCCTATGTTTGCTGCTGCTTAGTCTGCTTTAACTAACAGCCTTTGTCTAATCATAAACTGATAGTTATTTCTTCTTATTTTTTCTGGTGTGTGTGTGTGTCTGGATGTTGTATATTGCCACTCTGCTATTGTATAGAGAGGTTACTGTGCTCTCCATGCAAATTCTGCAGCCTCAGAACATGCTACTACCACTCTGTCTTCTTCATACAGCAAGATTATGGTTTCACCTTTATGTATCCCATGCCTCCCCATTTTACTTTTTAGAGTTCAGCTGATTCACCAATTTTGTGTTAGTCTGTCTGTAATATCAATAATATTTTTGGTGTGGCCCAAATGTAAAGTCCATTATCTTCTTCCAATACTGAACCTTCTTACTACTAATATAGATTTTGGACATCTTGAATTCTATGGATTATCACATATTCTTCATCTATCTATTCTGTGCAATAAACAATATGGCTTGGCAATAAATTATCTTAAACAACAAATCTATGTGACCAAATTTTGTACAACCAAAAACTAATTTATTTGACAAAAAATAGATTTATTTATGCATTTAATTAAAATATTTGGATGCATATACTCCCTCCGTCCCAAGATAAGTGACCTATTTCTTTTGGGCACGGAATTTAAGGAATGGTATTTAAATAAGTTAAAGTGGAGAGAGTAAAGTATGAGAGAGAGAAGTAGAGGAGAGAAGAGAGAATAAAGTAGGTGGAGAATAAAGTAAGAGAGATGATTTTTGCTAAAAATGGAAATAGGTCATTTATAGTGAGACACTCCAAAAAGGAATACGAGTCACTTATCTTGGGACGGAGGGAGTATAATACATGGAAGGTGCATAATATTATGGTCATTTATTTATGATTTTTGTATAATTTTTTTTTATTTTTTTGGAACCATAAATATAATTAGTGCATACTTTAATTCAACTTTTAAAAATAATAGAAAGAAAATTCAAATATAAATATAGAAAATGAGGTTAAAGGCTAATAAATCTTTTTAACTTGTCCACTTGCTATATTTATAATTTTAATATATAATTAATATATCAAATTATTAATATAATCTTATTTTGATTGTACAAAATTTGGTTGTTTATAGTTACAAAATTATTAAATGCCGACTTAGATGCTAGGAAGGGGTGTGATATCTACTCATCAAGTGAGTAATCAAAGGATTTGTGCATAGCCCGACAACTCAATGATGAGAGCTATATAATTACGAAATAAGTACTGAGTATGTATTTTATGAGGCTCTTTTTATGTAAGGCCAAATATATTTTATGTGGTACAACATTTTACTTTTATTTTCTGTGGGTATAATGCTGCAGATTCTTTGATTAGTTATTATTGAATACCAGATTATAAGTGATATGAATATTTGATTTTTGTCTATATTTTGCTCTTGTAGAAGTAGCCGTAAATACTCCATTTGTTCCATTAAAAATGAAACGTTTCCTAAAATAGAAACATCTCTATCTCTACTTTTTCATCTCTCAAATTTACTTCTCTCTTCATTAACTTACAAAACAACACTACATAAAAACCTGTATCAATTTTCAAATGTTGCATATTTAATGGGACGGAGGGAATAATTATTAAGAAAAAAAATAGGAGTGCAAGAGTTAATTTGTTTTGAAAGCATGCTGGGGTATTGATCTGACAGCAGTGACTGAAATCTGAATAGCTAAAGTTAGTTATAAATTTCGTATCAAATGGATTGATAAAATGGTTTCCGCAGTTTGACATCCACATGACCACATTATATAGTACATACCATGATGAATGCAAATATTACGAGTTAGGGCGAGTGTTAATCGATATGGATTGACCTGAATTAAATTGGTTTACAGCTTATATTTTGACATTAATCGAAACAGAAAATGTGATATTTAAGATATGTAAATATTACAGTCCTGACTTGGTATTTTGTAGCCTAATTTGTAGTCTATCTATTTCTATGAATGAATATACGGTTGGAACTTGTTCACAAGCCTGGCTAGCCAGAAATCCATTGCCCCATTTTGGTGTACCGTTAGATTATTTTGTACAAAATAATTCAAAAACTTGTGATATTTTATGAAAAAGGAGATTTTACGAAAAGGTTGACGATTCTGCATCGTTCAAATATTATCACTTAAAATTAAAATCAACCCCACATCACGAGATCTTTTCTCCTCCGATATTTTCATCATCAGCCCTCATTTCCACCATATATAATCACACACTCCCCTCATAACAATCATCAACACTCAACAACAATCACTACTACTCCTCACTCTCTCCTCTCTCATCTCTCAAATCAAATACTCATAATCAATGGCAGCCATGGCCACCACCCTCACCTCCTCCCTCTCTAAAACCCAATTATTCGACAGCAAGTCCTCCTTCCATGGCTCCGCCGTGCCAACACGCGCCGCCGCCGTCCAGCCCCTGAAATCCGCGTCCGTGACCATGTCCGCCGCCTACAACCTGGACAGCTTCAAATTCCAGCCCATCAAGGAGTCCGTCGTCTCCCGGGAGATGACCAGGCGCTACATGACCGACATGATCACCTACGCCGACACCGACGTCGTCATCGTCGGCGCGGGCTCGGCCGGCCTCTCCTGCGCGTACGAGCTCAGCAAGAACCCCAACATCAACATCGCCATCATCGAGCAGTCCGTCAGCCCCGGCGGCGGCGCGTGGCTCGGCGGCCAGCTCTTCTCCGCCATGGTCGTCCGCAAGCCCGCCCACCACTTCCTCGACGAGCTCGAGATCGAGTACGACGAGACGGACGACTACGTGGTGATCAAGCACGCCGCCCTCTTTACCTCCACCATCATGAGCAAGCTCCTGGCCCGCCCCAACGTGAAGCTCTTCAACGCCGTCGCCGCCGAGGACCTCATCGTCAAGAACGAGAGGGTCGCCGGCGTCGTCACGAACTGGGCTCTCGTTTCCATGAACCACGACACACAGTCGTGCATGGACCCCAATGTCATCGAGGCCAAAATCGTGGTCAGCTCCTGCGGCCACGACGGCCCATTCGGCGCCACCGGAGTCAAGCGCTTGAGGAGCATCGGAATGATCGACAGCGTCCCCGGGATGAAGGCCCTCGACATGAACACCGCGGAGGATGCCATTGTCAGGCTCACCAGGGAGGTCGTTCCGGGAATGATCATCACCGGCATGGAAGTCGCCGAGATCGACGGAGCCCCGAGAATGGTAATTAGCCCTAACCGGATTAATTAATTCAGTGTTCAACTTTTTCAATTGAGATGGTTCTGATTTGGGGGTTTTCAATTGTGTCTACACAGGGGCCGACTTTCGGTGCGATGATGATTTCGGGTCAGAAGGCGGCGCACTTGGCGTTGAGGGCGCTGGGGCTGCCCAATGCTTTGGACGGAGCGGTGGCTGCTCAGCCGGAATTGGTCCTGGCCTCGGCTGAGTCTGATGTGGTAGATGCTTGATTATGTGGTTGTTTTTTCATAAATAAACTGAGGCACAGCAAACGAATGTAATGGCCTTCTTTTGAGTTGGGTTTCTATGTTCATTATCTTTCTTCTCGAGTTATCTACTTTGATTTTGCTCAACCTCTTTTCTTTGCCTCTGTTGGATGATTTATTTTCTATTTGCCGAATCAAACCTGTTACATTATTTAACAACTTAAAGATAATAAATTCATAACGAAAGAAACAGAAGCAACGTTATGAAGTTATTTTATCAACAGATTTCTATGAAATGGGGGAAATCTTTACTAGTGAAGTAAAAGATTTAGGATGAAAACGAAACAACTTTAAAGTTTTATATTGATTATAATATCTAATTCTTGCCAAAATGAATATCCCTAGAAAGAAATGAAAATTCAGTGGAATGTGTAATTGTATTTTTGTGGATAAACCATGATACCGTCAATCTTCTGTTTGTAAAATTAAGATGAACCTTTGTTGAGTACTACTACTACATTTTACGAACTTATTGTATTTCTGTTCTTCCAGAAGAAATATGTAAATCTGGTTAATCCCCTGCATTTTTGCTCGTGTAAAAAAATTTCGAAGAAAAAAAGGGTTTTCTTTTTTACTACTATTAATTAGAGAAAGATGCTTTATTCCCAGCCTGGGCGATGAAACCAGCATATAGATAGACTAGTGAAAATTTTGTATTGATAATCAACTGTATTTATATGACCTGTCTGTGATGTTGAAGTACAAAAGTCTAAACTTTTTCGAATAAAGAGTTAATTGGATTTATACGAGTTGTCTTGTACTAATGCATCCTCAACCTTCTGCTAGAATCCGAATGATATATCGTCTTTAGATCCATTCATTTATTGAATTAGGTGTGGCTATGCACTTAAGCCAACTGCATGAAAATATCTATGCTAGGTTGACAAGTGGTCTTAGAGTACAAGAATGCTTGACAAGTGTGGTATGAGTAGACAAAATATTGACACGTCACACGTCCATTGCAATACACACGGTCTAGACCTGCCCAAGGTTTATCGAGCCGGCGGTTAAAACCGAAACCGTAACCGACGGTTACTGTTCCGAACCGAAACTGTGAGAATTTATCCGAACCGAAACCGTCGATTTTTGAACCGTGATTCGGTTCAAGTTCAAAAATTTTCAAACCGAAACTGTGCCGGAACTGGCGGTTCCGAGGAGTTCCAAACTGGAACCGCAAAAACCGCCGGAAAATCGTTGAATCAAGCCGGAACCGCAAAATAACCGGCGGTTCAAAACCGTGAAAAACCGTAAAAAAAACGCCGAAAAACCGTCAATTTGGAACCGAAATCGGAACTGCGAAACACCCTCGCGGTTCGGTTCCGGTTCAATAATTTTTAAAACCGGAACCGGCGGTTCCGAACCGTAACTGCCGGTTCCTGAACCTTGGGCACCTCTACACATGGCCCATAAAAGTTGAGACAAAACTTTTGGACACGGAGGTTAAGAATTTATATTAAATAAAGAGTAAATGCCAAAATTGGTCCTGAACATATATCCATTTTATGATTTTGGTCCTAAACTTTATCTTTTGGTTTTTTTCATCCCGAACATTTTCAATTGGAACACAATTGGTCCTCCGTTAGCTATTCCGTTAGTTTTTAACGGTCAGCTGTTTTAATCCTAATGTTGACCAAATTAAGCTACTCCCTCCGTCCCACAAAGATTATCTCATTTTTTCATTTCGGTCCGTCCTACAAAGTTTGTCCCATTTCACTTTTTACCATTTTTTTAGTTCCACTAACTCATTATTATTTATATTTTATTATAAAACTAATATATAAATGTAGGACCCGCATTTCACAAACTTTTTCAACTCATTTTTCATTACATTTCTTAAAATCCATGTCCAGTCAAAATGGGACCATCTTTGTGGGACGGAAGAAGTACGTTACTCTGCGGCGGTCGGACCCGTAGAAGAATAAGAACCACTCAATGTGATGTGAGATGGTTAATGTATTTGAATCAAACTAGGAAAAGTAAACAAAATAAACAATTTTAAACTTGCATTAAATGATAATGATATTTTAATATAAACTCACAAATTATATATGTAAAATATTATTCATCTAGTAATGATAATTTAGTTATTAGTATATCTTTACTTAATTCATTTGAACTAAGCGACGAAGCAAACAATATATATTAGTATTTAGAATTGCGGCTATAGTCCACCAGCAAACTTGAGCATTGCGGTTTAGAATTGTGGGATTTGAGTACTTTCATTCCCCCGTCTGGCTTCATACTCTGTTTCTTTTGTAGCCTCCAAGTAAACAAACATACGAAATCCCAAATATGTTTAAATACATGTGAAAACCTGGAGTTCCATTTGGAGAGCCCAAATCATTCATCCCAATCCCAATTAGTCTCGCAGCATTGTGATGTTTCGTGGCTCATATCTTAGGCTCATTATCAAAGCCCATTCACCCATTACTCACTTACTTGGATTGGGCCACACCAAACGAGATGCCCTGACCCGGAGATAAGACTCGTGTCTTTCCATATTCGAGTTGCGGTATTGAACATGGCTCATTCTTTATACTTTCGTTTCTTTGAATCTCACAATTTAATTTTGTATAGATAATCGTATGATAATGGATTATAGTCACCTCTTAAATTAAAATAATCACATAGCTTAAATTTAGATAAATAATCCTATCATAGTAATTGAAAACACCAAGGCTCTATTTGGTACCGCAGAATTGAGGCCATGGAATTGGAATTGGAGCCTTCAATTCTAATTTCACTGTTTGGCAATACAAAAATATGTAGATTTGGAATTGAATTCCAATTCTACAAATTCCAATTCCACCATTTCAATTCTATCCATTCACAAAAGAATTTTAATTCAATTCCATGAAGAAACAGGTCAAATCGGATCTTTACGGGTCAAAAATAAAAAATAAAAACGGGTCGTATAAAAAAGAAGAAAATTAGATCATTTCTCCTCTCCCTCTGCCACAACCGCTTTCTCTCTCCCTGTTCTTTGTGCCCTAGCCGCTTTCTCTCTCTGCAACTGCAATGCACCCCAGCTTCATGTCTTATGATCGATTGATAATCAGGTAACAATCCAAAGTTCTTCGCATTTTTCCATTTAAATTTCATCTTTCACTCTATAAATCGATGTCTTTTTTTTTCAATGCTGTAATTATTTATTGTATGCGTGCTGTGATGGTCGTTAGCGATTGCAGTATTAACATTTAAGTTGTTCCATATTTTTGCTGATAAAAATTGATCGATTTGTTGTAAACACATTCAATGCATTTCACATTTTTCACCTTATTTTTGTGCCAAATACAGTTTATAAGTTATAATTGAGCATATAGGTTCATGCTTTGAGAACTATTTCTTAAACTGTATTAGATGATTGGAATTCAGTCACATTTCAAGCAGAGAATAGATAGTTGGTGTCGTTGACGTGATTTTTATGTAATTATTGCATTTAAATAAAGTGGGAAAGAAACAAAACATAAGGCAATTTATGAGAGCTACTCTTTTATTTCCAATTTTTTTTATTTTAATCATGCAATTATGGAGTAGCTTTTAATTCGTGGGTATGAGGAACTTTTGCCTCGTTTGTCTATGTTGTTCGTATCATTGCCTCGTTTCGGAAGGAAAGCTGGGAGGCCAAGATTCAAGGGTTCCGGGATTTGGTGGTCTCAGAGAGTGAGGTGGTGGAGATATTCAGGAAGTCGCTGTTGGTGATCTGCACTTTGTTGGATAAGTGCAGGGAGATCAAGAGGCTTCTCCACTGGGAGGTTTAGATGGGTGATCTGATCAGTGATCCTTCGACCCTTCGACCCTCATGGGACCATTCGATTAACGGACAGAGTTTGGGGTATTGTGATGCGAATGTGCATAATGATGTTAGCACTTCTAGTAACCTTGGTTCCGTGAGGGCTGATTTGGGTTGGAACCCAAGTGCAATGCTGTGAGGGGGTACGTTAATGCCGCCTGTTTCTGGTATGCTGCCTAACTTTCTGGCTGATTCTGGTTTCATCGAGAGGGCAGCGAGACTTTCGTGCTTCAGAAGGGGGAATATTGGTGAAATAATGAACCCATTTGATGTTCCTAATCCGTTGAATCTGTTCTTGTGGGACATGGGCATGGTTCACTAGCAAAGACATGAAATGAACATGGCCAAGTTGTCCAAAGAGGGAGGTCTGTTTCTGGGGAGACGGGGGCTGAAGGGAGCCCTTTCAAGAATGAGAAGAGGAGCTAGAGTTTGCATGATGAGGCTAAAAAGGTAGGTGAGGTGTCGGGTAATTACTCTGATGAGGCTAAGTGTAGCGATCTTGGCCCTGAAGAGGAGGTGGTCTGCCTGACGGGGGAATCTCCTAGTGAAGGGCTTGGCTCTAAGAAGAGGAGGAGAAAAGGGGGTAGGTTTTGATCTTGTTTTGTTGTTTATGGAGTATTTTATTTGCATATTGCAACAAAAATGTGTGCAGCTTAGTCTTTTGTAATTAGATTCAGTTGTGTTTGCATTTACTATTCAAATAAGTGATTAAAAATATTTTTTTTTATTATGTTCTTTAGATGCAAATGTATTTTTTATAATTATGTTATTAGTTATAATATATATAATTAACATGATCATAGTTTTCTACGTATAATGCTGCTCTTGTATTTAAATTATATAAGCACACACACTACGTATATGTAACTCGGAGTATATTGTATGTTGATAATATAAATTAATTATCGTTGATTAATTATTTTAATTATGATAACAGTACTAGTTTTATGATATGTTAATAAAAAAAATTGAATTTTGAAGCATGAGAAAAAAGAAGAAATGTGATGATTATTCAAAAATAATTAATTTAAAAAAATTAGAATTTTAAATTGAATTCTAATTCAATTCCTAATACTTTATTTTGAGTTATCAAACAAAGGATTTAGAATTATAATACAATTCCATATCAATTCTTTAATTATACCAAACATGGATTTGGTATTAAATTAGAATTCAATTCCTTCCAATTCAATTCCATAGAATTCCAATTCTGATTCAATTCCAATTCCAATTCCAATTCCGTGAACCAAAGAGACCCAATTAAATTTCAATTGCAATTAAATACTAGTATGAAATTTCTGTTTTTAGTTTACAATTTCTAATTCAATCTAAAGCATTAACAATTTAACATCCCAAAGTAAATGGTAAAACGTCAAGATATTGAACAAAAGTTTACGTGAAATACGGCAATTCCATTGGTAACAAACAGAGGAGAAAAGATCAAGGTAAGAATTATGTTCTGGAATTAATTTCGTCAAGAACTAAATCAGCAGTCTACAACTGATGGCTGCCTCCACAAACGACGTCGTGTTTCTCCTCGTATGCCTCCTACATCTCTCCACAGCCACAGCCACAGCGCGCGTTCAGTCCTCAAATCCATTCACCGCCGCGCTCTCCGCGCTCCAGTCATCCTCCTCGAACGGCGTCATCCGCATGAACGACACCATCCTCCGCCGCATCCACTCCCTCCCCACCCCCCGCCCCTTCCACTTCCTCGTCTTCTTCGACTCCAACAAGCTCCACTCGAAATCCGAGCTCGCCCTCCCCTCTCTCAAATCCGAATTCTCCCTCGTCTCCTCCTCCTTCCTCACCAACAACAACAATTCCCGATCTCAACTCTTCTTCTTCCACGTCGAATTGGACGAATCACACGCCACATTCACCCTCTTCGACGTCATCGCCATCCCCCACATCCGCATCATCCCCGCCTCCGCCACCGATCTCAAATCCGATTCAATCAAACTCAACCCCTCCTATTTATCAACCTTGCTCGATTCTTTACCCGAGGTAATCCTATCCGAAACCGCCATCTCGGTGGGGCCGATCCACCACCCCCCTCTGATATCCAAAACACAGATGACACTAGCGATGGCCGCCGCAGTAATCCTGTCTCCGTATGCGGTGAAGAAGTTGGCCTCGGGGGAAAGCGTGGTGCACGAGAAGAGCACGTGGATGGCGGGGGCGGTGTTCGTCTACTTTTGCAGCGTATCGGGGACGATGTTTAATATAATCCGGAAGGTGCCGATGTTCACCGTGGACAGGAGGAAGGAGGGTGGGGAGACGATGAAGTTCTTCTACCGGGGGGCGGGGGCGCAGCTGGGGGCGGAGGGCTTCACCGTGGGTTTCCTGTACACGGTGGTGGGGCTGCTGCTGGCGTTCGTGTGCCACGTGGTTGTTCGAGTGAGGGATGCCAGGTGGCAGAGGGTGTCGATGATCATGGCTTTGCTGGTCTCCTTCTTGGCAGTGAGGCAAGTCATTTCTTTCAATAGCTGGAAGACTGGGTATAACATTCATGCCTACTGGTGACCCTCCACTTCCCAATATTGATTTGATATTGTATGCCTGTTGAAGTTGAGTTTAATGTTTCCATGCAAGTTTCAAATGTTTGTTTCTTCCTCCTATATCATATACAGGCTTCAATCTTTTGTGTTTTAGAAACTAATTAATTCCAATTTTCACGTGATAGAATAAAATAAAAGTAATTAGATGTTTTGTTTCTTGATAAAAAAAGGGGAAATGACTCAAACTTAGTTGAGACGTCACAAAAATGAATACAACTCAATCTAGTTGGGATGGGGAGTGTTATATTTTTCATTTCGTATTTAAAATCAAATGTATAAGTGTAAACAAACAGATATACTCCCTCCGTACTCATTATGTGGACATTTAATGACTTTTCAATTGAAAAATAGTTTTATTTTAGTTTCAATCTCTTTATTCTGCATTTGTTCATGCGGGCTTAGCTAGAAATCCAACGGAAGATGTTCTTTCAAATTTTGACCTTATATTATTAATAATAACTACTTCCAAAAGATTTAGCTCCCACAAATTTTGACCTTTTATTATTAACAAATACTACTTCCAAAAGATTAAGCTCCCTCAAAACATTTACTTATTAAATTAAATGTTATGGATTAAGTACTAACCATAAACTAATGGATTCACCAATGTTAACTAATCGTTTGCGAAACAAAGTTGCACGGACTAAAGACATATGTACAACAAAATAAAATCGGACAAATTTGTGCAAAATGATAACAACAAATTATTTAATAATCCACATAAACTCTTTGTTTGATAGATGGTGCAGATTTAATGGTAAAACATCTGTGACTGTAGTAATTTGGCCTAATTCAATTCTATGAAACTGGCACGGACTGCTTCTTCTCATTCCAGGAACAGATCATAGGCTGCAAAGAAAAACAAGAAATTGTAGAAGTTAGTAAGAGGCCAAGCTAAAATTCACTAGCTTATATCCTTTAATATGAAATATACACGAATTATTACCGAGAACAGTCGGTATTAGGGTCAAGAGGCACGGGAACATGTATATGGCATTGGTCAGGGAGAGACTTAGCTCGATCAGCAATAACATGCAAGGCGGCTGCGGCTTGCGTGAGGCAGGTACACATGTCTTTGATGTCAGCTCTGCTATGGACCAAGCTGTTGAGCTTGCTAGCCGCCTGACAACACGGCACCGTCAGCTTAGCCGAGGGATTCACCAGATAATCTTGGCAGGGAATCAACATTGTGACGGCTTGTGGGCAGGACACTGCATTTGCATGGCTTGCCACCGATGCCACAAGAAGTAATCCCAAAATCCACACTGTTGATGATTGTCCCACCATCTTAAGAATTTCCTCTCTAATGTATAGATGACTTATGACTATGTATATATCTCTCTTTGTCTATTTTTTCTGATTGAAATGAGTGTTAACTAGTGTTGAATTTATAGTGATTGTAAAAACCCTCAAATAGTCAACTTTAAAATTAGGTGAATGGTTACAATCCTAACTTTACTATATTGATGGTTGGAATAAATTCAACACAAAAATTATATGGCCTCACAATGAAAAGAGACATTTTATCAAATAGGTTTCCACAAGTGCCATGTATATGCATTTTAATTATGTTTACCGTTTTAATATATTTTATTAATAAATTTTGAGATACAATTTTTCCAATACACTCTTTATCAAAAATCATTAAGTCATATGTTTTCAATTTTTTTATTCACAAAAATTAGTATGTCTATCATTTTTTATACAAGCTAAAGAACATAAATCCAAATTAAAAACTTTAATTTGAAAAGAAAAAAATCAAATATAAGATTTTAATTATAAAAAATGAACTAAGTTAAACACTCGATTTGATGAGAAGAAATGAAAGTTGACTTTGCTCTTAAAGTTTGTCTTCAGTATGAATAAATGGTTAGTGCTCTTTATTTAAAGCACACCAATATAAGAGAGGGATCAAACAAAAGTTTTGCTTTAGAAGTTTGTCTACATTATGAATGAAACATTAGAGATCTTTGCTTAAAATATGAGAGGAATCAAAACAAAAGTTTTACTTTGAAAGAAAAAAAAGTGTGAGCTTTGATTATATTTTTCTAAGGAACTAGTGAGTGTCAAATAGTGTAAATTATTGTGAACTGCCACTACCGTGATCAAAACTAACTTGCTTTTCAAATAAAAATTACCAAATCCAGGATTCTTTAATTAAAATTATTTATCATATTTAAGATATTTTTGGCAAATTAACTAGTCAAGCTTGCTACTAGTTCGACTTAATGTCATACTCTTATCTCAAAAGTTTTAAGAGATTTTAAGCCTTTATATACAATATTGACATAAATTCTAACCAACTACGTTTCGTAAAATAAAGTCTTGATATATAATTTGTCAAATACACTCATTGCCCAAAACAATAGTTATATTTTTTCAATTTTTTTAATTCGTAAAAATAGAGGGTTTATCATTTTTTTGTACATAACCAAATGTTGAGAATGTCTCAAATGTAAGTATTAGTGATTAGAGAAATCCAAATAAAAAATATCAACTTGAAAAGATGAAAATTAAATTGAAGGATTTTATTTTAAAAATTGAACTAATTAAGTTGAACATTCTATTTGAAGAGCAAAATCCAAAGTTGACTTTGCTCTTAAAGTTTGTCTTCATTATAAATAAATGATTAATGTTCTTTATTTATTGCACACCAAAACAAAATTTTTGCTTTAAAAAATTGTCTTAATAATAAATAAAAGATTACAGCTCTTCATATAAAACAAGAGAGGAATTAAAATAAAAATTTTGCCTTTAAGAAATCGGACCAACATTCCACTAATTTTTCTAACCGCTTTTACTAACATATTCAAAAAAATTCTTTAAACCTACACTGGTCAAATATAAGTAGCTATTAGTGATTAATGAAGAGAAATTCAAATTAAAACTTCAATTTGAAAAGAAGAAAATCAAATTGAAGACTTTAATTTTAAAAAATGAACTAAGTTGAACACACAATTTGATGAGAAGAAATTGACTATGCTTTTAAAGTCTGTCTTCATTATAAATAAATGATTAGTGTTCTTTATTTAAAGCACACATATACAAGAGAGGGAACAAAACAAAAGTATTGCATCGAAAATTTGTCTTAATCATAAATAAAATCATAAATAAAAGAGTAGATTTTTTTATTTAAAATAAGAGAGAATCAAAACAAAAGTTTTGCTTTGAAAGAAAAAGTAAGTGAAGGCTCTATAAGGGTCTAACTGTACTTTTAGGAGTTATTAGCTACGATTGACAACTTTAATGCAAGTAATCCATATTGTTTATACAACTGGAGTAATTAGGTGACTTGCTCTAGTAACCCGAAAGTCATTGTTTAAGTTATTAGCCCTAATTTCCTTGTTTCATATGTTCTCAATCAAATCAATTTCTCCTTTTAATTGCCTTTTCTATTCATTTGATTTGTTACTTGCTTAATTAATGTAGTGGTGTTTTCATCACAAAATCTTGTTTGTCCAAATAATATATGAGGCTTATTACTTGATATGGTCAGTTTGTGAAACTATTCCCTACGTTCGATTAATAGGGGTGAACATTCGGGTTTCGGTTAGGTTTTTTGTCCAAACCGAACCAAAAACAAAAAACAGAATTTAGTTCAAAACCCAAACCGAACCGAACCCGAAAAACCGAAATCGAACTTCAAAAACCGAACTAGAGTGAAAAAACCGAAATTATATGAAAAAACCGAAAAGCCGAAAAAAAAAACATGTATATATTAATATATATAATATATTTTATTTTATATAATAGAATATATATCTATAAAATATAAGATTAGTAGAATATATATAATACTGATGCACTATTTATTAGCACTAAAAATACCTGCGAGCATACAAGGTAAATCTAGTATAGCTAAAGGTCAGTACCGGGATATCGAACACAGAGAATAAGATTGCAACTGACTACCATATACAAAGCGTCATATACTGTCTAAAGACACATGATTTTTGGGTTTTGGATTAATTAAACTAGACAGAAAATAAATAAACAAATACCAAAAAACATAAAAACAATGGTACAAAGCAGGCGTAAGAAAGTAGAATTTTAGGATTCAAAACACAATTGGCTTCCTTGAATTACGGTCTCTATAGTTACTAAGTCGGTCACTTAACTAGATTAAACCCCCTCCCGAGGTGAGAAATCCGTAGATTAGGTGTAATAATTGAAGTCCCCTTCTAATTCTTAGACTTAACTCCTAAAAGATCGTTAAAACCAATGACCCCACGTGAAACCTCAACTCTCCCGAGTTCTATTGAATTAAAGTGTGAATTATCCCTTTTCCAAGTCAACTATTTCTTCTCCCGAGTACTCTAATCAACTCTAACATGTATTCAAAAGGTAGCTAATCAATTGAATATAATAAGCACAAGGATAAATCAAATAACTACAAGAGCTAACAAGGAAAATCAATTGAATATCCTCACCAAAAAATCCACAAAAGATGTTCTACTCATAGACAAGTAAAAACTACAAATAAAGTACGAGACATGGAAGAAATTGATAAAACACAAGGTTGAATCTTCAATCTTCAGTCTTCTCTTGCCTGGATCTACAGAGCTCCGCTCCAATGGAAGATGGATGATTATATGTGTGGATTGTGGGATGGAAGAAGGTAGAGAGGGAGAAGGATTGGAGGCTCTGAGATGAAGATTAAAATTAGGTTTAGAGGTATTTATAGGCTGGAAAAAGGTTAATTTTCGTGGCCTTCAAGATATGGGAGAGATTTGGCTTCACAATATAATAATTTATTTTCTTCCGTGAATTTCCGCCTAAATTCCCGTCAGCTTTGACTGCACTGCGCAATGTTCGTAGAATAGCCATAACTTTCTCCACAGAACCCCGATTGAGACGTGCAAGACATCCACGCGATGCTCTTTCAAAGACGAAGAGAATGGTATGAACTAAGTACTGATTGGACTTCAAAATCGCTGGCAGAATGGGCTCGAACAGAGGCTGCTGCACCTTGGCCTTTTTGCACCTTTTTTTTCCTATCATTTATCAACAAACACATCAAAAAATACCAAATGTATTAACATATGCAATTTAATAACATAATTTGCATGATTGACATTTAATTAAAACGAGTCAAATCTAGCCCTTAAAAACATGCAAAATCCGTGTTTGTCAACTCCCCCAAACTTAATTATTTGTTTGTCCTCAAACAAAACAAGAGAAAAACAAATTAAGAAACACGGGTGCTAAGAACTAGACTTCATAGTTGCCTCAAAAATTGTAACAAGAAATAAAGAGTTTGACTATAATACAAATCAAATCAAGCAAATCTTATTAGTGCATTTTCATTACTAGCTCGTTGATCACCTTGAAGTACACGCGCTCACAGTGTTTAGAAGTGTGTTTATCGCTCACTCTCAAAGTGTTTATTGGAAAAAGTGTATGCTCTCAGATCATGCAACATGCAAAGTTTACCATAGGCTTGGTCGAAGTCTGATCCCTCCTCTACTTGATGTGATTAAAATCAAAAATCCGGATGGTCTTTATTTTAGGTTATAATGTAGGCTCTTTGGTAAGGTGGGAAAATATGGCTAAAAAGTGACTAAACCCAAACATAGCAAAAGTGATCAATTTCTACTAGACTACTACATCAAATATAGCACCCCACCGACAATTCGAATCTCAGTAAATTCTAGACTTTGTCTAAATTTCTTCCCACTTCCCAAATTCCTTTGATTTTTTCTTTTCTTTTCATTTTTTTTTGATACATCCTTTCTTTTTTTTCTTTTTTTTATACACAACCAAATATCTCATTCAAACCACAAATCTCAATGTACTTTTAACATTTAAACACACTACTTTTTTTTTTCTACCTTATCTCTCCAACTCTTTTCACAGAATATAAACTAAAATTCACCAAGAGTGTATGGATATTCCCCTTTATTTAGCTTCCAAAGAAAAAGGCTTTAATGGCTCAAAGTGGCTAGCTAGGAAAAATATTTTGAGTAAGGTCATAAACTTGGATATATAAAGTAGCTAAGAAGGATGGCCTAACGTCCTCTTTTATCATTTAAACACTATGTAGACTTAGGCAGACTAGGAGCAAGTTCTAGAAACAAGTACATGACTGCAGATAAATCACACAAGAAAGAAATTTATAGCTCAAGTCTCACAAGGTATTAGCATGATTCAAGGTAAACAAACAATTCATTAATTGTGCACCTTTTCACAAAACTTTCAAATCAATGTATCAAGTCAACTCAACCAACACATAAAAGAAACTTTTTATCATAGGCAATTCGGTCTGATGTCCCTAAACATGAGTATTTCTAAGTTTTCTATGTTATGCTCATGACAAGATTCACCTCGGGTTTACTAAAATAAAAATAAAAAACTAACAAAAACAACTAAACTCACGGTCCACCACTTCATCCTCCCCCCCCCCCCCCCCCAAAACTTATTCAAAACTACGTTAAGAATAAGTTTGAAAAGTCGGTAGGGACGTGAGTAAACTAAAAAAACAAAATAAACTAAAACAACAAAAGAAAAGCGAAAAAATTGATACCAATGTTGGGTTGCCTCCCAACAAGCGCTTGGTTAACGTCTTTAGCTTGACGTTCTTTGAAGCTCATAAATTATCCCCATTCTCGGGACTTTCTTTGGGATGCCTTTTGTACCTATAATTTCGCAATGTGAGCATAGAGTGAAGAAAATTGTAGTAGAGTACAATGCATAATATGTGGCAATCCCCCAAACTTTAATCATATCATGGCATAAATGTGCAAATCAAATTATCTACCTTAACATTATCATTTTTCATCCCCTCATTATCTTCTCCATCCCCCAATTAATTGCGAGAATTTTCAACAATAAACCATGATCAAGCAAAACAACTAAATATACACAATTCATGCAAGATAAAATAGTCTCACAATACTATAAACATGAGCTATGTGTATCAACAATCAAGTCAAAGGGGTATTCAAATTTTCGTCCACCAAGATCAAACATACTCAAGCACACCCAACAATTATTTCTTACAAAATTCCAATGCTCACAAATTCACCATGAATAAATCCCAATTAAATCATCACCCATCAAACTCATATCCAAACTCTCAATATATATATCAACAACAAGGCCATTCATGAAAAAAATTCAAGATCAAAGCTCATAAATTAAACGAGAACATACCTTGTGTAGATTGACAGTTGAGCACACGAATAATTGGTAGAAGTCAAGGACTTTGATTACGTGACGTGAATTTGAAGTGTGGGTTCAAGTTTTTTTATATATATATATATATAAATAAAAACTAAAAAAAATTATATATATAAACATTTACGTACTGTACATTACTAATAGGGACAAACTAATAACTAAAAGAAAAAAAGAAGTATATAAAAAAAAATTAATAAAACGTACGGAAAGAAAGAAAAAAAACTAACTAGCAGATCCATAATCTAATAAAAAAACACATGTATATTTGTACCTCATCCAAGCTCGACGGAGCTTATTGGAGCATAGAATAATCCATTGTTGTGCTCTGTCCGATCCTCAGTGCTCTCCTTAGATTGCAGCCCTCGCAAAACAAATAAAAAAAAATTAAAAATAAACTATACAAAATATTACACTCTAAATTAGTATTAACAACTGTTTTACAATATCAGCTTAAAGCAATAATATTCCCCGGCAACGGCGCCAAAAACTTGATGCACTATTTATTAGCACTAAAAGTACCTGCAAGCATACAAGCTAGATCTAGTATAGCTAAAGGTCAGTACCGGGATATCGAACACAGGGAATAAGATTGCAACTGACTACCATATACAAAGCGTCATATACTGTCTAGAGACACATGATTTTTGGGTTTTTGATTAATTAAACTAGACAGAAAATAAATAAACAAATACCAAAAAACATAAAAACAATGGTACAAAGCAGGCGTAAGAAAGTAGAATTTTAGGATTCAAAACACAATTGGCTTCCTTGAATTACGGTCTCTAAAGTTACTAAGTCGGTCACTTAACTAGATTAAACCCCCTCCCGAGGTGAGAAATCCGTAGATTAGGTGTAATAATTGAAGTCCCCTTCTAATTCTTAGACTTAACTCCTAAAAGATCGTTAAAACCAATGATCCCACGTGAAACCTCAACTCTCCCGAGTTCTATTGAATTAAAGTGTGAATTATCCCTTTTCCAAGTCAACTATTTCTTCTCACGAGTACTCTAATCAACTCTAACATGTATTCAAAAGGTAGCTAATCAATTGAATATAATAAGCACAAGGATAAATCAAATAACTGCAAGAGCTAACAAGGAAAATCAATTGAATATCCTCACCAAAAAATCCACAAAAGATGTTCTACTCATAGATAAGTAAAAACTACAAATAAAGTACGAGACATGGAAGAAATTGATAAAACCCAAGGTTGAATCTTCAATCTTCAGTCTTCTCTTGCCTGGATCTACAGAGCTCCGCTCCAATGGAAGATGGATGATTATATGTGTGGATTGTGGGATGGAAGAAGGTAGAGAGAGAGAAGGATTGGAGGCTCTGAGATGAAGATTAAAATTAGGTTTAGAGGTATTTATAGGCTGTAAAAAGGTTAATTTTCGTGGCCTTCAAGATATGGGAGAGATTTGGCTTCACAATATAATAATTTTTTTTCTTCCGTGAATTTCCGCCTAAATTCCCGTCAGCTTTGACTGCACTGCGCAATGTTCGTAGAATAGCCATAACTTTCTCCACAGAACTCCGATTGAGACGTGCAAGACATCCACGCGATGCTCTTTCAAAGACGAAGAGAATGGTATGAACTAAGTACTGATTGGACTTCAAAATCGCTGGCAGAATGGGCTCGAACAGAGGCTGCTGCACCTTGGCCTTTTTGCACCTTTTTTTTCCTATCATTTATCAACAAACACATCAAAAAATACCAAATGTATTAACATATGCAATTTAATAACATAATTTGCATGATTGACATTTAATTAAAACGAGTCAAATCTAGCCCTTAAAAACATGCAAAATCCGTGTTTGTCAACTCCCCCAAACTTAATTATTTGTTTGTCCTCAAACAAAACAAGAGAAAAACAAATTAAGAAACACGGATGCTAAGAACTAGACTTCATAGTTGCCTCAAAAATTGTAACAAGAAATAAAGAGTTTGACTATAATACAAATCAAATCAAGCAAATCTTATTAGTGCATTTTCATTACTAGCTCGTTGATCACCTTGAAGTACACGCGCTCACAGTGTTTAGAAGTGTGTTTATCGCTCACTCTCAAAGTGTTTATTGGAAAAAGTGTATGCTCTCAGATCATGCAACATGCAAAGTTTACCATAGGCTTGGTCGAAGTCTGATCCCTCCTCTACTTGATGTGATTAAAATAAAAAATCCGGATGGTCTTTATTTTAGGTTATAATGTAGGCTCTTTGGTAAG
This sequence comes from Salvia hispanica, assembly GCF_029641045.1. Taxonomy (NCBI): domain Eukaryota; kingdom Viridiplantae; phylum Streptophyta; class Magnoliopsida; order Lamiales; family Lamiaceae; genus Salvia; species Salvia hispanica. Next base: position 3,803,941 of record NC_142696.1, read on the forward strand.
GTGGGAAAATATGGCTAAAAAGTGACTAAACCCAAACATAGCAAAAGTGATCAATTTCTACTAGACTACTACATCAAATATAGCACCCCACCGACAATTCGAATCTCAGTAAATTCTAGACTTTGTCTAAATTTCTTCCCACTTCCCAAATTCCTTTGATTTTTTCTTTTCTTTTCATTTTTTTTTGATACATCCTTTCTTTTTTTTCTTTTTTTTATACACAACCAAATATCTCATTCAAACCACAAATCTCAATGTACTTTTAACATTTAAACACACTACTTTTTTTTTTCTACCTTATCTCTCCAACTCTTTTCACAGAATATAAACTAAAATTCACCAAGAGTGTATGGCTATTCCCCTTTATTTAGCTTCCAAAGAAAAAGGCTTTAATGGCTCAAAGTGGCTAGCTAGGAAAAATATTTTGAGTAAGGTCATAAACTTGGATATATAAAGTAGCTAAGAAGGATGGCCTAACGTCCTCTTTTATCATTTAAACACTATGTAGACTTAGGCAGACTAGGAGCAAGTTCTAGAAACAAGTACATGACTGCAGATAAATCACACAAGAAAGAAATTTATAGCTCAAGTCTCACAAGGTATTAGCATGATTCAAGGTAAACAAGCAATTCATTAATTGTGCACAAACTTAGCAATGCACCAAATCCAAAATATTAGCAACAAACTTAGTCCGTTACAAACTGTTAGCAACAATTTAGCAATGCACCAAATCCACTCCTAAATTATTGGCATAAAAAAGGGATCGAAAAAATTTGCAACAAACTTAGTCCGTTACAAACCGTTATAAACGAATTAGCAATGCACAAAATCCGCTCCTAAATTATTGACATCAATAAAGGGATCGAAAATATTAGCAACAAACTTACTCCGTTACAAACTGTTAGCAACGGATTAGCAGCACACTTATTCCGCCCTAAAGTTAGCGTGCATCGAAACTTTAGTAACGCAATCAATTCGCTACTATTTATTAGCAACAAATTAGCAGCAAGCTCAATTCGACTCTAATGGGATAATTTTTTTAAAAAACACCAATTGGTATTCTGCTACTAAGTTCAAGTTACACATTATTGTTTCAACTATTCGTTTGCTTATCCCATTAAAACAAAGCTTACAACAAACCAACAAATTATCAAATAAAGAACATCAACTTAGAGACAAAAATAGTACTGTAATTGATAAACTAATAATGTATTTTTTTAAAAAAACAAGAAGCCTGATGAGCTTAAATTATAATAGACTATAAATTAAAAAGCATATGTCAATCTCCTAATGCTGTAGAATCATCACGGCCAGAAGTAGAGTGACTCGAGTCGGCCAGAAGTAGAGTGACTCGAGTGCTGGGATTGCTGGGGCATGTACTAATCCATACTTTCTTTTATCAACTTTGTTAGAAATAATGGGATAAAATTTCCAAGCCGTTACAGGCGGTACTCTAACTATTACAATCGAAGGAAGATAATAACAATAAATGGAATGAAAATTACAACGGAAATAATAAAACAAACCGAACTATAAGTCGAGTCGAGGGAAGCCCTCTTTCCGCAAGACAAATTACGCCCCAGCTAGTGCTCACGGAATGGCGTATTGTCCCCAAAGATAAAACGACTTCCTCCTAGCGTGTAGAAGCACCTCAAACCTGCTAGGCACCGGCGAACTTGATGGAGTTCCGAGAATCGAGCTATGCAATGCTATTATGATGTAGAGAACTAGAGAGAAGAGAGAATGCTTTTTGTTGTTCTATTCTCCACTCCAAGATCAAGCCTATTTATAGGCTAGAGAAAGCACTTGAAAGGCCTTGCAATCAAGATTATCTCTTAATGCATTTGGGGGTTACCTAAGATGAAAGGCCATAGGTCTTGGCCACCTCAAAGGTCTCCCACATTTTTCATATGTATTTTCCACAATCCCCCACATTGGTTAGAGCACTGCAAGCTCAAACCAACACAAGACGTGTATGCATGCATGCAGACCCTTTGCTCAATTCTCGAGAAATAATATTGCATTTGGAATAGTAGCTTGGGGCTTTGAACTTTCCATAGTCAACACTATCGGGCATATCGGTGGCCTGGTGGACGTGACGCCTTGAACCATTCCTCCTTGGTGTATACCGAGACAATAATATTGACACAATACTATTTACAAACTCATCAGTTCTCACGTTTGTGTCCTTTACTGGCCATGGAACACCACTTTGGATTCATAAGTGATTCACATGTTGAAGCGGCCCACACTTCTACACTTACATAACTTACATAGGTGATTCTTTTCCAGGTATCCTGCAATACCCACCTCCTCGATGCTTCTAAGAATCATTAAAAGTCAAAACCTAGCCTCTTACCACATGCAGGTTACAACACTCAATGCTTTCAAAAGAATGGGCGAAGATAAAATATCTTCTGAGTGTTACAACTAGAGTCATATAACTTTGTTTTCCCATTGAACCAAGCCCATGGGATCTCCAATCGTATGGTTGGGTTACCACTATAATCATCTTTTAAAATGTGGTTTTCAGTCCAATTCCTTTTAGCAATTTATGCATTTGATCACGGTTTAAACTTTTCGTTAACGGATCCGCTAAGTTATTCACTGACCTTACATAGTCAACTGCGATAACGCCACTTGTGATCAACTGCCTCACGGTATTATGTCACCGACGAATGTGTCGAGACTTACCATTGTATAAGCCACTATGTGCTCTCCCTATAGCCGCTTGGCTATCACAGTGTATCACTACTGTCGGCACTGGCTTCTTCCAACATGGCTTCTAGGAAGTTTCTAAGCCACTCGGTTTCTTCCCCTGCTTTGTCTAAAGCGATAAACTCAGATTCCATGGCGGATCTAGCTATACATGTCTGTTTCGTTGACTTCCACGAAACAGCTCCGCCCCCCACGGTGAACACATACCCACTCGTCGAGAACGAGTCTTTTGAATCAGAAATCCAATTTACATCACAGTACCCTTCAAGTACTTGGGGATATCTTGTGTATTGCAGCTCAAAGTTAAGAGTATACTTCATGTATCTCAAAACCCTACGCAGAGCTTTCCAATGTTCCTTGCTTGGGTTGCTCGCATATCGGCTAAGATTATTCACCGTACACGCAAGATCTAGTCGGGTGCAGTTTGTGATAAACATCAAACTCCCTATGATCCTTGCGTATTCTTCTTGAGCTACAGGCTCTCCCGTGTGCTTACTCAAATGCACATTGGGTTCCAATGGAGTCTTAGCTGGCTCACAATTAAAGGAGTGAAACTTCTTAAGCACTTTCTCAATGTAATGAGATTGTGTCAAAGCTATTCCCTCAGGATTCCTTTTAATCTGGATTCCGAGAATCACATCAGCTAGACCCATATCTTTCATGTCGAAATTTCTCTTCAACATATTTTTGGTCTCGTTGATAATGACACTATTGTTGCCCATAATCAACATATCATCCACATAAAGACACACAATAACGAACCCATTATTTGTGTTCTTAATTTAAACACACTTATCACACTCGTTGATAATGAACCCATTTGACAACATCACATTGTCAAACTTCAAGTGCCATTGCAAAGGCGCTTGTTTTAATCCATATAGAGACCTCACTAGTCTGCATACCTTCCTTTCTTGGCCAGGTACTACAAACCCTTCAGGTTGCTCCATATAAATTTCTTCCTCCAATTCACCATTCAAAAATGCAGTTTTCACATCCATTTGGTGAATTTCAAGATTGTGCAAAGCAGCAATAGCAAGAAGCACCCGAATGGAAGTGATTCTTTAACGGGTGAATACGTGTCGAAGAAGTCATATCCTTCTTGCTGCTTAAAGCCTTTTACAACTAGGCGAGCTTTGTACTTTTCAATAGTACCATCAGTTTTATATTTCCTTCTCAGGATCCACTTGCACCCTAAGGTCTTACAACCTTCTGGCAACTCTACTAACACTCATGTGTTATTTCTCATAATTGATTCAGTTTCACTATTGATTGCTTCTTGCCAGAATGGCACATCTGGGCCAGACAGCGCTTCCGCCAACGACTTTGGTTCATCATCCAACATAAAGGTTATGAAGTCGGGACCAAAAGTCTTAGCAATTTTAACTCTTTCACCACGTCTTGGTTCTACATCCTCAGGACTTGACCTCGTCCTTTTTGGAGGATTGGAACTAGTGGATCCATCCATCATTCTTTCACTAGAACGATCCTCCTGCTTATTGCAAGGGTACACATTCTCAAAGAATATAACATTCCTTGACTAAATCGTTGTTCCTTCAACCACGCCAGACACAACTGTCTTATGGACTAGGAAACGATAGGCACTACTATTAAGTGCATGGCCAATAAAGATGCAATCAACTGTTTTAGGGCCTATTGCAACTTGCTTCGGAGGTGGCACTTCTACCTTTGCTAAGCACCCCCACACTTTGAGGTATGAGTACAAAGGTTTCTTGCCTTTCCACAACTCATAGGGAGTCACATCCCTACTTCTTAGTGGAATCTTATTCAGGATATAATTTGCCGTTAAAACAGCCTCCCCCCACATGTTCTGGGGTAAACCTGAATTAATCAACAGAGCATTCATCATCTCTTTCAGTGTTCGATTTTTGCGTTCAGCAACACCATTCGATTGAGGAGAATATGAAGCCATGGTTTGGTGAATTATACCACTTGCATGACATAATTCTGCAAACAGCGCCACATATTCACCACCTCTATCACTTCGAACACACTTAATTCGACAATTAAGTTGATTTTCGGCTTCATTTTTTAAGTCTTTAAACGCTTCAATTGCCTCATCTTTACTTCTTAATAAGTAAAGGTAACAATACCTTGTGCAATCATCTATAAATGTGATGAAATACTTTTTACCACCTCTTGTTTGCACAAATTTCAAATCACATACGTCTGTCTGTATGGATCAACTCAAGAGGTTTTGTGCTCCGCTCTACCGAATGGAACGGCAGCTTAGCCATTTTGGCTTCAACACACATTTCACATCTTTCTTGTAAGTTAAACTTATCAACTTTTAGTAAATTAAGATTTACTAATCTTTTTATAGCATTTAGATTTACATGTCCCAATCTATTATGCCATAAATCAGAGTTCTCAAACAAATAAGAGGATGTGTCATCTTCCTTATTGCATATTCCTTTTCCACGGTGAATGACCGTAACATTCAGCTCAAAAAGCCCATTCACTAGGTGGCCTTCACCTATGAATTTTCCATTCTTGGTCAATATAACTTTTTCACACTCAAATTCTAGTGAAAATCCATGATTTACTAGAAGTGAGTCTGACACCAAATTATTTCGGATGTCTGGGACATGCAGCACATCCTTAAGGGTAAGAACCTTTCCAGATCCTAGTTTTAGGAACACATTACCCACACCAACTACCTCAGAAGAGGCTTGATTTTCTATGCGTACTTTTCTACCTCCAATGGATCTGTAAGTAGAAAAAATGCTTCTCTCGGAGCACACATGACATGTGGCACCCGTATCAATAAACTATTCATTTGGATTATTACCATGGTCCACGTCGGAGACCATTGCGACCACCTCGTGATCTTTGTTGTTTATAACAACACGTTCAAATAATTTGCACAATATTGTCTCCATCAATAAGTACACAATTATATTGAACCATATGTGCATTGGTATATTCAACACCACATGCATCCCAATTATTACTACCATGTCTAAATTGGTCTTGCTTGTCAAATGACAAACGATAAACACATTTCTCAAGAAAAAAGATCTCAAGGAATTAACCACTTCAGTGCGCATCGACATTGCGACTGTTCGTTTCTTCATTCCAGCTTTGGAGCTCATGTTTCCTCCAACTTCGATTGGTATAACCCTGTCTTAGAGGAGTACACTAATTTGTCTTGCGATTGTCAGAAATAATGGGATAAAATTCCCAAGCCGTTACAGGCGGTACTCTAACTATTACAATCGAAGGAAGATAATAACAATAAATGGAATGAAAATTACAACGGAAATAATAAAACAAACCGAACTATAATTCGAGTCGAGGGAAGGCCTCTTTCCGCAAGACAAATTACGCCCCGGCTAGTGCTCACGGAATGGCGTATTGTCCCCAAAAATAAAACGACTTCCTCCTAGCGTGTAGAAGCACCTCAAACCTGCTAGGCACCGGCGAACTTGATGGAGTTCCGAGAATCGAGCTATGCAATGCTATTATGATGTAGAGAACTAGAGAGAAGAGAGAATGTTTTTTGCTGTTCTATTCTCCACTCCAAGATCAAGCCTATTTATAGGCTAGAGAAAGCACTTGAAAAGCCTTGCAATCAAGTTTATCTCTTAATGCATTTGGGAGTTACCTAAGATGAAAGGCCATAGGTCTTGGCCACCTCAAAGGTCTCCCACATTTTTCACATGTATTTTCCACAAACTTCACTTCTTCAGTTGCCGTATTCATATCTTCTTCAACCGATCCCGCGCGAGAGGATTTAGCAGTACGAGTGTGACCACCGCGACGACGCTGCATATCTAATACACATAAATACATTAGTGCAATCTTTCATATAAGATTCATATAAAAGTTGAGCAAACTTAAAATCACAAATTAGGATTGAGGCATTTTAATACTTATCCCCAAACTTAAAATGAAATTATACTACTCCCTCCGTCCCAGAAAGATTGTCCCATTTTCGTTTTCACACCCGTTTTGCAAAAATAATAATAAATAGTTAAATTAGAGATATAGTAAAGTAAAAGAGAGAATAATGTAGAGAATAGTCTTACCTACATTATTCTTTCTCTTATTTTACTCTCTTTCAATTTTACCTATTTATTATTATTTTTGCAAAACGAGTGCAAAAAATGAACTGGGACAATCTTTTTGGGACAGAGGGAGTATCATTTTGTCTTTTTAAAATAATATGATCAACTATGACCATTCAAAACACATTGCCCTCCTTTGTCAACGGGAATGGGGCAAAGACCAACTCAAATTCTAACAAATAACTCTAACAATAACATAAACCCAAATCAACTAGATAAATAGTCAACTAATTTTCTTAAAGAAAATTAACTGTATTTAATTATATAAAGACTTGTCATTTTAAGAGAATAGATCAGTTATGTTATAACCTATCATTGATATGTCGCTAGCACATATATTAGCAAAAAAAGTTAAAACTAATTACACTTAATGTGAGCAAACCAACACAGATACAAGGTAGTTTATATAGCACAACTTGTCCACATCTTAAAAAAAATTCGAGCTTTTTATAGTATAATAATAATATGTTACTAACTTTTAAAAAGTGTAATATTCTTCTTACTCAACAAAGGACAAAAGCAATCAATATTCACAATCACATGTGTATGATATTCATATAAAGCAATCAAAATTCACATCATTTGTATATATAATGCATTAGCAAAATCAAAAGCAAGATTTAAGAGAGAGAACCGTGCGAGGAAGATTGAGGACAGAAACCGGTGAGGAAGATTGAGGACAGCAGTAGCAGAGATGAAAGTAGCGGCTATAAGTTGTGTGCTATTTAACCTATGGTGGGAGATTGACCTAATATATATATAGTAGTATGAATTAATATTTAGGTTTTAATAGTATGTCTTAGAGTTAGATAATATTGGGCTTTGCTTAGTAGGTTAACTAAAATAATTTTCCGTAAAGAAAAATGGTTCTTTTTAGTTCCAAGGACTAATTAATGGTATTGAAATTCATTACTTATCACTTATCATAAAGCTGAAAGTAGAAATACATATTCAATTATTTATCTAACTCTTGGAATATGTACAACATATTAGTTGATATTAGTTTTTCTCCTCGTTCTCGCGGATTGAGGTCAGTGGAAGGCTTTTTCTTCGCAATGAAGGGCAGCCGCTGGATTTAAGAAAAAGAACTTGGAATAAACCTATAAAATAAATAAAAGGAAATATTGCGTGAGTATTACTATATTAAATAAAAGGAAATTTGCGTAGAGTATTACTAAATAACGTAGATTACACTAATCACTTCTCCTCTTAACAATAATTTATTAATTAAATATTTTAGTTTATTTTGTCATTAGTTTGTTATATTTAATTTTTAATAATTCGATGACTTTAAGGATATAGTTTGAAGGATTGTTATTTATTCAATTATTTAAATATTGCGGAATATGCTATACTATACAATAATGGTGTCGTTTGGTTGTCATGTCAATCCATCTAGGATTAAGTTGTCAACCGAATAACCCCAATATATCAATTTTAATTTACTTTAATATAGATCATTAATCTGGATCAAGATTTTTACAATTAGAATAAAAAATTAGTATAAATAAAAATTTCAAAATTTACCATTTACACAAATATTAGTAAATTAAAGATTAGTCACTACGAATTAAGATAATATATACATGTACATAATTACCTTACTAGTTTTATTCAAAAAGCTCAATAATGAGAAAGAAAGAGAATACAGAACTCACAATTAACTAATAGTAATAGATTTCATAATATAAATTTCATTAGCGACATGTCTTTAGACTATTATAATAAATTTCATCAGCAATGTCATGTGACTATTATAAATGATTGGTTCCTCTTGGAGACTAGATTTTAGAAAATCATACTATTAAATTAAATGAGAGAGAATAAAAGTAGGAGGGATAAAGAGAGAATAATATAATTAAGAAATATTATTATTTTTTTTGTGAAATAGGAAAATTAATTATTAGTGGTGAAACAAACATAAAAGGGGAAATCAATCACTTGTGTACTAACGAGGGAGTATGATAGAATATTTCTTCTTATTATTAAAATATACTAATTTATACTAAATTAACGCAAATAATAATAATAATAATAATAATAATAATAATAATAATAATAATAATAATAATAATAATAATAATAATAATAAGTCGGAGTTATTATTAAGTACTATCTCCGTATTTTAAAAATAAAAACCTTTGTAATTCGGAGGTAGTAATATTTTGCAATTTTTGGTTGTTAACTAGTCGCTTAACCACTTATTGTTGCTAATTTGTTGGTATTAATACCAACGACATTTGTCTGTTACTACTTATTAGTGAAAATTGTCCCGCTGCAATTCTGTTGGTAATTTATTACCAACGACATTCATCTGTTGCTACTTACCAGTGGATATCAATCCGCTGCAATATTGTTGGTAATCCATTACCAATGACATTTGTCCGTTGCTACATCTGTTGCTACTTACCAGTGAATAACAATCCGCTGCAATATTGTTGGTAACTTATTACCAACGACGTTTGTTTGTTGCTACTTACTAGTGAAAATTAGACCGTTGTAATTCTGTTGGTAATATATTACCAACGACATTTAACTGTTGCTACTTACTAGTGAATATCAATCCGTTGCAATATTGTTGGTAATTTATTGCCAACGACATTTGTTAGTTGCTACTTAGCAGTACAAATTAGTCTGTTGTAATTCTGTTGGTAATTTATTACCAACAACATTTGTATGTTACTACTTACTAGTGAATATCAATCCGCTGCAATATTGTAGGTAATTTATTGCCAACGAAATTTATTTGTTGCTACTTAGCAGTGCAAACAAGTCCGTTGTAATTCTGTTGGTAATTGTTTACCAACAACATTTTTCCGTTGCTACTTACTAGTGAATATCAATCCACTGCAATATTGTTAGTAATTTATTACTAGCAACATTTGTTTGTTGCTAATTACTAGTGACTATCAATCTGTTGCTATATACGCTGCTAATTATGACTCGTGATTGAGGAATCAAAATCCACCATAGATTTGCTACTAATTTCGCTAGTACAATTACTAGCGGATATTCCGCCCCCAATCTGCTACTAACAGCAACATACTATATCTGCTGCTAATTTTCGCTGGTAAATTGACAGTTTTTTTTGTAGTGTAAAACGAGTCAAATCTAGCCCTTAAAAACATGCAAAATCCGTGTTTGTCAACTCCCCCAAACTTAATTATTTGTTTTTCCTCAAACAAAACAAGAGAAAAACAAATTAAGAAACACGGATGCTAAGAACTAGACTTCATAGTTGCCTCAAAAATTGTAACGAGAAATAAAGAGTTTGACTATAATACAAATCAAATCAAGCAAATCTTATTAGTGCATTTTCATTACTAGCTCGTTGATCACCTTGAAGTACACGCGCTCACAGTGTTTAGAAGTGTGTTTATCGCTCACTCTCAAAGTGTTTATTGGAAAAAGTGTATGCTCTCAGATCATGCAACATGCAAAGTTTACCATAGGCTTGCTCGAAGTCTGATCTCTCCTCTACTTGATGTGATTAAAATCAAAAATCCGAAAGGTCTTTATTTTAGGTTATAATGTAGGCTCTTTGGTAAGGTGGGGAAATATGGCTAAAAAGTGACTAAACCCAAACATAGCAAAAGTGATCAATTTCTACTAGACTACTACATCAAATATAGCACCCCACCGACAATTCGAATCTCAGTAAATTCTAGACTTTGTCTTAATTTCTTCCCACTTCCCAAATTCCTTTGATTTTTTCTTTTCTTTTCATTTTTTTTTTGATACATCCTTTCTTTTTTTTCTTTTTTTTATGCACAACCAAATATCTCATTCAAACCACAAATCTCTATGTACTTTTAACATTTAAACACACTACTTTTTTTTTCTACCTTATCTCTCCAACTCTTTTCACGGAATATAAACTAAAATTCACCAAGAGTGTATGGATATTCCCCTTTATTTAGCTTCCAAAGAAAAAGGCTTTAATGGCTCAAAGTGGCTAGCTAGGAAAAATATTTTGAGTAAGGTCATAAACTTGGATATATAAAGTAGCTAAGAAGGATGGCCTAACGTCCTCTTTTATCATTTAAACACTATGTAGACTTAGGCAGACTAGGAGCAAGTTCTAGAAACAAGTACATGACTGCAGATAAATCACACAAGAAAGAAATTTATAACTCAAGTCTCACAAGATATTAGCATGATTCAAGGTAAACAAGCAATTCATTAATTGTGCACCTTTTCACAAATCTTTCAAATCAATGTATCAAGTCAACTCAACCAACACATAAAAGAAACTTTTTATCATAAGCAATTCGGTCTGATGTCCCTAAACATGAGTATTTCTAAGTTTTCTATGTTATGCTCATGACAAGATTCATCTCGGGTTTACTAAAATAAAAATAAAAAACTAACAAAAACAACTAAACTCACGGTCCACCACTTCATCCCCCCCCCCCCCCCAAAACTTATTCAAAACTACGTTAAGAATAAGTTTGAAAAGTCGGTAGGGACGTGAGTAAACTAAAAAAACAAAATAAACTAAAACAACAAAAGAAAAGCGAAAAAATTGATACCATTGTTGGGTTGCCTCCCAACAAGCGCTTGGTTAACGTCTTTAGCTTGACGTTCTTTGAAGCTCATAAATTATCCCCATTCTCGGGACTTTCTTTGGGATGCCTTTTGTACCTATAATTTCGCAATGTGAGCATAGAGTGAAGAAAATTGTAGTAGAGTACAATGCATAATATGTGGCAATCCCCCAAACTTTAATCATATCATGGCATAAATGTGCAAATCAAATTATCTACCTTAACATTATCATTTTTCATCCCCTCATTATCTTCTCTATCCCCCAATTAATTGCGAGAATTTTCAACAATAAACCATGATCAAGCAAAACAACTAAATATACACAATTCATGCAAGATAAAATAGTCTCACAATACTATAAACATGAACTATGTGTATCAACAATCAAGTCAAAGGGGTATTCAAATTTTCGTCCACCAAGATCAAACATACTCAAGCACACCCAACAATTATTTCTTACAAAATTCCAATGCTCACAAATTCACCATGAATAAATCCCAATTAAATCATCACCCATCAAACTCATATCCAAGCTCCCAATATATATATCAACAAGGCCATTCATGAAAAAAAATTCAAGATCAAAGCTCATAAATTAAACGAGAACATACCTTGTGTAGATTGACAGTTGAGCACACGAATAATTGGTAGAAGTCAAGGACTTTGATTACGTGACGTGAATTTGAAGTGTGGGTTCAAGTTTTTTTTTTTATATATATATATAAAGAAAAACTAAAAAAATTTATATATATAAACATTTACGTACTGTACATTACTAATAGGGACAAACTAATAACTAAAAGAAAAAAAGAAGTATATAAAAAAAAAATTAAAAAAACGTACGGAAAGAAAGAAAAAAAACTAACTAGCAGATCCACAATCTAATAAAAAAAACACATGTATATTTGTACCTCATCCAAACTCGACGGAGCTTATTGGAGCATAGAATAATCCATTGTTGTGCTCTGTCCGATCCTCAGTGCTCTCCTTAGATTGCAGCCCTCGCAAAACAAATAAAAAAAAATTAAAAATAAACTATACAAAATATTACACTCTAAATTAGTATTAACAACTGTTTTACAATATCAGCTTAAAGCAATAGTATTCCCCGGCAACGGCGCCAAAAACTTGATGCACTATTTATTAGCACTAAAAATACCTGCAAGCATACAAGGTAGATCTAGTATAGCTAAAGGTCAGTACCGGGATATCGAACACAGGGAATAAGATTGCAACTGACTACCATATACAAAGCGTCATATACTGTCTAGAGACACATGATTTTTGGGTTTTGGATTAATTAAACTAGACAGAAAATAACTAAACAAATACCAAAAAACATAAAAACAATGGTACAAAGCAGGCGTAAGAAAGTAGAATTTTAGGATTCAAAACACAATTGGCTTCCTTGAATTACGGTCTCTATAGTTACTAAGTCGGTCACTTAACTAGATTAAACCCCCTCCCGAGGTGAGAAATCCGTAGATTAGCTGTAATAATTGAAGTCCCCTTCTAATTCTTAGACTTAACTCCTAAAAGATCGTTAAAACCAATGACCCCACGTGAAACCTCAACTCTCCCGAGTTCTATTGAATTAAAGTGTGAATTATCCCTTTTCCAAGTCAACTATTTCTTCTCCCGAGTACTCTAATCAACTCTAACATGTATTCAAAATGTAGCTAATCAATTGAATATAACAAGCACAAGGATAAATCAAATAACTGCAAGAGCTAACAAGGAAAATCAATTGAATATCCTCACCAAAAAATCCACAAAAGATGTTCTACTCATAGACAAGTAAAAACTACAAATAAAGTACGAGACATGGAAGAAATTGATAAAACCCAAGGTTGAATCTTCAATCTTCAGTCTTCTCTTGCCTGGATCTACAGAGCTCCGCTCCAATGGAAGATGGATGATTATATGTGTGGATTGTGGGATGGAAGAAGGTAGAGAGGGAGAAGGATTGGAGGCTCTGAGATGAAGATTAAAATTAGGTTTAGAGGTATTTATAGGCTGGAAAAAGGTTAATTTTCGTGGCCTTCAAGATACGGGAAAGATTTGGCTTCACAATATAATAATTTATTTTCTTCCGTGAATTTCCGCCTAAATTCCCGTCAGCTTTGACTGCACTGCGCAATGTTCGTAGAATAGCCATAACTTTCTCCACAGAACTCCGATTGAGATGTGCGAGAAATCCACGTGAAGCACTTTCAAAGACGAAGAGAATGGTATGAACTAAGTACTGATTGGACTTCAAAATCGCTGGCAGAATGGGCTCGAACAGAGGCTGCTGCACCTTGGCCTTTTTGCACCTTTTTTTTCCTATCATTTATCAACAAACACATTAAAAAATACCAAATGTATTAACATATGCAATTTAATAACATAATTTGCATGATTGACATTTAACACTACTAAAAACTGCCGGTTTACTAGCGGAAAATTTTGTTGCTAATTCTCATAATTCCACTAGTAAAATGGGTTAGCAGCGGATTAGCAACAGATCTACACTGCTTGTAAATTCGTTGCTGCTAAAATTTAGCAACTACCAAAATTGTGCTACTAATGGTTTAGTAACAAATTAGTAGCAGAACATGTCTGTTGACAATTGTTGGAATCAAAAGGGGATCAAAATATTTAGCAACAAACTTAGTATGTTGCAAATTGTTAGCAACGAATTAGCAGTGCACCAAATTTGCTCCTAACTTGTTGGAATCAAAAAGGGATCGAAAATATTAGCAACAAACTTAGTCCGTTACAAATTGTTAGCAACAAATTAGCAATGCACCAAATTTGCTCATAAATTATTGGCATCAAAAAGGGATCGAAAATATTAGCAACAAACTTAGTCCGTTACAAACTGTTAGCAACAAATTAGCAATGCACCAAATCCACTCCTAAATTATTGGCATAAAAAAGGGATCGAAAAAATTTGCAACAAACTTAGTCCGTTACAAACCGTTATAAACGAATTAGCAATGCACAAAATCCGCTCCTAAATTATTGACATCAATAAAGGGATCGAAAATATTAGCAACAAACGTACTCCGTTACAAACTGTTAGCAACGGATTAGCAGCACACTTATTCCGCCCTAAAGTTAGCGTGCATCGAAACTTTAGTAACGCAATCAATTCGCTACTATTTATTAGCAACAAATTAGCAGCAAGCTCAATTCGACTCTAATGGGATAATTTTTTTAAAAATCACCAATTGGTATTCTGCTACTAAGTTCAAGTTACACATTATTGTTTCAACTATTCGTTTGCTTATCCCATTAAAACAAAGCTTACAACAAACCAACAAATTATCAAATAAAGAACATCAACTTAGAGACAAAAATAGTACTGTAATTGATAAACTAATAATGTATTTTTTTAAAAAAACAAGAAGCCTGATGAGCTTAAATTATAATAGACTATAAATTAAAAAGCATATGTCAATCTCCTAATGCTGTAGAATCATCACGGCCAGAAGTAGAGTGACTCGAGTCGGCCAGAAGTAGAGTGACTCGAGTGCTGGGATTGCTGGGGCATGTACTAATCCATACTTTCTTTTATCAACTTTGTTAGAAATAATGGGATAAAATTTCCAAGCCGTTACAGGCGGTACTCTAACTATTACAATCGAAGGAAGATAATAACAATAAATGGAATGAAAATTACAACGGAAATAATAAAACAAACCGAACTATAAGTCGAGTCGAGGGAAGCCCTCTTTCCGCAAGACAAATTACGCCCCAGCTAGTGCTCACGGAATGGCGTATTGTCCCCAAAGATAAAACGACTTCCTCCTAGCGTGTAGAAGCACCTCAAACCTGCTAGGCACCGGCGAACTTGATGGAGTTCCGAGAATCGAGCTATGCAATGCTATTATGATGTAGAGAACTAGAGAGAAGAGAGAATGCTTTTTGTTGTTCTATTCTCCACTCCAAGATCAAGCCTATTTATAGGCTAGAGAAAGCACTTGAAAGGCCTTGCAATCAAGATTATCTCTTAATGCATTTGGGGGTTACCTAAGATGAAAGGCCATAGGTCTTGGCCACCTCAAAGGTCTCCCACATTTTTCATATGTATTTTCCACAATCCCCCACATTGGTTAGAGCACTGCAAGCTCAAACCAACACAAGACGTGTATGCATGCATGCAGACCCTTTGCTCAATTCTCGAGAAATAATATTGCATTTGGAATAGTAGCTTGGGGCTTTGAACTTTCCATAGTCAACACTATCGGGCATATCGGTGGCCTGGTGGACGTGACGCCTTGAACCATTCCTCCTTGGTGTATACCGAGACAATAATATTGACACAATACTATTTACAAACTCATCAGTTCTCACGTTTGTGTCCTTTACTGGCCATGGAACACCACTTTGGATTCATAAGTGATTCACATGTTGAAGCGGCCCACACTTCTACACTTACATAACTTACATAGGTGATTCTTTTCCAGGTATCCTGCAATACCCACCTCCTCGATGCTTCTAAGAATCATTAAAAGTCAAAACCTAGCCTCTTACCACATGCAGGTTACAACACTCAATGCTTTCAAAAGAATGGGCGAAGATAAAATATCTTCTGAGTGTTACAACTAGAGTCATATAACTTTGTTTTCCCATTGAACCAAGCCCATGGGATCTCCAATCGTATGGTTGGGTTACCACTATAATCATCTTTTAAAATGTGGTTTTCAGTCCAATTCCTTTTAGCAATTTATGCATTTGATCACGGTTTAAACTTTTCGTTAACGGATCCGCTAAGTTATTCACTGACCTTACATAGTCAACTGCGATAACGCCACTTGTGATCAACTGCCTCACGGTATTATGTCACCGACGAATGTGTCGAGACTTACCATTGTATAAGCCACTATGTGCTCTCCCTATAGCCGCTTGGCTATCACAGTGTATCACTACTGTCGGCACTGGCTTCTTCCAACATGGCTTCTAGGAAGTTTCTAAGCCACTCGGTTTCTTCCCCTGCTTTGTCTAAAGCGATAAACTCAGATTCCATGGCGGATCTAGCTATACATGTCTGTTTCGTTGACTTCCACGAAACAGCTCCGCCCCCCACGGTGAACACATACCCACTCGTCGAGAACGAGTCTTTTGAATCAGAAATCCAATTTACATCACAGTACCCTTCAAGTACTTGGGGATATCTTGTGTATTGCAGCTCAAAGTTAAGAGTATACTTCATGTATCTCAAAACCCTACGCAGAGCTTTCCAATGTTCCTTGCTTGGGTTGCTCGCATATCGGCTAAGATTATTCACCGTACACGCAAGATCTAGTCGGGTGCAGTTTGTGATAAACATCAAACTCCCTATGATCCTTGCGTATTCTTCTTGAGCTACAGGCTCTCCCGTGTGCTTACTCAAATGCACATTGGGTTCCAATGGAGTCTTAGCTGGCTCACAATTAAAGGAGTGAAACTTCTTAAGCACTTTCTCAATGTAATGAGATTGTGTCAAAGCTATTCCCTCAGGATTCCTTTTAATCTGGATTCCGAGAATCACATCAGCTAGACCCATATCTTTCATGTCGAAATTTCTCTTCAACATATTTTTGGTCTCGTTGATAATGACACTATTGTTGCCCATAATCAACATATCATCCACATAAAGACACACAATAACGAACCCATTATTTGTGTTCTTAATTTAAACACACTTATCACACTCGTTGATAATGAACCCATTTGACAACATCACATTGTCAAACTTCAAGTGCCATTGCAAAGGCGCTTGTTTTAATCCATATAGAGACCTCACTAGTCTGCATACCTTCCTTTCTTGGCCAGGTACTACAAACCCTTCAGGTTGCTCCATATAAATTTCTTCCTCCAATTCACCATTCAAAAATGCAGTTTTCACATCCATTTGGTGAATTTCAAGATTGTGCAAAGCAGCAATAGCAAGAAGCACCCGAATGGAAGTGATTCTTTAACGGGTGAATACGTGTCGAAGAAGTCATATCCTTCTTGCTGCTTAAAGCCTTTTACAACTAGGCGAGCTTTGTACTTTTCAATAGTACCATCAGTTTTATATTTCCTTCTCAGGATCCACTTGCACCCTAAGGTCTTACAACCTTCTGGCAACTCTACTAACACTCATGTGTTATTTCTCATAATTGATTCAGTTTCACTATTGATTGCTTCTTGCCAGAATGGCACATCTGGGCCAGACAGCGCTTCCGCCAACGACTTTGGTTCATCATCCAACATAAAGGTTATGAAGTCGGGACCAAAAGTCTTAGCAATTTTAACTCTTTCACCACGTCTTGGTTCTACATCCTCAGGACTTGACCTCGTCCTTTTTGGAGGATTGGAACTAGTGGATCCATCCATCATTCTTTCACTAGAACGATCCTCCTGCTTATTGCAAGGGTACACATTCTCAAAGAATATAACATTCCTTGACTAAATCGTTGTTCCTTCAACCACGCCAGACACAACTGTCTTATGGACTAGGAAACGATAGGCACTACTATTAAGTGCATGGCCAATAAAGATGCAATCAACTGTTTTAGGGCCTATTGCAACTTGCTTCGGAGGTGGCACTTCTACCTTTGCTAAGCACCCCCACACTTTGAGGTATGAGTACAAAGGTTTCTTGCCTTTCCACAACTCATAGGGAGTCACATCCCTACTTCTTAGTGGAATCTTATTCAGGATATAATTTGCCGTTAAAACAGCCTCCCCCCACATGTTCTGGGGTAAACCTGAATTAATCAACAGAGCATTCATCATCTCTTTCAGTGTTCGATTTTTGCGTTCAGCAACACCATTCGATTGAGGAGAATATGAAGCCATGGTTTGGTGAATTATACCACTTGCATGACATAATTCTGCAAACAGCGCCACATATTCACCACCTCTATCACTTCGAACACACTTAATTCGACAATTAAGTTGATTTTCGGCTTCATTTTTTAAGTCTTTAAACGCTTCAATTGCCTCATCTTTACTTCTTAATAAGTAAAGGTAACAATACCTTGTGCAATCATCTATAAATGTGATGAAATACTTTTTACCACCTCTTGTTTGCACAAATTTCAAATCACATACGTCTGTATGTATGGATCAACTCAAGAGGTTTTGTGCTCCGCTCTACCGAATGGAACGGCAGCTTAGCCATTTTGGCTTCAACACACACTTCACATCTTTCTTGTAAGTTAAACTTATCAACTTTTAGTAAATTAAGATTTACTAATCTTTTTATAGCATTTAGATTTACATGTCCCAATCTATTATGCCATAAATCAGAGTTCTCAAACAAATAAGAGGATGTGTCATCTTCCTTATTGCATATTCCTTTTCCACGGTGAATGACCGTAACATTCAGCTCAAAAAGCCCATTCACTAGGTGGCCTTCACCTATGAATTTTCCATTCTTGGTCAATATAACTTTTTCACACTCAAATTCTAGTGAAAATCCATGATTTACTAGAAGTGAGTCTGACACCAAATTATTTCGGATGTCTGGGACATGCAGCACATCCTTAAGGGTAAGAACCTTTCCAGATCCTAGTTTTAGGAACACATTACCCACACCAACTACCTCAGAAGAGGCTTGATTTTCTATGCGTACTTTTCTACCTCCAATGGATCTGTAAGTAGAAAAAATGCTTCTCTCGGAGCACACATGACATGTGGCACCCGTATCAATAAACCATTCATTTGGATTATTACCATGGTCCACGTCGGAGACCATTGCGACCACCTCGTGATCTTTGTTGTTTATAACAACACGTTCAAATAATTTGCACAATATTGTCTCCATCAATAAGTACACAATTATATTGAACCATATGTGCATTGGTATATTCAACACCACATGCATCCCAATTATTACTACCATGTCTAAATTGGTCTTGCTTGTCAAATGACAAACGATAAACACATTTCTCAAGAAAAAAGATCTCAAGGAATTAACCACTTCAGTGCGCATCGACATTGCGACTGTTCGTTTCTTCATTCCAGCTTTGGAGCTCATGTTTCCTCCAACTTCGATTGGTATAACCCTGTCTTAGAGGAGTACACTAATTTGTCTTGCGATTGTCAGAAATAATGGGATAAAATTCCCAAGCCGTTACAGGCGGTACTCTAACTATTACAATCGAAGGAAGATAATAACAATAAATGGAATGAAAATTACAACGGAAATAATAAAACAAACCGAACTATAAGTCGAGTCGAGGGAAGGCCTCTTTCCGCAAGACAAATTACGCCCCGGCTAGTGCTCACGGAATGGCGTATTGTCCCCAAAAATAAAACGACTTCCTCCTAGCGGGTAGAAGCACCTCAAACCTGCTAGGCACCGGCGAACTTGGTGGAGTTCCGAGAATCGAGCTATGCAATGCTATTGTGATGTAGAGAACTAGAGAGAAGAGAGAATGTTTTTTGTTGTTCTATTCTCCACTCCAAGATCAAGCCTATTTATAGGCTAGAGAAAGCACTTGAAAAGCCTTGCAATCAAGTTTATCTCTTAATGCATTTGGGGGTTACCTAAGATGAAAGGCCATAGGTCTTGGCCACCTCAAAGGTCTCCCACATTTTTCACATGTATTTTCCACAAACTTCACTTCTTCAGTTGCCGTATTCATATCTTCTTCAACCGATCCCGCGCGAGAGGATTTAGCAGTACGAGTGTGACCACCGCGACGACGCTGCATATCTAATACACATAAATACATTAGTGCAATCTTTCATATAAGATTCATATAAAAGTTGAGCAAACTTAAAATCACAAATTAGGATTGAGGCATTTTAATACTTATCCCCAAACTTAAAATGAAATTATACTACTCCCTCCGTCCCAGAAAGATTGTCCCATTTTCGTTTTCACACCCGTTTTGCAAAAATAATAATAAATAGTTAAATTAGAGATAGAGTAAAGTAAAAGAGAGAATAATGTAGAGAATAGTCTTACCTACATTATTCTTTCTCTTATTTTACTCTCTTTCAATTTTACCTATTTATTATTATTTTTGCAAAACGAGTGCAAAAAATGAACTGGGACAATCTTTTTGGGACAGAGGGAGTATCATTTTGTCTTTTTAAAATAATATGATCAACTATGACCATTCAAAACACATTGCCCTCCTTTGTCAACGGGAATGGGGCAAAGACCAACTCAAATTCTAACAAATAACTCTAACAATAACATAAACCCAAATCAACTAGATAAATAGTTGAAGAGTTGATTTTCTTGCTTGCTGTATCCTATCAATTTCTAATTACACACTTCCTAGATCCAGTAAATCAACTAGATCACAAGGTCTAGAGACTCACAAGACTGGAAGTCTGGTCGTTGGTACGCAAGCAAACCTTCAAAACCCTCAACCACAGATACTAAACTAGCACAGGGAAGTAGGGATCGATCCCACAGAGATGGACTCGTAAAATACATGCGTAGAGATTTGGAAACTATTTTTGGGTTGGCTGCTGCCACGCATATTTTGGGTTGAGGAATTTAACTAAGTGAATTTGGAAATAAAGTATGCTATGCTAACTGCTAGATCTAGGCAAAAAATGAATTATGTATAAGAACTAAATCAAATCAACTACTAGATCTGGGACTTCTACGAACATCTCTAGACCAAGGAGATTAAAACAAGTGGGGACCAAACTCTGAAAAAGGTAAGTACGGACAGAATCGAATCTGCAGCCTAACTAACTAAAGCATCAACTGAAAATGACTTCATCTTCTCCAATGAACATAAATAAATGCAGAGGTTAAAATCAAAATAAGGCGTAGATCGGAAACACAATTTAACGGTAAACGAAACAACGGCGAAAGTTACACTACTAGACGAAGCAAACCAAGCAGAACAAAATCCCCATAATTTCATGCACAAATTCACCTCCCCTGTTCAGATCCACACTTCGGATGCTAAATCCACTCCGGATCCAAGCATCCGAACAAGAATCCAACCAAACACAACTCCATAATCAACGATTCTCAATTCTCACAAGATATTCAGCAACAATTACCAGACAACATCCCAATAGAACAAATCGAAATAGCAAACATCATAAGAATAGTAATCAAAACGGAATTCAACTCCATCACAAGCAGATCAGAACGTAGACAGAATAACCAAAATGAATCCAGTAACAAAAGCGACAAGCTCGACTTCCAAAAGTGAAGTTCGAGACGGAAATGAGTAGCAAACAGAAAATAAAAGAACGATTGTTTCTTCGCCCTCAAAAGGACGGTGTTGCACTGATACGTAACTCACGAAAACGAAAACCTCCCTTAACCACCAGAATTCCCCATATCCCTAGTGTGTGTGTGTGAGCTAAGAGTGTGACTGTGTGAGGAGTGTGACGAAAAAAGTGATGTTTCTTGTTGCGCACTCCTCCATTTATAAGCGTCGAGGTGGGGCCCAGCGAGGTATTGATTGACTTGATTGCCCTCAGCTATTGGCTTCCTTCCTCTAGCTTTTCCTCGTGATTCTGCTCATCCCGTTCCTGCTCCTCGCTAGATCAACTCCTCCAGCATCTCCTGGATCTAGCGCTACACACACACCTGGCTTAACAAAACTTGTTAGATCCAGCAGAAATGTGATGTTTTTCACTATATAACCAATGCATGAAATTAGCCTTATCAAACTGCTCACACTTAAACCATACTTGTCCTCAAGTATAAAGACAAGAAGAGAAAAGAATAAGGCGAATTTCAGGCATGGTTATCCCCTTGACCGACTCTACAGACTCTTAGACAAAATTCCTACACCTAGACACAACTGAGGCAAAGCTAGACACTAAAACAAAGAGTACATAATCACATAGGATGAAAACATATAAACACATATGCATGAACTGGTTTCAACTTTTAGGCAACCGTCCCCACAAGATTAAGATCAATCCAACAGGCTGCACTCCTCCAAATAGGCCCTTTTCTCCCCTCTACCTAGCCAATCTGTCAGCTCGTCAAGATAGCCTTTTACTTCCCCAATTGTTAGATTCACTCGATCACTCATTCCTCACCAGGGATGTTAGGACCGATTCTCTCTTAAGTTATTGCCAAACCACTGAAGCCTCGGGTTATGAGAATTTCCTCCTTCTATCCTCCGTTACTACCCCCTTTTTTTTTCTTTTTCTGGACTTCGTCCAGCTTATACCTCCTTGATTTCCTGGACTTCGTCCAGCTTATACCTCCTTGATTCTTTTCTTTTTTTTTTTTTTTAAATTTCCTCCTCTGGACTTCGTCCAGCTTATACCTCCAGATTTTTATGATTATATATTTTTTTCCTTCTTTTTTTTTTCTCCTTCTTAAATTCTTTTCCTTCAGCATTCAGTGGCAGCCCTTTGTCATGTGTTAGCTCTAAGTTATCAAAGGCTTATAACTCACTTCTAAAGTAGGGCTTCACAACTGAGCAAGTAAAGGCATTTACTATCGTTCTCGCTTCATTCAGATTGGTTCGGCTTACTAAAGAATCAGGCTTCTAAGTTGGAATACCTCCTATTTTCAATTACTCTCCCTAAGGGAATCTGCCGTATTATATTCACTAGTTCATGCGACACAATTCTAGACCTACAACTTCGCAAAGCATAATAATACTGCATTGACTCCTCTTCCCCCTCCCGCTTCACTCAAGCTTGGCCTCAAGCCATCGTCGTGAAGGGGGGAAAACAGAGAATTCAATGCAGAAATAAACAACAATTCTAATTATAAAAACAAACCAACTTCTCACACTTAGACCGAGCAACGGGCTAAGTGGGAGAAGAATAAACCAACAGAAAACACAGAACTTCTCACACTTAGACCAAGCATTGGGCTAAGTGGGAGAAGATAGCATAAAACACAGAAAACGAATGAAAACAAGACACAGAAAAAGAACACAAAAACTAAAATTTACTTGGTCTGGGGAAAATGCTCATTTCTGGGGCTGGCTCCCGCGAGAGCCAGACGGTGGTGGAACACTGGGGCGGTTTGTTTTCACTTTCTTCTTCGCTGGTTGCTCCAGCTCTTCCTTTCCTTCTGCAGCTTGATCGAGTCCTGGTTTCCTCATTAGCATTTTCGTCCTCGGTGGATTTGGAACTTTCTCGGGAATAGTCGGGGTGGTCAACTGCTGGAATGGCTTGATCGAGGGACTGCTGTGGATGATCTTCTGTGCCTCGCCACTTGACCCAGGAGTCGACTTCGACTGGGTCAAGGGAAGCGTCTGATGCAGCCATTTCAACATCCGCGTAGATATCTCCACAGCTTCCGCCACTCTTTCACTTTGTTTGGCACATTTCGTGGCCAAATCTGCTACGTTGCTGCTCAGAACTTTTACTTCTTCCCGACTCCCATTGAGTTCCTTCCGTATTCCCCCGAGTTCCTTCATCATCTCCTTTTTCATCAGTTGCATTTCCTTTTTCATGTCCTGCACCTCCTTCCTAAGCTCTTCCACCTCTTCACTTGGCATGGCCTCCTCAGCTTCCTCCGGCTCCGCCTTCGCTTTATCTCCCAGCGAATAGAAGTAAGTCTTGTTGCCTTGAGTTTGCAACAAGCCCTTGTTGAAGAAGTAGTCTACGCTGAAAACCTCTGGGCGGTCGCACATCACGACCTCGGGAGCAAGCTCGGCGATCTTCACCTCAATGTTTCGTTGCAGGCATGACATCAGCGACCGTACTCCTCCATAATTGTCGGCATTTTGAATTTCAAATTATAACTTCCCTCCTCAACTGCTCCTTCATGCACTCTTCCTCTAATTGATTCCCTTGACCGCGACCTAAAAAAAAATATGAAGACCCCAGACTCCTGGGTCAAGGTTAAAGTACGAGACATAAATCCCCTTTGAGTTTGGGTCTTCGAAAATATTTTTGGAAATTTTTGAATTTTTATTTTGTTTGGATTTTCTTTGTCTTCTAAAGCAATTAAACTATGTACAATTACCTTTGAATATTCTCGAATCCCCTGGATCAGTGTGTAAAAACATAACATTTCCCTTGACCCAGGAGTTCATCGAGAATATTCCTTTGTCTGGCTAAGTGATAACTGAGAGCGCACGTAGTGGTATTTCCTCCACTACGCATAGCTCAGAATTATCCCTATAGACTTTCAATCTATGGCCATTAACAAGAAAAGGGACCGAGTTAGGAGCACTTCCCTGGATTTCCACTGCTCCGTGTGCGCGGAGGCCAACGATGGTATATGGACCTACCCACTTTGACTTCAACTTCCCTGGCATTAGCTTGAGTCTGGACTGAAATAGAAGTACTTTCTGCCCCACCTGAAGTTCCTTGACCCGGAGGTTCTTGTCGTGCCAGAGCTTCGTTCTTTCCTTGTACCACATTGCTGAATCGAATGCCTCTAGCCGTAGTTCCTCCAGCTCCTGTAATTGCAGCTTCCTTTCTTCTTCACATGCCACAGACTTCATATTCATTTCCTTAATGGCCCAGTATGCCTTGTGCTCCACTTCCACGGGTAAGTGACACATTTTCCCAAACACCAACCTATAAGGTGACATCCCGATTGGTGTCTTGTAAGCAGTTCTATACGCCCACAAAGCATCGTCAAGGCGTTTACTCCAATCCTTCCTTGTGGTGTTAACTGATTTTTCCAAAATACTCTTTATCTCCCTATTAGAGACTTCAGCTTGCCCATTCGATTGGGGGTGATATGGTGTAGACAATCTATGATGCACGCCGTATTTCCTCATGAGCGCTTCTATAGTGCGGTTGCAGAAGTGTGTTCCTTGATCTGAGATAATCGCTCTAGGAACTCCATATCTGCTGAAAATGTTTGACTTCAGAAACTTGGCCACCTCTTTAGACTCACAAGTGGGCGTAGCCTTCGCCTCTATCCATTTGGAAACGTAGTCTACAGCGACCAATATGTAAGCATTTCCGTACGACGACGGAAATGGGCCCATAAAATCCATCCCCCAAACATCGAAAATTTCGCAGATCACTATGGGCACTTGGGGCATCTCATCTCGTCTCGAGATTCCCCCTGTCTGTTGACACCTTTCGCAGCATTGACAGTATTCAAAGGCATCCTTGTTCAATGTAGGCCAGTAGAATCCACTGTCTAGAACTTTCCTTGCGGTTCTCCTTGGTCCGAAATGCCCTCCACACGCCAAGGAGTGACAATGATGGAGTACATCTCTTTGTTCCCATTCAGGAATGCAACGTCGAATTATCTGATCTGCACACATCTTCCAAAGATAAGGATCATCCCAGAAGTAATATTTGGCTTCGCTTTTAAGCTTCATCTTCTGGGCCCGGGAGGCTTCCCCTGAACTTGGCACCTCTCCCGTGACCAAGTAATTTGCCAGGTCTGCGTACCATGGTTCTGCGTTACGTACGCGCTTTCCTCGATCAGATTCTCCTGGACCTGTTAAAACTAAGACAGATTCCCAGCTTATCGGTCTAGGTGGTTCGTCCATATAGTACAAATGCTCTTCGGGAAAAACATCGGGAATAGCCTCGTCCGTATCTCCTTGATGAATTCTACTCAAGTGGTCAGCCACTCGATTCTCTGTTCCTCTTTTGTCTCTTACTTCCCAATCAAACTCCTTTGACCCAAGAAGATAAGGGCGGAATTTTTCGAACGAGTAGACGACAGCCAACATTTCCTTCTCCGTAGTATCGTAATTCTTCTGAGCTTGATTTAGTGTCTTGGACGCATAGAAAATTACGTAGTTTTTCCCATCTATCTTCTGCCCTAGGACGGCTCCCACAGCGAAATCGCTCGCGTCGCACATTATCTCAAAAGGGTGATTCCAGTCCGGTGCCCTGATAATTGGTGCGGACACTAGTCTCTCCTTGAGCAATTGAAATGCCCTCTTGCATCCCTCATCAAACTCGAACTCCACATCGTTGTGCAGCAAATGAGTGAGTGGTTGCGCAATTTTTGCAAAGTCCTTGATAAACCTTCGATAAAACCCTGCGTGACCGAGGAATCCTCTAACTTCCTTTTGATTTGTAGGGTAAGGTAGCTTTGCAATCACTTCCACCTTTGCCTTGTCCACTTGTATTCCTCTTTCAGAGACCACATGACCTAAAACAATCCCCTCAGTTACCATGAAGTGACATTTTTCAAAATTCAGAACTAGATGTTTCTCTTGACATCTTTGCAGCACTAGGTCAAGGCTGGCTAAACAAGTGTCAAATGAGCCTCCATATACAGTGAAATCATCCATGAATATCTCGATGCACACCTCTAGTAGATCCGAAAAAATACTCATCATACAACGTTGGAATGTCCCTGGTGCATTACATAGACCAAATGGCATCCTTCGGTAGGCATAAGTTCCAAAAGGGCATGTAAATGTGGTCTTTTCCTGGTCCTCTGGGTTCACGAAAATCTGGAAATAACCGCTATATCCGTCGAGGAAACAGAAATACTGTTTGCCAGCCAGCCTCTCTAGCATCTGGTCAATGAATGGTAAAGGAAAATGATCCTTTTTGGTGGCTTCATTTAGTTTCCTATAGTCGATGCACATCCTCCATCCAGTGACCAGTCGAGTAGGCACCAACTCATTCTTGTCATTCTTCACCACTTGTATTCCAGATTTCTTCGGTACCATGTGAACCGGACTGACCCACTCGCTATCTGGAATAGAGTATATGATTCCAAGGGACAGTAGTTTCAGAACTTCCTTGAGCACTTCCTCCCTCATGTTTGGATTCAGTTTCCTTTGTGGATCACGCCGAGCCTTTGCCCCTTCCTCTAGTCTGATGTGGTGCATGCAAAGATCAGGGCTAATTCCAACTAGGTCAGAAAGTGTCCACCCTATGGCCTTCTTGTTCCTCCTTATTACTTCCAGCAGCGCACTCTCTTGGTCTTCAGTCAAGCGGCTGTTAATTATCACTGGACAAGTTTCTCCTTCCTCCAGGTATGCATACTTTAAATTTTCAGGCAAAGTTTTCAACTCCTTCTTCGGTGTGATGGCTTCCTGAGGTAAAGGGTTCTCCGCCTTACTTCTTGGCGCCATTTCCTCTAGATTCGCTCCCTCGTCTGGGCTCTTCTCCTGAACAGACCTGGCTGATTGGAATGATAGTGGCTGGTGGCAGAATGCCATGATCGCTTCATTGATCTGATCATCTGTCAAGTCCCGTGTGAAAAGAGTTTCACACCATCCTGTCACCTCCTTTTCTACAGTCTGGCTCAGCTCCGAATTGTCAAACTGTTCCTGCATTAGTTCAGTCTCAAGATATTCTTGGACTAGGGGGTTAATTACATCTACAACATGCAAGTTTTCAACATCAAGCGGTTTTTTCATAGCTTCTTCAATGTTGAAGGTGTATTTCTCCCCATGATAGTCCAGGCATATGGTTCCATCAAACACATCAATAACAGTCTTCGCGGTGCGAAGGAAGGGTCTCCCCAGTAACACCCCACTAGACTCAGCAGATTCATTACCCCTCATTTTTATCACATGAAAATCAGCTGGGTATAGGAAATCATGCACTCTGACTATGACATTTTCCAATACTCCCTCAGGCGATATGCATGTTCTATCGGCCAACTGAATCACTACTTTAGTATCGACCAAACTGACTCCCACCAATTTTTTATATATTGACAGCGGTAGGACATTTATCGAAGCACCTAGATCACACATGGCATGCTCAATTTTAATATCACCTATAGAAATAGGAAGAGTGAACATACCTGGATCTGTACACTTTGACGGCATCCTCCTCTTTTGTATCACGGCGGATACATTTTCTCCTATAAC
The DNA here is from genome assembly GCF_029641045.1 of Salvia hispanica. Taxonomy (NCBI): domain Eukaryota; kingdom Viridiplantae; phylum Streptophyta; class Magnoliopsida; order Lamiales; family Lamiaceae; genus Salvia; species Salvia hispanica. Next base: position 3,831,980 of record NC_142696.1, read on the forward strand.
AATCTTCCCATCAGGTTTGGTTTTTCCTGCTATGAATTCCTTGATGAACTTGCTGAAGGTGGGTATTTTCAGAGCCTGCAAAAAGGGTAGGTTAATCTCCAGCTTACTAAATATTTCCACAAGGTCCTCAGTATCATCTTTCTTTTTCTTGGCTTCTCCTCGATATGGGAATGGTTTGGGTCGCTTTACTGCATTCGTGGAACTCCCTGCTGGGGCTGCACCTGTCTCCCTGCTTCCCTCTTTAAGTTCCAACTCAGGTTCTGGATCAAGGAAAAATGGGTCACTTAGTCGAGGCATAGATCCCCTTAAATCTCCCTCCTGGAGGTCATCCTGTATAGGAATTTCTCTGAGTCCAGGATCATCTCCTCGAGACTTCTGATTCCCCTTTTCTCCGTTCATCTGTGAGGGTGTCTCCTCGTTTATCACTTGCTTCGGTCCTTCATAGCCTTTCCCCGATCTCAAGGTAATTTGACTAATATTTGCTCGGTCTGGTGGTTTGACAGTGGCAGGCAATTTCCCTTCATTTCCCCGCATTTCGTTCAGCGACGTGGCCAACTGGGACATCTGCTTTGCCAACATGTCCATGGCAGACTTCTGCTCCTGCTGGGCATCTTGAATTTTGTGCACCACGTCATTGTTAGCCTGCATGTTATTCTGCATGTGTTGTTGGAAATTTACCAGGTCATGCACCATGTCATCAAGATTCCGCTGTGGTCGGAAACCTTGAATTGAACTGGGATTAAATCCTTGATTTTGATTGGTTCCAACCACCTGGTTCTGGCGAAAATTTCCCTGACCTCCTTGATTATTGTTGTACTGGGTTGCTGGACCTGGGTGACTCTGTTGGAAATTTTGATTGTTTCCTGAATTGTTCCTCTGATGCGGTGGCACATAAGAATTCCCTTGGTTGCTCTGGTTCCTGTTGTTCCAGTTATGCTGATCCCCTTGGTTACGGAAATTCCAGTTGTTCAGCCCCTCTTGCTGCTTCCCTGCCCAGTTAGAATTATGCTGTGGTCCTTCCTGATTCCGGCTGGGCCATGTCTGCTGGTTCTCCGCTGGACCTGGGTGTTGTGACTGTGGTTGTTGGTTCCCTTCAGCCCACCTGAAACAAGGATTGTCCCTCCATGGTGCCTCCTTAATCTTCCACTGGTTCCAGTTGGTATTTTGATTACTTTGATTCCAATTCCCCATTGCATTCACTTGAGCTTGGAAATCTCCATCGAGTGAGGGATTATTGTAAAATTGAAGCTGATGTTCCTCTTGACCTGGGTTTTTTTCCTTATCAGTCGACCCAGGGGTATTTTTCTTTTCAATGGCATTTAGCAGTGCCTTCTCCAGTCGATCTATTCTGTCTCTAACCTCTTCTCCTTCTCGTTCCTTAACTGTGTTCGCGGAGCTTCTCCTCATGATAGCACGCGGGCAGTCATACGCCTTCTTCGCGTCGATTAATCTTCCCAGAATCTCGCGTGCCTCGCTTGCCTTATTCTTGGTGAAATTCCCCCCGCTCGAGGAATTCATTAAGTCCTTGGACTCAGGATTTGCCCCTTCGTAGAATAGATAAAATGTTTCAGCCTCCGTCATCCTGTGATTTGGGCAAGCGTCAAGCAGGCCTTTAAACCGAGACCAATATTGGCTTAAAGATTCATCGTAGTCCTGCTTACACTCTTGAATTTCTTTTTTCAAAGCGTTTGTCTTATTGGACGGAAAGAAATAGTCCAGGAACTCCAATTTGAAATCCCTCCATGTGGTGATCGAGTCAGGTGGAAGCCTCAGCAACCAAGTGTTTGCCTCTCCTTTCAATGCAAATGGAATCGCTCGCAGGCGATAGTCCTCCTCGGTAGTTTCGTTAGGCCTTTTCTGGATGCTACATAGCTTACTAAACTCGTTCAAAAACTCATAAGGACACTCATTCCTCCGTCCAGAGAATGTAGGTAAAACGCCCAGCACATTCGTCTTGATCTCAATAGACCGCTGACGTTGATTTGACACTATGGCATGAGCTGGCTCTCCGTCGAGATGTGCAGTTAGCGAACCAATCTCTGGGTCTAGGTCCACTAAGTTTGCCATTACAGACTCCTCTTCCTCCCTTTCCGAATGCTCAGTTTCTGACGACGACCGTGAATCCTCTTTCCCCGATGAATTCCACTCTTCTTCACTCCCTGATTCAAACGGAAATGGATCTACAGTTGACAACCCCGATCTGGTAGTTATGGCGGATGTTGATTCCTTAACTTGCCACTTCAACTGCACGTTCCTTGACCAAGATGGGTTGCTCCAGATTCCTGACCTTGAGCCCTTGCTCATAAACTGCCAAAAGCGAAATTCAAAAGATTAAAACTATTTACACCAAATCTCTAAACACATAAACAAACTACGCCATCCATCCCCGGCAACGGCGCCATTTGAAGAGTTGATTTTCTTGCTTGCTGTATCCTATCAATTTCTAATTACACACTTCCTAGATCCAGTAAATCAACTAGATCACAAGGTCTAGAGACTCACAAGACTGGAAGTCTGGTCGTTGGTACGCAAGCAAACCTTCAAAACCCTCAACCACAGATACTAAACTAGCACAGGGAAGTAGGGATCGATCCCACAGAGATGGACTCGTAAAATACATGCGTAGAGATTTGGAAACTATTTTTGGGTTGGCTGCTGCCACGCATATTTTGGGTTGAGGAATTTAACTAAGTGAATTTGGAAATAAAGTATGCTATGCTAACTGCTAGATCTAGGCAAAAAATGAATTATGTATAAGAACTAAATCAAATCAACTACTAGATCTGGGACTTCTACGAACATCTCTAGACCAAGGAGATTAAAACAAGTGGGGACCAAACTCTGAAAAAGGTAAGTACGGACAGAATCGAATCTGCAGCCTAACTAACTAAAGCATCAACTGAAAATGACTTCATCTTCTCCAATGAACATAAATAAATGCAGAGGTTAAAATCAAAATAAGGCGTAGATCGGAAACACAATTTAACGGTAAACGAAACAACGGCGAAAGTTACACTACTAGACGAAGCAAACCAAGCAGAACAAAATCCCCATAATTTCATGCACAAATTCACCTCCCCTGTTCAGATCCACACTTCGGATGCTAAATCCACTCCGGATCCAAGCATCCGAACAAGAATCCAACCAAACACAACTCCATAATCAACGATTCTCAATTCTCACAAGATATTCAGCAACAATTACCAGACAACATCCCAATAGAACAAATCGAAATAGCAAACATCATAAGAATAGTAATCAAAACGGAATTCAACTCCATCACAAGCAGATCAGAACGTAGACAGAATAACCAAAATGAATCCAGTAACAAAAGCGACAAGCTCGACTTCCAAAAGTGAAGTTCGAGACGGAAATGAGTAGCAAACAGAAAATAAAAGAACGATTGTTTCTTCGCCCTCAAAAGGACGGTGTTGCACTGATACGTAACTCACGAAAACGAAAACCTCCCTTAACCACCAGAATTCCCCATATCCCTAGTGTGTGTGTGTGAGCTAAGAGTGTGACTGTGTGAGGAGTGTGACGAAAAAAGTGATGTTTCTTGTTGCGCACTCCTCCATTTATAAGCGTCGAGGTGGGGCCCAGCGAGGTATTGATTGACTTGATTGCCCTCAGCTATTGGCTTCCTTCCTCTAGCTTTTCCTCGTGATTCTGCTCATCCCGTTCCTGCTCCTCGCTAGATCAACTCCTCCAGCATCTCCTGGATCTAGCGCTACACACACACCTGGCTTAACAAAACTTGTTAGATCCAGCAGAAATGTGATGTTTTTCACTATATAACCAATGCATGAAATTAGCCTTATCAATAGTCAACTAATTTTCTTAAAGAAAATTAACTGTATTTAATTATATAAAGACTTGTCATTTTAAGAGAATAGATCAGTTATGTTATAACCTATCATTGATATGTCGCTAGCACATATATTAGCAAAAAAAGTTAAAACTAATTACACTTAATGTGAGCAAACCAACACAGATACAAGGTAGTTTATATAGCACAACTTGTCCACATCTTAAAAAAAATTCGAGCTTTTTATAGTATAATAATAATATGTTACTAACTTTTAAAAAGTGTAATATTCTTCTTACTCAACAAAGGACAAAAGCAATCAATATTCACAATCACATGTGTATGATATTCATATAAAGCAATCAAAATTCACATCATTTGTATATATAATGCATTAGCAAAATCAAAAGCAAGATTTAAGAGAGAGAACCGTGCGAGGAAGATTGAGGACAGAAACCGGTGAGGAAGATTGAGGACAGCAGTAGCAGAGATGAAAGTAGCGGCTATAAGTTGTGTGCTATTTAACCTATGGTGGGAGATTGACCTAATATATATATAGTAGTATGAATTAATATTTAGGTTTTAATAGTATGTCTTAGGGTTAGATAATATTGGGCTTTGCTTAGTAGGTTAACTAAAATAATTTTCCGTAAAGAAAAATGGTTCTTTTTAGTTCCAAGGACTAATTAATGGTATTGAAATTCATTACTTATCACTTATCATAAAGCTGAAAGTAGAAATACATATTCAATTATTTATCTAACTCTTGGAATATGTACAACATATTAGTTGATATTAGTTTTTCTCCTCGTTCTCGCGGATTGAGGTCAGTGGAAGGCTTTTTCTTCGCAATGAAGGGCAGCCGCTGGATTTAAGAAAAAGAACTTGGAATAAACCTATAAAATAAATAAAAGGAAATATTGCGTGAGTATTACTATATTAAATAAAAGGAAATTTGCGTAGAGTATTACTAAATAACGTAGATTACACTAGTCACTTCTCCTCTTAACAATAATTTATTAATTAAATATTTTAGTTTATTTTGTCATTAGTTTGTTATATTTAATTTTTAATAATTCGATGACTTTAAGGATATAGTTTGAAGGATTGTTATTTATTCAATTATTTAAATATTGCGGAATATGCTATACTATACAATAATGGTGTCGTTTGGTTGTCATGTCAATCCATCTAGGATTAAGTTGTCAACCGAATAACCCCAATATATCAATTTTAATTTACTTTAATATAGATCATTAATCTGGATCAAGATTTTTACAATTAGAATAAAAAATTAGTATAAATAAAAATTTCAAAATTTACCATTTACACAAATATTAGTAAATTAAAGATTAGTCACTACGAATTAAGATAATATATACATGTACATAATTACCTTACTAGTTTTATTCAAAAAGCTCAATAATGAGAAAGAAAGAGAATACAGAACTCACAATTAACTAATAGTAATAGATTTCATAATATAAATTTCATTAGCGACATGTCTTGAGACTATTATAATAAATTTCATCAGCAATGTCATGTGACTATTATAAATGATTGGTTCCTCTTGGAGACTAGATTTTAGAAAATCATACTATTAAATTAAATGAGAGAGAATAAAAGTAGGAGGGATAAAGAGAGAATAATATAATTAAGAAATATTATTATTTTTTTTGTGAAATAGGAAAATTAATTATTAGTGGTGAAACAAACATAAAAGGGGAAATCAATCACTTGTGTACTAACGAGGGAGTATGATAGAATATTTCTTCTTATTATTAAAATATACTAATTTATACTAAATTAACGCAAATAATAATAATAATAATAATAATAATAATAATAATAATAATAATAATAATAATAATAATAATAATAATAATAAGTCGGAGTTATTATTAAGTACTATCTCCGTATTTTAAAAATAAAAACCTTTGTAATTCGGAGGTAGTAATATTTTGCAATTTTTGGTTGTTAACTAGTCGCTTAACCATTTATTGTTGCTAATTTGTTGGTATTAATACCAACGACATTTGTCTGTTACTACTTATTAGTGAAAATTGTCCCGCTGCAATTCTGTTGGTAATTTATTACCAACGACATTCATCTGTTGCTACTTACCAGTGGATATCAATCCGCTGCAATATTGTTGGTAATCCATTACCAATGACATTTGTCCGTTGCTACATCTGTTGCTACTTACCAATGAATATCAATCCGCTGCAATATTGTTGGTAACTTATTACCAACGACGTTTGTTTGTTGCTACTTACTAGTGAAAATTAGACCGTTGTAATTCTGTTGGTAATATATTACCAACGACATTTAACTGTTGCTACTTACTAGTGAATATCAATCCGTTGCAATATTGTTGGTAATTTATTGCCAACGACATTTGTTAGTTGCTACTTAGCAGTACAAATTAGTCTGTTGTAATTCTGTTGGTAATTTATTACCAACAACATTTGTATGTTACTACTTACTAGTGAATATCAATCCGCTGCAATATTGTTGGTAATTTATTGCCAACGAAATTTATTTGTTGCTACTTAGCAGTGCAAACAAGTCCGTTGTAATTCTGTTGGTAATTGTTTACCAACAACATTTTTCCGTTGCTACTTACTAGTGAATATCAATCCACAGCAATATTGTTAGTAATTTATTACTAGCAACATTTGTTTGTTGCTAATTACTAGTGACTATCAATCTGTTGCTATATACGATGCTAATTATGACTCGTGATTGAGGAATCAAAATCCACCATAGATTTGCTACTAATTTAGCTAGTACAATTACTAGCGGATATTCCGCCCCCAATCTGCTACTAACAGCAACATACTATATCTGCTGCTAATTTTCGCTGGTAAATTGACAGTAAAAAACGAGTCAAATCTAGCCCTTAAAAACATGCAAAATCCGTGTTTGTCAACTCCCCCAAACTTAATTATTTGTTTTTCCTCAAACAAAACAAGAGAAAAACAAATTAAGAAACACGGATGCTAAGAACTAGACTTCATAGTTGCCTCAAAAATTGTAACGAGAAATAAAGAGTTTGACTATAATACAAATCAAATCAAGCAAATCTTATTAGTGCATTTTCATTACTAGCTCGTTGATCACCTTGAAGTACACGCGCTCACAGTGTTTAGAAGTGTGTTTATCGCTCACTCTCAAAGTGTTTATTGGAAAAAGTGTATGCTCTCAGATCATGCAACATGCAAAGTTTACCATAGGCTTGCTCGAAGTCTGATCCCTCCTCTACTTGATGTGATTAAAATCAAAAATCCGAAAGGTCTTTATTTTAGGTTATAATGTAGGCTCTTTGGTAAGGTGGGGAAATATGGCTAAAAAGTGACTAAACCCAAACATAGCAAAAGTGATCAATTTCTACTAGACTACTACATCAAATATAGCACCTCACCGACAATTCGAATCTCAGTAAATTCTAGACTTTGTCTAAATTTCTTCCCACTTCCCAAATTCCTTTGATTTTTTCTTTTCTTTTCATTTTTTTTTTAAAACATCCTTTCTTTTTTTTCTTTTTTTTATGCACAACCAAATATCTCATTCAAACCACAAATCTCTATGTACTTTTAACATTTAAACACACTACTTTTTTTTTCTACCTTATCTCTCCAACTCTTTTCACGGAATATAAACTAAAATTCACCAAGAGTGTATGGATATTCCCCTTTATTTAGCTTCCAAAGAAAAAGGCTTTAATGGCTCAAAGTGGCTAGCTAGGAAAAATATTTTGAGTAAGGTCATAAACTTGGATATATAAAGTAGCTAAGAAGGATGGCCTAACGTCCTCTTTTATCATTTAAACACTATGTAGACTTAGGCAGACTAGGAGCAAGTTCTAGAAACAAGTACATGACTGCAGATAAATCACACAAGAAAGAAATTTATAACTCAAGTCTCACAAGGTATTAGCATGATTCAAGGTAAACAAGCAATTCATTAATTGTGCACCTTTTCACAAAACTTTCAAATCAATGTATCAAGTCAACTCAACCAACACATAAAAGAAACTTTTTATCATAGGCAATTCGGTCTAATGTCCCTAAACATGAGTATTTCTAAGTTTTCTATGTTATGCTCATGACAAGATTCACCTCGGGTTTACTAAAATAAAAATAAAAAACTAACAAACACAACTAAACTCACGGTCCACCACTTCATCCCCCCCCCCCAAAACTTATTCAAAACTACGTTAAGAATAAGTTTGAAAAGTCGGTAGGGACGTGAGTAAACTAAAAAAACAAAATAAACTAAAACAACAAAAGAAAAGCGAAAAAATTGATACCAATGTTGGGTTGCCTCCCAACAAGCGCTTGGTTAACGTCTTTAGCTTGACGTTCTTTGAAGCTCATAAATTATCCCCATTCTCGGGACTTTCTTTGGGATGCCTTTTGTACCTATAATTTCGCAATGTGAGCATAGAGTGAAGAAAATTGTAGTAGAGTACAATGCATAATATGTGGCAATCCCCCAAACTTTAATCATATCATGGCATAAATGTGCAAATCAAATTATCTACCTTAACATTATCATTTTTCATCCCCTCATTATCTTCTCTATCCCCCAATTAATTGCGAGAATTTTCAACAATAAACCATGATCAAGCAAAACAACTAAATATACACAATTCATGCAAGATAAAATAGTCTCACAATACTATAAACATGAACTATGTGTATCAACAATCAAGTCAAAGGGGTATTCAAATTTTCGTCCACCAAGATCAAACATACTCAAGCACACCCAACAATTATTTCTTACAAAATTCCAATGCTCACAAATTCACCATGAATAAATCCCAATTAAATCATCACCCATCAAACTCATATCCAAGCTCCCAATATATATATCAACAAGGCCATTCATGAAAAAAAATTCAAGATCAAAGCTCATAAATTAAACGAGAACATACCTTGTGTAGATTGACACTTGAGCACACGAATAATTGGTAGAAGTCAAGGACTTTGATTACGTGACGTGAATTTGAAGTGTGGGTTCAAGTTTTTTTATATATATATATATATAAAGAAAAACTAAAAAAAGTTATATATATAAACATTTACGTACTGTAGATTACTAATAGGGACAAACTAATAACTAAAAGAAAAAAAGAAGTATTTCTTCTCCCGAGTTCTATTGAATTAAAGTGTGAATTATCCCTTTTCCAAGTCAACTATTTCTTCTCCCGAGTACTCTAATCAACTCTAACATGTATTCAAAATGTAGCTAATCAATTGAATATAATAAGCACAAGGATAAATCAAATAACTGCAAGAGCTAACAAGGAAAATCAATTGAATATCCTCACCAAAAAATCCACAAAAGATGTTCTACTCATAGACAAGTAAAAACTACAAATAAAGTACGAGACATGGAAGAAATTGATAAAACCCAAGGTTGAATCTTCAATCTTCAGTCTTCTCTTGCCTGGATCTACAGAGCTCCGCTCCAATGGAAGATGGATGATTATATGTGTGGATTGTGGGATGGAAGAAGGTAGAGAGGGAGAAGGATTGGAGGCTCTGAGATGAAGATTAAAATTAGGTTTAGAGGTATTTATAGGCTGGAAAAAGGTTAATTTTCGTGGCCTTCAAGATATGGGAAAGATTTGGCTTCACAATATAATAATTTATTTTCTTCCGTGAATTTCCGCCTAAATTCCCGTCAGCTTTGACTGCACTGCGCAATGTTCGTAGAATAGCCATAACTTTCTCCACAGAACTCCGATTGAGATGTGCGAGAAATCCACGCGAAGCACTTTCAAAGACGAAGAGAATGGTATGAACTAAGTACTGATTGGACTTCAAAATCGCTGGCAGAATGGGCTCGAACAGAGGCTGCTGCACCTTGGCCTTTTTGCACCTTTTTTTTCTATCATTTATCAACAAACACATCAAAAATACCAAACGTATAACATATGCAATTTAATAACATAATTTACATGATTGACATTTAAAACGAGTCAAATCTAGCCCTTAAAAACATGCAAAATCCGTGTTTGTCAAATACATATTATATAAAATATATTAAAAGAATATATATACGTATAGATATATTATATAATTTAACATATTAAACTAATATAATATATATTTATAATATTATATTTAAAATATAATTCGGTTATTTGGTTATTCAGTTTTTTTTTTGCCCGAACCAAACCGAAAAACTGAAATTTTTGTATTTTCAAAACCGAACGGAACCAAAAAACTGCAAAAAGCAAATCGAATTTCAAAATTCGGTTTAGATCGGTTCGGATATTTCGGTTTTCGACTTTTTTGTGCGCCCCTAGTTTGATATCATGTGCTCTCCTATAGCTATAGTCTATCTACATATATTGTAGTTATTTTTAGTGCTAATAAAAAGTATATCAATAAATCTAAGTAGAGTATAATTAATAATGCACGCTCGATGTTATTTCCATAAATTTAAGAATAAATAATCAATAAGATATTGTACTTGATTTAACCAACATGAAGCAGTTATCTTTATCCAATCCATTTAGTGTAACATGTCCCTTAAGATATGAAATGACTTCAAATCAACACTAGCTACCATCCACGATACGTTACTACTTCCTTCGCCTACCATTAAATGCCCTATATTTCCATTTTGGAATATTCGTAATTAAATAGTAGTATCTCATTTCATTTTTAATATTTTTAGTAATTGGTAATATATTCATCTAGATCATTCAACTCATATTTCACTAGATCATTCTAATCTTATTCTTTTCTTTAAGGGTGCGTTTGATTGGTATGAGAGTATAATACAAGAAAACTAGATAGAGATAGTGTTTTCAGGCCGAAAGTAAGATAGTGTCATGATAGTCTTTTTAAAATGTTGTTTGATACACAAATTAGAATTGTAGATATAAAATTGTAAGGACAAAAATACCCTTATATATTCAATTTCTTTTATACATCTTAAATGTATATTTTTAAAATTAATTTAATTATATAATTGATTAATTAAATAAATTGAATGATTCCCGATTGATTGGTAAGTATTATTATTAATTAAAGCAAAATTGATTTGATTATTCTTCATTAAGGCACATAATTAAAGCTTTCTTATATACATCTTCTTCTTCTCTAAATCCAAACAATTTCATCCTAGATCATATTCAAAATATCATAAAATAATAAAGAAGATTTGTAAGACAACACAAACCCATAGAATTTTGTCGATAGAACACACAACAAATCGACAGGCTCCCACCCCAATCCACGAGAAATGGATGAGTTGCAAAAAATTAAAAAAACTAATGTAGTTAGAAAATTCCTCATCTACGGTGGATGAAGAAATCTTCTACATGCGGAGGAAGAAATCTGTCGACGGGCGAGAGACTACAATCAAACAGCGGCGAGCCTTCGAATTCGTTTGGTTCTCGTCACTTCCCCCTACGAATAACACAAAAGAGGCCCAACTCAACAAAATCAGTCCTGAGGCGGTGGATGTGTCCGACAGCAGCTCGCAAAAGCAACACCACTACTACTGCCGGAGAGAGAAGATGGAAGCAATGTGGTCTTCTTGATAGAGTAGAGAGAGGGTGAGAGGAAGAGGGAATTACAGAAGATAGATATGGCAAAGTTGAGTTGGAGAAGAGAGAGAAAGTGGGAGTGAAAGTGGGTGAGAGATGAATGTTGCAGAGAGAGAAAGGAGGGCAATTATGACTATCATGAACAAAAAGCTTGCTATCGGAGGATTTTAGTGAGATAGTGTATTCCCAAATTTCCAGATAGTCCACCGGGCCTAGGCGGGCTTTTTACTTTTTTTCGGGCTTAGAGATAGGAATATCAGGGCAATCAAACAAGAGATAGGCATGGATAATAGGGACTATCTAACCCTATCAGGGCAATCAAACCAACCCTAAGTGTGTAATTTTATCACGAAAGTAGTACTCCCTCCTTCCCAAGGAAGATGACCCCTTTCTTGGGCGGCACAGGATTTTATGCAAATTTATATTGTGTGTTGAGAGGAGAGAGTAAAGTAAGACTATCTCCATCCGTGACACTCATCCAACCCAACCCTAATCAACTTTTTAATAAAATATTCATTTCTCTATCCTCCACATACACAACCCTCACTCAATTCAACCCTCATCAACTTTTTTTACTTCCATCAGTGACCCCAACCCAACCCAACCCAATATTTTCTTTTTCATATATTTTATATTAATATTTTGATTTATAATTAATTTAAATATATTAAATAATGTCTACAAATTATAATAAAAAAGTATATGATTCAAATTTAAAACAAAAAATATTAGATATTCAAATAATTAAAGCACAATATAATAATAAATTACACACATTAAAAAATATAATATGATCATAGAAATAAACAAACCAAAATACAAAGAAGAGTGAAAAAAAAACTAGCTTAAACAAGATAAACATTAGTACATATTTAATTGTTTGTGCCAAATTTATTCCAAATGTGCTCAATCAAATCTTCTCGAAGAGCAATATGAGCTTCTCTATTGCGGAGTTGAGCTCGATTAGTCATATATGATGACAAGCTCCCGATCCGTTGAGTGGAATAGCAAAAGGCTTCAACATTTTCTTCATGTACTCTTGTATGCGTATCTTCAATAAACTCAGTGGCATCATAATAATTTTGATACATATCACGTTCATCTTCTACTATCATATTATGCATGATGATACAAGCCATCATAATTTTTCCCATCAAAATCTTATCCCATACAAGACACGGCCGTCGCAAAAATGCGAAACGTGCTTGTAGGACTCCAAATGCTCGCTCAACATCTTTTCTAATGGACTCTTGGTGTTGAGCGAACAACTTATGCTTTTGAGTTTGTGGGGAAGTGATTGATTTGACAAATGTAGCCCATGCAGGATATATGCCATCAGTAAGATAGTATGCCCTATTATATTGATGACCATTCACTACATAATTAACATATGGTGCTCGACCTTCTAAGACATCATCAAAAACAGGAGACCGATGGAGTACATTAATATCATTGCACGAACCTGGAGTCCCAAAGAATGCATGCCATATCCATAAGTCGTATGATGCCACAGCTTCCAAAATGATCGTTGGTTTTCCACTTCTCCCTGTATATTGTCCAGCCCATGCGTTAGGACAATTTTTCCACTACCAATGCATGCAGTCTATACTCCCTATCATGCCTGGGAAACCACGTTGATCTGCTACATATAGAAGTTTGGCCATATCTTGTTCATTAGGTCTTCTAAGATATGTGGCACCAAAACATGAAATAACACCATCAACAAAATGCATTAGAGAATCTCTTGTCGCCGTTGAACTCATCCGCAAATATTCATCGACGACATCGGATGATGTCCTATACGCCAACACCCGCATAGCTCCTGTACACTTCTGTAAAGAGGACAAACTTTGTCTCCCAGTAGCATCGCGTCTCTCCTGAAAATACTCATCGTTAGCAGTCACAGCTTCTACTATCCGAAGGAATACGGATTTGTGCATGCGAAATCGGCGTCGAAACACCTCTGGTCCGTACGTCGGGTTGGGACCAAAATAGTCATTGATCAAACGCTCAGCACCAATCTCGCGTTGCCTTTCACAATACCTTTTTCTTACTCTAGAAGCTTGGACCCCTGCAGTTAGATTGGGAATGTTAGATAACATATTCTCAACAATTGTATAAATTTGATGATTTTGTTGAGAAACTCGTTCTTCCCATTGATTGAGTGCAATGGTATTTGAATCATCAGAACTTGAATCTGATGAAAGTGATGAGTTTTCACTGGAAGACATTTTTTGGAATTGGAGTAAGTAGTTGGTGTTATCTTCAAAAAGAATTCACAAGCTATTTATAAACTAAATACTATTTACAAGTGGCACAGAATTCATATTTTCATCTAGACATGTGATAGACACATTTGCAGTAATGCATGTGATATATCAATAACTTTAATAGTATAATGCATGTGATATCTGACTCATATTTCCAACAAGACATGTGATAGACATACTTGCAGTAATGCATGTGACATATCAATCACTTTTGTCAGAACATGCATGTGATAAATAAATTACGCTTGTGACATAATAATCACTTTTTCCAGAAAATGCATGTGATAAAGAAATTACGCTTGTGACTTCTCAATCACTTTTGCCAGAAAATGCATGTGACATATTGTTTCTGAAATCCCACTTACTTTTGCATGTGATAGAGAAATAATGTTCCTGACATCTTAATAATTATTTTTACTAGTAAATGCATGTGATATCAAACTCATATCTGCAAATCCATGTGGTAAAATTTGAAGTTTGTGACATCCCACTTACTTTTGCAGAAAATTCTTGTGACACTAATTTATTTTACATAAATTTATGTTACATAAAGTGCAAACAAAGATCACACCAAATGAAGTAAATTAAGATCACACAAAACTAACATTACATAATTAAAAGCACACCATACAAATATTACTACAACTAAGATCACACCAAACTACTATTACATAACTTGTTGTCACACCAAACTCATCTCAAACTAAAAGCATTTATTTTCCAAACACAATCTCCGTTAGGTTGCGTTTCATGTCTTGATCTTCTGGGGACAAGTGCTCTTTCTCCAACAACTTAAGCAATATTCTTTGGTACATCTTCATAGAGGGCTTATCCAGCTTTTCACGTTCTAGCTGCAGTCGAGCCCTTGCTATTTCGTTCTCATTATCTTTAGCTAGCCTAAGTGCATGAAGATCTGCAGCACATTGTGCATTAATAGAATCAGATTGTGTTACCTTGCCTTTTCCTTTTCTTTTTGCCTTGTCTCTGCCTATAGGTCGGGAACTAGTTGAATGTCCAGATGTGGGAGTTTCCGGATTTGAAGGGATAGTATACTTGCCGGATTCAGAAGTCTTTGTCCTCTTTGAGCTGCTGCCATCCTGTTCATTAGCAAAATTTTCATTGTCGGGAAATACCTGTGTTGCATCATGAACACTCCACTTCTCATGTTTACTCATAACTTCATTAAACACTATCAAATCTTGAAAGCCGTTGCCTCCGTCGCCTTTGTAGATGCTATGAGCTTCATTCTCAATATCCTGGTCGCTCATGCCACTCCTTTTTCGGGCGTTGGCAGCTCTGCAAGCAGCCACCCATTTGTTGGCGTTTCCGTTAAGTCGTTTCCATCGACCCTTCAAAGAGTCCATATTTCTTTTATTAATTTCACCTGGATTTTCTGCTTGGCAAACATGATACAATTTATGGACATTTAGCCATAATGTATCTCCCTTCTGATTTTTACCACGCACACTATCTTCGCTTGTGTAGACCCAAGAAGACATAAGTGCTATGTCTTCTCTCACACCCCAACTTAGATTTTTTGAGCTCCTCTGATTTTTGTTCGCTTGTTGGACATCTCCGAACAAATTGCGGGTGATATTTCCAGACGTGGGAATTTCAGTAGATGTAGGAATTTGGCTTAAATTTGGAGAAAATTCAAGGTTTTGTGAATACTCCGGATTTGAAAAAAATTGGGAGTTTGGATATTCTGATAATTGTTGATAATTTTGGGAATTTTGATGGTTTGAGAAACAAGGACGATAGTCTGGATAATTTGGATCCATGAAACCAAATTTATCAAAACAAGAATGAAAAGAAAGTTATTTGTTTGTGAAGAGTTTTGCATGCTTAGTGGGATATATATAGAAAAAATGAAGCATAATAAAAAAGTAGCAAATAATAAAGAAATAATAAAAAAAAATAACAATTAATCATAAATAAAATGAACTAGTTCACGTGAATTTTTCAGAAAAGGAGCTGACATGAATGTTTGGAAGAATAATTCACATGAGTTTTGAAATGATATATAAAGACAAAAATAATAGTAATTAAATAAATTAAAATTAATCACTTAAAGTAATAAAAATTTCATAAATTCACAATATTCAAAACATTCAAAAGTATTTAGATTTCATATTTATAGATTACAATTCTAAGACATGTACATTATTAAAAATAGTAATACATGAAACCAATAAAAAGTTGACAAGTGTCATTTGGCCTTCATTCTTGGGTGGGCCGACTGACAAGCCATGAAAATGGGGGTTGGGTTGGGCAATTTTATTTTTGATTTATTTTTAATACTCCCTATTTTGTCCTATATGCCCCACCCCCATCCCATAGTCACCGATGGGGGTAGTCTAAGAGAGAGTGAATAAAGTAGAGATAAAGGTGTTTCCATTTTAAGTAATGAGTCATCTTAGTTGGGACAAACTAAAAAGGAAAGTGAGTCATCTTTAATGGGACGGAAGGAGTATATCACACTAAACCTACTAAAATTTAGTTTTAACTAAGATTAATTTTCTTTGTGTATTTTTTAATCATTCTATATGGAAAGTGATTAACTAATAAGATGCACATCTCAAACTCTGGGCCAATCATTCTTTTAGTAAACGGGTCAGGACCAACTACAGGCCATGAAGCCCAATTGTTTTTAGATAGATAGCCCATACAAATGATATTACGTTTTCTAAAATCAAATAAATATACTATCAACTTAAGATTATAAAATCATCCAACACTAATCATAATAAAATAAATACTTAAATTAAATTTTACTCCTCGCTCCTCAGTAATAGAGTCATTTTATTTTCTGCACTCATTTTGGAAATATGATACTCCCTCCGTCCCCAAAATTCGTCACATTTGACCAGGCACGGATTTTAAGAAACGTAATAGAAAGTGGGTTGAAAAAGTTAATGGCAAGTGGGTCCTACTTTTATATATTAGTTTTAAAATAAAATATGAGGGGGAATGAGTTTCCATGTGCTATTATTAGTACTATTTCCTCCGTTTCAACTACGTTAAGGTAAAAAATTTTGGCACAGAGAATAAAAAATTGTGTTGAATGAATTAAGTGAAAATAGAAGAAATGAATAAAGTAGGAGTGATAAAAGAAAGTAAAGTAGGTGACAGAATAAAGTAATAGTGATTACATATTTTTATTCTTGTAAAAAAAAAATGACTCAACACAGTTCGGATTTCCCAAATATGAATATGACTCAACTTAGTTGGGACAGATGTAGTATTATATATTCCACTATTTTAGTTCGTTTTTAATATCAAATGTATTAGTGTAAACCAAAGTACATAATATTTTGACCTAAAACCAAACCAAAACAAAACCGAACTTAATTTCGTTGGTTCTCTATGTAGATCGTTTGCATAAATCAACGTACATTGAATGACTTTCCAATAAAAAAAAGGGTTTTTGGCTTTTTAAACCAAAACCTTTCCCCGAATTCCGATTTTTCCCATGAACTATGAGATTTGTTTTTAAAACCACGAACTCTCATTTCGTTAGGATTTTCCCAACCCGACCCGAATAACACATTTCCGATAGATAAGTTGTCCAACGTGGACAGTCGAAAAAATGACATGGATGCCGGATTTAGGACCCCAAAACGACTCGTTTTAGACTCAATCACATTTAAACATTACCCAACTCACCTAAAATCGAATTCAGCCAGCCAATTAAACCCTAAAATAGAACTCCGGCGTCTTGGGTGTGTGAAAAAATGTTAAAGTTGTGTTTTGTTTATTCAAAAGTTGTCATTTGTTATGAAATAATTGTGACTGTATGTAGTATTGTGCCAAATAGGATCCAAGTAACCACTTTAATGACAAATTGGCTTAAAATTGACACGTAGACTACCCGGGTTTCGCCGTTGACCCGCCAGGGAAAAACCCAAACGAAATGAAAGTTTGTGGTTTTAAAAACAAATCTCATAGTTCATGGGAAAAACCGGAATTCGGAGAAAGGTTTTGGTTTAAAAAGCCAAAAACCCTAAAAAAAATAGTGCTAAGCTATTTTAGTTCCAAATTTCTTAACTCGGCTTTTGTGCATGCATGCTTAGCTTGAAATCTAAAGGAAGACGTTCTTAAAAAATTTTGACTTTTTATTATTAACAAATACTTCCAATAGATTAAGCTCCCTCAAAACGTTTACTTATTGAATTAAATGTTATGGATTAAGTACTAGCCATAAACTAATGGATTCACCAATGTTAACTAATCGTTTGCAAAACAAAGTTGAATGGACTAAAGACATATGTACAACAAAATAAAATCAGACAAATTTGTGCAAAATGATAACACCAAATTATTTAATAATCCACATAAACTCTTTGTTTGATAGATGGTGCAGATTTAATGGTAAAACATTTGTGACTGTAGTAATTTGGCTTAATTCAATTCTATGAAACTGGCACGGACTGCTTCTTCTCATTCCAGGAACAGATCATAGGCTGCAAAAAAAAATAAAAAAATTGTAGAGGTTAGTAAGAGGCCAAGCTAAAATTCACAAGCTTATATCCTTTAATATGAAATATACACGAATTATTACCGAGAACAATCGGTATTAGGGTCAAGAGGCACGGGAACATGTATATGGCATTGGTCAGGGAGAGACTTAGCTCGATCAGCAATAACATGCAAGGCGGCTGCGGCTTGCGTGAGGCAGGTACACATGTCTTTGATGTCAGCTCTGCTATGGACCAAGCTGTTGAGCTTGCTAGCCGCCTGACAACACGGCACCGTCAGCTTAGCCGAGGGATTCACCAGATAATCTTGGCAGGGAATCAACATTGTGACGGCTTGTGGGCAGGACACTGCATTTGCATGGCTTGCCACCGATGCCACAAGAAGTAATCCCAAAATCCACACTGTTGATGATTGTCCCACCATCTTAAGAATTTCCTCTCTAATGTATAGATGACTTATGACTATGTATATATCTCTCTTTGTCTATTTTCTGATTGAAATGAGTGTTAACTAGTGTTGAATTTATAGTGATTGTAAAAACCCTCAAATAGTCAACTTTAATATTAGGTGAACGGTTACAATCTAACTTTAATTTATTGATAGTGGAGGTAAGTTTGAAGACTTGGAAAATAGAAAGAATTTATTGATAATGGTTGGAAAAATTCCACGCAATAATGATTGAAATATAGTGTTTTGTACGAAGAAAAAGCGCTTAAAACCTAGTATAACTTTTTCTCATCTAAATTTTCATAATGATTATATGGACTCACAATGAAAAGAGACATTTTATCAAATAAGTTTCCGCAAGTGCAATGTATATTTTAATTATGTTACCGTTTTAATATATTTTCTCAATAAATTTAAGATACAAATTTTCCAGTACACACTTGATCCAAAATCATTAAGTCATATTTTTTCAATTTTTTTATTCACAAAAATTAGTATGTCTATCAATTTATTGTGTATGATCTAAAGAAGGAGAAATCCAAATTAAAAACTTCAATTTGAAAAAGAAGAAAATCAAATTGAATAGTTTTATTTTGAAAGATGAAGTGAGGTAAACACTCAATTTGAAGAGAAGAAATCAAAGTGGACATTGCTCTTAAAGTTTGTCTTCAGTATGAATAAATGGTTAGTGCTCTTTATGTAAAGCACATCAATATAAGAGAGGGATCAAACCAAAGTTTTGCTTTAAAAGTTTGTCTTCTTTATAAATGAAATATTAGAGATCTTTATTTAAATTATGAGAGGAATCAAAACAAAAGTTTTACTTTGAAAGAAAATGTAGGTGTGAGCTTTGATTATATTTTTTCTAAAAAATTAGTGAGTGTCAAATAGTGTAAATTATTGTAAGCTGCCACTACCGTGGTCAAAACTAACTTATTGTTCAAATAAAAATTACCAAATCAAGGATTTTTTAAGTAAAATTATTTATCATGTTTAAGATATTTTTGGCTGATTAACTAGTCAAGCTTGCTACTAGTTCGACTTTATATCATACTTTTATCTCAAAAGTTTTAAGAGTTTTAAGCCTTAATATCATACTCTTGTCTCACTGCGTTTAGTAAAATAAAGTCTTCATATATACCCCATCTGTCGCATTAGAAATGAAACATTTTCCTTTTTGGTTTGTCCCAATAAAAATGAAATATTTCCCAAAATGGAAACAACACTATCTCTACTTTTTTTTATCTCTTATTTTACTCTCTTTTCATTAACTCACAAAACAATACTGCATAAAATCTCGTGCCGGAAACCAAATGTTGCATATTTATTGGGACGGAGGGAGTAGTTTTTTAAATACACTCATTATCCGAAACTACAGTTACATTTTTCAATTTTTTTATTCATAAAAATAGATAAAAATAGAGTGTTCATCATTTTTTTCTATTGACCAAATGTAGAGAATGTACTCTCAAATGTAAGTATTAGTGATTAAAGAAGAGAAATTCAAATTGAAAATTTCAACTTGAAATGATGAAAATTAAATTGAAGAATTTAATTTTAAAAACTGAACTAAGTTGACACTCAATTTGAAGAGCAGAAATCAAAGTTGACTATGCTCTTAAAGTTTGTCTTCATTATAAATAAATGGTTAGTGCTTTTTATTTAATGCACACCAATACAAGAGAGGATAAAAATAAAAGTTTTGCTTCAAAAATTTGTCTCAGTCATAAATAAAAGAGTAGAGATTCTTATTTAAAATAAGAGAATCAAAACAAAAGTTTTGCTTTGAAAGAAAAAGTAAGTGAGAGAGCTCTGATTATATTTTTCAAAAAAAAATAGTGAATGTCAAATAGTGTAAAATGTAAATTATTGTGAGCTCCCACTATCGTGGTTAAAACTATCTTATTGTTCAAGTAAAAATTACCAAATCTGGCTTTTATTTATTTATCATGTTTATGATATTTTAGGCTTATTAACTAATCAAGCTTGCTTCTAGCTTGATTTAGTATCATACTTTAATCTAAAGAGTTTTTAGAGTTTTAAAGTTTTTATATACAATATTTAAATAAATTCTAACTAACTACGCTTTGTAAAATAAAAGTCTTGCAATATAATTTTTCAAAGACACTCATTATCCAAAACAATAGTTATATTTTTTCAATTTTTTTATTCATAAGAATAGAATGTTTATCATTTTTTTTATATGACCAAATGTTGAGAATGTACTCTCAAATGTAAGTATTAGTAATTAAAGAAGAAAAATCTAAATTGAAAATTTCAACTTGAAAAGATGAAAATCAAATTGTAGAATTTAATTTTAAACACTGAATTAACTTGAACACTCAATTCGAAGAGAAGAGATAAAGTTGACTTTGCTTTAAAAATTTGTCTTCATTAATGTAAGTTATTAGAGCTCTTTATTTATCACACACCAAAACAAAAATTTGCTTTAAAAATTTGTCTTAATTATGAATAAAGGAATATAACTCTTTTTTTTTAAACAAGAGAGGAATCAAAATAAAAGTTTTGCTTCGAAAGAAACATTAAGTGAGTAATTTGAATATACTTTTCTAAAAAAAAATAGTGTAAATTATTGTGATCAGTGTCATTATCGTGATTAAAACTAATTTATTGTCCAATTGCGGGTTTCTTTAATTAAGCACATAAAATCTGCTAAAAACAAATAAGCAAGGATTTCCTAAAATCTAAGACCCCACAGATGCAACAAAGCAAAGTAAAATCGCACTCACAAGCATGCACATATAGGTAGTCTGCTCAAAGTGTGTTCAATGTGAGTATACCCAACAAGCTGCTTCAAGAAGCCAACCAAGACAGAGGTTCTCATTATCTATCACGAACACTCCGGCAAGCGGATTTTCTAGTTCGCGCAAGCACTCAATGTATGAGGGTGCAGGATGTCACTCCAAGCGTTTAAGGCACTCAATAGATAGATAATTTCCTCACGAAGTTGAGACCCACTTCTTGCTAACAAATTAAACCTCTAGCAATCACAAAATGAAAGAACAAGTAAGACAGAAAGAACATCTTGGAAAGCAATTAAAACTAGGCAAACCTAGATTTCAAACAAGAGCACAAAGCCTAAAGTCGTGGCCAGCGACTATTACTGTAAACGTTGTCTCCTTGAGCTTGCATCCGAGTTCAGTCGAGGATGCTCCCAGCCCAAATGATATCCATGCATTGGATAGCAAGCACCATGTAGCACGTGACCAAGGTAATGCGGAGGATGTATTCCCCTCGAGTGGTCCCCTGTCCAGCTGGAAGGAGGTGCTCCTTGGTGCCAGCAAGACTTAATCAATTTGGATAAGGAGAAGAAAATATGTTTCTGTTATTCTATTTTGTTTGGTAGTGTATTAGGGTTTAGCCTATTAGGATTCTAGGTCCTTCTGTGACCATGTATTTAAACAAGTTTTTGTAACATTGTTATCCAACGGGAAAATACTAGTTCACCTTTCTCAACCTAGCCTTTCTCTACGAGTTTTTATGGTGTAGATCCTTGGACCTACTCCTGCCACTTGTCTCTTTCCCTAAAAATGGCTGATGGAAATGCCTCTGAATTCTCTTTTGCCACTCTCACTCAACCACAAAATCAGCTTCAAATCACACCCCTATTTCCCCATTCTCACCCTATCTCCCTCAAACTCTCAGACGACAATTTTCTAATGTGGCGTCAACAAGTGCTGGCCACTGTTCGGGGCTATGGCCTAGAGCCCTTTCTTGATGGGTCAGTCTCAGTTCCTTCTCAGTTCGTGACTGCTGATGCTACTTCTACCTCCGTGCAGCCTAATCCGGCCTTCCTCGCTTGGCACAGGCAAGATCAACTCCTCTCCTCCTGGCTTCTAGCTTCTCTATCAGAAAGCTCAATGGTTCTTGTTGTTGGCCTCACCACCAGCAAAGATATCTGGAATGCTCTTCTACTCAGCTTCGAAACGCGGCTGGAGTCCTCTCACAATCCACCTATTAATGTTGATGGCTCTCAGCCTGCTGCTGACTTCGTTCACTCTACTGACCAGCGCCGAGATGTCTCCACCTGTGGGGGTCGAGGTTTTTCCAACCGTGGTGGTCCTTTTCGTGGTCGTGGTGGTCGCAGCGGCCGTGGAGGCAAGCTCGTTTGCCAACTCTGTCAAAAACCCGGCCACTCTGCAGATCGCTGCTGGCACCATTTTGATCAAAGCTATGGGCAGGCACCTCCACTCCGTTTTCTAACTCCTGCTCATCCACAGCCTACTGCCAACTTCGCCCAGGGACGAGGCCTTCTCCCATCTCCTTCTGTCCAGCCCCAATCAGAGTTCAACTTTGATGTAGCCTCTTCCTCTTCTTGGTATCCGGACTCAGGGGCTACACATCATGTCTCTAATGATCTAGCCAATCTCAACTCTGGCTCTGAATATGTTGGTGGTAAGTCCTTGCAACTTGGTGACGGGAAGAGCTGCTCAGTTGCTGCTCTTACTCCTTTCCTAGAAGTGGTTCCTGATGCCCCTGCTCCTTCTGCTCTACATATAGCCACACCCTCTGCTGCTCTTAGCTTAGAATTATGGCATAAAAGACTTGGTCACTGTACTCTTGATGTAGTCTCCAAAGCTTTGCAAAGCTGTAATATTCCCTTCATTTCAGTGAAATCAAAAGTTTTATGCAGTCCATGTTGTGTTTCCAAGAGTCATCGCTTGCCTTATTTTCCTTCTAACACTGAATATTCTACCCCTCTACAACTCATTCATAGTGATTTATGGGGTCCTTCCCCTGTAACTTCAAGGAATGGATTTAAGTACTATGTTACCTTCATTGACCATTTTAGTAGATTCACTTGGCTGTATCTTTTGAAAACCAAGGCTGAGGTTCATTCCGTCTTTAAACATTTTAAAGCCCTTCTGGAAAAACCATTATTACCAGAGATGTTTTGTTTGAGGAATCATCATTTCCTTATCATAACATTTCCACCGTTTCACCCTCTCCTCTTTCTCCCAATCATTCATGTCATGCTCCTTCCATTCCTCTATGCTCTTCCTCTCCAAATCCTACCTCATATTCCCCTGCTCCAGCTGTCCTGCACCACAGTACAATAACCCATCATCTATCCCTCCCATGACTCCTACTATCATTCATGTGTCATCTCCTCATACTGTTCCAGCCATTCCTACAGCACCACAGTCCAATGACTCCTCATGTATACCTTCTCTCACTCCTATTATCACTCCTGTGTTATCTCCTCATGCTCATGACTCCAGCTCATCATCTAATCCACCAACCCCTCCTGCTCAAACTCACCATATGGTAACAAGGAGCAAATCAGGAATTGTCAAGCCCAAAATTCTCACTGTCCTTCTTGTTTATTCTCTTCCAAAATCTGTCAATCATGCCCTGCTAATTCCTGTTTGGAGACAAGCTATGATGGCAGAATTCTTAGCCTTATTGAGGAATCATACTTGGACCTTGACTGTCTTACCACCCGGTAAAAATCTAGTTGGTTGCACTTGGATCTTCAAGTTAAAAAAACATGCTGATGGCAGCATAGCAAGGTACAAGGCTCGATTAGTAGCTCAAGGGTTCTCTCAAGAACCGGGATTCGATTTCTCTGAAACTTTCAGCCCGGTGGTCAAACCAAACACTATCAGATTGATCTTATCTCTTGCTGTCTCCTCCTCTTGGAAGATCACACATCTCGACGTGAACAATGCTTTCTTGCATGGTAGCATAGATAAAGAAATATACATGCAGCAGCCTATCGGTTTTGAACAAGGGGGGCCTCATCTTGTCTGCAAACTGAACAAAGCCATTTATGGCTTGAAACAAGCATCCAGATCTTGGTTCTTAACTGTGCAGGCAGCTCTTATCTCTCTTGGTTTCTGTCAATCCAAGGCTGACACTTCTCTATTCTACAGGATCACCAAGTCTGATGTTACTTATCTTCTAATTTATGTAGACGATATGTTGATAACACGCAGCCCCTCTTCTATCATTGATGATATTATTTCCAAATTGAGTGCAAAATTCTCACTCAAGAATCTAGGGGAAGTGAAATGTTTCTTGGGAGTTGAAGGCACTCCAACATCAAATGGTCTTCATCTTAATCAAGCAGGATACATTAAAGAATTACTTCAAAAGGTGAAAATGCAAGAAGCAAATGGTTGTCCAACTCCCATGATCTCAAGCTCCAAGCTCTCCAAGACTGATGGAAGTCCATTCTCAGATGGAAAGTTATATCGAAGCACTGTTGGTGCACTCCAGTATGCAACAATTACAAGGCCGGATATTTCTTTCAGTGTGAACAAAGTAAGCCAATATATGGCTTGTCCGCTAGATGAGCATTGGAAAGCTGTCAAACGGATTCTCAGGTACTTAGCAGGATCACTAGATTATGGTTTGCATATCCGCAGCTCGAATCGAAATTTAGTTGGTTTTTCGGATTCGGATTGGGCTGCCGACATGGATGACAGGCGATCAACTACCGGATATTGTGTGTATTTTGGCAGCAATCTCATCTCTTGGTGTTCTAAGAAGCAATCGGTGGTCTCTAGATCTAGCACCGAAGCTGAATACCGAAGCTTAGCTCATGTTGTTTCTGAGATATCATGGATATTGTCTCTTCTTGGTGAGTTGCAGATTAAATGTTCAAATGTTCCCACTGTTTGGGTTGATAATTTGAGCACCATCTCGCTTGCAAGCAATCCCGTGCTTCATGCTCGCACAAAGCACATTGAGCTCAATATTCATTTTGTCCGGGACAAGGTACAAGCCAAGGTCGTAGAGCTCCGGCATGTGCCTTCTATTGATCAAATTGCTGATATTTTAACAAAGCCATTGGGTAACCAATTCTTCTCGAGATTGAGAAACAAACTGGGAGTTACTTCTCTATCCTCGCTCGAATTGAGGGGAAGTGTAAACATTGTCTCCTTGAGCTTGCATCCGAGTTCAGTCGAGGATGCTCCCAGCCCAAATGATATCCATGCATTGGATAGCAAGCACCATGTAGCACGTGACCAAGGTAATGCGGAGGATGTATTCCCCTCGAGTGGTCTCCTGTCCAGCTGGAAGGAGGTGCTCCTTGGTGCCAACAAGACTTAATCAATTTGGATAAGGAGAAGAAAATATGTTTCTGTTATTCTATTTTGTTTGGTAGTGTATTAGGGTTTAGCCTATTAGGATTCTAGGTCCTTCTGTGACCATGTATTTAAACAAGTTTTTGTAACATTGTTATCCAACGGGAAAATACTAGTTCACCTTTCTCAACCTAGCCTTTCTCTACGAGTTTTTAATTACCAGCAAGCAAACCTAATCCTTAAACTAAGAAAGCATGAAAACGTATTAGGGAACCAGCCAATATACCAGAGCGGGTATCCTTTGTTAAGGAATACTCGTCTTACGTTAAGGCATGTACTGAGAGGCCGACCTTACTTTGACAAGGTCACCTCCTTATATTTAGCGACTCGGCGTGCCCGGATGATTCCCTTGTGACTCTGATACCACTGTAGGGATCAGATCATTCAGGATTCACTATTTGGCGAGACATCTTTTCGGTCACAAACGAGATGTGGTCAATCTCTCTACAAACCAAAGAATTACAAAACCAATTACTAAGTACATAACAAGATACAAGGGCAATCCTAAGACTACTTGAGTGTGGACCAACTTAAGTCCAAGCTATTATCTTTGTAATACACCTGCACACTCAAGTAACTTGGTAAGTAAACAATAGCAAGATCCAACCGGATCTGTAAACAAGAAACCGGCTAAGTAAAGAAACAATAGAAGATTTAGGATAGGACTCGGGTTGCACGCGCAACTGTGATATCCGCTTCTTTCGTACACTCTCTTCATTATCTTTTTGTTAAATCGTTGCGGCTTGCTAAGGCTGGATCGTCGGACTGATCCGGTCAGCCTATCTCTGTCTGCTTACCTGCAAAATGTGGGTTAGTAGACCCGGTAAAAGCTCAGGCTGATCAACTCAACGTAATCCGACTCGAGTGAGATAAAGCGAAGAGCTAGGAAAGATGCATGCTATCAAAAATCTTAACCCACCCACTAATACTATTAATTAGTATATGGAAGTAAGGATCGCAGAGATGAGGCGTTGGACATTTGTTTGCATGACACGACTTGGGGCTTGGCTATTGCCACACTTTCTAGGGTGTGGGTTAAGTTAACTACTGGACTTTGAAAAATAAATTAAACTAAACAGCTTAACTAAACTACTTGATCAATTGGATTGACATTTCTATAAATAGACAAACAGAATAAACGGGGACTGTCAATCCCCTGCAAAAAGCACTGTAAAGTAAGAAGTTTCTAACAACTTCATTTTCTTCAACAAATCAACACAGAGAACCGAATAAAGAACAGATTTGAAAAGCTAAAGAAGACGAGACATCAGAAAACATGAAAAACTTAATCTAGTCCTAAGATCTAAGCTACGAACACACAAACATAAAAACTAAATTAAACCAAACTCATGCAAGAAACGAAACAGAAACTACTAGATCTAAACATTTCAAGACGGCTCAAACATAAAACAGTAAATCTAACAAATCAAAACAGGACATGACATTTCTAAGCTAAAAAACAAAACACAAAGCAAAAAATTAACACAGATAAAAAATGTCATGCATAAAAACAGAACACAAAAACTGGAAATGAAAACATAACTTCAAATTTAACTAAAACAGAGCATCAGAATGTCGATTACATCAAAAGGAAACAGGAAATGAACAAGGAAAGCATTAAATAGTTTCATCACCCCTTCTCGGGATGGAATAGCAAGAACAGAAAGCTTAAAATGTGCAGAAACTAACACCAAAACAACGAACTACCAGCTAACAGAACAAGACCAAGTGTGTGTGTGCGAGAATTCAAGAACAGGAAGTAAAATGAGCTCTGGTTTCAGCCCTTGAAGAGAGCTATGACCCTAAACTACTCTAAGAAAGCTGTTGAGAACCCCCTAAACTACTACGCAGAAACTGAAATTGGGGAAACTCCCTTTTCTTCGTGTGTTGGACTCCTTTATATAGGGAGGCGTAGGGCTCTGATCCCTAGGGTACCACCTCCCCGAAATGACAACGCTGCCCTTCACACTCGTAGGTGGGGTCTCTTGCTTTCTTTCAAATGCAGAACTCTGGTTGGCTCCGGTAAAATTTTAACTTGATCAGCTCATTGCCGTTGTTTTCTCCTCCTTTCCTTGATTCTTGCTTTCGCCCTCCTGATTTCTGCGATCTCCTGATTTTGGTGAATTTCATACACACCTGGCTCAAAAAGAGTTGTTAGTTCACAGAGTTAGGCGCAGTTTTACTATGAAACACATGCATGAAACGAGTCTCGTCAAACTGCAAAGAGCCAAGGACCTTGATAGGAGAAACCTCCTATCGGGCTGATCGGCGTCCGTAGATCGGTGATCGATAAATATCTGTCACGCGCGAGCGCCCGACTCGCCCGTCAAGCAAGACGGTTTTCTCACTTTGGAGAAGCCAATTAACGATAAAATAATATTAATATTCTTGATTGATTTCTCAAATGATTACAATAACTCCTATTTATAAGAGCATCTCCAATGGTCGGCTAGCGACCGGCTAGCCGATTCGTCGCGTTGGCCGATCGGCTAGCCGAACCATTGGAGTCGGCGAGCGGACCGGCGTGGGCTGGCCGATCGGCTAGCCGCCATTGTGGCGGCCTGATCGGCCAGCGCCGATTTTTGTTTTTTGTTTTTTTTAAAAAAAAAACCTATATAAACGCGATTTTCGTTTCATTTTCATTTGCACCACTTGTTTTAACGAGTTTTCTCTCTCTCTAACTTTCTGTACAAGAGCATCATCGAGCGATGGATCACAACAACGAATCCAGTCCAGCGACGAGTGGATCTCAGACTCCCACGGTACCTGTGGGATCTGGATGGGGGCAGAAGGGCCCGGGGTTTAACATCCCTTGGAATCAGATGATGGGGATGATGGCCGGTGCACCGGGGGGGGCGCAGGGGGGGAACCAGGGGGGTATGCCGGGGGGTATACCGTGGGGGATGCCGGGCGGGGGGCAGGGGAGCGGCGGGCAGTCAGCGCCCGGGTGGGGGGGTATGCCCCAGATGCAGCAGCAGATGATGCTGCAGCAGATGATGGGGATGATGTGGCAGGGCGGGATGCAGGGGGGATGCAGCACGGTATGCATCCCGGGATGCAGGGGGGGATGCAGGGGTCACCGGGAGGGGACACGGTATATCGTCCCTCGCTTGATTTTTTGACGGCTTCGTCTCACACGTCGACCCCAGTGGAGACGCAGTTCACTGGCGATGACCTTCTGTCATTGCATGATATGAGGATGGATCTCGGGGATCCGGATACTCCCGTTCCAGCGAGGCGGGCCGCGCCGAAGAAGAAGACGAGGGGGAAGGCCAAGGCGGTCGGCGAGTCATCGCAGCCCGCTGTTGACGACACCCTTGGCCGGAGGAAGTGGACGGAGGATGAGTACGCCGGGGTGGCCAGGGGGTGGTTGGAGGTGTGCGACGATCCGCTGGTTGCTAACAACCAGCGGATCGTCAACATATGGGCGAAGATCAGAGCTCCTATAGGAGGCACTGCCCGCACGGGAAGGACTTCAGCGGGGAGGAGGTCCGGAAGGGGTGGGAGCGCATCAGGGCCGCGGTGGGTCGTTTTGCGAATTTGTACGCCAACGCCCTCCGTCAGCTCAGTAGTGGGCAGAATGAGGACGACGCCCAGAGGATAGCCGAGAGTCAGTTCCCCTTGGCGGGGAAGTATAAGGAGTTCACCTTCTGGGAGTGCTTCTTGTTGCTGAAGGACTCCGAGAAGTTCCGGGCGGGGTGCGACGCTGGGTGGCCGAAGAAGCAGCGACTGAACTATAGCGGCGACTACAGCGGCGGATCCCACGACCTCCCCTCGGATGCTGAGGAGTTTCCATCCCCTCCTTCATTTGCTGGTCGCCCCCGCCCGGTTGGACAGAAGCGGGCGCAACGGGCTGCGAGGGGCGGATCCCCCCTATCGCCCCGCGAGGTCCAGTCCTCCGCCCTCCCACCCGCCCCACTCGAGTACACTCTCCATTCGCGTAACCATACGCGGGATCAGATGTACAAGGTCTTGCAAGAGTGGAGGACCGCCACTGACCCCACGGAGAAGATGTTTCTTCACGAGATGCTCGAGAGCATGCGGGTTGATTTGGAAATCGCGAGGGCACGGCTAGCGGGTTCCGACGTGGGCTCAGATACCACGGGTGGCGGCGGCGGCGGCGAGGACGACGGCGATGAGGAGTAGAGAGTGGCGGGGCTCGTGTGTTGAAGCCCTTTTTTTTTAAAAAAAATCATGTACTTTTTTTTAAAAAATCTTTGTACTTTTTTTTAATGGAATGGATTATTTTTCCCGTATATTTCTCGTAAATTTAATTCCGTATTTTAATCGTAATTTTAATTCCGTAAATGTAGTATATTTTGAATTATTTTTATTGCGGTTGGCCTATGGCTGGCCTAAATCTGATGTGGCAGGTGGATTTTTTAGTGTTGCTGACGTGGCAGGGGAGAGAATGGCTGGCCTATTGCTAGCGTATACACCATTGAAAATGCTCTAATGCTAATTACTAACTTAATGAATAAGAAATAAAGATATAAAAAGATACATGAATCCATCAAATATCTAAACAAAATAATGCTAATGCTCGTAGCAGACATCCTCAACCACACAGTCACAAGTAAGCACCAAGAGACAACCATACATCAAACGACAAACATTTGTGATTCTCGTGGAGTGCCACACGGCAGCCAACGGCAGCTTCCCAGGTAAGTAATGGGATGGGTCGGTCTCACAACTGGGCCAACACAAAGATTCGGGCCTATGAATTAATTCAGCACACTGAAATATTTAAACTCGGCCCAATCACTTAATATTAATAGGTCTATGTATCTCACACTATTCAACATCTATTGATAAAAACCAGTTTGATGAGCACCGGAATGTATATTCTTAAATTTTTAAAACATACGAATTCTACAAGGAGTGTGGCCACTAAAAAATTAATTAAAGATACGGACCACTGAATAACTGTCTGAATGTGAGCAACAAAGTGCCATTTCAACAAATGTGAAATATATGTGTGTTGCACTGCAGCCAACAGAACTGCCATAACGTGGTTGCAACAAAGAAAATAATGTGAATACTAAACTTTAAAATAATGAGTGAGAATATACAAACGATCAACATATCTGGCTATTATTGGATAGAAACTAAAGGGGAGGATGATTTTATAAACAATATATTGATCGATGATGTAGGCGTGGAACAAATTTATCATAGAAAAGTGCAATTTGAAATAAATTGATAGATTTTGAGGAGAATGGGTGGCCATTATTAAGAATTCGACAATGGCCATTATTAAGAATCCCATTTTGGGAAATGGGATTTTTTTGAATTTTTATGATTTTTTTTAAAAAAATAATTAAACGGATTAAAACGACGCCCACTTGCGGGGTGAGTGGGCGTTACGCCCAGCCTACAACGAGCTGTGTGGGCTGGGCGTGTGTGCTCTTGCCGGTGAGCAGAGCTCATCTACACGAGCATACTCATGCCCCTGGCACGAGCCCAATGGCGAGCTTGCACCATGTCGTGCCAACAGCACGAGCATGCTCTTCCGCAAGAATAGCTTTGGGGATGTTCTAAAGAGATATCGCTCCCTCATGAATATATCTTGAATCGCGATCTTTTGGCTCAACTTTATCCAAATTTTGCCGATGAGCAACCATATTTTCTCACTTTGAATTGGTTAAGATATGCAAAATTTCTTATTTTTGTGGAGAATAAGATTCAGTAACTGGTGTTCTATGGTTGACTGATGTTGTATATCATCATTTAAAAATTGTTATTGGTTTCCTAAATCTGTACCTTTGGGATAGGAATAGATGAAAAGGAAAAATTAAAGATTCACGTAGTACTTTTGATCAAAAAATCAATTAGATGTATTTTGTACCCTTTGTTTAATGGTCAAATTCTACCGGATCAAACCTATAAAACTTAAGAATGATAATCATATAAGAAAAAAAGTGAAAAGGAAATTAATATCAAAACAAATTCGAACTTGTTTTATTCTCAAATCTCTCTCTACCAAACTTAAACCAACTTAACGACACTATTTTTATCCTTTGGTTAGAGATTAGGACATTGAGTATCCTAATATGGTCCTAGTAATAACTCTTTTGCATGTTGAAAATATTTTTCATAAATATAAACTGAAAACTCCATTAACTTTGATTTGAAAATATATTTCATTAATATGCATAAATTGAAACACTTACATTTGAAAATATTTTTCATAAATACACATAAACTGAGATACCATATTAGTATATAGTTTTTCTTTAAGTTTCTATTAATGAGATATTTTATTCGTGTCTATGGCTACCTAATTTGTTTCGCGAGATTCTTGAGACAGGAAGCAGAAAATGACCCCAGACCCGATTCCAGATCTTCCCACACTCTCATTTAATTCCATTTATTGTACTGAAAATTCTTCAAATCCTAATTTTCATAAAAATTAAATACTCTATTGAATCATTGACTGTCAGGGTATTTTTGTAATTTAAGTGGTATGGGCTTTAATTTTAATTGGAACCACTGTTCTCAATTCTCATTAATTTTTTCTGAATACAAGTCTATTTATTGAATATTTCAGTTTTACCTGTTGCCATGTCCTTCAATTCCACCTCTCACGCCCTCACCCTTTCTTTGGAAGATTTTCGCGGCTGTCCTGCTCTTATTTTCTCTCTCATTCCATTTCAGTTCTTCTCTATTTGTCTCTCTTCTTAGAAACCATCCAAAGCCCCAAAACCCTCTAGTCTTAAGCAATAATCCACATTTTCTTGTTTTTTACATTTCATGAAATAGCGTATGATTTTTTGATTATTTGGTAGACTGCACCTTGTCCAATTCGGGTCTGCGTGCTTGCTCAAGACTAGTGCATACCTTAATTATATGAATATATGCCGGAGTTGTAACGAGAAGGGAAGAATTAGTGAATCTAAAAAGGTAAGTTTCGCTTTTATCTCTTTTTATTCTCAGTTCCTCTTCTTCGTCTTCCAGTTCTTGCTTGTATGATTCTGGGCACACTAAAAAACCAATCTTGCTTGTAGTTGTGTTGCATACCCTGCTAAAGTTGTTCTCTTTTAGCCCCTTTTCAGTTTTCAGCAGCAGAATAATTAGTTCTTGATGTCTTTGATTTGGTCACAGGCAAATTCACAGTTTGTCGCCGGCTTTGTGGTCTGAATTGGAGGCATACTTCCCCAATGGCGACAGCAGTGAAAGGGATCTTCAAAGGATTCAAATACACAATTTCTCAATTCTTCGGTAGACTCCCTAGTCAGATCTTGATTAGTACATTCTTTAGTAGTTAACATTTAGCAATGATTGTTTGCAGTTGTGAAGGAGCGTGAAATAGAGATTGGATATCCAACAGATGTTAAGCATGTAGCACATATTGGGTGGGACGGCGCTTCTGGAACGGCTCCCAGTTGGGTATGTCTCCACCTAACTATATCTGTATTCAGTCTTCTTTAATCTCCTTTCATCGAATGCAGATGAGTGAATTCAAGACAGGGCCTGATTTTGCGACCACATCGATTGGAAACTCTGGCTCTGCACTCTCTACATGGTCCTCTCAAGGTATGTTCTTCTCCAATTTCTTTTAAGTTTGTGTTATAATGAAAAGTTTTAGAGTGGGTGTGTCAAGGGCCAGAAAGGGGGAGTTGTCTGTCTAGTATTTGTATCGATTTGGACAAATCTAATGGCATTGTCACGGGCTGAAATTATTGACTGGAAAAATGGAAATATGTCCTATGTGTTGGTTGTACTACTTGGACATTATTTTTTGAGAGCACAGTTTCGAAAGATTCTTTACCTCAAAGCAGGGGAAGTTTTGGCTCTTCTGTCACGAGCTGTTTGGAGATTGGTGGAGGTGTGCCTGAAAATGACTGCTTTTCTATGGGTCACATGCTCCATTTTTGCAGTGTCCTACAACACCTGAAGTACCCCTTAATTTACTAACAAAATAGATTTAAGAAAATATTGGAAGAAGGATAGGAGAATATGGAGAATAATTGCCTGCATGAACACAATGCACAAACAAGTATTGTGTAAGAGAGCAATGCGAATGTAGACGAATGTTTTGTTTTGCTAATTCTGCACCTTTGTTATGCATCTTCATCATTTATGTTGCATCATTCGTTTTGTATCCTATCTTCATTATTTAAAATGCTATTATCAATGTACGTTTTCATCAAGTTTAGGATGATTGTACAGTGCACATGATATCGTCTTGCAGGGACCTTATTCTAGTTTTGTATGTTCCATTTGTCAGTTAATGTCATTGAAGTTCCATTGGGGCCAATGAGAAACATACGAGATTGATTGTTTTGATCTGATGTATTATTTTGAACGTGCCTTTTAAGGCTGAAAGAAGTTATCCCGACTATTAATGTAGCCTCGTTTCTCTTTTTTCCGAACAGATTTTGGGGAGTCCATGCAACTCCAATCAGGATCCGATATGTTTAGAGACATGGCCTCCCCGGAAAAGAAGAAGCACAAACGGAACAAGTGTAAGTCAACTTCCTCCCTAAAGTTTATTACCGGCTCTTCCTCAAGGTCAACAAGAGCAGCAGCAAAGTCGAGCGCCAAATTTGTTGAGGGACCAGCAAATATTCAAGTTGCGTGAAATCATAGATAGACTGACCTGCTTATATAGCTCATGAGAACTCCTCCGTTTGTTCTTGAAACATCCCCACACCACAACGGGTGCAGAGACTTCACAAAAGAGTAGAGGAAGCTGTAGATAATCTACTAAGTTTAGCTGGGTGAATTGCATATATTATAGGCGCCAGGATCTTAGGCAAACATGGTATTCTTAACGTTCAAACACGACAAGATATGATCAAGAAACTGCTAATTTTCTTTTGATGATGAGGTTGATTTGTGCTAAATGCAAATTGTGCGGATTGGATATATATAATTTATCTGGTTTTTTTAGACCTGCTGTCTAGATTTTGAAACTTAAATTTTATTAATTTTTTTTTTTCTGATGAGTGTTTACTGCTTATAGTTCATCTGTTCATAAAAAGTGTGGTATGGTATGTAAATTTTCATTCACATACAAGCTTATAATTTGCAATATTTGGTTTGTAATTTAAGATCCTCATCAAAAGGAGTTGAATCTTGACAATATGATAGGTAGTTGCAAACATTAACAATGAGTATAGATTATAATAATATTGTGGACAAGGGAATTATCTTGTGACAGTTGGTGTGTTGGTGGTTAAGGAGACCGCCAATTTCGGTTAGGTAGAGGAGGAAATGACACTTGACTAATTCTTCACTTGACAATTTTTCTACATCTTAGATGGGTTTAATGTTCACTACACTCACAATTCTTCAGATGCTTTAAACTGAGAATTAACCAACTTTTTTCACATGGGCTCAACAATGGTGTTCTTGTACATTTTGTTGAGCACACTCGCAGTAGAAGTCATAAGAGCGCAAGAGCTACCTAATTACAGCAGCGGTACGAAACCATTACCGAAAATCGACTGCAACGGCATCTTTATCACCTACGCGTTCGAATCTCGCGTCAGAGAGTATCCGTATTTGAAGAACGTGACTGCACAACCATGGGCCTTCAAGTCCACGGCCACGATCACCAATGCTGGACTCTATGAACTCAAAAACTGGAAAATCTTCATTGGCTTTCAGAACGACGAGATTCTAGTCTCTGCCAGCAATGCTGTTATTACAGATGTTGATGAGCTCCCAGCTTCCGTGGGGAATGGAACTACACTATCCGGCTTTCCTCAGACGGACTTGAAAACCTCTGTCTTAACTGCCGGAGATTTGGATCAAATTCAGGCCAAAGTTGAAATGAAAGGCTCTCTTTTCGGGATCAAGCCGCCAGGATTCCCTATGCCTAAGACGATCAAGCTTGTAAACGACGGATACAAGTGCCCAACTCCCTATCGAAAAGGTTTGCATTCTATCAGATTTTCACAATCAATACTTATTAGTAGTACAAAAGATTCATAGTTGGTGATAGAATTGTACAGGAGGGACAATGTCCGCTTGCTGCGTGAGGGACTTGAAGGTGAAAGTGAAGAACACGACAATAAAGTTCTTACCACGGCTGAAAGGCGACATGGTTATCACGTACGACGTGTTGCAGGCATACGGGAACAACTACCTAGCTCAGGTGACCATGGACAACCGCCACCCTCTGGGGCGGCTGGATCATTGGAATCTAACGTGGGAGTGGAAGAGAGGCGAGTTCATCGACTCCTTGAGAGGCGCCTACAGTCGTAGAAAGGACACATCCCAGTGCATGTATGGCGAAGCCGGCCAGTACTACAAAGATTTGGATTTCTCTAAAGTGATGACATGTGAGAAGAGGCCAATCATAGGCGATCTTCCCCCGCAAAGGGAGAAAGACAAAGATGTCGGGAACGTCCCCTTCTGCTGCAGAAACGGAACATTGCTCCCCACCACCATGAACGAAACCAAATCCAAATCCGTCTTCCAGATGCAAGTCTACAAAATGCCACCCGATTTAAACAGGACGGCTCTGTACCCTCCCGAGAAATGGAGAATCGCGGGAGTCGTAAATCCGCAGTACAAATGCGGGCAGATAATAAGAGTCGACCCAACAGAGTTCCCTGATCCCGGCGGCCTTCAGACCGTCAGCTTAGCAATCGCAACGTGGCAAGTAGTCTGCAACATCACGCGGCCTAAGAAGGGGGAGACGCGGTGCTGCGCCTCCTTCTCCGCTTACTACAACGACTCGGTCGTCCCATGCAGCGCGTGCGCGTGTGGCTGCACGAGCAGGAGGCGATGCAACGCCAAGGAGCAGCTGCTGCTCCCGCCCGAGACGCTCCTAGTCCCGTTCGCCAACAGAACGGACAAGGCCGTGATCTGGGCCAAAATAAAGCATTTCAAGCTCCCCCGGCCGCTGCCCTGCCCGGACAACTGCCGGGTGAGCGTGAACTGGCATGTGTCGAGCAACCACGTGAACGGATGGGCGGCGCATGTGACACTGTTCAACTGGGGAGACATTGATTTCGCGGATTGGTTCGTGGCGGTTCAACTGGACATCACCGGGGCGGGTTTCCAGAAGGCTTATTCGTTCAACGGGACGCTTCTGAAAAAGCCGAACGCAACGGTGTTCATGACCGGGTTGCCGGGGCTCACTTATCTGATGGCGAAGACAAATGCAACGCACCCTGAGAGGGACCCGAAAGTGCCCGGGAAACAGCAATCGGTGCTGTCCTTCCACAAGAAACACTTGGGTAATAGGCCAACTGTAGACCGTGAGTTGTTTCCTACAAAGCTGTTTTTCAATGGGGAGGAATGTGCGCTTCCTTCGATCCTTCCAGAAGCCGGCGCTGCTTGCGGTGCTGCTAATTTTAAGACTCTTGCATTTTTAGCGTGTATCACCTTTTTGTTTATTATCTTCTAGTATTAGCTACAACACGATTGACATGTTTGCATACCCTAACTTCTAATTAATCCAATAACATTTATGCACAAACTAAAGAATTCTCTTGGAGTATATGTTCTATTTCTTCCATAATACTCCCTCCTCCGTCCATGAATAAATATCTCATAATTGATCGGCTTGAGTTTTAATAAATTGTTTGACTCAGTAAAGAATTAAAAGAAGTTAGTGGAATATGAATCCTACATTTATTTATTTATATATATATATATATTAGTTTTATAATAAAATGTGAGTGAAATAAGTTGGCGAAAAAGGATGTCCAATTATCACATATAGTAAAGGAAATGGGATATTTATTGGACGGATGGACGGATTGAGTATCAGTTGGAAATTTATTTTGGCGTTGTTGTTATTGTTAGTTTCTCATATTTTTAACAAAGAGTCGTCAGTTGTTATCCTATCGGACATGATTGGGTAAAATTATCAAAAATACATATATGGATTATATTAATTTTATAAAAAAATGAATGAAATAAATAGTGATACGTAGAGTTTATTATCAAAAATAGCATTCCCTTTTGGCCCAAATCCTTTACATGTTCTCTCTTCTATCAAGACTTTTCACACTAGAGAAGCTAGGAAGTAGGAACAATGAGTTTTGCAAGAATCAATCTAATTGCGGAAAAATAGTAATCGATGCAATTGTGCCAAAACTTCTATCACTCTGATCAATGCGAGACAACTTCATTAAAAAATATCCAGCACCAAATAAAGAATGTCCAGTTTAAAGTAACAAAATACTTAAAGAAGGATTAAATCAAGAATAAGAAGACATATAACCTTTTGTCCCAATTTTTGAAAAATCACAAATCAAATTTCACAAGTTTGAAAAATGTGGTTAAACATAGGGACATAGCTAGAACATAATCTTGGAAACATACAACCATCTGTCGATCTTATTTCCTCACAGGGGCATTGGATTTTTCATACTGCAGATTAATTAGAGGACAACTTGTGAATATATTAGAATAAAACAAGATTTTATATACAGGAAATTTGTTAATTTCAGAGGGTATTAGCCCCTCTTGGGGAAAGCTGCATGTCCTCCTTTTTAGAGCATGTTAAATATTGTTCGATTGCTAGGTATTTAAATGTTAGTACAAATAAAATGCAGGACATTTTAGACAAAAATAATTTAAAACTGTGAAGACAAAAGTAAGAGTAGCTTTCAACTATAATGTATGATAAGAAAAATCCAAGGCACCGTTGTGCAGTTGGGATGTCAAATTTTGGTGGAAAATAATGCCTCCCTGTTATCTTATTGTGAGGCAAAGAATATGATAATTGTTATATCAATTATCAAAATTAATTTTTGTGGCTCGCTCGACATGCTAACATTAATTACTTACATACATCGGTTTATTTTCTTCTAAAAATGTAATTAATTTTCCGAAGCTTAGCATAATAATCAACTTGCCAATATGCAATTTGCCATATATATGTCGATCGACGCATCACATCAATTATTCCTTTAATAATATTAAGACAAAATTATTTTATGTCTCAAATTATGCTAATAATTTTATGTCACCCAACAAGAAATAGAATATTAAAGACACTATCTTAATTAATGCGGGGGGTGCATGTATTCCCTTTAGTGAGACATTTACCATTTATTGATGTTGCTCAAGTACACTAATACTTAATTATTTCATATGTGTCGCTGGTATTAATAATAAATATATATCTGATATATGTAACAGAATTAAGTAGTGTACAATGTGAACTCAATAAAGGCTTTTTATACCCCTTGACGCCTAATTCAGAGGGTAGTTAGTATATAAATTTGTAAGGGTGTAGAAATTATGGACACGACAACCAATTTATATTGAAGCTCTATATGCATCTATAATTTAATGTTAATTTATCTAAGTAGCCTATCAATATATGAACAGAAAAAATATAAAAAAAAGTAATCGTTCGCCATAATTTTAAAACTAGTGTAAATATAGCCAATTGTCAGATAAACTTGTCCCTAAAATTTTGACAAAATTGATACTATAAACATTTATCTTGTTTTATTCTTATATTAAATTTGACCCATTCCTTAGTCTGAAACATAACGAAAAATTATCTGTCTACTCATTCTCTTTCAATACTAAAGAAGTGTGCGGCCATCAAATTTGACCCATTCCTTATTTTCAAAATATGAACATTTATCCTATTTTATTCTTATATTCAATTGTAACATGGTCTTTAAAGTTTTTACATTTATCGTGAAAAAAAAACCTGGTTGTATTACCACCGCTAATGTGTTATATATTGCCCTATTGCCCGCCTCACCACTTCTATTGGTTTACCGCCCTATAATATTCACACCCCACATCACGTTCGCTCGTCGCTTCCTTCTCTTGCACGCTTGTTGCCTTACCCATGGCCATGATCGTCGCCCTCCTCATATTGGAGCAGAGGATATCCTCATTTTCAATTGTGACAACCCTCTCGTGTTGTCCTCTACAAGGAAAAGTCATCTACGACGTGTCTATATATGCTTTGTAATGAAACTCTAGCCATCATATATTTGTAAAAAGAGATACTACTATGATCGCTATTATATTGAATTGTATCTTGTGAGAGTCTAGCCATCATATATTTGTATAAGGAGATACTATGTTTGCTATTGTATTAAATAGAATCATGTGAGAGTTTGTTTTGAGAATATCTTGTTCAAAATTTTTTTTATAATTCATAAAACTACTAAGTTGAAATTTATTCCACAAATAATAAATACTAGTAATATTTTTGAACTAAACCACACTTGAAAAAAATATGTTAATTAATCAAAGTTATTTAATAGCAAACATAAATTAATTAATAGATATTCCTATCTTAAATACGGAAAATAGTTAAATTTAAAGAGTAAGCTTCGATTATACGTAATCTAGGATTGGACTGGTAGTCAAAATTATTTCCTGCAGTGGTTTAAATAATATTCATGTTTGGGCTTGTATTAAATTTCAATTTAATTTAATTAGAGAGAGCCCAACAAATATGGTCTAGTCAAACCTCGACTAATTTTGCACATCATAACTTTATATAAAAGAGACTAAGCATGAGATAGAAATCATAATGGAACCAATTGGATGTCAGGTGTTCAATAATCTTATCCAACAAAGATAAGCGAACATGTTCGACGACCAAAAAATAATCAAAATACTTCTAAATTGCAAAAATCGAACCTAATGGGTCTTCTCCGGAAAAGTGTGGTCTCTCGATCCGAATAGTTGATGTGGAATCGGATAGGTCTGTGCTCATGTTGAATGTCCGTAAAGGTACGCTAAGGGACGTACTTGTCGGTTGTCGTTGGGTTGTCTGTCGTTAGCGACGTGGGTGACGTGCTACTACCACTAAGCGCCTGGAGTTTCAGCTCACTTGTTGCTGCTCCATCCCGGTTCAAGCGGGAAAGGCCTTGGTCAGTTGTGCCATCATTATACCGAGAGCTTGTAGGCTGAATTTGGTATTCCCCTCGTGTTGTTCGACCAATTGCACCACTACTTAATGCAAAATTGGTAAAGTAATAGATGTAGAAAGAAAAAGTGATTGGAGTATTGTTAGTAGAGAATATGACCCACTTCATAAGAGAGAAAAACTTGCCAAAAATGGAATATGACTATTTTTGTGGGACAACCCAAAATGGAAAAAGGAAGACTATTTTTATGGGATAGGGGAGTACTAACTAATGACTTGATACAGATAAAAATTGCTAAAAATATATACTAAATCAAATAAAAGAAGATATGTTAGAGATTATTGTGAAGTGATCTTGGGAGAGATTTTGATGAGATCTTGTGCAACATTTGCTGGCTCGAGGGCCCTATCAACAACATCCTAGGCGGTCCCACCCGTTCCGAAAAGCCGCCTAGCATTGTTGCCAACTCCAACGCAACGAATCTCCCTTTATCAAAGCCGAGCGATCCCATTTCCACGATCCATGGCAGCATCCCGCTCAATACCATCAACGGCGTGACGAACAACAACAACTACCCGGCCGTTCAACGTTGGCCTCACTGGCTCCTCCTCAAGAACCCTCGTCAAAAGTAATGGCAGCGACAAGTCGACAACCAATAAGCCTCATGACAGCGGAGCAACTGCCCATGGCATTTGCAAGATACGAATGTTCTCTCTATTGTGTAAATGACTAAGTTTATCGTCATTGAGTTACTGCATAGTTTATTAATTGAACTAATGAAATGAAATGCCATAAATTAATACAACTAATGATATAATCATTTTGCATAGAATTTATTTCATGCATCTGGTCCAAGGTTTGAGTCGCTTACGAAATGCATAAAAAATTGTCAAAGAAAAGTTTCATATGTCAAATATTAATGTGTGACAACTCTTTTTGTTAAAAACTAGAATACGAAAAGGTAAATACTAAAATTAAATAACGAGAATAGCTTAAGAACAATTACCTCCGTCCCACGATATAGTCACATTTGAGCACAAGATTTAAGAAATATAAAGTAAAGTGGGTTGAATAAGTTAAGTGGACTATGAGTCACACACACACACACGTATAGGGGAGCACTAGGGTGCCCCCTTATTTAGAGTCACAACGTACATCCAATCTGGTGCTGCCATGTGGCACAAAACATGCAATATTTTAAACACAAAAATGCAATCTAGTTGTACATGCATTTTTGCAGATTGCATTTTTGTTGTATGTAAATTGCATTTTATAGTGTTGAGTTTTGCATTTTCACATAAATTGCATTTTTTATTGTTAAGTTTTGCATTTTCACATATAAAAATGCAATCCGTCTATATATAAAATGCAATTTAAACAGTCAATATCTAAAATGCAAAACTTAACAATAAAAAATGCAATCTGCATATAACAAAAATGCAATCTGCCGAAATTCATTTATAGCTTCTACAAATGCGTATTGCATTTTTCTGTATACAATATTGCATTTTTCGTGCCATGTGGCAGCACGTGGTTGGATGTATGTTGTAACTTTAAAATTAGTTGTTATACTAGTGCACCCCCATATATATATATATATATATACTACCTCCGTCCCTGAAAATTTGTCCCGTTTTTCCATTTCTGTCAATCCCCCAAAATTTGTCTCATTTTACTTTTTTTCCATTTTTGGTAGTGGACCTCATATCCCACTAACTCATTCCTACTCATATTTTATTGAGTTAAGGCCAAAAATGGTCCCTAACATATGGTTGTTTTACCAATTTGGTCCCGAACATTATCTTCTTGATTATTTGGTCCCTCACAAATTAACTCTGGCCCGAATCGGTCCCAACTTGACGGAACCGTCAATAATAGACGGTAACCCCTCCGCCGCCTCAACCCGCCGCAAGCCTCGCCGCCTCAAACCCGCCGCAACCCATGCCGCCTCAAAACCCTCAATTTTGCTATTCGGGTCGGGCAGGAGCCACGACGCTGTCTCGGCCTCATCCTCGGAGCTGGCAGCGGCGGCGTCGGCGGCGTAGAAGGGGGAGACGAGGAGGCGGTCGTGGCGGCGGGCGAGGGGGTTGGAGGAGTGGATGTCGGCGGCGCAGAGGGCGTCGGCGTCGGCCTTGCAGGTGAAGGAGGCAGGGGCCTGCT
Organism: Salvia hispanica; assembly: GCF_029641045.1. Taxonomy (NCBI): domain Eukaryota; kingdom Viridiplantae; phylum Streptophyta; class Magnoliopsida; order Lamiales; family Lamiaceae; genus Salvia; species Salvia hispanica. The sequence continues at coordinate 3,874,645 of NC_142696.1, forward strand.
CGCAGACCTCGCAGATCCAGACGCGGTCGTGGCGCGAAGCCAGCTCGTTTGCCGCATGGACGTCGGCGTCGCACGCGCGGCAGAGGAAGGCGGAGTCGGCGCGGCAGAAGACGACGGCGGAAGCCGACTTGCTCGAGTCGCAGAGCTTCGCCGTTATCATTACCGTCTAAAATTGACGGTTCCGTCAAGTTGGGACCGATTCGGGTCAGAGTTAATTTGTGAGGGACCAAATAATCAAAATGATAATGTTCTGGACCAAATTGGTAAAACAGCCATATGTTAGGGACCATTTTTGGCCTTTAACTCTATTTTATTATAAAACTAATACTCCCTCCGTCCCACTTTAGGAGTCTCGGTTGAGTTCGGCACGAGTTTTAAAAAATACAAAGGAAAGTTGGTGAAAAAAGATAGTGGAATGTGAGTCCTACTTTTATATATTAGTTTTAAATAAAATGTGAGTGGAAAAAGGTGAGTGGAATGTGGGGACTATTACCAATTATGGAATATTCCAACCGGGACTCCTAAAGTGGGACACCCAAAAGTAGTAAACCGGGACTCCTAAAGTGGGACGGAGGGAGTATATAAAAGTAGGATCCACAGTCCACTAACTTTTTCAACTCACTTTCTATTATATTTCTTAAAACTCGTTTATCGGGTCAAAGTGGGACAAATTTTGGGAGGCTGAGGTAGTATTAGTTTATAATAAAATTGTGAGTAGAATAAGTTGGTGGAATGTGAGATCTACTTGCCGTTTAGTAAAAGTGAAATGTGACTCTTATTATGGGACGGATCGAAATGAAAAAATATGACTCTTATTGTGGGACGGAGGTGGTATATTTTTGCATACTTGAATTGCTCTTATTCAATAATATGTCCCTCTTTAAATTAAGCATTACAAAATATGTATGCATAGTAAAACTTGGGCTTCAAGTATACTTGGATTTCAAGTATACTTGGACATCAAGTATTCTTGACCTCAAGTATTCTTAAACCCCAAGATTATTATTTGATTATCGTTTTCTTTTCTAGCACTTTTAATGCTACACATACGAAGACTTTATTTTGCTTCAATTTCAGGAGTGTTTGACCGAGCTTAACCTTGTTAACATATTTTACAAATTGTTTTGAAGCTTATAAGCTCTTGCAAATTGTTCAGCAAAATAACTTTTTAAAAATATATTACTACAAGTAATAAGCTTTCCATACATAACTTCCTCAAACCCAATTTATTTATTTTAATGTTAGTAAGTTTTAATGTTTATACATCTCTATACAAAATACTCTATTCCGTCCCGCTTATTTTTACGCACTTTGAATTTTATCTCTCTTGCATTTTTATCTAATTCATTATAATTTCTTTTTATTACTTATAAACTTAAGACATTGCCTTTTTGCTATTTAGTTTATGATTCTTTATCTAACTTATATTCACACACTTTTATTTGCATCTTATATAAGTTCTTGAAACATGTTACAAGCTCTTTAACATAAACTTTGACAAACACCCCCTAATTAAATTAGACATGTTATGCTGTTTAGCTTGAATCATTACTGCCTGTCTCATAAACATTGATTGATAAGCTTTATTAAGATACTAGTACATACTAATTAATACTGCATTTTATGCTAATTACCAGTGGTACATCCCACGTGCATGTTATACATGTGGTTGAGTAAAAACCAATAAGTATGAGATATATTCGGAGTGTTACATGCACACCAATTTCATAAATTCTTAAATAATATACGAACTAATAAATTAGAATGCGAGATTAGTGAAAGCGCGGAGCAACATAATGAGATTTTGTACTGCAATCATCTAACTAGATTAATTTCATACACCTCTAATAAGACTCAATTTTTGGCTCCTTGCTATCTTTCAAATTTTCTTACACCCATGCCATTGCCTATATAGTATAGTTCGCACATTTAACTAATGAAACCGAATGCGAGATCTTGAGACCATCCAATATGATTTTATTTTGTTATACACACATTCATTCATTTCCCACATCCAATCTCGAATTCTATATTTCTTACTATACTGGAAATACTGCATTTTTTATTTTATCGTAAGTAATTATGTATGTATAGTAACTTCTTAATCACGCGGATTCTAATAAAATGAAACACGAGATTTGAATTAATGCGCATGGGGACAATTATATTAGACTTGATCATCCGTTTAATCGTGCTTCTTATCTGGAGAAGTGTGCGTAATTACAAATTACTATACTAAACTAAAAATAAATAAATAAAAAAATATAAATACCAGTAAGAATTGAGTTGTATGGAGAGTGAGAGGCGTGAGAAACAAAAAAAAAAAGAAAAAAAAAGAAGGAAATAAGTGGTTTTCACCATTGCGGCAGAGGAAATTTAAACATCATATACCAACCCAAAGGGCCTTGCCATAAAACCACCCCCACCCTCCTCCCCCGCCATAAATGCTATCGCACCCTCTCTATACGCTCTTCAATTACTCCTTTCCTGCCACATCTTCTTCTCCATCATCTCTCCTTCTTCTTCATCATCGCCTTCACCCACTCCTGACCTTTTCTTCTTTATTTCTCTCATGCCTTTTTCTATCTCCTTTTCCTTTCTCTCCCTTTCATCAACAATTCTTCTTAAATTCCATTCACAAGAAAGCCTCCATCTGCAATCAAACCAGAAAACACTTCACTGCCTGCCCAAAACTGCTCATCTCCAATCCCTTTAATCTCCCAAATCAGCAGATCTCCACCTTCACTATTTCGCCAAACCCTAATTCAGGATTAGGGTTTTCTTCTTCTTTGCTCTAACAAAGTGTCAACAAAAGTAAGTCTACTCTCATATTTTGCATATATTCTTATAGCAAGTTCTATGCTTGTGCGCTCTCTCTTCTTTATAAAAGAAAGGAAAAAAATACCGTAATTCTCGCTTTTCTTCTCACATTCTTGTATTCCTAAATAGCTTCTTTTTTTTATTCCGTTTTTATTTTAATTTTATTTCTTGGATAGAGAGAAAAGATTTGAATTTGGACACCGCCGAAGATCTCGTGGGCGTTATATGAAAAATTAACCGTTTTAAGAAAGTAAGATACAGCTAGAACGTCAAGAGGCCAGTTCACAATGTAAACCCCTTCTCTGCAATTTCTTTTACTCGTTTTAGTCCTTTGGCACGTCACGACAGTGGAGATGAAAAGTCTTGTTTTTAATCCAAAAACCAAGAAACAAAAAAAGTCCATCAAACCTTAAAAGAAACAACAAAACAAAAGTCCTTCCCTCTGCCATAGAATCTACTAACTTTTAGAAACCCAATAAAACTTTATATATATACCCCCATTTCGCCGGAATTAGAGAGAAAGGTTTCTAGGGTTTATTTGGTCCTTCAAATGCTCGGACCAAAACAATAGTGGGTGAGTTTTTTTAGGGTTTTCTTTCAAATTGGTCCAGGATTACAAGAATCTTTTCTTTTTTTACCTTCTTATTTAGAAATATTTTGTGACGCAATACACTCGTAGCGGTGATTTCGTTGTACAATCTTTATTTCTTAATGTAGATCTGATTATGCCTTGAGCTAAGTTTAATTTCATCTTATTATATGTAGACCGGTCTTTGCCATTTTATCTTCTTCACCGGGGAGAGTAAAGATAGATCTGTGGACTTGACGGCATCATTAACACTATAATCACATCCTATTCTAAATTGGTTTTCTGTTTCTATTTTTAATCAAATATTCCAACACGCTTAAATGAATGCAGCTGACCCCCGTTTTCTCGCTAGTAAATGAGATTCAATTCCATTTGCTTAGTTACATTTTTCAGTCTTGCGTATTAATTTGCCTCCAAATAAATGCCTCCCTTCTTCGAAGAATTGCGCGTATACATAAGCGTGTAAACTGTGTGAAACTGTACAGCTACAACACGCAGTTTTGAAGCCAAATTCATTCCATTTGGTATTGCAACTCTAATTCATAAATCCTAACATCATTATTTGTTTGGCAGATCTCGATTCGAAACAACGGCGGCTTTAATAGCAGAAAAGCAGCAGGTTGTAAGATGTTTCAGCCAAACATGTTCGATAGCCACCATCACCTGCTGGATATGGCGCATAAAACACCGGAAAATGAGATGGACTTGATCAGAGACGACGAGTACGAGAGCAAATCTGGGACTGATATTATGGAGGCACCATCTGGCGATGATCAAGATCCCAATCAACGCCCGAAGAAGAAGAGATATCATCGCCACACACAGCATCAGATCCAGGAAATGGAATCGTAAGCTCACTACTGCTACTACTACTAGTACTTTCCATCTCTTGTTATGTCTCTTTTCTATGCCTAAATGAGTATTTTTGACAGGTTCTTCAATGAATGCCCCCACCCGGACGACAAGCAGAGGAAAGAGCTCGGCCGACGACTTGGATTGGAGCCTTTGCAAGTTAAGTTTTGGTTTCAGAACAAACGTACCCAAATGAAGGCCCAACATGAGCGTCACGAGAACACCCAACTAAGAAACGAAAATGACAAGCTTCGAGCAGATAACATACGGTACAAAGAGGCTCTCACCAATGCTACTTGTCCTAGCTGTGGAGGCCCAGCTGCGATTGGTGAGATGTCGTTCGATGAGCAGCATCTCAGAATCGAAAATGCCCGCTTAAGGGAAGAGGTGAGTAACACATGGTAAATTGTTCATTTTGTTTGTTCACTATCTAAATAGTTAGGTCTATATATATGCAGATTGATAGGATATCTGGTATTGCTTCAAAATACGTTGGGAAACCAATGCTGTCATATCCTCATTTATCCCCGGGAGGAGGAGCATCGCGGTCGCTTGATCTTGGAGTGGGGAGTTTCGGGGGTCAGGTGGGCATAGGTGGGGAAGTTTTTGGAGCTGCTGATCTTCTCAGGTCAGTCTCAGGGCCTACTGAGGCTGATAAGCCAGTGATAATCGAGCTGGCTGTTGCAGCAATGGAGGAGCTCATCAGAATGGCTCAAGCTGGAGAACCCTTGTGGATTCCAAGCATCAGCAATGGTGCAGAGATGTTAAGTGAGGAGGAATATGGAACGACCTTCCCCCGCGGAATCGGTCCCAAGCCTTTAGGATTAATATCTGAGGCGTCAAGGGAGTCGGCCGTAGTCATCATGAACCATATAAACCTGGTCGAGATCTTGATGGATGTGGTAAGAGGAGCCACCTTTTCATTTTTCAATTAGTACATAGATTAATTAAATGCCTAGTCTCTAATGCTTGGTTTGAATTGTGATTTCAGAACCAATGGTCGAGTGTGTTCGCCAGCATTGTTTCGAGAGCAGTGACTGTGGAGGTGTTGTCTACTGGTGTTGCAGGCAACCACAACGGAGCTTTACAAGTGGTATGTCTGCTACCATGATTACTTACTTCATTAGTTATATGTTTATATAGATTTGGCTGAGTGATGTGGCTGGTTCTTTAAATAGATGACTGCTGAATTCCAAGTGCCCTCTCCTTTGGTCCCAACGCGCGAGAATTACTTCGTGAGATACTGCAAGCAACACACGGACGGGACATGGGCTGTGGTTGATGTTTCATTAGACAACTTGAGGCCTACTTCCATTTCAAGATGCAGGCGACGGCCGTCTGGTTGTTTGATTCAGGAATTGCCTAATGGTTACTCTAAGGTATGACTAATTGATCAATGTAGGTAGGCATATGATCTAATCAGCAGAATCAGAATGTTTAATGTACATATATGTTTAATTTGGTAGGTGACATGGGTTGAACATGTAGAGATAGACGACAGAGCCGTCCACAGCATTTACAAGCCACTGGTTAATTCGGGTCTAGCATTCGGGGCTAAGCGCTGGGTTGCAACTCTTGACAGACAATGCGAGCGCCTAGCCAGCGTGATGGCCAATAACATCTCCGCAGGCGATGTTGGAGGTACAATTCCACCTTTTTTAACTTACCTTCAACAGTTAATCATTGAAGTAATCCTAATTATGCATGTGTTGCAGTTATTTCATCGCCTGAAGGTAGAAAGAGCATGCTGAAGCTAGCGGAGAGGATGGTGATGAGTTTCTGCAGCGGCGTGGGAGCTTCGACCGCTCACACATGGACGACGCTCTCAGGGAGTGGCGCGGATGATGTTAGGGTGATGACCAGAAAGAGCATGGACGATCCAGGCAGGCCGCCCGGCATTGTGCTCAGCGCTGCTACTTCCTTCTGGCTCCCCGTCTCCCCCAAAAGAGTTTTCGATTTCCTGCGCGACGAGAATTCAAGAAGCGAGGTATTTCATCTGCTTATGCAATTCTGTTTTCATTCATTACAATCTGCAAGTGATTCTAATCAACCTACTTGGATCAAAGTGGGACATTCTCTCAAACGGCGGCCTCGTTCAAGAAATGGCACACATTGCAAATGGACGTGATCCAGGAAATTCAGTCTCACTTCTGCGCGTCAACGTAAGATCAACAAACAACAATATATACTTCTAAATCTCTCTGTTTATAGTGGGGAAATAAAACATGAAGGTGTTCATATTTTCAGAGCGCGAATTCGAGCCAAAGCAACATGCTGATACTTCAGGAGAGCAGCACGGATGCAACGGGATCGTACGTGATCTACGCTCCGGTAGATATCCACGCGATGAACGTGGTCCTAAGTGGCGGCGACCCGGACTACGTGGCCCTCCTCCCCTCGGGTTTTGCCATACTCCCTGACGGGCCCAGCAACGAGGCCGGGGGAGTTCCTGAGGTGGGATCAGGCGGGTCGCTGCTGACGGTGGCCTTCCAGATACTTGTGGACTCGGTTCCAACGGCAAAGCTTTCATTGGCATCGGTAACAACCGTGAATAGCCTCATCAAATGCACCGTTGAGAGGATTAAGGCCGCAGTCCTGTGCGACACCGCGTTGTAACATTGGAGCGAAGGGGAGAAGTCAAGAACGCACCTCGCGTGATCCTTGCTGAGCAAGGGGTTTGGGTTCGGGTATTGACTCTTGAGATCAAAGACCTGCTTTTATTTTAATGTGTATGCAAAACTCTGCTGCTGCTATGTATTATCTCTGTTCTTCACCAACTAATTCCTTTTATTTCCTTACAAGCTAAGGTTTTAATTACCCCTAAATTCTTGCTTCTTTTTAACTAGCGGTATGTCTGAGTGGATCTCGTACTCCAAATTCCCTACTCCATCTCTAATACACACTCTCACAACTAAATAAAATAATATTATAATATGTAAGTTATGGTCAAGTGGTGGTAGTATTATTTTATTAAGTTGTTAGTGTGTATTAGGGATGTAGTAGGAAATGTGGAGTAGGAGATCCGCTCCGTCAATATGGAGTAGTAGTACTGATTTATTAGTTGCACTTTGCTTTATCAACATGTGCGCCTCTTTTATATCATCAGTACGCAATCAACAGTGCCCCCAAATTGCCGCTCTATACTTCGCGCCGAACGCGACTATTGCAGGCATGACTGCCGATAAAATTGCCGATTGCGTTTTTTTTTTTGAAAAAAAAAATCATTCCTTAAATTCACACTATAAATACCACTTCTCATCTCATTTCATTCATACCTATACTCCAATTTTTACATATCTCTCTGTTTCACTCTCCACTCGAAATGGATATCCTTGTGATGACGACGAGATTGTGGGTGCCTTAGAGCGAGCCATGTTGGAGTGCGGTATGCACATGGAGCGACAACAACGACAACAACACTTACAAACTTACAACAGCGGGTCCCTAGGCCAATCCGCCATTGGGTGCAGGTCTTCCGATAGCATGACGTAGCTGCCGAACAGCTGTAATCGACTACTTTGTCGCGGAACCACAGTGGGGTCCAACTAGTAATAATTGTACTCACTTATATTGTCGTTGAATGGTTAGCCGGGTCAGCTCCATCTAGGGGTGTGCATTCGGGTTTCGGTTCGGTTTTTCGCCCAAACCGAACCGAACCCGAAAAACCGAATTTAGGCTAAAATTGAAACCGAACCGAACCGAAAAACCAAAAACCGAACTTAAAAAATCGAACCAAGCCGAAAAAACCGAAATTTCAAAACAAAACTGAGAAACCGAAAAAAAATAGTATATTTTAATATATCTAATTTATTTTATTTTATATATACTAATAGAATAGAAATATATATAACATAAAATTAATATAATATATATAATATTTATTATATAAAAATATATTAGAAGAATATATATTATATATATGATATAATATACTAAATTAATAGGATAAAAATATATAATAATATATTTAAAATATAATTCGGTTTTTCGGGTTTTTTTTTCGCCCAAACCGAACCGAACCGAAAAACCGAAATTTTTGTATTTTTAAAACCGAACCGAACCGAAAAACCGAAAAAACCGAACCGAATTTCAAAATTTCAGTTTGATTCGGTTCGGATATTCGGTTTTCGGTTATTTTGCTCACCCCTAGCTCCATCAGATTCTGGTTAATTAGCTGAACTCAAGTTACAAGCTAATAGGACTAGAAATTTCTCTTTGCCTATTTATGGGATAAATTATTTGAGCAATGCCCTACAAGGGATCACGTGTGTCCATGGTCTGTGTACCTAAATCTATCGCTAAGCACATTAAGGGCTAAAATTATTTGTTTTAATTGTGAAAAACTCAATCTATAAAATAGTTTCATTTATAGATGGCACGAGTTTAATCGGAGACTCAAGGGTCGATTTGATCAAGGCTTTCCGTACCCCGATAGCGGCTTCAATTCTTGGGCTCTAGAAGCAGAGCTCCTTGCTCTAGGACGTGGAATTGAAGTGGCGAAGTCGACGCAGCAGTTGTTGTTGGATGGATCAAATCAGGTAAACACATCCCGGCACATCTGCGACATATTTTGGCCAAATCACAAAATTCCGAATTGTTTCGGTGGCTGAGTTCAATATTCGTGGACCAGAGAGGATACCCGTCATTTCGCACCAGGCAGATGAAATCCTAAGCAATACATATCTTACAAATGAGGAATGGTCCTACAAATACTCTTTTCTTTTGATGCCTCGTTGTACTCTTCAATTGACTTTTAATTCATGGAGTCTATACATTTGAGGGTCCACCTAGTCCTCCACATAATGGTGTTTTGATTAAAAAAAAAGGGGGGATGGAGAAAATGTAGATAAAGTAGGAGAGCTAAAGGAAAAAAATATTCCCTCCTACCTACAAAGATAGTCTCACTTTAATTCGGCACGGATTTTAAGAAATGTAATGAAAAATGGGTTGAAAAAGTTGGTGGGATGTGGGTCCTACTTTTAAAGTACAACATTAGTTTTATAATAAAATGTGAGTAGGAATGAGTTGATGGAATATGGGATCCACTACCAAAAATGGGTAAAAGTGAAATGGGACAAACTTTGTGGGACGGACGGAAATAGAAAAATGGGACAATCTTTGTGGGACGGAGGAAGTAAGAAAGAAGGAAAAAAAAATGGGTAAAATATAATAGAAATTTTTTATTTTTGAAATGAAACAATTTTTCATGGAAAGCCCAAAACAGTAAAATGAGATTATATTTGTGGATGGACGGATTACATGATATAATATTACCTATTTTGGAATACTAGTAATATGTTAAATGTCTGATAGATTATGATATGATATTGCATTATTACTGTATAACAATTCTGCTATTATCTTAGATTAAATTAAAATATTAACTTGAACTTGATTTTTTGATTGATAGTAAACTTGAACGTGTGTGTATTGTCAAGTTAGTATAAATAAGAGATTAAATCATTAGACTACTTCTGTCCAAAAAAATAGACAAAATTATGAATGGTACGGATTTTAATGTTCAATTGGTAAAGTAATATATAGATTATAAAAAAGTAAAAAAATAGACAAAATTATGAATGGTACGGATTTTAATGTTCAATTGGTAAAGTAACGTATAGATTATAAAAAAGTAAGAAAGAGAGAGGAAAAGGTAATGAAATTATTGTTAGTTGATGATGGAGTCTGGTCACAATATAAATGATGCGTAAGATTATTATGGGTTTAGGGTTTAGGGTTAGTTAGTGATAAATTACTGCCTAAACCCTAAACCCTTATTTCCTAAAATGTCCTTACCTTGTTATAGAAAAATACTCTTCGTGGAAAAAAAATTTCTTCACAATTCCCTGTTTTCCCTCGATATTTCCCTAGCACCTGCCTTTGCTAAGGAAGACCATACAAGATCAGAAACCTTCTCAAGGTGATGGTGCACATAGTCCTCACTGCAACTTTTCTCTCTTTTGCTTTAAATAATGCTCTAATGTTGCATAGAGAACTAGAACAATGAATAATTGCGAGAGTGCAGATAAATTTTTTACCTCAATTGTGACTGAGAGACCTGCCCAAAATGTGTTAATCCTCGGACAATTCTCATAGAAGAAGAGTACTAAAAAGTCATTTTGCAAGATTTAACCACAAACAAAGATTTAAAAAAACTAAGAAAAATATTTATTCTCAATCAACTATAGACAACAAAACCCAGCGATGATATTGAATTGGGAGCAGAAAATAAAAATAATTCAATCACAAGAGAGGCGCTTGGCTGCGCCGAAAATGGGATTTGCTACACCGATCGAAAAAAAGTATTTACTTTCGTCTATGTCAGAGTAAAATGGAAACCCAACAAATTGATAATTCACAAATAATTTCATCACGAAGATTAGAGAGAAATAGAAATATTATAAGATTTTGCAGATAACATATGTACTCATCAGATGAAGTTTTGCAGATGATAGTCATATTCTCTTGAAGAGCATCTATGTTGGAAGATCGTATACTGGAATTGGAAGACTAAAGCGAAGGGTATCAAGGAGATAATTTTTTTTTCTGGGTACATAAAATTGAGGCAATAATATTATCCGATGAATTTTGTAAGATACGTATCACTACATTTTGAGGCTAAATCTGCGAGTCAAGATTGGCCATAGGGCTAAACACGGGCTTGTATGGTAGTTCAACTATGGTATCAAACATTTGAAAATGAATAGATAAATATTTATATCTAGACATTACTAACCTATCAAACGAGTAAAAGAGAGTACTAGTATATCAAACATATGAATAAATTGAAATTAGTGATCATATATTATATACTCCAACATTCTATTATTTTCTTCGTTTTGTTATTTTAAAAATGGCCTAAAAGAGTCCAATCCTCATTTTCTCATTTCCACGAGACCACGACTGAATAAATAAATAAACACTACTAAGATTTTGTATTCTTATTCATAGTTTCAAGTAAGACACTTTTTGCTTAAATTGGTGTGATGGGCTGAGCTGTACAATACGGAGCACAATTATGAGCACAATTATGGAAAAATATTTATTTACTCCCTCCGTCCCATAATAATTGTTCCTTTTCACTTAAATTCGTGTGATGGGCTGAGCTATACGATACGGAGTACATTCATGAAAAAATATTTATCTACTCCCTCCGTCTCACAATAATTGTTCCAATGCTAATTACAATTGTGGACAGCCCAGTTCTAATCATTGGAATCCAATACTAATTATACTAGTAATTATTAATTAAACTACGTCCATTTCCGTGAAGAATGGACTTTTCAGTTCAAATAAAGCCACCTTATACACGTTTCCAACATGAACGATTTATTAAATTAAACAAATTATAGTGAAGCTGCAAGTTGATAAAAGGTGACATGCTGTATGTCTGACGGGACGTGTATTGACAACGTTAAGAACGTTTTATGACATGCTTTAAAGATTGAGAAATTCTATCATATTTAAATTCAACAGATAATGACATATTAATAGTATTGAATACAGATTTACATAAATCAGCAACAGGTTGGGAACTGTCCAGAGACTAGAAGCGTAAGTGGGAAATACAACAAAATTACAGAAAAAATGTACTAGAATCTGTAATTATTTTGTTTGTTAATGAGACAAATTTAGTAATTTAGCTGGAATTAAATTAGAAATCATATCAAATTACACCATATACAATTTGAAACGATTTGTTAGCTATTTTTTTATATTTCCCTTTTGTTAACAATATTACAAACCTAGGAGAGCCTAAATTATCTACAGTATTAAAAATCATATCAAAATTTGTTTATGTTTTTAATTGATAAAATAATAAAATGACATTAAATAGTTAATTATGAAAAATACTAAAACTAGGAAAAATAAAAAGAAAATTAAGGAAAAAATATTTTGGAAAGTTATACTGGTACTACTTTTCTTATTTCTATCATTTTTATCAGTTAGACAAATAATCCAACAGTTATATATATAATCAAGAATAGAATTATTTTGACATGTCAAATTCTGTCAAATAAACATGTATAAGTACTTTAATTTTGTACATTATACTTAAAAAGGGATAATTTTTTAGTTTTTATTTTTCTTCATAGACAATACTTACTTTAAATATATGAGATGAGTTAGATCGACCAATTATCTCTAAAATATAATAATGGAAATATAATTGGACTATCTACATCTGTATACGATTTCATCCACTGATCCACCTTGTAGACAAAATTAATGTAGTTGGGTTATAACGATAAAATTTCTGAATTGGATTACGACATATATAAAGCGCATCACATATTTTATAGTGGAACTGTCAACTGGAAAATCCGAATTCGTGGAATATATTGAATCCATTCATACATGTTTTATAGTACGACTTTTCAAACAATAAACCTCAATTTCAGGTCTCATGGGAAAAATGACAGGTAAATAGCATTGTTTAGTGCACACAAAATATATTTCTGCGTTTTATAGTTATCACAGGAACATCAAAATCAAATAATTAAGTATCGAAATAAACGTGTTACGTATGAGACTGCAAGATTATAACCTGTATAATTCATCCATCACGTTCATCTACTACTGGGAGCAACAATAATCTCTCTTGTGTTCTTGTCTTAATTAAGTATTAATTGTGTTTTAATTTCATACTATACTAGTATTTATTATCACTAAATCTTTAAATCAAACAAAACTTCTATTGTTATTTTCTTGTGTTAAGCTAAATCGTCTTACATCTAGGTTCGACCCAGTACAATTTTATTGTACTAAGTTGAAATATTAGGGATTAAATAATCAGACTTGATCCATTGACCATTGCTAGACATCAATATAGATACATAATTTATACATCAAGCTCTGAGCTAGATCGGCCCAACTCATTACACAACTCTAATGAGTGGGTGGATGACGATGGTACATTGACAATGAGCTTTTTCTATCATTAATACTCTCTCCGTTCCTTAAAAATAGAAACTCTTTCCTTTTTTATCTGTCCTAAAAATAAAAACATCCTATTTAAGACAACGTCGTTCTCTCTAATAAGGTGTGAACCATTTTCCACTAACACACTTTTATTTCTCTCTCTATCTTATTTTACTAATTTTGCACTAAAACTCGAGCCATTTCAAAAGTTCCTATTTTTAGAGAATGGAGAAAGTAACAAACAAACCAATTTATATTTAAAAAATGTTAAAATAGTGAAATGAGTTAATTAGTGGAATGCAGGACCTACTTATCCTTTATAATTAAAAAAAGGATGAGAATAAACTCTTAATGGGGATCGCTTAAAATGGCAAAAGTGGACGCTTAATGAAGAACGGAGGTAATAGTATCTTTTTATCTCTTATTCTTTATCAATTTTGTATTAAAATTCGTGTGGCCAAAGTATCTATTCTTGGAAAACGGCGGAGGTATTATTTTTTCATGTACAATAGAATTTATATGAATTGTTTTTATTGTGATCGCACTAGCTGAGGTAATGCTAGCAATAATAAATTTCATAGCAGTAGTACTTTAAATGCAACGACGGCGAGTATCTTAAAAAATTCTCTATATTTAATAAAATACGGTTCATTTTACAAATAAAAAAATTGGTTATCAGCCACATTTCATGTACTTATAAAATCACTAAACTTAAGTAGAATCAATTTGGTTGGTAATCAATTCAAAGATGCAACGTGCATGTTCGGTTGGAGGGATGAGATCTCAAGATTAAATTAATCCCATGTTTGGTTCACAAAATTGGATCCTCCAACTCATTCCTAGATAAATAGTGATGGGATAATTAGTCGTGGCCATCCCCCTCCTACTAATTAATCTCACAACTTAATCCTAAATGGTATCTTACTACTATTTTATCTTGCCAACCGAACACCCCCGATGTATGTTCAATATGTGTGTATGTGTGGGGCCCCTTTCATGCAATTATTAACAAATATAATCGTGATTGCAGTATGTGGCTAGGAATGTGTTATCTTTTTCACTATTCCCACGTTTTAATTGTTCACGCTATGCTAACACTAATTCGTTTATACCAAATGCGTTAAACGTTAAGTACAACAAATGCAGATATATGTCACTTTAGCTGCAGCTAATCAACCTCTATAAATTAAACAACCATATTTCTATGGAACCATAACAATTTACAGCTGAACACATTTCATACTAGTAAAACCATGAATCTTCAAGCTCTCTCTCTTCACCACGCCATCTCTCTTCCCTCTCTAAACCCAAATAATTCAACTACACTCGGTTTTAGATTGCCATCACACAGAGGTTTCAAGGTAACCTCAGTGATGAGCCCGCAGCATACGTGGACTCAAACATGGAAAACAGACGTTCTCCATCAAATAGACGAAACAGAAGAGTCCTTGTTTAAGACAGGCAAATTTGGCAGGTTTGGAGGCGTCTTCGTGCCGGAAACACTAATCACCTGTCTCAACATGCTGCTGTCTGAGTTCAGTTTTTGCCTGAATGATCCCCACTTTCAGGTTCATATATATACTTAACTTTTTCCTAGTTCGATACATGTTGTAAATATTTTTGGTTAGTAAAAACCTATGTTGATTGTATAGGGCGAGCTTGCGACTGCACTGAGAGATTACGTTGGCCGCGAAACGCCACTATACTTCGCTGAAAGGCTCACCGATCATTACAAGAACAGCCGCGGGGAAGGCCCTGAGATTTACCTCAAGAGAGAAGACCTCAACCACGGCGGAGCTCACAAGATCAACAATGCCATCGCTCAGGCCATGCTGGCCAAGCGCATGGGACGGCGCAGCATCGTTGCTGCCACAGGCGCCGGCCAGCACGGCGTCGCCACGGCCGCCGCCTGCGCCAAGCTCGATATGGAGTGTACCATAATCATGGGAGACGTTGATGTGGCGAGACAGTCCCACAACGTGCGCTTGATGAAGCTTCTTGGAGCGCAGGTGCTAATCTAATCTGATAGTACTATAATAATGCACTTCACTTGTATGTATGTATATAAATATTTATGGTAAATTCATATGATTACAGGTGAAACCTATTAAAGGCTCGTTCAAGGACGCGACGTCAGAGGCGATACGGGAGTGGGTGGGGGATTTGGAGAGGAAGTACTACTTAGCCGGGACGGCGGTGGGGCCACACCCGTGCCCGGCCATGGTGCGGGAGTTCCAGTCGGTTATTGGAAAAGAGACGAGGAAACAGGCTATGGAGAAGTGGGGTGGGAAGCCTGATGTCTTGGTGGCTTGTGTGGGCAGTGGTTCGAATGCTCTAGGATTGTTTCACGAGTTTGTGAGGGACGAGGATGTCCGGTTGATCGGAGTGGAGGCGGCCGGGACTGGCATAGATGGAGGGACACACTCTGCTACTCTTGCTAAAGGAGAGATAGGTGTGTATCATGGGACCATGACCTATTTGTTGCAAGATGATGAGGGCCAGATTGTTGGCCCACATTCAGTTGGTGTTGGGTAAGTAATCATTCATTTGGATATCAAAATGAATGGTTTTGTGAATGCATAATCTCATACTCCCTCGGTCCCCGATTAAGAGTCACACTTTCCATTTCGGTCCGTCCCCAATTAAGAGTCACACTTCATCTTTACCATAAATAGTAAGTAGGTCCTACATTCCACTAACTCAATTCACTCACATTTTATTATAAAATCAATATAAAAAAATGGATCTCACATTCCACTAACTTTTTCAACCAACTTTTCTTTACATTTCTTAAAATCCGTGTCCGGTCAAAGTGTGACTCCTAATCAAGGACGGAGGGAGTAGTAATTAAATTTTTGTAAGTGCAGGTTGGAATATCCTGGAGTCAGCCCAGAGCTGAGCTTTCTGAGAGACATCGGACGTGCAGAGATTCACACCGTTACAGATGAAGAAGCTCTTGATGGTGATTGCCTATTTTTGAAGCATATATTTGAAGTTTTAAGTAGAGTTTGATGATACATTGTGCTCATCTGTGTAATTGTGTGTATTGCAGCGTATGCATTATTGTGCCGATTAGAAGGTATATGTCCAGCGCTGGAGGCATCGCACGCACTCGCACATCTTGGAAAACTGTGCTCCACCTTGCCCAGTGGCACCAAGGTAGTAGTTAACTGCAGCGGCCGCGGCGATAAGGATATAGAGACTGTCTTTAAGCATCAACAGCAAAAATCTAGTGGCGAGCTTACCACTTTCTTATAGGATATGTACCGCTTGTAAATGCTTAGTAAGAACAGAGAGATAGTTTGGGTACCTTAAAGACGCATAAGTAAATAAAATCAATTTCACACAAACAAATGCAGAAATGCCTCCTCTATGTTTCAAATTATGCTAGCTAGTCACATAATTGCATATTCAGAATCATTTCAAATAACTGCCAGCTAACAGATTAAAGCACGTACAAATTTTGAACATGCGATGTCCGAGACTGGGATTTCTTCAAGATAGAATACAACTTCATGTGCAGGACATACCAGAAACAAACAACACAACATCAATTCAAAAGGCTTAGGACCACTCAAGCAATTTCAGCAGGTAAAACCTGAAATATCTAGTCACACAAGAAACAAACATCAATAAATGGTTTAGGACCACTCAAGAAATTACAGCATTTACATCGTTGCCTGCTGACAAGAAGGCAATGAACACAACACATTAAAACTCTACATCAAAAACCAAATTACAAGGATTAAACTGTGTACATTAGAAAGCAATCTTTATATAAACAAAAATATGCACAATGGAAGACCAATCTAGTGTTTCTACTTATAAAGAAAAGTGCATCCATGAAACTAACACAAAAAATGGTGAAATCAAAATATCTTACATTAGACCATCTCCAAGGGCACACTAATATCTAAAATAAAATAGGTAATTAGCTCCAATGGTATTCCAAAACCAATTTGATTTTTGGGAAAAAAATACCTATGTTTAGGTTTACACTAAACTCAAACCCAAAAGTTATACTTTGTGAGTAAAAAAAGCATGGAGAATATTCTTTTAAGTTTGAATTTAGTGTAAATAGTCGAAGTAAAATCATATTCGATGTGACATTTACACTAAAATGAGTTTGAGTTGTCTAAATGGTTGGAGATACTCTTACCCTGGCTACAAGAATACTTGTTAATAGCAGCATATATGAAAAAAAAAAAAAAAACAGCCGTTTCCGCTTCAATCAATTTCCTAATACTTGCATTCAATAACAAGGACCAGTGTATTCTACATCAGAGAAAAACACTTTCATATTCAGACAATCCCTCTACTCATAAGCACAAAATAGGATCAAAATGTCAGCAACCGATGCTGAACAATACTTGCTCCACCAGAGTTCCACTCAGAATTCCAAACATACATATTGAAACATAACAGACATGAAAACAAATGTATCCATTATGTACAGCTTGTCCAGCAAAACAACTATGTCCCTGCAGTTGGCAGTGCCGCCATGAATGAGTTGTAAGATGATTCCAGGTCGAAGTGCAGCTGCCGAGCCTGCTGCTCAGTAAGCTCATCTGCTGCACCCATTTTCGATAACCTGGCAATCCAATCCCGCATCTTTGTCTTCCCCTCAAAATCATGCGGCAATATAGAAAGCTTATTGAGAGAAGCAGAGAGATCAGACAACAGCGGGTGGACCTGATCAACAGCAATCATGTTCAGTTTCAAGGAGTCCATAGCAGTGATAAAATTCTGCACGCATTCGGCCACAATGGCAGCCGACGTAGTATTTGTTGTGGCAGCAGCCGCCCTGTGCTCAACGGTTGCAGGCACTCCAGATGTCACGAGGCGGTTTATGGCTGCAGGACAATCCATCTTGTAAGTATCGTGAAACCTCTCAATGCTAGGCACAATGTCTTTCAGCGTGGAAGACAGAGTTTTGAAATGGGCGATCAACTTTTGGCATTCAACCTCATACTCCGCTGGAGAGATCACGTCCCGCACATAAGCCTTCTCGAGCTTCTCGGTTGCCTTAATAATCGCAAAGAGCTCAGCAAAATTGTCATACATCTCCCTTTCGCGCTTGTCGTTCCATAGCTTAACCTCCATATGGTATAGATATGTACGTAGATATCGGACTGGAGAAGAGAACGGGACACGCGCAAAAAGCAGCACACTTTTACCACTGCAAGCTCAAAAACCAAACATCGGATTCATAGACCTCAATACAATGCCAATTATTCACAGAAGAATAGAATTACATGCTCGAAACAGTAGGAAGAAATCCCCAATTTGCAGGTGGCAACTTAAAAATAAGCGAATAAACAGGGGCAGGTTTCTACAAATTTAAAATTGGCTACAATTCATATCAGATGAATGAAAAAATTAGTGTGCAATCAAAACCTATATTAAAAAGGTGAGTAAATTCCGAAACCCTATATTCATCGCAAGGATGGAGCTTCATGGCCCCGGATTCTTCTAGGATCGATAATTTCGAGGAAGAAACAAGTCATCCATCGCCCAGAAGCGACATAATACTCTTCCACAAGACTATTAAAATATAAACAGATCAAATTTATCTAAGAACATAGGTTACACCGGAAGAGCCATAACAAAGAACGAAATCCAACAAATCAAAATCTAGAGAGAGATAGAAGAACTTACAGGGAAAGAAAACGCGGTTTGAATTATGGGAAGAGTGTTGCAGATGGGAGAGCAGGTTGTATGCCAGTCTGAGATTGCGTGTGGAGTTTAACCATTAGTATTTCAGAATAAATTATTCATAGTCGTCTTCCTTATTTTGCTTCCACTTCGTTTTTCGCTGTCGAAAAATCGCTATTCATAAATTGCCTGTCGAGAAACGCTAATCAAGTTAGATATTCCTAACAGAATGGTTATCAATATCGAACTAATTAAAGACCGAACTAATTTTAAAGACCAAATCAGGATCTTTATTTTAGTCTTTATTTTGATCTGTATTACAAGCTCATTTTATGTCATTCTAACTATTTATAACTTCATTTCAGGCAAGTAATACCTTAAAACTACATTTTGTTCTAACTTACTTTCGGTAGATTATGAAATAATTCAACACATGCTTGATTTGAATTCATTAAACAAGGTTTTTACTGTATTCATTTTTAAAAGATAACTTATTCCAGTATGTTTATTACTACTTCATTAAATAACGTTATTACTTCATTGGACACGATTTTTACTTCATTTTAATAGGACTTCAAATGTTTTTTCACAAACTTTATTCAAATATAGTTTATTACACCATTCTATAAGGCTATCATTCCATTTTGTTGTTAGCGTCGTGGCGGCTATGATAGACATTGCAGAGAGCAAGAACGGTAAGCGACGACGAACTGTCTGTACGTACTGGAATGAAGTAACAATCCTATTGGAATGAAGTAAAAACCTACTGGAATGAAGTACTCCATCCGTCTCACAATAATTGTCACTCTTATTGTGGAAACGAGTTTTAAGAAATGTAAATAAAAGTTAGTTGGAAAAGTTAGTTGAATGTGGGACCTACATTTTTATATTGATTTTATAATAAAATTTAAGTGAAGTGAGTTAGTGGAATGTGAGACCTACTTACCATTTATGATAAAAAGTGAAGTGTGACAATTATTGTGGGATGGACCGAAATAGAAAAGAGTGACAATTATTGTGAGACGAATGAGTAATACATTCTGGAATGAAGTTTAATTCTCCCAATATGTTATGACTTATTTGGCCTTTACTAAAGTAAAATAGGTTATTGATGAATACGAAAATAATTATATTTATACCATGCATCTCATTCATAAAAAAACTATATCTAAAAACACCTAATTTAATCTAGCTCTGCTATTCTGCAAAGTGGATTTGAATATAATACTGGCTCATTCATACATACTAATATACATCATATAATATGTTTGGTCTTAATTTTCCTTTGTTGAATTGTTCCTTCAAGTATAATTGAAATTATAAATTATTACGGGTCTTGGGCTCGTGGACGACCTAAATTCATTTGTTCCTAATGTATTTAGTGATTAAGAAAAAGTGGAGTACATTAAAAAAGTATATTGATGTCATTAATACGTATCATGTGCAAATTCACGGTATTCAGAAAGTGAGAAATCTTGAATTAGTCTTGGGCCAAGTTAAACTGCTGGGCTTTTGATTTATAAATTTAATTTAAAGATGGGATTTTTTGCTGGATATTAGCTGTATCTTTGAAATATTATGAAGCCCAAATCCAGATATTCTGTTATTTTGCGGTTTACATAGTAGTACTACTTCACCAGAAGAAACACTCTCTGTAGCTTCCCCAAATTTTCAACTCAAACAACTACGCCAAGTCTATCATAGCAAGTTTCTGCTCGCAGTTTTCCTACGAGTTTCAGTCGGTAATTTCTCAACTCAACTTTTAAGCCTATTTACACTCTGGAAATTCTGCTATTCATCTCCTTTAATTTTGTCATGAACAAGAACCTCATCACTCAATAATAATACTAATATCTTGAAGTAAATCAATAACCACAGCAACCTATTCTCGATCAATTTTGATGTGCAATTTCACTCAGATAAAATTCCATCTAGTTTCTTTAGCATAATCACATTCACCAAAACCATTTCACTTATATTTCCATGATCTGCCTACACTAGTTTTATGTATAGAAAAGAAAATTTTAAACAATAAAAACATACTGTATGATATAGAGATTGAAAAGAATTACTAGATTTTTAGAGAGAGTGAAAAGGTAGAGGTTTTTTTTTTGTCCCTTATGTTGTTGACTGAATTTGGACCCTGGGGATTTGATGAGTGAAAAGAGGAGCTGGAGTTTGTGGATGTTGCCGAGGAGCCATTGGGGAGGAGTGGCGCCGGGAGAGCTGGCTTTGGGGGGAGTTATAGGCTGTTGTCCAAGTGAGAGGCGAGAGGGGTGGCGCTGTGGCTGGTTGTGTCCGAGAAGAGGGCAGCGGTTGTATGTTGTTTCACCGGAATTTTCAAGGAAGTAGATGTGCTGTTTCCGTTGTAATGGTGTCCGGCGGAGGTGGTGGTTGAACAGAAAATTTCCTGGGCTATCTATTAGAGAAGAAGAAGGTTAGATGTTTGAGAGGAAGAATTTTCAGTTTTGTGAATGGGGAGGGAGACCCAATCTGCAGAGTTGGGACTTTCTTGGTGATTAATATTGAGCTGGAAGTGTTGATTACAGTTAGGCCCAAATTTTGGAGTTGATTTAATTTGAAAAGCGTTTCGCTGTTGCGTCTTAGGAAATAAAAGAATAAAAAGATCACGTGGACCAGAATGAAGAAAATGAATAAGAATTTCTTTATGTTTTCAAAAATTCTGTTACATTCTTAGAAGTTTACCTTATAATAGGAAGTGTTTGATGAATCAAGAATGACGCTAGATGTTTAAGTAAATTAATTCTTTTAAGTCCAATTAAGTTAAAAGGGTTCTATGGTGCATACATCTGCAATGAGTGTGGATGGAACTTCGGTGCCAAACCTGACCTTCAGCCCCTCTGCCACCTTAATATAAATGAGATTTTCTTAAGAATGAATGAGACGTTAAAAAAATAAATGAAATTACACTTACAAAGCAGGATTAATATTAATTGGATATATGAGATTTCAAATGAAACTTAAAAAATGAAATTATGCACACAAAGTAGCAGCTGAAACTTTTTGTTAGCTTATTGGTTTCATCAATTTGTGAGCTGGTTGGGTGACTTGGGTCTGTGTACGGAGCTTCATTGTATGCGTGCATGCAGCATGAGAGTCTTTGCGATTTAAATATTCCTAGTTTAGGTAGCTACTGCCTTACAAGTTGTCTTCTGCTTTGACATAAATTAGGTGCGGTGTGATTAAGATCTTAAGTTGATTTTGTTTGCTTGACTTAACTCTCAGATCAAGTTGTGGAATTGAGATCGAATTTCATGAACAACGTCATTGATATTGTGTTATAGATTGTGTTGCAAGTGGAGAGACATGGAGTGGTGTGTGTCGATGCCTAAAATTGAACTTCACGCGCATCTCAATGGGTCAATAAGAGACTCCACATTGCTGTACGCCGAACTCTCAATTCTCACTGTTTCATTTCTCTCATTTTCTGTTGATACTACTGAATCTACATTTTCCTGATATTTAAATGATCTTTTACCTGGTTTTTCTTTTAAACGGAAAATCATCATGTGCAGGGAGCTTGCTAGGGAACTAGGGGAGAAGGGTGCTATTGTTTTCTCAGATGTCGAGCATGTTATTCTGAAAAGTCTGGCAATCCTCTTCTGTTATAATCATGTTCAGTTTCATATTACTCTGTAGTTTTTTTAAACCATTAAGTAAATTCTCGTTTAGTTTTAATCCCAATTGTTGCAAGTTTAGATTAAGACCTCCTTTTGTTTGGCATTGATGGATTAAGTCAAGATGAACATTAAATTTTGAGGTGAGATGTTGACCTAGAAGTGAATTGAACGTTGTGTGTTTCCAGGCGATCGAGCTCTGAATGAAGTATTCAAGATGTTTGATTTGATTCATATTATTACAACAGACCACAAAACTGTTGCTAGGATAACAAAAGAGGTGGGAGTGCACAGATTTTTCAGGTGGCTATTGTTCTGTATCCCACGCTTTTCACCCTCTTATATCAACTTCATGTGGACAGGTTATTGAGGACTTTGCTGCAGACAATGTTGTCTATCTGGAATTAAGAACGACTCCGAAGGTATATCATATATTGCTTGAAGACTTCTTGGTACATTCCTGAGTAAGATAGTCTTATTATTATGCAGTGGCCGATTCAGGGGGCATGTGGGGGCGGTCGACCCCCGACCATCCGAAGAGTCATAATTGTTTTTGCCAGTGTATTATTTTAAATTTATAATTCTGACACTTTTGAAATGCAGAGGAATGATTCTAAAGCTATGAGCAAGCGCTCATACGTGGAAGCAGTTCTAGAGGGGATAAGATCTGTCAATTCAGTTGAGGTAGATCTTTCCGGTGAACTGAAGACAGATGCTTTTGCGCATTCTCATTCCGTGGATGGTTTACGCAATGGCATTGGAAGCAAGAAGATATATGTGAGGCTACTTCTAAGTATTGACCGTCGTGAGACAACTGAAGCTGCTATGGAAACTGTAAGTTAGTCTATGACCAGAAGAAGCTCCAGGTTTTAAATTGTTTGGATCTAGAGACCTTATGGTTTGTTACCTATTTTTAAAGGTGGAGCTTGCTGTGGAACTGAAAGATTTTGGGGTAGTGGGCATAGATCTTTGTGGCAACCCTAATGTTGGTCAATGGTAGCTTACACTACTTGTCATACATGATACACCAACACTCTGTTTGCGTGGAGATGATGAATATTTGATTCTTCCTTGTATAGGCTGACGTTTTTACCAGCACTAGAATTTGCTAAAAAGCAAGGCCTTCCAATTACCCTACATTGTGGAGAGGTGTATTTGATCTATCCCTTCTATAATTTCATTTCTCATGGTGCCAAAATTGTTGTTTTTCTAAGCATTTTTTCTACAACCTAGTGTTTATAGGTACCCAATCCAGTTGAAATTCGTGCAATGCTAGACTTTCTTCCCAAGAGAATCGGGCATGCCTGTTGCCTTGAAGATGAAGACTGGAAGCTTTTGAAAAGACTTGAAATTCCAGTAAAGTTTTTTTTCTTCTGTGCTTCTCCTTTTTTCTTTCTTCATCTTCTTCTTTTTTGGTGACTTGTGGCAGCATTCTTTTGTTGTGTAAGAAGGCATGCTTAATATTATTACTGTACACGGTTTATGCTCATTACAAACACCCCACTCGTATTCCTAAACTTGTTTAAAAAATGAACATAGATTACATGGTTATGCTCATTACAAATACCCCAACCATGTTTTAACAATATTGCTAAAATAGGCTTTGAATATAAACATAGTTCGTCGTTGCCTGTTGCATCATGTGTCATGTTTTTGCTTATTTAATATTAATGATCCTGATTAACTTTTCATTCCAACTAACAGGTGGAAATTTGTTTGACCTCCAACATTAAAACCGAAACTATTGCTTCTACAGATGTTCACCACTTTGGTTAGATTCCACAACCCTCCCTTAATATGGTTTAGAGGTTCCATGCTAGTATGTTTTGAATGTCGATGATCTCAAATGTGCTATACTAATTTCTACATTGATGAATAGAAAAGAAAAAATTGCTAAATACAGAGTTTGTAAGAGCTTAATGTTTCTTGCAGCTGATCTGTACAAATCAAACCATCCTCTACTTTTGTGCACTGATGATACTGGGGTCTTCTCCACCAGTCTATCTGCTGAGTATGCCCTTGCCTCATCTGCATTTGGTAGGTCTACTCTCTTGTATTTTGGGTATGTGAATTTGATTCTACGCCCTGATTTTGCATCGTGAATATTTTTTCTGTTTTCTTCTCTCTTTCTGATATCAAGGTCTTGGAAAGAGGGAGATGTTTCAGCTTGCGCAAAAAGCCATAGACTTCATTTTCGCAAGTGGGAGAGTAAAGGAAGATTTGAAGGCAATATTTGGCTCAGCTCACACCAAACTCAACTTGTAATCTGCTCAGTGAATTGAACTCTCTTAAACAAAGAATTTGTTTAGCTAATGCTGTAGGTTACCTGTGCGCAAAATGAGCAAAGTTTTAACCTCTCCATGTCTAATACTATTATGTTATGATATGATGCAGTTGAATGATTACAAATTAAACTAGGCCATAATTATCTGGTTTCAGATTAATAAATTATCCACTACTTTAACTAAAGCCATTCCCTTCAATTGCACTCTTGAGATATCATCATTTTGAGCACTACCTCTCAAGTAAGATAAGGGGTGTAAATTTATGCGCTTTGTTTTTTTTTTCGATTTTGCATCTTTTTTAGGTGGACCAGGTAATTGGCAATGCATGCGTAATTATGGCCTGATTCTATGCTGATATAACCCCTTGCAAATTGCAATACATTCCATCCTTGCTGTAAAACGGATTCTTCTGTGTCCAGCAGAAGTCTCATGCTCTCTGATTTAAGTAGATTTGAAGGCAGGAAGACAAGGCGATCGACTAGACCAGAAACCAAGGGGTCAAGCTCCATCATACACACTTGGTCTTGATCATGAGCGGTGGGAGGGTGCCGTTGGAGGTGGGCACGCGAGGCACCATGGGATCACTTGTGAAGAGGGAGATCGACTACTTCAGAAAAGTCGAATTGGAGCGTGCTGAGACCAGCTCTCAAGAGAGGCCTTCTAGATGGGGTGGCTTCAGATTTTCAATGTCGAATTGGAAAAGGAAGAAGAGGAGGAGCAACGGGATCTGCTCCGTCGTTGAAGTTGTTCACGGAGACCGTATGAATGATATTCCTGGTTTTGGTTATCTGAACCTTAAAGTTGATTCTCAGAGATATGATGTCTAATGTTTGGTTTATATATAGGAGTATGTTCATCAATTATATATCAGTCCTATTTTTAAGTTTCAAATCATGTTTAGTTCAAAGACAAGATAGCAACCCATGTCGAAAAATATAGTGTGTTCACACTAGTCTTGAATCTGGTCTTACATTGAAAATTCATAGCTGCAATATTTCATTTAGGTTCCACAAATTAAAAATTAAAAAAGTTGGAACCGTATGGATCGGGGAATTTGAACCCGACGTGAATCGAACACGCAACCTTCTGATCTGGAGTCAGACGCGCTACCATTGCGCCACGGATCCTCGGTGTTATTTTTCCATCTAATTATTTATATTACCTGTCTGTCAATATGCGTTTCTTGTTTTATTTTAGCCTATTTCAGCTTATAATACTTGTCTTAAGTGTGTAACTCGTTATTGTCTGTAATCTTTACTAATGCAATTCTGCCCAATTGGTCCACATATTATAAAGAGAGGGAAAAAAGTTGTAGCTATAAGCCAATCACCAAAGTCGATAGTATATTCCAAAGATTAACAAGGAATAAGAAAAGAATAAACCTTAGCTGTTAACGTCGATTTCTACTGTTTTCTGCCCCAGCAAGTTCTACCCTCCATCCCAAAAATATAACATTTTAAATGAAACGAGAATTAATATATAATTAATAGGAGAAGGATAATTCAAATAGTATTAATCGATAGTTAAACTCATATTATTATTATTGTTTAATGATGAGTTCTATTGATATATTGTGTTGTAAATAAATTAATGTATATAGTTAAAAAGTTTAGGATAACTTTTTATAAATAGAAATATGATATTTTGTGGGACGTATGTAAAAAGGAAAATGTCCTTATTTTTATGAGACGGATGAATTGAATTTGTGTATAAAGAGAACTAGTAAATGTGTTGTTCATATATCTGAGATGAATAGATGATATTTGCACTTTAAAAATATTTTCATACATTTCAGAACTCTAATGTAAGTAGTATATCTGAAACGATATTTACACTTTAATTTTTTGTTAAAAAAAAGGAGATCACAATTTTCTGACAGTTAACATTTTTTCTTGCGTACAATAAATTTTTCCACTGATACACTATTTCTCTCAACATTCAAACTCTTTTTTTCCGTCTGAAATTTTAATATATGCAAAAAATGTCAAATGTTACTAATTTATCATCTATCTTTTATGAAATTAAGGTCGTCAAGACATGCGGGGTGAATTGTTATCTAGTCAATATGTTAACGATTCAATTCAATAAGATTTAATTCAAACTCGACATGCTATCTTCACGTCTATGCACGACTCACACACAACATATTTATAAGTTAACAACACGATATAAATGGATTAACACAGCACAATAACGACAAGAACCCGATAGTTTTGAGTTAGGATAGGTACGATTGGATTGGGTTAAGTTGACCTAAAAGTGTAAGCCTCGGTTTAGCAGGCCAACTCAACCCAACCCAACCCAACCCAAAATACATACCCATTGTAGTATTATACTTGGTATGTTTCACTACTAAATTAATTATTTTATTAATATCTATTGCAAAAATAAATTATACTCCTATGACATTATTCTTTATATTATTTTTTCTCTTACTTTACTTTTTATCTAATTTATAGTATTTATTACTCCTTTCATCCCACTCAAGATGTCCACATTCTTGAGTGGACCGAAATTTTAGGATGAGTTGTTAGGTGAAGTAAGTAAAGAGAAAAAAATGGTTGTATAATTTAATGAGGAGAGAAAGATTTACTTCCAATAGACATCTTGAGTGGAACAAATAAAAATGAAATATGGTCATCTTGAGTAAGACGGAAGGAGTATTATTTTTTTCAAAACAAGTGTAGAAAATAAAATGACTACTATTTATTTGAAGAAGTTAATTTTAAGAAAATATTTATTAACTTTGTAATTACCAGCCTTATAATATTTTCATGTTCAATAAAATAGTTGTATACATACTCTAATATGAGAGTGATCAATTGCTAACTTACCTCTTAGTTGCTAACTACAACTAATTTAAGACCATAGGTATTAACAGATCTAATGATCTATAATTTGTCATGTGTACTTTCATTTTTCATATTTTAATATTAAAAATAAAAGATTAACTACCACATTTAGGATTTTGAACCGTAATGTCAATATAGTGTATTACAGATATCAACACAATGCATTGAATATGTTAACACAATTTAATGTTTACATTGGACGCATATTATGTTGACATATTCTGTTATATATATTGATATTAGGTCGTGTTGTCGAAAAATTGAAAATTTACATTTTTTTAGATTTTGACATTGGAACATATCCATGTAAGATATCGTTGGAATCCTTATAAAATTATCTTTAATTTGATATATGTTATGTGCAAAAATAATTTAAATTAAAATAGTTATAATCGTTTAAAGTTTTGAAATCTTTTTTTAAAAATTAGTTATAACTAACTTTTTTGTTAATTGACATTAATATCCCTAATTGTCATTTTTTATACACTGCATGACAATCGTAATTGTATGATCTTGTACCTTGATTTAATGATTCAAAGCCTATCATTTAGTTGTAGTTAGCATTTTCTTAGTGAGTTAGCAATATAACGTACCCCTACTCTAATATAAATATAATAAATAATTGATGATAAGTACAAAATTTAATAAAAATATATAAAGTTAAAATGAAAAGCTATACAAAAAAAATAAAATTGATCAGAGTAAATTATATAAAGTGGACTTCTGAATATTAACGCTTGTAGTTCATATCAGGTTTAATAATATAAATCAGGCCTTTATGTCGCTATTGTGTCGTATCAACCTGTATTATACTATGTCAAGTGTGAATTATATTTAGATTTTTCAAGTGAGGTTTGTGTTCGGGTTAAGAATTTTCTTAATAATTTTCTTAATACTTTATTAAGTTGGGTCTTTATCAGCTTGACTCGATAACTACTCAAAGTTAACAATTTGTAATCCATAATTATAAGGCATAAGGAAATAAACTAGAGAGAAAACAAAACTTAAAAGACACCCTAATTGATAGAAGGAAAAAAAAATATTAAAAGTTAATTAATGTCAACTTTCCTTCACTTATTTCAATCAACAAGGAAAATAAATAAATATCAAAACAAGTTTAAAATGTTAAAAATATCTAATTTATAGAAGAAAAAAATTTAATATCGAACCATATTTTACATTAAGAAAGAATTTTGAGAATACGTAACTAACATTATATCCAAACGTCCCCTTAATAGTAAAACATCCTTTTTAAACTTAGAGCATCCGCATCGGTGCATGTGGGGAAGGACGGGGTTCGTGCCGTCGGCGCGGCATGCCGCCGCTATACTCTTGCCGACGGCACGACTCTGCTCGATGCATCGCGCACGTTCGTGGCGCTGAGCAGGGTGACATGGCGCGTTTCTATATTGCCGTTGGCATTTTTTTAAATAAAAATTAATACAAAAATATTTTTAAAAAATAAATAAATCAGATTCCCAAAAATATAGCCATTTTATTACCCTTTTTTTGAATTTTTTTTTAAATTTTTTTAATTCCAAAATCATCTATAAATACATACATTCATTATCCATTTTTCATACAACTCATCTGCATCTTCCTCTCTCACTTAAACCCATCATAATTAAATTCATATTTTATGAATTTAATTATGTAATTTTTAATTTTTAGGATTTTGATTATGTAATTTTTATTTTTTTTTTAAGTAATTAGTAATAGTATTTTGGGTATTTTTAATGCATTAATATTGTGGAAATTTTTTATTTATATTGAATAATAGAATGGTGCGACCCTTGAGCATGTCCATGCGGAAGAGTATGAATGTGGGCGTTGTACTCTTGCCCAAGAGCAGAAAGTAAAAAATGAATAAAAATAAGTCAGAGCTCACATCTATACTTTTTGGCAAGAGCATGAATGAGGATGCTCTTACACCTTACATATTTGATTATTCAATAAAGGGCCCATATAAATGATACTCCCTCCGTCCGCCATTAGGAGTCCCGATCAATTTTGCGCACTCGTTTTGTAAAAATAATAATAAATAGTTAAAGTGGAGAAATGGTAAAATAAGAGAGAATAATGTTGAGAAGACTCCTATCAACGTTATTCTATCTCTTACTTTACCAATTCTTCACTTTAACTACTCCCTTCGTCCCGCTTTAGCAGTCCCATTGACTTTTCTGCCCTCTTTTTGTAGAAATGATAAAAAATAGTTAAAGTGGAGAAATGGTAAAGTAAGAAAGACAATAATGTAGATAAGACTCTTCTCTATATTATTCTCTCTCTTAATTTTTCATTTCTCCTCTTTAACTATTTTTTATCATTTTTACAAAAATGGGGCAGAAAAGTCAATGGGAGGACAGCTAAAGCGGGACAGAGGGAGTATTTATTAGTATTATTTTTACAAAACAAGTGCGCAAAAGTGACGGAATTCCTAATGGCGGACGGAGGGAATAATAGTATAACATTATGCGGGGTTAGTACATTTTAGAACTTTTCTTAACGTCATACAATATAATTATATTAAATTTTTCATAAATATATTAATATCATATAATATTATGAACAATATCAATTATTGATTTAATATTAATTTATTACTATTCTATATTAGTCACTGATATTATCAGTCTCTGACTTAATATCAGTAACTGATATATTTCTTGATATCAACCTATACTAATATACTTTCTCCGTCCCAATAAAGTCGAGTTAAAACTTTTGAGTACAAAAATTAACAAATTGTGTTGAAAAATAAGAGGGAGGAATAAAGTATTATGAAGGATAAAGAAAGAGTAAAGTAGGTGATAGAATAAAATAAGAGTCATTGGATTTTTTTTTTTTGTCAAAAAAAAGGAAATGACTCAACTTAATTAAATCTCAAAAGAAATGCAACCAACTTAGTTGGGACGGAGGGGTACTAAAAAACTGATAGGATTTTCGGTTCTCATTTAAAAAAAAACTTCTCACTAGATCCATTCCCTATTAGGAGTACTACTCCATAATATCAGTTTTGTTAGTACTACTCCATAAGATATTCACTCCGTTCTTGAGTTTCGTTTCTATTGGACACAGGTTTTAAGTAATGTTAAAAAAATGTGGTTGAGAAAAGTGAAAGTATAAGTTTTACTTATATATATCAGTTTTAAATGAAATGTGAGTGGAATGAGAGACTCTATTATCATTTATAATAAGAAAAAATAGAGACTTCTATTCATAGTCGGACTAAAATGTAAAAATGAAACTCCTAATCAGGAGATAGTACTTAGTATAACTTTACTCGGAATGGGAATCTAATTATGATTTTACTATCTAAACTTAATTATAAATACACTGGGATGAAGAAGAATTAATTTTTTAAAGTAAATTGAATGCCAAAATGTATTATGGAGATAGAGTCATTGAGATACTAATAGTAGTATATTGTATTTTTCGTTATTTTTTCTGTATTAATTAAATCCAGTTTTCATTAACTTTATATGTTTCATTTTCAAAATAAAATCTTGAAACACCATTGCCTGTGCTTTTACTTAATTTTCATCATCAAAAAGAAATTAAAAAAATCCAGAAAAGTAACTTGTTTATGTATATAAATTGTCATCCACAAAAATTACAAAATTATACATATTCCAGAAGCAAATGCGGTCATGCTACTCGTCTATATTTAATTCTCATAATTTTTCAAATGAACTAGTACTATTTCTCATGTTACTACTATTTTCTATTCAAACATGAAAGGTCAATTTTTAAGTCCATAAACAACTTTTTCATGAAATATACATTTGTGAAAAAACAACTCATACTCATTAATTTAATTATTTTAATAGTACAAGTTGTAATTAAGAGAATTTTCATATTTCCTTATTCTAAAAATTAATATTTAATAACGTTGTTATGTTATAATAACTAATCATTATATGATTATCCACCTAAAATTAAGTTGAATGATTGTTTTAATTGAAGTAATTGATTGTGATTAATTATCACATAATTATTCCTATTGCGTTAAGTTTTGAACTTCAATCTTATGAATCAAATATAATAGTACAAATTTAGTTATGTGATATATTTTTGGAAACAGAACTGCCCACATATATAATTTTCTAAACCGTACAATATATTAAAACAATATATAATATATTCTACAAGTTTTGTTCAAATTTAACCATGATTTGGTGCAGATAAGTATTCAATGAATATTTAAAACACCGAAGCAAAATTTATTTCTAAATTTAAATAAGTAGTAGTAGGGGTGCGTTATATTGCTAACTATTTAAGTTGTTAACTCTGTTAACTCATTAATACAATGTATTAAAAATGTTAACCGGTGACATCAAAATGTCAACACATAATATCAACACATTATATTGAAGTTCAACAAAATTATATTTTGACATTTTAATATCATCGTGTTGATATTTTTAATACACTGCATTGACAAGTTAGCAAGTTAGCGAACTAAGAAAATTAGCAATAATCAAACCGCAGTAGTTGTATTTTAGTTATTTTGTTATAAAAATCCATCACGTTTGATTCTTATCTTTTTCGAGTTTTAGCTTCTTATTATGATTTGATCTCTTCTTCCTCTGATTAGAAATAATATTATTCAAGTAGCAACAGCTAATCAATTTTGACCTACTCTTCTCAAGTAGAGAGAGAAGAGAGAAAGAGAGAAGACAGCAGAATGACCAGAATGCTAATGAGCTCTCCGGCCATCGACGCCGTGGCCAACTGGTGGGATGAGATCAACGAGTCCGTCGTATGGCAAGACGGAATATTTTACTCTCTCTGCGCTGCCTATGCCCTTGTTTCCTCCGTTGCACTTGTTAGTCTACAATATTACCATATAGATTTTGTTGGAGTATTTGCTTGTGTTGAGATTCTACTTAGTGATTGTGCTTTGCCAAACTTGTCTTACATGGAAAACGCCAGCTTAGGAATATAGGAGCTTCTTATTCTGAGCTAAATGATGCAATTTTGTTGTCGTAGCTAGTTTTCTTATCCCGTTGAATTCGCGTTTATTCCTCTCCGAATATCGGGGCATATGAACTGATGGTTTTGGGGCTAATTTTAGCTGCGTTAATTTCGATGTATTTAATCACTACTTAATTGATACATGGCATACTGTTTTCTCACAAATTTATTGCCCTATGTCTTCTCTTCTGACCCATGGTAAGCTCACTATTGAGAGGGTTTAGTTGTTGATATCATAGGGAGCTCTTTTCACGTGTTTCTTGATTCTATTTTGATTTTTCGATTAACATACCTACTTTTAATTCTCAGCCTCCGCCCCTGGATGGATCTCTTCCCCAAGGGGAATTAGTATAGTGTTTCCTCTTGGTCAACTCTTTTGGAATCTTGTCGAATTAGATCCATGTTCTGGAAATTTTTGAATGTTCTTAAGACTAATGGGGTTAATTGGATAGTTAAATTTTCTTGATAATCTAAGTTCTTAATTCCATTGGGACATTATAAGTTTGTGATAGTTGCTAGTTGCAGAGTTTAGTGTCTGAAAACACTGTAGGTTTCTAATCTCAATTACATACGGTTATTGCTTCAGATATATCCGTTGACTCTCTGGCAGAGATCATGTTGGGATTTGGCAATTGGCATATCTTATGGTCATAGTTTAAATATTGCAGAGCGAAAAGAGAACTTACTCAGTTACCTGTCCTATAGTTGTGCAAGTGCAGTATATATATTATGCACTCTGTATCCATGGGGACAAGCTTTTTCTTATCTACACAACCACCTCTAAGTTATTATAGCTGTCGTGATTGACGAATGCAATATAAGTTTATAGTTGATTTTGAGATAAAATAATTTCGTTACCTTCACCTTTATCAGTTTGATTCGCAAACAAGTATAAATGGAATATACTATCATATACCCACTTTTGCTCTGATCGTAATGATACACATATTTTTATTATTCGGATCACGTTTTTTGTATATGATGTGGAACCACTCACTCCACCTTTTCCAAAGGGTGTTTTTTATTATCAACAGTTATAAGAAGTCAATTTCCATTCCTTCAAGTTTTATCATACGAATCTTGTAATTTAATATTGTATGATATTTCTGGCGTGTATTTAGTGTTTCTTCATGGGAGTTTCTCAGATAATTTTTTTTCAGCTTTATAGAATTGTTGATTATGTGATATGAGCATGATTGTATGTCTGATTTGTGAGGACTTCATTGCAAGAGAATGTTATTCCTAAAATGATATGGATTTACTTTATGCAGATTCAATTGATAAGAATTGAACTTAGGGTGCCGGAATATGGTTGGACCACGCAAAAAGTGTTCCACCTCATGAACTTCATAGTAAATGGAGGTATAAAATTATAATTTTATGTCAGACATAGTTCTACCTGTTTGTCTAATCATTTAATTATTCATTGCAGTGCGTGCTATCGTATTTGGATTTCATAAGAATGTCTTTCTTCTACATCCTAAGGTAAGATCCTAAAGTAATGTTTACTGTTTTGTTTGATGTGATCTTCCCTGTGCCATCCATGCTTCGAGTTACTGCCCTATTAGATTCTGCGCTATGTGGAAGTAAGAATTTTGAACAGCATTACAATGCCTTTCCAGATCACTAAAGGAACAGGGCTAGACCAACTAAAATCCATTGATATAGCTACTCACGTTCATGATGATTACAGTGTCCGCTTTGATATGCTATCAGTCTATCACTAGATAAATTGAGCCGGCAAACAGCAATGAGTGTAGTTGGGGTTGGGAGGAACTCCTTGTCAGAACATGTTTTTTACTGTTATCTTACGCAGTGTTTGATTCAGTTAAAAGATGTCTGCTTCTAGATGTCAGAAATTTGTTTTAGGGTCTCCTTTTACTGGATTCTCCATTGAAATCATATTTTATGGACTTACAGCATATACCTTTTGCAATGAAGTGTTTTGGTGACTCTAACTAACATGATCCATGCCTCATTATTATACCTCCATTGTATATTTAATTTCCCCATTTCAGGCTCTCTCTTTGGTTTTGCTGGAGTCTCCTGGCTTGCTCTTCTTCTCCACATATACTCTTCTAGTTCTTTTTTGGGCAGAGATATATCATCAGGTATAAGTTTTCTGGTCAAATTCTTATAATTAAAGATTGAAAACTTAGTGTAACAATATCCCAAACACCTAGACCTTGATTAGATCCCTGCTGGTATTTTATTTGCTTATGACATGTAAATACAGTTTTCACATAAGGAAACACTAACATTTCTATCCCTATCATTTTTCAGGCCAGAAGTCTGCCAACAGATAAACTAAGAATCTGTTACTTCGCCATCAACAGTGGAGTATATTTTGTGCAGGTGCATTGCAGCACTCTTGGTTTACTGCTATTATTTCTTGAATCATGTTATTACCTATTTGTGGAACAATATACTATATAACTATATTATATCTTGGCCGAGATTAGTTATAGATATGTATCTCTTGAATCCACATAATGATTGGCCTATTATTCTCCACTATATCCATGGGCCTTTCTTAATTCAACTCATTTACTATACATCAGCTTTTTTGCAAATCAGTTTGGTGATACTTGTAATCTGGCTTCTCTCTTTCAGGCTTGTATCTGGGTGTACCTTTGGATAGATGACAACAGCACTGCAGAATTTATTGGAAAGATATTTGTTGCAGGTTTACATTCCTAGTCCTATTTTTCTCATTTCAATATATGCAAAAGTTAAAGCCTTTGCCTTTTTAGTTCACCTGTGATATCCATAGGCCAGCAGTCTGACCTTCCTTCAATATTTTGGTCTCTGCAGTGGTGTCATTTGCAGCTGCATTAGGATTTTTGCTGTATGGAGGAAGGTGAATATCAAGAGACTGCTTTTCTTTCAAAAGGAATTTTTTTTTACTCCTTTACTTTCTTCAGACCTTAAGTTTTATTTCTTTACACTTTTCTGTGTCATACTTGTCGTTTGTCTTGTGCAGGTTGTTCATCATGCTAAGACGCTTCCCTATTGAATCCAAAGGGAGGAGAAAGAAACTTTATGAGGTTTGTGTTGTGTCTATGTATCTTTTGACTGGAAATACTGTTAGATGGAATTAACTGGAAATTGTATTTTTATACCAGAAAAAGATTTCAGGGTTTACAGTAGCATCTCTACTTACACCAAGTTTTTTTCTTCTAAAAAGGATCAATAATGCTCCCCGTTTACCTTTAATGTGATTCTAACCCCTAACCTATTGGTTTAAGGGAAGTGTATCACCAGCTAAGCTGCTCTCCATTTTCTAGCCATGAAGTTTCATTAATAATGTGAACCTGAAATCAATTTATATTCATGACAGTGGCTAATTGAATTGGTTAATGACTTTTTAAGTGAAGCTATCAAAGTTTCTTCTAATAACCACCTTTTGTTACTTATTGCTTAAATCAAAATCCTAAACTGCGCATCATTTATTTAACTGATAAAAGTCTCTGTCCAATCCCGAGAATCATGCAATTGAAGGTTTTTAATGTGACAATTTGAAATGTTGATTTGATAACTATGGAATTTACATTGAGCATCTATCTGTGCTTTTGATATCTTCTTCTTTTGTTCTTATTTGAGTTATGTGTACTTACTATTAGTATCCATTTACAGGTTGGATCTGTAACTGCTATATGCTTCACTTGTTTCCTTATAAGGTGCTTCGTGGTAAGGTTTCAAACTTTCAATGTCCTTCACCTTGTTATTTCTAAATTAAATTTATATAATTATTTTTGCTTGGATTTCGGTACTTGTCATTTAGGCAACCGCTATGTACCCTTTATTCTTGAACACAAAAGTAATTGAATTCAGTCTATTGAGAAAAATCTATGGTTGCGAGATTGTACTTTCAAGATGGAAAAACCTCATCATCCACAAAGGGAAGAAGCATTTAGCAATATGAATTAGTGAAACATTATTCATCTTATCCACCCACCCAAATAAAATTTCTTTGAAGTCCAAGTTCTTGAATATTCCAGATTTCAATTGACCAAAGTGAGTCTGTGTGAACAGTCCTGAGTGAGAATCCAGCATTAGTACAGGTTTGGAAATTTGATGTTGCCTGAATACCAAAGTTCAAATGGGCCTTAAATGATATGGATTTTAGTTCACCTGTTGCTCAACTTACCTCAATGTTGATATGCTCTGTTACTTTTTTATTTGAGCTTCTTATCTTTCTTTGTTGATCCCTATTATTTGCTTTCCATTTAGGTTATGCTCTCAGCCTTTGATTCAGATGCATCACTTGATGTATTGGACCATCCAGTTTTGAATGTAATCTACTACACGGTATGGACATCCTCTATTAAGGGTTGGGCTAAATTTATGTAAATAGTTCATATTTCTGATATGCGTTGCCGTCCTGCAAAAACAGCTGGTTGAGATTCTTCCTTCAGCTCTTGTTCTGTACATCTTGCGCAAGCTGCCTCCAAAAAGAGTACCATCAGCACAGTATCACCCTATTCGGTAGTGAATGCATGAAAAAGGCCATATATACATAAATTTGTTGGCATTCTTGGCAAGACGGAATTGGAGCCCGCAACCAACCAGATTTATTATCACTCTGGGTTGGCTCTGGTCATGAGATTTCATTTTGCGTGTATTTTGTGGGAGTCCAATGTCAACGATGGCGATCTATTAAATTCTGGTGTTTAGAAGTTAGCCATTTTATCGATCTCAGTCTGCTTTGTATTGTGCAGAATTTGGCCATTCTGTCAGCATAGTTTGTAGTTGCTTTTATGGTTATAAATAATTGTCAAGATTTAGAATTCTATGCTTAAAATGTCATAAAAACGTGTTAGTTTCAGTTTCTCAAACATCTCCCTCTGTCCCTTCAAATTAGACAATTATAAATTAGAAAATTTAACTCCCTCCGTCCCATAATAGATGGCACACTTGGAAAATGGCACGAAACTTTAGGAGATGTTATTTTGTGCATTAGATGGAGAAAGAAAATAGTATATTTATATTAATGTGAGAGAATTTTTTCAAAAAAAAAAATATGACATCTCTTGTGAGACAATCTAAAAAAAAAAATGTGACATCTATTATAGGACAGAGAGGACAAAGGGAATATTATTTTATTTACAATATTACTATCCACTAATGTTCCTTAAGTAAACACTACTTATAAAATCATTATTTGATGTGATACTTGGAGATGTTCCAATACCATTATACAAGCACAAAATGCAAGTAACTTCATAAATTATAATAATTCCCGAAAACTCGATTGTTTTGATAACAGAGTATCCTTAAAAACTCAAAACATCTTTATACAGCCAGGGGTAATTTGCTAACTGAGAAGGGTCACCAATGTAATTAACACGCTAACTGTGAGAAAACCAATTGTCCTTCACACTATTGACAAGGAATTCGAAATTGATCCTCGAGCAAGGTTGATGCATTGATCA
Source organism: Salvia hispanica (assembly GCF_029641045.1). Taxonomy (NCBI): domain Eukaryota; kingdom Viridiplantae; phylum Streptophyta; class Magnoliopsida; order Lamiales; family Lamiaceae; genus Salvia; species Salvia hispanica. Next base: position 3,912,667 of record NC_142696.1, read on the forward strand.
ACATTAGACATCCCATCACGCCAGAATTTCATCGAGGTGGAGCTTCTTCCATTGCTGGAGCAGCAAATCTCACAGCTGCGGGCCTGACCGCCACCACAGGTTCATCAGCAAATAATGAACGTATAATTGCAGGAGTTCTCAGGGGTCGGCGGCCTGTCATTCTTGGGTATACATCTTCAAGAAAGTAGTAAGCATGGCCTGCTATCATTCCCTGAGCCAAAGAAACCTCTCTGTAAATGACACGAGTATACCTAGCAACCAGCACATTCTCCGGCATGCATCACTAAATAAATTATTTACTGAAAACCCTAGGCAAGACTCAAGACACATATTGTGGTCTACAAAGTGAAAGGAAATATCAAATAAATCCAAAGAAATATGCTTTTAGCCCCAGATAAGATATGCAGAACCTAGTTGAATATCTCTGTCGCACAGATCTCTGTAAACACTGAGTTGATGGTATGTAGTCCATATTAATGTTGCCATAGAAAAAACATTCCCCCAAATGCCAAGCAATTATGTGAAAGAAACTTAATCGCAATAGCAAGACGTACCAGAAGATCAACCCAAGCACTAGCACCAACAAGGACAGAAAATCCAAGAAGCACCTGTTGAGGTCAACATCAGAAGTCGCACATCACTACAAAATGCATATAAGTAAAAGAGTACATAAATAATCAGACAATGTTAAAGCATGCAGTGGTCAGATATATGTCCCTATGCATATAATGCAGCTCATCTAAGGTGTATAGCAGATGTGATGAAATTACAGCCGAAGTCTCAGACACAATCAACGGTGAATAAAAAAAACTACCAATCAGGAAATGAAGTATCACAACAGTAAATGTTAAAACTCTTATTGTCCCACATTGACTTGGTGATGATCCTAGCTCCTCTATATAAGTATGGATAACTCTACCCCTTATAAGGCCTTTTAAGGGGTGAGTGGCCCATTTCTAATTTTAAGGGATGAGTGGCCCATTTCTAATAGTAAATACACAACTTGACCCCCTCGAAATACCAACATATAGAAGAAAAACAACCATATTCTACAAACCAAGGAAACAGCAGAATTTCTGCCCACATTATTAATTAAGTGGACCATAAGATATGGAAATTTCATTTCAGGAACATGATATGTGGACGTGAGTATTGTATTGGGCAGCACCAAACAATGACCAATGAATGTAAAGCAACTTACCCATGGCAGATAGGCAGCTGTGAAAGTAAAAAGGCCCAGAAAGCTCATATGAATGAATGGGTTCTGCTTGCTCCACACGTATACCTATAATAACAGGATATAAAATATCATAGGAAAGCTATGACAAACTGTTAAGTTATAACTTAAAACTCCCAATTCCTAATGACAAGCAACTAACCATCATAAAGGTTAAGGAATTGCTAAGGAATATTATCTTAGCAAATGATGCTGAGACATAAGGGATCATTCCTCCAAGAAGTACTATCCCAGTTAAAACAGTTGCACCAAACAACAACATGTAGAAGAAATCAGCAGTCCTCCCCCGAAAGGAGTTCTCTTCAAGAAGCTTGCAGTAGCGAGCTAGAAAGAACATGTGAAACAAGAAGTCCAGATCTGTAGAGATTAGAGAAAGAGGTTAGATTGTGTTATATAGGAGAAATGACATGCAAAGGAAAAAAAAAATCATCTCCAGCTTGAAAGTTTTCCATCTAGAGTTACCAATCAAATTATCATGTCCAAAACCTGAATTTTCAGTCAGATAAGGAGTACACAGAGAACTCCCAGATAAGTTAAATTATAATGACGATGCTTTACCAATTATCTCTGTTATATATCATCAAAAAAATAACACATGGATTATGTACGTACTTCCAAGTTCCATGTGTGTGCACAATCAAGTAACATAGAAGGTTGCATCAAAAACATGAAGCCACTTATAAGAGAAGGCCGGCATTTCCCAAAAACATGCAAACTCATATTTTTCTCATATATGTGTGGGGTGGGGGGGGGGGGGGGGGTCGGGGTTGAGCTGAAGAAGCAATACAAGAAAAGCATGTTAAAGCAATCATACTCCTGAATCCAGTATGCAGTGGAAATTTGACAATAAATTGCAATCGTGCCTTTAGTACCTTATCTAAGATATCAACTATATCAATTCATCAACAGAGCAAATCTTAATCCACTCACCAATCAGTCAGAGTAAGCCCTAACTTTTAGAGGACAGATAGAGAATTACCCATCTTGCGGAAATACAGAAAATTGGTAATGACACGCCAGATTTGGTATTGCTTCACCACAAGCTTCGGGTTCAAATAAAGATCATATGGTGATATTATCTGCAAATCACCAGAAACCCAACGTCAAATAAGAAGAACTACTCAGCCAAGTGTCCTCCCAAAACATAACCACGAAAGTAAAACCCCCAATATCAAATAAGAAGTTCGTTTATTGTTTATAAGAGAAATAACCCAAAAAGCATTAGCTTTAACACAATTGGCAATTAGCAAGAAAAAAATTGATTCAGTAACCCCGACAACCCCAGTACAGAAAATTAAGAGAACAATTAACTTTATACACTTCACCGCATAAACCTCATGCTCGCTCTCATCAATAAATCACGCCCTCGATACAAATTAATCCGCCACACAATAATTCAATAGAGGGGAAAGAATTAAGTATTACATCGAGAGAGCAACCGATGGTGGTGACGATGGCAGCTGTGAGGTACGAACGCGTAATGATCGGCATCTGCTTGTACCACTCTTCCACTGCTTGCGCCATTCTGTATATCTTCGCGATTAATCAACCAAAAAGCAGAACAATAAACCCTAGCCCGATCTACCCCAGCCAAATTGGAGGGATATAAATTCCGGGAGAATGTTAAAAACCAGATAAGCTGTCCGATTAAAACGAAAGGGCTTGATCAACACCCTGAATTTTGAATCCGAAATTCAATACATATCAAATGTATATCTGCATACGTGTATGTATAGAAATACAGGTTGTGTGGGCCGTGGGGGGTGTGTATAGGTGCGAAACAAAGAACAAACAGACGACGGTAATTTTCTCTCTGCTTTCGTTGTTTGATTCTTCTTCTCCGCTTTGGATTTAGAGCTAAAACTTTACTTGTACCGCCTGTATTGTTAACACGCGCACGGATCTCGAGTGTGGGACACGGACCAATAGGATGCAAGCTCGAGTGGCGCTGGCCAATAGGATGCAAACAAGTGATGGTAGTGATGCCACTAGCATAGTCGTTACGTAAAACTTATCCCATTATAAATAAATATTTTATTTTTTAACTATTTCATTAATGAAACATAAAATAAAAATAATACTAATATTTATCTTTATTTTATTATTTCTCTTACTTCATTCTCATTACTTAATTCGCAGAATAAATTACATAAAATTTGATAATTAAATGTTTATTCTAATGAAACGGATGGAGTATTTTTCTTTCCCATGTGGTCGAATCACTGGTGAGTAACACTTTTAATTTGGTAGTGCAATTTTTATCCTGATCCCCTTAGCCATTTTTACATCATATGACTTCGAAGCAATATTTTTAAACCAGAAAATTAGAGAAGCTATAGGTTTGTGATTCAACTGGTCTGATTCGTATGCATCGGATATCGTGTGTGGAACAAGGTGTGTTGTGGTCTTGACCTTGTGGATAGGAACGAGAAACATATTAAAATACAGGACTTATCATATCGGAAAAATACCAAATTTTCGGTTATATACAATATAATATTTTACCAAAATATTTGAGTAACACAAAAATATAAATTTTCATATACCGCTATATATCATGATATATCGAAATATGATATATATTGACATATTTGGTAATGTAACATATTGTTGGCTTGATCAAATTGTAATGTTGCTATGTGACAACTTGCTTTTGAAAGCAAAAATATTGTGTGTTGTATAAGACCTTATCAAATTTATAGGAGTATTTAATTTTATTATTCAAATACTTGACCAAACTACGATTGTAGTAATTCTTATAATATTGATATTATATTCGAATTATTTTTTACAAAAACAGTCAACTATTTGATTAATGAGATAGTTTCATTAAATTGGTAGAAATTTATTTTTATTAAATAAGTTCATAATTATCTAATTTATAATAAAAATTCTCTATTAAAAATATTCCCTCCTTCTCCTGTCATTATTTGTTAGTAGTATACTAGCTAGTTCATCCGACAATATTTGGCATGCTTACTTTTTATTAATACTATTTTTTGGTAATAAATTCCACAATTACTAATATAATTCACATTTCACTATTTTTTCAATATACTTTTCGTTATATTTCTTAAAATTATGTCCAATTAAAGTGCGACATTTAATGGATGACGGAGGAAGTATTGAAATTGGGGTTTCAATATTGATTAGTTTCGGTGATGTAATTCATAAGAGCATCTCCAAGGGAAGAGATAAATGGAGAGGTAAACTAATATAACTATCATATTTACCTTTTTCTTCACGAAAAAACATTCTCCAAGGGAAAAGGTATTTGAGAAGGTACCTTTTTCCATTTTGAAGAGGTATCTTTACCTCTCCATTGATGGAGAGGTAAAATCATATAATCACCATATTTACCTTCTTTTCATAAAAAATCATTGTCCAAGGAAAAAGGTATTTGAGAAGGTATTATACTTTATGTTTTTTTAATGCTTTTGTACTATTATTTTATTTCTTTTAAATAATATACCTTTCTATATACCTTTTATCCTTGAATTTGATTAATTTTTAAAAAAGTATATTGCACTTTTTGAGAAGGTATAAACTTAGATATACCCTTTTCATTTACCTTCTCTCTTTATACTCGTAAATCACTATATTTATGTTTTCCGTAGGTCCTACTAAACCGGAATCCAGTAAGCAGCAACTACCTACAGTTATTCATCCACTTGTGCTTTGTTTGGCTGAAACATTAATTTATGCGTATAGACTGTAGATACTATACACCTGAAAACTCAAAATGCCAAACAGCGACCATTTTTCATTCTACTGAACAAAATGGAGAATTTCAACAATGATTCAAATACCAACTACTACTATATGATATGCATATTTTAAAGAATTTCATCCAAGCCACACACATACATTAACATATGAAATAGGAGGAGCAAATTCAAGCAGCAGTGGCAGTGAGATCCATGGTATGAGGTGGATCAATGAAAAACCCCATCCTGATGTAGGATCTAGGCACCTTCACCGTCAACACGCCGTCCACGTACTCCGCCGAAATGCCCTCCACATCCACCCGCTCCGGCAGCCGGAATTTTCGGCTGAAGCTCCGGTCCGCCACCGCCTCCGTTCTTATGATGAGGTACCTGGAGTCCTCCACCTCCACCTTTATCTCCTCCTTCCGCACACCTGCACACCCTCACAAAACGTTAGTATTATCCTTTTCATTACTACTTTTCTGACCAAAAGAGAGAAGAAAAGAACCTGGTATGTCGGCCGAGTAGAGATGGGATTCAGGGGTCTGAGTCCAGTGCACATAGTTTCGAGGGGGGAAAGGGAAATGACGAGCGGAAGGGAAGAGATACGCGAATGGCGCAATTTCCATACTATCTCTCTTTCTAAACGAGAACAAGAACAAGAATCACTTATAGGCGGTATAGCTGCCTGTGATTGAGATGGAGAGGGACATCAATTTATAGCGCAGTCAAGTTGCTAAATTCAAGCTGTCGTTATACAAATTGTACTCAACGCTAAAATATCTAGCTACAGATTCAACTCCCAACGATAAGGATTAATAAAATTACAAATTGCAGAATTTAGCAGCCACTACTTTAACCAAAACAGCCACTATAGGCGGCTCATCAACTACACAAGAGTCAATAAAATAACAGAACATAGGGCCCAGTTCTACATACAGAAAACATAAACTGTATTTTATTTAATTGCACTTAATGTTTAGTAATCTGACATGTTTGCTAATTAATTTAATAACCCACTGTTGCAATTCCAATGCTAGTAATTTTAGATGTGGAAATAAATATCGACTTTTTATATATAATTTCCCCATAATGCCCATGAACAATTGCTTGGAGTAGCCAAATAAGGTAAGGCTTAACTGAGTGTACGTATTACTAGAAAGTCAACTGAACAAGTATAACAAGCCCACATGGTCACATAAGGTATGCCATCGAAATTTAAAATTTCAGTAGTAGTTGAAGAAGTGATAATTGAGAAATGATATGGGGGTGGGGTGGTTTGTGTTTTGCTGGTTAACTGGCGATTTGCAATTCTAGATTGAAAAATGCAAGGAGTACACGCCTAAACTGAAATCTAGAAATGTAGGGCAAATGTCAGAAACATACAGACTCACAAAATCAAGACATCTCCAACCATACTCCAAAAATGAGTTTTGGTGTAGAAATCTTCTCCAACCACACACCAAACTCAGACTCATTTTTGGTGTTTTTAGTGAAATAACATCAAATTTGGTGTTCCTGTAAATATTTTGTGAGACAAAAATCTAAAGATGGTGTAAATTTTGAATTTGATGTAAATGGTCGGAGTAAAACTATTTTTTTGTGTAACATATACTAAAAACTGGGTTTAAATTTGATGTAAATGGTTGGAGTTAGTAAAGCTAAAATCACAACCAACCTTTTACTCTATTCAACTAAAAACTGTCATCCTTGTGAATGCTCAGTAATCTTTTCCTGGTATCCATGATTGGGTGGGTGAGAGATGGTCACAGCAACAAGATCAGTCCCTTTGCTGAATTCCGCCGGCCACTGAACGTCCACCGTCTCAATTAACGGCTGAAACGTCGCCAGTCTAGCATAGCTGGGAGCCCCACCACCATCTCCCTCCAGCAGGGGATGCACCAGCGCAGCCGCCATCAAAACGCCATAGCAAAACCTCAGCTCCTCAAACGTCGGATTCCTAAACTCCAGCTCCCCGGAAGGCCTGCAACGCACCACATCGAACACCGGAAACCGATCCTCGCCGGAGCTCTCCAGCCCCAAGCACTTGATCATCCGCTTGTTCGACGCAAACATCAGCGACTCCACCTCGTACGTCACCCGGAACAGCTCCACATTCCCAACTCTGATCGTCTCCCGGCCGCCCGTCGAATTCCGCGCATCCTCCGGCGACCGGAACATGTGAATCCCCAAATCGCCGCCGTCTCCGGCAGTACCATTCGCGATCCTTCCCGACTTTAACGCCGAGGAGGTGCCCCGGCCGCAACCGCCGCCACGGATCGGTGCGGTACAGAGATGCGGCGGCTTTGTAGAGCGAATTGATGAATGGAGCGTCAACTCCGTCGATTTTCATGAGGCACGTTTGGGATCCCAGACCCAGCCCCGGACCCGACCCGAACTGTTCTCTGATTCTGCCGAACAGATTCTTCAAATGCTCGTCCATTCTAGTCTCCACCACCAGATCTAATCTGATCTCTACAATGCAATTTGCGAGTTCGCAGTTACTTTTCTAGAAAAATACGATCAAAGAGGTGTTGTTGAGCAGAGAAAATGGAGGGCAAAGTGCAAGAGATCATAGCTTCGTTACATATTCTGTTTTCTGAGCAAGATTAGGATAAGGCAACGGTCAAAATTTGAATGATGGGCCTGCCGTCTGTGTTATGGGCTCTGAAATTACAAAAGAAATTCATATAGTACTAATTGTTGTGTATCTACAAAGTTATATAAATCTGTTTTAGATCACACATTTTTAGTCTCACTAGTTAAGGTTGAGACATGATAAAAATCCCAGAGCACACGAATTGAAAAATATGATGCACTGCCGTGAAAAGTAGTATAGCAAATAAAACCTGATATATTTGGAAAATAAGGAAATGTGAGTTATACTACTCCCTCTGTTCCATAGTAATGGAAGCGTTTCTTTTCGGCACAAAGATTAAGAAAAATTGTGTTAGGTGAATTAAGTAAAGGAAGAATAAAGTGGAAAATGAAGAAGGCGGAGAGACGAAGAGAGAAAAAAAGTAAGAGAGATTAAAGTAGGTGTGGAAAAATGTGTTGAAAAAAGAAATAACTCTATTACTATGGAACCTACCAAAATGACAAAATGACTCTATTACTATGGAACAGAGGGAGTACGTCATTTTCGTCATACAAGAAAAATAGAGTGAGCATGCGTGATACAACAAACTCAGTGACTCAAACATAGTAGTAGTACTTTATTCGTAAAGCAAATAGCATTGTTTGATTAAAATATACTTACTTATTAAAGTAAACAATGTCCTTTGATTAAATAACATTTTGATTAGATTTTTTTATATATATACTCTCTCCAACCTCATTATGTTGCATACTTATTCTATTTAATGTCTCATTTCATTTTTTATACTATTATTTTTAGTAATGAATAGTATATTTCACTTAAATTTTTTTATACAATATAATTAATATAGTATATTATAAATTTGGATTAGTATTTCATTAATTTTTTTCTATTCATACTTTTTTATATTACTTAAATTTCGTGCCTAGTTAGAACATCCGCAACGCTGCGCGATACCGTCTCGGTCTCATCTTTCCCGTCTCGTCTCGACGAGACAAGATGTCTCGATGCCTGACGCGTCCCGGCGAGGCCAGCCTCGAGCTGGCGAGACACGCGCCCGGCGCCACGTGGCGCGCGCGGGCAGCTGGCGTGACGCCCACTCGCCGACCCGCGAGTGGGCGTCGGATTTATGACATCATAATTCAATTTTTTTTTAAAAAAATCAGATTTTTTGGAAAAAAAATTTTAAAAAAAAAACGGTAATATGACCGTTCAGTCATATTTTTAGTTTTTTTTTTATATTCTATATATACTCTTCTCCATTCTCCATTTTACACACAAACACACATCTATTCTCTCATCTCTCTTTCTTTCCTCTCCAATCACTTCTATAAAATCATTCTTTTATTTTTTTCTTCTCCCAAATTTAATCAATTATGGATCCATTTGAGCAAATGCGTTGAATAATGGAAGAATCGCTAGAAGAAGATCGACGTAGGGAGGAGGAAGCCGTCGCGCCTCCTAGGCGACGCCGGACATATATCCACCGTAGCCGGGAGGAAGCCGCCGCAAGGTTGGAACGTGATTACTTCAGTCCGGACCCGGTGTGGGGAGATATCTACTTCCGTCGCCGTTTCCGTATGTCACGCCCGCTATTTTTGCATATCGCGAGTACATTGGCGGCACGGGAAGAGTTCTTCAGAGAAGGGTTCGACACTGTTGGCCGTCCTAGCCACACGACGCTCCAGAAATGTACTGCAGCGATCCGTCAGCTTGCTACTGGACAAACGGCGGATGCGTTCGACGAATACCTGCACGTCGGAGAATCCACTGGGCGACTTTGTTTGTTGAACTTCTGCAAAGGCGTCCGGGCAGCCTTCACCGCCGAATTTCTGAAGAAGCCAACCACCGCAGATTGTCAGTTTCTGCTCCGTCTTCAAGAACAAGTGCACGGATTCCCCGGGATGCTCGGGAGTGTCGATTGCATGCATTGGCAATGGAAGAATTGCCCTGTGGCGTTGAGGGGGTCATACACGAGCGGCCACAAAGGCACCCACCCCACCGTTATACTCGAGGCCGTCGTCGACTACCGGCTATGGATTTGGCATGCGTATTTCGGGGTCCCCGGCTCGAACAACGACGTCAACGTGCTCAACAACTCCGACCTCTTCGCTGAAGTTCTGAATGGTAAAGCATTGGCCATCAACTTCGTCGCTAACAATCGTCAGTATAAAATGGGGTACTATCTTGCCGACGACATCTATCCAAAGTGGCCAACCTTCGTGAAGACGTTCAACAGGCCTGCGGACGAAAAGCAGTCTCTTTTTGCGTAGAAGCAAGAGTCTGCTCGCAAGGATGTGGAGAGAGCGTTCGGGGTTCTCCAAGCTCGATGGAACATTATCAAAGCCCCGGCTCGACAGTAGTTTATGGAGAATATGGTCGACATCATGTATACGTGCATAATCTTGCACAACATGATTGTCGCTGACGAAGGACCTAAGGCGGGAAATTGGTTCGACCCTGAAACCCCGGGAAGCTCAACCCCAAGTAGTCCGCCTCGAACGGGAGTGCATCCGTCTTTGCAAGAGCGGTTGTCTATTCGGGCAAGGACACGTGATTCTACCGCCTACGCCCAACTCCAGCAGGATCTAATGGAGCACATTTGGGTAAAATTTGGCAACCGTTAGATGATCGTCACTAGAGAACTCCTTCTTCTGCTTCTTTGCCTCCATTTTTTTTATTTGAGTTTAAGTGTGCAATTTGTAATTTCTAGTTTTATAATTATGTCTATTTAATTTTTTTAGGTATTTAAATTATAATTTTATTTTATTTATAATGAAGTGTGTTTTTTATTAATTGAATTTGTTGGAATTAAAAATAAAAAATGAAATTGAATGAATGGTTAAGAGATGGTTAAGAGATGGAGGGATGCAGGTGCTGTCTCTTAGTTAAGAGATGAGCTGAAAAGTACAGTGGGGCTCATGAATAGTGAAGAGATGAGACGGTTAAGAGACGGATAAGAGACAGCGTTGCGGATGCCCTTATAGTGTCACACAAATGGGGTAATTGCTAATTTTTTTTTAACTAGTGTTAGCCCACGCGCTATGCGCGACACATAATATTTTTGTTCTATTAATTGGACATTGCGAATAAACTAAATAAAATAAAAAATAAACATCATTAAATAAGATTTAAAAATAAAAAAAATATAGTACTCTATAATAACAATATGTTAAATAATTTTAGATATGAAATTGTAGAAATTTTAAAGTAAACCAACATGAAAATATTTGTTAATTTCGATACTTATAGGTCTCTACAACAGAGAAAAATATCATCATTACGACATACATTCTTCAATACTAAAATACTATCAATATTAAATAAGTATCTAATATACAAATAAAAAGTACAATAAGGACAATAATATCGTCATAAAAATATAAAATGATGTGCAATACAAATAAAAAACATATACATATAAACATTAGAACAATAGTTCGTAAGACATGAAAAAATAATTATTTTCCTCCTTAATTTCCAAATCCATGATTTATTTATATGTACGAAACCAAATGTGATAGTTTATTATCTTCGTCTTCTTTGCTTCCTTTCGTCATTTCGTTATTTTAGGTGTTTTATTTGCATAAAAACTATGAAGTGATTTGTATAAAAAGAACTATTATAGCCTTGGCCAAAACTCACCTTTCATATATGTTTAGATTTATAGAAAAGTTAAGATAGACAAAATAACATAGGATATTCTCGTGTGAAAACCTTATTTTACTATCTTCAAAAGGGAGTAAAATAAAACTTAGTAGCAACCCTAGCATTCTCCACGTCACTCCCATCATCTCCATCATCTCCATCATCTCCAAGACCCAAAAGTCCAAGCTATAATAGCCATCATGAAAATGAACATTAGCTTGAAGGCATTCTATAGGATTTACATAATAATCAAAAAATACAAAAACTAATCTAGCAAAACCAATGTTTTGGCTATATCAAACGCAAATATCTCAAACCTTTTCTTTTCACATCATCTCTGGCTTCATCACCTTCTTCGTTGTCGTCTTCCTTGTCCTCAACAACAACAAATATATTAACATAAAAATAAAAAAAAATTGAATGCATAAACTAATGGAAATAGAGATCAGTAAACTAAAGAGAAAAAAAAATCTCCAACCACAAAACCGCTGAGAGAGCGAAATGATGGCTCAAAATAAAATAAAATTCAATAGTAATAGACAAAGGGAAAATCATCATATAGAGAGGAATGGAAAAACAAGTAGCGAATGAGTGGATTATATAAGCTATCAAATCTCCTATATTTATAGTCCAAAAAATAGAATTATAGGAGACTCTTTCAAAAACTTTCACTTTCTCCACTAACAATTTAAATTTATAATCCTTATAACTTCCCTAATATTAAAATCGACAAATCAGACAAATAGGTTAATACTATTAAATTTAAAATTTATATGATAGCCTCATTGTACTTCAAGTAACGCACACTTTACACCAATTTTGGGCACTAAATGCATAATAATTATTGAGTATTCAACTATTTACTGTATTAATTATGTGTATAATATTTTTGTGAAAGAAAATGAGAGCAATTTCAAGTACCATCTCACAATTTATTTTACATAACTTTTCAATTACTTGACTGCATTAAAAATTGAAACTTTATTATCAATTGTGGATGGCGGAGGTTACATAACTTTTCATCTATATTAGTAACGTTCAAGAAGAAATTATCTAATACTTCTTCATAATTAATAAAAATTTAAAAGTATACCAAAAATTTATGAATATTCAAAATTATGCCCAAAACTCGCCCTTTTTAGATATGTATAGATTTTTGCAATTACCATATAGGTATTCGAATTGACTGACAATTGTTTAACGAAAACTTATGAAGTTGGCGTTTTTGTATGCTGACGTGTAGTAAGAGTATATATATTTATCGTCCACCGTAGCTGTAAAAATCTCTACATCTCCTCCTCATCCTCTCGTGCTCTAATTCTCTATCCCATCATCCTCCCAATTACCCTAATTAGGGTTCCTCTCTCGTCGCTCACCATCTAAATTCTAATCTACGATGCAGCCGCCTAGCTCCATGGTGCCCCCTCCGCCGCAATACCAGCAACAACCACCGCAACAGCCGTCCCACCAGTGGATGCCGCAGTACCAGGTTCCTCCGCCGCAGCAACCTCCGGCCGCGGGCTACTACTATCAACAACCGCAGCCTCCGCCTCAGCAGTACGCCGCGCCGCCCACGGCTCAGCCCCAGGAGACTGTGGATGATGGAATTCGGAGTCTCTGGATCGGAGATCTGCAATACTGGATGGACGAACAGTATTTGTATGGCTGCTTTGCCACCGCCGGGGAGGTAAAGATGCATATCTAGGAACTAAACGGTTTCGCCTTTTTTTCCTTTTCAAATTATCCTCAGTATTACCTCTCCTGGCTGAATTGGAGTTATCATCTTCATTGTGCCAACGGGCAAAACATTTCGTTGCCTTTGGATGAATTCTTTCCTTATTTTTGTAGGTGGTCTCTGCTAAAGTTATCCGCAGCAAGCAAACTGGCCAATCAGAAGGTTATGGCTTCATTGAGTTTGTTAGTCATGCTGCTGCAGAAAGGAACCTGCAGACATATAATGGCGCCCTAATGCCAAATGTTGAGCAAACCTTCAGATTGAACTGGGCATCCATGGGTGCTGGTGAAAAACGTGATGATGCTCCCGAGTACACCGTTTTTGTTGGAGATTTGGCAGCTGATGTCACTGATTACATGCTTCAAGAAACTTTTAGAGCAGTTTATCCTTCAGTTAGAGGGGCAAAGGTTGTTACAGATAGAGTTACAGGACGCACAAAGGGCTATGGATTTGTGAGGTTTGGTGATGAAAGTGAACAAATGCGAGCCATGACTGAGATGAATGGAAGGTTCTGTTCCACTAGGCCCATGCGAATTGGCCCGGCTGCTAACAAACAAAAAGTTGGTGGTCAGACCACTAAAGGTATACATAATTCTTCAAGCTTTTGTTTGGCGCTAGATCATCAAACCAAATTGCACTTACTTGTGCTGTTATTATTCGTTCTCGTTCTATGATTTTTTTTTTCAAGTTTACAGTTCCCGTGCATTGGTGGCTATTTTGTTTCGGAATATTTGGAGTATAGATGTGTCTTTGTCGAGCAATGCTATTAAGTTGCTTTATTTCATTTGTTAAGATAAGCAGGGCTAACGGCCGTCATTTCCTTCCAGTATTTAAAACTTTAAGGTTATGAAGTATTAAAACTTGCATAATCTCATAAAAAACTCCGGTTGTCTCAAAGCAGGGTGTCAGGAGGCTCTATCATATAGGGGCCTGGAGCCACCAATATCAGCTGAAATGATAACCCTTTTAGTGCCTGGTTTTGAGTAGGTCAGTTTTATTTATGTTTCTTACTATTTGGTTCCTTCAGGTTTTCCTTTTACTTTCTAAGCTCCCAGTCAAATTACTTTTTTATTCAAGCCTTCTTATACAATTTTAATTACAGCCGCACTAATTACTCTCTATATCCATGCACCACTTTCCTTTGTGTCATTAGATGATGATTATTAGACTTCTTTTTCGTTCTGGTCCTATTATTCTCCAAGCACTTATAACTGTGTCTACTCCTGTTAGAAAAGGCTCACCACAGGGGTTAGGCGATGATCAAGGTCAGTGAAACTGCTTACAGTATGCAGATTTTGCAGCATTGTTTAGACAATTGCCTGGTTTTCTTCTCGCTTGGTTTGGCCACTTTTGTCTTTCATTTTATAGTCTTCATAGGGTCCAAGTCAGAGACCATTAGGAGTGAAGTATACGAATTTCATTTCTCTATTAGTTCCATTGTTAGCAAATGGTGTTGCTTTATTGTTGTATAAATCCCAGACATGGCCAAAGATTTTTTCATATTTCTCATGTAATAATGTAAAAATAAACCTGATTATTGTTGGGGGTATAAGATAATTTTCCGACTTCGAGGTTTTATGTAGTATTGCTTGTTGTGATGCTCTAACAAGACAATCTAAATCGATGATTGCTTATTTTATCACAGTGCTTATAGTTATTCAGAGTTGGGCAATAACATGCAGAAGAATTGAATGTATAGACTCAATAAGGAACACCAAATTCTTCTTTTTTTCCCATTCCTCTTATTCTCCATCTGGTTCAATGCCTTCATGTTTTCTGCATAAGCTATCCTGTACTGATTTCTCTCCATGTCTGTCCTGTTTGCCTTGAAACTGAGTAAGTGAAAAGAATCAGCAATGCGTGTTACACTGTGTAATACATGTTGCTTGATTCTTTTGGCAATCTTAATCATTACTCTTGCTGTCCTTTTTTCCCTATGAACTTCTATTTAATCCATATTTTGTCACGGTTATTTTGTACAGTATTTTGACTCCATTTTTTTTGCAGTTTCATCAAAACGAGCAAGTAATCATAAAATATTCATAATATAAGTAATATAAACAAAATGTTGCATTAAAACCCGATTATACTCATAATTTCCATCTAATGCACCCTTAAACTAAACTAATTCGATGTTTGTATGTTCTATCTGGATTGAGTGTGGCGACTGTTCACTTGCTTTTGGTAATTGATTTTGTGATAGTAGACTTGAGGTATGCTCAGTTTATGTAATCTTACACATCTTGTATTTGATATGCCAATCAAGGAAAGACATCAGTGTTGCTTGACTTCCTTCTCTGACTCCTTTTCCCCCATTTCTTAACCGACTAACTTTTGAAATTGCAGGCTCGTACCAGACTTCTCAAGGAACTCCAAGCGAGGATGATCCAACTAACACCACTGTTAGTATATCTAGAGAAGATTGATTATGTTAATTTCTTACTCCTACTATATAAAAATGTAGTTTTATTCATGTTTTTGTATTTTCTGTCCATGCAGATCTTTGTTGGGAATTTGGACTCCAATGTCGACGAGGAGCTTCTAAGGCAGGTGTTTGGACAACATGGACAGTTGCTCCATGTTAAGATACCTACAGGCAAACGATGTGGTTTTGTCCAATACGCTGAGAGGTAAGTTAAGAAACTGGCAGTTGTTTCTTCTTTTTTGTTCCTTGTCACAGATTCAGGGGTTTCAGCCTTCTCATGTTCTGTGCATAATAACAGAAGCTGTGCTGAAGATGCACTTCGGATCCTGAATGGAACCCCGCTGGGAGGACAGAGTATTCGTTTGTCATGGGGCCGTAGTCCATCAAACAAACAGGTTAACTGCGTCTGATTTTCTCATTTCAGTATCCTAGGTTACCTTTCTACTGGCATGCCTCTCATCAATCTAAACTTCCAGTCTCAGGTTGACCCTAACCAGTGGAGTGGCAGTGGGTACTATGGATATACCCCCACCGGATATGAAACATACGGGTATGCTCCACAAGCACAGGATCCGAATTTGTACTATGCAGGATATCCTGGATATGGGAACTACCCACCCCCACCGCAGCAGCAACAGCAACAACCACAGGTGCATATGTGAAAAATATTATGATGAACATAGGTGCATATGTGAAAAATAAGTACTCCCTCAATCCCATAAAAATATGTGCACGTTCCATCTTCATCCGTCCCATAAAAATATGGGCATTTCCATTTTGGACAGTTGTCCTCAACTTATTACGTGTATACATCAATTTGCTTACAACTTATACCACTATGAGTCTATGACCCACCATTACAACTCATTAAACACTAGTAATAATGTGGATCACACTATCCATTAACACTAACCAATTATGCATTAATTCTCGTGACATTTCAAATGCACATATGTTTATGGGACGGAAGGAGTATATATTAGTGACCTACATGAGGCTTTTTCTACATCATTTTAGTTACGTTTCTCAGCTTCTACTTTCCTCTATTTTCTGGAGGCTTTATCATAATCTTTTTGTTTAATATAGCATCTTTATGTCTCTTTTATTGTGTTTAACACATTTCATATATTCAAAAATTTTATGTGGTTTGTTTGGTAAGTGCTTTCTGGATCTATGGCTGGATTACATCCATGCATGCTTCTGTTGTAATAATGTTAACAGTTAAACTATGATAGAAATTTTAAGTAAGCTCTTTGCAGAGCCGGTGTAATTTTAGTTACGTTTCTCAGCTTCTACTTTCCTCTATTTTCTGGAGGCTTTATCATAATCTTTTTGTTTAATATAGCATCTTTATGTCTCTTTTATTGTGTTTAACACATTTCATATATTCAAAAATTTTATGTGGTTTGTTTGGTAAGTGCTTTCTGGATCTATGGCTGGATTACATCCATGCATGCTTCTGTTGTAATAATGTTAACAGTTAAACTATGATAGAAATTTTAAGTAAGCTCTTTGCAGAGCCGGTGTAATTTGTTTCAATGCTGTTTCTTTTGATACTGAGATTCTGAGAAATTATGCTAACAAAGTCTAGGCTCAGAGCATTATGTGATCTTGTTATTTTTTGTGAACGTCTAAAAGTTTGTCCCCCACTCTCTAGTTGGTATTGTGCCGTCTGGAGAGTGATGCTTGTTTCTGGCGATCTAGGGGACGTGTGGTTGGTCCCTTTCTGATTGTCATGTACATATAATGCATATACCCATTAGTTTTTTAGCTCTTTGCATCTTGTATTGATTAAGATTCTCGTCTGCAGTGAACTGTGTTAATCAGAGGATGCACTGCAGCTTCTGGATGTAGCGCAGTAGCATCAAGGGAGATTATCAAAGATGGGTTAGCTGTTGGTCTAAAGTGATCATAGCAGCTACCTAATATATTCAAGACTCCTTTTGGCTAGAGAGTGTTTTCAACTTGATGAGTAGTTGAACTAAATTCGGCGCTGTTTTTCTTCAAACTAGTTTCTCTTTTTGTATCAGAATCAAAAGAATCTCTTCTTAAGTTTCATGTCTATTTTGCTCTGCATTTTTGTTTGTCTAATGTGATCTGGCACTGGCGTCTATAGACGGTTTTGTTTAGCGTATGTGAGTTCGCTGAGGGATTGACTGGAACATGTTGATGTCTTAACGTTTCATTATATTGCACCTTTTCTATGTGTAATTACTAAACATGCTGCTCTCATTTTGAATCAAGAGATAGATAAATAGATACATCCATTCCATACTCGAGTTATTTGAATCTATAACTTCAGTGGAATACACCCCAAGATGAGTGCTTTCCTATTCCGATTTCCCCAGAGCACTCTGCTACTGACATTGAGAGATGAAAGCTAGGGGAGCGAATGGGATTAGATACCCCAGTAGTCCCCAATAACTCATCCCCGCATGAATTGTTAAGGATCCAATAGCTCCAACATTGATTCCCTTGTATCTGAGGATCTGATGTGTCAATTGGGAAATTGTGCCCCTAGTGACTGATGGATATCTCGTATCTGAAAACTAGGAATGTGATCAAATGAAAACTCTAAATATTGTATAAATTCAAAATTATGATTTGGACTATTGAAAAATGCCAACAGATCAAAAAAAAGCATCAAAGAGAAAATGTCAACAGAATTTCAGCGGTAGTCAATGATTGATACTGTGTTGATATTGTGTTATACTGTGTTGACATTAAAATCTTGAAATTTTACACTGTGTTGATATTGTATTGAAACTATGCTGAAGCTATGTTGAGGAGTTTTGAGTTTGTACAATATATAAATTTGCATTTTATTACTACCCCTGAAAACTAATAGTCGCAAATAGAAACCAAGTAACCATTTTATTTTCAGAGTTCGAATGGGGGCATGGGTTCATGAAAAACGCCATATTTTCCTGAGCATCATGCATTAAGCTGTCAAAGACAAAAATATGAAGATATTCACTTTTACTCTGAGAAGTAAAATATCCATGGGTTGGCCTTCAAAGCTATTATCCCTTAACAAAATACCACTCTACCCTTTTTACTTCTGTTTGGCTTTTTTAAGTTCAAGCAGCTATCCAAATAACTTATGGACATCACACTACAGTTGAAAGAATTCGTACCTGATCTTTAAAAAATACCACCTTCAGTGCAGCAATCAAAGCATCAAACTGTGAAAGGTTCAGAGGAGAATCAGTTAAAATACATAAGCAGACTTATAGACAGAAAGGGACAAAAATGTGTTACAGAGTTCAACCAAAATGTGTGATTTCATTTTAGCTTAAGAAAGAGATTAAGAGAGTGTAACCATGACAACCTACATGTTGGTATAAGTTTCTCAAAAGTGCATCCAGTAATTTGTAGTTTTAGCAGATATAAGTTGTTTATCTAGTTGGTATTCCTGTACACCTCTGATGTTTTAAGTCCCAAGCCTGAAATTTCCTTACCAGATTTTGTTTTATTCAGAAGCCAGCCACTACTGCAAAATGCTTTACTTTTCACACACTTCAGTTTTTTTTTTCTTATACTGTTAGTACAAACCTGTTGTACTAACATATACAAAAATTATTTTGTACACACTTCATTAATTAAGTAGTAACTTTTAATACTAGATGAGTCTTTTAAATAAAGATGAATTAAAATTAGAGTAGTCAATTTGAATAAAAGTTTGATTCGTGTCACCATTGGTATTGTTCATAATATATAGGGGTTGAGGTTAATTCTCAATTTTGTCTTGATTGGCTTTGGCGGTGGTAAACCAGCGATGATGGATGACGGAAGAATGAGTTGAGGTGGAACTTAGAAGTTGGTAATGTGGAACCATATAAAAAAGTGCGGAATGAAGATTGAAGAAAAGTAATGAAATGTGGCACATGAAATCCAAAAATACAAGAAAAATTCTAAAATTTAGTATTTTTAATTAAAAATTACAATCCAATCGTGCAACCCTCTTAACCAGTCAACTCTAATGGGCTAACCAGTTTAGCCCGTTATTATATTCGGGTTTTGAAATTAGAGCCCTAAGATGCTAATTTTAACATGTACTCTAATTAACATCCCTAATTGTAAATACTCATTTGTAATTAACATGTACTAATAAAATTAATAATAAGTTAGTAATTTTAACTTATGAAAAGTATTTTGTTTATTTATTATAAAAATATGTGATATAACGTGCAACACATAATACATTATGCTAGTATAAAACATAATGGGCTTTAGATTTAAATTAGTTAGCAATTAGGAGTACAATAAAAAGTGATTTATTCGAAAAAGGAAGAGTCTTTTAGTGTTTGCATATTTCCGCTACCTAATAAAAAAACAATTACTACATTTACATCTATCCAAAAAAATAGATAAAGTTATAAATGACACGAATTTTAATACGCAATTGATAAAATAAGAGCATCTCCAATGGGACGGATGTCTTGTCGCCCTTCCTGACGGACTTCCCAAAAACACCTTCTGCCACGTCATAAGGACCTCCCACAACACTGTCACGTCATAAGGATATCCCACTGCATAGTGGCGGACATCCCCAAGGACTTCCCGGCGGACATCCACAATAATAAAAATTCACAAATATACAATTTATTACGAAATTAAAATTTCGACACGAGCGGTATATATAGAGTTTTTTTATAAAAAATTAAAAATAAAAAATCGGGACGTCCGCCGGGACGTCCGTCGTGGCACCGCAATGGCGGACGTCGCGACGGACGTCCCCCGAAAGCCGCGGATGAGAGGTGTCCACACCCGACATCCGCATCCGCCCCTCCCACGCCTAATGGCGAATGTCCCGCGCGGACTTCCCGCAAGGCGGTCCGACGTCCGCCGGGACATCCTCCATTGGAGATGCTCTAAGAGAGAGAGAGGAAAAATGTGATGGAAGTATTATTAGTGGATTGTGTGATCAAATTTAAAATAATATGTAGGGTTAATATTTATTTGAAATATTCCATATTTAAAATTGGTCTAATTTCAGCGGACATCCAAAAATGGAAGAATTAATCTACTATTTTTTTATGGATGTAGTATCATGAAAGGTATATTGACAAAGACTTTCTTCACTATTTTAAGAATTTTTCCCCCTCTTTTTTTTGCATTAAGATTATTTCGGTACATCTACTTTATATATTTCTCTTTTTCCACATTATTTGTATATCCTCTCTTTTCTCCATATTTTATAAATTTTAATTTCTCTCATTTCATCATTTATTCAATACTTCCAATTTTATTTGGATTTCTTTTATCTTATTATTAATACATTAAGAAAATTAGCCTTATTTTACAAAATTTTGTATATCTTGTTATATATTTTTGCACTAATGCGATATTTTATTTATCAAATTATGGAATATTATTGTATTGTACGATTTTAATTTTTTCTCTTTTTTCGTGTGTAAGATTTGAAAGATTTTGGATATTGTACATATCTACTTATGTATTGTTGCAATGATTTGATATTTTTATTCTTTTTTCGTACGTAAGATTCGGAAGATTTTGGATATTATATCTACACCTATATATACACCTCATTGCACTTCATTTCATTCACATCTTTCATCCTTCTCGACTACAAATTTTCCCTCTCTAGTTATATAATGAATGACGATAGCCATTCCTCGAACATCGGCGAATCACAGTATCCCAGCGGTGGGTCCCAGATCCCCAGCGGCGGATCCCAGTTTGGAGCCGGAGGTGGTGGCGGGTTCCCCAACGCGGGCTGCATGGACGGCGGGTTTGGAAGCGGCAGCTACGGTGGATACCAGTTTCCCGGCGGGTACCCTCCATTCCCCGGCGGCTACATTCCATTCCCTTGGCCGTACCCTCTGTACCTAGGCGGCGGGTACCCTCTGTTCCAAGGCGGATACGCCGGTGCTGGTAGACCGTTGAACCCCCAATCGCAGTTTGGGGACAATGCCTATTGGCCCAACATGGGCGGGTTGGCCGATCGAGCGGATGATTCCGTCCCGGCGACCAATGAGTTCTTCAGCAATGAAGAGTTCTCGATGCCGGGGTTAGATATGTCTTCGTACATGGAGGAAGATCCTCAGCCGACTAGGAGGGGGTCCCGGCAGGAGAGGGGTTCCAAGAGGATGAACTACAGTGTGGCTGAAGGGGAAAGCAACTTCCAGCAGGTCATGCAGAAGAGGAAAGCAACTTCCAGCAGGTCCTCGGAAGTCCAATCCAGCTCGGCCGCTACAGATCTGACCCAAAGAGTTAGGATCAAAGCGATGAAGGCGCTGTTCGACATGGTCAAACTTTGGGCTACCGAAACTAACCCCGAAGTGAAGAAGGAGTATGCGTTTCTCATCCGAGAGATGAAGCGCAATTTGGGCTTGCCCGTTGATGGGGGTGCTGGGGATGATGAGAATGATGCAGACGAGTGAACTGAGGAGTGGTAGAATTGTTTTTTTTTTTTTTTAATTGTGGATTTTTTTTTTATTTTAATAAAATATGTATGGTTTTCTCTATATTTTATTTCTACAATTTATTTCATTTTGGTTGTTTTTATATTTGATAAATATCAATAATTAAAATGAATTATATAGAGATACTGAGATAGGCTGAAGATGGGCTATGAGATTGGCTGATGACTTGACAAGAGGAAATTGGAGATGAGCTGTCATTATTGTGAATGCTCTTATTTGGACTTTTCTTATTGTTTTCCGTGTAACATTGTAATCGTATAAGATTTGAATATTTTGTAATAGAAACGGTACTATTATATATACGTATTATGGAGTAATAATTAATGCAACTTAATTATTTCAAGAATTAAAGTGAGTACTGTAAAGAAATAATTATTTAATTATTTCAAGAATTAATGCAACTTAAATTATTACAAACCCATTCTCTCTTTGTATTTCTCCAAACAATATCTTCTTGTTCTTGTCATATCTCATTATATTCACTTAAACCATTGATTTTCCATGACCATGTTTTAGATACAAGAACAACAAGTGAAATTCAAGGTTACCATTCAGTCTTGGGTGACTAATTTCCCTTATCTCATGGTTACCATCCAGTCCTGGGTGACTAATTTCCCTAATCTCAGCATCAAAATCATCATCTGCTTCGTACACTCTATACATATACTGCACATGTGATGTGTTATATTGCTAACTCACCTTAAATTGCTAACTATAACTAAATGATATGCATTGGATCATTAAATCAAGGCACAAGATCATTAAGTCACGAGTATCAATAAAGTGTACAAAAAATTGTCAATTAAAGGTATTAATATCAATTAACATAAAGTTAGTTATAACTAACTTTTAAAAAATATCTCAAAACTTTAAATGCATATAACTATCTCGATTTAAATTATTTTTTTACACAACATATATCAAATTGAAGATAATTTTATAAGGATTCCAACGAGATCCTGCGTACATATGTTTCGATGTCGACATTTGATAATATTTTCATGAATTTTCATAAAATTCATGCAGCAGATTACGTCAATACAACTTACAAAATATGTCAATATAATACATGAATAATGTCAATATGAAAATGTATTTACCTTTTCATGTATTGATGTTCACATATTTAATACACTAAGTTGACTGAATGTTTCTCAACCCCATATTTGGTAGTTATTCTTATCTTTTCAATATTAAAGAAATAAAAAAAATAAAATTACACATGACAATTTGTAAACCATTAGATCTCCAAACTTCTATGGTTTTAGAGCATCTCCAATGCAAATAGGCCAGCCGTCAGCCACTCTCTCTCTCCCTGCCACGTCAGCAGCACTAAAAATCCACCTGCCACATCAGATTTTGGCCAGCCATAGGTCAGCCGCAATAAAAATAATTCAAAATATACTATATTTACGGAATTAAAATTACGATTAAATTACGGATTAAATTTACGACACAGATACGGGAATATTAATTCATTTCATTCAAAAAAAGTACAAAGATTTAAAAAAAAAATACATGATTTTTTTTTTAAAAAAGGGCTTCCACACACGAGCCCCGCCACTATCTACTCCTCGCCGCCGTCGCTGCCGCCACCCGGGGTATCTGACCCCACGTCGGAACCCCCCATCTGTGCCCTCGCGGTATCCAAATCAACCCGCATGCTCTCGAGCATCGAGTGAAGAAACATCTTCTATGTGGGGTCAGTGGCGTTCTTCCAATCTTGGAAGACCTTGTACATCTGCTCCCGCGTTTTGTTACGTGAATAGAGAGTGTACTCCAGTGGGGCGGGTGGGAGGGCGGCGGACTGGACCTCATGGGGCGAGAGGGGGGATCCTTCCCTCGCAGCCCGTTGCGCCCGCTTCTGTCCAACCGGGCGAGGGCGACCAGCAAATGAAGGAGGGGATGGAAACTCCTCAGCATCCGGGGAGAGGTCGTGGGATCCGCCGCTGCCGCCGCTGTAGTCGCCGGTATAGTTCAGCCTCTGCTTCTTCGGCCACCCAGCGTCGCACCCCGCACAGAACTTCTCGGAATCCTTCAGCAACTCAGAGCATTCCCAGAAGTGGAAATCCTTGTACTTCCCCGCCAAGGGGAACTGACTCTCGGCTATCCCCCGGGCATCCTCCTCATTCTTCCCACTACTGAGCTGACGGAGGGCGTTGGCGTACAACGCCGAAAAACGGTCGACCGTGGCCCTGATGCGCTCCCACCCCTTCCAGACCTCCACCCCGCTGAAGTCCTTCCCGTGCGGGCAGTGCCTCCTAGGCAGCTCTAATCTTCGCCCACATGTTGACGACCCGCTGGTTGTTCGCAACCAGCGGATCGTCGCACACCTCCAACCACCCCCTGGCCACCCCGGTGTACTCATCCTCCGTCTACTTCCTCCGGCCGGGGGTGTCGTCACCAACGGGCTGCGACGACTCACCGACCGCCTTGGCCTTCCCCCTCGTCTTCTTCTTCTTCGCCGCGGCCCGCCCCGCTGGAACGGGAGTGTCCGGATCGCCGAGATCGATCCCCATGTCATGCAATGACAAAAGGTCATCGCCAGTGAACTGCGTCTCCACTGGGGTCGACGTGTGAGACGAAGCCGTCAAAAAATCCAGAGAGGGACGATAGACCGTGTCCCCCCCCCCCCCGGTGACCCCTGCATCCCGGGATGCATACCCATTATCTGTTGCATCATCCCTGGGCCCATCTGCCCGCCATCTGGCCCCATCCAGATCCCACGGATACCGTGGGAGTCTGAGATCCACTCGTCGCTGGACTGGACTCGTTGTTGTGATCCATCGCTCGATGATGCTCTTGTACAGAAAGTTAGAGAGAGAGAAAACTCCTTAAAACAATTGGTTCAAATGAAAATGAAACTAAAATCGCGTTTATATAGGTTTTAAAAAAAATAAAAAATAAAAAATCGTCGCTGGCCGATCGGGCCGCCACAATGGCGGCCAGCGCATCGGCCAGCGCTTCGGCTAGCGACGCGCGTTCGGCTAGCCCACGCCGAAAATTTTGCCGGTCGCCCCTGGCCGCCTCCAATGGATCGGCTAGCGACGCAAATCGGCTAGCCGGTTTGCTAGCCTGCATTGGAGATGCTCTTAGATTAGTTGTAGTTAGCAATTGATCATACCCCTACTGCACATATGAAACTCGCTCTTTACACGTCCTGTATGTAAATAAGTAGAAATGCAAACAGGTCAAGCAGATTTACCAAACCAAACTGGTCAAGCGGAAACCAGACTTACTTGCATGTCGTCGGACGCTCTATAAGAGTTGTTTCACAAATACTATTAGCTAGTACATGGAAGTAAGAATCGATCGCACGAGGAAGATGGTGTTAAGCATGTGTTTTGGACTTTCCGGAGGGTTTTTGGCTGCTGCCACGCAATCTAGTGGGTTAAGTTTAAATCTACTCGACTAGGCGGAATGCACTGTACTCTATCTAACTGGCCTACTAAACGGGAAAGCGGGAAAGGTACAGAAATATGCATGAGCACTAAACATGTAACAAACGTTTTGATCTAAACTAAATTAACTAAGAGCACCTGCGACTACAAGATCATGTTGGAGACTTTCTTAAAATAGGCAAATAAAGTGTAAAAGTAAAGTGAGGACCAATTTCTCTAACTAACACTCCTAGCAGGAAAGCTATAAAAAGGCATAAAGCAAAAAGAACTTCAAATCTGATAGAGCTAGCAACTTTATCTTCTTCATGCAATTAAACTATAAACAAGGCAAAATAGGATATGAAGCGCCATGGTCGAAATGAAATAGAGCATAGTCTGGGCTATAGTTTGCCATTGCGGATGGCCGCCCAAAGCCTTGCCCCATACGCCCGCCCTATGTATAGTCAGGACTATAGTCCACCATTGCGGGCACTTGTTTTATATCCCGCACTATGGTTTTCTAATTGTTTTTTATTTTTATTCCTATTTTCCACTATGTAAAAATACCATAGTTTATCTTCTTTTCTCACGCATTCTAATCTCTTTCCCAACTCACTTTCCATCGAAGACATTTGGTCATATAATCGTTAAAACTGTATTTCTTAGTATTGCGCGTTATACTTTTTTGGCTTTTTAATGGAACGGAGTTTTTCATGTTGTGGTCCCTCCGTCCCATTGAAGATCACTTTCATTTTTGATTTGTCTCAACCAAGATGACCAATTACATAAAATGGAAACACAATTATCTCTACTTTACTCCCCCTTTCTTACTTAAAATCCTCCTCTTAACACTTAAAATAGAGTGAACTACATAAATGGTACTTGATCTTTCACTTTCGCACATAAATGGTACCTGATCTTTATTTTATATCGTTTTTGGTACCCAGTGACAAAAATAACCCTAGGTACCAAATATGTGATTTTTTTTTATCATGGAGGATATTTTTGAAAATCTATCAATATATAAAGTGGGAGTTATGAAGAAAATTGCATAAATGCCACTCAAGGTGGTTTTGGCGGGAAACATTATTTTATGCGTGTAGTAGCATAGGTTAAAATTTCAGAGCATATTGTAAAATCAGTTTTGTCAATGCTTGGCAACTACCTTCTGGAGCACTTTTCACTCCTTTTCTCGGTAACACACAATTGAGGTATAGGTATAGGTGCAGGCCTATTACAATAGACAGATCCTATTCATGCATAGAATACAATTACAATTACAAAATGGAACTTTTTTTAATCTATTATTCTATCAATATATAAAGTTAGAGATTTTGAAAGGTAATTTTAGAATGAGAAAATGACATAGTAATGTCACGCGTGTACCACATTCAGTATATACTACCTCCGTCCCTAAAGAATATACTCCTACACTTTAAGTTCGACACGGATTTTAATGCAAAATTAATAAAGTAAGAGTAAGAGACAAAATCAGAGAAAAAGTAAATAAAGTATTGTTAATGGATAATGAGTCTCACTTCATTAGAGATAACAAAGTTCCAAAATTAGAAAATGCATATACTTGTGGGACTAAATAAAAAAGAAATACTCCGTACATATTCTTGCGAGAATGGAGGGAATATATCTATATCTATACATGAGTTGTATGTATGTCTATATGTAATCTGTACATATAAAGTTGTATGCATATCTATCTATTACCGAGAAAGCATGGCATCAGATTTTGGGAGGTACAATAATTTATTTCCTTTCACTGTTTATCTTCCCAAAAATTATGCTGAGATTCAAAACATTTTTTAAATCAATTATATGTTGGCTTACATTGGAAGTTTGTTTGAACTTTGAACCACTATAAATACCAGATACAAAATGCGTTTTCCCTGAAATGAGTACAACACTTTTTTGTGGTATTTTCTCTCTTGAATCTATAAGCTTTGATATTCATGATATTTCTTACAGATTCCGATTTTCTGATTTTCCGATTTCAGCATAGCAAGGGTCTTGGAATCCGGAGACAGCTCCGACGACGGGTGATGAGGGTGGCAAGGCGGCGTTTGGCCGAGAGAAAGTGAGGGATTTTGTTTAAAGATCCGATCTTTACCCGCTCCTGCTGGAGGTACTGTGTCTTGCTGCGGCGTGGAGACTGGTGTTCAGTGGGTTCCAACGAATAGAGATAAGGAAATGAGGGAATGGATGGAAGCGCAGGTGATGCGGCTATGCAGGCGAGGCAGCCGCGGCGAGGCGCCACTTTGGGGTTAAATGTATTAGCTGTAGAAGAAGATTGTTGTATGTATACGTACTACGCTAGCATATTAGTTTGGGCTTAGTGTATTAAATTTAGAATTTAATTTCTTTTTTATTAGATAGAACTATTATTGAGTTTTAGTTAGGACTACTAATACGTTGTTGTCTTTACATTTTACAATTAATTTTTTTAAGTATATTAATTTAAGTAAAAATGTTGAAAACTCCAATTGAATCTATGATCAATTCAAATATGTAATTATTCTATTTAATCAGAGATTATTTGAAATCTCAAATTATACAATTAAAACTAAAATATTCCTTAAAATATGAGATTCCAATTATTTTATATTCAATTGAACAACTAAGAATTTCGATTTTATCTTACACTAAGTAGAAAGATGCAATTCATAGTAATCAATCATGTTTCCAATTTATTCCAAATGATACAATAAATCTTCAATTGATCAATTAGAACTTCAATTAACCAAATTTCAGTTATATTAATTTATTTATTTTATGATTGAACACTTCAATTTTTATTTTCAATATATTCTTTTAGTTTGAATTGTTAATAGTGTATATACTAATAAAATGTACAGATCCCAACGACAACTAGATCGATATCGAAAATGAATGCATTTCAATTATATTGTTATGTGACATGTGGAAGTTATGACAACATAGCTTAGTATTAAATTAATAATTTTAAAATTTATAACTATATTGAGGTGGATAAATATCTTACCTAAAACCATTTATTTTAGTATATCAAGATTTTGATATCCATCATGTGGTATATATATAAAATTGTGTCGTAGACTAATTTTTGGATAAAATGAAATATATTTGAAATCTAAATAGTTAGGGCATCAACAATAGGGTAGACTATAGCCCGGATTATGCATGCATACAATGAGTGGACTATAGCCCGGACTATCAGGATAATTGCAGTGCATCAGTGAACAACATCCTTCTTTTATCTTGAACTTCAATATCCACTTCTATTCCCGTAAGGAGAGGATGACTATAGAGAAGATATTGGTTTTTTTTTCCTATTCTATTGCTTCTTCTTCAAGCTATAGAAAGAGAGTTAAGCCCGAAAGAATTTTTTGCATATCGCTTGCATGAAAGAATTGGTGAGAGTGTTTTGTTATTTTGTATTTGCGGCGATTATTCCAACAATTTGTTATTCAAATCTCACTCATTGCTTACTTTTTCTTTTTTTTTTTATATCTTATTCTAATTAACAAATATTTACTTCTATATTTTATTCTAATTAACAAATATATTTTTCTCCATGAATCTCACAAATTAAACATATATTGAATTGTGTGTCGAATATGTATCTTTCTCATAAAAGTCCAATAAAAACCAATATACTTTTTAATGTGAACGTAACTATATTAATGTATATTTCTTTTCAATTATTTACAATTCGTTCTCATTAGTTAAAAATCATAAGGCCCGTGCATAGCACGAGTGTTAATACTAGTTTCAATTAAATGGCAAATATGTGATTATTTTTTCTTCCTTTCTTATTTCTTTTTTTCTTATTTAGTTCCTTCTTCTTTATTTTTTCTCATTTTCTTCTTTCTTTTTAGTATTTTATCTTCCTTTCTATTTTTCTTTTTTCTCCTTAATTTATGTTTCTTTCTTCTTTCTTTTTTCTTTTTTTCTTCTTTCTTTTTAGTATTTTATACACATAATATCAATAAAAAACAAAATACCTAATTAAATTAATTATTTAAAGTAATAAAATTAATTGAATATTTTTTATTAAATTATTTTATACTCATTTTAAAACACCTAACTAATAATATTCAACTTTTATATCATTGCAATTCACAATGTTAAATTTTTATTTAGGCTATATTGATTAGTTATTAATTTAATGTAAAATAATAATAATAATAATAGTAGTAATTATTATTATTATTATTACTACATATTATTATGTGATTCATAATTTATATAATTATACTACAATTATTTATTAATTACTACTCTCAGTTTTTAGTATTATAATAATATTATTATTATAATAATTAAATAAAATTATAATTATAATTATATTTAAGTATATTTGAATGATATTAAAAATGAATTAATTATTAATTTATAACATAAAAATAATAATATTAATATTGATTAATAATAATAGTATAAAGAATGAGGAGAATTAAAGAAGATATTATAATATCACTTTTGGTACTTATTTTATGGATGTCCAAAATACCCTCTATGACATAAATGGGAAAATATATTTGTTTAAAGGGCATTTTTGGAAGAAAATTGCATAAGATACCAAAAATGTGATTTATAGGTACAAAAAACGATATAAAATAAAGATCAGGTATCATTTACGTGCGAAAGTGAAAGATCAGGTACCATTTATGTAGTTCACTCCTTAAAATATAACTGCATAAAATTCCGTGCCGACCAAGAAAAGAGTAATCTTCCTTGGGATGGAGGGAGTATTAAATATTGTTTCAAATAGGAATTTTTTTTTTAGATTAGGACTAGAGGATCATTTTTTTTTTTTATGAAGCATGTGTAATGATATTTTTTTTAAATTATTTACAGTTTGTATTCATTAGCCGAAAATTATTTGGTCCGTGCGTAGCACGAGTGCTAATACTAGTATGGACAAACTTTTGGCTTTATATTTTTCAGATCTTGTGCAAAATTTAATTAAAGTACCTCAACCTCGCAACGGACATAAAATGCCCCTTGACTTTTATCTAGTACTCCTTTTGTTTCACCGAAATGACTCATTTTCCTTTTTATTTTATACTATCTAAAATGACTCATTACTAAAAATAAAAACCTCTTTTATCTCTACTTTATTCTCTTCTTGATTAACATACAAAATTAAACTATACACCCGAAGAAGTTCCTTGAGACCATCTCTTCCGTTTTCTTCATAAATGAAACATGAAAATAATAATTTCAATTAGTATTACCCAATTAGTAAGTGATCCGCAATACCTCCAGCAGAATTAAGTTATAGGCACGTGGTCAGCATACGACATTAACGTAAAATCTCAACAAGAGCCACATAAAAATTAAAAAAAAAAACACAAAAACATGAATATAATTTATTACAGAAAATTATTAAATGAATAGCGACAAAACAACAATCCAGAGTGAAATATTTCCGTCTTCATCTTGAAGCTGAGTCGCCTCAACACTCTGACAATCCTACCGCATGGCCTCGCTTCTCAACAGCGGGATTTCGCCCTTTTCGTCGCAGCACGTTTCTGAATTCCCAAAGGGCCCTCTTTTGCACTCAATCCCCAAATCCCCTATTCTCCGAAACCCCAATTCAAGAACTTCCTTGAAGATTAGGGCTGATGTCGGATATGAGCCCAAGACCACAACCGATTCTCCAGGTAAGAAATCCTTAGACTCATCATCCAGCGACGATGACCCACTTCAGAAATTCTTGAAAAGAGATTATAAGTGGGGCTTCACGCAAGAAATTGATTCTTTCACAATTCCTAAGGGGCTTTCCGGAGAAACTATTAGGTTAATTTCTTCAAGAAAAAATGAGCCCGATTGGATGTTGGAGTTCAGGTTAAAGTCATATGAGAAATTTGTTAAGATGAAAGAGCCCTCGTGGTCTGATAATCAGTACCCCAAAATTAATTTCCAAGATATTTGTTACTATTCGGAGCCCAAAAAGAAGCCAACTTTAAATAGTCTTGATGAGGCTGATCCAGAGCTGGTTATGTATTTTGAGAAGCTTGGGATTCCGTTGAATGAAAGGAATAGACTAGCTAATGTTGCAGTGGACGCCGTTCTAGATAGCGTTTCCATCGCGACTACTCATCGGAAGACTCTAGAGAAGTCCGGTGTTATCTTTTGCTCGATTTCAGAGGCTATTAAGGAGTATCCCGACTTAATTAGGCAGTATCTAGGCAGGGTGGTGCCTGCTGATGACAATTTCTATGCTGCTTTGAATGCAGCCGTGTTTAGTGATGGTTCGTTTGTGTATATACCGAAGAATACCAAGTGTCCAATGCAAATCTCGACGTATTTTAGGATAAACGCCATGGAGACAGGGCAGTTTGAGAGAACCTTGATAGTTGCAGAAGAAGGAAGCTTCGTGGATTACTTGGAGGGCTGCACTGCTCCCTCTTATGATACGAATCAGTTGCACGCAGCTGTGGTGGAGCTGTACTGTCATGCTGGTGCCGAGATCAAGTACTCCACGGTTCAGAACTGGTACGCAGGAGACGAGAACGGGAAAGGAGGGATATATAATTTTGTTACCAAGAGGGGACTCTGCGCTGGTCCTCGATCAAAGATTTCATGGACTCAAGTGGAGACCGGTTCTGCTATCACTTGGAAGTACCCTAGTGTTGTCTTGGAGGGTGATGATTCTGTTGGGGAATTTTATTCTGTGGCGTTGACGAATAACCATCAGCAGGCGGATACGGGGACAAAGATGATACACAAGGGGAAGAATACTAGGAGTAGGATTATTTCAAAAGGGATCTCCGCTGGGCATTCGAGAAATTGCTACAGGGGGCTTGTCCAAGTTATGTCCGGTGCAGATAACGCTCGAAATTCCTCACAGTGTGACTCGATGCTCATAGGTGACAAAGCTGCTGCCAACACTTATCCCTACATTCAGGTAAATTCTTGGCTTAATTTTCTTTTGTGCTATATGATCTCTTTATTTATGTGTTACTCTTTTGTTTTATCCGCAATTTCCTTAGTCAGATTGATTATTCTGTGTCAAAGGTTGGTCGGGATGATGATAGATGTTTTCCAGACTCTCCATGTCTTTTTTGAGTTTGTATTATCTGAAATAATTGTTTTGGAATTTGTTTATATAACATTATTAAAAGTAATTATATATGCTAGAGAGTTTTTCCTCTCAATATATGGCTTGTATGAAACCTGCTGGTGTGTGAAACTTCCTTATGAATTGGTTTAATCTTCTGTGTGATATGTGAAAATATCTGGTGTTTACACTCTTGGATCAGAAGAAGCAACTAATATGAAATGGCATCAAATCGCAATCCTTTATCTCTTGTCTCGATGTTGTTATTAAACTTCTTGTTCTTGATTATTTGTAAACTGAGGCTGGAAGTTTTGTGAAATATTGTTAAAGGGAGAAGGCGACATAATATGGCTAAGTTAGAGTTGTTTGGTGTTCATTTTTTCAATGCAAGTGATACTAAATTGGGAGGTTCTAACGTTGGAGAGTCCGGAACAATTTGATACTCATTGTTTTGGTTTATGTCAACAGGCAAAAAACCCGAGTGCTCGAATTGAGCATGAAGCAACGACCTCCAAAATTGGTGAAGACCAGTTATTCTACTTTCAACAGAGAGGTATCGACTATGAGAAAGCTATGGCTGCAATGATCTCTGGTTTCTGCCGGGATGTGTTCAATGAGCTGCCGGATGAATTTGGAGCGGAGGTAAACCAGCTCATGAGCTTGAAACTCGAAGGATCAGTTGGTTAATGAATCGTTGTCCCTGCTGTGCTGTCGTAATATGTACATCTTACTTTGTGAGTTTTGATCCTTCAGATTTG
Source organism: Salvia hispanica (assembly GCF_029641045.1). Taxonomy (NCBI): domain Eukaryota; kingdom Viridiplantae; phylum Streptophyta; class Magnoliopsida; order Lamiales; family Lamiaceae; genus Salvia; species Salvia hispanica. The sequence goes on from NC_142696.1 coordinate 3,945,665, forward strand.
TAATCCTCAGCTATATTTAGAAATGGACGCAAACAAGATATATGTAAAGGTACAAAACCACACAAGCCGTATTCATGTTACAGTTAAAAAGATCATATTCTTCTTACAGTTGAAAGATATGTCAAATTAATTGAAGGCGTATATTTGAATTCACAATATGAAATAAGTGTTACTCACTCCGTCTCACATGAATATGAACTCTTTCTTTTTTAGTCTATGCAACAAGAATGTGCACTTTCTAATTTTGGAAACTTTTTTTCTCTAATAAGGTTGGACTTATTCTCCACTAATAAAATTTTAATTACTTTATTTCTCTACCTCTTTTATACTTTACCAATTTCGTATTAAAACTCGTGCCACGCAAAATCAGTTATACATTGCTGGGCCTTTCAATTTGGGCCGATAAGTAATCTCTTAAATTTAGTCACTTTTTATTTTGTTGTTGCATAAGCTGATTATTGGTTGAAAAAATCAACTTTGGGTAAAATATGGTATTCTCTAATCTGGCAGATCTAGCAATCTCTTAATTAAAATAACTATTCATTTTAATTTTCATTTTGTGATTGCGTAAATTAATTTAGGGGTATTAATTGAACATACCATCAACTTTGTGCAAATTTTAATGGTTCTCATGAAAATCCAATACAAATACACACGAAATTAAAAGGTTTAGGTCAAGTCTTATTATATTCATGTTCTTAATGGGCTGTGTTCGGGTAATCTGTTAAAAATTATATTACTACTCTCTAATTTAATTATTATTTTAATTAAATTTTTCAACAAATTTGTGCTTTATTTTATTCTCTAAGTTCTTGTAAATCGGATTAATATTGGATTTTTATTGTGTTCAATATCAGGTTTTAATTGTGTACTTTAGGTTCAAGTTTTTATCGTGTCGCATCAACCTTTATTACATCAAGTCGATAACAACTTTGTATCCGATGTGGGTCTTGTACGGATTTGAAGGTAGCAGATCAAATTTGTTTTTGAGTTTAGAGTTTTCTTAATGAACAAGTTCGTGGTTGATCCGGTAACAATCCAACCCTCAATTTAACAATGATTCAACATCAACTTGACATCTCCATGTTGGACATGATGGAATTTAGAAGCTAAAATGGGAAGAATGTGCCGCTATTGCGTGAGGGAGAGAGGTATTTATAGCGGAGGATAAATTATTTAGACCATCTTCAAGGGTACACTAAAACCTAAAATGGGATAGGTATTTAGCTCCAATAGTACTCAAAAACCAATCCTATTTTTAGTTTTTGAGAAAAATATACATATCTTTAGGTTTACACTAAACCAAAACCTAAAAAATTCTCAAATTTTGTGAGTAAAAAAAGCATAAAATAGAGAATATTCTTTTAAGTTTGAGTTTAGTGTAAATGGTTGGAGTAAAATCAATATTAGTGTGAGATTTACACTAAAATGGGTTTGAGTTTAGTGGAATGGTTGGAGATGCTCTTAGTACTAAAAAAATTCATAAAATTTTGAATTTTCATTATGTTAAATAAATAAAATTTGGTAAAAACTACAAATCACACACACCTAGCGTATGTCCGTTGTTATGCACTCGTGCTTTAATTGGGTAAGAGGCACGAGTGCATGCACGAGCGAGATACAACAATGCATGGGCCGTGAGTGCGTTTCGCACTTGGCACACCCACATTGGTGTTTTGGCTGTTTCTTTTGGAGCGAGCCGATCTGGCTATTTTACCAGAAGGTTCATATTGAATGAATATTTTGATGTAGGAGATAAAACAGTGACATACCCCCACAACCAAAAAGTAGCGGTGCTTAAAAGAATGCCGGCAACGGCAACATCACATGGCTACCCTTATTATTATTATTTGGTTATAATTTAATTCCACATAATAACAAAAATTATTGGAGTTGACTATGGAAAAGAGGCATGGGCTCAACTCTCTCATGTACGTCCTTATGGGGCCCTGGCCGAATCTATGGTTTGAACGATGGCTCTATATGTGAGTGTGTAGAGAGAGAGAGTGGTGAGAGGCCAAAACGACATGTTGACTTTGGAGGAGTGGGGACACCTTCTCATGATGTCAGAAGTCACAAGGACTCTGGCAATTAAACTTTAACACTAATAACCATTTTAAATAATGTAGAAGATAATGACGTTACTTGGATTGATTAATATTGCATTGCTTTTTTAATTTCACACATTTCTACTCAGCCCAAATGTAGAGATTATAGATTTGTTAATATTTAAAATGAGTAACTGAGTTACGTGTTCTGATTTTGACCCCTCTCCCTCCCCCTCTACTAAAGTATTGCTCTCACCAACTAATATATGTAGTGCAGTGTTCTACTAGTATTTTGCTAAATTTTATTGCTACTATCATTTTATTACGAAATTTGCTAACTCCCATTTCTAAATTAGCACTAGGAGTCAATGATCACTACCTTTATTTTATGTACATTATTGTTAGAACCATACCCTTGCACACCAAAGCAATTGAATTAAAGAAACCAAGCCTTACACACCAAAGCAATTAAATTATTGAAATTAGAATTGACGCCAACATCTTTTCCTGGCCTATTTGCCCATGGCCAGCTCATTTTCTTACTCAAATTCAACCCATTAATTATTGTAGTATGACACTCCCTTGGATCACTCCAATTAATTCGGCAATTCCTAAGCCTGCATTTCACTATAAATACGAACCACCAAACTCTAAAACATGACCAAATAAACTCTCACTCAAAATTCCTCTCCTCAAACATTCTTGATCTCAAAAAAATGGGGGTGAACAGAGCATACTCCTACTCGAAGATGGAGAGCGAAGATGTGGAGGAGGTGAAGCATCGGCGCGCGCAGTTCTTGATCTACAAGTCTCTGCAGAAGGCGGAGGGGCGGAGGCGGCCGTCGTGGCTGCGTGTGAAGATGTTCAGGTTGAAGATCAAGATTGGGAAGAGGCTGAAGAAGGGCTTCTCATCAACTTCGACGCTCTTCTTTTCTGCCAAGGCCGATTTCTACAAGCAGATTGCCTTTCTGCTCAAATCTTGCAAGCATTTGTTACATGCTAAGCAGGAGCCCGTCGGCCGGAATCTTCACCCAATTTTCTGAGACTTTTTTTTTTTATTATTGTTTTCTTTTTTCTTTTTATGTCAATTACTTGGTCAAGACATAAGTGCAATGGGGCATTCTTGGTGCAGAATATTGGAGTATAAAGTTAATATACACACATATATAGCTTAAGAAGTGGTTAATTAGTTAATTTGTTTGAATATGTTGCGTGTAAGGAAATGTACTTGTATTTCTTGTCGCTAATTGAGGCGATGATTAGTGAGGTTTTGGGTTGAATTAATTGGATAAGTGGATGATTTGAGGGCGTGCCTTAATTTTGAGGGAGATTTTAGATTAATATAAATGATAAATTTGAACCAATTTTGCGAAGAATTTTTCCATTCTCAACCTAGGAACCTCCGTATTCAGGAACCAGATGATAACATGCATATATGGCTTTGTCCTCAAAATATGACATTAGATACATCTACATATGGTTGCACGTCAACGAGGGACGCAGAAAAATTAAATAAAATTATATACATTTGAATTTAAATATAGTGAAATAGTGTCTTTTCATTGTTAAGACTAACAGTTTGTCCACAAATTTTATTTCCGCGACGAAATTTAATTTCAATATGTATACCTTTAGTTTAAGAGTGACCTCCACAGAGATAGAGGGATGAGGAAGAATTAAATAAATATGCGTTGGAAAAGGAGACAGAATGGGTGAGAGGAAAAATATTAAATATAAAGACTAAAATAATCCTTGAGACTAAAAGTTACTGTATCTTTATTGTTTAAAAAGAGAAATTGAATTAAATAAATATGCGTCGGAAAAGGAGAGAGAATCGATGAGAGAAAAAATATTAAATATAAAGACTAAAATAGTCCTTGAGACTAAAAATTATCTTTATCGTTGAAAATAGAAAAATTTGATATGATAGGCCTAATGTTTAGAAAGAAAAATTAATTAAAATATTATTAGTGAAGAATGGGTCACACTTCATTAGAGAGAATTGAATTGTTATTAGTGGAGAATGAGTCTTCATTTAAAAGAAAAAAAGTTTCTTGAATAAAAAAGTTTATAATTTTAAAGTATTGACCAAAAATGGAAATAGTTTCTATTTTTGACATTTTATAAAAAAGGCAAAAAGTCCTAAATAGTGTAAAATATCTCAGATGTAATTAAGTTTTTGTGTAAAGCGATTTTATATTAGATACCCGAAATGCGCTAACCTCGTTGACCAAATTCATTACCATTTTCTAGTAGCACAACACACAAAATTCATTCACATGACCAACGTCCACATCGGCTATTTATAATTACTATATCAAATATGGGTGTCTTTTAGTATTCATATACCATAACTATGATATTGAAAAAAAACTTGAATTGTCTTCAATGATCTCTATATGTTTACATTAATTCAATTTTCATAGACAGCTGCAAATTTTCAAAGTAGGCCTATATGCTGGGCATGTCACGAGGTATGGCTGACTTTGGAATTTTAGTGATTTTCCACGATTTGGCTTTTCAAAGACATTAAAAAATCTGCCTAATATTTGGCCGGCCTAAGTCCTAGCATATATAGACAATGTCGTATACATGCTGCTTGTTCCATGCTCTCAAAGGTTTTTCTTTTTAATAGTAATTCTTTAATCTAATTCGGCATACTTCGTTACTCCTAAAAGCTCAAAATCAATTCATTTCCACTACAAAAATGCAACGGATCATTGTTGGGCTGATAGTGGGACCAAGTTGATGGGGTTGAGTTAGTAGATTTGGATATCATTAAATCATTTCATTTTACAAATCAAAATATGTAAAATCAAAATTCAAAGACTTAGTAACAGCAAGTGCTACGCGATTATTGTTAACAATCTCGATTCAAAATGCAAATGGATCCGGTTCGAATTTAAGTGTTTAGTTATACACAAAAGTAGGGTTGTTGTGAATGCAATAAAATATGCCATGCAGCCATTTACTATTATTTTGTCATTATGAAATATTTGTCATTATACATTTTATTTTATTTGTATTACATTTAACCCTAATTTTCATATTTCATTAATTCTCTTCACTCATATATAATTATAAAAGTATACTACTCTTTCCATTTATACGTGGTAAGTGAATCTCATAATTCAGTAAATTATTACGCTCATTTCTATTACATAACTAATGGAATATATTAAAAGTAAAATCTTCATTACATTAATTTTTTCTATCCAATTTTTATCCATATTTGTAAAAACTTGTATCGAGTTAAAGTTTTCTACTTCATTTCTGCAATATAATGTGTCTTGTTTAACTCGATACAAGTTTTTACAAATATGGATAAAAATTGGATAGAAAAAATTAATGTAATGAAAATATTACTTTTAATAAAAGTGAAACCCCGTTCCATTAACCAATTCCGTTTGCATTGAAACAATTGATAATGGATAGATTAGAGGCAGTAATGGTTAAGTATGTATGTAAAATTTAGAAATTCCATTAGATATTGTTGTTTGAATCAATTTAAATACTAGTAATCATTATCGGGTTGGGGGATGGAGTTGTGTCGGTGAGAATGAGTTACCGAAATGAATAATGGTCGGTGGATGAAGCAAGGTATACAACCGTACAGACAAACAATTTGAGCAACCAGCTTGCTAAATGCTAATTAATCATTATATCCAAGCCTGTTTGATTTCAGACTGGGATATGGAGTAGCAGTTTTTGGGCATGTTACCATATTTATTCCTACACATACACATGTGCTTTTATAAGTATCTATATTCCATATGCCACATGGTTTTGCAAATTTTTTTCTTTGGATTCATCATTCATGAATCACAACCGCTGACTCTTATGTCTATCTGTAAACCCAACGTAAATCTGGATCTGTCGATTTTCAAATCTGGGTTGGGGTGATGGCTTTAGGGCTGCTGCTACTTGGTTTTTGGGCTTTATTTGAGATATGGTGGGCTAAAGTAGATAGTATGATTTTGTTTTATCACAAATGGGCCGATTTGTATTCTCCCTATCACTATATACAACAATATATACTTTCCTTTTTTATTTATAGAATGTGTTCATTCTAATTTTGCAAATGCTTTTATTTATAATAAAGTAAGACTCATTAGCCACTAACTTTTTTTATTTTATCTCTCTCTTTCATTATCACTATTGCATTAAAATCCGTGCTTAATAAAAAATGCATCATATTCTTGTGGAATAGATGGAGTATTAATTTGGAGGAGTACTACATTTCTTATATGAGCATTATGCTCATTTAAGACACAATCTGTTTGTTTTGTTTTTTACGTTTAGTTTGATTCTAATAAATTAAAAATATAATAATTTTTAGATTTATAATTTTTATAAAAAAAAAATTAAGCTCAATTTGTCATCTCTATTCATTTATTTAAAGTTATAGAGAAAACAAAAAAGTTGAGTTTAATTTTTATTAAAATTAAAATATATTAATAGCTAATGTATAAAATAAAACAAGTAACGCTAATTGTGCTGAACAAGCGTGGTGCTCACATAATTTAGAATTCATAATATTAGCCCAATTACGTAAATGAATTTGTCAATTGAATTAATAAATTATGAACTAATATTATTTTAAAAAATATTACCAATGCTAATTTCAAACTAATGTTAATTATGTTAATCATTGAAAATTAATGTATATACTAGAGAATCAATTATTAATCAGATTTAAAGAGTTTTGATGTAGTATTATTGTTTTGAAACAATAATAACAAAATACTGTGTTTAATATTAGTTTTGAATTAATAATGCATATGCATTTGTATTACTAATTCAGAATTAATTTTAATATAAATATTAAAGTCCACATTTATTTCTAGAATAAAACATTAATTTGATTAATAAACTTTATCTTTCAATTATTGTGTGTTTTTCTTTGTATCTAATGTAAGCATGCATATGTTTATTAGCTAGAAACCAGTTTTAAGTTTATATAATCAGTACTAATACATGTCCTCCATGTAACTATGATTGGATAGGAAGCACTTATTATGTTTGGTCTCTATTTATGCTTGTAAATATTTTATCACTACTACGCTTCTGTAGATATTAGATCACAATGCTCACTACGGAATAGGTTTATCGTCAAAATAGGTCAAGCTTGTAGTAGATATTTATACTCCTCTGTCTCCAAATAATTCGACCCAGTATTCTATTTCGACCCGTCCCACATAATTTGTCTCACTTCACTTTTATTATTTTTGGTAGTGGACTCCATATTCCACCAACTCATTCCTATTCACATTTTATTATAAAACTAATACTTTAAAAGTGGGACCTACATTCCACCAACTTTTTCAACTCACTTTCTATTAGATTTTTTAAAATTCGTGTCGGGTCAGAGTGTCCCAAATTATCTAGGACGGAGGGATTATAATTTATGGTAGATATTCGACTACTACGCTTCCATAGGATCTTTGATGTAGGATTATGAGTATGTTTTATCGGTGTTAATTCATGATGTAGATTTTTTTAATACTATGCTTGCGTAAGCTTGTTAGTCTACCGACTAAGGTTAGTATTTAGCTTTCTAGTAATTCCTAAAGTGTGTATAACTTTTGAATACAAAGTGAAATTCAGTCTTTGTAGGCTGTAGCCATTGAAAGGATTGAAACTTTGAAATCGTAATTAGATTTATCCATAGTATGTGGTCTGATCAAAACATGCTAAGAATAATGTTTTCATTTTGCAGCTCCTTTGTCAAAATACATAGAATCTAATTTTATTATTTTTTGTATTGTTAAACAGTTATGCATACTCGTGTAGTTCAACACTTTCAGTACTCTCTCCATCCAAACTTAATTTAGTCATTTATTTTGGTATAAAAATCAAAAAATTACGTCGAATGAAATAAATAAAAGATAAATTATACTAATAGGAGAGGAAATAAAGTAAGAAAGAACAAGAGAATAAAAGAGAAAATAAAATACTCCTTATCATAGAAGTAAATATAAAAAATAGTATCCATAAATTTTTTGTTTTAAGAGTAAAATTCGACTTTTCAGCTTTTGCTTCAACCATCCAGATACTAGTAATATTTGTAGACAACAAAGTTAAGGAAATTAATATAAGCAAAGTATCTTACCAAATATTCTTCGCCATTGATTATCAAAAAATTCATTTGTGGACTTGCAAGAAATTAAGGGTATTTTTTCAATCATCCGTCTTCTCCTCAAGTTTTAGGGTTTCTGATTATATCTTTCCGTCTATCGTAGCAGAGGTATATTTCTTTCTCAATCCTCTCAACTTTAATTTTCGCAACCACATTCGCTTGTTTGGGCCACGTATTTATAAACACACAATTACTTTACCATGTGCAGATGTTTGGCTAATGCTGCTAATTGTAATAAGTATGTTGCAACAGTTTTTAGAATTCATTTCAAACAATATGAAATTGATATCTATACATGATGAAAAAATGCTGTGTGAATAATTGTATTTATTTTGCATCATGAGGTCTGAATATTATGTGTGGCTGGTATTGGGCTGTAGGATTTGAACCTGTGATTTTGGTGTGGAATTCCATGTAGTTGGCCTCAAGTTAAGGTTGCTACAATATCGAAATGAGTGTACTGGGGTTTGACATCGGAAATGAGAACCTTGTAATAGCAGTGGCTAAGCAACGAGGAATTGATGTCTTGTTGAATGATGAGTCAAAACGGGAAAATCCAGCAGTGGTTTCGTTTGGCGAGAAGCAGAGGTTTTTGGGCTCTGCTGGGGCTGCATCCGCAACTATGAATCCCAAGTCGACTGTATCTCAGGTCAAGAGGTTAATTGGTCTGAATTATAGTGAGCCTTCTGTGCAGGATGACCTAAGATTGCTCCCATTCGAGACATCGCGAGGACCTGATGGAGGAATACTGATTCACCTGCAATACTTGAATGAAAGACACACTTTTACCCCTGTACAGATTTTGGCAATGCTGCTTGCCCACCTAAAGCAGATCGCAGAGAAAAATCTTGAGATGCAGATTTCCAACTGTGTGATCGGTATACCATGTTACTTCACGGCTTTGCAGAGACGTGCATATTTGCATGCTGCACAGATTGCAGGGTTGAGTCCAGCAAGGCTGATGCATGACTGTACTGCTGTTGGACTGGGTTATGGTATATACAAAGAGTTTCCAGACAGGGGTCCAGCAAATGTTGTGTTCGTAGATGTTGGTCATAGTGATACACAAGTTGCTGTTGTATCATTTGAGCCTGGGCATATGAAGGTACTATCCCATGCATTTGACAGCAACTTAGGAGGAAGAGACTTTGATGAAGTTCTGGTTAAACATTTTGCAGCCATGTTTAGGGAACAATACAATATTGATGTTTATTCTAATACACGGGCTTCTATTAGGCTGAGAGCAGCTTGTGAGAAATTGAAGAAAGTTTTGAGTGCTAACCCAGAGGCACCGCTGAGTATTGAGTGCTTGATGGATGAAAAAGACGTCAAAGGATACATCAAAAGAGATGAGTTTGAGAATTTGGCTGCTCCATTGCTGGAAAGGATTAGTATTCCATGTCAAAAGGCTTTGCTAGAATCAGGTTTAAGTGTTAATAAGATTCACACAGTTGAGCTTGTTGGGTCAGGTTCTCGGATACCTGCCATTACAAAGATTATAAATTCACTTTTTAGAAAGGAGGCCGGTAGGACTCTGAATGCAAGTGAGTGTGTCGCTCGTGGCTGTGCCCTTCAATGTGCAATGTTAAGCCCCATATTTCAAGTGAGAGAGTATGAGGTTTGTTTTATGCGGCTATTCACTTGCATCTTATATTTTGCCTTTGATATTGAAATTTAATTATTGTTTTGAAAATATTTATTGTTAGTATGCCTTGAATTTGTATAGTTTGCCGCTAGCCAAAGGGGCGACGCCCCTTTGCCGGGGTCGGGGGGGGGGGGGGGGGGGGAGTGCCCACGGCCCGACGCTATGATATATTTCTGTTTTAGGCCCTAATTGTCTTATTGGGCCTAGCCCGTCGTCTGTGTGCCTATTTATATATAAGTAGGGCAAACAATCTGAATAACATCTATTATCCGTTTCCTTTTCCTGGCCGTGGACTAGCCAACACAACGTTGGTGAACCACGTAAATTTTGTGTCTCTTTATGATTCTGTTTGTCTCGATTACACAATTGCTCTATTATGTCACAACATGCATGTATGTATGCATCAGTTCCCAATAGTTGCTCAAATCACTCTATGATGATATTCCAGAACAGTGGTCTTACAGTAACCAATGAATTAAAAAATAGGAAACTGGACCCAGGTTAGCATCCCACTACTCTGTCCTGTGCCCGTACAGCCCTCACCCACTAATCTTACCTGCAAACCAGCTTACTGAAAAAAGAGAAATAACCATATGCAGAAATTGAAAAGAAGAATATGTGTTGCCTTACTTGAAATTGTATTCATCTCGCACTCGCAAGCCTTATAGTCTTGATTAGAGAGTAGAGCCCCTGTAGAGATCATGAAAGCTAATGTTCTCCTAGTCACTCACAGGACTCTAAATATCTGCCCCTTATTTGCAGGTAGAGGACTGCTTTCCTTTCTCAATTGCATTTGCATCAGATGAAGGGCCAATCCGCTCAGCTGACGGAGTGTTGTTTCCAAAAGGCAATCCTTTTCCAAGTACAAAAGTTCTTACATTGTACAGAAATGATATATTTCACATGGAAGCTTACTATGCAAATCAAAATGAGTTGCCTTCTGGTGTCTCAGCAAGAATCAGCTCTTATAAGGTATAACTCTATTAACTTATTCAACTACGCAAAACAACCAACTCTTTTGAAATACTAAACAAGAGGAGGGAGGGGGGGGGGGGTGACTTTTAAGTTGATTTTCAAGCTGTCTGCTACTGCTTCCCAGAAGAGTGGAATGTATTATATTTATTCTTGCAATAAGAAATCTACTATAGTGGCCTGTTCTTATGGTATGATTTGGGAGATTTGGTTGTTTATGATGGATATGTTGCATTTGCATTCAGAATTAATGCTGGCATGATATAATAAATTGGACATACTTTTTGTTGGATCATGGGTAAATCATTAGAAAATAGTCAATATACTATAGTGACAGTATAGTGATGATCCACGGCAGAAAAATTACACCTGAATACAATGCTTGAACCTTGACTTTGGTTTCTGCGACAGTATCTGGTGTCTAGCTTAGTCGCCTACACGATGCACTAGTGCAACTTGATGGGAGATTCTCTTAATCAGAGGGACTTGCAAACTGGAACCTTAAGGAAAGAGTCAGGAAGGGGAGCCCTTAAATTCTTAACTAGTGCAACTAGAGACGTTTCTTTTCGGCACGAGATTTAAGAAATTGTGTTAAAAGTGAGTAAGAGAAGGGGGAATAAAGTAGGAAGAAAAAATGTAGAGAGATGAAGAGAGAATAAAGTAAGAGAGAGTAAATTAAGAGAGAAGAAAAGTTTGTGCTTTTTGCTAAAATAGGAAATGACTCAGTTACAGTGGGACAACCAAAAAAGGAATACGACTCAGCTACAGAGGGACGAAGGAGTAGTTGCTAATATGGTGAAGCATTTGAACTTAAAATACTTAAAGCCAATAGCCAAATTATATACTAAGATACTTGAAGATGGTAGGTTTAGAGATTCGGGCTGTGCACAAATTTTAGTCTGCTTTTTAGATTTAGAGGTTCGTGTTGTTCACATATTTCTTTGTCTGCTTTCTAGGTTTGTTGTTCTTCCTTTCTTTTATTAATGTATCTGATCAGAATATCTTGATACTCTTTATCTGAAGATATCTATTATGCAGATTGGGCCATTCAGAGTTCCCAATGAGGAGAAGACAAAGATAAAAGTCAAAGTTGAGCTAAATCTGCATGGAGTCATCTCTATAGATTCTGCATCTGTAAGTGTGTGCCTGTGTGTATTTTTATTAAAAATTTCGTATTAGGAGCCTTGATAGTGTGGTGCCATGTTTTATAGAACACTATACATCTCTATGCAGCTGGTAGGTGATCATGTGGACGATTCTTCTGGACACAACAGCATTGATGCTCACTCAAATGTTGACCCTAGCAATTCCGAGTCATCTAAGAAATCAAATGGTCCTCTTGTAAGTCCAATTAAACACCTATTAAATGACTCTTAGGCTGAACGACATGATAGTCTCCTCGTGAATTTTTTTTTGAATACTTCTATAGTATATATGACATGGATTACAAGTAATGACTCCTTTGATATATGTGGTATAATGCTTCATCAGGCTTACGGTATTACCATTTGTCTCTTTTGTTGTTCTCTTCAAGTGCTCTGTTTTTGGATTACCCTTGAAACATGAATATGGAAATTTTCTCTATAAAAATGATAAAATCATTTCATCTATTGCTTCTAAATTCTAATCATATAGTAATGACTGATGAATACATTGAAGTTGATCTTAGTATGATAAAAAAAAAGGATTCTTTGAATTACTGCAAAATTTGGGCATGATGAGTGTTCACATGATTAATCAAGTGAAACTTATTAATTTCTTCAAATTCTAAAGCTAAAATGAATAAATGATTGTCAAAATATTATGGTTTCCCATATTATAGGGTCATGAGATGAGACGGCTAATGGCTGTCAGACGACAGAATATATTGGTGGATGAGAATATATATGGTGGGATGGCACCTGATGAGCTCTGCCGAGCTCAGGAGAAAGAGCTACAATTTACACAGCAAGACATAAATATGGAAAGGACCAAAGAGAAAAAAAATGCACTGGAGGCGTATGTATATGAAACGCGAAATAAGGTGCAGACGTGCTTCTCTTTGTATGTTGTTTTGTACTCTTATATGTTACTGGGATTCTTATTGATTCAGCTATCATGACAATGTTCAATTAGTATTAAATTTTATGAGAATAGTGCAAGTAGCATAGACTTTGGTGTTTATCTCCATAACTTACTGTGAACTTGAATAATGGTGAATGCTAATAGGGCTCCGTAACTTACTGTGAACTTGAAAGTAGATGGTCCATAATTCGAAAAAAATGATATCCATTTGATTGAAGGTCAAATGCTAGAATACTTACCTGCACTTAAGAATGACTGCTGATGTCCACCTTTTATAGGGGCCTGTAGTGTGTTGACATTTGATTGTCTTTAATTGGTTAATTGTCATGGATGCAGTACTCTTGCACGAGATTCTTAATTATGTGTTTCATCTTTGAATATGTTCTAGTGCCGTACTATTATCCTTTTTGGATGTCTCATAATACTTTGTTTAATATTATTATGTTAACAGCTTTTAGATACATACCGGAGCTTTGTCACCGATTTCGAAAAAGATGGAATTTCCAGTAACTTGCAACAAACTGAAGACTGGATTTATGGAGATGGAGATGATGAGTCAGAAAATGTTTACACTGAAAGGTTACAGGATTTGAAAAAGGTTTGTTGAGTTTTTTTGTTGTCTTTTCAACTTTGTTGTCACTATTTATTTATTATTCTCCATATTTAATCAGATTGTGGATCCAATTGAAAATCGATACAAAGATGAGGCAGCCAGGGAACAAGCCACTAGAAATCTATTGAACTGCATCGAGGAGTTTCGGGTGGCTGTAGGATCACTTTCACCAAGTGCAAGGGATGCAGTACGTCCCTTTAACATAAAATCATTTGGATTTGATTGGTTATGATACTATGTCCGTCTAATTCTGGAAAATATTCACTATTATCTTCGCTTTGATCTTTTTGAAGGTTATTAGGGAATGCCATAAAGCAGAGATGTGGCTCCAAGAGAAAAAACAGCAGCAAGACTTACTTCCTAAGAATGCAGATCCAGTACTTTGGTCGAGTGAAATCTCGAGAAAAGCTGATGCTCTGCATGCGTATGTCTGGGACTCCTATAGTCACTGAAACAAATAGTTCAGGCCTGTTTATATATGGCTACTCATACGTGGACTTTAATATGTTTCTCGTATTTTCCACCTGCCTCGAATTTGATGCTCTTTGACTGAATAGACGTAAATTAAGTCTGCAATCATCACGAAATTACATAAAGGGGAATTCCAACTCTCTGGATAACATTGTCTCATAGTATAAGCCTCCTTCGATTGTCTTAAGGCTGTAATTATTTCTCTTCATTATTTTCTTGTAAAATGATCTTCAACATCATATATTGCATTCTCTTCAAAAATTAGGGGAATTTGTAGGAATTGCTTTGCTTTGATTTTATTATCTTAATGCCAGTCATTTAACTGAGAAAATGTGTTTTCAGGGTGTACAAACATGTGACAGAATCAGACTTGAGAGGTAAACGGGATGATATGGAAGTTGATTGACGATGTGCACTTGGACAGGACTCTTTGATTCTACGAAACCTAGTCCAGGAAAGCTGTTATGTGGATTTATGGTGTTTTTGCATGGTCGGCCATCCTTGTCACCCAAAATCTGTGAGTCTCTCTCTCTCTCTCTTGCCATGTGATGGCAAACCTAAAGCTACTGATGGATATTTCTGTGATTTGCAGAAGCTGTTTGCTGAATCTTCAACACAGTTGACATAGTTAAGGTCCACTTTAAGTGAGACCAGTTTGCCATATTTTTCATCAGAGTGCTACTTTCTATAAGGAATGAATAATATAATGGTGTGGTGTTTTTATAGGCAAAGTGTAATATAAAAGGTTGTTAAGCTGTCATCCCACTTTTGGTGATATCAGATATGGAATGAACAATGGGTAAAAACACGAGGCTTCACATGGTTCCTTGAGCCTTGTTTGTCACTTCTTACACAAGATTGCTTCAAGTGTGTTGAATTGAATCTCAGTTTAACTCAAGTCTTAAATATCAAGATTCGTTTTTGAAGCACATTCTGCGGCAATGAATTGTTTTGCATTTTTTTAGCAACTTGTCGTTGTCATATTCATTAGTGAGTGTGTGAAATTGAACTACTGTTATAGATATACCAATTGTTTAGTTTCGTGTTCATACATAGAAAATATGGGTTTTCTATGTAATTTGATATTGAACGACACCTGAAAAATCAATCATATTATAAATGATTTAATCTACGAATATTCGTTAATAATAAGACTTGTTAACTTTTATGATTTTTAATGAATTAATTTGGTTATTTATGTGTTAACTAAGTGCATCCACAATGGGGCGGAGGATGTGACGCCCTAAGCCCCGCCCTATGCTCCGCCACATCAGCATTCTATCCTCCGTCACTTTTACCTGCAATGGGGCGACTATAGCCGGTCCTAAACATTTTATTTATTTTTTGAATATTTAAACACTACAAAAATTGGAAAAAACAACTTCATTTCATTGAAAGTTCAAATATACAGTACGAAATAAAAAAAACTACAAATTCTCAATGGTCGTGGCACTTCCAAACTTCTTCAATCATGTCTGTCGTTCATGAGCGCCGCATGGTCTTGTTGGCTGCGCATTGAGGTCTGTGCATTGAGGTTTGTCTAGCTAGAACCTCACCGAAGTACATCGGTAATCCTCGAGCGACAGGTGGGGTCGCCGTGTTGGAGCTAGATCCACCTTCATCATCGGCCCAATCGGTGACATGTCCAACTTCTTGTTCGACTATCATGTTATGCAAGATGATGTTCACATACATGACATCGGTGATGACTTCCTTGAACCACAGACACGCCAGACCTTTCACTATTGCCCACTGCGATTGGAGCACACCAAAAGCCCGCTCCACATCCTTCCGCGCAGCCTCCTGCTTTGCCGCAAATAACACTCTCATGTCACCTATTGAGCAGCTGATCGTGTTCACAAAAACAGGCCACCGTGGGTATATGCCATCGGCTAAGTAGTACCCCATATGATATTGGCGTCCGTTGGCAGTGAACTCGATGGCCGGACCGCGATCCCTGCATTGATCGGCGAAGAGGGTGGACGAGTTGAGGACGTTGATGTCGTTGTTCGACCTGGCTACACCGAAGTATGCATGCCAGATCCAGAGCCGATGGTTAGCGACAGCTTCGAAGATCATCGTCGGGTGGCTACCCTTGTAGCCAATAGTAAATTGGCCTCTCCACGCCGTTGGACAATTCTTCCACTCCCAGTGCATACAATCGATGCTCCCTAGCATTCCAGGGAAGCCGTGCACCGTCTCGTGCATCCTCATCAGGCTCTGGCAATCCTCAGCAGTCGGCCTTCGCAAATATGTGTAGCTAAAAGCCTCCACAACTCCCCTACAAAAATTATTCAGACAATCGCGGCCAGTTGTCTCCCCGACGTGAAGGTACTCGTCGAACATGTCCGTCGTGGCGCCGTAGGCCAACTTCCGAATAGCAACCGTGCACTTCTGCAACGGTGCAAGTCCGGATCTGTCGATGCCGTCTTCCCGATACTGGAAGTATTCATCACGTCCCTCCAACGTCCGGACAATGCGGAGAAAAAGATCTCGCCGCATTCTAAAATGGTGGTGAAAAACCGTTGGGCCCCACCGTGGTTGCTTGGCAAAATAGTCTGCGAACAGACGTTGGTGAGCCACGTCGTGCTCGCGGGGGACAAACGTCCGACGTCGAATCGGCCGAGGGATACGCGCCGCCTCCGCTGCACGCTCACGCTCCATTTCTGCCAAGCATTCCATCGTGGCATCATTAACGCAATCGAACAAGGCCCGAGTCAAGGCCCGAGTAATGCCTTCCGATGTACTCCATTCGTCGCCGTTGGGATGCATTTTGTAGTGAGAAAATTGGAAAGTGAGGGATGAGAGAGATGAGAGAGAAAGATTGGAAGATGGGAAATAGTATGGGAATTAGGGTGTTTAAATGGAAAAAAAATTTGAAAAAAAAAAACCGAAAACGCGTTCTATCGTCCGTCGCATCGTCCGCGGACGATGGATCGGATCGCCACAGTAGTGGACGAAGGGACGGAGGATGCATCGTCCGTCGCATCCTCCGCCGCATTATGGATGCTCTAATGGAAAAATTGTTTGCATAGAGATATGTGAAGTGGCATGGCCGCATGGGGTTATACCAGTTGTGGTGGTCTAATGTTGAAATTGAGGGAAATGATAATGTCACAAAACCATGTAAATTAACACGAGTCTTATGAAAAAAAATGCTGGTTCAATTCATCATGTTTATCAGTTGTCAACTTGTCATTCATGGCATTGGTTAATTAATAGTACTATGTATGCACGCATGTTTGGTAGGGTAGATAACTCATCCAAGGATGGAATCCAGTGAAAACAATGAAGTGAAGACAGTGATGAAGTTGCAGAAGCTCTTCAAATATAGTTGAAGTAGGAAAGGGATGTTCAAATATTTAGAAAAGTAAGTCTATTCTGCTGAGATGAAGCCAAGTAGGCAGTAGTAGCCAACAAGAATACCAATGCAATCACGAGATAAATAAGTTAAGGTGTAAACATTGTATTGCTATTGTAATTGAAACGAATAATAACTTCCTTGAAGTAGAAAAAATCAATGAATAAGGCAACACGTATGGCAACAAAATTAATTCCAAACTGATATACACGGTAGGCATTGCAATCAACAAGAATTTGGCTATCCTTTTGGAGCTTCTTTACGAATTATAATTAGACTAGCACAGCACATAAGATATATAAATGGTAACTGTAAGAAATTTAACCTCTTGAGTCAATTTTCGACTGAGGGTTGGTCAGAACCTAGCTGGAGGTGCACTTCCTTGGCTTCAGTTTGAGCGTTTTTTGCTTTCACCTCTTTGGTTCAGATTGAGCACATCAAATATATAACCACAACTTGTTCTAGTAGGATCTACACCACAATCAAGATGGCAACGAAGGCCATCAAAGATGGAATATAGTTTGCGCCCTTTTGCTGAAAATCTGAAATGACAACTTTTCATGTCAGCAACAGCTTAAGGAAAGATAGCATCAAAGGTAAGTTCTAAGTTTTACCCTCTTGTCTTGACAAGAAAATATTGAACTACCAAGTTCTACGAGGACGGTGATCATTATAATATGCAACATGAAAGTTTTATTTTAAGAATAGCAAAATGCAGTATCAAAAGTAACAAGTAGAATAATTGTAGCGCACAGAGTGGACTTACTACTTTGCCCAGAAGCCACTGCAGGAAGAGCAGGAATTTTGACAGCAGCTGTAAGAAAAAAGTAAGTCTTGTGAGTAGTTCTGAAGAGAAACATCTTTAAGTATCCCACTAGGTGAATTAGCAAACGTACTTTTGTTGCACGATGAAGCTGGCAACTGTGTGGTTGCAGGCCAAGGGGCTGGAATGTTGTCATTCAAATCACAGACGAAGCTGACCCCTGCAGACTGGTCAAATATTACATCTGATGGCAAGCTGGGAAGGAGGCATCCAGATTCTACTCAAAAACAAAATTAAGATCAGGTGAGATTATAATCAATTAAAAACTGTAAAAAAAAATGAAAAGCATAAGAACATCTTTATTCAGTCAGATTTCAGGTTGCCAATTAAGAACCTAGAAGCCATGAAGGGGGATCCATTAGGAGCTATATCAACTCTATTAGCAAGGTTTCAAATTATGCATAACAATTTCTTGCGCACTGTCAGGTATTGCATGTATGAATTTGATATAGAACTAAGTAAACAAAGAAAAATACTATTTCCAAAACTTCTCAGCTCTGAGTGCTACAAGCATCTGTCTCTAAGGGTGCTTTCTTTGTGGTTGTAAATTTAAGATAGACATAGGAAAAGAATGAATTATCTATGTAAATTTATCTTTGATTGACAAGAAATAAATTATCCCATGATCAATTCAAAACCAAAGGAAATGCACTCTAAATAGCCAAGGTTTCATATGCACTTTGAAATCGGGCATCAATTCTTCAAATAAAGGTAGTGAAAAACACAACCAAACCTATCAAGTTGGTTATAGTGATCACAAATAATGAAAGCAAAGGATAGATATTTACCCTGAACACCAACTGCAGAAGTGATGTGATCAATGCCCAAGCAGACCAGCATGACAAAACAACAAATTTTTCAGAATTAGGAGCAGTTCTACATGTTGTAATGACATGTAAGTAGTAGGGAGACCAAACTAACCTTGGAGGGAGAAGTCTTTGAGGCTAATATGACACTGGCTGTAGACATTCTTGGTAATGTTTGCTTTCCGTAATCTTACTCCAAGTGATGCAGCACAATTTAAAGCTTGCAAGTTTGTGACAAAGCTCTGCCTTTGCAGGTGAGAGACGTAACTCTCAAGTGACCTGCAACAAGCTGTTTGATTACTCTTTCCAGCACCACACCCTTCTATGACATGACTCATGTTCGGAAAATTCAGAGGACATCCTGCAGTAGCAATGTGAGAGTAGAAGCAGTGTTAACTTATTATTAATGTATATGGGAAATTCTTCTTCAAGGCAAAAGTAGTGTGGAGCTTGCCCATTTCCAAGACAGTAAAAGGACTAAAGGCTCCAGTTATTAAAGTCGACAATGAAGAGACATCTGCTGGTATGTGAATCTAGAAGAATAACATTTGTAAAGAGGTTGAAGATACTCGAAACTAAAATATGGGCATAATAATAAATTTCTTTACATTCAAGAAATCTCACTATCTTTTTCAGTTGTATGTCTTGTGTCTTGACTAGGAAAATGAGATGCATCCAGAACATGTAAATTGATCGGTTACTTTTGCAGAAGGAGCAAACAAAAAATATCTAACTGACATTATGAAAATTTCTATAAGGGCATAAAGAGTAAAGGAAGAATCCTAACTGTTACAGGAAAATGATTATCACTTCAATGATGAATAGACTGAACAACAGATATATTATGAGGGATTGAGAGTCTGAAAAGAGCTAGCGGATAGAAAGAATTACAGACAAATCATAGTCATAGTCTCATAAAACTTTGAGGCAGCTCTCTTTCTTTCTTGTGAGGATTAGAAACAATGGGGGGATTATTATTTTAATAATTCATTCATCAATTTAGCCATGCATGAAGTGTGTGTCTGTGTGTGTAAAGAAAATATTTTGAAAGCAACGTAATGTTGAAATAAATACAGAGCCAACATCAGAAGTAAATTGTTACAAATAAATAATAAGTATCATGCATTCATCAAATTTACCTTTGTTAATTCTGCAATTAGATATTACTCGAAGAACTTCCTTTGCACGAGAAGGCTCGAGTTTACTTCCAAGCCATCGTAGTACAATACTTTTGCAGTCATTAATCCTAGTTGTGTGATCAGACAGCACATGAGAACCATCTACGGCTAGAAGACTGTAAGCTTTTTGGGCAAGCTTCCTAGCAGCATCAAGAATAGCATTCTGACAAACTTGCTCACAGCATTCATTCACAGAATTAATCTTCCCACAGGCAGCTAGAAGGTTAGATGTTTCTACAGTGCTCTCAAACTCAGAAACGTCACTAACTGGGCAAGAACCTCCAGTAAGATTTGATGAATGAATCGAGCAAATCTTAGATAAACTTTCATTGGCTCCCTGACCCACCAAAATCTTTTGAAAATCTGATAGGCAATGTGCAGCAAGTGTTCCATTTAAAGCTAGTGTATTGGTATATTTACTAGATTGGCCAATGAGAGTCACCAATGTAGCCTCAACTTGAGGACAGCACACTACGTTAGCCAAAACTGGTGCAAATGCAGCCATACAATCAGTTGATGTCACCATCATCATATTTGATAGTGACGTAAAGTTCAGCACACAAATTCCTGATTAGATTTAAATTTAAATTAGTACAAAAGTGAAACAACATGAAAATTAATGTCTATTTTTTGGAATATAAAAGGTGAGAGAGACAAAACCAGATAATTTGGGGATTGTGCTATTTGTGAATGGTGTTAATGGAGATGGAGCCAGAAGAGGAAGAAACGGCTGAGGAGCAGCAGTTGGGGAAATTTGGGGTAAAAGTAAATCCGCCCTTCTTTCTGCCAGAGCAGAATCACCCAAAGAGTTTCCAGATGATTCATGTATACCTGTATAAGCAGCAAGTTCCCAGTATAAACAATTGAAACTTTAGAATATTTAAAAAACCATACTGAGATGTTAACATCATGCAAATCATTATAAGCACATAAGGTCAAGTATGATTTAATCATTGTTTTACTTTATCTAATTCAGGTGCACTCTTTCCTTAAATGTCTTAATAAACACAAAAAATGCAATATAATGTTAATAAATATCATATCTGCAGAATTTATTAATAAGAACAAAGCTATATTTCACTGCTTCATCAAAGTGTAAGAATGTAGATTGCTGATAAATTTATTAATAACAACAAAGCTATATTTCACTGCTTCATCAAAGTGTAGGAATGTAGATTGCTGATAAATTACTATAATTTTGACATAGTTGAATCTGATATCTCCTATATTAATAAGTCCAACATTTACCTGCAGAAGCTGAGATGACTATACTACTACTGCACACAAGTGAGACTCTTGAGAACTGCACTAGACTTGACAAACGCCTTTCATGCTAAATCTTTTGAATGTATTCATTAGCTTAGCTTATATTGTTGAACATGAATTGAAATTCTATTCCTCCAGACTTGACAATCACCTTTCATGCTAAATCTTTTGCCGTTGTGAATACAGAAGTGGGAGTCCATAAGAAACATAATTTCTCCAGAATTTTTCAATGGTAATATCTAATTCTCGTGAGACTATCATGAACATGTTGGTAATCATGCGTTTAAAAAGGGAAGAGTTCTGAATCCCCAATTCTAAACCCAAACAGTTTTCATTGAAAACATTCCAGTCACATTATCAAACACATAACAGCCACAGATGAGGTGGGATTTATATTAAAAAATTTAAATTTTGAAGTATTACACATATCGAAGGAGTTGAATGCCATTCCCGTAAACTTCACCAGAGTTCAAGAAATTGAGATAACCAATACATGGAACCAAAAAATACAAAGACAAAAGCACCAATTAACTCAACCATTTTTGGAAATATTCTTTCAGATCACAAACCAACCCAACTCACTCATTTCTTGGAAACCCAAAAACATGCCAAGAATAACAAAAGCATCAAACTTAACAGATCACTCAATGAACGAGGCAACACAAAGAAGCCGAAAATAGCTTTAACGTAAATTGAAAAAAAAAAAAAAAAAGGAAGTCTCACACAGAAGAGCCAGAAGCACAATTGAAGCCCAAATGTGCAAACTTTGCACCGGCGCTCCCCTCATCCTGAGCTGCTCCAAACTCAATTCAACAAAATTGGCGAGCAATGCACCCCAAAAAATTAGAATAATAGTAATAAAATAAAAGTGAAAATGTAGTGTTTTATGAGGAAGAACAAGACTTGGAGGTAAAGGGTTTGATGCGAATAAAGAGAAGGGTTGGGGCAGCCATGAATGAGGTGCTTAAGTGAGTGGGGACAAATCAACAACAATAGCTGTACATAAAAATTGTGAAGAGGGCGAGGCCCCACTACTAAGTCTGAGTTCAAAATAACTGTGGTTTCCTTCTCTTTATTTTCTTGTTAAGAGAGAAAACTCCGGTAATTAGCTATGGTGTGCAGCTACAACCACCCAAAGCGGGTGAAAGCATTAAAAGGCCATGGAGCTCAGCTGCCCCTCTCTTAATTCGCACGCTTTCATGGATCACATGCCGGGCACGTGAGGACCGCATCTCTCGCCTCCTTTATGACTTTCTGTGGTCTGCTTTCATACTCGTAAATGAGTTCATTTTAATGATTTCGATTTCTAAAATTTTCGTCTTTCCTTATCAAACACAGGCTGGAAAATGTGTCTCCTTATTATACACATCCCAATTTCATTCTTGCAGTATTTTTCTAAATTTAATTTCCAATTTGAATCTGATAGTACTAGCTTGGAATTATAAAAAAAATTGCAGATCTGTGGATAATACTCCAACATTCTCGGCGGCTGCTCAGCGAAAAGAGAGGGGTGGCGCCGCCATGGAGTGTTCATCACTTAATCTTACTTAAATGCCACTTCTCCTATGTTAAAGGAAGATTAAGATTGCGGAAATGCAGATTAAAGTTAACATTTTTAAAAGGTTGAAAGTTATAGAAACTAATTTTAATTTTAATTCTTGAAGAAAATCAACCAAATTACTCCCTTATAAGTGTTGCAGTTTGATCTAGCAAGCAGGGCGCTGAATCATGAAATTATTGGGAAATTTAGAACAAATAAACAGCAAATAAAATTTTTGAGCAAATATTCGTCTATCTTCCTGAATTTAATGCCATAATTAATATTTACTCGTCAAGACTGCATGGTTTGAATATTTGACTACTCAATTATTTGAGTGTACTGGTTTTTGCAAGTATATATGGCCCAAAATAGTGGATAAGTGGGCCTGGTATAATGTTTATTAGGGGTGGGAACCGTACTCGATATCCACTGGATTTGGATATTCAATATCCAATTTTATGTGATTGGGTGTGGGATTGAGTATTGAAATATAAGATAAATCAAATATTGGATAATCCGAATGGGTATCGGGTATTACCCGAATATCCAATTTATTATTTAAAGCATATTTTAAAGTAGGTTTAGCCATTTTGCATTAAATATAATCTTATACTTTAAAATAAAAGTGATCCATTTTTTTTAGTTTTATACCACAAAATAAATGAAACATTAAAGATATTAGTCAATTTAGATATTTCAATATTTCTATTAATATATAAAATTTAATTTTTTTATTAATTATTAACACATGTAAAGAGTCGGGTAATTGGATACCCGATACGTCGGATATGGATACCCGGGGCGGGTATTGGAGTACCCAAAAATATATCGGGGCGAATTTTGGATAGACATTTTGATGATTTTCGGGTTTGGATACCCGGTTTTTTCGGGTCGAATATCCACGAATACCCGTATTCCCACCCCTAATGTTTATAATTGTTCTCTCTTTAACTTATAATTAAACTCCAGCTATTTATTGAAATTGTCATTACATTAACATGTATGGTGTGAAATTAATTAATTTCGAATCTGACAACCTCTATTTTTCAATATGTACTGTTTATGGTTCATTTAGTAACTATATATTGCTATGATAATAATATTTTTATCTTAATTCTAATTGTTGTTTGGTAGTATATAAAATAAAGAGTAATGCTATGCGGCCATAATGTGGCCAGCCACACAATGGCATTTTTGTAAATAATTATAAAAGTCAATGTAATAAATTAATAGCAATAGTTAGTGCTAAGATAATTTTACTTAACTACCCGTTTCTCAATTTTTTTACTTCAAATTTAAATTTACAATATTCTCTCTCCATAATAATTTATGCACAATTTATGAAATAATTTATGCACAATTTACGTTAAATTTAAATTATATGTATGTTGTATTGGAAATAATCATATCATACCTATCGACTAAGAGACATCACAATATATCATAAATAAATTGTGGTAATAAGTAGTATGTATACTTGCATATAGTTAATATATTTTATAATCAAATTTAATAAGATCAACTAATCTTAAACATAATGTTACTCCTAGCTATTCTAATTTCGTAACCAATTTTCATGAATTGTGCAAAGTTATATAATTGTATTGCATATCATATAAAGTGTACTTATGTAGTGTATTAGAATTGTATCATGTCTTATAAACTGTAAATATAAGTTACATATTAATATTATGCTTATTGCGTATTTTAGATACTACTGTATTATGTACAAATAATTTAATTAGTTACATTGCAAAAATAACTATATTATATAATTATCATATTATTGCAAAAATAACTATTATATGACATAATACAACTTACACACCAATAACTAAACTTGCTAATAATACTAATAATAACATATAATAGTAATAATATTGACTTATATAGATAACATGGATAAATTTTAAATACAAAATGCATTTAAAGGTCATTGTACTAAACTACTTATAGGAATTTGGCCGTAATGGTATATTAGTAGCTTTATATCATTATTATATAGATTATGATACCATTTAAAATTTAGTTACAAGAACATACTATAGGTTATATTGACAATACTAATAATAATATCAAATATTAAAAATTATAAATACAACTTCATATTTGTATATAGTTGCTAATATATTATTACAACATGGAGCCATGTAATATTGTGAGTTATTATTGTTATTGTTGCAATTATCCGATAATTATAGGTTTTAGCTAAACTATAGTACTAGTTATGTTATGTGGTGTAGCAATTTATTATTATTATTATTAAATAACTAATAACTGATCTAATATCGAAAATTCTCAATTAATTTTAGATTCAATAGATATTTGATTCACTTGAATAATTTAAAAATTTATAAAATTTAATTGGGATTCACGTCATCTTCTATCATTCTATACAATTAATGAACTGAACAAGTAAATATTCAATCAAGCTTAAATTTTATTGAAGATTCAATTGATGTTCCTTTGAAGTATACTTTTGTGACACCGGGAATTTGTGGAATCTGTCTATAACTAAAATGCAATTGGTCTTAGTTGTGGATTAGATACTATATGTATTTTAACATGATCCGTGGTGTATATACTAATCAGTATATACGAATGGTCTTATTTAAATGTTAATGTTAAGTATAGTATACTTTAAATATTTATAGAATTTTAATATCAAGAAGATTTTTATATTCTGATTTCAAAAAGTAAATTAACATATTTAATAATTAAATAATAATATATATCAGAAAACAAATAACTATAAAAAAAGAAAAATCAAAAAGAAAGCAAACATAAAAGAAATGTATTTATATATTGATTTGAAACGTATCTATACATACTAAGCAATTAAAATAATAAACAAAAGTATAAAAAAAATAGAAAAAGAAAGCAAACATAAAAGAAACGAAACCCTAAAAGGAATTACATGGAGCATTCAAAGTTCAATTTCTCCAAGATATTTAATGACTTAGTTTGTTATTTGTGCACAAGGGTATATTAGTCTCAGAAAAAATTGATACTTTTAAGATGAATTAATTTCAAGTAAATTAGCATTTAATGTACTATATTTACTAATATTTTAAATTTTATGGCCAGCCACATTATGGCCATTTAGCATCACTCTAAAATAAACTATCTTTTGGTTTGTGTTAATTTTCGGTCCGCCGCAATTTTTTATGTTTTGATGTGCTAAATTAACCCAGTAAGTAGGTGGGTCAATTAATCTAAATTAAAAATCAAATCATGATAATTAACTTAAAATTATTTTATTGCTTCACATTTTTAACCTTTCCATTTTAATTTTAATTTAATGTATTTTGGTACAATTACAATTCAAACTTAAATACCAAACACAGAGTCAAAATATTTATTTTATTTTTCTAATATACTAAAACCATCTCATATTTGTTTATTCATATAAAATTTAATAATTTAACTAACATGGTAAATCCCAACTCAGCTATCAACTGGGCCTTCAACAGTATATAACACAGATTTTAATTTTTACAATTTTTACTGTTGAGGGTCGTACATAAGAAAAACTCAGCGAATTGCAAAACCTATAGTATCAGTAGCTATAGACTATTCACTATAGTGTATCGCTTAATGCAATAGAATAGGAGAAAAAGAATGATGAAAGTAAAAATGGGAGTTTGTATTTATTAGATGATGTGAATCTCAAATGGAGGCCCAAATGCTTGGGCTGGCCCTATTAAAACCATGCTAGAGTGTAAAACTTTATTAGGCTCGTGATTAGGTTCCGCATCTCCGAAGCAAGTGCTAGGTGCTGTCTCCGTTATTGGGACATTCACAAATTTGGTTACTGTGAAATTCACAACAGACAGAGAATGATACAATGAGTGCATGCGCTATTTAATTTGGTGGGGAGAACCACGCCCCACAATCTGTTTTTCATTTATTTTGTAAGTTAATAATTGTAAAATGCAATCATCCCCTCAATAATATCTCTTTGATAAACCACATATTGCCATCTGATAAAACAAAATACTACGAAATTAGTTTGTACGATGGTATACGCTAGTTTAATTGATGTGACTAAATGAGGAGTAACAGTTTTTATTGGTTTAATTGATGTCGACTAAATAAGAACTAGTAGAAATTTAAGCCAAATGGGATGTAGAACAGACCTAATCAACTTCCAATATCAAGGGATTCGATCGAAATTGCAAATTTGATTGCTAATAACTTGTCACCACGCCACGTCTCCTCTATAAGACAAATCACAAATGGGAGTGTCTAGCATAACGACAAATACAGAAAAATTGGACTGGTTGCCGTAATTTTGGAAGATAAAAGTGGTGCAATCATCGTTGCTAACAATAGATGACATGTAAAGAAAGAAAATATAACCCAACAATAAAGGGTTGGGCAGTTGCAACGTGGAGTCAGCAACAATTCTAAATACTACTGTATTAAATTTAATGGAGTTTTTCGACTCTTACGCGGATAAGGCAGAGTTGGTCACAACATGAACCATGTAAGATGACTAAACTAACCTAGGTTCCCTCAAGTACAGTTACCATTTTGCCCTCAAATGTATATTTCTATGCACATATATTCCTTTCCTTTTAATGTAAAATGAACATTTTCATACTTCACCACACAATAAGATTTTGAATTTTCTCTCTTTGGACTGATTAATGGTTTATTTAGTTAAATAAAAGATTAAATATATGACTCCCTTTAAAAGTTCAATCATTTCATACACAAACTACTTTACTAAATTTGTGGATACATACATATAGCTAGTTATGTATCCATTCAGTCTCCTATCATAGTGCGATTTTTCTTTACAAATTACACCTGCTATTTATTGATATGATGGAGTAGTATTTTAATACTAGTTGGTTCATAATTGACAATCCTATTGATTAAAATTTTCGTAGTTGAATAGCAATGAATATTTAATTGGTGATTGTGTTGAAGGTGAATGTTGTGTTGTAAAGAAGCTTGATGTTTATGGTAGTGGACCTCACCTCACTAAATTGGGAGGAGGAAATGAAAGCAAGGCAATGGTGAAGCCATTAAATCCGTGTATCCCTTTCTTGAAAAAGGTATTCACCCTTTATTATTTTTGCTTATTTCAAACTTTAAATTAAATTCAAATGTATTTTATATGTTGACATGCACCCACCTTCGTTCCACTTGCTCCTGTCTCTATAATTATATCATCCATCTCCTTCCAATAAAAACACAACTTCAACTTCTTTTTCAATTTTTGTGTGGTTTTCCCTCATTGTGGGACGAAATACAATTCTATAATGTTAAAGTAAAAAAAATTCCATGGGCTGCGACTCCTACCGTTTGTTTGTTTGTTTGTGTATGCATCAATGTTTGAAAATTGAATCTACATAAAAAGCAATTACACTGAAATTGTGTGTGGACTGAAATTAATTTACAACAAATAAATACATGATTGTATCATAGGGCAAATGATTAATGTAGGGGAAGGAGTTGGGTTGGATTAGTTGGCATTGGCAAGAAAAGTGTATGAAAAGGGTAGTAAAAAAGGCGTTGGGTTGGGTGGTCACTACACAATCCCTTAACGTGAGCACACAACTGCAAACAACAGAAAAGCCCAAAATCTGTACTAGTAAATAACTAGAGAATTATCACTTTCTCAAACAGATATAGCATCAGTGGAGCAGGCCTCAATTAAAACAGAAAATGTCATGATTTTTCATTCGGGGGCCACATGGAAATTATTGTTCATCGATTTTTCCTTCACTTGTCTGTTGCGTTTGAGACCATCCAACGAGCACCGCTGCGGATGCTCTAATGGTCCATTCTAATTTGATAACATCGCTAGTTTGATCCCTTATTGAAGATAAAATACACTTTGATAAAATTAATGACCACATATTTAAATAGCAATACATAGAAGGATTAAACCAAAAAAACACACAAACCAATCTAATTTTTTGATTAGGGCCCAATGGCCTCCAACTCAACTCTGACTCATCTCCCATCACAAAAATCCAAATTATCATAAAGGGGAAAATATAAAAAAAACAATAAGTAATTCACTAGTGACGAAATCAATAGGAATATCATAATCAGCCATCGAACCCGGTCTGGCTCCACACCGCATCTCGGACCCGGCTCATATCGCGCCCCTTGAGCGTTCGCCCCACTCCCTCAAACACCGAGTTCCGGCTGCGTGTGTACTCACGCGCCAGGTACTCGTGTGGGGGGACCAGCTCGGCGTCGTCCAAGCCGTCATCCGAGTCATGCAACGACTCCACCGAGTCGACCCGGTATATCTTGGACCAATCGGGCACGTTAACGGGCGCTGACGTGGCCATATTGCGGCCACGTGGCGATCCCTCCTGCAGGTGGAACTGGTGGATGATCCTCTGCGACGCGGCGCTCCTGGGGTCGTCGAAAGCTAATGACAGGCCGCCGGCTTGGTACCGCGGCGAGGCCCTGCAGCCGCCGAAGCTTCGATTGCGGTCAGCGGAAGCGCGTGTGCCCCAGTCTCCGTCTGCGGCTGAGAAATCCTCGCCGCTGACGGTGTCGTCGGCGACCGACCAGACGTCTTCTTCTTTGAGCTCGGATGAAGAATTCGCCGCCGTGTGGCTGCCGAAACTTCCTAAAAAGCGTTCGCTGCGGCTGGTGGTCAGTTTCCGACCCTTGGCCATGAAAGAAAACAAAGAATTGGATTCGCCGGAATGCTAATAAATCTGTTTTTGTATGAGCTCTGAAGAGTGGAAAACAAAATTTTAGGAAAAGGAAAAAGAAAGAAAGAAAGAAAAATGTTTAATTAAATATAAAAATGAGGATACGTGAGTAAATAATAATTGAGCATGTATTGTATACAGAAGAGAGCTGCGATGGCTGCGGTCGTATATATAACGATTTCATTTCGTGACGAGGGGCGTGGGGCCCACCCGTTCATTTCATTTTAATCTGGGTTTCATTTTGTCTGAATTTCAAGAATGCCACAATATGGACAAGGTGTTGAGAAGGGGAAGTTGGCTACGAAAATGTAAAATTGACGCGCGTGGTACGTACGTGCGTCTTACTAGAATGAAGCTTGTCTTGTCAGGATTCTTGCTAATTACCACAAATAGTAATTAGTAAGTAGTACTCCCTCCGTTCCCTTGAAGATGATCCACTTTCCTTTTTGGTTTGTCCTAATTAAGATGACTCATTATTTAAAATAGAAACACCTTTTATCTCTATTTTATTCCTTCTCTCTTACTTTACTCTTTTCTCTTACCACACAAAATATAATTGCATAAAATCTCGTATCGTCCAAGGAAGGGGTCATCTTCCTTGGGACGGAGGGAGTTCTTATCTTATTTTACTCCTACTAGTATAAGTTTTGTAAAAAATAAGGCACTTTAGGATGAATGCTGAATATTATAATGTGTAGCTATAAAACAAACTTGTATCCCATGTCTAAAAAATGAACACAAACATTGTAAATATATAACTATAAAAGGGACTGCCAAGTCATTTTAAGCATTCTTTTATTAATTCAATGGTCTAATTAAAGTTATGTACTATGAGTCTTTGTGAAATATAAGTACTCCTACTATTAATTGTAAAAAAAACTATAAATTAAAATCAATTTTTGCATGGACCAACGACTAAGATGAGTGCTTGTGCTCAAACTCCATCAGAACTCATTTTAGATTATGTTACCAATTAAAATGTATTCAATGTCACAATTAATGTTATAAATCGTACTATAGCTGATAGAGCAAATATTATCGGCAATTGAAATCCATGTTAGTTTGGTATCAATGAATATTTGACTAATTAGACAACCTTTGACTTTGGAAGAGCTCAAGTTTTTACTTTGCCCCCACAGCCCACGTGGACGTGGTTCCCACTATTTTTGCTTATATGTCCAGAAGTAGACACATCATGAAGATGTGGGTCCCGAATTGCACAAGTCACCTTCTGCCACGTCAGCTTGGTAGGACGTTGCATAAAAGTTTGAGATGTGACAATTATACGTTTCTTTTAGAAGAATGTGACCTTAAAATAATCACTCACCATGGGAATTCGACAGTGTGGTCGTTCGTGGGTATATACTGCAAAATGTTGTTCCAAGTATCGTGGTGCATAGCGTATAATCCCTCCATCCTATTTTAAGTGAAGCATGTTTTTTTCACGAGATTTTATGTCATATATTGTTTGATAAGTTAATTGAATAGAATAAAGTAAGAGTGATGACAAAAATAGAAAGAGTAATGTTTTTATTTATGAAATATGTCAATTAGAGTGAGACATTCCAACAAGAAAAATGCATCACTTAGAGTAGGGCGGAGAGAATATTAAGAAAAAGGTTAAATCGATGGAAAATTCACAAATTTTGATTAATTTATGATCAACTAATCACTGAATTTAAAAAAGATAGTGTTTATATCATAATTTTGATATTTTTTTCAATCGTCTCATAGTTTCATATTTGCTGGAAATGGTGTACATTGTGAAAGAAGAGAATACTATTTGAACAAAATGTCGACTACATTTAGTTAGTATGTGTACATATCATATCAAGAAATTAATGTAGCACACCAAATTTTATTACCATGAAACAGTTAAGAAAATGTCACATTGACTATTTTTAGAAGTTGCGAAATTGACCATTTTTGGCAAATTTAAAAAAAGTTTTCAAGGTTTCATTAAGATGGAGTAATAACATAATTATACCGAATTAACAAGTCAAATAAAGTAAAAATGTTAAACAGAATAAGCTCAAATGTATGTACTCTTTTGAGTAAGTGTTTCATCTTTTTGGGATTTGGTCAAAGCAACCATAGAATTACACAGGTATTTGGCATCATACAATTGGAAACATTTAAAAAAATAAATTAGTAGTAATAGAGCCGAGAGAGGAAAAAAGCATGATAACAGCCCCACAAATTTGAAGGGAGAAAGGGTTATTACTAATATGGAAAAACAAGAGAAGAGAGTGGGTTTTGTTAGAGTGCGGAGGGGTACAGCAGATTAAGGCAGGGTCCCTTTCGGGAGGCATATTGGACGGCCTTGAATAGAGGTGGGCGGGTCCAGAATATTACTCGTCGTCTAGGAAAACTAACGGAAAACCTTATCATGATTTCACCATCACACCACGACGGGACGGGTCGGATCGGGTCGGGTCCCACACACCCGCAATTTACCACTTCTCATTTAATCTGTTTCATTACTGCATATGTTATGTAATGACGAGGTTGGTTAATGGTTATATTGCTAAAAATTACTCTTATTGGGTGGTTGTGAATGACAATGACGAGGTTGTTTGTAATGCTAAGAGTTAAAGCCATATGGAGACACGTCATTGCCTTTGATATTGCGAATTTGCGATGACCTGACTTGCCCGGACCACGTCACTTTGGCTTTGTCGCTCTTGCTCCTGCCACTTTGGACTTCGAATAAAATGTCGCTTTTATTGAACAACACATTTTTATTTTATTTAAATGGGTTTATTAAAGTATAAATAGAATGTAATTTAAAATGAAAATTAATTTATAACTGAATATATTTTCAAATTAGATGATGCTCGCTAAAGTTTTAGACGAGAGAGATGTTATTACCAAATAATATAGTACTATTAGTCTATTACTCTGAATGATACGTATTTTTCGATTCAAACCATTTACTACTACTACTACTATCTATATTATCTTGACATTTTAACATCTAAGCATAATTATCTCCACCTCTAATTTTTATGCATCCATATATTATCATTCAAACTTATGAAGAAAAATGTTCAAAAGTTAGAGGTAATATTTCAAATTCTAGATTAAATAAATAAGATGATGCTAAAAGGTCAATTATGACTTTTCAAGCTCTTGCATCACGATGTGTATAAATCAGAGGTGATATGTCAAGCTTCAGACAAAATAATGTTTCAAAATCAAGTCATATAAGTATGTTGAGTTTGGGAGATTATTTATGCTTACGAAGTCTAAATGAGACGATGTGTGTATGGAAAAATGTGATTTCTACTAATTTATTATATGTAAGGTTTTTAGAAGATTGTACGAGATTAATAAATTTTTAATATATATACTTGACACAAATGCGACATATCAATCATCCAATATACTACCTTCGTCCCTTAAAATTTGTCTCATTTTGACCCGGCACGGGTTTTAAGAAATATAATGGAAAATGAGTTGAAAAAGTTAGTGGATTGAAGGTCCCTTTTATACTCCCTCCGTCCCCGATTAAGAGTCACACTTTTCCATTTTGGTCCGTCTCCAATTAAGAGTTACACTTCATTTTTACCATAAATAGTAAGTAGGTCCCACATTCCACTAACTCAATTCACTCACATTTTATTATAAAACTAATTTAAAAAAAATAGGTCTCACATTCCACTAACTTTTTCAACCAACTTTTCTTTACATTTCTTAAAATCTGTGCCCAGTCAAAGTGTGACTCCTAATCGGGGACGGAAGGAGTATATTAGTTTTATAATAAAATATGAGTAGAAATGAGTTAGTGAAATATCAGATCCACTACCAAAAATGATAAAAGTAAAATGAGACAAATTTTGAAGGATGGACGAAAATAGAAAAATGGGATAAATTTTCAGGGACGAAGATAGCATCACTTATCCATCGTATCCTAAGTCAAATAAACATGGAGTATTCAATAAAAGTTAATAGAAAATTGTAATTTTATTATCGCAATCGTATCCTAAGTCAAATAAACATGGAGTATTCAATAAAAGTTAATAGAAAATTGTAATTTTATTATCGCAACAAGAAATGAATCTTTAATTTGCTAAAATGATTTAGATTTCTGTCATTTCACATGCGCCATCCATTTAATTTAGTGAAATTCAACTAACTAAAGAACAATGCCTTTTGCGAATATTTAATAAAGTGATCTCGACAAAGGTTTACACGCATTATACCGAATTACTAGTATTATTTAACAATTTATACAGTAAGGTAATTAATAGAGTGATTTGTAAATGCATATTTTGTCAGGCAGCTTATAATTGGAATGAATCCCCATCCTATAGTCGTGCTATCCATAAAATATTTTGTCACGCAGCTTATCGTCTGGATTACTGGACACAATTTTGGGATAGTCCAATATCAAGGTGATAATTTGACTGATAAGACATTTTGACACGTACAAAAAATATCATGGGTTTAAATTTTTTTGTGGCTAACGTTTATCACTTTCTTATGGTTTGGGTTTCAGGGAGGGATCCAAAATTTATAGGAAAGCGGGGCCAATTTATTTATGAAGATAATTTAAGAATTTGAGGAATGACATTCAGAGAAAAATTTAAAAAATGCAATATATCTATAGAGTATTTAGAAAATATGAGGTGGGGCATATACTTTTCCTAAGCTCCATGCTGGGTCTTAATATTGGTTGTTCATATCAGTTGTGGAAGGTTTCCAAAGAATTATTTCATCTATAGCTAGTATTTCATTTAAATTCTTATGTTGAATTAATTTATAGTAGTATTAATATTTTCATAAATGAGAGATGACTCAAAGTTGTGGTCCGGGAGAAAGATATTTGAATGAGATCTCTTTTTCATATGTTATGGTGATTCAAAGTGGTGTCATGGTAAAAGAATTATGAATAAGGTCTATTTTGATAGTTTGTTCTATCGGGAAGTGTTTATGTATGTTTATGGACTATTTCCTTCGTCCGTTATTAAATAATTTATATTATTATTATTATTATTTTAATTTTATATGTTTAACGATTAAATGATTATTTCATTTTTACTGGTGTAATAAATAGATCTCATATTAAATTAACTTCTTTTCAACTGTTCCTATTATCTTTTACACTTCTTAAAATTTGCACTAAATCAAAGTCGAACATTTAATACCAAATGAAAAGAATATGATTGTAGGACAAATTTTTATGTTTTCTTTATTAAAAAAAAAGTAATTTTCCATAGTGTCGTTCCACTCAATTATGAGAGATTTGTTTTTTGTAATTTTTAAAAGTAAAATAAAGAATATATTAGCTATTTAGTCATACTTCAGAAAAAAAAATATGAATACAAAATTTATACTCCACTACTTTAGTCACAATTTCTAGTCTTATTTTCTTATTTTGATCTATTTATATATAAAACAAAAATCTAATTTCATTTTTAAATATGACTTACATTTTATTTGTCCTTTTCCCTACTTGTTTACACTTTAATTTATGCACATATAATTAGTATTATACTACTATTATAAATAGACAGTATTAAATATTTTGAAAATTATGCGAACTGCTACGCCACACTTGCTAATTTATTGTTGTTAAAATTTTTTGAGGACAAAGTTAACCCTACATTATCATTTGGGGGCTGGGGCTTATGACATAGCCCTATAGCTATAAGCTAAACCAATTGACGATCGATATACCCCAGGTTCTAGGTCCCAATGATTACACTGCTTTTAAGTTAGATCATTATCATATTTTTATTTATTTCTCTCTCTCAAACTACTGTTGGCAAGGTTGAATGAATTTTATAAGGTTTTATCCTAAAATCAGTAGATAGGAGAAGTGATCTAGAAATTTAATTATATAACGGTTTCATTATCTCTTTAATTATACTGATATGTAGGATATCATTATAGTTATTTTTTTATTTGCCAACGTTATAATCTAAGTTCTTAATTAATTAATGCCTATTTATGCCTCTCTTACATACTGTTAATGTGTTTTTAAGAATAGTGATCTGATTTTTCAGCACAAAAATAATACATGTTCTTTATTTTATAGATTTTGGTAACTTATGACAAAAATAATTCTAGAGACTAAACATGTGATTTTTGAGTCATATAGTTTATCTTTAAAAATTTCAATTAAATAGTACTCCCTCCGTCCCATAAAAGATGTCACACTTGTGGGATGACACAGGATTTTAGGAGGTTTTGTTTTGTGTGTTAAATGAAGAGAGAAAATATAATTTTTATATTCATGTGAGAGATAACTTTTTTCTAAAAGGAAAATGTGACATGTTTTGTGGGACAAACTATTTTGTAGGACGGAGGGAGTATCAAATATATGGGTTTTTTTTTCTTTCTTCTTTCCCTTTTCTTCTTAGTTTCTATTTCCTCCTCTTTCTTTTTTTTTTTTTAGTATTTTATACATACACCTAATTGACATTCATAATATAAATTAAGGACAAAATACCTAATTAAATCAATTGAATATTTTTAATTTAATTTTTTAGGACTAAAATACCTAATTAAAAATATTCAATTATTTTATATTGTTATAAATATAATGCATAATTTTAAATTTTAAAATACTTTATTGATTAGTTTATAATAAGATAAATAACAATAATAATTTTTATCATAATTTAATATTATATAATTTATATTTTAAATAATTATATTATAATTATTTATTAATTATGAGATATTAATGTTATAATAATATTATAATAATTAAATATAATTAAAAATATGACTATAATTAAATATGACTCATAATTTGAATTATATTAAAAAATAAATTAAATACTATAAACATCATAACAATAATAATAATAATAATAATAATAACAATAATAATAATAATAATAATAATAATAATAATAATAATAATAATACTTCCTTTCCCAAAGAGTATGAACTTTGGGTTCGACACAAGTTTAATGCATTATTGATAAAGTAAGAGAGAGATAGTTAGAGAAAGTTTTTTAAGTATTGTTAGTGAAAAATGGATCCCACCTCATTAGAGAGAAGAGGGTTTCCAAAATTGGAATGTTCATACTCTTTGGGGACGGTCGAAAAAGGAAATAGTGCATACTCTTCTGGGACGGAGGGAGTAGTATAGAAAAGAAGGATAGAGAAGATATATATTATTTTAGGTTCTCTTTTCATGTATGCTCAAAAATACCCTAATGACAAAAATGTGAAAATGTGATGTTTAGGTGATATTCTGGGGTGAAAATTAGCATTATAATATTGAAAATATGATCTTTAGGTACTAAAAATGATATAAAACAAAGATCTAAGTATTATTTTAAGAAATGTATTTTATTATCATATCTTCTTTCACGTGTAAGTCTTGCTAAATCATAATTAAGTCTAATGCTTCCAATTTAAACATCAATTAACAACACTATACCACTATATATTTAGATTTGCAATGACGACGAAGATTCCATTTTTGGTGGTTTAAATACAGTTTTACTGTCTAATGGATGTCCACCAATCGAATTTGCTCCACTTATTCTTTTGTAGATGAAATGTCATTAATCAGTGCAGCAAATATTACTAGAATAATCCACAATTATTTGATAATGAGATTCTGTTCAAACTCATAGAATATCAGTGTTAGTAATAAAATTCATGATTCCAAGTACAGAACCACATTTAACTAATAAGTTCAAACAAATTAATAATACTCCGTCATAATAATAATTTAACTATAGAAAATAAACCAGAATCTTGGCTTTTCACAGCCTAGCTAGCTACAGGAGTGTTCCTTCGCTTGTAGACCAGACTGCCGTGTTTTCATCTTATTTATACAGCTTGCATATATATCTATAAATACTTTAATTTTTTGTTTCTAGGTGTCATACTTCAATATATATATTTAATCTTGCTTTAGCTTGCATACATTATACATGGTCAATTCATACAAATTTGAAATATATTTACGACCAAACAAGACTAACAACATGAATCAAATGAGCCAAAGAAAGTAGTAGGAGTAGTATAAATAATCATGTACTAAGTAGTACCTTAAAAAAAAAAAAAATTAGTAGGAATAAAGAATCTTAGTTTCGGGAGCTGTGTTTTGATTGGACTTCAAGTATTTACAGACAGATTTGGCAAATTACAATCTGTCTGTAGATAAATTGTGACAGATTTGGATCCCCTCCTGTGGTTGATAGCACAGCAAGGGCTGCTGTTCCTCCCAATGTATTATTTTATTGTTAAATAATAATGTTAAAATATTCATATCTTTTATTATAAATAAATTTGATGTGTGTGCATAATAGCACAGCCCCTACTGTGCACAGCAGGGGATCCTAGCCCAAATTGTGACTTGTAAAATATGGGTATGTGAAATTATTCTCTCTTACTATTATATTTATATGTATATACTCCATACAATTACAAGGATATTTAAAAGAGCATTACTCCCTCCGTCCGTGAATAAGAGTCCCGTTTTTTTATTTTAGTCCGTCCGCAAATAAGAGTCCTATTTTTCCATTTTAGTCCGTCCGTGAATAAGAGTCCCGGTTCACTTTTACCATAAATGATAGTAGGGTCTCACCTTCCACTAACTCATTCCACTCACATTTCATTGAAAACTAATATATACAAGTGAGACCCCTATTCCACTAACTTTTTTCCACCCACTTTTCTTAACATTTCTTAAAACCCGTATCGCTCATGAATGAGACTCCTAATGGCGGATGGAGAGAGCAGTAGTATAAAATAAAGTGATGCTAAATGGCCACATTATGGCCAGCCATAATCTTAAAATATTATTAAAATTCTGTGTAATTAATGCTCCATTGCTGAAATTTATGTCTTTAGAGAGTAACAATTTTTTAAAAACTAATATAACCTTAAATATTAAATACTTATGTAGTACTAGAATATATTTAGTTATGTAGTAGAATATATTGTATTTGTATCTAAAATAAGTAGTATTCGTATATTTATATGATTAACAATTTCATAAGTGTTACACATTATATTTATAAATATTATTAAATGTGACACAATAAAATTCTATTACAAAATTGCAGGAAGTCTTATTGTTATCGTAAACAAATTTTCAATTTAAGTATTACTCACCATATAAAACAAATTCTCATTTTTTCAATTTACTATTCGTTGTTGAATTATGCTACAATCAATTTGAAGTTATATTAACTGAATTAATCCCAAACGATAATTACGTAAAATCCCAAATGATAGTTTTAATCAATTTTGACTATACTAGCACTATTTAATTCTAATAACATAATCTATCCTAATTAAAGACATGCATTAATAATGAAATTTACGCATCAACAATTATTTAATCTTCCCATAATTGGTAAATGCTTTTAATTACTAACTACAATTTTAATTTTAACTAATTCTTGATTTAAAATACATTTAATCATAATATTCAAGTAACTTATAAATATTAGTATTGATAAAAATATCATTTTAATATTTTTTCGGGGAAGAGTATTTCAATATTAAAATATAATATCATATTTTGATATTATCAATTACGAGTAATTAATTATATATACTCCCTCTGTTCGAACTAAGTTAGTTGTAATCCTTTTTGGGATGTTTCAACTAAGTTGAATCATTTCCTTTTATAACAAAAAACAAAACATCCAATCACTCTTACTTTATTCAATCATCTACTTTACTGACTCTTTATCTTTCTTATTTTATTTCCCTCTCGTATTTTTTAACACAATTTTTAAATCTCCGTGCCCAAAAGTTTTGACTCAACTTAGTTGGGACGGAAGGAGTATAATACTGGAGTATAATACTATAATTTTATATATAAAATATTATTATTGATTTTTGTAATATTTCATGATATAGTGGTGTATATATTATACATTGTAGTATTATGTCATAGTATACTTACTAGTCCAGAAATATATTCTACTGTAAATACTCGATGCAATTAAATATATTATACTCCTTCCGTCCGAATAAATATGAAACATTTGGTTTCCGGCACAGGATTTTATGCAAGTGTTGTTTTGTGAGTTAATGAAGAGAGTGTAAAGTAAGAGAGAAGGAAAAGTAGAGAGAGTGGTGTTTCCATTTTAGGAAATGTTTCATTTTTAGTGGGACAACCCAAAATGGAAAACATTGCATTTCTAATGAGACAGAGGGAGTACATTGTAGTATTATGTCATAGTATGCAATTAAATAGCTTAGTCTTTTGAATTAGTTT
This sequence comes from Salvia hispanica, assembly GCF_029641045.1. NCBI lineage: Eukaryota > Viridiplantae > Streptophyta > Magnoliopsida > Lamiales > Lamiaceae > Salvia > Salvia hispanica. The sequence goes on from NC_142696.1 coordinate 3,985,490, forward strand.
TAAACCCATTTATAGTTGATTTAATGTTTGAATTGGAAATTTCAATTGTTCTTAAAATTCGGTTGATCATGGATCAATTGGAAAATTTATTTAATCTTGAGTTCAATTGAATAATTGAGATCCACATTAATTTGAATATAAAATAATTGAAGATTTAAAATTAATTTTATTTGATCTTAGGTTCCATTGGATAATTATGATATAAATTAATTTGAACTTAAAATAATTCTTAAAATTCATTCGATAATTAAAATTTCAATCATATAAAAATAATATGAGTCACTTATAGTGAGACAAATGGAGTATTTGTGATGCCATAATATAACAATGTACTATATATATAGGAGTACTAATTAGTCAGACAGATAAAGTAGTATATATACACAAATATATCAGTTGAATTTTAGACAATTTGAAATATCAAATTATTTAAATAATAGTATGATATATTTAAATCTATATTCAGGTATTATGGAATTTATATAACATTGTGTCACAAATTTAGTATGAAGAATAGTTACATGACTGTCATAATGTCATGTAATAACAAAAGATTCAAATAATGCGTAATTACTATCATTAATTGAATAGAATTCCCAATTATCAAATGGAGGTTCATTTGATTAATTAAAGAGTATTTGATGTTCAATCGATTAATTGTAAAAGGGGAATAAATATGAATTCAATGGATGACTCGAAAATTTGATCAATCTAAGTTTTAGTATAATATTTATTAAGTATGGAATAGTGAATGTTGAATCAGTTTATATATTTCATTATGTATATTCTCACACTCTAATTATATAATTGTTACCGAAATTATACAATGCGAAACAAATAAAAATAAATCAGTGAAAAAATTATTATTAAAAGATAATGAACATAATAAAATTCAAGTAGAATTTAAGTAGAGAACTGAAACATAATAAAATTTATTATGGCCGCATAGCTTTACTCTATAAAATATTGGAAACTAAACCACAAATATAATTCCGAGTTTTGTTAATGCAATTAATACTCAACAAATATAATTCCGAGTTTTGTTAATGCAATTAATACTCCATTAAGATTATTTAATGAGTGATGCTAAATGGCCATAATGTGGCCAGCCATAAAATTAAAATATTAATAAAAATCTGTACATTTAATGCTGATTTACTTGAAATCAGTTCATCTTAAAAGTACCAATTTTTTTAAGACTAGTATACCCTTGTGCATAAATAGGGAATAGAGTACAATCAATACTAAATACTTTTGAAAATATTAATCATGTATGTGTAACGTTTCTTTTGTGTAATATTTCTTTCCGGTTTTTCTTTTTACTTTTATTTATGTTTTATAGTACAGTATTATTATTAATTTTTAATATATAACTATTTTTAAATTAGAATATAAATATCTTCATGATATTAAAATTCATTATGTATTTATATTCACTTACAAATGAAATAATTTAAACTATATTATATTTAACATTAATAATTAAATAACTTATAAATAAAATAAATGTAGACATTATACTGTAAAATTATTTTATACTAAAATTAATTCAAATTTTTTTGAGGAAAGATTGTTCCAATATTAAAAGTATATACTATAAAATTGATGGTTGGAGATTAAATGAAATCTTTAAAATAAATTGGTGAAATTAAATTCGTATTTTAAGTGTAATAAGGGAACACTTAATAAGGAAATACATAATTAACTTTTATTAAAATAAAAATAGTGCAAGTAGTTTGAGACAAGCCAAGAAAAATACTAATAGCATTAGACGGATGTAGTAGTAACTAGTAAATTATACCAAGTGAATTGTCATTTAAAGGTACAAGTGATACAATAAGCTCTTACAAAGGAATGAATCTTAATTGTTATAAACAAACTCAATAATAAAATATTATATACAACTAAATCTATAATATACTATTGAATATTTACAATTACAAAAATTGAATCAAAGATAAATGGTATTTCCACATGAAAATTAATTAAAGTACTTCCTCTGTTCCAGCTCATGTGATTGATTTTTTTTTTGTTGTTATTTTGGAAAAATGATAACAAATAGTTAAAGTATAGAGAAAGTAAAGTAAGAAGGAGAATAATGTAGAAGAGGATTTTCCCCTATATTATTCTCTTTCTTACTTTACTTTCTAAAACACGTGCCGAAAATAAGTCAATTACTTAAGCTGGGACGAAGGGAATATAATTTTTAAATTTTTGTTGAATCGATGGCTAGTCTTTGATTGATCTTTAATTCAATTGGAGATCTCAATTAATCTTCCATGCGATTATAACTTTTATATGATCTTGAATTTATTCCTAATTTTTATTTTAGCTTTTAGGTGTGGATTATTGCATATTATTCCATAGTATATTATTGAATTCTAAGGATTGCGATTGAATATTACTACTTGATTTTGGTTATTTTGAAAACTGATAAATTAGTGTAAGAACTGATTAAAATTCAATTTTAGCTTCGATAATAGGGAGCGGAAAAATCTATAACCGTTAACTGGAATCGATAGAATAAGCATAGCTCATTACAATATAACACAATGATGTAAATAGAAAATATGTGCAAATATCTCTATTTATAATACATTGAGACATAGTACAGTTTATAACTCAAGTGGTTTTAAAAATATAATGATCGTTATAATAATTTGAAAACCTAAGTTGTATCATTCACATGATTGTAATAATATTATTAGACTATTCAACTCATTTGGGGGTTAAATTGATACTGATTCAAATGTAAATTTTCAATTTCAATTATTCTTGAATTTAAGAGCAATTTTTTATTAATATCTAAGTCATTTATATAAATAAAAATTTAAAATATATTAAAATATTAAATAATAATAATATACTCTACTAGACTATAATTTTCATACTACTAATTACTAATATACAGACTTAAACACCGTAAACACCTATATAAATACTTAGTAGTAGTATATTAATCCATTAAGATACTATATTTAAATAACAATTGATAAATGATAAAATACGGAATTACACTATTAATATTATACTAAATTAATTTAGAAGTTATTTTTATTTTAAATGGTAGTAGTACAATAGAAGTGCCTAAAAATAAATAAAGTTAAGTAAAAGATTAAATTAACTTTATGACTTCCAACTCCAGCCATTCGCCTAAGGCCCATTCCCCCACACGTGAATTCCTAACTCAATAAATTTTGTAAAGTAAAGGGTAATTTTGTAAAAACACATAAACATTAAAGAGACTTATTAATTTATTATTTGTTTCTAATGTATAACGACCAAAATATCCTATTATGGCCAGCCATAATGTGGCCATATAGCTTTATCCTTATTTAATAGTCTATATATGGTCACACGAACACAGGTAGGATTTTTCTTGGTTTTTATAAATGTTAGGTAGTGTAGTAGTCTCTCCTCCCTCTAGCACCTGAATAATTAAGTGCATAATAAAATCTGTTTTGTCACATCAATTTCCGAGCGAAAGCGTATATAACCAGTAAAGTGTAATGGCAATCAAGACTTGATAATATTATCCTTTATATCATCGAAATCTTAAAAATTAGAAACTGGATCGGAAGATGAAAACGGAGAAAAGTTTAATCATTCCACTAAACTCAAACTCACGGAGAAAAGTTCAATCATTCCACTAAACTCAAACTCATTTTAGTGTAAATTTCACACTAAATATTGATTTTACTCTAACCATTTACACTAAATTCAAACTTAAAAGAATATTCTTTATATTATGCTTTTTTTACTCAAAAAATTTGAAAAACTTTTAGGTATTGATTTAGTGTAAACCTAAAGATATGTATTTTTTTCTCAAAAACTAAAAATAGGATTGGTTTTTGAGTACTATTGGAGCTAAATACCTATCTCATTTTAGATTTTAGTGTACCATTGGAGTTGGTCTTAGACAAAATAATCATAAAATGTAGTATATGATTGAGTTATGAGATTATTTTAGTTGGAGGGAGTGATTATAACTAATTATCACGTAATTACCATTGACTTGTGATATTCAATTTCATGAACCAAACACAATATATATTTAATCCCGAGATATAATTTTATGAACCGAATAGCTTCTAATGGTAATGATTAATGGGCTATAGCAAATAAATATAATACATCCGCCCACAAAAAATACATTAATTACTTTTACCATTTTGGGTCAGTCATCAAACAATTTTAAATTAAGTAAATACTACTACTACTAACAATAATAATGTGAACCCCACAATCCACTAACACTAATTCTACCATCTTGCCTACTTTATCAATTACGTATTAAAATCAGTGCTATTTATAATTTAGTCTATTTTTAGAGGACTGAAGTAGTATTTGTTACTTAAAGCAAAATAAATTGGCGGCGGGCCCTTTGACATAGGGGTGGCTAAATGGGTAGCGGGTAATGAGTAATTTCCATTTCGACCCATTACCCGACGATAACGAGAAATGGAGCTTTTAGAGTTTTGCAGCTAGCGGGTATACCCACTACCCTGGCGGGTATACCCGTTTGTCCCGATAATACCCGTTATTATTAGTATTAACCATATTCCATCTCTTAATACTCCCTCAGTTCCATATTAACAGAGTTGTTTCAAATAGTTAAAGTGGAGAAAAAAAAGTAAATAGTTAAATAATAATATCTATATACACACTCATTTTAAAAAATTAAAAATAAATAGTTAGAACGGAGAAAAAATAAAGTAAGAGAGATAATAAAATAGAAAAGAGTATTTATATTATTATATTTCCAAAATGAGTGAAGAAAATTAAATGTCTCTATTAAGGCGGAACAGTAGTAGTACTTTATATAATCTAAGAGTTATTTTAAAATATTTTTATATCCCAACGAACATACAATTGAAAACTCATCGGAACTAGCTATAGAGTGTCCCCTCACTTTTATTCTTAATCTATTCAACGTTTACCATCGATATTAATAACGTAAATTAGGAAACATTGACGGTTATTATGGTTTTCAAATTTTTTATTAGGATTTCAGGTTGGGTACGGGATACCCGACGTGGGTATTGATAATCCCGGTATGTTGCGGGGCAGATACTGGAACAATAAATTTGGCTAAAATCGGGTACGGGTACCCGACTTGTCGAGTGCGGGTACCTGCGGATAACCCATTTCGCCATAGCATGAGTTGATTAGAAATTTATTCGTACGCAATACGATTCAAACCCTACCCAAGTGGAGTATATAATTAAGGAGTAGGTTAGCTTTTTCGTAGATTGTTGATGTAACGATGCGTATAGATAGGCCCATCGAATTGATAGATGCATGAGATGATTACTTCAATAACTTTGTCACAAGTGCAAGTAGCATTGCCCTCGCAGTAGTCACGTTGTGCTAAGCCTTTCTGCCAATGGACTTTGCTCGTGACTGAGGATGCAATTTGCCTAATTTTTTTTAAAGAATGGCTATTTCAGCTGTAAACGTTATACAATTCCATTCAGTAGGCCATTCCACTGCCACTGCCCACTGGGCTCTGCTCTGCCTTTCAATACCCATGGAGTCTCTAACTGATTTTCTATTACAGATCCAAGCCTAGTGGCTGATGCAGCCCATGAGCCCAACTCAGTAATAGCAGCCCAAACACATCCTCCACACGCTCATCCAGTAACCCACGGAGGCCCAATCATTTGAAAGACTTCATCTAGTGTTATTGACCAAGTCATGATCTGCAAATCAGATTGTTAGCATATCTCACCTTCATGCATTTACTCTATTATCTCACGTGCTCCATTTAGTTAGTGAGTTGCATATTGCTATCTTTGTTCTCTTTAAATAAGATAAAATGTAAATAATATGTGTAAATTGCTTTGTAAGCCCATCAACAATCATATCACTTATCCATCTATTTTCTTTCACTGTTCATAGCTTCCATACCACTTTTCTTTTACTTTATCTTAATCAAGAGAAAGCACACACAAACATTCATCTCTTAATCTTGTCTTCTCTTAACTACTTAATCATATCTTCTCTTAACTATTCATGAATTCTACTATTAATTTTATTTCATTTTCTAATTTAATTTATTTATTATTAAATTAAATTATTCTTTTCAATCTAATAAAAATATGATATTCATTAGATATAATATATTTACACTTAGTTTAATTAAAAATTTAAATTAAATTCACATTACAACAAAAGTGTAACTTTGTAATCATGTCATTAGAAAAGTTATTTACTGTGACATTTATTGAATTATTTTTTAATTTAAGTCAAAAATAATATATTAACATACAAGTTAAAATTTCATAAAATTTGGTAATTTTAGATTGATAAGAAGATGGTAGTTGATCCATCTCATATGTATGCGCGCGCCCATGTTGTACATTAATTAATTGATGTGTACTTATAGCACTATGAATACTCCTTTTGTCCAAGTTACTTGAGTCGCATTCAATTTTAAATCGTCTCAAATTGTAATATCCCATATTCGTCCAACGACTGGCCGAATAGGAGATGCCACAATTTGATACCATTAAGTATGGTAAATTAAAATATCTATTTCTAGAGCCATCTTATCCAAGTGATTAACATGATTTCAAGTGACTATTCTCATTCCTATCTTATGTCTGGTACAATTCATTTATAGAGTACGTCTTGCATAAGCACATAATTTTCACGTATAAACATTTTAATACTATAATGTCATATTATGTCAATCATTATCAAATAGCTTATAATCACATCATATATCATCAGGTAATATCATATAACCTTAGATAGCTTCATAAGATGTTAGACAATTCCACTTACCACCATAGGACACCGTTTAGCTTTGCACCGCCAATTATACTCTATCTTGTAAACAAAATCTCCAACGATAACTAAGTTCCTGATATAGGTAGTATTGAATCTCTGAAGAGCAAAAACCATTCCAGAGGCTCCGAAGAGCAAATCCATGTCAGAGGCTCCGAAGAGCAAATCGGAGGCCACAAAGGGAAATTATCACTTTATTTCCCCCGCGTGGGGACCGATCGACGTATCATACTATTTCCGCCGCGTGTGGATCGATCGAAATATTTTTGGTGCACTGAAATACTTATCAAATTGCCACCGCGTGTGGCCCGCTCGAATATATCATCTTTTCCCCCGCGTGGGGACCGATCGGACCCAAGTATAATCCTGGGTTGTACCATGGTACACAAGTATTTCCACCGCGTGTGGACCGATCGGACTCGAGTATAAGACTCGAGCCTGCATCATGATGCACTACTTATTCCTCCCGCGTGGAGACCGATCGAGTCCGAGTAGAACTCGGGCCTACACCATGGTGTACAATTGGTCTGCCGTCCGTACTTACTAACCTTCTCAGTATCCCTCCTTATACATTTACTTTAACTTCTTTAATTCAGAAACCACTTCCAATTGCAATGTACTACTTATATCATAAATGCCGTATTTCTCAAATATCGTCTTGTACCAAATATTCATATTCCACATAATCACTATTTTTGTTATCGTTATAACACACATCTTTTTTCTTAACATCTTCATAATTATTGTCACTTCTCACATCTATTCAATGTTACACCTATTCACAACATACATAATCTCAATATCATAATCAATGACTACCAACTTAATATTATACTATTTTCCACCATTAATTCGCTTAATTACTATTAACATCTTTAATAGGTCCATAATTAATTTCAAGATTAATTATGAAATCCCATGAATTCTTATTTGATTTAAAAATCCTAATTTCATGATCAAATTGTAAAACTTAAGCATATTAATTATATATCCAAAATTTTACTAATTAAATCACATTAAGTAATTTAACATATCGATATAATTAAAACATAACCCTCAACTAGACGAGGCCGCCCATGCTAAGAAAAGGGATGGGAACCGAAGTCCGTCATAATTATCACAATAAAACTCCATAACATAATTATCACTACTTATTCAAACATGATATATTAAACATGAATTAAACTATATAACAGCACTCCTAATTAGACGAAGGGGGCCAGACCTTCCATGCTAATTTAGGAGTTGATTAGTAAAACCTCTTTAAATATCACATTAAAATTCTAACACAACATTAATCTCTTAATCATAATTTATTAATTAAATTATTCAAATTAACTTAAATAACACTCCTTACTTAGAGCTAAGGTGGCCAAGCCAACCATGCTAAGAAAGGAGTGGGGTGCCAAAGCCCCCAAAAATGAGGGGTTTGGGCTATTTATAGCCAACTCCTCCTATTCTAGAATATTCCATTCTATTTAATTCTTTATTAATCTTTATTTAATTTCTTTGTTCTAGATTATTCTAAGAATGAAGACAAAATTACCTCATTTTATTCCTTAGCAATTTTCGGCCCATTCTCAAGCCTTCTAGAAGTTTTACTTTTTTTTATTTCTATAATGTTGAACACACACACGTACCCAAACATTTATACTATTATTTTTAGGACAAAATTATTATTATATTAATCTATATCACTTATACCTCTCTAGATTATTCTAATTATTCCAAGACATCATTTAAATAACCATCGAAATTTCCTAATTACTTAATTAAGAGTGCCTAAACTTATTTCCTGTGAATCTACCAATAAATCTGATCAATTAATTCGAATATTAATATTACTACAACATAAATCATTTGTGTAAAATATAAATTATTAACAATTATCATTTTTTTACCAAATTATTCTTGTAAAATTTTGAATTCACCAATTTTCAAGATGTAATTATCAATTCTATCTAATTCCATTTTTGGGGTGTTACACAAATTATTTGAATCATTTTTTTTTATTTTAGCTAAAAACAAAACATCTAATCTTATGTATTTTATTATTTCTTTTACTTTACTCTCTCTTCTTTTCTCTTATGTTATTCTTTCATCTACTTTATTTAACTCACTAAACACAACTTTTTTAAACCTGTGCATAAAAGAAACGTCTCAAGTAATATGAGATGGATGGAGTACTTTATATTGAATATTTATTCGAGCAAGGATAACATTTACAATTTTATTTAATCCAAATATGAATCAAAATCATGATATATATTGCACTTAGTATGACTCATTAGAATATTTAAATTCACATTTCTTAGAATAAATAGACCTCTATCTCTTTATGTGGTCGTAAAGACTAAAGAGATGCTATTGTTTTAGATAAATTAAAAATTCAGTCAACACTAACGACAACATGCCAGATTGCCAGTTATTACAATTTGCTAGGAAATCCAATTGTAATTGAGACGTAAATCTATAATTGCAACATTCCATTACAAAATTGCTTTGACATATTCCTTTTTCCTAAAACGTGTAAACTAAAATTTAAATCGAAAAATGAAGAAGTAAAAGCGTGAGAAATCAGCCGCGCGTCAAGGCGAACACGCTTGCCGTTGTCGAGGCCTTCTCCCATAACTCTTCTCATTTCTCACTCAATTGAATGCTCTCTCTCTCCTTCATTTCAATCTCACTCCCATATTTCCGATCGTCATTTGTCACTACTCGGGATTTGACAGAACAAGTCCTTTTTCAGTCCCAAGATTTGGTTTTTTTTGGGGTCCGCTTTTCTATTCTTTCCAATTATTCCGACCATAAAGCGACACTAATGATTTCGTGCACCTAATTTGGTCGGACTGAGAGAAGAGGGAAAAATAAAAAATGGGAGGTTGTTTAAGCAAGAAAAATCCCCCTAGCCGTAATGTGAACGGCTTCAGATCAGAAAGAGCGACCAATCATCAAAAGGCACCAATTGATCGCCCCGATCAATCCGAAAACCGAGCCATCGTCCCTGAAAGGAGGCAGCATCAGCATCCACATCAACATCAACCGCCGGCGCAAGCTCAGCCGGCGCCAATTCCATCTCCGTCTCCATCGCCATCTCCCCGCACTCCATCCCGGCAGAAATTGGAGGCGAATAGCATATTGGGGAAGCCATTGGAGGAGGTGAAGTCCAAGTATTCGATCGGGAAGGAATTGGGGAGGGGCCAATTCGGGGTGACGTACGCGTGTACGGATGCGGCGACGGGGCTGCAGTACGCGTGTAAGTCGATCTTGAAGAGGAAGCTGGTGAGCAAGAACGATAGGGAGGATGTGAAGAGGGAGATTGACATCATGCAGCATTTGAGCGGCCAGCCCAATATAGTTGAGTTCAGGGGCGCCTACGAGGATCGCCAGTCTGTGCATCTCGTCATGGAGCTCTGCGCCGGCGGTGAGCTCTTCGACAGGATTATTGCCAAGGGCCATTATTCTGAGAAGGATGCTTCTGATCTTTGCCGCCAGATTGTCAATGTGGTTGATCACTGCCATTTTATGGGGGTCATGCATAGGGATCTCAAGCCTGAGAATTTCTTGCTTTCCAATAAGGAGGAGAAGGCCATGCTCAAAGCTACTGATTTTGGCCTCTCTGTCTTCATTGAAGAAGGTGATTACCTCTCTTCTTTTCTTTTGCCATTCACATTCGGATAGATATTGCTGAATTTTGTTTCCATGAGAAGAGCTTTTAACTGCCTACACTAATTTTCTGTGCTCTAAACTGTATAAAAAGAGTTCATTTCTCCTGGCTGTTTTATGTGTATGTTTAGGCCAGTTTCTGGCGACTTGTCTGAGGTGCCATGTTCAACTTATGGTTCTTATACTTGTTTGATTGAGTAATAATGCTGACGTTCTGGAAGACTGGAACTTTGTGCTCCTAGCACGCCTTTGCTTTCTACGATTTCAAGATTGATAGAGCTCTACAGTGCACCAAACTAGGCATATGCTTTTCATGATTTTGCTTTAAAAACAAGGGATTTAATTTATGTTCTTTATCGTATGAGTTGAACTGTTTTGTGTTTTCCCAGTTTAAGTTAAAGTGATCAATTTCTACAGATTAGTGAGTTATTTTGAAAATGTGAATAGTACGTTTTGTAATTATGGTTCCTAATAATGTGGTGGGAGACTGGGAGGGTAGTGTTGGGAGGTTATGCGAAAGTAAAGGTGCGATCTTTCAGCCCTCTATCACTTTATTGGGCATTTGTTGCAGGAAAGTAAATCCTTTCTCCCTGGTCATGACTTATGATTCAGCATATTAGCCATATACTATATGCTAGTCTCTTGTAGGGATTTGAGTTTTGACAATCTTTATCCCTGTGAAGGAAGAATATAGCTCTAAAATTATTAAAAGTTTAATACCAGTTTTTCTGCTCAGTGTGATGATACTGTCATCCAGATTACAGATATGGGATACATGTCTGTGTAAAAGTCTTCTGGACACTCATCCAGGTCTTTATTTGCATTCTAGATATTCATGTTTGCAGTTAACTTTTTGAACTCATTTATCTCTTCAGTTGAGTATACTAATCTTCTGTGTCATACGTATCTATTTTTTTGTACTATGAATCAGTAATTGACTTCATTTCATCAATATTTTCCAGGAAAGGTGTATCGAGATATAGTTGGCAGTGCATACTATGTTGCACCTGAAGTGTTGCGACGAAGTTATGGGAAGGAAATAGATATATGGAGTGCTGGTGTTATTTTGTACATCCTCCTCAGTGGCGTGCCTCCCTTTTGGGCTGGTACGACTAACCTCTTGTGTTGCAAGATGACAAATAGATGACAAATGTTTCTGATATTCTAATTGGTTTGTGAAAAATTTATGCAGAAACTGAACATGGCATATTTGATGCTATACTTAAAGAAAAAGTTGATTTTGATAGCAACCCATGGCCTTCCATATCAAACAGTGCCAAAGACCTTGTTGGTAGAATGCTAACAAAGGATCCAAAAACTAGAATTACTTCAACAGAAGTACTGGGTAATTTCCTCTCTTGTTTTTTCATAGCTGCAGTTTCAGTCTTTATAATCTTGTCTATTGGTTGCTTATAAATTGTGTGTTTGTTTTTGCCCATGACTATAATCTTAGCTCGACTTTATGCCATAACACAGTGCAGATGAGAATTAAGACAAATAAATTTGACTTGGTGATATGGTGTCATTGCACCATTAATTATCTTGATAAAGTCGATGATTTTAATCTGCAGCATCACAATGTTTCAGTAATTATTGGGCGAGGAAGTGTAGAAATAGGTGTTCGGATGTCAAGAACTCTATGAAATGCAGAGCACAGATAGTCTTCTTTGAACTAAGTTTACTTATGTGTGCATGATTTAATAATTTCTCGGTGGACTTGTTGTCACATTCTACATTTTGGATAGTTTTGTTTGCAATCCATTGATTATATAACCAAGTAGTTTTTTCTATTCTTTTGCAACAGACTCCTAGTCATGAAAGTATATTCATAAGTTACCAAAGTTGATATTATTTTCTTCTTGTTTCTTGAAGAGCACCCCTGGATTAAGGGACAGGCATCTGATAAGCGGATCGATAGTGCAGTTCTCTCCAGAATGAAGCAGTTCAGGGCAATGAATAAGCTCAAGAAACTTGCATTAAAGGTCAGACTTGTTATTGCATTTGTCAAAAGTTTCTGATCAAGAACTTTAATCACATTTGTGATTACGTGAAGTATTAATAGTTACTTAGATGAGAATTCTCACTACCGATCAAGATTCTGATGCATTTGAGATTTTTTGCAGGTCATTGCACAAAGTTTATCCACAGAAGAAATAAAAGGTCTTAAAGCTACGTTCATGAACATCGACACTGACAATAGTGGCTCAATAACTTATGAAGAATTGAAATCTGGATTGGCGCGGCTTGGGTCCAAATTGTCAGAATTTGAAGTAAAGCAACTCATGGAAGCTGTGAGTATCACACTTTTATATGGAAAGTAGAGTCAGCCTTCATTAGCTTTGCCACCACCCTAAGCTACTTCTATCCTAATACAGGCTGATGTTGATTGAAATGGGACTATCGACTACGAAGAATTTATCACTGCAACGATGCACAGACATAAGCTGGAGAAGGACGAGCATCTGTTCAGTGCATTTCAATATTTTGACAGGGATGGTAGCGGGTAAGCCTAGAAAATTGTTTCAGTGTCGTATTTTTAACGTCTGGATAGGGCGTTTTTTTCAAAGAATACTTTATCATTAGTCTCTGTATATGACTAAAGTGAAAGGAAATCATGTATGCTACTACAAAAAACCATTTTTGTTATACAAAGTGGAAGCATAATGCATGACTTGATTGATTTCAGCTATATCACAAGAGATGAACTGGAAACTGCTATGAAGGAGTATGGTATAGGGGATGAGGGAAGCATCAGGGAAATAATTTCGGAGGTGGATACAGATAATGTAAGTTACCTTAGTATGGACATGTTTTGTTTTGTTTGTGGTGGGCATGAAACTTATGGGGTTGCACTTGATAGGATGGAAGGATCAACTACGAGGAGTTCTGTGCAATGATGAGAAGCGGAACACAGCAACCTGGAAAGCTCTTGTAGAGGATCAAGTCGAGGATGGTGCTTTTTCACCGCACCTCCATGATGCTTTGAGTTTTTGAGGTATTTACCTGAGAAAAAGCCTTATTTCTTCATCTAGTTACATAAGTTTTTTATGGTGTAATTTTGTAACAAGAGATAGAGTAGCAAGTTAGAAATGTTTATGGTTTTACATAAGTTTTTCTTTTTCTCTTTTTTCGAATGCTTTTAACAAAGCTATTTCGAGTTATTCAGTTAATGAATATATGATATTTATTTCATTAATAGAGGAATAAGGAAATTGGGTTTGATTGTTCCATTAATGCCTACAAATCTTGATCTGTTTATTTTTTCAAAGATTTAATGTAAGTGTATTTATGTTCATTTGAGAATCACATGCTACATCTGAGTCATAAACACAAGTTAAAAGTTTATGAGCGAAAGCATCTTTCGTCCGAAGTTCATGATTTTAAGGATGAATAGGCTCAATTTCCTTTTTTGTCGTCCCATAAAAAAAGTTCATATATCTATTAATAGAAACTTTTTTTCCTTCTCTTACTATACCAATTAGTATTTATTAAAACTCGTGTTGTTCCTAAATGACTTATTTCGAGGGAGTAGTATTTATCAGTTGAGGAAAATCCAGAGAACTTGGTACAATTCGATGTGGAAAATTTGATTAAAACATGCCAAAATTGCAACAACCCAATCACTACAACTTACAAGAAAATATAAATTCAGTTATCCAAAAACCATAGAAGAAAGTTAAAACTTTAAGTAACTAGTTAAATCTAATTACTTTACTTGAATTTCTTCCCAGTATCCCATGAACAAGTGACTTGATTTTTACGAGCTGGCATGCCATAAACATTCCATGCATGCTTCGCTTTCATTTCCTCTGCCCATTTCATAACCACAGAGTTGCAGTCATCCACTTCAATCATTTTCATAGAGGATACGGTATTGAGAGGAAGCTCTTCAAAATTATAGCAGTGTTTAATGCTTATATGCTCAAGCTTTAGGAAGCTGGGTACTGTGAGTTTCCACCAGACCAGATCTGTATCTTCAATCACAAGATATTTCAGATTCATAAAGTCGCGGTAATTCGTTTCCCATTCTAGCCCTTGAAAGGCGTAGCATTGCAATTTGAGCACTTCAAGATTCTCCAAATTACCTATTATAGTCATGTACTTCCATGGATATCCAAGCCCACTCAGACTCAGTTTTTTAAGACCCGATGGAAACATCGAACGAGGAGCGGGCGGGGGGACAACATCAGGGGGAAGGTCAGGATTCAACACGACACATTTAAGTGACTCTAGTCTACGGAGACGAGAGATACGATTCAAACAACGGAAGCTTTTACTGTTGTCATCATCTGGTTCCAGTTCGATTTGAATTCCTAACTTCTTCAGATTTCGGATTTTCTTGAGGACCTTCCTGGTGCAACTTTGAGCATCCACATCTAAGAGTGTCAAGAGTTTAGGTAAAATAGTGTCGGAACTAGGATTCTGTAAGCGCCCTCCCTCGATCTGAAGATGGTTTAATTCCTTCATATCCCAAATTTCTGCTGGCAAATGTGAAGAATGTTCTCGTGATTTGATGCTCAGATGCCGGCTGACACTCAAATGCTGAAGTTTCTGAAGTTTGGATATGGAACCTGGCAATTTCCCGTTGCAAGTGAGTGCAAGAAAGGTTAGTTGAGTTAGTTTCACTACTTCAACTGGAAACTCGTACAAGCGGATCGTAAGAGCATAGAGTACTCTTAGGAACCTTGAAGTGAAAGATATAGGTACTGGATATTGATGGTGAGGACCAGTATAGAGCAAAGAATGTATACGCGAGATTGACATGATTGAATCTTGCAAATCTTTGAGGCTGAATAGGACTGCACTGCGAATGCACAACCTGCGATATGCTTCTATACTTTCGACTGAATTATGGACATCAACATTCAGTGTAAGAAAAAACTTGCTCCTCATGGCTTCACAGTTAGATAGGTGCCAGAAGACAGAATGAAGGCGGCAAGTCTTGACTTTGACCTTCATGCCCTTCTTGCAAACCACGACTAGACTTTTGTCAACAAGCTCTGCCAAACAATCCATGGCAAAATCTTTCAAAGTTTGGGATGGATTTGGTTCGAGGAAACCCTCAGCAGCCCACATTCTGACAAGTTTGGAAGTTGGGATCTCATAATATTGAGAGAAAATTCCCATATACAGAAAGCAGGCTTTTAAATGTTGAGGCAAGTAATTGTAGCTCGGAGATACTACATTTGACATTAGAGCTTGAGCCTCCATGAATACATAGTTCTTTTTCTCTGCTACCTCTTCCCAAAACTCTAGGCTGATCTCAGTTCTGGATAGAAGGTCGGCAACTGTGAGGATTAAAAGAGGAAGACCTTCACAGTGCTTACAGATCTTTTTTCCGATTTTTTCTAATCTACGAGGGCATAAGTCACTGGAGAACACCTTCCGACAAAAAAGAAGCCAGCTTTCTTCTTCATCTAGCAAGGGCATCTTGTAAACAAAATCAGATCTTCCACATTTTGCTACTTCAAATAGCCTTGTTGTTACGAAGATTTCACCCTTGATGTCGGGCAATAGATTTTTCAGGTAATGCAAGGGTTCTTTGTTCCATAAATCATCCAACACAATGAGGCATCTCTTATTGGATAATGTTGTGCACAAATCCTTAACCAGTTTCTCATCTTCTCTTAAATGCTTTTTGTCAACAGCAACGCATAGTCTCGCCAAAACATCTACCAAGAATTCTTCCGACTGATAATTTGGGCCAAGAGTGATCCATGCATGGTGATCAAAATGGCACTGAATTAGTGGGTCATCAAAAACTTTCTTAACCAGAGTAGTTTTACCAATCCCTGCCATCCCAAAGATCGAAAAAATCTCCATGTTTGGATGTAACCTTTTTGGGAACATTTGCAACTTAATCCCTTCCACATGATTTGAGAAGTTGAGCATTTTTGCTACTATTTTAAAAGTTGCAGCTCTTCGATCATCATCTGGCACTGAATTGTTAAAATCGTCTTTGAATCTACAAACCTGTTAAAAGAGTAGATATGAGACTGGCCACTCCTTTTCTTTAATATTGAAATTTAGTTCAAGTTTGTGGTCTATATAATATTGACTGCAGTTCGAGCTCAACTAGTGTGTGGTTTGTTTTAGTTCAAAAACACGATCAGTCATGTATCAAAGTAAAGATGCATTTCCTGTACATCATTAACTAAGTTTGTTATCTTCAGCAAAGTAGTAGTACCTCAGATATTTCATCAGCAACCATGAAAATAGGATTGTCTTTGTCAGCTGCTATGTTGTTCCAGTACTCTGGTGTCTTCTTGGTGCTGGAAAGGAAGAGAAGTACCTTAATGATTACGAGACGGAGACCTTGGCAATTCTTGATTATATTCTTTCCAGCTTCCTCAAGTTGTGGTGGGCAAAATGGCCCTCCAAAAACAACCAGGCAAAGAAAGTCCCACATAGGATGTTCATCAAAGTCAGGCATACGAGAAATATGGAAACTGTTTGAAAACAGAGCTATTTCCTCTAAACTGGTAGTGAGCAAGAGTAGGCTTCCATTGTCTTGCTTTGGAAATGACCGTCTCAAGTACTCCCAAATATTTGTGTCGCACACATCATCCAAAACAATCATGTATCTCCGATCCTTCAATCTCGTGTACAAATGCTCAACTAGTAGTTCCTCATCATCTCCTAATCCCATAGACTGGTCTGGATTCACAGGATGTCCAGTCTGAAATGAGATATTCAAGACGAAAGCAAACACATTTAGTCTTTATTCATTCACAAGCTTGGAGGCAACTCGACATTAGTTCCACAAATCCATAACCTACATAAACCTATATCGCGTAATAATAGCGGATGACTGTTGGATTTAGCATTACATTTACAACATTCTGCAATCTTCATATGAGCTCCAAATCATGGCAACGAAAACACCACTTCCAGAGTATTATTACTATAGTTCAGCTAGCGGAAGTTGTATCGAGCTAAGGCAAATCGAGTCTTTATACATTAACTCGCTTAAACAAAAACTCAACACTTGTTCCACTTGCAAGTGGACCAATGACTGCATCATATTAATGCAATATCATATGAGTTTTTGAATCTTGGCAATTAAAACATCAGTTTCATAACATTATAATTATCAGTAGTATTTATCAGCTGTGGAAGTTGTGCAGAGCTAAGGCAGATTGAATGATCTAATCGAAATACTTCAACAGTGAAAATTACCTAAAATGAGAAGACAAACCTTAATTTCATTGGAAGGATAACCTAGTTGAGGAAGAATAGCTAAAATGATATCTTTCCATTGATATTTGCGGCCTATTGTCACCCACGCGCCACAATCCACACATTTATCTTTGCCTACGCACAGCTCTTCAAGGATGATCCTCGCAGTAACTGTTCTTCCGCTGCCAGCCCTCCCAACAATCCAGAAAATGCCATAGTCGCATGGCCTCACACCTCCAACCAGCTTTTTCTTAATGCCACTAATCTCATCGGAGATTCCAACCATCTCTACTCCGAAATCCCTAATTGAGGAAAAATCTGATGTACTGTCATCCTCTTCAGGCGTGTCTAATTTTTTGATGAACTCTTCCTTCATCCTCTTCACATTTTCGGAGAAAGAAACTATTTCTAGCCTCACTTCCTCCATCTCCAGATTTTTTTCGTAGTATTCCAGCGAATCTTCTAATTTTTGTGCTGCCTCTCTGATTTCTTCATCCAATTCGTTCAACCTCTTGCTTCTCCAGATGCTGTCATCGAGTTTTCTGAGAACCTGCTGTAGCGACGTCACCTCCACGAGTGCAGATTGCAGAGTGGCAGAGGCAATTGAAGAATTGAGAAGGCGGTGGATTGTGTGCTTGAGAGAAATGACTGCAGCATAAGCCATGTCTCTTCTCTCTCTAGCTACTGGACCTCCTCACAAAAACACTGCAAGTAATGTGTATGCAAATATGGAGTAATTCTTAGAGAGAGAAAACAGAGTGAGTGATTAGAAACAGTGGTACTACTGTATCCATGTAATCACGCATAGTTCTCCAATTGTGATGCGGACGAACTACTGCAAATCATTGTTCCAAGTGATGAACTGATTCCGGTTATTCTATGTGAGCAGGAATAAGAACTGCATTGATGATGATGATGATGATGATGATGATGATGATGATGATAAATTAATACTTCCCTCCGTTCACATAAGAACATTCATTTTGACATTTTAGTATATTCCAAAATAATTATTTTTAGTAAAAGTAGTACTCCCTCCCTTCCAAGGTATTAGATCAAATTTTTTTTTTAGGATGTCCCAACATATTAGACTCATTTCATTTTTTAGCAAAAAATATCTATTTTATTTTATTCTCCACCTACTTTTTTCTCTCTTCTATCCCCTACTTTTTCCCTCTCTCATACTTTACTCTCTCCACTTTAACTATTTAAATATCAATTCCTTAAATCATGTGCCCAAAAGAAGTGAGTCTAATACTCTGGGACGGAGGGAGTATATTATTTCTTTTCCCTTACTTTATTCTTTCTTCTCTTACTTTTTTTCATTTCCTACTTTATTTTTCGTTTACTTAATTCACTTAATACAATTTTTCTTAATTTCCGTGCCGAAAAAAATGTTTCAACTACTCCCTCCGTCCCGCTTAAGATGACACGTTTTCCTTTTTAGTTTGTCCCAACTAAGATGACACATTTCCTTTTTTGGTAACTTTCTCTCTCCAATTAATACACTCAACCACTTTTTCTCACTCCTATTAAAATATTCATCTATCTTCATCTCTCTACTTTAATACCTACACCCACCTTCTCTCTCTCCAATTAAACACTTTAACCAATAAATCCTAAATTCCCGTGCCGGCTAAGCAATGTGTCATCTTAGCCAGGACGGAGGGAGTACTATGGAATAGAGAGAGAGTATAATAATGATTAAGAGAATAACAATGGTGGATAAATACAAAAGATGCTCTCAAAATTCACCAGAACTACCCAGCCAGTTATTCTTAGTTTTTAATACTTCTTCTCGTGAATCTGTGATGCGAATTCTCCCGCTGCCTTCACTGCTTACAAATAGCTTCTATTATTTGTGATCGAAAAATATGCAAGAAAAAGATATCACTTGTTATTTATGAACTTCCGATATAATCACACACACGAAATATGATGCAAATAGTTTGGGACGAGGATATAGCTTCCACATTTTAAAACATAGAGGAAATAGTTTGGGACGGGGATATAGCTTCCACAAATGTGAGAATCGAAGAACGAGAAATTGAATGGAAAGGAAAACCAAAGTTGTATTGATGTGTGACTTACGCGAGTGTTTGCACTATAATCGGCTACACATATCACAAGAGTGACGAGCACATTTTAAATGACAACTTTCCCAATAACAACAAAATTCTGAACAAAGGAGCCCCCTTGGTGTACTGGCAAAGGGCGCCACCTCCTTATTCGTCCATGAGGTCAGTGGTTCTCAATGGAGACAACTTTGTGGAATTAATTTTCCATGGAGGTGCTACCTATTCCGTCCATGCGCGTATGGGTATGTTGCTCCCCGGCCTTCGGGCTCGCGTCTCTCGCCGGCCTTCGGGCCCGCGTCTCTCTCGGGCCCGAAGGCCCGTCCCTTCGGCGTTCCATCGGACCTCCGGGCCTGGTGCCTTAACGGGCCTCAGCCCGGAACCATGCCCCGTGCATGTGCTTCACCGTTGGGCCTCGTGCCCTTCGGCGATGGTCGTGCCCTCGTGGTGAGGCCGTGCCGAGCCCTTGTGGCTCAGCTTCGGTCACGTGCCGAGATGTCCCGCGCTGTCTATTTCCTCGCTCGCACCCTCGTGGTGCGAGAGCCAGGCCCATGCGGTCTAGGCCCGAGCATAACCCAACAAAAATACCTCAAATGAGTAGGGACAAGCCGGAGAGGTAAAACTTCTCAAACGAGCGTGGTATGCGGGGAGGTCTCCGTCATACCCAGGCCGGAGGGGGTTTCGGGAGTACTTTCCCGTCGATTTATCGGCGGTTGCCGGGATGCCTTGGCAGACGTGCCGAGCGTCTCGGCTCCTCGCTCGTGCCCTTGTGGTGCGAGAGCCAGGCCCTGTGTGGTCTAGGCCCAAGCATAATCCCGCAAAAATACCTCAAATGAGTAGGTCCAAGCCAGAGGGGTAGGACTTCCCATATGAGTAAGGGCACGCGGTGATTAAAACCCCGTAGAGCGATGCCGGAGGGGGTCCCTGGGGTGTGTGCGTGTGTGTATGTCCCGTCGGTTAAGACGAAACGTGACTCCCAAAAAATCCTACGACATGGGCTACCTTAGTGGGCATGTGGCGATTAGGGTTTCTGGAGTAAGGGGCCTTTCGGGGTGGGTCCTTGCGACTATAAATATTGTTTACCCATACTTTAGTTTTGAAGGAAGCCCCTTGGTCTATTGGCAAAGGGCGCTGACTTACCGCTCCATAATCCTGGAGGTCGCATGTTTGACCCCTGGGAGGCGCAACTTGTGGATTTTATTTTCCATGAGGTCCTCTCCCCTGCCTATGGCAGCAGGGGTGCTTCGTAGCCCTTGTGGCTTCGGTCCTCGGCCATCGTGCCGTCTCTCGCGGGCCTCCGGGTCTGCATCCCTCTCGAGCCTTCGGGCCCGTGTGGCCTCGGGCCACCCCCGCGGGCCTTCGGGCCCACAGTGTCTCCCATCGGGCCTTCGGGGCCGGTGTCTAACGGGCCTCAGCTCGGAATCGTGCCTCGTGCATGTGCTTCCCTTCGGGCCTCCGAGCCCTTCGGCGTCTCCATCGGGCCTTCGGGCCCGGTGCCTAACGGGCCTCGGCCCGGAATCATGCCTCGTGCATTTGCTTCACCGTCTGGCCCCGTGCCCTTCGGCGACGATCGTGCCCTCGTGGTGTGGCCGTGCCGAGACCTTGTGGTTCGGCCTCGGTCTTGTGCCGAGATGTCCTGAGCTGTCCGTTTCCTCGCTCGCACCCTCGTGGTGCGAGAGCCAGGCCCATGCGGTCTAGGCCCGAGCCTAACCCAACAAAAATACCTCAAATAAGCAGGGATAAGCCGGAGGGGTAAAACTTCTCAAACGAGCGTGGTATGCGGGGAGGTCTCCGTCATACCCAGGCCGGAGGGGGTTTCCGGAGTACATTCCCGCCGATTCATCGGTGTTTGCCGGGATGCCTAGGAAGACGTAATGAGCGTCTCGGCTCATCGCTCGTGCCCTTGTGGTGCGAGATCCAGGCCATGTGTGGTCTAAGGCCCGAGCGTAATCCCGCAAAAAATACCTCAAATGAGTAGGTCCAAGCCGGAAGGGGTAGGACTTCCCATACGAGTAAGGGCACGCGTGATGGAACCGGCAGCGGAAGCGGGTGCATAAATAACAATCACATAATAATCAGATCTATTTAGCAGATTATTTAGACAAAAGCTATTCGCGTAATTATCACATGTATCATGCTCATAACTTGAATCAATCATGCTTTAAGAATATTGAAACCTAAAACATGCTTTTCTACGGAGCAAAAAAATACCTTGTTAATTCTCCAAAGAATTGAAGATGGCTAGCGACTTCTCCACGTGATGCTTTGAGTACTAGACCACAAATCTTCTCTCTGGTTCCCGAACTGTATCCCAATATCAGTGTGGGTTGATCTTACTAGAATACTAGGACTTAAATAAAGAAGACAGAAGAAATCCTTTTTGGAATAGGAGAGGAATTCGAAAATTCCTACAGCTTATGACAGCTGAAATTTTCGAAAATTTTAGCAAATAAAATTGTGTTATTTCTGTCTCCTTTATTCTCCTATTTATATTAAGTTCCTTTTGGGCCCAGACAGGGATCTATGGAAGGCTTTGGATATGGGCTCATCCAATTTACTTTTTACTAATTAAATTGAACCTACAATTTAATATAAGTTATAATTGGAATATTACGAGCAGCCACTACAGAAGTAATATTGAACTCTCCCCATCCAAATCCGAAATTACAAGTAATCCGGGTTTCCGTTTAACTTTCATTTCCCGTGCTTAAGATTAAAATGTCCATTAATTAATTAATGTCTGCTATTGACTTAATTAATTAACTTCTTATTAATTCCAAGAGTGGACTTAGCATGAAACACTTATTTATTATTCATAGAGTAATCACACTCCAACTAGCTAGGTTCCGAATAATAAAACCTCGTTTCGCGCTCCTCTTGAGGACATTATCAAACGAGACTCAGCTCGCGCACGATTCAATATAATAGCAATCCTAGCACCGCTAGATATCGATCACCACTGCCCAATATATCAGGATAATTGGGTTACGAAAAACCCGCACCATTTGATAAGTCAAAGCAGTGCATAATCAATACCGTATGCTCAATGCTAACCTACATTGATTAAGAAATAAATATTTATCAAGACCTCGCCTTTCAGTAGATAGCCTAAGGCAAGTCTTGCTGTTAGATCCGTTCAGTGCTATACCACACCAATGTCATCTTATTTCAGTAAGGCTTAGAAATATGCGGACTGACATTGCAACCTTTCTCGATGGGTAGTCAAATTCCATCTAGGTTGTGAAATTCATCTTTTTCTTTGTTTAGAACTGACTGTATTACCTTAAAGTGGACGACGCCCACAACCGGTCTACTAAAACAAAGACTTAGACTTTGTTAAGTTAACTTATACATTTAAACATGCATTAACATCCATTAAATGTAAAACATAACAACATTATGACAAAAAATAATCTGTTTTATTTATTGGAAAATAAAATAAGAGTTTTACAGTATTCAATCACTCGAAACGTGATTTCTAGTATACAAACTCTAACAACGCGGTGGTTGAAATCCCGTAGAACGATGACGGAGGGGGCCCCTGGGGTGTGTGCGTGTGTGTGTGTCCCGTCGGTTACAGTCGAAACATGACTCCCAAAAAAATCCTACGACAAGGGCTTCCTTAGTGGGCCTGTACCGATTAGGGTTTCTGGAGTAAGGGGCCCTTCGGGGTGGGTCTATGGGACTATAAATATTGTTTACCCATACTTTAGTTTTTAAAGGTGCGGTTGAGATCTCTCTCTCTAGAAAGAAATTTCTCTAACTTCTCTCTAGAATCCCCAGCTACCCTTATCCTAGTTTTTTCATTTCGCCGCCCCTCCATCATTCTTCTTGCTTGTTGCGGCTGTTCTTCTTCAACCGCTAGAGGCATAGAAGCCTCTCTGGCGTGTTCACGGCCATGCAGGCCTCAAGGGCCTCTTCTCCTCCCAGCTAGGTGCGGGAGAAGCCGCTGCTGCTCAAAGCCCCCGTTTCCGACGAGCTACCAGTCGGACGAGACGGTGGAATCGGTTTGTCTTCGGTGACTGTCCTGACGCTCTACCCATCACGGTGGTGGTCTATTCATCGGTAAAGTTTTTGAACTTCCAGATTTGAAGCCGTCCCTTCCACCATAGTTTCAACGCTTCCTTAAAGAGCTCGCGTATTTCGGACGTGTTGCTCAGATTAAAAAAGGGCGGCTATTGTGTGGAGATTGGGGACTTGGTTGATTTTCGAAAAGTCCAGCTCTTCTTATAGTTTCTTTTCGTCTCCAAAGCTTAAGTTTCCCTTTCCCTTTCTCTATTTTAATCTTAAGTGTGAGTTGGGTAGTGTGCTTTTTGCTTTGTGTTCTTGCGTTTCATTGCTGTGCAGGGCGAGATTCAAGTCTTCAAAGGCATGAGAAGGTCGGAGTTGAGGAAGGAAGCCTCGGAGCTACATTCCAGCGCGCTCCGGGTTGGATCTTCGCGGCCTTTTCGTGTTTTCCGGCAGTACTCTTGCCGGAAACCTTTTTCTTTCCGGTGTTGTCTTGTTGGAAGTTGTATTGCTGCTCCGGTTGACGAAGAGTCTCCTTTGCGCCATCCCAACAGTCACTACATTGGAACTAATTTATTTTAAAGTCCCAATAAACCGCTTTAATTGCTCTCTATTTCCTAGAATTTAAATTTGAATTTGGGCGATAGTGGGGGTTGGTGAGTTGGCGCGTTTTCCTGAGTCAGGTCTGGTTTGCCGGGTTTGGGCATCGGGTCTGGGCTGAGTCATTAATTTAATTCGGGTCTGGGCCTTCTTGGGGTTTGGGCTTGGTGGTCTTTGGGCCGGTTCAAGTGGTCAGAGTTGGGCTTCGGGTTTGGGCCCGATCTTGGGCTTGATCCGGGTCTAATCCTCTTTCGAGTTTTGGGCTTTGGAGCTGGACCTGGGGGGTTCGAATCTGGGCTGGAAAAATCTGGGCCGAACTGGGTCGTTGCCCTTCTCATCTGGGTCACTTGAATTTATAGTGAAACAAATCTTTGTCTTAGCCTCTCGCTTGGTTTTTTTTGAGCACTCTCCTATTGGAGGAGAGACGAAGGAGTGTGCACTGCCATTGACGAAGACGCAGCTGCTGGGCCAATCCTTCACCTCAGGTTGCTCTGTCCTCCTTTGTTTATTCTTTATTTCCTAACTTGTCTTTTGTAGGCTAGATTCGTGTGAAGTTATCTACCAAATGGAGATTGGTTCGACGGCAAAGGACGGCCTTGGATCGTCGACCCCGATTGAGCCACGGACTGAAGTGCTCACCTCTATCAACAATCCTCCGGAAAATCAGAGCGACCACATGCTAAATATTTCGGAAATGCCTTGGGATAAGGTGCGAAACAAGAACAAAGAAGTAGAGCGCGAGAGGAAAAGAAGCAAAGCCACTATCCGCCAACGACTCCTAAGCCAACTTGTGGCGATTGATGGCAAAGCCCCAAATATTGGAGCACTCTGCAAGAAATTCAACATTCCCGTTCGCGTCCATGGTGAGCATGGAGATGTTTATGACAAGACGGACGATGAACTTAGAGGGGAGATTGAGGCAAAGCTTGAAGCGGAGCGGAATAATGCATGGATAGCCTCAAAACAAGCCGTGAAACAAATGGCAGAACCATTTATCCGCATCCACATTAGTGATGAAGATATCACGACTAACTCTAAGTCCATTACTATTACTAACGAGGACCTCATGCCTATTAGCAAAGGTTGGGGTACCTCCCTTTGCGGAATGTTCGCAGGTAGATTCCCTGGAAAAGAAGCCGTCTTCGCCATGATTAATAGATGGAAAGTCCCGGTAAAAGTGGCGTTTCACAGGAAGGGGTGGATGATCTTTAGCTTCCGTTACGCTAAGGATATGGAACAAGTGCCGAACCTTGGCCCCCAGGCCATCTTTGGGATTCCGCTGATCATTGAACTAGCTACGGAGGACTTCGACTTCAACAAAAAATTAAAGGTCGACATCCCGGTGTGGATCAGAATCCTTGACCTCCCTTTAACCTTATGGAGCAGAACGGCCATCGAAAAGATTGCGACCGCAGCAGGCACACCAGTCATGATGGATGAGGATACAATCCTTAAATTTACTCTTGATGGTCCTAGAGTACAAATCATTGTCAATATCCTCGAAGAGACACGCAAGGGAGTGGAGATCAACATGTCGGACGGAAGCACTTTCGTGCAGGAGATCGTGTATGCGCACCTCCCAAAGTACTGCCGAACGTGCCATGCTTTCGGGATTTTGGTGAGGGGTGCCCCGGACTGGAGGAAAGAGAGAATGAGAGGATCTGCAGGGCAAAGCTGAACCGAGCTCCCCCCATGGTGCTACCGCGCGCGAGCCATCCCGCGGCCCTGACCCTCGCAAAGGAAGGGGCAACTCTAGAGGTCGCAGCCAATCTTGAAATGCAGAACAACGAAATAACTTTAGCACGAACACCAACACGAGGTCTTGGATGCCAGCAGGGAAAATTAAAGGAAAAGGTGCTACGCAAAAAATTGCAACATCCGATGTTGAGACTTCAAATAAGTTCGAAGGTCTCGAAAACGAAGAGCCTGCCGAACAGGATACGGGGACCCCCGCTGTCCCGGCTTAGGAAAGGAACACACCCGTAGACCATCAAGGCAATGCGGTCAGCTATCCTATTGATATCAGAGGCGAAGCATACATGAATGCAATAAAAAATGCCACTATGACTAATGGCGCAGCGTATCAAGCCAATGCAAATGTGGCTCCGCCCAACTTACCCGATGATGTTCGTGTGGAGGACTCGGAGCTTGAAGAGCCTGACCTTGAAGTCGTCCCCCTTGCCACCGTCACCATAACAAATGATCCAAGCCATAACCAACCTAGAGGTCTCGAAAACAAGGGTATGGACCCTACTGCATTCCCTCCACTCCTTGAGGCCAACTCGGGGCGTAAGGGAAGAAAGGCGAGCGTGAATGGAGTTCAAGACACGGCTATGGCTGGGTCAGGCCGTCCCCCGAAGGATACCGGTGCTCGAAGATCAAAATCCAAGGACCTAACTAGAACCACAAGCCGCGGATGATCCAAGAGTAGGGACAAGAATGGAGAAAAAGTTAGGGATGTTACTCGGTCAAGAAGTCGAGGACTTGGAGCGACCGAAAGCTTGTCCATTTCTAGTGATATTGATATGATGAACCCCTCGCGAGACATTGCCGCTGATCACCGTCGCCAAGACGTGTCAAGATCAAGAGCCTGCATTCCTCAATTATTATTACGACATAGAACGTCAGGGGCCTACAACAACCATGCAGACAACCTGTTGTGGCGGACTTTATAAGGTCCAATAGAGTAGATGTTATGGGTCTCATCGAGACAAAGCTCAAGATTAATGAAAAAGGGGATTTCATAGCCTTGTTTATGGCTAGGTAGCGTGGAAATTCGTCTATGTCATGGCCTCAGATCGCGATAAAGCCTGCCGTATGCTTCTCCTTTGGAACCCGCAAACGGTTGACTTGGACGTGAACAAAATTGAGGAACAAGCCATTCATTCTCATATCAGGTGCATTCGTTCTAGAAACTCCTTTCTTTTTTCTCTTGTGTATGGCCTTCATTCACCCGGTACCCGCTAGGGTCTATGGGACTCGATGGTGAACTTTGGTATGCAGGGGGTTCCCTACATTGTGAGTGACGACTTTAATGCAGTCATGCACGTGGGTGAACGGCGTGGCAAGAGAAAACCAGATAATAAAGAAATGGATGGCCCTCTTAGAGCTTGCACGAGACTAGGACTACAAGACACCCCAGCCTCGGGATGCCGCTTCACATGGACAAATGGGAATGTGTCCAGTAAAATCGACCGGACAATGGTCAACCAGGAATGGATGGATGCAGGCTACATGGTGGAAACAACGTTCATGCCTGCGGGATTCCAAACCGATCACTCACCGGAAAAATCAAATATTTTCGGTGATGTTAAATCCTATCCTAAACCCTTCAAATTCTTCAATTATTGGATGACCCATGCAGGTTTCAAGCCACTACTTGAGGAAAATTGGAGGACACCAGTTGTCGGGTCAAAGCAATACACTCTTTTCCAGATATTTAAGGCATTCAAGCAGGACCTTCGAGAGTTCAACTTCAAGCACTATAGCATGATACCCAAGCGAGCAAAATAAGCGGCCAAGGATTTGGAAGTTGCAAAACTTGCTATTGATCAAGACACGGAGAACCAGGTCCTCCGGGAGCAGCTTAGGGGCCTCGAGCAAAAAGCTGAACAGCTTGCCACATCAGAAACAAAGTTCTTTAGCCAAAAAACGGGGAAAAGAAATCTCATCCACAGTGATAAGAATACTGCCTTTTTCCACTCTATGGTTAAGACTAACAATACTAGAAATACCATTTCCTTTCTTTGTAGGGACGACGGTTCAATAATGGACGACCAAGATGACATTATTGAGGTGTTTGTGAGCTTTTATAAGAGTCTCTTCGGGACGGAGAAAGCTTCTCAGGCGACCAGTCGGGAAGTCCTACAAAATGGCCCTCTTTTGAGTGAAGAAAAGATGGAAGGGCTGATCCGAGAGGTCTCAGCTCAGGCGATAAAAGACGCACTCTTCAAAATTGACGAAGGCAAGGCCCCGGGACCTGACGGGTTCTCCTCGACATTCTTCAAGAAGAACTGGGATTTTGTTGGAGCTGATTTCGTGGAGGCTATAAGGGAGTTCTTCCACACAGGGCAACTCCTAAAAAAGTCTCAACACAACCATCATTTGCCTTATCCCAAAGACCAACAACAACCCTAAAGTCGGAGACTTCCGGCCAATTGCATGTTGTAATGTTGTCTACAAGGCAATAACCAAAATCATCTCCAAGAGAATGGAGCAACTCTTGCCAAAGCTTGTTAATCAAGCTCAATCAGCCTTTGTTTCGGGAAGGAGTATCATGGATAATATCCACTTAGCAACGGAGCTCATGCGGCAATACGATCGTTGCACGGTAAAGATCGATCTATGAAAGACATATGACACCATCAGCTGGAGCTTCCTGGAAGAGGTATTTCTTGGACTCAAATTCCATCCAATCTTTGTGCAGAGAGTCATGGCTTGTGTAACGTCGCCCACATACTCGATCATTGTCAATGGAAGCTCTCACGGATTCTTCAAAGGTAGAAGGGGACTAAGGCAAGGTGACCCTATGTCCCCGGCTCTTTTCATTTTATGTATGGAATACCTTTCTAGACTTCTTGCTCTTCGCACTGATGGCCCACATTTCTACCATCACCCCCGTTGTAGTACGCTTAACATCACTCATCTAGCGTTTGCAGACGACCTAATGCTGTTTTGCCATGGAGACCCGTTCTCATTTTATGTTCTAAAGGAAGCTATGATGGAACTCTCAAGCTGCTCGGGACTAGAAGTGAATCAAGGGAAGTTTAATATCTTTCTTGCAGGTTCCATCTCGGACATCCACAGAAGCACTCTCATCGACATGTTTGGGTTCCCAGAGAGACACCTCCCGATCAAATACTTGGGATCCCACTAGCTTCCCGAATGCTCAAAACTGCCGACTTTTCCAGTCTCATGGAAAAAATTTCCTCTACTTTTAAAAAATGGAATGGTAAGTCTCTCACCTTTGCGGGGAGACTTGAACTGATCCGAGCTTGTTTGCAGGGTATTGAAGCGTACTGGCTTCAAGCCTTTCCCCTTCGGGGCACGATCACCTCAAGGCTTACTACCATCTCGAGGCAGTTCTTATGGGGATCCAAACACGCAAAGGTTGCATGGAAGGATGTTTGCCTCCTTACCTCGAAGGGAGGACTAGGCCTCCGAGACCTTGATAGCTGGAACACAACCTTGCATGCGAAGATCCTATGGAGCATATTCACCAAGAAGGACACACTTTGGATCCAGTGGGTTCATACGGAGATCATCAATGGAACCGACTTCTGGGACTGGACGCCGAGGAAGAAGATTGAGTCTACGCTCATAAAGCATCTCATCTTTATCAGGGACGAGATGGCAAGCAAAGTGCCGAGACAAGAAGTGGAGTGTCTTCTCAACCAATGGAGTTGGGGTAAGGGAACAAAGGCAGCCTATGATTGGTTCCGCCCCCATGGGGAACGTCGGTTCTTGGCAAAATTTGTGTGGAAAGATCCATTTCCACCCAAGTTCTCATTTATTGGTTGGTTGGCCATTCCGGGGAGATTAACTACCCGAGACCGTGTCACTTGGACAGACACTGAAAAAGGGTGCGAATTCTGTAAAACTCATGCCGAAACTATTGATCATCTCTTCTTTAAGTGTGCAGAAACTATGAAACTTTGGGAGACCATTAGAGACTGGACGGGCATGCAACGCCGGCCCATTACAATCAAAGGAACCATTAAATGGATTGCAAGATACCGCACTGGATCAGCCATCATCCAAAATGCTAGAAGAATTGCTCTTATGGCATCGGTCTACTTTATATGGAAAGCAAGGAACGCGCTTGTCAATGATGGGGTGAAGTTCGACATGGTGTGCTCGGCGTTCCTGGTCAAGTCAACCACGTACACCCTTCTCTACGCCCGTTTCCCAGATGATCAAGTCACGCAAGTCCTACTGGATTAAGGAAGTCAGACCTAGCATCAAGACTTGGATATCTCCGACCAGTGCTCGAACCTTGGACAGCCTTTTGGTGCTCCTTACTTGGGTACTCTTTTTCCTCTTGGGATCTTTTTTCCTACGAGTTTTTGGTTCCAAGAGGTTTTAATGAGGCCCGGCCCACCTCTTGGGGTTTGTAAGTTGTACCGAAGTGTAGGATCGTTGACCTAGAGTTTTGTTTGTTTGTTCCTGCCCTCGTTGGGTTTTCTCCCTCGAGTATTTTGCTTCGCTTTATTCTTGTCGGGCTTGTCCGGTGGGATGCTCCTTGGGTATGCCCAAGTTGTTTCATGTAATCTTTAGTTTTATAATTCCATTTGATTTATTTATCAAAAAAAAAAAAAATTCTGAGCAATCCCAAACTATGAAATCAGACCTTTAATCCAAAATATTCCCTTGCCTGCAACTGTCAAGGCCAAATACTATGCTTTTGTGGTTGAAAGAACAATCACAGGCAAAGACAACTTAAAAATATTGGGATTGAAAAATAGCTCTAATAGGAAATTTGATATTTGATTTACTAATAAACGCATAACGCGTAGAGACAGCAATTACAATGAAACAAGGAGCCAATAGAGTAGAGTTCAAGCTATCTCATTCTATAAAGACTAGAGAGAACACTGAAAGGGTTTAGGGTTTAGACTAGCTGATAAGGAAGACAGCTGATAGTCTAAGAGGATATAGACTAGGATCTAGTCTAGATAGAACCTGCGCTTTATGGGTTTATGTTGTCTTCTTTTGCTTTTGTGATGAATAGGTCGAGGATTACTTCCACAACACCTAAGGGCATCCACAATAGCATAGACAATTCGACGCTCTAAGCCCCGTCCTATGCACCGCTACATCAGCATTTTATCCTCCGCCCATTCCACTGACAATAGGGCGGACTATAGCCCGCCCTAAGCATTTTATTTATTGTTTGAATATTCAAACACTACAAAAATTGGAGAAAACAACTTTATTCCATTGAAAGTTCAAATTTTACATATGAAATAAAAAAAACTACAAATCCTCAATGGCCGTGGCGCTTCCAAACTTCTTCAATCATGTGGTTCATGAGCGCCGCATGGTCTTGTCGGCTACGCATTGAGGATTGTCTCTCTAGAACCGCACTGAAGCCCATCGCTAATCCTCGAGCGACAGGCGGGGTCGTCGTGCTGGAGCTAGATCCGGCTTCATCATCGATCCAATCGGTGACATGTCCAACTTCTTGTTCGACTATCATGTTATGCATGATGATGCACGCATACATGACATCGGCGATGATTTCCTTGAACCAAAAACGCGTCGGACCTTTCACTATTGCCCACCGCGATTGGAGCACACCGAAAGCCCGCTTCATATCCTTCCGCGCAGCCTCCTGTTTGCCGCAAACAACACTCTCCTCTGCCTAATTGGGCAGCTGATCGTCTTCACAAAAACAGGCCACCTTGGGTATATGCCATCGGCCAAGTAGTACCCCATATGATATTGGCGTCTGTTGGCAGTGAACTTGATAGACGGGCCGCGACCCCTGCATTGATCGGCGAAGAGGGTGGACGAGTTAAGAATGTTGATGTCGTTGTTCGACCCGGCTACACCGAAGTATGCATGCCAAATCCAGAGCCGTTGGTCAGGCTTCGTGGATCATCGTCGGGTGGCTGCTCTTGTAGCCACTAGTAAATTAGCCTCTCCACGCCGTCAGACAATTCTTCCACTGCCAGTGCATACAGTCGATGCTCTCTAGCATTCCAGGGAAGTATTTTCAACCTCAATTTTCAACATCAATAATAAATCCTTAAAAACCCTTATCAACCTCAATTTTCATGTTCTTAGAACATCTAGATAGAGAGAGGTATATAGAGAGGTAAAATTTTACGTATATTTTTTCATGAAAAATCATTCTTCAAATGGGGAAGTATTTGGGAAGGTATTATACTTTTATATTTTGAAATGCATCTTGTACTATTTTTTTATTACAAAAAATAATTTACCTTTCTATATACTCCTCCATCTCTCAGTAATTGTCCACTTTAATTCCAACTCGAGTTTTAAAAAATATAAAGAAAAGTGAATTGAAAAAAATTGATAGAATATGAGTTCAATACTTTCTTCCTTGGAGTCTAGAGATGCTCTTAGTTCATACAAACTTAATGTTCATACTCTATATTTCAGATGGATGTGGAATTAAGTTTCGTTTTCCAACAAAGTCGAGAGATGCAAATCAAAACTCGTGATTGAATTAATATTTATAGATGCATAAGTGGTTTAGATATTTTCTTAATCAAACAATTCAGACATAAAATCCAGGAAAGCAAGTACTTAGGCTTGACAATAGTGTATAAAACCATTACAATAAATGAACGCACAGAATCATTAATCTTTTATATTGACAATCATATCATCTTTGTTCAACTGGAATAAAGAATGAAAAGCTTCTCAGCAACAGTAATGGTTGGTACAATGACTTAACCACGAATCTTCATTATATACCTCGACTGCAGCAGCTTCCTATCTTTGGCTTACTCTACACCTCACATCTACCACAAGATGGCGAATACGAGGAGCATACCATTTTACTCTCTCAACGTGCTCAACCAACACTTCCCACAAACGACCTGCAGGTAAAGCCATGTCGAATTACAAGCAAGTGGAGTTTGCACGCTTTTATCAGTTATGTTTGTAGAGAGTTTATATGTACTTGTGGATCAGATTACCTTGTGATTTTGAAATCTCAGAGATCATTTCGATGGAGTGGTTTGTCCATTGACCCTCCTCCGTATCCTTCACATTACCATGGACATGTAGCACCCCACCCTCATCCCTGCAATTTTGATGTTGCATGAAAACATGGAAGATTAACATTTGGAT
Organism: Salvia hispanica; assembly: GCF_029641045.1. Taxonomy (NCBI): domain Eukaryota; kingdom Viridiplantae; phylum Streptophyta; class Magnoliopsida; order Lamiales; family Lamiaceae; genus Salvia; species Salvia hispanica. The sequence continues at coordinate 4,018,633 of NC_142696.1, forward strand.
AGCCAATCTAGTTTGACAATCGAGATTTTTTTTTCTTCAATCTTCAAAATCCAAGAACACTGAAAACTTTGTATTGTGCAATATATGCATGCAGACTCAATTCAAGAAATGTTTTCCCACAGCAAATATAACAATCCTCCTACAATTCTATTCGACTGCAAAGATGGTTTCAGGGAAGAATCGGTTCTTTTACCCATCTAGTGCGAGATTAATATGTAAAAAATTCAAGAAACACAAATTTTGCATTCAAAACAAGGAATATTTACTGCAGGATAAATAATCGCAATCATTATCAATTTCAGATTAATGTTACCTTAAGGCCGCAACAGCAGTTTCCCAACTACATTCACTTGACGGTATGAGACCAAGACAGACTCGATGAGCAACTCCCTGTATATGAAATTTTTTGTTAAGAGAAGTAAAAGTAAAAGCACAGCTAAAACAGTCACATCCAGTCAAAGGAATACTTTTTAAGATGGTTAATCGCCTCACAAAAATACTGCAGAAAGGAAAGCCAAAGATGTTATACATAGTAATCCCAGTGGTAGGTCAGTTGAGTAACTGTAAGTTGGAAGCTTCTACCAAGATGTATAAGATATGGAGGGGGGTGGGAAAGGATGTTAAGATATATTGGTAACTAATCCTTAATAATTACCAATCAACAATTATGATACAATGTATCTTTCGTATTGGTGGCTGGATTGAAGAAGGGGGAGCGGAAACGCATATCATGTTTTCAGCTAAAGGTGAGGACAGCCCAAGAATATACTGTAAATGAGATAGTCTTCGAGACTAAAGTGCCGTGAAATGAGACCCCTTAAACTAAGTTTTGACATATGAAAACAAGATCTAGGAAAACAATGTAGCACTGCAGGATAAAATTGCCATACTTTAGGAGCTGTAACTCTATTATCGCCTTCCAGTACAACACAGCGATCAGCCACAGAATTAGCGCAGAGGTTGCGACGGAGTGCCTCTATAGCATGTGGGTTCCACTCACAAGCATAAACCATTTTGGCATTTGCCCTGATAGTCATGACACACGATGAATGCATATAGTCAATTAAAATAGAGACTGATGGTTAATATAGGTGTACAAAGCCAAGTGGATTCAAATGTTGAGTCAGGATTTCAGGAAAAAACACACCTCACAAGGAACGGAAGTACAAAATACCCTATGCCAGCAAACAAATCTACAACCACTTGATCTCTACAGTCGAGATGGGCCATCCGCAGCTTCTCAGAAAGATTGCCCCAAGAGAACATACACTTTGTGGCATCAAAAGAATAAAGTATGCCATTTTCACGGTGATCAACCCAGCCATCATCTCCAACAAGAATCTCCAACTTACTATCTCTTGTTTCTGTTTGCGCAATCCTACCCTAAGTATCATCAACACACTCCATCAGCAGACAGCCCCTTTGATTAAGGCTTCACATAGAACTTGGGCACTATAAATAAGAAGGCAAAATGCAGAACTGAGTAGAAGAAAATTGGTCAAAAGATAGTAGCATCCAAATGCAGTAGCACAACTGTTTTTCAGGGAGAAAATAAAAGCCTTGCCAGTTGCCATTAATTAGCAGCATATTAACACCGTGCCATTCAAGCTCAACAGGGAATTTCAACAACTAATTAAAGTTCTAACAGAAAGTGGAAAGTGTCTACCCCAGATTTCACTTTCTTTTTGTGAGTCGAAATAAAAATGCAACATATGTTTCAAAGGGAAGAATCATGTAGATTCTATAAAAGATAAGATAAGTTTCAGATCTTACTTGACGTGCAAGACGTTGAGCCCCCAGAGTACGTGCAACAAGAGGCCAAAGCTCCCCTCCAATTGAATTCCACACCTCATCTTTGAATGATGTAACAGGAAGCACAATAATATCCCCTAGACGCTCCCATCTGCCAAAATATATAAGACTATAATTCAGGAATTTATGGGAACTTACACCAACGTAAAATAATGTTAGCTTATAATAACATCACAGAAACAACAGATATCACATATAAGACCACCTTGACGGCAACTGTTCTATGAGATTGGCTGGAAGACCAGCATTTTCTAACAAAGTGGCTACGGCTTCCTTCAAAATTTTGAAAGGAGAATTAGGAGTTTTCTTGACTTTGATAACTTCATCCACCTTCTTGGTTGCACCACATGACATAAGAAGATCCAGAGCAGCTGAACTGGAGATGTCTTTCAACATAATTTGCCAGAAAGTTGGCTTTGAAAGCTGATCAGCTAGCGGTCCAAGTTTATCAGCTATGCCCTGGTTATCTCCTGATACTTTGCAGAATTCTTTGGTAACAGGAAAACAGATATGTGAGCCTCCCTCCTGGGAGTAAACCTTCCTTTCAAGATCCAACCAACTAAATTTTTTTAGTACATCCTTTGCCAGTTTTGCATACTGCTTTTCAAGCTGAAGAACGCAAGGGGTAGGTACCTCTTCACTATCTACCCTCAGTTCTTCAAACTCAGAATTTAGGTTAGTAGACCCATTAACTTTTTCTTTACTTATAGACTGAGAATGTAGAAAGGCCGCACCTTTCTCTTCATTTTCTGTAGGCTCAGAATTATCACAACCGGACATCAACTGAAGCAGGTTAATCTTCATAGGTACACTGAACTTCGTCCCAAATGCATAACAAGAAGCCCCACCACCAATTATTATAAGATGATCACCAATCACATTGATTGTACTTCGAACAAATAGGCTTGCTTCAGTAGTCTTTATGACTATCTTCTTCCAGCATTCTGACTGAATGTCGAGTAAGAACAATTCTTGGTGCTCGGTGACAGGGCAACCTCCCAAAATTCCAATAAAATTTTGATAAACAAACATCAAGTGTGAAAACCTTGCCTTTGGTGACTGCCCAATTGTCTTTAGCTTACTCCATAGACTTCTATGTACATCAAAAGTGTAAAGATACCCAAGAGCTTTGTCTCCATCATATCCACCAAAAATAAATAGCTTAGACCCATTTGCATCCATTGAGTGTGAATGACGGGGACCAGGTAAGTCTCCATGGGATTGTATCTCTGACCACTCAGAGGTTAGAGTGTCGAGGACGTAAATAGATGATAAGACTGAATTATCATGGATTCCACCAAAGACATATATTTTAGAACCAACAACAGCAGCTGAATGCCGGTGCCTGTGAGATGAATATGAATCAGGGCCCAAACACAGAAAATAAAATCTAAAACTTTCAAAGCAGCCGAGTTTAATTTGACCTACAAACAATGAAGTCACCATATATAGAATGCTGCTGAGGAGAACATTTATAAAATGAAATGGACTATTCATATGAATAAAAAATATAGCTACCCCAGTTACAAAGAAAGATTTTTTAACAGCAATGCCCCAATCAAGGTGGATGTGTCAAAAGGAGAAAAACATGGATATTTTAACAAGAATCGTTTAACCAATACCTTGGAGGAAACAAACTACCAGAGCATGGCAAAAGCTTCCACTCTTTCCTTGGCAAATGAAATACCCAAACATCGTTCAGGATATTCATGGGGTCAGCCCTACCTCCAATTACATATATGGAATCTCCTACTAAGGAAGATGTGTGACCAAGCCGAGGGGAAGGGGCTCCAGCAGCAGCAATTACCTCCACAAATCCAGATTCGATATCAAATATCAAAAGATCATTTCGACGTGCATGTCTTCCAATACCTCCAAAGCCACCAAAAATAATAATCTTCTTTTGGCTCAAGGGACAAGAAGAGTGACCCCACAAGAAGAGTCTCTCAACAGGTTCACCAACTACTTCAATAACAGAGAGATCTATGCCAAAAACATTCTCTGATCCTGTCAATTATTCAAAGATTTAAACCCCTGACACATTAAGGGAAAGCAGTCCTGCAATCAGACATTTATCAGTTGGCCACACTACTGTGCAATAGCCAAATAAGTTTATAATTATGGTGGAATACAATATTACAGAACATGATAAACCATGCTCAATTCTTTTCCTGAAAATCATGGATTTAAAAATATAGTAATTCCAATGCTAATAACAATCAAAATGTAACTCAAAAGACATCTGCACACTGATCAAACCCCAATAACAATAAAAAATGTGACGGGCTAATAAATTAACCTAGTTTCAATGGCAGATCAAACATGGAGCTTCAACCATCATAAGCAAATTATTCCTAAACAATTGATTTGTGTTCAGCAATTACCATTCTCAGCATTGCGATCATATTTGCTTTGAGGCCCCAACTGTCCCTCCAAGATCTCCACTTCACTCACCTCAAAACTCTCCAAAACTTCAATTTTATTAGCCTCAGGATAGGCTTCTTCACCATTTCTAATAAGTTTACAATCTGCCTCAATCTCCCTTCTCAGAAATCCATTCTCCCTTAGCTTATCATGAAAATGATCAGTCCTCTTCCTATTAGTCCCCATCTTCTCATTAGCTATATCAACAAGATACTCCACATACTCAGGGGTCACCATAAGCTTGTGTGTGCTTCCCAGAGGCACTTCCATCCGTATCGAGCATCGGATAGCGATTATCGTCCTCTTACTTACGCTTGTAATGCCACTCTCTCGGAAACCACAAGCAATAGCAAGAGAAACCAGAGACTGAGCCGCCTCCACATTCACACACTCCACGGCGATTATCAATGGCTCAAACCTAAAGACAATGCTCTGGTCCTCGATTGCATCGGGGAGAGGCGGCTGAGGAGGAAATAGTAAGGCGGAGACGGAAGAGGGGTGAACTGGTTCGTGAGACAAGAGTAGCCAGGAGCCGCCCCTAGCCTTCTTCTTGGGTGCGGAGGGAGAGAGGATGGGCTGAGAGAGGATGGAGATGCGGCCGGAGCAAGAGCTAGTCGTGAAGTAAGAGGGGTGGGAGTTGATGGAGGTCAACAGCGGGATGATCGGCGCGTCTATGGTGCCTTTGGGAGATTTATCTGGTGCCTCCGAGTTCATGGCCGCAAGGGCCGCGCTCTTCCTCTTCTCATACTCCATTTTCTTCTCGGCGGCGTTTGATTCCGAGGGTTTTGGATTTGGGGTTTTAACTTTCTAGTGTTTTTTATGTCAAAAATTCGAATTACAGGTTTTTCTTTTATTTAACCCAAGTTTAACATATAAAGTGGAGTAGTAATTAGTGTAGAATTTTATTAAAAATCGTTCTGTGGCCAATTCTATCTTCTTAATCTGCTCAATTTATCAATCAACTGCTTTAACATTTACTATGACATTGTTTATGATGATGGCCATGTAAGCACCATTTTCAATGGTGCGGATGTCCCGTCGTTCTTTCCGACGGACTTCCCAAAAACACTTATTGTCACGTCATAAAGATCTCTCACAGCACCGCCACGTCATAAGGACATCCCACTGCACAGTGGTGGACATTCCCAAGGACTTCCCACAATAAAAAAAATTCGCAAATTCACCAAATTAATTAATTTATGGAATTAAACTATTTACGGAATTAAAATTTAGACACGAATATGGGGAAAATGCAACGGTTTTATTTTATTTAAAAAAAAAAAACATACATGTGCGTTGAATCTATATAGTTTGTCGCTAGCCGAACGGGGTCTCGTTGTTTTTAATGATTATACATGCGTTAGAGTTTTTTTAAAAATCGTACATATAGAGTTTGCAACGAGCCGTATATTTAGAGTTTGCAACGAGCCGTATATTTAGAGTTTGCAACGAGCCGTATATATAGAATTCAAAAAAAATTCAAAAAATCGCATCGGGGCGTCCACCGGCGACGTCTGTCAGTCTGCCACAATGGCGGACGTCTGCCCGCCGTCGCGATGGACGTCCCGGGAATGCCGTGGATCTCCGGTGTCCGCAAGGGACGTCCGCATCCGTCTCCTTCGCGCCTAATGGTGGACGTCCGACACGCCGGTCCGATGCCCGTCGGAAAGTGTTGGAGATGTTCTAAAGAAAGGGCAAAATTCTATAAATGGGCCACACCATGTATCCATCATGTTGACAAGAAAGGAATCCCCTAATAGTTTTCCAAGTAAAAATAATAGCTAAAACGTTTTCTGTTCACCACTTTTACATTTCAGTAATCGAATGTATCACTTCAAGTTCCTCTTATTGGTAGATATTGTAGAAACAATCGCCATTGGATCGTTGTTTTGTGAAACTATCTTGACAACCCCACTTGTCTTGTACTAGTAATTTGTGTGTAATGCAACAAGCCAACAATTGTTGATAGAATAGCATAGCATTAGTAGTCAGTGGGGGCCTAATATAACAAGTAACCACCACATAAATTGCTTTAGTCTTAGGATGTTCTAAACCTGAAAACACACTTGCAGCTGAAAATGATGGTTTAGACTATAGTGTGACTAAAGAAGCATATTTAGTGGAACCAAAGACCCACCTCCTTTGAAAAGCTCTGGTGACGTAAATGGCACTGTAATTAAACTGTGCTCATATCTCATCAAAGTTATTTATCTCGATTTGGACGGTTTGAAAAATTTCATGACTTAGACACCACTTTGTGTAATATGCTCTTCTATGTGTATCAATCACAACCAGTTTATTGGGCTACTTCCTCCAAAAACTAGGATTTTTTCAACAACGCCCACAAAATATTTCTCTCCGATTGAGAGGAGGATGGCCCCAATCCAATGCGGCGGCGAAGAAACTCGATCTTACTATACTAACAATATGTATATGTGTATAGTTGCTTATTACACATTGGTTAATTAACTATTCATTGGTCTCACACTACTTTTAAACTATTTTTATTCCTTTCGTTAAATAAGAGATAACACATGTAACAATCCATCTCATTCATTAATTACTCATGGATCCCATCACTTTGTCGGTTGCAATTATCTGGGTTAAATATCCGAATAAAATAGTCAGATTAGAAGGCGGGGAAGGGGGTGGAGCTTGGGGAACCGCTTGGGCTTGGGTCTGCATGCTCCACTTGCTCCAGCTCCAGCTTGGGATGGATGGTGGTTGTTGGTCAGACATATTTGCACAATTGTTAATGAAAATGTGAAGAGAAAAATTAGAGAGGGAATGAAAATGTTGAGAGTTTGGTGTAAAATTTTTTTGATGAATGAGGTATTTTTAGATGATTTGAGAAAGAATTGAAGGATAAAAAATATACTACATCCGTTCTTGAAAAATAGGAACTCTTGAATGACATGAGTTTTAATGCACAATTGATAGAGTAAGAGAGAAGAATTGATAAAGGATGAGAGAAAAATAAAATGGGTAAAATAATAGGGAAGAATAGGATCAGTGGAAATAATGTTACTCTCTTCATAAATTTTGTCACATTTTTTCATTTCTGTCCGTCCCACAAAATTTGTCACATTTCACTTTTTACCACATTTCACTGATTCATTCCAAGTCACATTTTATTGTAAAACTAAAATAAGTAGGACACACTCTCCGGTTTCCACTAACTTTTTCAACTAACTTTCTATTATATTTTTTAAAACTCATGTCTGGTCCAAGTATGACAAAATTTAAGGGATAGGTAGAGTATTAGATTATGGGGTTCACTTCCTAAAATACAAAGTTTCTACTTTTATGAAAAACACCAAATAGAAATAGTTTCTATTTTTTAGGAGCGAATGTAGTAAAAAAAGTGAAAAGTTGGAGAAAAACGGTGATAAACTGTTATATTTGGAGAAGTATGATTATTTTTTATTTCCGCAATTTAAAATAAATATTTCAAACGGTGAAAACGACACCCTTCATAATGCGCCACGTGGCGCTGGCGTGTCAGCCTGCTAGAACGGGTGGTGATCTTTGCAGTGGGCTGCTCGCGTCGGCAACCCGTCCCCACGAGATGGACCAGCACGCCGCGGCAATCAATGTTGCGATTCAATATAAACGAGAATAAATTTACCTCCAAATGTCTCACGATTTGTAAATTTTAAGAACTACATTGAAGTCCAATACTAAGAATTTGAGGTTTATATATACAAACGTATCAAATTCGTGAACATACTAATTTTGTTTGTAATCAAGAATGGCAATGCCATACACCGAATCAAACAAGAATGCACTTCGAAACTTATTAAGTAAGAGTACTAGTTTATACTATTATTTATAAATTTTAAATAATTTTATTTAAAATTGTAAGTAGTAATTTTATTATTTATAAATTTGTAATTTTATAAATAGTTTATGTTATTATTTGTAAATTGTACTCCTTTTATTATTTTCAAATATTATACTCCGTATTATATACATATACAATTTAAAATGATAGATTGAGAAATTTAATGAGATTGAAATGTTACTAAAAATGAGGCTGACCTTATTCTATATGTTTTAACTGAAACAATGTTTATTGATATAGCATTAAAAAAAAGGATTGTGAAATGAGGCTCAAAATTAGGCTTTAATGTTGATGCCTAGGCCTTAGTGACTGGAGTGGTGAGTTTTGAAAATAAATCGTAAAATAAGGGAATGATATATGGACAATGTAAATAAAAAAGAAATGGAAGTATAGTATGAATTTTGAATGGCCTTATCATCTTCTGAAAAAAATTTAATCTATAGCTGCCTCGACAATTGCTATGATGTTGCCAATAAAAATGTAATTTCCAGAAGGACAAATTGCATGTAAAGTTATTATGAAATTTTATAATAATTTGTTTTTTTTTTCATTGAATTTTATCGGACTGTATAAATTTTCCATCCGACTTAATCCGATAGATTTCCGGCACAAACTTATCTTACGTGGTGCGCCGTAGGTGTGACTTGGCAAATGACAAATTTATGGTTCAATTCGAATTGTGAAATTAATGTTACTTTTATGCTGAATTCAATTTGTGGAATTCGATTTGTATGTTTATGTCGATTTGTATGTTTTCATTTGTGCTATTTGTATGTTTGTGATAAGTACAGCGTCAAAGATTGCAAAGATAGAAGATAAACAATTAGAATGAGTGGAATTTTGCCAATTCACACCTCCGCGCCACATAGGATAAGTAATTGTATCGGAAATCTATCAGATTTGGTTGGGTCTCATGGAAAGTTTACACATTCCGATAAAGTTCATGATTTTTCAAGCAACTTTTAAAGTTTATGGAAAAAACAAACTATTTAAAAGTTCAAAACTTTATAGCCAATTTGCCCGGCTAAATTTTAGAACTTCAAATGAATTTCTTGAAAATTTTGGCACAGAGATTATTTTTTTCAAAAGAAAAGGAAAGAAAGAAAAAGACTGTACAAGTACATATAAATTGGATAGTTACATTAAAGCCTAATAATTCATTGCCACCAACCCGCAGAGAATTTGACAAGAAATTGGGTTATTAATTATTTTGCTCAATATTTTGGCACTCTTTAACCGACTGAATCAGTCTATCACTGAAGTACTATATAATAAATTCATCGTTATCCTTAGGAATGACTTATTTGCCAATTTAACTCTGTATATTACTATATTAATTATTAATATTTGATTTCACCCACAACTAGAGATAACATTGAATATGCATTTCCTTTGTTATAATTTGATCTTGACATGATTAGTACGACCCCAACAATCACCATCCTTTAATAATATAATGCATGAATATTTAGTTTAACAGTAGCTAATGACAAAGACTCGTTTGGCAATACAATTTTAAACTAAGACATGTCACCCACCAAATAAATAAAATAATTCTTGAAACTAGGTCTCTTCCCCCACCCTCTCTATGTGTGCGGGCGTGCTTATTGTTCTTTTTACATGATTTTGTTGGAATCTATGCCCGATCAAATGATTTTTGACCAATTATAATTTCAACGAGACATTTAATTTTGTGAAATTAAATGATATAGCATTGATTTACGTTCGGAGTAGATGACCGTGGTATATTCATTTTCTCAAATTCGATTCTCGGTGAGTGAGTAATAATGGATTAAAGTTGTGCAAAATTGCAAACTAATTAAATGAACTATGAGAGAAGCTATGAGATCAATTAAGAGAGTTAATTATCCCACATTAAAAGTTACAACCTTATTAATCAAGTATTTAATAAGAAAAATTATTATATATAATAATTATTATAGTGGACTAAGATGGGCTGTAGAGCCCACACGCGCTGCCCGCCTCGCCGCGAGCCTTGGATCTTGCAATTGGTCTTTTGGCCTGGTCGTGTGGCTCAATGCTTCTATAAATAGGCTATTTGGCTCGGTGCTTCTATAAATAGGCTATTTGAAATTTCAAATTGAGGAGCTTCACGTTTTATAACATACATTTACAAAAATAACTTTATGCATTCATAGAGAAATTAGTAAAGCATGAAATGAATTGTAGTGATGTAACTAGAGAAGTTGAGCCTTTCTAATCAGCTGAAATAAATTGGAAGGTATTAATAATGTATTCTTCATGGGAAAAGAATTTATGCACTATTCGACATGAAAAAAAATACTCCCTCAGTCCCAAGGTATTAGACCAACTTTCCTTTTTGGGATGTCCCAATATATTAGACTCATTTCTTTTTTTAGCAAAAAGCATCTATCTTATTTTATTCTCCACCTATTTTTTTCTCTCTTCTCTCCCCTACTTTTTCCCTCTCTCATACTTTACTCTCTCCACTTTAACTATTTAAATATCACTTTCTTAAATCATGTGCCCAAAAGAAGTGAGTCTAATACTCCGGGACGGAGGGAGTACTCCATTTTTAGGACTCCTAATAACAGTATTAATCCAACATATACAATCAATATGCTCTCTCTGTATACATATTCCTGACATATAATGACTGAGGTCTGAGGAACACAGGCATATAACTGCATATATAGGTAGCTATGGAATTATCCCATATTCCAAAAGATAAGGCCTACCAAGTTCTGCTGAATTTTACTGTTTTTCAGTAGACTGTGAAACTGCACTGTCATCTCAGCTATAAATCCCAAAACACAGGAACAGTGTTTCGCATTCAAGAATTAATATTAACGGGTTTCGTTTAATGAATATGATATATTTGAGATAAAATTTGGTGCTGTGGATAGTATTTTATAAATTTGGGATATGGATATAGTTATATAGCCGATCGCCTGATGAAATGTATATGCAGTCATGCACATGATGTTCGATGCGACTTATACTTCTCATATAATTGAGTTGGATGTTGAAATACCACTGATTTCGCAATAATAGTCTCAACCAGTTATGATGCTCTAAAGGAGTAACAAATAGATATTTAATTTGAGGTATGAATTTGGCCGGCGACACTACTGAAGTAGATATGGATGATGTTGGTGTGAGGAAGAGGATGTCCCATGTGGTAGTCCATAGTATTTCTGTAGCCCACCGTCTGAAAGGGAATCTGAAAAAGAAGAATAATTTAGTTTAGATACAAGAGGTATGTGATGAAGAGGTGATAAACCGATTTTATTGCTTCCTTTTCTATTTAATTTGCTCGGTTATTGATGAAATGTTGATACTCCCTCTATTCTCAAAGAGAAAAAGTATGAACATTTGGTTTGGCATATGGGCGGATTTAGCTTATGGGGACATGGGGCAAATGCCCCTCCTCATCCATTTATTTCCTTATATATTTATATATGAATTTCTGGTTATATACTTCAACCACACTAAATGCATCTTCTCAAATACATAAATTTTTCTATGTATTATATTTCTGTCTCTCCTTCAATAAAATTCTAGCTACGCCCCTGGTTCGGTATGAGTTTTAATGAATAATTGAAAAAGTAAGAGAGAGATAGAAAGAAAATTTTTTTATAATATTGTTAGTGAAGAATGAGTTTCAATTCATTAGAGAGAAAGAAGTTTCCAAAATTAGAAAATTCATATTTTTTAGGAACGAACTAAAAATGAAATTGTTTATATACTTTTCAGGGATGGAGCGATTATTTTTTTTACAAGGAAGGCACATTTTTGTAGCTCCACGTGCAACAGGGTTCGAAAGAGAAAAATTAAGGACAAATAAGGAAAATGAGGAGATTTGGGGTAAGGATGACCATAGTGTCAGCTGCCCACTAGTGCCGCAATCGAAGCTTGCCTTGCCAAAGTCACCTACCCTAGGCCTGTCAATTTTGATACAATACGAGAATTCAACATGAACACGCGTGAAGTTAATGAGTTTGAGTCCTTATCGATCTCCCCAATTAGAACTTGATTATTTCGGTTGAGTCGTGGTAGGTTTGATTTATCCTTTGAGAAATAAAATTATTATTTTAATTATTTTTATCAATTGAAATATCATAATTTAATTTTATTATTTAGATTTATGTTATGATAAAGTTTTAATCATGTTAGAACATATTTCAATTGTGTAATATCATGTTTAAGTCATTATCGTGTCGTGTCAAACTAAATTATATACTCCCCCCGTTCAATAAAAGTATGGACATTTAGGACGGGAGAGAGAAAGCAAAAGTAATTATAGTATTGTTAGTAGAGAATGAGACTCGCCTTATTAGAGAGAATAAAGTTACCAAAAATAGAAGGAGGTATTTTTATAGGACACCCCAAAATGGAAAATGTCCTTATTTTTTTGGGACGGAGGGAGTTGTAACTTGCATTAGAGCATCTCCAATGGTCGGCTAGCGACCGGCTAGCCGATTCTTCGCGCTGGCCGATCGGCTAGCCGAACCATTGGAGGCGGCCAGCGCGAAATCGGCGAGCGGACCGGCATGGGCTGGCCGATGCGCTGGCCGATCGGCTAGCCGCCATTGTGGCGGCCCGATCGGCCAGCGCCGATTTTTGTTTTTTGTTTTTTTTTTATTTAAAAAAACCTATATAAACGCGATTTTCGTTTCATTTTCATTTGCACCACTTGTTTTAACGAGTTTTCTCTCTCTCTAACTTTCTGTACAAGAGCATCATCGAGCGATGGATCACAACAACGAGTCCAGTCCGGCGACGAGCGGCTCTCAGACTCCCACGGTACCTGTGGGATCTGGATGGGGGCAGATGGGCGGGCAGATGGGCCCGGGGTTTAACATCCCTTGGAATCAGATGATGGGGATGATGGCCGGTGCGCCGGGGGGGATGCAGGGGGGGAACCAGGGGGGGTATGCCGTGGGGGATGCCGGGCGGGGGGCAGGGGAGCAGCGGGCAGTCAGCGCCCGGGTGGAGGGGTATGCCCCAGATGCAGCAGCAGATGATGGGGATGATGTGGCAGGGCGGGATGCAGGGGGGGATGCAGCACAGTATGCATCCCGGGATGCAGGGGGGGATGCAGGGGTCACCGGGAGGGGACACGGTATATCGTCCCTCGCTTGATTTTTTGATGGCTTCGTCTCACACGTCGACCCCAATGGAGACGCAGTTCACTGGCGATGACCTTCTGTCATTGCATGATATGGGGATCGATCTCGGGGATCCGAATACTCCCGTTCTAGCGAGGCGGGCCGCGCCGAAGAAGAAGACGAGGGGGAAGGCCAAGGCGGTCGGCGAGTTATCACAGCCCGCTGTTGACGACACCCCTGGCCGCAGGAAGTGGACGGAGGATGAGTACGCCGGAGTGGCCAGGGGGTGGTTGGAGGTGTGCGACGATCCGCTGGTTGCGAACAACCAGCGGGTCATCAACATGTGGGCGAAGATCAGAGCTGCCTATAGGAGGCACTGCCCGCACGGGAAGGACTTCAGCAGGGAGGAGGTCTGGAAGGGGTGGGAGCGCATCAGGGCCGCGGTGGGCCGTTTTGCGAATTTGTACGCCAACGCCTTCCGTCAACTCAGTAGTGGGCAGAATGAGGACGACGCCCGGAGGATAGCCGAGAGTCAGTTCCCCTTGGCGGGAAAGTATAAGGAGTTCACCTTCTGGGAGTGCTTCTTGTTGCTGAAGGACTCCGAGAAGTTCCGGGCGGGGTGCGACGCTGGGTGGCCGAAGAAGTAGAGGCTGAACTATACCGGCGACTACAGCGGCAGCAGCGGCGGATCTCACGACCTCCCCCCGGATGCTGAGGAGTTTCCATACCCTCCTTCATTTGCTGGTCGCCCCCGCCCGGTTGGACAGAAGCGGGCGCAACGGGCTGCGAGGGGCGGATCCCCCCTATCGCCCCGCGAGGTCCAGTCCTCCGCCCTCCCACCCGCCCCACTCGAGTACACTCTCCATTCGCGTAACCATACGCGGGATCAGATGTACAAGGTCTTCCAAGATTGGAGGACCGCCACTGACCCCACGGAGAAGATGTTTCTTCACTCGATGCTCGAGAGCATGCGGGTTGATTTGGAAATCGCGAGGGCACGGCTAGCGGGTTCCGACGTGGGCTCAGATACCACGGGTAGCGGCAGCGGCAGCGGCGGCGGCGACGGCGATGAGGAGTAGAGAGTGGCGGGGCTCGTGTGTGGAAGCCCTTTTTTATAAAAAAAAATCATGTACTTTTTTTTAAAAATCTTTGTACTTTTTTTTAATGGAATGGATTAATTTTCATGTATATGTCTCGTAAATTTAATTCCGTATTTTAATCGTAATTTTAATTCCGTAAATGTAGTATATTTTGAATTATTTTTATTGCGGCTGGCCTAAATCTGATGTGGCAGGTAGATTTTTTAGTGTTGCTGACGTGGCAGGGGAGAGAATGGCTAGCCTATTGCTGGCCTATGTAGCATTGGAGATGCTCTTAGGGCATCCGCAGTGTGGTGGACTATAGTCCGTCCTATAGCAATTTATGGTCCTCCACGTCAGCATTCGGTAATCCTACCAATTCACCGGCAATGGGGCAAATTCTAACCCACCCTATCTTTTAACAACCATTTTGTATTTATTTTTAATTTTTTTTTCGAATATAATAAAATAGTGAAATATATACATAAAGTTAAGACCACAATATGAAAATCTTTGTTTTATTACAAACCCGAAAAAGTACAACACGAAATACTAAAAAAACTACTCCCTCTATCCCAACTAAGTTGAGTCGTATTCCATTTTGAGATATTCCAACTAAGTTGAGTCATTTCCTTTTTTGACAAAAAAAAAACATCCAATCACTCTTACTTTATTCTCTCTTTATCTTTCAATATTCATCTCTCCTACTTTTCAACACAATTTCTTAATCTCTGTGTCCAAATATTTTGATTCAACATAGTTGGGAGTGGGACGGAGAGAGTACAATCTCAACGGTTACGTGACCAAATTTCTTCGATGGGGCTATTATCTCTTTATATCTCCTACCTTATCTACTATTTCTCTCATCTCTTACTTTACCAATTTCTTATTAAAACTTGTCTTTTCCAAAAATAAGACTATTTTTCGTTGATGGATGGAGTATAAAATAAGGCTTCAAACTGAATTCCAACTTGGATCCAGCCAGATGAAGTTAAGATTGCTTCTACTCGACAAGGTAGATTCTCCTGGAATGATAGATTGGTACTAAGTCGGGTGACTATACAGGCTTAGTCTTACCCAATTGGATAAATTAAGGCTTGTTTCTACTACCTGTAGTAGGACTGTTGGAATCTATGCCCGGTTAATGGACTTTTGACTAATTATAATTTTAACGAGACATTTAATTTTGTGAAATTAAATTATATAGGATCGATCTACGTTCGGAGAAGATGACCGTTGTATATTCATTTTCTCAAATCCGATTCCCGGTGATTGAGAAATAATGGATTAAAGTTGTGCAAAATTGCAAACTAATTAAATGAGCTATGAGAGAAGCTGTGATACTAATTAAGAGAGTTAATTATCCCACATTGGAAGTTACAACCTTATTAATCAAGTATTTAATAATTATAGTGGACTAAGATGGGCTGTAAGAGCCCACACGCGCGCACAAGCGCGCCCGCCCGCCCCGCCGCGAGCCTCGAGCCCTGCCCGTGCCCTTGGATCTTGGCAATTGGTCTTTGAACTATTCTTTGGGCTTGGTCGTGTGGCTCGGTGGTTGAGTTCGACCTTAGGCTGGTCTAGTTCTGTTTAGACCACCATCGTTTTCACGTCAGCGAGCCAAGCGGGATGACATCTCGTCAGTGTGACGCGGTAAAGCCAACGTGGCTGACACGTGATAGTCCACGTCAGGAACGAACCTAGACGCGTCTAGATTCAACCTCTCCTCTCTAGCTCTGAGATTTGTAACGTCTTGTAACGCTCAGCGGTTACAGACTCACAATGATGATAGCCATCATGGCTGTTGACCTCCTGCAGTGGACCGAGCCTATAAATAGGCTAGCCATTCCATGCATTCTATACACAACATCAAACACTAGAAGCATTCTGCATCATAAGCTCTCTTCCTCTCTGCATTGTCTTTATGTCGAAGCTCTGCCCTCTCCTCCATCCAATTCTCCGGAGCGATAGCGGTGCTGCTTCACCAGAGACGTAGCCGTTTTATCTTTGGGGACGAAACGCCAATCCGAAGAGCACTACCGGGGCGTATCTCGTCTTGCGGAAAGATGACTCCTCGACTCGGCTAATAACTTTACACGGTTTACTTGTTTCGAATTTTTCCTTGTAATCTTGTTTCAGCTTTTTCCATTTGTATTTCTTCTTGGTTGTTTTACACCCGGCTAGTTTTATCTCTTGTAATCCAGAAACCCAACAAGGACGAATGAAGTACTCTCACTGTCTCATCATAAATGTGTCCCCTTTTCTTTTTACAGTGTCCCATTATAAGTGAACCATTTACCTTTTTAGCAAAAAATAATGCCCATTTGTCCCTTAAAAATAAACCGCATTGGTCATTTTGGGATGTCCCTTAAAAATAGATCAATTCTATTTAAGGAAACTTTTTTTCTCTCTAATTAGGTAGGTCTCATTCTCCACTAACAATACTCCAACTTTTTCTTTCTATTTCTTTCTTACTTTACAATTATGCATTAAAATTCGTTCTATTTCAAATGTTGTCCATATTTTAGGGACGGAGGAGTATATTTCTTCTCTATTACTTTATCCTCTCACTTATCTATTCTATTGAAATAATTTCATTTTTATCATCACCAAAAGACATTTATTTGTATATGAATAAGATAAATGAGAAAAATGGAAAATTTGTGATTTAATATTCTAATTTTAAAAATGGTGAAACAAAATATAATTTGACTAAATTTCATCATTTAAATAGAATGAAATAATAGAAATGAAATAAGATACATTTATCTTAAAATGCTAATAGTACTACATAAACTTGACTCACTTGGATTTGAGTCACAATTAAATAAAAAACCTCAAATCTCAATGTGCAATTGCATTAGCACCTTCTCCTAGGCATTCTTTATAAAGTTTTCTTTACAATCTGGATTTCTCAGCTACACATCTTGATTCATTAAGTTCGGATAAGCTGTTTGGGGGCAACGCCCAATAAGTTTCTTCCATCTTGCCCAATCAAGTCACTCTTGTTGAAACTTGTGTATAAGCCATATTTATGATTATACACGTATATATATGCGGTAGGTACACCCTTACAATCGATGTAGAAAACCCTAATTCAGAATTCTGACATTTTTGCCTTTTAATTTTACTAAATGTGGAAAATTAAATAATCTACATATCTTGAGGGGTTTCTTTTCCTTTTGGGTAGTTTCGTTTTTATTTTGGTTCTGTGGGCGTTTTGAACTTTATCTATAACAAAAAAAACCAAACCTCTTAAATTCAATGTACTTGTGAGTGACTTCTCATGTGAAAATCCCTAGTTTTGTTAATCCATTTATTGCCATTTTATTTTCTAGTTTTGATTATGTCATGTGTATCCCTCTAGAATTTGTCTTTTTCCCTTCTCCTGCTGCATCAAACTCGTGTTTTCACTCCTTGATATATGTAAATTTGATTTGGGGTTTTGTGGTGGTCCAATTAAATAATAAAAAACAAAAACAAAATAGAAACCCCATTTTTGCACTCCATAATTAATATAGTGGAGTAGTAATTTCAATTTGGAAAACCTCCATTTAAAACTAACCATTAACCAACCACTATATATATCCACGCTCACACGCGCGCATTTACTAATAAGTAAGCTCTTTTGTTAAACGTCCACTTCAATCAAATTCGAAGCTCTCCTCCTCTCCCTCTCTTGTTGCGATGGCGGATTTTCACGGCGGCGCCGGCGGAGGAATGGCGGCGGAGGATTATCAAGAAGAGGAGATGTGGGCCATGATGAAGGCAAGAGATCAAGGCCCCAAAACAAGAAAGAATTCGCCCGCCTCATCCACGTGGCACTTGACCGCCGCGAGGGCCATTCCGAGATCCGCCGCCTCCTCCGGCGGCGCGTCTTCGGCGCCCCTCTCCATCCCCGATTGGTCCAAAATCTTGAAGAAAAATCCCAAGAAGGGTGGTGGTGGTGCACACAGCCACCACGGCGATGTCACCGACATCGATGACGGCGACGATGAGATGCTTCCGCCGCATGAGTATCTGGCGAGGAGGGTGGCGTCGACGCAGATTGCATCCTTCTCCATGTGTGAAGGAGTGGGAAGAACTCTCAAAGGGAGAGATCTCAGCAACCTCAGAAACGCGATTTTGACGAAAACGGGTTTCCTTGAATAGTATAGTTGCTATTACTACTTCTTCAATAGGTTTGGTTTATGAAAATAAAAGGGGACAGATTTTGTGAGGTAGCAATGTTTTGGACGTCGGAGTTTGCCTTTTTTTGTGGGGGGAGGGTTTCGTAGCTAGTGCGTAGTACTAGTATAAAATTGAAGCAAGAAAAATGTTCAAAATGGCATGGTCTAAGATTTTGTACGGCAATTTGCATTTTTGGAAAAAATACAATATTTGTATTGAATTGTGTAATCTGGGTCAATATTACTTAGTACTACAATATTATTGATTTGTATAATCTGGGTCCAACAATATGAATACTATAGCTTATCTTAATTTCTAAATTCGTGTCATGCATTTAATTATTCCAATAGATTCGACACACTAACATTTGTCACGCCTTTGCTCCTTTGTACACAAATGACAAATCTATCTAGAGTTGTTAAATTTTATTTTAGTATGAACGAATAACCTGAGATACAATATTAATCGACACGTATATATAGAGCTGAAAATTGATCTCGACGGTATGATGGTATGGAGTATTTTTTTTGTTTGGAGCACTAACAAACATTAGTAAAATATTTTGGCAAAATTCTAATGGAAAAAATCAGATGCACAGTGGAAAGACTATGCAATACACTCCGGCACGAATCATGATTAAATATAGAACCTACTCTTGGATAGTTACTTGATTGATTTGATGTAATACTGTTTATATAAGCTTGTTATAGCATCTTATATATAGATACGGTGCCTCATGGATTATTCAATAAAATTGGCATTAGATTGTACTCCTCCCTCACATGATAATTGATATTGTAAATTTTGCTTTGTAAAGAATGTAATTATAAATTAATTTGAACAAAAAATTATTCATTCCATGAGCTATGAGACTCGATTGAACTTGTAGATAATAAAAGGGATTGGGGAAAAGGAGAAAGAGATTAAGATGAACCCGTAGAAAGAAAGAAAAAAAGTGCTAAAAAGAGAGAAAAAAGAGGATGATTAAAATAGTGGGATCCTATTAATAAAGATAAACAGCAAGTTTTTGGTGGAAATAGGAATAAAAGAAAGCGGTAATAATGTAATTTAATGTGCGATCTTTGTATAACGCATCACCATGTGTTGTGTTTCACCTCATAGCAGAGAATCCACGTCCAAGTGTGGATCCTTTGCTATAAAAGGGACAAAGCAAATCATGTTTGATAAAAATGCTCGTGTTTCACTTTAAATTAGAGTGTTTTCTTATAATTCTTCTTTCTACAAAAACTTCTCACTATTTTAATTCCAATCTTGCTCTTTTATTCTTTTTTTTTTCTTTTATCCTTCTATAATTTTCTATCTTTAATCCATTTTGTCTATGTTTTCCTCTCCTTTTTTTTTATCTTCAGATTAAATCATTATCTCGTTCCTCATCTCTTGTTCCCTATCTCTTTAATAAATTCGCATCAAACTAAATTTATTTTAACACTCTTTTTCTCTCTACAAAAACACAACAAAATTTGTATACTGTTTAGTTCTCCTACTTTGTATACAATTTAATGATAATTTTATATATTAAATAATTTATGAACTTTCCAAGATTAATCACATGTCATAAAACAAAGTGATAGAACTATTTAGAAAATCACTAAGTTTCGGTTGAAAATAAAATAAAAGAAGCCATATTAATTTGATTCAAAGTGTGATCGTTTTAAAACACATCACCTTCGGTTAGTTTCGTTCTACAACAGATAATCGACGCTAAGTGTGGATCCCCTGTTGTGGGGTGGATTACAACTTATGGAATTGTGCTAAAATACAATCGTGTTTTAGTTTAAATTAGATTGTTTTTTTTAATCGTTCATTCCACTGAAACTTGCCACTATTCAACCACTTTGCCTTTGATATTTTTTCTCTTATTTTTGTCTTTTATTTTTCCTTCTGCATATTCTACTTAAATCATTTTTCTCTCTGTTTTTCTACATATTCTATCTTAAATTATTTTTGTTCCTAAAAAATTATTGAATATTTTTTTTAAATAAATTTATTTTACAATATCTTTCTATATAATAAAACACAATAAAATTATTTCATGTTTATAATTAGTATATTCTGTAGAATGTAATTATAATTGTAACACCCCCATACAATAAGTGACCAATCGAATTGAGATTAGGGGTGGGTAAGTAAGGTATACCTTACCGAAACCACCATACCGTATACCTTACCGTAAATACGGTATGCAAAAAAGTCATATCTTTACCTTACCAAAGTTTTCGGTATATCGAACTTCGGTATACCTTATTTTCGGTATGACGAATTTCCATACCGATACCGTGCCTCATTTGCGGTATACCGTACCAAAGTTCGGTATACCTTACTTTTGCGGTATACCTGACTTTCAACATCAATTAAAATAGAAAATTAGAGTATTTAGAATATTATTTATATTTTATAATTTTAAAAATAAATTAAATATAATTTATTCATAATTATATTTATATTTCACAATAGATTTTATAATTTTAAAATATATAAAATATATTTTATATATAATTGTGTTTATATTTTTGTGGTATATACCTTAGTTTACGGTATATACCTTAATTTACGGTATATACCAAATTTCGGTATGCAGCGGTACACCGCGGTATTTGAAAATTCATACAGTTATCTTACCGGAATCTTTCGGTAAGGTATCATACCGTACCGAAAATCACGATATACCGAAAATTCGATATTTTCGATATTTTTTCGGTACGATAAGGCCGGTATTTCGGTATTTTTCCCCGACCCTAATTGAGATGCCACAATTATAGGGAAATAAAATACTATATTTTTATGCAATAAATTGTCACAATTGCAAAGAATGACAAGACAAGGTCTGAAACTTGCAAGGACGAGTATTCATTTAGAAATCAGTTAATTAAAACTTATAAGCAACTTGCAATATAGGACGGGCCCAATATTGGACATCATAGGGCCGTTAATGCCGAGCTTCTAAGGTCGGCCCGCCCAATCCGGTGTCAATTGTGATAGCAGGAATGAGATTCCATAAATATATGGAGGGATTCGAAGGATTTGAAGATTAATGATATTTTAATGAGGAAACGTCTTTTTTAGTCCACAAACTTTGCCAAAGTATCATTTTATATCTGTGAACTTTGAAAATATCATTTTAGGTCCGTGAACTACAAGTTAATATCATTTGAGGTATTTTGAACTTTTTCCGGACGAAAATGCCCTTCAAGCCTTCAAAGAGCAATTTGGACAATTCTTTCGCTATTCATCTTGCGTCAAATACCTAGAGTCCAACAATTTTTTTTACTACTATTTAATTCAGTTACCATCCAAATTGAATTTAAATATAATTAAAATTTGCCGTAAAAAATACTTATGTGTTAGTTTTACAATTATTAGACAACTAATTATTTAATGATAGTGAATTGGGACTTGATACTTTAAATTATTTTTTCAATCTAAACTGTATTTTAATAACTTACTATAGGTGATGTGTGAATTCTATTTAGTTTACTTGTTTTGAAATTAGATAGCTATTAATTTGGATTGTTATTCGGAGATGAATTTCGAAATGGAGATCAATTAACATCTAAATTGTTTTCAAATATAAAAATTTGCCGTTAAAAATTGTTGGATTCTATGTCTCTGACGCAAGATGATTGGCGAAAGAATTGTCCAAATTGACCTTTGAAGGTCTTAAGGGCATTTTCGTCCAAATTTTTTTTCAAAATACCTCAAATGATATTAATCTGTAGTTGATGGACCTAAAATGATATTTTCAAAGTTTACGGACCTAAATTGATACTTTGGCAAAGTTGGTGGATTTAAAAAGATGTCCCCTCTATTTTAATAAACGGAGGATTTGAAGATTAATCAAGTAGTCATTTTTTTGTGATTATGTTGTGGTATTTGGTCGGATTTGAATTCAAATGAAAAACATGCTATGAAACAGTTGTGCAAATTTTCCCTAAATCTATTAAATGATGTGTTGACGAGAAGATGATGTTTGATATAGCCATCATTCTTTCATTACTTTTGTGCTTGTTTTCTGCTTGCTGAGTATCAGTTAGTGTTGCTTTAATTAGATGTCGTTCTAGCCTAGCTACAATGTGGAGTAGACCTGTCAAAATGAATATCGGGTATTGAGTTAGTGTTGCTTTAATTAGATGTCGTCCTAGCCTAGCTACAATGTGGAGTAGACCTGTCAAAATGGATATCGGGTATTCAATACCCGATATCCAAACCCGAAAAAGTCGGATAATTGGATACCCGAAACCCAATTTTTCGGGTATCGGATCGGGATCGGGTAGTGAGAATTTTGGATTATCGGGTATCGATTTACGGGTAGTGAGAGTTTTGGATTACCCGATATCCGATCGGGTATACCCGAAATATCCGATTTATCCGATTTATTTTCTAAAATTAATAAATTATATTTTTATTATAATTAAATATAATATAATTTCTTAAATATAATTTAATTAATACTTAATAGTTAGCATATAAGATATGTAATTTAATTTTTTAATTATATTTTAATTTCATTGACTTGTGATATTTTGAATTTTTTATGATATTATTGTTAGATCTTGATTCTTATGAATTATTGAATTGTGATATTTATAAAGGATGAATGTTTGAACTTATTAATTTTGATGGTTATTGACTTATTGTGGATGGATAAAAGATGTTAATATGTAGTATAACTTATGAATTTTGTATTTTTCAAAGTTTGTAGTTATTTTCTTTTAAATTCGAACTACTACAAGAATTTTATATTCCTATAAATTTGTAGTTATTTTCTCTTAAATTCGAGCTATTATAAGAATTTTGTATTTCTAAAAGTTTGTAATTATTTTTACTTTGAATACTAGTACTTCAACTTTGTATTAAATTTGAATTAAATAATATTAAATAAATTCTAAAAATTTGTAGTTAGTTTTCAAAAAAAAAAAAATTACAAAAAATTCAAAATCACAATTGGGACTGGATACCCGATTTTTCGGGACTGGATACCCGAGTCGGGTATCCGGGTACCCGAAATCAAATTCGGGTCGGGTATCGGGCATTGGATTTTGGGAATTTTGGGATCGGGTACCCGAAAATTTCGGATCGGGTACACATTGTGGAGTATGTATTTATCCTTAGGCTGCACAATCCTTGCTCTCTCCCTATATCTAGAATGTTATATGTGCGTGTCAGTTTGTGCGTTTACCGCAAAAGGTCAAAACATGAGCCAAATTGACATAATGTTGTATGCGGAGATGAATCCTAATGGAATCGTTGAATATCTGTTACTGTATGAAACTGGAAAATCTTGGATGAAATAATTTTTTGTTTGTGGTTGTGTGGTTGACTTGCAAATGAATCCAAAACAAGAACTTTTCAAGCTCTTTACTGATGGAATACATTTTGCCTTGTAGTGAAGGGAATTGGATGTCTTTAAATAATTAGAACTGTTTTCACTGATTAAGTTGGTTGGTTATTTTGGAGCTTGATATGCCAACAAACTTGCTTCTTATTCGAATCATGCGATAATTTTCTTCGTTTATATCTGGAAAGAGCATGGAACTTTTTTGCTAGCAAAGAAGCTCAGTTAGGAGCATCATTTCTTGAAATAATTCGGGCAATGTTATTTGTTTTGTGTCTTAGAATAAGGTTGTCTAAAGAACATTAGTTCTACTATAGTAAATGAAAGCTTCTAGTTTAGTGTTTTTACCCTACTGCAAATATTTTTTCTGATATATATTATCTAGTTTGAGAACCTGAAGCATTAAATATATCGATCTATGGTTAACTAAATATCTGTATGCCAATGAACCATTGTTGGTCATGGCGAGATGTGATGAATGATTGCTTACTCAATCAATTACATACATTTACTCTGTTTCAACCTGCAAGTAGCAACTCAGAGTAATTATCCATTAGGTCATGGAAGTACATTGTGAGCAATGTTGTGAAGATATAACGGCTCTCTGGTGTGATGAGGCTAGTTTATTTGTACTCCAAGACCTTATCCTATGTTTTTCTAGATATTTGATTGAAACATGACTAAGAACTCCTGGCATTTCCAGTATATTCAGATCAGTAATTACTCTCTGAGTTAGAGTTCTCAGCTCCAAAAAACAGACTAAAGAGTATTTGAAGTTATATAACGAAAGACACTTTGCACGCTTGTCTTAAGTTGGATTGCTAATATAGCTGAAAATGAAAATCTGCAAAGTAGTCTCTCATGTTGGGTGCATGATGCTGCAGTGTTGAAGTTAAACCCGAAGAGATTTATTCCGTGTCTCTCATTAGTTGGGGCCTCGAGTCTCTTTGCACATAACCTCAGTTAGGTATGTCTTTTTCTTCGCTTTCTCATTTAATTATCCATTGCTAGGAATAACATGCATGTGATTCAGCTTGTTGTTCCATACATTATCGTCTAAATCAACTGCAAAACTGATGTCCTAAACATGATTTGCTTAGTTGTGAAGTTATTACAGAGAGAAGAAAAGTGAACCAACTTGGAAACTGTTGTTTGCTTCTTTGAAATAGCATTAATGATGATACCAAAAAGTAGGCACTCTTGCACCTACCACAAGCACTTGGTCAGAAAAGTAGGAAGCGTTTAGGCAGTGCTCAGTAAATGCAATTCTTCTGCTCTTCTTCCTTTAGGAGATAAACTTTTCTTGAGCTACCATGCATTGTGATTATGAATCTTGGGGAATAGTTGGTGAGAGAAGAATATTGTATCATCACTGTAATAAGTTTGGGGTAGTATGACTTTGCCTTGTTTGACAAAACTAATGTCCTAATGTGGACAAAACATAATATATTTGATGAAACAACATTA
Organism: Salvia hispanica; assembly: GCF_029641045.1. Lineage (NCBI taxonomy): Eukaryota > Viridiplantae > Streptophyta > Magnoliopsida > Lamiales > Lamiaceae > Salvia > Salvia hispanica. The sequence goes on from NC_142696.1 coordinate 4,043,875, forward strand.
ACAGAACATGTCCAAGTACAGATTTGGATGATAGTTAGCATCTATCCAGTATTTCTGGTAAAAACACACATAAAAATAGCATAATTATCTATCTAGCTATATGTTTGCATTGACTGACATTCACCTTATAAGTTTGCCTTCTCTCTCTTTTTGGCCAATGACCACAGACAGAAAACACAGTAATAGTAAAAAAACACAGTAATAGTAAAAAAACACAGATATTGTTGCTAAAAAAACATTTGAACATGGAGTATTACCTGTTATTGGGATTGCATGGAAGGGGAAGAGAGTGATAGGAAGCACTAGCATAATACGCATACGTGATATTGGCACGGCTCAATCAAATAACCGAGCTCTAAGCATATTGAGCACGGCTTTCAAATTGAACCGCACCAATATCTCGTATCATTAGCATACCACTCACTCTTCCAACCCTTCACATTGCAGATAAGTAATGAGAGGAAAGATTAGTGAAGGAGGGAGGGTGTGTGTGAATTGTGATCCTCCAAGAGAAATACAAGGCGATATATAAATAAGAGAGAGAGAGGGATGGAAGTTGGAAGCAACAAGGCATTGAATTTGCCAACAACCCAACAACAAAAAGGAGAGTATATTTACTCAAAAGCTATGTAACCATGAAAAAGGTGACTGCAGCAAATCTGGAGCCTTCAATATGCATTTATGAGGTCGGGGTAAAGGCGTGTTAACACCATCACTACCTGCATTTTGTTTTCTTTTTTTGAATTTCAAACATTTTTTGATTTATTCATACATTGCCAAAATTATATTTAAGTTATCCAAGAAATGTTCTTTATCCGTCGTTGTCAAATGTGCATTGATGATGAAGCTTCTAATTTCTATCGCATGCTCTGGTTTTGTGGCCTTTTCTTGTTTGTTCTTTTTGTTTTTTATTGGGATTATTAATTTGTATTTATGAATCGTCAAGTATTTGGGTGAAATGATTGTCGTATTAGGAGTGCTGTAACTATAACTATAAATACCAGTGGACTATTAATTCCTTTATTTATGGACCATTTCTTCCATCATGAATTCAACAGTAAATTGTCTTTATGTGCTTCAAGCTTCGTTTTCTTCCTTTTATTAAATAAAGTTGCAATCTGTTGAAAAAAAAGGAATCTTCATCTTTATCACATTTCGGGGTTGTTCAATTTAGTAATGGTAATCTATACACACATTGCAAATTGTGATGTTAAAGAAATCAAAGAGGTCAACTTCGGCCCTGATTGTGATTAATATATTCTAAATTAATAGGAAATTAATGATGGAAGTTTTAGTAGCCCTGAATAAAATATGATCTTGTAATAGAAGTTTGAATTAACATCATCAATATGGAGGGGTCTCATTGTCGAGTTTCATCAACTCATTTTCCTACATTTCTCTTTTACTTTAGGTTGGTGCGTGGTTACAGAATGTGGGAAATTATGAGTAGAATTAAGGATAAGAGACAAAATAAATCTTATAATAGAGCTTTGTGCTCCAAAGAAGCCACCACCAGCCCATGCCCGAATCCCATGCACATTATACTGTTGGGGGAAAGGGCTACAGCCTACAAAATTGAAACTATATTCAGCTCAAAAAGTAAAAATAAAACCACATATAGAACTAATTAGGATCTATACACAGCATAAGAACTAATTATTTGCATTGAATTTTTTTTGAAAAATAACCACAATTTAGTTGTGGACAATTTTAAAATTCATAAAAAATACCCAGAATTAGGCCAAAGTTCATGGTTTTAGAGACCAATATTCCTAAAATATATTGTATGCACTTGCGGATCTACGGGGCATCCTCTTATCCGGACGTAAAATTGCCATGTCTCTTCCATTTGCCTCGAAGGTGGAAAAAAATAGTCATTTCCGCCTTAAACCAAGTTAGTAATATATATTCCGCCCCCTCCGTTTACGAATCCTGGATCCACCACTGATTGAATGCAATATGCCTATTTCTTCTTTTGGACGTTTTTGTGAGTGCATATATATTTGTGACATGAGCCATCATTTTAAAGGTTATAGTAATATATGCTCTTCCATTGTGTTTAGAGTAACACTTTTTTTTTTATCATATACACGAGTTGAGTTGTCATGTTATATAATTGTATTTACGCAAGCATGATACTAGTAGAAAATTGTTATGGGTAGGAAAAAAGAAAGTTAGGAATGTGGAGTGTAGAAACGAGAAATAATTGGTTGAGGAAGAGTCCCTCTCTTCATGTTGGTAAGTAATCCATTAAAAACCATGCTGTGTTTTCAACGTACAACATTAAACATCCCCATGACTGTTTTCACGTGATTTTACTGACCCCCTCTTGCCCCTCACCTCACCTAACTCATCTCTCTCTCTGCACATTTACACATCAAAATTCAATACAATTGTGATTAAATTCACACACATACATATATGTAGCAATGAGATGCAACGTCTTATAAATATGGAGACTTGATCCCCTGGCTCTTTGTCTAAATATGTCGACGGCGACAACGGATGGTATCGAGCTTTGTGCAGGGTGGTCCAGAATAACAATGAACCATTCTAGTAGTATAATTTAAATTAAGCTTCACTAGAATTGAATAGAGCGCCGATAATTGTAATGACCAAATTTAATTTGGGACCTTATAATAAAGGAAAGGAGGGGAAGGGTGAGAGTGGCGTCTACAAAATATAAATGAAGATGGACCACTTGCTCACTTACTTGTTCTCTTCCAACTCCGATTGCTATTTATTATTCATAAATACCAATTTAGTCCATGGGTTAAAACTGGTAAAAAAAAAAATACTTTTTCCAATGTCATGGCGCCGAATAGCAACCGAGTATTTAATAAAAAAAAACACGAAATACAAGTTTTGGCTCATTTTATTATTTCACTCATTCTTCTCAAAACTGTTGTATTTAGTTAAAAGTAGCTTAATAAGGTGCGATTTGGGAGTCTTTATAGTGTTGGTGAAATTAATTGACATGTGCAATAATGTGATAGTGAGGACATCTTACAATTGTAATTCCAATTTCCACATGCTATTAACTTACGGTATGAATTTTGACACGTTCTATAAAAATATTTTTACTACAGAGTAGTATAAAAGTATCTTGATCATTCAATGATTTTCCAAGAGTACCATTATGTCAAAATTCTAGCATCGTAGTGTCAATATGGATTTCAGTTAGTAAACCTCACGAACTACCGCACTCGGTAATATGTTAGTAGTATTTGTTAAAGTTGAGTACCTAAATTATAAATTTATGACTCAACTACATATTTAATTAATTAACATTGTGTATGTGTTAAAGTTGAATACCTAAATTATAAATTTATAACTCAACTATACATATTAATAATTAACATGCATGTAAATGTCAGTGTATGTGATAACGTTGAGTACCTAAAGTTTAAATTTATAACTCAACTGCATATTAACATGCGTATCAAATATCAATGTCTATGAGCATTCGCCCACGATGAAAACCACCTCAATTATTAATTACTCAATCAAAATTATTTAATTAATAAATGAAGTAACTCGACTAACTGTACCCAAACAACTTCATTTGATCCACTACCGCCATTAAAGCCACAAATGAAGCATGCATCAACATGCACACTTTATTCGCCTAAAAGAACGTGTCAGCATCAATTTGTAAAACACAAAATTGATGGCACAATATATCAATCTTTCACTAGTGGAATATAACTACGGATAAAAAAAAATTATGAGATTGGACACGGTGAAGGTCATGTCAGCGTTGGAAGACAAGTGTACAACGCAATGGTCCGTCACTATCAATGAATGACAGACAAAGAACGAAAGTGAACTCCAACTCCAAAGACTAGAGCGAAGAAGTTACATCATGGGGTCGGCGTAAGATCCAAACAAGGGTGGGGCCGGGGGGCCCTTGGGCCCCTCAGCCTTTCGAACTTTGCCTATATATTATATATGTACGAAACAATTATCTAAGTTCGTAGTGGTGCAATTGGTTACGACGGTACACTTTTAACTAATTGATCTCAGGTTCGATTCTTGATCCTGCAGCGTGTATATTTTTTTTTATCATTATCTCCTTAGATTTCTATTGAATATTGTGTTAATATTTTTCTATATATCTTTAGATTTTCTCTTGAATATGTTTATGTTCTATTAGATTTTTTCCTAATGTTAATAATTTTGTTTATTTTCTCTAGTAACTATAATCTTAGCTAGTAATCTTGTATAAATATTTTCTTTTGTAACGGTTAAGAATTATTTTCATAATTTAAGAACATAAATATGTAAATATGCCCGCCATAGTATAATATTATTTTAATGTTATGGTATTTATGAATAGAAAATAACTCTTTCATTACATAAATAAGCATATAATATTAGCAAAATTAATGTTAATACTATGCTCTATATTATAAAATAAATACTATATTCTTTAATTATATCGATGTTGACGTGTATCTCTATTTTTATTACCATCCTCTAATTATCTCATTATCCATCTCTTGCGTATATCTCTCTATTACTTATATTCGAGTTAATTTCATATTGTAGATATTGAAACAACTTGACACCGAGACAAATTAACAAAATTTAAGTAGTAATTTAGGCCCCCCATGATTAAAATCCTGGCTCCGCTACTGGATCCAAATATCAAATTTAGTGAAGTTTTCTAGCCCTCATTGACCGACTGTGAGACTGATCGGCATTCTATGTCATATTATGCTCATCAATTCTTGTCACACTCACTTTGTACTGCGTGTTTGATAAGTTAGTAATATCAAGATAGAGAATTATATATGAACACTTCTAATTGTTTGATATCATAGTTAAGCTTAACTCGAAGCCCAATATAAGACAAGGGTCCTACCTAATCTTACCAAAATTATAACTTTAACCATGTTTATGTAACCCATCAATTTGTCAAGTTAAGCCATGTTATTTAATATAGGAGTACTATACAAATTTAGATAATTTTTGTTTTATCAGACAATAAAAAAACCATATCTTTGCATATCTTGACACGAAACCCTTATTTCTTATCTTATTTTACATATCTTCTCATATTCCATATTTTTTGTTAAACTGAGTCTTAGTATACTTTTTTAGTAAGGATATGATATTTCACTAATTCATTTAACACTCACACCTACTATAAAATTAATATACAGTATAAAAATAGATATCACATATCAAAAAAAAAATTCAGCTAATTTTTTGTTATAGTAGCTTAAACTCGTATCGAGTCGGACGGACGGGTTGAGACTTGAGAGTGTGAGCATGATTCTATGCAGTGAAATGATATGGAGTACTATATTCTTTTTCACCAACCAAGGAAAAAGTTTCATTTTTTAAACCAAGGAATTGCAAATAGTCATAAATAAACTGAGGAGGAAGTTTTCACTTAATTACAATTTTAATATTGATAAAAAGAAAATATGGGAATTTGTTAATTATGATTTCGTATACGAATTGGATACCTAATTCTGTATCCTTTTAAAATACGTACTAGAATAAGCCTCAGCCCTCTGATCTCTGCGTCATATTCTTTATCCCATATTCCTTGTTTCTAACGTCCCAAATTATATCCAGTCACCCTTTCAAGCTCCAATTACCGTTTGTTGTTGCGTCTTTAGTAAGTTTCCGAGTACCTCTCTGCTTGAATTTGTGTTTTAGTTGCCCTCTTCACGCAAAACTATAACCCGTGATTGTTTTAAATATACTTGTGTTTGCTGCTCTTTTGGGTTTTCGGTATTTGTGAAGAATTAATTCCTTTCCCTGTTTCTTGATGTTGTTTACATGTCTTAAATTTGCAGTTGGAGAAAAAAAATCAAATCTTGCGATGGCCAAGAGTTCTTTCAAGCTAGAGCATCCTTTGGGTATGCTTTTTTCCCTTACCTATTTTGATTGATTTAGGTCAAAATGTTCTGGTCGCCCCTACTATTGATTGATATCTTTCCCCAATGGAAAACTTTCGTTTTTGTTGATCTAATATGGTTAATTATGTGATTAAATACCATTGAATATCTATTGGTTTGTTTTTGGGTTGGATACATTATACATGTATGCGATTTCTTGCTGAATGATACGTTAATATAATAGTTTGGCCTAATTCTCGTGGGATGCTGATAACCAAACAATAACAGTCAGATTGAAAGCTCCCCCTAAATTGGCTGACATACTTCCCTGGATGTAATGGATAGTGCCACACCACTTTCTAAATTAGAGTTCTTGAAGCTTTTACTTTGCTGCTGTGTCTATCTTTGATGTAAGCAAGAGTTAACTGTATAAAATTGCATAATCATGAACAGCCGGCCGTTGTTCTGTAGGTATTGGATAGGTTCAATCTGGACTCTCTAGTCAATTCATCAGCTTTTATTTTACATATTTCTACATGTATAATGTTTTTGTTTGCCCAGCATTTCATGCTTAAAGATTCCTGTCAAGCTTCGGTCTCTTCATCCATATATCTCCTTATTCATCAGTCATCATTCATGGTTTGGTATCCATTACTGCAGAGAAAAGACAGGCGGAATCTGCTCGTATCAGAGAGAAATATCCGGATAGAATTCCAGTGAGTTATAAACAATTTATTCTGTGGTTGAGGTCTAATTATTTGCAGTCTTTGTGTTTGTAATTCTTGTTTCCTTTTGCTACTATAAAGGTCATTGTGGAGAAGGCAGAGAGAAGTGATGTACCTGACATTGATAAAAAGAAGTGAGAGCAGCAACTTTACTGTGGTGTAAAGAGCTCATTAATCTAATTTTCAATCTATTTTGTCTTTTCAGAACTTGGCGTAAAGTATCATGTCTAATTATTGGTTACAGCTAAATATGAGTTACTAGTATAATTTGTAGATGCTTGTTAATTAAGAACCGTAATGAGTAGTCACTTCTGGGGCACAGAAGTGGATCCTCTCCTGTGTAAAAGGGAGAGGTCTCAAGCTCAATCCCTCCCCAGCAGCCAGAGAAAAGAAAAAAAAAAAAAAAGGAAGATAAAGAATAATAGTAGTAACTAGAGTACTATAATCAGTAGGATTTTCTCTTTTTTGCTTGGATAAAGCTTAGTTGACTATCTGTGTTTATCTTTGCCTTACTTTTCAGATTATGTAATCAGCAAATTGGGATATATGCTAAGTTGATTTTATTAATTACTCATGTAAGGTCCTTGTTGGAATGACTGCTCATCTGGTGCATAGGCTTTAATGTGCTGAATACTGGTCTTTATAGAGATTGAATATTTTGATTCAGACATTTTTGGCTCGGTTATTCATTTATGTCGATGGGTTAATGTACAAGGAATTATTCTTACAATCCTTTAGCACTTTCGCTTGCACACATGTTTTTTCCCATTCAGTGATAGATACTGCTTAAATGTACGATTTTAACCTATATCTTTCCCGGGTTGCAACAAAGCCTTAGTTTGTGGCTGTTAGGTTATGCGAATAATAGATTCTTCTTGTTTCTTACTAGAGTGCATCATCACCCTTGTTCATATGATTTACAGATATTTGGTTCCTGCTGATCTGACTGTGGGGCAGTTTGTTTATGTGGTTCGAAAGAGGATCAAACTAAGTGCTGAGAAAGCTATTTTCATCTTTGTCAAGGACGTGCTGCCTCCGACTGGTGAGTGGGCTCCTTGTGATTGACTGCGTATTCATATTTGTAGTTCGCTTACAATGTGGTTTCGTTGTTATAGCTTCTCTGTTATCAGCAATCTATGATGAATACAAGGACGAGGATGGGTTTCTCTACATGACTTATAGTGGTGAGAACACCTTTGGCTGTAATGAAGGGCAGTAAATATATATATTTCTTCTGATATCATTTCAATTGTAAAGTCCATTACTTTTAACTGATATGTTCATCAAACTTAGCTGCACATTACCTTGTTGAAGAAATCTCTGTTTATATATTACTCTATTTAAACGAGCCATTTCGTACTAAATAATTCCATGCATAAAAAAGAGAAAATATGTATTCTTTTGTGTGTGTACGTTGGTATGGTGGTAGAGTGATTATCTGATGCCAAAGGTCTTGAATTCAAGTCGACCATGGTGCGATTTTTGAATTTAAATTCATTTATAGAAAAAAGATAGAATAAATGCCAACTCATTCTTCTGCGCAAACTTGGTTCCCTAACTCACCATTGTTGTTTTCTAGCTATCTCTATTTTCAATCTCAGCTTCCATCCTTTTTTTTTTTTTTTCAAAAAAAAAATTTCCATCTCATTTGGCCTAATTCTTAATTTAGCTAATGCACTACTAATTGTTTTGTGGTTGAGATAAACCATATTAAGCAGATGATAATCTTTAAGCAGCTAAAGCGTCACTTTCGGTTTGGGCGGCTACGACTTTTTTCTTTTCTTTATAAATTTATTGAATCATTATAATAAAAAATTTTATATATTCCTGATATAAAATTCACATCCTCGCTCATTCATTTCATCCTACATTTCATGTTATTTCTAACTCTGATGAATTGAAAAAAAATTGTAGTTGTGCTTTAGTTGACATTTTGTGATAGAGTTGTCGGTGTTATTAGAGATGCCCACGGTTCCGGTTTTGGAAATTGTCGAACTGGAACTGAAACGCGAGGATGTTTCGCCGTTACAGTTCAGTTCCAAAACAACCAGTTCCAGTTTTGGTTCCAAATCGGCGGTTTTTACGATTCCGAACGGTCGGTTTTTAGTGATTTTTTGCAGTTTCGGTTCGGCTTCACAGTTTTTCGACTGTTTTTCACAGTTTCAACAGCAGTTCCGGGCACCAGACTTGTTTACTTTAATAATCCTAATGCTTTTGATTGTTTGGCCAATATCTGAATGATTTATTGTGTTGTTACAAGACTTATTAATAGATGAGTAATAATAGTACACTCTCTGTCCTAATTAAGTTGATACAAAACTTTTAGACACAAAGGTTAAGAAATTGTGTTGAATAGATTAAATGAAAACATAATAAAATAGGGAAAAAAAAGTAAGAGAAATGAAGAGAGAACAAAGTATGTGATGAAATAAATTAAGAGTGATTGGATGTTTTATTTTTTGTCAAAAACAGAAATGACTCAACTTTGTTGGGACGTTCCAAAAGGAATGCGACTTAACTTAGTTGGACGGAGGGGTACCAGAAATGTTTAACACCTTAGGTTAAATAATCAAGGATGCTTGAGACTAAAAGTGTGAGGTCAATAGATCATATGAATTGTTAGGCTACATGCTAAGAGCATTCACAATAGCGGGCGTCCCGGCGGACAAGTGACCGACTAGGGGATCGACGGCTCGTCCGTCACGGACGTCCACTATTGGAGTCGGTGAGCAGGCGACGGACGAGAGGTTGTCCGTGTCGCCAGTCGCTCGTCCGCTATTGTGGTCACGCGACGGACGAGCGGACGACGACAACATTATTTTTTATTGTGCTAGGCTATTGGGATGTTCTAGTGCTAGACTATTATTGTGCAGTGGGTTGTCCTAGTGATGTGGCAGTGCAATGGGATATCCTAGTGCTAGGCTATTGGAATATCCGTCCCACTGTGGATGCTCTTAGAAGCTCAATATTAACCTTCGCCGATAAGATACATGTACATACATTAAGCTATGCTGGAATAACATTTTCCAACTAGTACAATATTATTCCAGTGATAATAAAAATATTCTCTTTGTCCCATTAATTATGAGATATTTGGTTTATGATATGAGATTTTTTGTAGTGGTGTTTTATTAATTATTCAAGAGAGAGTAAAGTAAGAGAGATAAAAAAGTAGAGATGGTATTGTTTTATTTTAGAAAATATTTTATTTTTATTGGGACTATTTGAAAAGGAAAATTTTTAGTTTTAATGGAACACAGAGGATATCTATACTACCTTAAAAGCAAGGTTTTTTTGGGGGGAAATTTCAAGGAATTGTGCCAATTTTCAAATTAAAGTTTGGGAGGGAATTTGTGCTTAAACTTGAAAAAGTTGTTTGGTTGGGTAATTTATCTGCCAACTTGCAAGATCAAATCATCTTACTGTTGGTGCACGCAGCGGAAGAGCATGTAAATAAATCACATAATAATCAGATCTATTTAGCAGATTATTTAGACAAAATCTATTCGCGTAATTATCACATGTATCATGCTCATAACTTGAATTAATCATGCTTTAAGAATATTGAAAACCTAAAACATGCTTTTCTACGGAGTAGAATAATACCTAATTAATTCTCCAAAGAATTGAAGATGGCTAGCGACTTCTCCACGTGTAGCTTTAAGTACTAGACCACAAATCTTCTCTCTGGTTCCCGAACTGTACTCTAATATCAGTGTGGGCTGATCTTACTAGAATACTAGGACTTAAATAAAGAAGACAGAAGAAATCCTTTTTGGAATAGGACTCAAATTCGAAATCTCCTACAGCTGGGAGAGATCGAAATTTTCGAAAATTGCAATATGAGATATTGTGTATTTTCTGTCTCCTTTATTCTCCTATTTATATTAAGTTCCTTTTGGGCCCAGACAGGGATCTATGGAAGGCTTTGGATATGGGCTCATCCAATTTACTTTTTACTAATTAAATTGAACCCACAATTTAATATAAGTTATAATTGGAATATTACGAGCAGCCACTACAGAAGTAATATTGAACTCTCCCCATCCAAATCCGAAATTATAAGTAATCCGGGTTTCCGTTTATCTTTCATTTCCCGTGCTTAAGATTAATATGTCCATTAATTAATTAATGTCTGCTATTGACTTAATTAATTAACTTCTTATTAATTCCAAGAGTGGACTTAGCATGAAACACTCATTTATTATTCATAGAGTAATCATACTCCAACTAGCTAGGTTCCGAATAATAAAACTTAGTTTCGCGCTCCTCTTGAGGACATTATCAAACGAGACTCACCTCGTGCACGATTCAATATAATAGCAATCCTAGCACCGCTAGATATCGATCACCACTGCCCAATATATCAGGATAATTGGGCTACGAAAAACCCGCACCATTTGATAAGTCAAAGCAATGCATAATCAATACCGTATGCTCAATGCTAACCTACATTGATTAAGAAATAAATATTTATCAAGACCTCGCCTTTCAGTAGATAGCCCAAGGCAAGTCTTGCTGTTAGATCCGTTCAGTGCTATACCACACCAATGTCATCTTATTTCAGTAAGGCTTAGAAATATACGGACTGACATTGCAACCTTTCTCGATGGGTAGTCTAATTCCATCTAGGTTGTGAAATTCATATTTTTCTTTGTTTAGAACTGACCGTATTACCTTAAAGTGGACGACGCCCACAACCGGTCTACTAAAACAAAGACTTAGACTTTGTTAAGTTAACTTATACATTTAAACATGCATTAACATCCATTAAATGTAAAACATAACAACATTATGACAAAAATAATCTGTTTTATTCATTGGAAAATAAAATAAGAGTTTTACAGTATTCAATCACTCGAAACGTGATTTCTAGTATACAAACTCTAACAATCTCCCACTTATACTCAAAACACTTTCGAGTATACAAAATGTGCTAACGTCTAAATCTCCCACTTATACTGAAAGCGGATTGAGGTCTTGAATTAGTCGAACTCCCATTCCTTCAACATGGCTTTCATACGGCTTTACCGCTAACGCCTTCGTGAAAGGATCTGCCAGGTTGTTTTCTGACTCAATCTTGACCACTTGTATGTCTCCTCTCTGCACTATATCTCGAATGATATGATACTTCCTCTCTATGTGCTTGCTCGCCTTATGAGCCCGTGGTTCCCTCGAATTTGCCACAGCACCAGAGTTATCACAATAAACGGTGATGCGCTTGGGCATATTCGTAACCACACCTAAGTCCAGAAGGAAGTTCTTAAGCCATACAGCCTCCTTTGCAGCCTCCGAAGCGGCTACATACTCGGCTTCCATGGTAGAGTCTGCAATGCATTTCTGCTTTACACTCTTCCAAACTATAGCTCCACCTCCTAAGGTAAACACATATCCGGAAGTTGATTTTCTCGAATCCAGATCAGCCTGAAAGTCTGAATCTGTATATCCTAAAGGACAGAGCTCGGCTGCATTGTAAACTAGAACATAGTCCTTAGTCCGATTAAGGTACTTGAGTATGTTCTTTACGGCAGTCCAATGTCCTTGGCCGGGATTTGATTGATATCTTGCTACCATGCCAACAGCAAAGCAGATATCGGGTCTAGTACAAAGCATAGCATACATGAGACTACCAACTGCCGAGGCATATGGTATTCTTCTCATCTCTGCTATCTCAGATGCTGTCTTAGGACACATCTCTTGAGACAACTGGATGCCATGTCTAAAAGGTAGGAAACCTTTCTTGGCATCTTGCATGCTAAAGCGTCTAAGTACCGTTTCGATGTAAGATTCTTGGGATAAGCACAACATTTTCTTACCTCGGTTCCTAAGAACCTTGATACCGAGAATGTGTCCCGCATCACCCATATCTTTCATCTCGAACTGGCTGGACAACCAAGTTCGCACTGATGACAACATCTTTTTATTGTTTCCAATTAGAAGAATGTCATCTACATACAAAACTAAGAACACAACATTTCCTTTTTCAACCTTCTTATACACGCAGCTTTCATTAGGGCATTTTTCGAATCCAAACTTTTGAACAGTTTGATCGAAACACTGGTTCCATGATCTAGATGCTTGCTTGAGACCATAAATGGCCTTCTTAAGCTTCCAAACCATGTGTTCCTTGCCCTTCACTACATAGCCTTCGGGTTGTTCCATGTAGATGGTCTCCTCAAGACTCCCGTTTAGAAACGCAGTCTTAACGTCCATCTGCCATACTTCCCAATCCATGTAAGCTGCTATAGACAAAAGTATACGGATCGATTTGAGCATGGCCACTGGGGAGAAGGTCTCATCGTAATCGATACCTTCCTTTTGGGTATACCCCTTAGCCACTAGTCTTGCCTTGAAGACTTTAACTCGTCCATCGGGTCCACGTTTACGTTTGTATATCCACTTGCTCCCAATGGCAGTACAGCCTTCGGGTAGGACAGACAAATCGTAGACGTCTTTGTCTAACATAGATTGTAGTTCCGAATCCATTGCTTTCACCCATTCGCAATGATCGACATCAGCCTGCGCCTCTGCAAAATTCCAGGGATCCAGTACATTGCTGTCCGAGGAGTGATCCATACACTCACCCAAACCAATGTATCTATCGGGCTCATGAGAGACCCTCCCACTGCGGCGCGGCACTACAATATCTGGAGTATTAGTTGAAGTTTCTGGAATTGTTGTTACACTTGGTAATTGTTCTTGGTTAATGGAAGTTGAAACTTGAGTTAGCTCTTCTAGAGCAATCTCACTGCTGGACTTATGATTCATTACATAGTCTTCCTCTAAGAATGTGGCATGAGTGCTCACAATCACTTTCTGATCTCTGAGACTATAGAATTCATAAGCTTTCGTTCCTCTAGGGTATCCTATAAACACGCAAACCTCAGTCCTAGATTCCAGCTTAGTTGGATCCTTTTCCAATACATGAGCCGGACACCCCCATACTCTGAGATGTTCTAGATTGGGCTTACGCCCATTCCACAACTCATATGGGGTAGTAGGAACAGATTTAGAAGGTAAGACGTCTAAGAGATAGTTTGCAGAAAGCAAAGCATGACCCCAAAACGAAACAGGTAACCGTGCATAACTCATCATCGATCTGACCATATTTAATAAGGTCCTATTCCTTCTTTCAGCCACGCCATTCTGCTGGGGTGTGCCCGGCGCAGTCGTTTGGGATTCAATCCCAGCTACCGATAAATAGTCCAAAAACTCGGCACTTAGGTATTCGCCTCCGCGATCAGATCGCAGGCATTTGATACTCTTACCATGTTGCGTCTCTACTTTAGCCTTAAACTCCTTGAACTTGTCAAAAGTTTCAGACTTGTAGCGCATCAAATAGATGTATCCGATTTTCGAGTAGTCATCTGTAAAGGTGACGAAATATCGAAAACCGCCCCTTGCCTCGGTTGACATTGGTCCACACACATCAGTATGAATGAGCTCAAATACTTCTTTGGCCCTATTCCCCTTTGATCTAAAAGATCTCTTAGTCATCTTGCCTTCGAGACAGGACTCACACTTCGAAAACGGTTCCTTCTCAAGACCTTTAATAAGATCTTGATCAACCATCGCATGAATCCTTCTTTCGTTGGCATGACCAAGTCTAAGGTGCCATAAGTACGTTTCATTCATTGAAGTTGAAGGTTCTTTTCTTTTCTTAGAAATTTTCGATGTAGCATTGAGTTCTGATTTACGTTGATTAAATTGTGTAGAAGTGATCGTGTACAGATTGTTTTCCATGATACCGCGACAGATATAAGAACCATCTTTCTTAATAACGCAATTGTCATTAAAAGAAATCGAATATCCATCATAAGACAATTTAGAAACTGAAATTAAATTTCTTCTAAAAGAGGGTATCAACAAAACATTCTTCAAAATCAAAAATCTATCACTAGAAAAACGTAAATAAACGTCTCCCACTGCAACGGCCGCCACTTTCGTAGCGTCGCCCAGCTGGACCTCTATCTCACGATCATGTAGCCGTTTTGTCACCTGCATCAAGTCAGGATCAAAACATATATGATCAGTTGCTCCAGTATCAATAACCCAAGTATGAGTAGATGTCAAAGCCAAACATGACTCGACTACTAGAGCATGGTGCATACCTGTAGCCTTGCCCTTTTTAGGACAATCTGGCTTCCAATGACCTTTCTCTCCACACTTGAAGCATTTTCCAGTTTGCTTCTTGTCACCCCGCTGTTTCTTCTTTCCCTTAGCATTGTTGACTGCTACTTGGTTCGGTGCCTTTTTCTTTCCTCTTCTAGCCTTAGAGCCAGAGGAATTAGGCGCGATACTCATCATAGCTACTTTAGCTTGAACCATAAGGTCCTCCGCCGACTGAAGTTCAGTCAGCAACTCTGCTAAAGTATAATTCCGTTTGTTCATCTCAAAGTTGAGCTTGAACTGCTGGAAGCTAGGGGGAAGACTCTGAAGGATTATAGTAACCTGGGACTCGGGATCGATCGTCCCTCCCAATACCTCAATCTGGTTGAGGTGACTCATCATCTCGAGGACGTGTTGCCTCACAGACGAGCCTTCCTTCATAGACTTCGTCATGATACTCCGAAAGGCTTGAGACTTAGCCGTTCGATTCTGAGTACCAAAAAGATTTGCGAGATTTGTCATGATCTCGGCGGCAGTTTCCATGGCAGAATGCTGATGCTTGAGTACTGATGACATAGAAGCCAACATGTAGCACTTAGCCATCTCATTCGCCTTATGCCACCGTCTATGCGCATCTCGCAATGCTTGGCTGGCACTAGCAGCCGGGACAGCTGGGCGTGGAGTAGTGAGTACGAACTTGTACTCTTCTGCTGTGAGAACGATATCCAAGTTTTGTTTCCATTCGATGTAATTTTGGCCTTCGAGTTTGTTTTCTTTGAGAATGGCAGAAAGAGGATTAAAAGACATCTTGACGAATTTTATTGCACTGCAAACAGAAGATTTTACTATTTGTCATAAACTTATGTAAGGAAATTGAGTAGATTAACCATAAAACTTTTCAAAATCTTACAACAGCAAAATTAATAAATTGTATCCTCCTCAGGAGGTTAATACGCATTAAAATTTCGACAATTTACTGGTCACAACACCGACATATCAATAGCTTCCTCCTCTGGAGGTTGACATGTCAAATGCTTCCTAAGCACGACCACCTGGTTTAGCATTACAGTATTTTATTTCTACAACACACTCCCATAACAATGTTCATGTGTTGATAACAAAATCAAGCTATCTCATAAATTCCGATTGAACCCTGAAACTCGCAATTCCTTAGGATTATTGTCCCTACTCTGTAGGTGGCGATAATATTAGGAATCACTTTCTAGTTCACTCTATTCATTATTTGAGAAGTCCGCCCTTATGAACTTACTGTTTTCGTAGGATTATTGTCCCTACTCTGTAGGTGGCGATAATATTAGAAAATCAGCTTCACAAAATTTTGCAGTCCAACCGATGGAGACCATATATAAACCATTAGTTCATAATTATCGCTTAGATATTTGGGTTATGGTTTTAATTAATTATCCTTTAGCCTTAAGGCAGATTAAGACTAATTAAATTCTGTTGGTATTTAATTTACTGGATAATTAAATCTTTTATAATCTTTAATATCTTAATATAGAAACTATTAATCTAGAATTTAATTCTCATTCATGTCTTACTATAAGATATATCTAAAATAAAATACATTATTTATAATCTTAATTAGACATGAAAAATCAAATTCATATAATTTCCAAGTTCAAGATTAGGAAGAATATCAATTATATTATTTAATGTATTCTTATATATATCATATCTTATAATAGATTCTAGATATATATTATAATTAGGAAACTATTAAATTATTCTTATCTATATCATCTAGGATATAAAATATTCATAGATATAGAAAATAATCCAAATATTCCTAAAAACTAGGGAAATCTTCCCAAAATGTTTTATTTCATTAAATAATATTATTTTTAATGATATCTATTAATTAAACAATTAAATAATCATTAAAATAATCTTTCGTCAATTTCTAGAGATTCGAGGTTGGCACGAATCTACACAACGAAGATACGAAGATATCCCCGGAGATTCTCGCCGGGACGGCGTGTTCGCCCCCCGACGACCGCCGGAAAACCCGCGCCTTACGGCGCGCTCTTCCTTCTCCCTTCTTCCTCCCGGCGGACAACCGCCGAGATTTCACCCTCCGTCGTCGTCGAGCCAGAAGGCGCAGCCAGAGCCACGACCTCCCGGCGATCTCCCACTGCCCGACGAGCTCGCGCGCACCAGCAGCCGGCGGCTGCTCTCGGTTGCGCCTCGCTAGGGCTGGGTCGGCTAGGGTTTCGGTATTAGGGTTAGGGTTAGGGTTTTGCGAAGAAGACCGGCGCCTCGGTGGTTCTCGGACGAGCCACCGTGCCAGGCTTCCTCCGTCCGACGCGTCTGGTGCCGCCTGGGCTCGCGGTCTCGATCGGCGGCGCGCGCGAGCCCCTGCTCGCATGCGCGTCGCCGCGTGATCGCACGTCCTCGGCTCCTGTCGCGTCGCATCGCGTTTGATCGGGGCCGGCTAGGGTTTGGCGGGCTTGGCCGGTGGCGCGCGCGAGCCCTTGCTCGCCGGCGCGTCGCCCCATGCCCGTCGCCCTCGGCTCCCACTCGATTGGCAACCCTCTTCGATCGATCATAGCGCAATTCGTCCCGGCGCAAGCGCCGACGAATCGCACATCTAGTTCGTTCGAATAATTCAAGTTCTATGATTCGAATGTTCTTGAGTTCAACATGCATAAACATAAAAAAAATAAAAACACAAGAACATGCTTCGTAATCAATCAAGACATGCATACATGAATTTCGCGAAATTTAAATCCAAATAATCAGAGCCAAAGACTGGCTCTGATACCAATTGATGGTGCACGCAGCGGAAGAGCATGTAAATAAATCACATAATAATCAGATCTATTTAGCAGATTATTTAGACAAAATCTATTCGCGTAATTATCACATGTATCATGCTCATAACTTGAATTAATCATGCTTTAAGAATATTGAAAACCTAAAACATGCTTTTCTACGGAGTAGAATAATACCTAATTAATTCTCCAAAGAATTGAAGATGGCTAGCGACTTCTCCACGTGTAGCTTTAAGTACTAGACCACAAATCTTCTCTCTGGTTCCCGAACTGTACTCTAATATCAGTGTGGGCTGATCTTACTAGAATACTAGGACTTAAATAAAGAAGACAGAAGAAATCCTTTTTGGAATAGGACTCAAATTCGAAATCTCCTACAGCTGGGAGAGATCGAAATTTTCGAAAATTGCAATATGAGATATTGTGTATTTTCTGTCTCCTTTATTCTCCTATTTATATTAAGTTCCTTTTGGGCCCAGACAGGGATCTATGGAAGGCTTTGGATATGGGCTCATCCAATTTACTTTTTACTAATTAAATTGAACCCACAATTTAATATAAGTTATAATTGGAATATTACGAGCAGCCACTACAGAAGTAATATTGAACTCTCCCCATCCAAATCCGAAATTATAAGTAATCCGGGTTTCCGTTTATCTTTCATTTCCCGTGCTTAAGATTAATATGTCCATTAATTAATTAATGTCTGCTATTGACTTAATTAATTAACTTCTTATTAATTCCAAGAGTGGACTTAGCATGAAACACTCATTTATTATTCATAGAGTAATCATACTCCAACTAGCTAGGTTCCGAATAATAAAACTTAGTTTCGCGCTCCTCTTGAGGACATTATCAAACGAGACTCACCTCGTGCACGATTCAATATAATAGCAATCCTAGCACCGCTAGATATCGATCACCACTGCCCAATATATCAGGATAATTGGGCTACGAAAAACCCGCACCATTTGATAAGTCAAAGCAATGCATAATCAATACCGTATGCTCAATGCTAACCTACATTGATTAAGAAATAAATATTTATCAAGACCTCGCCTTTCAGTAGATAGCCCAAGGCAAGTCTTGCTGTTAGATCCGTTCAGTGCTATACCACACCAATGTCATCTTATTTCAGTAAGGCTTAGAAATATACGGACTGACATTGCAACCTTTCTCGATGGGTAGTCTAATTCCATCTAGGTTGTGAAATTCATATTTTTCTTTGTTTAGAACTGACCGTATTACCTTAAAGTGGACGACGCCCACAACCGGTCTACTAAAACAAAGACTTAGACTTTGTTAAGTTAACTTATACATTTAAACATGCATTAACATCCATTAAATGTAAAACATAACAACATTATGACAAAAATAATCTGTTTTATTCATTGGAAAATAAAATAAGAGTTTTACAGTATTCAATCACTCGAAACGTGATTTCTAGTATACAAACTCTAACACTTACACAAAAGAAGCTCTCTCAATCAATCATAATCCACAATTACCAGTTAATACATAATTTCCAGATAATACACAATAAATACTTCCATCCCTCCCAATATTAAAGCTGGAAATTTAATCAATCAATCATCCTAAAGTTAAATCAGGTGCAAGACTAATCCAAAAGTGTGATTAGTTGATTTTTTTTAATTAAATGTATTTCAAAATCCAATTTATTCTTTCCACCAACAAATAAATACAAGTTCCACTTAAAAAAACCCTACTAACTAATTGAGTTTAATTTGGGTGATTGACAATTGAGTGGATGGAAATACTTAACTATTAATTGAATATTGAATGTAGAATATAAACCATATAAATCACCTTTGCCAAAACTGATTTATAACGCTTTTATCGTTGTTCAAGCACACTTTGGAAGCATTGTAAACAGTCCCACATCATATTTGACCTATAATAAGAATAGATGTACATATATTAGTAAAAAAGTAATCAAACATATGATTTAAATAATAAAATAAACTTTACCATTAAATCTAGAAGCCTTGCAAAACTGAACCAATACAATTGGAACTATCATCTGCGAATCACGCTGGCTCAAAAATGAATCAACATTTTCACCCCAGAGAGCACAACGCATAGCAACATGACTGACATGAAAATAAATTTATAATTAAAATATCATCTAATAAATATGCATAACATAAATTTATTCTCAATTTATAAGTTAAACAAAATGAAGTTTTACTTCTCATCCTCCAAGGCCAATTCCAACTATTTTGTAAAATGAAGAACATTAATAAGTGATTGGCAATAACTTTAAAATTGATAAATTATAGGAGCATTTGACTTTCTTAATTGGAGTGAGAATTTATCAAATTGGAAAGAAAAAGCATATTTAGGAAATGAACGAAATGCATTAAAATATCTATATCTATTAGGTTTAAATATCAATTCGGGCCAACATGATTTATTAGGTTAAAATATTTATATATCTATTAGGTCCTAGCCGCCATAGCCGACTGAATGAATTTCTGAAAGACAGAGCAGATAGGTTTTGGGCGGCAGTTTGCTTGTATATTGATTAGAGTGTTAGTGGTTTATCAATATATTTACACGTTTGATGTGTATTAACCAACGTGTAATATTGTGGATCTTTTGGTGTGTATGTAAATTTCACACAGAATTTCTTCTATAAATAGCTGATAGTTGGCTTATTCATCATCATCTCTCCACCATCAACAGGTGTTTAATTTATTTTTTTCAGTTTTGTTCAACTCTTTTGTAGTTATAAAATGTAAACTAATAACATTGTCTTTTATGATTTCAGTTTTTCCATTGAAGAAAGGAAATTATGGCTCAAGTTGTTACTTTGCTGAGAAATTTAACTAAAGCAAGTGTGACTCAACGTATTAAAGTTCGATGTGTGCATTCTTACAATACATATTGGGCTAGCAGGACTGCTGAAGCGCTTCCATTGGAGTGTATCATGCATGACGAGGAGGTAAAGTTATAGTAGTATATTACTATATATTTTTTTATATATAATTATGACAATGAACTTTTTTATTATTTGAAGAAATTTTTTGACAGATTAATTTTTTACAGGGTGTAAAGATTCATGTTACATTCCCAAAAAGTGTAGTTCATGTAAAAGGCCGTCTAATCAATGAAGGGGATATATATTTGATGCAGAACTTTTTCGTGAAGAATAGTCCACGAATATATAAAACCACAAGCCATGACTACAAAATACAAATTTATGAAAAAACTATGATTACTAAAATTGAAGATCCTATGTTCTGTTGCTATCCCTTTAATATAATGAGTATCGATGATATTGCAAACCTCTCAGAAGTTGAGAGTTGTCCTCTATTTGGTATGTTTTTTATATTCATCTTTTTTTTTTCCTTTTTTTTTCTCCAGTCAAAATTATTTCTTGATTTGTTAATCATTAATATTTTGTGTAATATTAACATTGTAGATGTTGTTGGAGTTGTGAAAGGATGTTCTAAGGTAGTTGATGATCCCCGTTCAAGGCTCTTGGAATTGGCCTTGGAGGATGAGAAGTAAAACTACATTGTGTTTAACTTATAAATTGAGAATATATTTATGTTATGCATATTTATTAGATGATATTTTGATTATAAACTTATTTTCATGTCAGTCATGTTGCTATGCGTTGTGCTCTTTGGGGTGAAAATGTTGATGCATTTTTGAGCCAGCGTGATTCGCAGATGATAGTTCCAATTGTATTGGTGCAGTTCTGCAAGGCTTCTAGATTTAATGGTAAAGTTTATTTTATTATATAAATCATATGTTTGATTACTTTTTTACTAATATATGTACATCTATTCTTATTATAGGTCAAATACGATGTGGGACTGTTTACAATGCTTCCAAGGTGTGCTTGAACAAAGATATAAGCGTTATAAATCAGTTTAAGGCAAAGGTGATTTATATGGTTTATATTCTACATTCAATATTCAATTAATAGTTAAGTATTTTGTCATAATTTTATGTGCTTTAAAATTTTTTAATGTATTTTTTAATTTAATTTCTATTTTTTATGTAGGATTATGTCTGATGATTCTTTCAGTCTTGGATTACCAGATTCACTGAAATATGATAAGCCCATGGTTATGGATGAATCTTTCAGTTTTGGATGTATCAAATGCATTGATACACTATTCTGTCTTGAGGTTTCACTGTGGTTCTTAATTTTTTAGTTTTTTATTAAGTAATCAATGTTCTATCAGTTTAAATTATTTATAGTTATTGGCTGGCCAGGATGGAACTTATTGGATTTGTGCAAGGGTAGAGTCAGTCAGTTGCTATGGGGAATGGTTTTACATATGTTGCCAAAAGTGTGGTAAAAAAGTGGAGAAGACATGCAATGAGTTTCACTGTACTGGATGTTCCAAGTTTGATGGTTCTGGAATTATGAGGTAGTAAATAAAGACTACTTGTGTTTATGTTTGTTGATGTGTTTATGGTTGATAATCGTATTTTGTTTTTATAGGTATATGCTGAAATTTGAAGTATTTGATGGAACTAGCACTGCGGAGTTAGTTTTGTGGGACAAAGAATGTGTGCAAATTCTACAAAAAAAAGCTTCTGAGCTTGATTGTGCACAGGTGGTTGCAAATGTTATGATTTTTTATACTCTGTTTGTTCATATTTCTTATTAAAAAAAAATTTTGACATGTTTTTTTAACATAATAGGTTGTATCACCAAATAATGTGCCTAAAGAGATTGAGGATTGTGTTGTTGGAAAGATATTTCTCTTTAAGGTTGCTCTTAGGAATGAAGATGATTTTCTTCATCTAAAGTCTTATAATGTGAAGAAAGTTATTACTGATGTTGCTCTGATTGAGAAATATTCTGTCAATGTGGTTGCAAATCTTGAAGCAAGTAAAACTGCAGCAACTTATGAAGATATGTATCTTAATGAGTGCAGCACCCTCTCTCAAATTGTTGACTTTCCTGACTTGGGAAGTGATGTTGATTCTCTTAAGGTATTTTATATATTTGAAATTTGTATAGTATATTATTGTGAGATATTAATCTTACTTTCATATTTTAATATTAGGTGTTTGGCGATAAGTTTTTATCTCCTTCTAGCAGTGGTGTGAAGAATTGTTTGGTGGTAAATTTGGATGATGTTTCAATGAATGATGGCATGAAGGAAAATGTGGTTATGGATTTGGATGTGCCTTCTACAAACTGTGTCATGAAGGATGATCTGGTTATCAACTTGGATGTGTTCCATGATGTCTGTCCATCCGTTGAGAGAAAGAAAAGTGGGAAGCTGAAAAGAGAAGAAATTGAGACCACTCCTGGGGTTAAGCGCAAGTTGGTTGGTGATTTTGAAGGAAGTGTGAAAGATTCCAAGAACAAGTTGGTTGCTGTGAAGCTAGAGCCCACTGATTGATGCTGGTGTTGGTGAAGGCCAAGTATGTAGTATTGTAGGTTTATGTATGTTGGTTGTGTCTTAGATTGCTCATCTTTTGGTTCTGTTTTGATCTTGACTTCCATTGGGAAATGGAAGTCAAGAAAGATGAGTTGCAAGGAAGTATGTAGTATTGTAGGTTTATGTATGTTGGTTGTGTCATGGATTACTCATCTTTAGATTATGTTTTGTTATTGACTTCTGTTGGGAAATAGAAGTCAAGCAAGATGAGTAAGTTCGCTTTTAGGCTCATGACTTATTATGTAACTCCTGCTTGAACTTATGTAAATATTGGCAGTTGAGTTTAATTATTTATGTTTCATATTTTTTTCGATGCTTATTCTGCTTTTATTTCCCTTGTCTGATTTGTTGGTAAATATAATTTTATTAGAAGATATGATTATTATAAATAAGTATTAGTTCAATTTTCCTGATGAAGATTCATAGCTTGATTAATTTTTCTTTAATATTTATAGTATAACATATTTGAAGGGATTATTAACTACATTGTAATTAATATTTTTATGTTGTTCATTTCATAACGTCACTCCATTGAATAAGTGATTACATAAAAGGTTTTATCCTCAGGGTATTGTCTGAGGAGTGTGCAGTTAAGTTATATTGTTATCTATTTATAATGTCTAATTTACTTGCATTATTCATGTCAAAGATACATTCCTCACAATAGATAATCAATTGAAAGTCAAGTTTTTGAAGATAGAATATCATATTTAATCATTAAGAAGAAAGAGAATCATACAATGAAAGTAATTCAAAAATCATTCAAGCTTGCAAAGTGGAGTCTTATCAGAAACTTTTAATGTATCAGGTAATTATATAATTTGATATTTGAAATTGGAAGTACTATATTACCTTTGCATATCTGTCTTCCATATGTTGCATGCAAGCATATTCAAATTGGTATCTTCCTTTGTTGCTTTATTTGTGTGGTTTGGTGCTGTGTTGGTCATGTTGGGCATAAAAAAATTTAAATATTATTTACAGAACAAAAAATTTATTAATTTAGATTTAAAATTTAAAAAAAAAATACCTTTTCTATGGTTTTCATTGTCTTCTGGAATGTGGAAATTATAAGATCTATTATCTTACAATTTCTTTCACCGTCTTCCAAATTTTGCATCATTCTAAATAGATGTCTGCAAATTGTTTGTATATTCAAACGGAAAAGTTGTTAGTAATTATCATATCAAAATAATAGACATTGTAAATATGAATTTGAGTAGCGTATTTGAGTTTGACTCACCTTTCTGATTCTGTGGCTCAAGCTAGGTATGGGATGCACAATTGTGTTTTTGGTTGGGATTCTAGCAGATTTGAGAGTAATACTGCGAAACTTATAATGTGGTTGCATGTTCCTCTATTGAAGTGGTTTTTTTGAGTATTTTGTTGACGTTGTTTGAGGAATTTGATCACGGGATAGAAGTTTCTGGAAGTGCAAATTGCTGATTTTGTAATTGTGAATGAGAAAATGAGATTGCGCAGCTGCTCATAGAACTTGAGAAGGAGAGGTTGTGTCTGTGTAGTTGATTGGAAACTCTAAAATATTATTTTATATAATGCTTTAATTAATGATGTCATGTTGGTAGTTGGTGTCTATTTAATGAAAATTTGTCCATATTTATTGTATTGGTTTGAAAGTTGTTGATTATTTGTCCAAATTTGATGTTCACGAAGGATGTACTAACAATAAATATTACTCCTGGTTTTTTATAGTGGTTTAAATTTTACAATGGGCTTCCATTGATGTTCTCGAAGGATGTACCAATATTATTAATATGAATACAAGATAGTAGTATTAGATAAATTGGTGTAACCTTCTTAACTTATGGATAAAAGTAATGTCAGATAAAGTGGTGTGTCTCCTTGTATAATCGTGTACAATTAAAAATTCCACACAGAAAATAACACTCTTTCTTTGTCGAAACTATCATCGCGAAGAAACAAAATAAAGGGATGAAAAAAATTCAGAAATCTATGAAGCTTGGTAGCAAGATTTTTGCAGATATCAACAATGTATCAGGTATATATCTCATAGAGAATTGATATTCAAGTTTTTAGTAAAACCTCGGCATATTTATGTTTTGTGGTGCTGCAATTATTTTGGATCAGATTGTACTAGATTTGTATCAGATTGTATCAGTTTTGAGTTGATTGTATCAGATTTGTTTGCAATTTGGAGAAATGCGTTGTGTAGTTAGAGTTGAGTTGAAACTGTAGATCAATCCTAATTTCGAATGTTTCTTATTGTATGCTTAATCATGCAGTAAATTTTTGTGAGTTTTTCCCGGTGATTTTTCAATTTTTTCAAGAAATTCTGGAGGGGAATAGTAGTTTTATGGGTGATTACTCTTTGTAAGTTGGAAAATTGCGGTTTCATATATAGAATTGTGGAACAAATGACTGAGTAATTGATATTCTGTGGAATGGTTTATTTGTAGGTGGATCTTCGTTGGTGTCTACGAGTTTGTATATTGGGGAAGGAATGGGTTATCGAAAATTTAAAATGTTTGATGGTGGTTTGAACTTCACAATGGTCTCTGAGAATGATGTATTCTTTAATGGTATTTTTTTTTATTATGTTTTATAGTTTTTGTTTATTTTATTTATTAATTATTAATGATGATACTAATTTTTTTTATTTAATTGTAGGTGTTAAGACTTCTGCATTGGTTGAGATCAATCAAGTATCTACTGTTTTAGGTGTAAAATGACAATTATATTATGTTATGCCTCATATTCATAGTATATTTATTGTTATTATAAATTAAACATTTTTTATTATTGTTATTTTAACTGTAGGTGCTGTAAATGAACTTGCTGATGTTGAGAAAGGAGAGCATGGTGCCACTATGTCAAAAGATATTTTTCAAACTTTCAAAGGTTGTGATGATAATCTATTTGCATTTGGAGGACTTATTTCTATTTTATTTCTTATATCTTTTATAGTCCTACATAAATGTTATTTCAAATTTTTTGTAGGTGTATCTTCGTTATTACCTCAGACATGGGATGTTTGTGAAGGGAGGCCTAATAAAAAGTTTAAATTGTTTGATGGCAATCTAAAATTTACAATGGCTTCTGTAAATTGTGCTCTTATAAATGGTAGGCTTTTATAGTATGTTTCAAAAATTTAACATTTATTGTGTTTTGGCATTACTAATAGTAACATTATTTAACTCTGTTCATTGCAGATGTCTGTATATCTGCTTTGAAAGAAATCAAACAAGAAACTGTAGTTGGAGATTACCAAAATTCTGTTGTTATGAGTGGTAATTTTTGAATATTTGTATAAGTTTAGTCTTTTTTTTTGTGTTACTGTATATGTAGTTAAATTTTTCAGATTTTTTTTTCTTATTTATTCGTAGGTGATGAAATTACAAAATTGAATGAATGTGATATAGCATCAGCAAGTATGAATTTACAGAATGGTGTTGATGCTATTTTGGTAAGAAATTCATGTGCTTCTACCTCAAAAGAAATTAAGTCTACTATTTCTGTCGGGACAGAAAATTCTCTTTTTGCATCTGAAGCAGGTTTTTTTATATTTGTTTTATTATTTATTTATTATTGAATGTTTATTTTTGTATTTTAAAATTGTGAATATTTTTAACTTTGTATTTGTGATTTTACTTGGTTGTTTTTCATTTGTTGTTTTAACAAGAGTCTTCTTTGTTTTTTCAGGATATTTGGACATTGGTGATCCAAATTATGTTTGTTCACATTGTAGTGCTATTTTTTGGTATGATGAGCGATTGAGGAAATCCGTTAAAGCTAAAAATCCAAGGTATTCTGTTTGTTGTGTAAATGGAAAAATACAACTTGCAAAGTTTGTGGATCCGCCTAGACTTCTTCGGGAGCTATTCTTTGGAGGTAACACAAAGAGTAAACATTATCAGCAAAATATTCGTTCCTATAATAGCATGTTTGGATTCACTTCGATGGGTGGGAAAATAGATAGTAGCATTAATGTTGGACAAGGCCCTTCAATTTTTCGTTTGCATGGTCAAAACTATCATCTTATTGGTAGTATGATGCCTCTAAAAGATTGTCGGCCCAAATTTGCTCAGTTGTACATTTATGACACGGAGAATGAAGTGAATAATCGCATATCGGCTGTCAGGTATGTTTTTTTTTATCTATTTTATTTTTTTTACATGATTAATCAATTGTTGTAAAATAATTTATTGTAGTTAATAATTATCTTAACAGGAAGGAAGACAAATTAAGTTCATTGCATTCGGAAATAGTTTTGGAGATTCAACAAATGCTTGATGAGCATAATGCTTTAGTGAAGTCATTTCGAATGGCCAAGGAAAAGTTGGTTGACAGTGATGACTCTGTGAAGTTGAGATTGATTGGCAAAAGAGGGAGAGATGGGAGGAGATATAATTTGCCAGTTGCGTCTGAAGTAGCTGCATTAATTGTTGGTGATCTTGATGAAAATATATGTGACAGGGATATCATAGTTGAATATCGCAGTGGACAACTGAAACGGATTGACGAATTGCATCCAGCTTATCTTCCTCTACAATACCCATTGCTGTATCCGTATGGTGAAGATGGTTATAGGGACGATATACCATTTTATGAGTCGAAAGCAAGTTTGGGGTTTGCTCGCAAAAAAATTAGCCCAAAGGAATATTTTTCCTATTATTTGCATGATAGGTTGAATTCCATGTCTTTAATATTATCTTCTCGGCGATTGTTCCAACAATTTATAGTTGATGCGTATACAATGGTAGAAGCTGGCCGATTGAAGTATGTGCGTTCTCACCAGAAGACTTTACGTTGTGATTTGTATAAAGGTTTGGCTGATGCTTTATTAAGTGGTGAAACTGATGGTTCTAGGTTAGGGATGCGAGTAATTTTGCCATCAAGTTATACTGGTGGTGCTCGATATATGATTCAAAGTTATCAGGATGCAATGGCTATTTGTAGATGGGCTGGATATCCAGATTTGTTTATTACGTTCACTTGCAATCCTAAATGGCCTGAAATTTTGAGGTATGTTCAGAGTCGAGGTTTAAAGCATGAAGATCGTCCTGATATCGTTTGTAGAATATTTAAGGCGAAACTAGACAATATGATTGCAGATTTCCGACGTAATAAATTGTTTGGGGATGTCGTAGCAGGTAATTTTATGTTCGTTTTTGTATTTATATTTTAAAAATGTTTTCAGTTTCATATTTATATTTTTTTAATTTATTAATTTGTTTTGTGCAGTTATATATACTGTGGAGTTCCAAAAACGTGGCTTGCCGCATGCGCATATTCTTTTGTTTTTGGGAAAGGCTAATAAATATCCAGAACCTGCAGACATTAATAAAATTATTTCTTCTGAAATTCCGGATCCTGAAGCTGATCCAGATTACTATAAAGTTGTGAGTGAATTTATGGTGCATGGACCATGTGGCATAGTAAGACCTAATTCTCCTTGCATGTCTGAGCGTCGTTGTACTAAATATTTCCCAAAGAATTATAGAGATGCTACAATAGTTGATGAATATGGATATGCAGTCTATAGAAGAAGAAATAATGGTCGAATTATCTTAAAGAGTGGTATACCTTTAGATAATCGATATATTGTGCCTCATAATCGGTATTTGTTGATGAAGTATGGAGCCCACATTAATGTTGAATGGTGTAATCAATCTCAATCCATCAAGTATTTGTTTAAGTATGTTAACAAAGGTAATGATCGAGTAACAGCTGCATTTTATAATTCTACATCAGATGCTGATTCTGTTAAAGAAGTGGATGAAGTTAAGATGTATTATGATTGTAGATATATTTCTCCATGTGAAGCTGCATGGAGGCTTTTTGGATTTGAAATACAGTACAGGGATCCTGCCGTGGAGGGATTAGGATTTCATTTGCCAAATGAGCAGCATATTATATATGATGAGTCAATGAATTTAGATGATGTTATGAGCCGTGAAACTGTTACTGAAAGTATGTTTTTAGCTTGGTTTGAAGCTAATAAGAAATATCCTGATGCTAGGCTGCTGACTTACCCAGAATTCCCAACTAAATTTGTTTGGAAAAAGAAAAAAAGGGAGTGGACACCACGGAAGCAAGGATTTGCCATTGGAAGGTTGCGCTTTGTTCCTCCAGGTTCAGGTGATTTATATTATATGAGATTGCTTTTGAATATCATCCGTGGAGCTACTTGCTATGAGGATTTGAGATTTGTTAATGGTGCTCAGCATAATAGTTTTAGAGATGCATGTTATGCATTGGGATTGTTGGATGATGATAAGGAGTATATTAATGGAATTATAGAGGCAAGTAATTGGGCATCTGCTGCTGCACTAAGAGTTTTATTTGTGACATTGTTGTCTTCTGATTCTATTAGTCGTCCTGAAGTTGTTTGGAATAGTTGCTGGAGTTTATTGTCGGATGACATTCTTTATAGACAACGTATGTTGTTTAAACATCCAGGTAATATTTGTTATGATTTACTTATTTTGTACTTGATTTATTTGATTTATTGCTGGAGTATTATTTACTTGATTTGTTTTATTCATCATGTAATAGTTCATTTTACTTGATTGATCGATAATATTTGTTACTAGAGTATTATTTACTTGATTTATTTTATTCATCATGTAACAGTTCCTTTTTTTTTCAGAATTGGTGATGAGTGAAATGGAAATTCGAAATTTTGCTTTAGTTGAGATTGAAAAAAAGTTGTTGCAGTTGGGGAGAAGTTTACATGATTTTGAATCAATGCCATTTCCATCTGAACAATATCTTCAACCTGCTCAGAATCGATTGATAATGGAGGAGTTATCTTATGATAGAGAAGCTTTAGCTAAAGAGCATGCAGTTTATCTCTCTAAGTTTAATGCTGAACAACGTCATGTGTATAACTCTATAATCAGTTCAGTTGATTCAGGTATTGGAGAGACATTTTTTGTATATGGTTCAGGTGGGACTGGGAAAACTTTTCTGTGGTCAGCTTTGTCAGCTGCTATCCGTTCAAAGGGAGAAATTGTCTTGAATGTTGCGTCGAGTGGAATAGCATCGTTGTTGTTGCCTGGTGGAAGGACCGCTCATTCTCGGTTTAAAATTCCATTAAGTTTAAATGAAGATTCCTTTTGTAGTATTAACCAAGGAAGTCCACTTGCTGAACTTATCATCAGGACTAAACTTATTATTTGGGATGAAGCTCCAATGATGCATAAGCATTGTTTTGAAGCTTTGGATAGAACTCTCCGTGATCTGAAGCATTCCTCAACAGAAATGGATGATGGGTCACAAAAACTTTTTGGAGGTATAACAGTTGTTTTTGGTGGTGATTTTCGTCAAATCTTACCAGTTATTCCTAGAGGTGGTAGACAAGATGTTGTTAATGCTACTATTAATTCATCTTATATATGGGATCATTGCAAGGTGTTGAGGTTAACAAAAAACATGAGATTGTTGAATGCTGATTCTGATATTCACATTTCAAAATTAAGAGAATTTTGTGAATGGCTGATAGGTGTTGGTGATGGTGTTATTGGTGATTGTACTGATGGATGTGGACAAGTTGTTATTCCGACAGATTTGTTGTTGGAATGTAATGGTGATCCTTTGCGGAGTATTGTTTCTTCAACTTATCCAACATACGAACAAAATGTTGAGGATGTGTCTTATTTAGAAGATCGAGCTATATTAGCACCGACTTTAGAAGTTGTTGAAATGATAAATCAGTATATGATGGCTCAAAGTGGTTTGGAGGATCGAATTTATCTAAGTGCTGATAGTGCAGTGCAATGTAGTGCACGTTCTGGTATTTTAGATGAGATTCATACTCCAGAATTGTTGAATGGGATACGATGTTCTGGTATTCCAAATCATGAATTACATCTCAAGATAGGCACTCCAGTGATGTTGTTGAGAAATATTGATCATAATGTTGGATTGTGTAATGGTACTAGGTTGGTTATTACTAGACTTGGAAATTATGTTTTGGAAGCAAAAGTTCTTACAGGTTGTTGTGCTGGAGATTTTGTTTTGGTGCCTCGATTATGCCTAATCCCTTCTGATATCAGGTTGCCTTTCAAGTTTCAACGACGGCAATTCCCATTGATTGTATCTTATGCGATGACCATTAATAAGAGTCAGGGGCAATCCTTATCCCATGTTGGTTTATTTTTGAAGAAACCAGTTTTTAGCCATGGTCAACTTTATGTGGCTATTTCAAGGGTTACAAGTCGTAAGGGTTTGAAAATTTTAGTATGTGGAAATGAAGATGAACATTGTGATGTTACTGACAATGTAGTGTACAAAGAAGTTTTCCGCAATGTATAATGTATTTTATATTTTATTCACTGTAATGACCTATGTATATTTTACAAAGAAAAGTCTTCCTGTGTTCTTTCTGTTTTGTGTAGCAATCTTTAGGTTCTGTTTTGTTATCTAGCTCCAAGTCTCTCAGTTTAAATATATTTTTCATCTCATTAAATTGAATATTCTAAAATTTTATAACATTGTAAAACAAATGGTTATCATAAACTCAAAGTTATGTACTAACGCAATTGATAGAAAAAGTTTGTCAGCAGCGCAACGCGCGGGAGATGACTAGTATCATAAAGAGGGACGATGGACATAATGGCGGTAGGGTTCAGGGCCAATGGTGAAATGGCGCGGAAAAAGAGAACGTGGAGGGAATCAAGAATGATAGTATTAAACAAAATGAGAGTGAAATAGAACTTAACTATTTAGAGGTATTTTTTAATTAAAATGTTATAAATATAAAAGATTAAGTGGATAAAAATATTCTTTCAAATTTAAATTTTGTGTAAATGATTGAAAAAGGAAGGATAAGACAGACTTGGGCATAATATTTGGGCTATTTACTTTATTATTGGGCTACTTTTTACTTTTCGGATATAATAAATAATGATGGCCTTGACTAATGCTATAAGTATATAAGTACTTCAGTCTTTTAAAAAATGGCTTATTTTTTACAAAACTATATTGAGTCATATCTAATTAAAGTATCTACTATTTTCAATTAATTTGAAAATAAATTGTTTACTTATACTAGTAAATCGAGCCTTTGAACTTTATTTAATCATTTGATTCTGAACTACAATTTTAGAAATTATATTGATATATGAATTATAATTTATGTTATACTACTATGACATATATGAATCTGATAATATAGGTTTATTGAACTTTTGTTATTTACGGTTGTCGTCTAAGATTTCATAATAATTATAAATATATAAGATAGTACATAAAATTAAATACTCCTTTGTTTCAAAGTATTTTGGTACGTTTCATAGTAGTGAACTCATTTCACTTTTTTTAGTAAAAGTAAACACATTTATTCTCACTTACTTTACTCTCTCTTACTATTTTATTTTCTCTTCATCTCTCTACCTTTTTCATTTCCTACTTTATTCTTTCTTTACTTAACACAATTTTTCTTAATCTCTGTGTCAAAAAGAAATGTCTCTACTACTATGGAACGGAGCGAGTAGTATTCCAACTTATTGTTATTATTTAAAATTCAGCACCGACTTATTCGAATTTTTGGTTCCGTCACATATCTTATTTCAATATAAGAACACATTCATTTAATTTAAATTGAAGAGCACAATTGCATTAATAGTTTATGTAACCGCATAATATATTAATATATAGGGAAGTTAATTATAAAGTCTAACTGGCTATAGAATTACCAAAAATTACCAAATTATAACTCGTGGATTTAATTGTAAACAAGGAATAGTATATGGATTGTTTCACCCTGTTCAAAATCGTGTTTATTCAACAATGGTTAATTTCTAAGCATCTACATCAATTTTAATTTTTACTTTTAACTTGTAAGGCTGTTCAAAATTTCAAAGATTATAACTACAACGTCATCTTTGAACCTAGGGATGCCAATCGGGCCGACCCATCGAGTTGCGGGTCCATCGGGTGGACTTGCCGGGTTATGATTTCTTTCAGGTTGTAAAAGTTCGGCCCTAATCCTAAAAGCTCGGGTTTCAGGCTAGCCCGACGGGTTAATCGGGTTGCTATCGATAAGGTCAGGGACAGATCTGGTGTATAACTAGAGGGGGCAAATGCCCCACCTCAATTTTCCATATAGATATATATTATTATTTATTCTAATATACTACATCTTCACACTAATTTGCCCCTCTACATTAAAAATAAAAAATATTTACTTGCCCCTCCTCCAAATCCGCTAAAATACACACTGCCTCACACCTTAGAAAATAGAAAAAACCTGATTTATGTAATTTATCGTCCTTTAATTTACAACTGAGGAGGCAAAGGCTCTCTCCATCCCCCGTTACCCAAATTATTTCCATTATATTTATAATATATTTTAATTTATTATATTTTAGAATTAATTTATTTATTTATATATTAATATTTTGCCCCTCCGCCTATAATTTCCCGGCTCCGTCCCTGGATAAGGTTAAGGCTCGAACAATCCAATAAATCATGATGAAAATTAATTATATTTATAAAATATAAAATATTTAATTATGATAAATTTGATATACATGCTTAAACTCAATCATAATATACTAATATTTGTGATATTTCGTGAAATTATGATGCATGTTAAAAATTTAAATATTCTTTTAGTGAGATTAATTTATTTAACAATTATTATATTAATAAAAATTAAATATAGAGTATAATTTATATATTTATCATAAAATTGAAAGTTATCTTTTTTTAGTTATCTATGTCATAAAATTAGTCAACAAAGTGTAGAATTAGGAGTAAAAAATTGAAAAATACTTATAAATTTTACCGGGTTTTCGGGTCTGGCCCTAACGGGTTGCGGGTTAATCGGGTGCGGGCTTATCGGGTTTTATTTTTATCGGGCTAGAAATTTCCGACCCTAACCCTATAAATTTAGCGGGCTATTCGGGCCAGCCCACGGGTTGCGGGCACATTGACATCCCTATTTGAACCTAAAGAATAACAACAATTTGAGTTTATTCAATGAAGTTTGTCCAATCTGCAACAAATTAAAACGGTATGATTACATGAAGACAAAAATCTACTGTATGAAATTAAATTCATATATACTCCCACCGGTCCCTATTAAATGGTAGTATCTCATATTTGATCGGTGCATATTTTAAAAAATTGTTTGACTTTGCTAGTAAAAGTGAATAGAAAAAATTAGCGGAATGTGAGTCCTACTTTTACATATCATTTTTATAAGAGTAAAATTTCAAAGATTATAATTACAACATCATCTTTGAACCTAAAGAATAACAACAATTTGACTTTATTCAATAAAGTTTGTCCGATCTGCAACAAATTAAAACGGTATGATTACATGAAGACAAAAATTTACTGTATGAAATTAAATTCATATATACTCCCACCGGTCCCTATTAAATGGTAGTATCTCATATTTGATTGGTGCATATTTTAAAAAATTGTTTGACTTTGCTAGTAAAAGTGAATAGAAAAAATTAGCGGAATGTGGGTCCTACTTTTGCATATCATTTTTATAAGAGTAAAATTTCAAAGATTATAACTACAACATCATCTTTGAACCTAAAGAATAACAACAATTTGACTTTATTCAATGAAGTTTGTCCGATCTGCAACAAATTAAAACGGTATGATTACATGAAGACAAAAATCTAATGTATGAAATTAAATTCATATATACTCCCACCGGTCCCTATTAAATGGTAGTATCTCATATTTGATCGGTGCATATTTTAAAAAATTGTTTGACTTTGCTAGTAAAAGTGAATAGAAAATATTAGCAGAATGTGAGTCATATTTTTACATATCATTTTTATAAGAGTAAAATTTCAAAGATTATAACTACAACATCATCTTTGAACCTAAACAATAACAACAATTTGACTTAATTCAATGAAGTTTGTCCGATCTGCAACAAATTAAAACGGTATGATTACATGAAGACAAAAATTTACTGTATGAAATTAAATTCATATATACTCCCACCGGTCCCTATTAAATGGTAGTATCTCATATTTGATTGGTGCATATTTTAAAAAATTGTTTGACTTTGCTAGTAAAAATGAATAGAAAAAATTAGCGGAATGTGGGTCCTACTTTTGCATATCATTTTTATAAGAGTAAAATTTCAAAGATTATAACTACAACATCATCTTTGAACCTAAAGAATAACAACAATTTGACTTTATTCAATGAAGTTTGTCCGATCTGCAACAAATTAAAACGGTATGATTACATGAAGACAAAAATCTAATGTATGAAATTAAATTCATATATACTCCCACCGGTCCCTATTAAATGGTAGTATCTCATATTTGATCGGTGCATATTTTAAAAAATTGTTTGACTTTGCTAGTAAAAGTGAATAGAAAATATTAGCGGAATGTGAGTCATATTTTTACATATCATTTTTATAAGAGTAAAATTTCAAAGATTATAACTACAACATCATCTTTGAACCTAAAGAATAATATTGTTGACTTTAGTCAATGAAGTTTGTCCGATATGCAACAAATTAAAACGGTATGATTACATGGAGACAAAAATCTAATGTATGAAATTAAATTCATATATACTCCCACCGGTCCCTATTAAATGGTAGTATTTGATTGGTGCATATTTTAAAAAATTGTTTGACTTTGCTAGTAAAAGTGAATAGAAAAAGTTAGCGGAATGTGAGTCCTACTTTTACATATCATTTTTATAATAAAATGTGAGTGATATGAGTTACTGAAATGTAGGGTCCACTACCAAAATAAGTAAAATTAAAATGAAACATTTATTGGAGACTGTCTAAATAAGGAAATATGATACATTTAATAGGGACCGAAGGGAGTATTACTCCCTCCGTCCGTGAATAAGAGTTTCATTTTTTCCATTTTAGTCCGTCAATGTATAAGAGTCTCAGTTCACTTTTACCATAATGGTAATAAAGTCTCACATTCCACTAACTTATTGCACTCATATATTATTTAAAACTTGGAACCCCTACTTTTTTTAACATTCATAAAACTCAAGCAGCAAAGGAATGTGACTTATAATGATGAACGGAGGAAGTAATATTTAGTCTATAATTAATAATTGTATTTTTCATTTTGAACGGTCCACTTTTATAATAAAGTGATCTCTTTAATGAGACGTATAAAGCTGCAATTACTTTTTTTCTATATTTATATTTTACTTTATCAATTTTGTACTCTATCTATATATTTAGTCTATATAATTTTGCTATTTGTTGTTCACATATTTTAAAAATATAATATCACATCTTTGAACTTTGATCTATTCCCTACATTTTATAAAAATAAGAATTTTTTAAACAACGCAAAAATTAATAAAGTAAGAAAAATATAGAAAGTGAAAATGTGTTAGGAAAAAATAAGTCTCACTTTGATAGAGAGTAAGAAAATCCTAAAATAGAAAATTTATAGTTTTGGGAATAAATCATAAAAAGAAATAATTTTATTTTGAGGGTATGGTGGTAATTTGGAATGACTTTGTGCTATTTCATGACTTTTTTGATCTTTTTATATTGTTCTTCACTTGGTAGATAATTTAGTCAATTTATATTAAATGAAAAATCATCTCTCTTGTCTCTCTCACACATTTACAATTCTGCT
Source organism: Salvia hispanica (assembly GCF_029641045.1). Lineage (NCBI taxonomy): Eukaryota > Viridiplantae > Streptophyta > Magnoliopsida > Lamiales > Lamiaceae > Salvia > Salvia hispanica. Next base: position 4,080,386 of record NC_142696.1, read on the forward strand.
CTAAATTGCATTACTAGATAGATATATATGCCGAGAGAAGGGAAAGAAAATCATCTGTGTAATTCTACAAAATTAAACTCTTTCCGCCCTATAATCATATGTATTAGTGTTGATGCAATTTTTTTGGCCATCGAGATTAATGAATAAATATTTAGTAAGTTAATGAAATGAGAATAAAATAGATAAGTAAAATAAAAGAGAAAATGAAGTGATAGAGATTGTGTATTGTAATATACTAAAAAGGGGATTTTTTAAGTCAATTGTAATTCAACAACAAAAAAAATTACAACTCAACACTTATTGTATGTGTGTGTGAAAGATAGAGAAAAAGAAAAATGAGGATAACAAGAGATAAGAAGAGAAAAAGTTTGATGAAAGATAAATTAAGATGATATCTGATTTAATACGAAATTGACTAAAATAACATTCAAGATAAAAAAAATTCACACTTAAAAAAATAAAAGTATTTCTGACTATATTAAATCGAAAAGTTCACATTCTTTAAAAAAGGAGGATGAAAATATATTCCACTAGCAAAGCAGTTACAAGAATTAAATTAGAACTGTCTTTATATTATATTACAATAAATGAATATTGTTGACAGTGACGCGGAAAAGATGCTTGAGTTTACGTTAGAGAAGAGGAGTATCAGTGTGGTGGAGTTGAAGAAGGAAGAGGCATACGGCAGACCCATCTTCTTCTCCCACAGTCACGATTACCACATGCAGTGGTGAAGAAAACATAAGCCCGACAATTTTCCCGACTACCTCTCCTTGTCTCCTCTCTCTTTCTTCTGCAATCGCTCTTCCTTCCTCATTTGACATTCCCCATTTTCTAAGTTAAACACTGCACCACTCACAAACTCAATCAACCACTCTCTTCTTTCCCTTTCTTTCTTTCTTTCACGCTCCAATGGCTTTCGCTTCCTCTGACTGTCTCATTCCGCATTGGGATTTGTACAGCAACAAAAAGTCACGGCCTTTGACACCCGCGCCTTTCTTGGGTTTTGGCGCTGATACCAAAAAAACACCCCCCAATTTTAAATTGGGATTTTCAGATTGCCGGCCTGCTTGCTTGAATTTATTCAAGATTCGGAAGGAATGGACGCTGAGGGCAATCACTCCTGTGAATGACGAGGTCCCTACAACGCAGCAAGTTGCTGAAGTGCCCACTGAGATTGCTCCTTCAACTCAGTTTCAAAATAATTTTAACTTCCTCCCAAGTTAGTCAATTCCCATTTTTTACAGTAATCATCTCGTGTTGCTGATTTTTTATGGTTGATGAGTAAATCGGGAAACGTTGAGACTATTTAAATTTTTTTTTACCGTTGTTAATTAATTACGGTGGAAGTATTTGTTTCGGTGAAAATTTGAGTATTGAATTTTAAATTGATTAAATTTTGGGAAGTATGATTGGCATTGACAACGACGGATATTATATCTAAATATGAAAAGTATGTGACGATAAAGATGGAATCTTGCTCGATTTGGTGTCATTTTACCATGTGGTGTTTCTAATAAAAACTCGAGTTTGTGAGTTTAAAAGTTTTAGAGATGAGCAGATGTTTTGAATGTTTCCTTTCCGCCGTGTCCCACCCACACCGTTGTGATTCCAATTTGATTTCTTTTACGAGTATGCTTTAAAGGAGAATCGTGTTATATATTCTACCCTGCTGTATGCAACTTCACAAGTGACCTAATTGAGTTATCTTGTGCCCCTCTGTTTGCAACTTGACGAAAGTGTTTTGTTTGTAGAACCATTGTCTGCAACCACTCCTTCTAGTGATGGTGCAAACTATCGTGTTGCCTATCAGGTGCGTAACGTGTAATTCTGCTATATGTATTGGTAATTTTGGCATGTTTTGCTAAGAGCAATCTGCTTGTATTGTCCAGGGGATTCCGGGAGCGTATAGTGAGACTGCTGCGCTTAAAGCATTCCCACGGAGTGTGACTGTCCCATGTAAAGACTTTGAGGCTGTCTTCGAGGTTAGATGTTTCTCAAAATACTTCTTCTCTGATATCATATATCTGCTCAAACCTTTGTATAGCTGACTTCCTTTTTCAGGCAGTTGAGGGGTGGTTTGTAGACATAGCTGTGCTTCCAATCGAGAATTCTGTTGCAGGAAGCATCCATCGTAACTATGACTTGCTACTTCGTCATAGCCTTAGCATAGTGGGGGAAGTTCAGTTGAGGGTCAATCACTGTCTTCTTGGATTGCCTGGGGTTAGAAAGGAGGAGTTGAAGCATGTCGTGAGCCATCCGCAGGTCATCTATACCCTTCATGTCTTTTACATGCATGCACTCCAAAGTGATTTGTATTGTGGATAAGTAATTAAATAATTTTCAATTTCAAGTACTCGGATCCTAATCGTACCATCATGAGAATATTACTTTATCTATGTGCAAGATAAGATATTTATGGCACCATACCGATTGTTCTAGTTACTAGAGCATAATGAATGACTAAAGTGTGGTGGTTATAGGCACTTGCGCAGTGTAAAATGATTTTGAATGAGTTGGGTGTTACCGAGGTCAACGCAGTTGATACAGCTGTTGCCGCTCAGGTAACTTTTCCATAGTTTTGTGCTCTTTTGCAATTTAGTTTAGTCACATCAGCATCAAACACAGATGGTAGGCTCTGAAGGTCTGAGAGAGACAGGAGCAATTGCAAGTGCTCGGGCTGCGGCTATCTATGGACTTGATGTTCTTGAAGAAGGAATACAGGTGAGGTTCTGAGTGATCCTGTATAAATGTAGTTTCAGTTTTTTTAAATGCTGTGGCTCATGTTCCTGTTTTTTTTTTAACTCGTGGATGTTGCCTTAATCTTTGCTTATTCTTACAGAAGGCAACTTAGCTATAGGGTTGCAATCCTTGTGTCTTGTGTTTGCATGAATGTGAAGTGCTTTGTACGATTGTGCAATAAGACGTGAGTCTATTGTTTGAACCTTCTCTGTAAATTCTGAAACATCATTCTGATGACTCCTTGAGATCTGCATAAGCAGGCAGTATATAATTGAAATGAATTACATAAGAGATTTCATTGAAGCGTTTTGGTATAGCTTTTTTGACATGATACCACTGCATACATTGTCTATGTAATCAGTAAAATTAGCTTTAGAGATTTCGCTTGGAACATGCACTTGAAAGTGTTAATGTAAAAGCGGGAATAGTTAATGTCAGTGACAGACATAGGAAACTGAACTCAGGGGGTCGGAATTTTCCTGTCACTGCATAACACTAAGATTTCATTCAATCAATCACCTCTCGTAATTTCTCAACTCCGACGTAACATAAATGTGACCATCATGGATCCTCAAAAATAGATAAAAGTAATCAAATTTGAGTTAAACTACAACCGAAGTTTTGTCTAACAATTCGACACCAATTTTACCTTAAATAACAGTCTTCCTGATTCCAGCTGCAAGTCATGTAGTATTACTCTAGCCATAATCCAATAATTATCACCCAAACTATGAGCAACTCGAGGATGTCCATATATCAACTCAAAAACTATAGAGTTAGAATTGAATTCACATAAGCGAAGTTCTGATTTCAAGTATACTATTCTTCAACACGGTTAGTCATCAACAACAAATCATGCTCGTTCTCAACTTCTCATGGCTAACCTGATACACATTTAGATTACAAATCCATGTTAGCCAATTACCACTAATGGCTGGAAATGGAAGACTAGGTTGTTAATGGAGATACTAAATTGCAACGACGGTTATAGCTCATGGAGTAGTGGGCGGCGGTTACTGGCAAAGCAATCGCTTAGATTAGAGAAAAGGATGTTAATGTCTTGAATTTAGTAAAAGGGCAGAAATATACTGTAGTTAAAGGAGTGATCTAGCAAGAGGATTATCTTTTGCATAGGGTTCGTTCCCCCGCATCTCCACCCGCTTGTTAGAGAAAAGAGGTGAGGAAGGCCGACAACGAACAATATGAGTAGAAAATATTGTTGATATATAAATTGGAACAAAACAAAAGATAATCATCTCGCGAGGCCACTCCTATAACAAGGCCCTATGGTATATTGCCATCCTTTTACTAAATTCAGAACTCAACATCCTTTTCTCTAATCGAAGTGACCATATATAGGACGCGTCTACTTGGAATTGTGAAAAAAGACAAAGATGTTAATTAATACTCCTTTTGTCCCACACTTTCCTCTTTGGTATGGCTCAATAAATCATTTCTAAAAATGGAAACACTACTATCTTTTTGTCGGGCGGCACAAGATTTTATGCAATGTTGTTTGACGGTGAAGGTATTATTGATTGCATTGGCAATAACTGTTGCCCATTACTCCATGATCTATAACCACCGTTGCAATTCATCATTTTCCGTTAACAACTTACTCTTCCACTTCCAACCGTTAGTGGTAATTGTCTAGCATGGATTTGTAATCTAAATGTGTATCATAACCCCACACCCTCCCTCGCCCACAACTCATCAAACCAATGTTATTAAATATCTGCCATGGCGCCGCTGTGGCGCTATTGCATGGCAGGTTTTGAAGAAAACACATCGTCATGAAAGGATATGATAGAAAATGCAAAGATATGGATATCACCTCATTAGAGAAAAAAGTTTTCACATTGAATAGAAAGTGATTCCTACTTCCAATCTATTCATTTGCTTGGTATGATTGAACAAAGGAGGGAATGGAATGAAAATGCAAAGGAATTGTCATTTCATTCATATATTCAATCCATCCCGCCCTCAATGCATTCCATCATACCAAGAGGGTTCTTAGGGTTTTATTTTATAATCCCGTCGCCATACCACCTAGCTTCTAATATAATATTTTAATTGACAAACCAACCTATTATTATCTACGTGACAGATTCATTCGAAAAAGAGAAATACGCTCGAGCATCAAAAGATGCATGAATTGGTTTATGTTAAATATAACATAAAATTGCATGAGAGGTACGACCTTAGAGATTCAACTGATCCTCGCTCAATGATATTGATGAGTGTAATGAGTGGTTGGTTGGAGAGTTGGATGACGTTGATGATCAAATGATGACCTTTAAGACCATAACCCTTGCATTTTATTTCATTCTAGCACTAATCACCAATGTCGATACTCTTCTATCGTGTCAAGAGTTCAAAATTTCATCACTTTATAAATCTTTAAAACAATTGCATCATTTGTGTCCCTAAACGAAACAAAAAACCTAAATGAAAATATTAATAAGCCCGAATTTGTTATTGAAATATCGTGACTCTATCCATAGAAAAATAATTACTCCTTCCGTCCACCAATAGGAATCTCGGTTTACTATTTTAGTCTGTCCGCCATTAGGAGTTCGGTCCGCTATTAGGAGTCCCTGGTCACTTTTACTATAAATGGTAGGTAGACCCCACATTCCATTCACATTTTATTATAAAACTAATATATAAAAATAGGTCTCATATTCCACTATCTTTTTCAACCAACTTTCCTTTAATATTTCTAAAAGCGCGTGCCAAACTCAAATGGGATCCTAATGGCGGAAAAAATGGCGGATGAAGGGAGTGTTTGAAACCAGAAGGGTTGGGGCAGAGCTATTGTGGGGTTGGAGGCGGAGATACCGTTGGTTGGTGGATGAATTAATGGAGTTTTTCCGACAGCACCCATGACCAGTGGTGGGGTCCATTGACCCCGGCCGACCCCACCTATACATGTTACTCCACTAGTTAATGTTATAGGTAAACATGGTGTACCTTAAATGAGTGTGCTGAATTTGGGCCCTTTGAAAGAAGTGAAATTCCTTAATTCGTCCTGCCTCCTTAGGAGATGAATATACTGATTCATCCTTTCCTCACCGGTCACCACGCCTTAGAACCCGTGTACCTCCTCTACCGTATCATAGACATATTACCTTGATTTTAAAGCACATGTTAGGATACTTTTGTGACGATGTCTAAACATTAGGCATCGGAATGTCACAATTTAAATGCTGGGGCAATATTTAATATTTTCTCCTTTTTAAGACAAATTTTCCCACTAAGTTTCAGATAATCATTTATTTCCCTAAAATTTCCTATTTTGTTTTACTTTTACACAACTGACATGTTTGAAACAAATATCTCTACAGAACCTAGACCATTTAATAAAAGTTTCCAAAATTGTATTTGTAAGGCTTCTTGTTTAGGCTGACAACACTTGTTCCGTCTTACTTATTTTGTTTGTTCGTTTTGTCCGGTTAAATTAGAATAAAAATTATAATTATGTGACAGCTTTTTAATTAATTCCGTTCATTGATCCAAAAAAACAGGACAATTCTGACAATGTAACCCGTTTTTTGATACTTGCAAGGCAACCTATAATCCCAGGAAGAGAGGGTGCTTACAAGGTAGTACGTTTTCTTTATTTAAGCACATGTCCAACTACCTGTTATAAAGAGTTTGTTTTTGTTACAGACGAGCATCGTCTTCACTCTGCAAGAAGGGCCAGGAGCTCTATTCAAGTCTTTATCGGTGTTTCCTATCAGGGGCATTAATTTATCAAAGGTAATTGTAGAACCGATTTTAGTAGCTCCTTTCGGTTATACTTTAATGTTTACGGATAGTTTTAATTTGTTATTACAGATAGAGAGCCGCCCATTGAAAATGTGGCCATTGTGGGATGTTGATGTCTCAAACAAGCAAGGTGCCAAGTAAGTGTGTCTGCATATCCAAGTTTATTGTATGTCTTTGAAATGAGAATCCATAGTGGATGTATTAATTGAGTCGAGGCCATGGCAGCATTAGCCGAAGATAGAAAATGTGATTTCTGGCTTGTCATAAGATGCTTCTAGTTTGGTGCTTACTTTTATGTGCCTTATTTGCATTCTATATTCATATGTTGGAGAAACTCTTGATTGCATAAGATCAAATTGATCCTGTGGTTCTATTCGGTAAATTTTGAAAGAGGACATAAGTTTCCGTCTGCTAAATATACATGGATTAATTTACTTATTTGGTCCTCCAGGACATGCCATACTTTACTATTTTTTATAATTATAAATGAGATAATCCACGTGCAGATTCTTCAAATACTTATTTTACATCGACTTTGAAGCTTCGATGGCAGAGCATCGTGCCCAATATGCACTGGCTCATCTTCAGGTTTGTGTTCTACTTGTCATTTTTGTTATTTGATTTGAAGTTTGTAGGTAAATTAATATAAAAGGGAAGAAAGAAAAGTTTGTTAGAGTATAACCTTGTTTTGTTGCAAATTTTAAACCCACCCTTTCTGCCTCTTGGCTGCAGGAGTATGCACGTTATATTCGTGTACTTGGTTGTTATCCAAGGGATATGTTGTGAATGAAGGTGGCCAGCCCTCTGTCATTGTAGATTTTGTTTATGTTTGTACATAACCATTAATCAGCCATGAAGACAGTTTCTGGATGCAAACAGGCATCCAATACCCCTTTTCTTATTATTATCTTCCATCAAAGGTTTCATTTTTCATAGATAAAAGTCCTTTAATATGCAAATTTTTTACCTTGTTACTTGTAAATGAACCACAGTTATAATATATCAAAGGGGTTTACTGCTATCCATGCTCGAGTTCAGTTTATACATGTTTTGGCATTATTATATTTGCTACTGCTGATCCGTGTTCTGTAACATTCAAGACATGTGAGGTTAAAATGAACGAAACTTTCAAAATAAAACAATTCACCCTCTTTTGCCAGTATTCCAAATTTGTTTTTTGAGGTCATTTTAGTTCCAAGAATCAAGAAACCACATAATTCTAGTTGATGAGCCATGCAATAAAATCCGAGCTGCATAGACTTGCCTGGAATAGAATTGAGGAAATTATACAGGCGTTTGAGTGTGAAGTTAGAATTATCACATAGGCCTTCCATTTGATAGTAGCTGCTAACACGGCTGAATCCATACCATGGGTGACTTTTTGAATTCAAAAAATTATGCAGTGTGTTGTGTGTGTGCAAGGGTGTGCTTTGTGTGTATATGTGTGTGTATTTGCAGCCGTGTGCAGGTGTGTGTGAGTGTGTGCAGGCTTGTGTATATGTGTGTGCGTGTGTGTATATGTGCAAGTGTGCACATGTGTGTGTATATTTGCTGCTGTGTGCAGGTGTGTGAAGGTGTGTGTGAGTGTGTGCAGGCTTGTGTATATGTGTGTGCGTGTGTGTATATGTGCAAGTGTGCGCAGGTGTGTGCATATGTGCAAGTGTGTGCAGGTGTGTGTTGGTGTGTGTATATGTGTGTGTGTTTTTGTGCAATCGCTCTCTCTTTATTCTGCAATCGCTCTTCCTTCCGCATTTGACATTCCCCATTTTCTAAGTAAATCACTGCACCACTCATAAACTCAATCAACCACTCTCTTCTTTCTCTTTCTTTCCGTCTTTCCCTCTCCAATGTCAATGTCTTTCACTTCTTGCGACTGTCTGATTCTGCATTGGGATTGGAACAGCAACAAAAAGTCACGGCCTTTGACACCCGCGCCTTTCTGGGGTGTTGGTGCTGATACTAAAAAAACACACCCCAATTTTAAATTGGGATTTTCAGATTGTCACCCTGCTTGCTTGAATTTGAAGATTCGGAGGGATGATGAGGTCCCTACGACGCAGCAAGTTGCTGAAGTGCCCACTGAGATTGCTCCTTCAACTCAGTTTCACAATAATTTTAACTTCCTCCCAAGTTAGTCAATTCCCATTTTTTACAGTAATCATCTCGTGTTGCTGAATTTTTATTGTTGATGAGTAAATTGGGAAACGTTAAGACTATTGTCGTTGTTAATTAATTACGGGGCAAGTATTTGATTCTGGTGAAAATTTGAGTATTGAATTTTAATTTAATTAAATTAAATTTTGGGAAGTCTGATTGGCATTGACAACGACGGATATTATATCTAAATATGTAAAGTATGTGACGATAAAGATGGAATCTTGCTCGATTTGATTGGTGTCATTTTACCATGTGGTGTTTCTAACAAAAAGCCGAGTTTGTGAGTTTAAAGTGTGAGATGAGCATATGTTTTGAATGTTTCCTTTCCGCCATGTCCCACCCACACCTTTGTGATTACAATTTGATTTCTTTCACGAGCATGCTTTAAAGGAGAATCATGTTATATATTCTACCCTACTGCATGCAACTTCACGAGTGACCTAATTATGTTCTCTTGTGCCCCTCTGTTTGCAACTTGATGAAAATGTTTTGATTGTAGAACCATTGTCTGCAACCACTCCTTCCAGTGATGGTGCACACTGTCGTGTCGTGTCGTGTTGCTTACCAGGTGCGTAACCTATAATTCTGCTATATGTATTGGTAATTTTGGCATGTTTTGCTAAGCGCAGCTGCTTGTATTGTCCAGGGGATTCCAGGAGCGTATCGTGAGACTGCTGCGCTTAAAGCATTCCCACAGTGTGACTGTCCCATGTAAAGAATTTGAGGCCGTCTTCGAGGTTAGATGTTTCTCAAAATACTTCTTCTCTGATATCATATATCTGCTCAAACCTTTGTATAGCTGACTTCCCTTTTCAGGCAGTTGAGAGGTGGTTTGTAGACAGAGCTGTGCTTCGAATCGAGAATTCTGTTGCAGGAAGCATCCATCGTAACTATGACTTTCTACTTCGTCATAGGCTTAGCATAGTGGGGGAAGTTCAGTTGAGGGTCAATCACTGTCTTCTTGGATTGCCAGGGGTTAGGAAGGAGGTGTTAAAACATGTCGTGAGCCATCCGCCGGTCATCTATATCCTTAATGTCTTTTACATGCGCGCTCAAAAGTGATTGTATTGTGGATAAGTAATTAAATAATTCTCAATTTTATCCTAATCATACCATCGTGAGAATATTACTTTATCTATGTGCAAGATAAGATATTTATAGGCACTTGCACAGTGTAAAATGATTCTGAATGAGTTGAGTGTTACCGAGGCCAACGCAGTTGATACAGCTGTTGCCGCTCAGGTAACTTTTCCACAGTTTTGTGCTCTTTTGCAATTTAATTTAGTCACATCAGCATCAAACACAGATGGTAGGCTCTGAAGGGATAGGAGCAATTGCAAGTGCTCGAGCTGCAGCTATCTATGGACTTGATGTTCTTGAAGAAGGAATACAGGTGAGGTTCTGAGTGATCCTGTATAAACGTAGTTTCAGTTTTTTAAAATGCTTTGGCTCATGTTCCTGTTTTTTTTAAACTCGTGGATGTTGCCTTTATCTTTGCTTTGTTGTTTTGTTTGTTGTTTCCCACTCGTGTTATACATCCAATGTTTATAAACAGATTCTTACAGAAGACAACTTAGCTATAGGGTTGCAATCTGTGTCTTGTGTTTGCATGAATGTGAAGTGCTTTTTACGATTATGCAGTAAGACGTGACTCTATTGTTTGAACCTTCTACTGTAAATTCTAAAACATCATTCTGATGACTCCTTGAGATCTGCATAAGCACGCAGTATATAATTGAAATGAATTACAGAAGAGATTTCATTGAAGCGTTTATAGCTTTTTTGACATGATACCACTACATACATTGTCTATGTAAGCAATAAAATTAGCTTTAGAGATTTCGCTTGGAACATGCACGTGAAAGTGTTAATGTAAAAGCCGGAATAGTTAAGGTCAATGACAGATATAGGAAACGGAACTCAGGGGTCGGAATTTTCCTGTCATTGCATACCACTAAGATGTTATTCAATCAATCACCTTATAAATGTTATTTGTTGATAGTGACGCGAAAAAGATGCTCGAGTTTACGTTAGAGAAGAAGAGTATCGCATTGGTGCAGTGTGCTGGAGCTGAAGAAGGAAGGGGCAGCCCCATCTTCTTCTCCCACAGCCACGATTACCACATGCAGTGGTGAAGAAAACGTAAGCCCGACACTTTTCCCAACTACTTGTCCTTGTCTCCTCTCTCTTTATTCTGCAATCGCTCTTCCTTCCGCATTTGACATTCCCCATTTTCTAAGTAAAACACTGCACCACTCATAAACTCAATCAACCACTCTCTTCTTTCCCTTTCCTTCTTTCTTTCTTTCCCTCTCCAATGGCCTTCGCTTCATGTGACTGTCTCATTCCGCATTGGGATTTGTACAGCAACAAAAATTCACGGCCTTTGACACCCGCGCCTTTCTTGGGTTTTGGCGCTGATACCAAAAAAACACCCCCCAATTTTAAATTGGGATTTTCATCTTGTCGCCCTGCTTGCTTGAATTTGAAGATTCAGAGGGAACGGATGCTGAGGGCAATCACTCCTGTGAATGATGAGGTCCCTACGACGCAGCAAGTTGCTGAAGTGCCCACTGAGATTGCTCCTTCAACTCAGTTTCAAAATAATTTTAGCTTCCTCCCAAGTTAGTCAATTCCCATTTTTTACAATAATCATCTCGTGTTGCTGAATTTTTATTGTCTCGGGGTGAAAGATGAGTAAATTGGGAAACGTTGAGACTATTTAATTTTTAATTTTTTTACTGTTGTTAATTAATTACGGGGGAAGTATTTGATTCAGTGAAAATTTGAGTATTGAATTTTAATTTGATTAAATTAAATTTTGGGAAGTATGATTGGCATTGACAACGACGGACACTATATCTAAATATGTAAAGTATGTGACGATAAAGATGGAATCTTGCTCAATTTGATTGGTGTCATTTTACCATGTGGTGTTTCTAATAAAAAGTCGAGTTTGTGAGTATAAAGTGTGAGATGAGCAAATGTTTTGAATGTTTCCTTTTTGCCATGTCCCACCCACACCGTTGTGATTCCAATTTGATTTCTTTCACGATCAAGCTTTAAAGGAGAATCATGTTATATATTAATTATGTTTTCTTGTGCCCCTCCGTTTGCAACTTGACGAAAGTGTTTTGTTTGTAGAACCATTGTCTGCAGCCACTCCTTCTAGTGATGGTGCAAACTATCGTGTTGCTTATCAGGTGCGTAACATGTAATTCTGCTATATGTATTGGTAATTTTAGCATGTTTTGCTAAGAGCAATCTGCTTGTATTGTCCAGGGGATTCCAGGAACGTATAGTGAGACTGCTGCGCTTAAAGCATTCCCACAGAGTGTGACCGTCCCATGTAAAGTATTTGAGGCTGTCTTCGAGGTTAGATGTTTCTCAAATACTTCTTCTCTGGTACTATCATATATCTGCTTAAACCTTTGTATAGCTGACTTCCCTTTTCAGGGAGTTGAGAGGTGGTTTGTAGACATAGCTGTGCTTCCAATTGAGAATTCTGTTGCAGGAAGCATCCATCGTAACTATGACTTGCTACTTCGTCATAGCCTTAGCATAGTGGGGGAAGTTCAGTTTAAGGTCAATCACTGTCTTCTTGGATTGCCTGGGGTTAGAAAGGAGGAGTTAAAGCATGTCGTGAGCCATTCGCAGGTCATCTATACCCTTCATGTCCTTTACATGCATGCACTCCAAAGTAATTTGTATTGTAGATAAGTAATTAAATAATTCTCAATTTTAAGTACTCGGATCCTAATCATACCATTGCTTCCCAATCATGTTATAATTCCATTGTTTCTTACAGAAGGAAACATAGCTATAGGGTTGGACACCGTGTCTTGTGTTTGCATGAATGGAAGTGCTTTGTACGACTGCAATAAGACGTGACTCTATTGTTTGAACCTTCTACTGTAAATTCTGGAACATCATTCTGATGACTCCTTGAGATCTGCAGAAGCAGGCAGTATATAATTGAAATGAATTACAAAAGAGATTTCGTTGACTGTTGCCTAATATTTGAAGATATGTAGCTGAAACTCATAATAGATGCACTGTTATTTACTATAAATGCATTAAGCTCGTGCTCAGTTAAAATGAAGCGTTTTGGCATAGCTTTTTTAACATGATACCACTGCATACATTGTCTATCTAATCAGGAAATTAGCTTTAGAGATTCGCTTGGAACATGCAAGTGAAAGTGTTAATGTAAAAGCCACAATAGTTAATGTCAGTGACAGATATAGGAAACGGAACTCAGGGTGTCGGAATTTTCCTGTCATTGCATACCACTAAGATGTCTTTCAATCAATCACCTCTCGTTATTTCAAAACTGACATAACATAAATGTGACCATCACGTATCCTCAAAAAAGAATAAAAGTAATCAAATTTGAGTTAAACTACAACCGAAGTTTTGTCTAACAATTCGACACCAATTTTAGTTCCAAATTTCCTCAAATTATGTGTGCGCGTGTGTGTGTGTATATGTGCAAGTGTGTGCAGGTGTGTGTATATTTGTGTGTGTTTGTGCACGTGTGTGGTATAGTGTGTGTATATGTGCAAGTGTGTGCAGGTGTGGGTATATGTGCAAGTGTGTGAGGTGTGTGTATATTTGTGTGTGTTTGTGCAGGTGTGTGTATATGTGCAAGTGTGTGCAGGTATGTGTATATTTGTGTGTGTTTGTGCAGGTGTGTGCATATGTGCAAGTGTGTGCAGGTGTGTGTTTGTGCAGGTGTGTGCATATGTGCAAGTGTGTGCAGGTGTGTGTTTGTGCAGGTGTGTGTGTGTGAGTGTGTGCAGGTGTGTGTATATTTGTGTGTTCGGTGTAAAAGTGCAATTTTATTATTAGTATCACACCCGTGCTATGCACTGTCCATTTTATTTCTTCCAATTATGAAATGAATTTTTAAATTAGAAAGAATAGTGAATTTCATTTTTGCTATAAACTTTTAATAAATATGATGAATACTTAATTAAAGTAGATGTGAATGGAAATTTATTTAATTAGTGAGAATCAAGAAACGGAAAAAATAAAACATTCAAACAACATAATTAATCTCATTAATCAATTAATACTCTTATTCCCGTTACATTATTGATTACTCCATTTATTAATTATTTTTTTTAGTAATGTAGAAAATTCAAAAATACATTTATGTATGGTGCATATTAAATGACCCATTATACTCATCAATCCTATTACATTATTGATTATTTTTGTTATAAATCTCTTCGATTTGAATACTCACTTTTCTTATTCATAATTCTTACTATTATAAGTATCAAAGAGTGAACTACATAAATGGTGTCTCATTTTTTATTTTTACACATAAACAGTATCTGATCTTTATTTTATATCGTTTTTGGTATCCAGTGACAAAAATAACCCTAGGTATTAAACATGTGATTTTTTTGTTACGAAGGATATTTTTGGAAATTTCAATTAAATAGTACCAAACATGTTATTTTTTTTCTTCCTCTTATTTCTTTTTTCTTCTTTAGTTTCTTCTTCTTTCTTTTTTCTTCATTTTCTTCTTCTTTCTTTTTTCTTCATTTTCTTCTTTCTTTTTAGTATTTTATTTTCCTTTCTTCTTTCTTTTATCTCCTTAGTTTATGTTTCCTCTTTTTTCTTCTTCCTTTTTAGTGTTTATAAATACATTCAATTGCATCTATCTATACATATATAAAAGGCGAGTTTTGGGTCGTTTTTAAAAATTTATGAATTCTGAGTATAGATTTGAATATTTATTAATATAGGGTGTAAAATGCAAATATTGATGTGAATTTAGTTTTCTAATAATGATGACAATTTATTTATTGTTTAAGCATAATTTAAACATAATGAGTCAATACCGTCACGACTCTATTTAAAAAAAAAGGAGTTACTACCGTTACAAACTTAGATTGATATGTTATTATTATAGTAGTACTTATAATTACCAAATTTGGTAGATACTAACATTTTATGTTATAATAATTCCAAAAGGCCTCACATTTTGAATTTTGAATTTTAAATTTAAAGCTTTTATGATTGTGTCAGTAGCCGGTTCTCAACTAAAAAATACTACTACATGATTTTCACTACAGTTACAAACTTAAATTGATACATGAATATTTATATTTATTATAATACATTTCACATGTAATGTGCAACATAATTCTTTATTGTTTGTAACATCCATAATTCTTTATTATTTAGGGTGGAAAATCCTTCCGATTTTGACCAAATAATATACCATTACCACTACTAAAATGAATTTAGACATTAACTACAACTAAATCATAAATTAACGAGCCAATTCATTTGTATGAGCCGTTATGTCCATTTGTATTCACTAAAAAAATTAAATTTCTAATCATAAATGGAGGAAATTGAAAGGTTTTAGGATAGCCTCCCAATTCATTTGTTTGGACTATAAATATATGATTTGATAGTTTATAATTCACCCACTCGATGCTTTATTTTCTGCAAAAGTTTTGCTTGGTTTTAGGTATTCTTCTAAATTTTCAACGATATTATTTTTGCTTTTAATATATATTTATACATTGCTATTGTGGCAAAAGTTCATGTTCCTATCAAACAATTTTCTAATTTAGCATCAAATTTAAATATATGTATTTATACTATTGTTATTTTTTGTCTAAAGTTCTTATATAGATGGAGGCAATCTGACTGGAGAAGATGACATTGGCAAGCGCCGATGAAGTGTTGGAGATTATGACTGGAAAAGGTGAGGCTATTGGAGATAGAGACAAACAGATAAAAAAATGTTGGAATGAATACTGAAATTCCAGAAGAGAAGATGGAGACAGATTTATTCTTAATTAGTAATAATTTTTTTATTAATTCTAATTAGTTGGTCATATTATTTACAAAGAATTTTTACTGAATTTACTAAGCAATATATATTTTTATTTGGTTTCATATATATTTATATAATGAATTTTTATTACATATTTTTATGCTTTTAGATTTCGTATGATGATATTGTTTATAATTTCATAAAATTATTTCGCTCTGTAAAATAAGTTGAGGAAAATAGAATGAATCGTGCAATGCACGTGGGTGATACTAGTTCATAATAAAAATCAAGAACAAAACTCCTAATTAAATTAATTATATAAAGTAATTAACTCAATTGAATATTTTTATTAAATTATTTTATACTCATTTTAGGGTTGAAACACCTAACTAAAAATATTCAACTCTTTATATTTATTCTGAATACAATTCATAATTTTAAATTTTTATTATAGACTATATTGACTAGTTATTAATTTAATATAAAATAATAACAATAATTATCATAATATTATATGATTCATAATTTAAGTAATTATACTATAATTATATATTAATTACTACTACTATTTAGTATTATAACAATAATATTATTATAATAATTAAATATAATTATAACTATAATTATAATTAAGTATATTTGATTGATATTAAAAAAATTAATTGTTAACATATAATATTATAATAATAATATTAATATTGATTAATAATAATAGTATAGAGGGAGGAGAGTGAGAGAAGATATTATAATATCATTTTTTGGTACTATTTTTGTGTATGCCCAAATTATCCTCTTTGACACAATGAGAAAATGTTTTTTTTAGAAAGCATTTTGGGGTGAAAATTGCACCAGGTATAAAAATATGATTTATAAGTATTAAAAATGATAAAATAAAAATCAGTCAGATACAATATATGTAGTTGACTTTATACTAAAAAAACGTTTTGATCAAATAAATGAATTTGAATTGGCATTAAATTAAATAGAAGTGTGACGAATGGATTTGCTACTGTTACCATATTTTATGTTATCATTTAATAATGAAAATGGAGTCTGTCTCTTTCCAAAACTTTATTAGAAGTAGAATTAATTTAAAAGAGACGTTGGAATCAAACATCAATGAGTAAATTAGGAGTGTTCTATTCACTTAAACTTATAAATTTAGCCTTCAAATATCTTTTACAGGGTAGCAAATTTAGTTTTCGGGTTTCGGGTATACCCAATTCCGATCCGATACCCAGTGAATTTTGGGTACTCGAAACCCGAAATTGTGAGTTCAGGTACGGATTTGGGTAGTTAATGTAAGATTTTTTCGGGTTTTGGGTACCCGAAACCCGTATTTGGGTACTCGATTAGTACCGATAAATACCCGTTTATGAATTTATGATAAACAATTTTTTTTATCCAGGATAGGACATTTTTTTATGTTCTTTCTTGTTAATTTGTTATGTCTGCAATTATGCTTTCCCCGTTTTATTTACATTTTTATTATAAATTTTGAAAAGTTCATCATAATCTCTTTTGAGTCCGACTTATGCCGGAAATTTCTTTATTTTAAAATTAAGCAGTGTTTAATGGGGGCACACTATGGTGCCACCTTAATTAAAGTAACAATATAACACCATTTATAGCCATCCGGTCTCCAATATAGATGGCTGGGATTGATTGTAGGAATAGAGTACAGATTGCTTGGTTCTTCACAAATTGTTGCTTACAAGGGTAATTCTGTCTTTTAGCTGAAATTAAAACTGATACGAGAATGGAAAATCCCGGTATTCACTCCGCAATAACTCTCTCCCACTAACTTGAAAACTGAATCGACCATTCTCTCTCCGCAATCGACCTTTCTCTCTCCACATCATTGATCACCTAGCTACCTATTTCATTCCTAAATAACAATAAACCCTAGGTTGATGCTTGTTTCACTCAACTGCGACACTTTTTGTGGTGGCGCTGAATGAGCATGGTGGGATATCCATCACTAGTTTGACTTCCACCACGGTGAAGCTCTGTGTTGGTTTTTTCCGTTGCGTGAAATTCGTCGTACGACATTGCTGCCTGCGAATGATCCTTTGGTTCGATTTCTGATTGATTATTACTTAGTCTGATTGCTTAGTGATTATTTATGTTTTATTGAGTATTGATTGTTGCTTGATCGAAGCGTGTAATTGCTTGATCAAGCTGGGTGCTATTATATTGTTTGCTTGATAGAGTTGTAGTAATTGCTTGGTTCTAATATATTGTTTGCTTGATCGAGCCGTAGTAATTGCTTCAACAAACTTATGACGCTTGATTGAGCCTTAGTAATTGCTTTGTTCTATTATATTTTTTGCTTGGTTGAGCCTTACTAATTGTTTGGCTCTATTATATTGTTTGCTTGGTTGAGCCTTAGTAATTGCTTTGTAATTGCTTGATCAAGCTGGGTGCTATTATATTGTTTGCTTGATAGAGTTGTAGTAATTGTTTGGTTCTAATATATTGTTTATCGAACCGTAGTAATTGCTCCAACAAACTTATGACGCTTGATTGATCCTTAGTATTTGCTTTGTTCTATTATGTTTTTTGCTTAGTTGACAATAAATTCAGTACAATTTGTAAATCTGGTGAGGTGTTCTTGCTTGACAGCACATAGAGTGGAGGCTTGTTGCAACTAGATATGACATTGTGGTTTAAAAACTGGTATGCGCCATGCAAAAAAATTATGATGAAAATGCGTATTGCAATTTGTATGTTGAGTTAACCTTTTTTTTCTTGCTTGCAGACAACCTTTTTTTATACAGTTTTTGGAGCACAACAAGTGTGTGAGCTATGGACGGATGCTAAGAAAAGCTATACATGAACACCTTGAATTCAAGTGGAAAACAAAAGGCATTACCAACGATTGTGGAGTGTTCACTATGCGACATATGGAGACGTATATGGAACTAAAGTTAATGATTGGAAGTGCGACCTTACTAACAAGCCGTCCAAGTCATTCCAGTTGCTCCTTGAAAAATTCCTCACAACTATGGTTTATAGTAATGAAAACAAGTTCATGGATTACATGATGAGGTGACTCGACTTATTTTAACACAAGTGATACCCGCAAGTGTACGGGGCTAGTGTAGCAATTAGCAAGCAAGAGTATCGTATCCCACAGAGACTAATTTGTATCAACTTAACTACCACGAACAAATATTGACTACTATCTAGAGAATCGGGAAAGGTTTGGTTTTGTTCTAACACTACGGAAAGCATATAATGAACGAATAGATAAATAAAAGCAAGTAAACACGGAGTGAAAAGATATATGGAGAAAATTGTAGAACTCAAGGATCTGATGCACAACTCCAAGCTCTTATCCAATCAAATTGTCTTACCTTTTGGTGTCTCTAGAATTACTAAGTCGACCACAATTATAGATTAAACCCCCTCCCGAGGTGAGAAACCTGTAGATTAGGTGCTAGGATTGAAGTCCCCTTCTAATCCTAAAACCCCTAACTCCCAAAGCTCGATTAGGTCAAAGACCTCACTCAAAACCTCAACTCTCCCGAGTTTTATTGCATTAAGGTGTGAATTATTCTTATTTCCAGATTAATTATTTCATCTCGCGATTAATCTAATTAATCCTACACAATCAAATGGTGATCAAGCAATTGAAAGGAATAAACCCAAGAATAATCAAATAACTACAAGAGCAAGGCAAGAACAAAATTAATTGGATAAAAACTATGAAATTAGTGCATCTTCACCAAGAATTCTACAAAAAGGTGTTTAGCTACTCATGTTCTTCACAAAAACCATGTTTAAAACACAAGATTCAATGAAATACATGGAGAAAAGATTAAGATACTCATGTGAGAATGAATCTATGGAATTGCAACTTCAATCTTCCGATTGGAAGTCTTCAACCTTCAATTCTCTCTCTCAAAGGTGTTCTTGGGGGTGTGTGTGAGTGTTGGAGGCGGTAGATGTTGAATGGATGTGAACCCTAGGCGTTTTCCCTTTAATCTTCCATAAAAAATCGCGTTTTTGCCAAAAGAATACGCCAAAATAGCGTACCTGGCCGGGTGGAATTATAAAGAGCAAAATTCACCCGGCCGGGTGGTCATTTTCGACCCCTTTCTGGCCATTTCCCGTAGAATTACAGTACCCGGCCGGGTGAATTTACAGTGTAATAATTCACCCGGCCGGGTGTAAGTTTCTGGATAGCGCAGTGTTCTTGTAACGGCCATAACTTCTTCTACCGAACTCCGATTGAGGCGTGCAAGATACCCACGCGAAGCTCTTTCGAAGACGAAGAGATTGATATGCATTATGGGCTGATTGGACTTCAAAATCTCCAGTAAATATTGTCTCAAAGAAAGGCTGCTGCACATATTTTGTACCTTTTTCTATACATTCTTAACAAAATGGTCAACATACCAATATAATAGAGAAGTATATATAAACATGTCCAATAATAGACAAAATATGATCAAATTCATACATAACCACCCTCTAAAACCATGTAAAATCCAAGTATATCATGAGGACATCAATAAGCCACCTTGAAGAGGCACGAAAGAAGGGACACATTGATGTTGAAAAGATGGTGGCAGAGTACCCAAACCTTGAATCGTGAATGATTTTGTTTTAGAAAAATGACAATAACTTTGTTATGTTTTGAATTTGTTAGGGATATTGGTTTGTTTTGGTGTAGTTATTGGTGGCTTTAGAATTTCTTTTTTGGTTGTGCTTTTTGCAAAATAACATGCATAGAATAATATGTTAAAACACTTTAATATAGGCAAGAAAAGTAAAGTACTAATGATTTGCAAACCAAGTGCAAATGCTAAAACGTAGACAAGCAAAATAAACTTACAAACCAAGCATTGTGTAACATGAATTCAATGTAGATTATGAAAGTACATCAAGCACTAGTCGAATAGATTAATTACAAATTGACATGTTATATATGTTAAGCAATTCGAAAAGAAGAAGCAAGCAACAAAATAAATGTAACCAAGCAATATGATATAAGAAATATCTAACACCTTCTAATACAAGTAATCTGTCGCATAAATTTTTCGTGTTAATCATAAAGCGAGATGAAGCAAAACCATATTAAACCAGATTAATGGGTAGTCGAATTGTATTGATAGTATTGATGGAATTGGCAGCGGAAGCGTGCGTGAGATTTGCATAATTTAATAATTATTAATCGCACAAATAAATCACATAATAATCAGATCTATTTAGCAGATTATTTAGACAAAATCTATTCGCGTAATTATCACATGTATCATGCTCATAACTTGAATTAATCATGCTTTAAGAATATTGAAACCTAAAACATGCTTTTCTACGGAGCAGAAATAATACCTAATTAATTCTCCAAAGAATTGATGATGGCTAGCGACTACTCCACGTGACGCTTTGAATACTAGACCACGGATCTTCTCTCTGGTTTGAACTCCGATATCAGTGTGGGCTGATCTCACCGGAATACTAGGACTTAAATAAAGAAGGCAGAAGAATTCCTTTTCTAATTTGGAGAGAATTTCGAGCTCCTCTAGAATAGAGGGGGACGAAAATTTCAGTATATAAAAATTATGATATCTGTCTCATTTATTCTCCTATTTATATTAAGTTCCTTTTGGGCCCAGACAGGGATCTATAGAAGGTTTTGGATATGGGCTCATCCAATTTACTTTTTACTAATTAAATTGAATCCACAATTTAATATAATCTTTAATTGGAATATTACGAACAACCACTACAGAAGTAATATTGAACTCTCCCCATCCAAATCCGAAATTATAAGTATTTCGGGTTTCCGTTTAAACTTTTATTTCGCGCGCTTAAGATAAAAATGTCCATTAATTAATTAATGTCTGCTATGGACTTAATTAATTAATTTCTTATTAATTCTAAGAGTGGACTTAGCATGAAACGCTTATTTATTATTCATAGAGTAATCAAACTCCAACTAGCTAGGTTCCGAATAATAAAACCTTGTTTCGCGCTCCTCTTGAGGACATTATCAAATGAGACTCACCTCGCGCACGATTCAATATAATAGCAGTCATAGCACCGCTAGATATTAATCACCACTACCCAATATATCATGATTATTGAGTTACGAAAAATCCGCACCATTTGATAAGTCAAAGTAATGCATAATCAATACCGTATGCTCAATGCTAACCTACATTGATTAAGAAACAAATATTTATCAAGACCTCGCCTTTCAGTAGATAGCCCAAGGACAAGTCTTGCTGTTAGATCCGTTCAGTGCTTTACCACACCAATGTCATCTTATTTCAGTAAGGCTTAGAAATATGCGGACTGACATCACAACCTTTCACGATGGATAGTCTAATTCCATCTAGGTTGTGAAATTCTTCTTTTTCTTTGTTTAGGACTGACCGTGTTACCTTAAAGTGGTCGCCGCCCACAACTGGTCTACTAAAACAAAGACTTAGACTTTGTTAAGTTAACTTATACATTTAAACATGCATTAACATCCATTAAATGTAAAACATAACAACATTATGACAAAAATAATCTGTTTTATTCTTTGCAAAATAAAATAAGAGTTTTACAGTATTCAATCACTCGAAACGTGATTTCTATTATACAAACTCTAACAAGTATATGAAAGAACATAGTCGAATTATGTTGATAGTATATGAAAGAACATTTGAAAAAACCAATACAGTATAAAATGTCATGCAATGTGCGATTAATCATTTTGGTTAGAATATTATTGATGAATTTGGAATACAGACCATTGATAAGCAATTTTAAACTACTAATTAAGCAATAATAAACATGTAACCAAGCACGCTAATATTCTACAACTGAATTCAAATAAGAAAGCAAAAAAACTAAATTAAGAAAGCAATCTATCACAATGATATATAACTGCAGATTTAGTGGTCAGCAATAAAAGTAAAGTAACTAAGCAAACTGATATACGTAGTTCCATGTAATTATTGACTATTTTTTTCTTTTTGTTTGCCACAATTCTTAGAGTCGTGGGGACATAATTCGCGACATTTCACTCAACTACGCTTTGGTTTGCTTTGCAACATAATAGGCTTCTCTTTTTGCGACACATGACAGCTGCCAGAGTCGCTGCACGAACCTTTGGTCCTCACCACATCCAGTGGTTGAACTTCAACTACATTCGGTCTTCCAATGAAATAGAAATCTTCAACTCTTTTCCTTTTCTCAGTAACAAGCAAAAACGGGGAGTTTCCCTTTATTCTTTTCCCAAAATCTTGCATTACGGCTGAAAATGCTTCGATGGTTTCAACAACAAACACTGCCATGCAATTTCAGCCCCATACGTAAGCAACATAACATATTTAACTAAACAATCTGACTGTATGGTATAATACAACAGTTCATGCTCTAAATTACTATAACACATTGAAGCCCACGGGAGTGTATGTGTGTTAAAAAAAATTGTGTGCACAGAAAGGAAATACAAGTCTCCTAGGTCCAGTGAATTCACTAGATCACAAGGTCTAGGAACTCACGGATCGTTGGAAGATCTCGGTCGTCGGACACAGAATATCGCTTCAAAAACCCTCAACCACGTATACTAAAATTAGCACAGGGAAGTAGGGATCGATCCCACAGAGATGAATGCATAATAAAGCATGCTCAAGGATTCGGGACTATTTTTGGGTTGGCTGCTGCCACGCATTTTTGGGTTGAGGAAATTAAACTAACTTGGAGTGAAATATGCTATGCTAACAACTAGATCTAGGCAGAACAGAAATCATGCATGAAAACCGGAAAACGAGACAATCACTAGATCTAAGAAACTGTTTTCTAGATTACCTTGGGAAATAAACCTACTGTGGGGACCATTTGCTGAAAAGATAAAGTACGGATGAAAAGCTGGAAAACAACTAACTAAAGTACTAACTAACAGCGACATCATCTTCTCCAATCAATTTGTGTAAAACAAACAGTAAAAACAGAGATGGAACGTGATTCGGAAACGAAGCAGACTGGATTTAAAGCAATTTAGCGAAGAACAATTAAAAACTAAGCAAATCTACGGCTACTAGACGGAGTAAATTGAAAAGAGAGCAAAAGAGTTCGAAATCCATGGACAACTTGATTCCCCTGTTCAGATCCAACCTCGGATGCTAAATCCACTCCGGATCCAAGCATCCGACACAAACTCCGACCAAAAGTATAACCATAGCTTCAGATTCAACAAACAACCACCGATCAACAACAACAATTCAGATCCACAACCTCTCTCCCAGACCAAGGACAAAATTATCCAAAACAGAGATTAACATTCGACTGCCGAAATAAAACTTCAAACAAAAACTCAGAATCGTAAATCAACACAAGATAACACCAACATGACATAAACCAAATGCATAGATAACCAATAAGTAGCAACAACCAAATCGACTTCCAAAACAATGAAGTTCGACGGAAATAAAAGTGCGAAAACTGAATTAAAAGCAGATTGTTTCTTCGCCCTCCGAGAGGACGGTGTTATGAACCCCTTAGAAACCCCAAACTATCCCAAAATTCCCATTTACCAAGTGTGTGTGTGAGCGTGTGAGCTAAGAGCAAAAATCATCTCTCTGGTGTGTGCTGCATGCTCCTTTATTTATAGGCGTTGAAGTGGGTCCATCGAGGTATGAATAGTCTTTGTTGCCCTCAGCTATTGACTTCCTTCTTCTAGCCATTCTTTTCTCTTCAGTTCTGCTCACTTTCCTTTATTTTCCTTTGCTAGTCCATCGCCTCCAGCTTTCCCTGGATCTAGCGTCTCCTTCACACACCTGGCTTAAAAACTGCGTTAGACCCAGCAGAATAAAGTGTTTTCTCACCACATAACCGATGCATGAAATTAGCCTTATCACACATCAAATATGAACTCCCTGAGATTTAGTCACAAATTCATAAACTTCATTTACGAGTACAACTAGGAAAATACAAATTCGATACTTCATATATCAAATTCATGAAATTGATTTCACATATCAAAATTCACACGATTACATAAAATTGAATCACATATTGAAAACCAACAAACTGTAAATATACAATTAGAAGTGCGGTAAATACACAATTAGAGGTGCTTCTCACCGTCTGCGAAATCAGTGAAAAGGATGTCAGCGGGAGCATCATTCTCCATGGACTTATTGATGACTGAAGATTGAAGGAAGAATTACAGAGATTGAATATCCATTGAAATTGAAGAAACATAATGAAAGTGCTTCTTACCATCTGCAAAACCAGTGAAATGGATGTCAGCAGGAACATCATTCTCCATGGATTGACTACTGACTGAAGATTGAAGGAAGAATTACAGAGATCAGAATGAAAAATAGCGCAGGAGATTAAAAGAATTGCAGAGATTGAAAATAACGATGGAGGTTTTTTTGCTAAAGATTTGATAGATTAATTCCGAAAACAGAAGAAAGGGGGAAGAAGGAAAGACCGTGATTTATGTTTAGAGAGAAACTGCTGGAATAATGATTTCTAGTTATAGCCTTTTGCATTTTTTAATTATTTTTTAAATAAAATCAAGTCTGCGAAGTGGCAATTTAAGAATGCATCTGATCTGAAATCTAACGGTTGTCCTTGGTGGTACAATGTCATTTGAAATAGTGTTGTCATTCTAGTATAATCCGTGTTCAATGTATATATATATATATATATATATATATATATATAGGGGTGCGTTAAAATGACACTGTGACACCACGCTAGACTGCAATATTATAAACGCTAGACTGCAATATCCAATACACTAGACTGCAATCTATAGATTGCAGTCCAGCATATTGGATATTGCAGGCGGGAAAAATTGCAGTCTAGCGTATTGGATATTGCAGTCCGCGAAAATTTACCCTTGAGCAATTTTTATGATTGCCACATGGCAGCTGATTATTCGTCCATATGTACAAATGATTGGCTAGGATTGATGGTATGGTGTTACCTTAAGAGGTGTTGTCATTTTAACACAAACCTATATATATATATATATATATATATATATATATATATATATATATATATATTGCTAACTATTTAAATTGCTAACTCTGCTAACTCATCAATGTTGTGTATTAAAAATGTCAATACGGTGACATTAAAATGTCAACACATAATATCAACACATTATATTGAAGTTCAACAAAATTATGTGTTGAAATTTTAATGTCACCGTATTGACATTTTTAATACACAACATTGATGAGTTAGCAGAGTTAGCAACTTAAGAAAGTTAGCAATTGAACGCACCCCTATATATATATATATATATATATATATATATATATAGGGGTGCACTAGGGTGCCACCATAGTTAGGATAACACCATACCACCAATATAGTCCGTTAGATCTCATTTATGGACGCCTAGGATTAAGTTTCGTGAAAAAACACGGGTTTGCAGTCTACTGTATTAGATATTGCAGTCTACCGTATTAGATATTGCAGTCATGGTAAACTGCAATATTGTTGTGGTAAGACTGCAATGTTCAATGAACAGCACTGCAATCTGGTAACGTAAAATTAGAAATTTCCTATTTTACCCCTCCGTGTTTTTACACGTGGCAGCATGACAAGCACACGATTTTTATGGTGTTACAATAAAGAGGGTTGTCATATTAACACATCCCTATATTTATAGTATTGGGTATGATATTTTAGAGTATTTCGAGGTTTGGGTACCTGCGGATACCTAAATTTGCAGGCCTAATCTTTTCATTTCCACCTCCCCTGGAATAAAAATAAATACATATTTTTATTTCTCTAATTTCATCAAAAAAATTAGAATGACAAACTTGTTATACTCTCTAAACCTCCACAAAATTTAATTTCATTTTATAATAGTTTAAATTTTAAAATTAAGAAATGTGGTGCATTAGGGTGACAATATAGATAGAGTAATACCATATACAAATATAGGCCGTTAGATCTCTTATATGGACACCTAGGATTAAATTTCATGAATAGAGTGCAGATTGCGATCTACCTTATTCGAAATTGCAAGCGTGCTCATTTTAGTCATTTCCGAAAATTTGAAGTTGATTCACATTTGGAATATCCTTCAAATGTAGCGCGACTGTCTATCCTCCAAAAAATAAAGTATAAACTGCAAAATCGTTGTGGTAACATTGCAATATTCAATGCATAATATTGCAATTTGGTATCGTTTCATAAAACTAGATCTAGAACAAAAAAAATTAAAGTAATATGTAAATTGCAAAATCGGCAGGGTAACATTGCAATATTCAATGCATAACACTGCAATCTGGTATCGTTTAATAAAACCACATCAGGAACATGAAATTCCAATTTTGCCCCTTAGCGTTTTAAAATGATTAAACTTAATTAAAATTAACTGTCACATTCCATATCTAAAGGCCTAAAATGGTGGTATGGCGTCTAGGGGTGACAAAATGGGTAGCGGGTAATGGGTAATGTGTAGTTCCCATCTCGACCCGCTACCCGCTGGGTATCGGTACGTACTTCCCGATGATAACAGGAAATGGGGCGGGATCGAGTAGTGTGTTTTATAGTTTTGCGGGTAGCGTTGTATACCCGTTAATCCCGATAATACCCGTATACCCGCTACCCGCGCCGTCGCGCGGGTTTATCCATTAATTCCGATAATACCCGTTATTATTAGTATTAATCATATACCATCTTTTAATACTCTCTTCGTTCCATGTTAATAGAGGCATTTCAAATAGTTAACGTGAAGAAAAAATAAATAGTTAAATAATAATAGCCATTTTGGAAATATAATACTCCATCCGTCCACGAAAATAGACAAGTTTTGCTATTTTGGTCCGTCCACGAAAAATAGACAAAGTTCGAAAAGGAAAGTTTTAAACCAATACTATCCCTACACATTACTCTAAATGTGGACCTCACAATCCACTAACACTCATTCCACACCACCTTTTCCCTCACTCTCTCTTACTTTTTCCTATCTCTCTTATACTTTACCAGTTATGCATTAAAACCCGTGTCGTTCACAATCTTGTCCATTTTTCATGGACAGAAGGGTAATAAATAGTTAAACTGAAGAAAAAGTAAAGTAAGAGAGAGACTAATGTAGAGACGAGTATTTATACTATTATACGCCTCTATTAAGGCGGAACACATGGAGTACTTTATTCTCCCTCCGTCCGTCATTAGGAGTCCCACTTCTTGGCGGCACAAATTTTAAGAAATGTTAAGAAAAGTGGGTAAAATAAAGTTAGTGGAATAAGGGTTCCACTTGTACATATTAGTTTTAAATGAAATGTGAGTGGATTGAGTTAGTGGAAGGTGATACTTTATTACAATTTGTGGTAAAAGTGAACCGGGACTCCTATTCGGGGACGGACTAAAATGCAAAAACGGGACTCCTATTCGCGGACGGAGGGAGTAGAATCTAAAAGATCTTTTGAAACATTTTTATATTCCAACAAACATACAATTGAAAACTCACCGGAACTAGCTATAGAGTGTCCCTTCATTTTTATTCTTAATCTATTCAAAGCTTACCACCAATATTAATAAAGTAAATTAGGGAACATTGTCGGCTATTAGGACTTTCAAATTTTCTATTAGGATTTTGGGTCGGGTACGGGTTCCCACGGATAACCCGTTTCGCCACCCTAATGTTACAATAAAAGGATTATCATGTTAATACATCGCATTAAGCAATTAAACATAATATAAATAGATACTCCATATCGGGATTTAGCCTATAACATAAACACATTGAGTAAATTTACAAATATTACAAAATCTAAACTTATATCATAACGATTGAAAAAAAAATCTTTTTGACTTCCCTAACTTATGACATAATTTTTTAGTGATTATATGACATTAATTTCTTCCGAATCTCTCATTTCCCTTTTATATATATGTACTAGTTGATGGAACTGGCATCGGAAGCGCTGTTGCATGGATTAACATAATTTAACAATTATCAATCACACCAATAAATCACATAATAATCAGATCTATTTAGCAGATTATTTAGACAAAATCTATTCGCGTAATTCTTACATGTATCATGCTCATAACTTGAATTAATCATGCTTTAAGAATATTGAAACCTAAAACATGCTTTTCTACGGAAAGAAAAATACCTAATTAATTCTCCAAAGAATTGAAGATGACTAGCTCCTTCTCCACGTGACGCTTTGAATATTATACCACAAATCTTCTCTCTGGTTCCCGAACTGTACTCCGATATCAGTGTGGGCTGATCTCACCAGAATACTAGGACTTAAATAAAGAAGACAGAAGAAATCCTTTTGGGAAAAGGAGTAGAATTCGAAATCTCCTTCAGCTGGGGGGGGGGGGGGGACGAAAATTTCAAAAATTTTAAGTGTAAAAATTATCATTATTATGTCTCATTTATTCTCCTATTTATATTAAGTTCATTTTGAGCCCAGACAGAGATCTATGGAAGGTTTTGGATATGGGCTCATCCAATTTACTTTTTACTAATTAAATTGAACCCACAATTTAATATAAGTTATAATTGGAATATTACGAGCAGCCACTACGGAAGTAATATTAAACTCTCCCCATCCAAATCCGAAATTACAAGTAATCCGGGTTTCCGTTTAACTTTCATTTCCCGTGCTTAAGATAAAAATGTCCATTAATTAATTAATGTCTGCTATGGACTTAATTAATTAACTTCTTATTAATTCCAAGAGTGGACTTAGCATGAAACGCTTATTTATTATTCATAAAGTAATCAAACTCCAACTAGTTAGGTTCCGAATAATAAAACCTTGTTTCGCGCTCCTCTTTAGGACATTATCAAACGAGACTCAGCTCGCGCACGATTCAATATAATAGCAATCCTAGCACCGCTAGATATTGATCACCACTACCCAATATATCAGGATAATTGGGTTACGAAAAACCCGCACCATTTGATAAGTCAAAGTAATGCATAATCAATACCGTATGCTCAATGCTAACCTACATTGATTAAGAAACAAATATTTATCAAGACCTCGCCTTTCAGTAGATAGCGTAAGGACAAGTCTTGCTGTTAGATCCGTTCAGTGCTATACCACACCAATGTCATCTTATTTCAGTAAGGCTTAGAAATATGCGGACTGACATTGCAACCTTTCTCGATGGATAGTCAAATTCCAACTAGGTTGTGAAATTCATCTTTTTCTTTGTTTAGAATTGACCGTGTTACCTTAAAGTGGACGACGCCCACAACCGGTCTATTAAAACAAAGACTTAAACTTTCTTAAGTTAACTTATACATTTAAACATGCATTAACATCCATTAAATGTAAAACATAACAACATTATGACAAAATTAATCTGTTTTATTCGTTGAAAAATAAAATAAGAGTTTTATAGTATGGAATCACTCGAAACGTGATTTCTAGTATAAAAACTCTAACAATCTCCCATTTATACTCAAAACACTTTCGAGTATACAAAATGTGCTAACGTCTAATTCTCCCACTTATACTGAAAGCGGATTGAGGTCTTGAATTAGTCGAACCCTCATTCCTTCAACATGGCTTTCATACGGCTTTACCGCTAATGCTTGCGTGAAAGGATCTGCCAGGTTGTTTTCTGACTCAATCTTGACCACTTTTATGTCTACTCTCTGCACTATATCTCGAATGATATGATACTTCCTCTCTATGTGCTTGCTCGCCTTATGAGCTCGTGGTTCCCTCGAATTTACCACAGCACCAGAATTATCACAATAAATGGTGATGCTCTTGGGCATATTCGCAACCACACCTAAGTCCAGAAGGAAGTTCTTAAGCCATACATCCTCTTTTGCAGCCTCCGGAGCGACCACATACTCGGCTTCCATGGTAGAGTCTGCAATGCATTTCTGCTTTACACTCTTCCAAATTACAGCTCCACCTCCTAAGGTAAACACATATCCGGAAGTTGATTTTCTCGAATCTACATCAGCTTGAAAATCTGAATCTGTATATCCTAAAGGACAGAGCTCGGCTGCATTGTAAACTAGAACATAGTCCTTAGTCCGATTAAGGTACTTGAGTATGTTCTTTACGGCAGTCCAATGTCCTTGGCCGGGATTTGATTGATATCTTGCTACCATGCCAACAGCAAAGCAAATATCAGGTCTAGTACAAAGCATAACATACATGAGACTACCAACTGCCGAGGCATATGATATTCTTCTCATCTCTGCTATCTCAGATGTTGTCTTAGGGCACATCTCTTGAGATAAATGGATGCCATGTCTAAAAGGTAGGAAACATTTCTTGGCATCTTGCACGCTAAAGCGTCTAAGTACTGTGTCGATGTAAGATTCTTGGGATAAGCACAACATTCTCTTTGCACGGTTCCTAAGAACCTTGATACCGAGAATGTGTCCCGCATCACCCATATCTTTCATCTCGAGCTGGCTGGACAACCAAGTTCGCACTGATGACAACATCTTTTTATTGTTTCCAATTAGAAGAACGTCATCTACATATAAAACTAAGAACACAACATTTCCCTTTTCAACCTTCTTATACACACAACTTTCATTAGGGCATTTTTCGAATCCAAACTTTTGAACGGTTTGATCGAAACACTGGTTCCATGATCTAGATGCTTGCTTGAGGCCATAAATGACCTTCTTAAGCTTCCAAACCATGTGTTCCTTGCCCTTTACTACATAGCCTTCGGGTTGTTCCATGTAGATGGTCTCCTCAAGACTTCCGTTTAAAAACGCAGTCTTAACGTTCATCTGCCATACTTCCCAATCCATGTAAGCTGCTATAGACAAAAGTATACGGATCGATTTGAGCATGACCATTGGGGAGAAGGTCTCATCGTAATCAATGCCTTCCTTTTGGGTATACCCCTTAGCCACTAGTCTTGCCTTGAAGACTTTAACTCGTCCATCGGGTCCACGTTTACGTTTGTATATCCACTTGCTCCCAATGGCAGTACAGCCTTCGGGTAGGACAGACAAATCATAGACGTCTTTGTCTATCATTGATTGTAGTTCCGAATCCATTGCTTTCACCCATTCGCAATGATCGACATTTGCCTACGCCTCTGCAAGATTCCAGGGATCAAGTACATTGTTGTCCGAGGAGTGATCCATACACTCTCCCAAACCAATGTATCTTTCGGGCTCGTGAGAGACCCTCCCACTGCGACGCGGCACTACAATATCTGGAGTATTAGTTGAAATTTCTGCAATTGTTGTTACACTAGGTAATTGTTCTTGGTTAATGGAAGTTGTGACTTGAGTCAAGTCTTCAAGAGCTATCTCACTGCTGGACTTATGATTCATTACAAAGTCTTCCTCTAAGAATGTGGCATGAGTGCTCACAATTACTTTCTGACCTCGGAGACTACAGAATTCATAAGCTTTCGTTCCTCTAGGGTAACCTATAAACACACAAACCTCCGTCCTAGATTCCAGCTTAGTTGGATCATTTTCCAATACATGGGCTGGACACCCCCACACTCTGAGATGTTCCAAATTGGGCTTTCGCCCATTCAACAACTCATATGGGGTAGTAGGAACTGATTTAGAAGGTAAGTTGTCTAAGAGATAGTTTGCTGAGAGCAAAGCATGCCCCCAAAACGAAATAGGTAACCGTGCATAACTCATCATCGAGCGGACCATATTCAATAAGGTCTTGTTCCTTCTTTCAGCTGTTGGGGTTTGTATACTAAAATATGCTTCGAGCGTACATGCCTTTGTACAGTCAGCTTGTGCATGTATACGAGAAACGCCACATCCACTTGTTTACCTATTTATGAGAATAAATAATATAATATAAATGGTTTATTATTGAAATATAATAAACAAGTCTAAGGCTTTTTACTAAGAAGGTCAAGTAGGGAAATTCGATGAATCTCCTCATGAGTTTTCCAGTAGGGGACTTGGCCAGATCTAGTAAGAAGAAAAACGTATTCACAACCTAGATAGGCTTTGGCTACCTATTGGAACGGTTGCGGTGTTTGTGATAATTCTCTCTTACCTAAGATGAGATTAGTAACACCGGTGTGGTAAAGCACTGAAAGGATCTAATCCGAAATGTATTCTTTATTGCTATCTACTGAAAGAATGTATTTCAAGAAAGTTTAGTATTTTCTAGTCTATGATATTAATATCAATATTGTTTATTCAATTAAACGCCACTTTGACTTATCAATATGTGAGAGTTTGTACGTAACTCAAGTTCATGATATCTTGGGTGGTAGTAATTGAATAACATGAAGGTATTGGAATATTATTACATAGAATTCGCGTGCCCAGTGTGGTATGATTAAATCCCTAAGGGGTGATCCCCAAGAGGTGTTTGAAAGAGGAATTTATTATTCAGAAAACTGCGCAGTTGGAATTTATTCCACGAATAATAAATAAAGTTTCAAACTAGAAAAACTCTTTGGAGAATTAATTTAATTCTAGTCACATAGCAGCCAAAAGAATTAAATTGATGGATCAAGATAATCTTAAACGCGGGAAATATTATAAAATAAAATGGACCCAAGTTATTTGTAATTTGGTGATTTAAGAGGGAGTGCAATATTATTCTTTAGTGGAATAAAATAATATTCCATTGATAATATATTAAATCATGGGTCATTTGATTTAATTAGTAATTTATCTAATGGGTGAGCCCAACACTTAAGTCATTCCATGGATCCCCAACCTAGCCCAACAAGTCCATTATAAATAGTGATGAGATGTGGAAACCCAAGTACACCACACACCACAAGTTACACTCTAAACCCTAACCCTAGCCGCCGATCACTCGGCTTCTCTCTCTCCTTCTTGCCTCGATTTTCGAGCCATAGAACAAGGAGATCTAGGATTTTGGTTTGTTCTAGTCTTGTTCATTCTAATCCATAGAATTGAATCGAGATAGATAGGTTGGTGTAGTGTTCTTCCTAGATCTCATCAAGACTATTTTGATTGTTCGAGATCCGCCCACACGGATGAGTAATCAAGGACTAGGGAATAGGTTGGAAGATTCACGGTCGATAAACCAAGGATCTCCGGGTGGTGCAGCTAGCAACTTCGATCCTATGATGGATCAAAATGAGGTAACAATCGAATCTACATAAAATTGCATGATTATGTGTTTATTTGATGTTATATCTATAGATCTATGTTTATTGCATGAAATTGGAGTCGAATGCATAATCACCTAAATAGATCCGTTCTAAGACCTGTTTGGTTTCCGTGTCTTCCGCTGCGGTAGTCCCAACATCAGCTACGCCATTCTGCTGGGGTGTGCCCGGTGCAGTCGTTTGGGATTGTATTCCCGCCACTGATAAGTAGTCCAAAAACTCGGCACTTAGGTATTCGCTTCCACGATCAGATCGCAGGCATTTGATACTCTTACCATGATGCGTCTCTACTTTAGCCTTAAACTCCTTGGACTTGTCAAAAGTTTCAGACTTGTAGCGCATCAAATAGATGTATTCGATTTTCGAGTAGTCATCTGTAAAGGTGACGAAATATCGAAAACCGCCCCTTGCTTCGGTTGACATTGGTCCACACACATCAGTATGAATGAGTTCAAGTACTTCCTTGGCCCTATTCCCCTTTGACCTAAAAGGTCTCTTAGTCATCTTGCCTTCGAGACAGGATTCACACTTCGAAAATGGTTCCTTCTCAAGACCTTTGATAAGATCTTGATCAACCATCGCATGAATTCTTCTTTCGTTGGCATGACCAAGTCTAAGGTGCCATAAGTACGTTTCATTCATTGAACTTGAAGGTTCTTTTCTTTTCTTAGAAATTTTCGATGTAGCATTGAGTTCTGATTTACGTTGATTAAATTGTGTAGAAGTGATTGTGTACAGATTGTTTTCCATGATACCACGACAGATATAAGAACCATCTTTCTTAATAACGCAATTGTCATTAAAAGAAATCGAATATCCATTAAAAGACAATTTAGAAACTGAAATTAAATTTCTTCTAAAAGAAGGTATCAACAAAACATTCTTCAAAATCAAAAATCTATAACTAGAAAAACGTAAATAAACGTCTCCCACTGCAACGGCCGCCACTTTCGTAGCGTCGCCCAGCTGGACTTCGATCTCACTATCATGTAACCGTCTTGTCACCTGCATTAAGTCAGGATCAAAACATATATGATCAGTTACTCCAGTATCAATAACCCAAGTATGAGTAGATGTCGAAGCCAAACATGACTTGACTACTAGAGCATGGTGCATACCTGTAGCCTTGCCCTTCTTAGGATAATCTGGCTTCCAATGACCTTTTTCTCCACATTTGAAGCACTTTCCAGTATGCTTCTTGTCACCCCGCTGCTTCTTCTTTCCCTTAGCATTCTCAGCTGCCACTGGGTTCGGTGCCTTTTTCTTTCCTTTTCTAGGCTTAGAGCCAGAGGAATTAGGCGCCAAACTCAGCATAGCTACCTTAGCTTGAACCATAAGGTCCTCCGCCGACTGAAGTTCAGTCAGCAGCTCAGCTAAAGTGTAATTCCGTTTGTTCATCTCAAAATTGAGCTTGAACTGTTGGAAGCTAGGGAGAAGACTTTGAAGGATTATAGTAACCTGGGACTCGGGATCTATCGTCCCTCCCAAAACCTCAATCTGGTTGAGGTGGCTCATCATCTCGAGGACGTGTTGCCTCACAGACGAGCCTTCCTTCATAGACTTCGTCATGATACTCCGAAAGGCTTGAGACTTAGTCGTTCGATTCTGAGTACCAAAAAGATTTGCGAGATTTGTCATAATCTCGGCGGCAATTTCCATGGCAGAATGCTGATGCTTGAGTCCTGATGACATAGAAGCCAACATATAGCACTTAGCCATCTCATTCGCCTTATGCCACCGTCTATGCGCATCTCGCAGTGCTTGCGCGGCATTGGCTGCCGGCACAGCTGGGCGTGGAGTAGTGAGCACAAACTTGTACTCTTCGGCCGTGAGAACGATATTCAAGTTTTGTTTCCATTCTATGTAATTTTGGCCTTCGAGTTTGTTTTCTTTGAGAATGGCAGAAAGAGGATTAAAGGACATCTTGACGGATTTTATTGCACTGCAAACAGAAGAATTTACTATTTGTCATAATCTTATGTAAGGAAATTGAGTAGATTAACCATAAAACTTTTCAAAATCTTACAACAGAAAAATTAATAAATTGTATCCTCCTCTGGAGGTTAATACACATTAAAAATTTGACAATTTTACTGGTCACAACACCGACGCATCAATAGCTTCCTCCTCTGGAGGTTGACACGCCTAATGCTGCCTAAGCACGACCATCGGATTTAGCATTACAGAATTTTATTTCTACAACACACTCCCATGACAATGTTCATGTGCTGATAACAAAACCAAGTTATCTCATAAATTCTGATTGAACCCTGAAACTCGTAGTTCCTTAGGATTATTGTCCCCACTCTGCAGGTGGCAATAATATTGGGAACCACTTTCTAGTTCATTCTATTTATTATGTGAGAAGTCCGCCCTTATGAACTTGCTGTTTTCGTAGGATTATTGTCCCTACTCTGTAGGTGGCGATAATATTAAAAAATCAACTTCACAAATTTGGCAGTCCAACCGATAGAGACCATATATAAACTTTTAGTTCATAATTATCGTTTAGATATTTGGGTTATGGTTTTTCATTAATTATCCTTTAGCCTTAAGGCAGATTAAGACTAATTAAATTCTGTTGGTATTTAATTGACTGGATAATTAAATCTTTTATTATCTTTAGTATCTTAGTTTAGGAATTATTAATCTAGAATTTAATTCTTATTCATGTCATACTATAAGATATATCTAAAATAAAGTACATTATTTATAATCTTAATTAGACATGGAAAATTAAATTCATATAATTTCCAAGTTCAAGATTAGGAAAAAAATAATTTTATATATTTAATGTAATGTTATATATATATCTATCTTATTTATAGATTCTAGATATATATTATAATTAGGAAACTATTAAATTATTCTTATCTATATCATCTAGGATATAAAATATTCATAGATATGGAAAATAATCAAAATATTCCTAAAATCTAGGGAAATCTTCCCAAAATATTTTATTTCATTAAATAATATTATTTTTAATGATTCTTTTAATTTATGAATTAAATAATCATTAAAATAATCTTTCGTCAATATCTTGTGATTCGAGGTTTGCACAAATCAACACGACGAAGATTTGAAGACATCCCCGGAGACGCTCGCCGGGGCGGCGTTTTCGCCGCCCGACCGCTGCCGGTAGGCCGCGCCGAAGCGCGTTGCTTCCTCCACCCTTTCTTTCGGCGGAAAAACCGCCGAGAATCTCTCCGCCCTTACGGCATCGCACATCCGACAGCTCCGAGGAGGCTGCATCGACGACCTCCCTACTCCACGTCGATCTGGCATGAACCAGCAGGTGCCGCCGACGGCGGCGCTGCTCCGGTTGCGCCTCGCGCGGACTAGGGTTTAGGCGGTATGGTTAGGTTTAGGGTTTTCCACGATCTCCGGTGGCTTCGCCACCGGATCGTGACGTCGACGGGCTCAGTGCCGGACGATACAGGATTCCTCGATCACGACGGCGGTGCGGACGAGCCCTCCGCTCGTATTCGCGTCGCCGCGCATTCGCCTTGCTTCTCCCACTGATCCGCCGCGATCCGTGAGGCACTCCGGGATCGGCGGCGTGCACGAGCCCACGCTCGTCAGCATGTCGCCGGTCGATCGCCTCCCATGTTCCCACTTCTA
The DNA here is from genome assembly GCF_029641045.1 of Salvia hispanica. NCBI lineage: Eukaryota > Viridiplantae > Streptophyta > Magnoliopsida > Lamiales > Lamiaceae > Salvia > Salvia hispanica. The sequence continues at coordinate 4,117,554 of NC_142696.1, forward strand.
TCGACGTTCGTCGAATTTGATTGGGGTCGGCTAGGGTTTTGTCGGGTTTGGCCGGCGGCGCGCGCGAGCCCTTGCTCGCCGGCGCGTCGCTCCATATCCGTCGACCCTCGGCTCCCACTCACTCGACAACCCTCTTCGATCGCATGTAGCGCGATTCGTCTAGGCGCAAGCGCCGACGAATCGCACATATCATGCGTTCGAATAATTCAAGTTCTATGATTCGAATGTTCTTGAGTTCATCATGCATAAAAATAAACAATAAAACAAGAACATGCTTCGAAATCAAATAAGACATGCATACATGAATTTCGCGAAATTTAAATCCAAATAATCAGAGCCAAAGACTGGGTCTGAACCAATTGATGGAACTGGCAGCGGAAGCGGTGTTGCATGGATTAACATAATTTAACAATTATCAATCACACCAATAAATCACATAATAATCAGATCTATTTAGCAGATTATTTAGACAAAATCTATTCGCGTAATTCTTACATGTATCATGCTCATTACTTGAATTAATCATGTTTTAAGAATATTGAAACCTAAAACATGCTTTTCTACGGAGCAAAAAAATACCTAATTAATTCTCCAAAGAATTGAAGATGGCTAGCTGCTTCTCCACGTGACGCTTTGAATATTAGACCACAAATCTTCTCTCTGGTTCCCGAACTGTACTCCGATATCAGTGTGAGCTGATCTCACCAGAATACTAGGACTTAAATAAAGAAGACAAAAGAAATCCTTTTGGGAAAAGGAGTAGAATTCGAAATCTCCTTCAGCCGGGGGGGGGGGGGTGGGGTGGACGAAAATTTCGAAAATTTTAAGTCTAAAAATTATCATTATTATGTCTCCTTTATTCTCCTATTTATATTAAGTTCATTTTGAGCTCAGACAGAGATCTATGGAAGGTTTTGGATATGGGCTCATCCAATTTACTTTTTACTAATTAAATTGAACCCACAATTTAATATAAGTTATAATTGGAATATTACGAACAGCCACTACAGAAGTAATATTGAACTCTCCCCATCCAAATCAGAAATTACAAGTAATCCAGGTTTTCGTTTAACTTTCATTTCCCGCGCTTAAGATAAAAATGTCCATTAATTAATTAATGTCTGCTATGGACTTAATTAATTAACTTCTTATTAATTCCAAGAGTGGACTTAGCATGAAACGCTTATTTATTATTCATAGAGTAATCAAACTCCAACTAGCTAGGTTCCGAATAATAAAACCTTGTTTCGCGCTCCTCTTGAGGACATTATCAAACGAGACTCAACTCGCGCATGATTCAATATAATAGCAATCCTAGCACCGCTAGATATTGATCACCACTACCCAATATATCAGGATAATTGGGTTACGAAAAACCCGCACCATTTGATAAGTCAAAGTAATGCATAATCAATACCGTATGCTCAATGCTAACCTACATTGATTAAGAAACAAATATTTATCAAGACCTCGCCTTTCAGTAGATAGCATAAGGACAAGTCTTGCTGTTTGATTCGTTCAGTGCTATACCACACCAATGTCATCTTATTTCAGTAAGGCTTAGAAATATGCGGACGGACATTGCAACCTTTCTCGATGGATAGTCAAATTCCAACTAGGTTGTGAAATTCATCTTTTTCTTTGTTTAGAACTGACCGTGTTACCTTAAAGTGGACGACGCCCACAACCGGTCTACTAAAACAAAGACTTAGACTTTGTTAAGTTAACTTATACATTTAAACATGCATTAACATCCATTAAATGTAAAACATAACAACATTATGACAAAATTAATCTGTTTTATTCATTGGAAAATAAAATAAGAGTTTTACAGTATTCAATTACTCGAAACGTGATTTCTAGTATACAAACTCTAACACTAGTATCACATCCGATCGAGCAATACACAATCCATTTTATTTTCTTTACATTTATTTTATATTATGAAATAATTTTATAAAATTATACTCCCTCCGTCCCAATAAATATGAAACATTTGGTTTCCGGTATATGATTTTATGCAAGTGTTGTTTTGTGAGTTAATGAAGAGAGAGTAAAGTAAGAAAGAGGGAAAAATAGGGAGAGTGATATTTCTATTTTAGGAAACGTTTCATTTTTAGTGGGACAATCCAAAAAGAAAAACGTTGCATTTCTAATGGGACAGAGAGAGTACGAAATCTAAAATCATAAATGCACACAAAAAAATTATTATAAAAAATAAAAAATCAAACAACTTTCGTGCACACGAAGATGAAAGTTTTGATTATACTCCTATCAGATATCATGGGTTAATTAAAAATGGTAAATGATAAATGGCCAGTAATAAAGTCAATCTACGCCTCTCTCGGCCCATATGACGAATGTGCTTGACTCCAATCAGCTTCGATCCTAAAATACGTCTACATTCAATGAACCTGCATTCGCCTCCATCGTTTTTACCTCCTATATAAACACCAACATTTCCATCGCAGTCCAAACAAAGATTTTCGCAATTACCCAGGCAACCATAATACAATCACGTCAACCAGATACGAAAATGGCATTTGCTGTCACATCTTCAGCTTCTTTATCTTCTTCAATTGACCAACCCAAAGGTAACACTTTTAATTCTACTCTTTTCGCTCCCAATTCACAATTTTTTTAGCATAACTTGCTGCTAACACTTCGATCCTTCCCCACAGCCGCGCATTTCAGTGCGTTTCAGGCTTTGGATAGGCTCAATTCCGCTACAACGGCAGTGAATTTCTCAAGGAGACGTTGGTCCGTGACGCCCTTGAATGCCGAACCCAGGCGGAATGGCTCAATTGTATCCGCTGCGGCAACCGTGTCCGCTTCTGGTACGTAGAGATGTTTTTCTTCAATGTTTCTGCGTGCGAAATGCTTTTATTAGAGTTTTAATTTGACGAATTTGCGTTTTGAATAGGTCTATTGAATGCAGCAGAGGTTGCCGAAAATGTGGAGGAAGAGGACTATGGAGAATTGGCGAAGGAGCTCGAGAATTCTTCGCCACTCGAGATTATGGATAAGGCCCTTGAGAAATTTGGGAATGATATCGCAATTGCCTTTAGGTAATTAATCCACAAAATTATAAATTGCCTGTCGTTTCCTGCATACCCGAGCTAATACATATACTGGTGTGCCTTTATTTAATTGAGCTGTTAATTTGATGGGTTTAATTGTAATTTCTGATAACTATTCAATTATCAACTGTTTATCACTTGAGTTTTGCAATTTCTTTGGAAATGTTAAAGCCTGTGTGAGTGCTTTCAGATGTTACTTAAAACTGTAGTTTGTATTGAATTCTACATATTGTGGTTGTTAGCTGCTCTTAATTCCAGATTTTGGTGATAGATGCAAAAATTGTGACTTAATAGCTCTACTTGTTCTTGATTCATTAACAATTGTGCAGTGTGCATTTCTCTTTATATTTTGTGTTTGGGAATTCTTCATATGACATGTCTGGCAGAGTCTGATGAGATTAAATTTGCTGAATTTGTAGTGGTGCAGAAGATGTTGCTTTGCTCGAATATGCCCGTTTAACTGGACGGCCATTCAGGGTGTTCAGCTTGGATACTGGGAGGTTGAATCCCGAGACGTACAAATTCTTTGATGAAGTTGAGAAGCACTATGGCATCCGCATTGAGTACATGTTTCCTGATGCTGCTGAAGTTCAAGATTTGGTTAGGAGCAAGGGTCTCTTCTCATTCTACGAAGACGGGCACCAGGAATGCTGCCGTGTGAGGAAGGTTAGACCCCTGAGGAGGGCCCTTAAGGGACTGCGCGCGTGGATTACAGGCCAGCGCAAAGATCAGTCCCCAGGAACCCGGTCAGAAATCCCCGTGGTCCAGGTTGATCCTGTTTTTGAGGGGCTGGATGGTGGGGTTGGCAGCTTGGTGAAGTGGAATCCAGTGGCAAACGCCACTGGTGACAGCATATGGAGTTTCCTCCGTACCATGGATGTGCCTGTGAATTCCCTGCATGCGAAAGGGTACATCTCAATTGGATGTGAGCCGTGCACAAGGGCGGTGCTGCCTGGCCAGCACGAGAGAGAAGGGCGGTGGTGGTGGGAGGATGCCAAGGCCAAGGAGTGTGGGCTGCACAAGGGCAACATCAAGGAGGAGAATGTGAACGGTGGTTTGCAACCTAATGGAACTGCGACCCATGGTGATCTCTTCGAGAGCAAGAGTGTGGTGAAGCTGAGCAGGCGTGGGATCGAGAATCTGGTGAAATTGGAGAAGCGGAGTGAGGCGTGGGTGGTGGTGGTGTATGCCCCTTGGTGCAGATTCTGCCAGGCGATGGAGGAGTCGTACGTGGAGTTGGCAGAGAAGCTTGCAGGTTCGGGAGTGAAGGTAGCCAAGTTCAGGGGTGATGGAGAAGAGAAAGCATTCGCGCAGGAGCAACTGCAGTTGGGGAGTTTCCCTACGGTGCTGTTATTCCCTAAACATGGTTCGCGTCCAGTAAAATATCCATCAGAGAAGCGGGATATCGACTCCTTGCTGTCTTTTGTCAATGCCCTTCAGTAACACCAGTTCTTCAATTGTGTAGAATATATTTTGAGAGAGAGAGAGAGAGGGAATGGCTATGGGTTGTTCATGAGCTTCTCCAGCAAATAGCAGCATGAGTCCATAGTAGAATACTACTTAGAATAGTTAATAGTCCAAACAAATACAGTATTGATTTTGAAGGCTCATTTTTGCATGTTGTGTGATTAAGCGAGCTGTGTGATGGCCAATTATAAAATCACTTTGCAGAGTGAATAGATTCATTTAAAATAAACACGTGATAAGTTGTAGATAGATTAGTTTTTCGGCCCAAAATTTGAAAATATTTTCAGATCTCCAAATTGTGGCGCAGCCTTGTAACAGTAAGTCTATCTTGACTAGTTGACAAGTTGCATACTCTACTGGGTCAAATTACTTTAATAATCCCTCGTTCTAACCAAATTATTACTCCCTCTGTTCCAAGGTATTAGACCAACTTTCATTTTTGGGATGTCCCAACATATTAGACTCATTTCTTTTTTAGCAAAAAACATCTATCTTATTTTATTCTCCACCTACTTTTTTCTCTCTTCTCTCCCCTACTTTTTCCTTTTCTCATACTTTACTCTATTCACTTTTACTATTTAAATATCAATTCCTTAAATCATGTGCCCAAAAAAAGTGAGTCTAATACTTCGGGACGGAGGGAGTATTTATTTTAGGGATGTTCTAACGAAGGGTAATCATTTCTTTTTTTTTGAAAAAAAAAATCTAATCATTTTTATTTTATTCTATCACCTACTTTACTCTATTTATATGTTTTCTATTTATTCCTCTCTCCCACCCCTTTCATCCCCATTGATTGACACTAATTTCTTTTTTCGTTTGTCCCCAATTAATTGACACCATTACTTTTTTACTACTTTTCATAATGAACTCTAGATTTTACTCACATTTTATTATTTAATCACACTCTACTAATTTGTTTCCACATACTTTTCATTATAATTTTAAAAATTTGTGTCAAGTCAAATTGTGCAAATAGGGGACTGATGAAGTACTTTTCAACACAATTTCTTAATCCTGTACCCAAAAATTTTGATAAGTTGAGATGGAGGAAATAGTAATTATTTAAAATGAATCAATATGATTGGCGCGATGGTTCAATATTATTTCACTCCTCTAAGTAAGAGGTTAGGAATTAGATCACCTTGTTCTTTTAAGTTGGGGTTAGGGATTAAATCACTAAGTACGAGGTTAGGAATTAGATCACCTTGTTCTTTTAAATTGGGATTAGGATTAAATCACTATTATGTGGATGGAACAAATCATTTGGTCAGTCCCTACTGTTTAGTGTGTTACCGTTGGGATATAGGATTAGTCTCTAGTTGACGATCTCTCCACACTAATTGGCGAATCCACAAGAAATTCATGGGGTCAAACATAATTAAGAAGGTTGTCGTTATATGCTGTGAGAGTGGATCACAAATAAACAATGAAAGTGAAACTCCAATCTCAAACAGTTGATGCGAAGTAGTCACACCATGAAATCAACGTCAATTCAAATTGTAAGTTTTAATGAAAATTTCGGTTCTCATGAGCTGACGATGGGTTAGTCGGCGCATGAGCCCACCTGAATCAATCCTGCCACTAATCGCCTTAATCGTTACATACATGTTCTATTTCATATGTTTTAATTATTACAAAAAATAAGATGAAATTTCGCCACTAATTGCAATCACATGCTTTTTCACCTCTCTACATCTAGTCAAGGCTTAACTTGGTCGACCGTGTATTGTAAATTCTCCACCATTTATATTTGAAGGCTGGACAAGACTAATTCTAATGCATGCCATATATTTGATGTAGAGTTAATGCAGTTCATGTGACCCACTGTCAGTTCTATTTTATTTAATGATCGTGCAATGTCGTGACCATCTCTTAAGGTATACACACATGAAGATTGGTGGACTATTCTGTTTATTTATCATGAAAAATAGTACTCCAGTACTCTATTGATGTATTGAACTAGTGTTGTAAGTCAATGACTCTAAAAAGTCGAGACGATTGATTAACTAATACTATACCCAAGTTTTCATTTATTTGAAAATTACTACTATTAATAAAATACTCCCTCCGTCCCAAGGAAGATATCCCTTCCTTGGGCGGCACGAGAATTTATGCACCTTTATTTTGTGTGTAAAGTGAATAGAAGGAATACAGTAGCGACAAAAGTGTTTCCATTTTTAGTAATGAATCATTTTGATTGCGATAAACTAAAAAGGAAAGTGAGTCGTCTTCAATGGGACGGAGGGAGTATATGATTAGACTATAAAAAACTCTTTGTAATTATATCTTTTGTTAATCATATTGTTTGAATTATGTAGCATGTCTTTATATTTTTTTGATGAGACGAAGTTATGTCCGTAGACAAGCTAAAGCATATATTTTGGAATGTGTTGAATTTTTTAAAATCTAGGGCATAGGTCTCATTTGGGCGGGGTCACCGTATTAAAAAAGTATCGCTGTATTTCCTGATCAATAATTTAGCATCCCATAAATCTACGTGGGTTTTAAATCTAAATCAGATCGAGCTTTTCGTCAATAATTAGTAGCATTGGCATGCAGAAATTTATGTGGAATTTCTTTCATTCAATTATTGAAGTAGAGTGAGAAGTGATATTTGATGGCTAACATGCTTATATAGGTATTTAAAAGTCGACCTAGTCTAGTATTCAAAACATAAGCTCCCTCCGTCTCCAAAGAATATACACTTTGTGTTCGGCACGTGTTTTAATGTAAAATTGGTAAAGTAAAAGAGAGGTAGATAGAAAAAATAATTAAAGTATTATTAGCGGCGGAGAATGGATCTCACTTCATCAGCAAGAAAAAACTTTCCAAAACTAGAAAGTGCTTGTGGGATGGATTAAAAATGCAAGAGTGCATATTCTTGTGGGACGGAGGGAAGAAGGAGGAGGGAGTATATTTGAGGTAGAAAAGTGGAGTATTATTTATTTGTTAGAGCATCCACAATAAGAATAGGCCAGCCACTCTTTTTCTCTGCCACGTCATCAGCACTAAAAATCCACCTGCCACATCAGCATTTTACTCAAATAGGCTAGCCTTAGGCCAGCCGCAATAAAAATAATTCAAAAACAACATTTACGGAATTAAACACAAAATACGGAATTAAATTTACGACACATATACGGAAAAAATTCATTAATTTTATTTAAATAAAAAAAAGTACATTAACTAAAAATAAAAAAAATTACATAATAAAAAAAAAATCCGGGCTTCCACACACGAGCCACCGCCCCACTCTACTCCTCATTATTTTATTAAAAAAATACATTAACAAATGTTAGTATGTCTTGAATCCGTTATAGTTTGCCTATTTTAAAATTACATAATTAAAAAAATTCATTAAAAAATACATTAAAAATGCAATGCGATAAAGAAATGCATAAAAAGATATATTAAAAAAATGCAATAAATAAAAAAAAATGCCTAATTTTTTTTAAAAAAAATAGCGCTGGCCAATCGCTGGCCGATCGGCTCGCCACAATGGCGGCCAGCGCCCTCAAATCGGCTAGCCCAAGCCGATTTTTTCGCCGATTCGCGGCTGACCGTTTCCAATAGTTCGACTAGCGATGCGAATCGGCTAGCCGCTATTGAAGATGCTCTTACTCTGACATCGAAGTTGTAAATGAGTTGCGTATATTTCTAAAAATTAGTAGTTTATCGGGAGGATTAATAATTATAAATAGTGAGGTTGCGTAATTAAAAAATAACAAGGCGAAATTGATCGGGTAGGGGTGAATCCGTCATTTCACGATACTACGGGGGAGAAGGAAGACGGCCAACTCAGGTGTTGCAGAGCAACTCAGGTTGATATATATACGTCCTTCCCCTTCTTCTCCTATGCATTTTTTTCTCCTCCCAATCCCATCTTCAAGAAACAAAGGGGGAAAAAGAGTAACTACTTTTTCCCGCATATTCTCAAAACAGAAATATTCTGCTAGAAACCGAAACTGTTTCAACACACCACCACCATGAGAGGCTACGCCCTCATCGCCGCCCTAGCGCTGCTTCTTGCCGTCAATGCCGACAACCCCTACAGATACTTCACTTGGAAAATCACCTACGGCGACATTTATCCTCTCGGCGTCAAACAACAGGTCCATCTTTCTTCTTCTCTCTCTCTTTATGTGTGTGTTTCTTGGTGAGACTTTTCTTGAAGTTGACATTTGGGGGGAATGTGTGTTGCAGGGAATTCTGATTAATGGGCAGTTTCCGGGGCCGACGATCGACTGCATCACCAATGACAACTTGATCATCAGTGTTTACAACTACTTGAATGAGCCATTTCTCCTTTCATGGTAACTGCATTCTTCATTCCGTCTCATTTTTCTCGCATTCAAAGGACCTTTCTTTGGCCAAGATTAGCATTTTGATTGCTTAAAACTTAAAGGGGTTCTCAGTTCTTGAAAAATATTTCTTCACTTCAATCAACAAAAACAAAAACTCTGTGAAGATTCACTTGTTAATGGACTTTCTGTGTTTTATGTTTGTTATTAGCACTCCCTTCTGATGCAAAAGCTCTATCAGGATTTTTGGGTACACAAATTAATTACTTCATTATGTTTGTCGCCACTTCGCACGTGCTAGCTAGATCTATGGATCTCTGCCATTTTTATCATTTAGTAGTATAAAATTAATTTTGTGAATAAACATGTGTAAGTGGAATATTGTGTAGGGCCAGGGTGTTTGTGCCAAATTGATAGCTCTCTTTCTTGATCCATTCTTGGAGTAATGGCCCCTCAAATTATGTGATATGTTTATGAGCTAACTTATTTATTAAAGTCATTGACTGAATCTGATGTTTCTTGGTTATAGTAAAGTAATGTCACTGTTGTAATGTATATTGCATTTGTCCTTTTCAGAACAGCTATAATTAATTATAGGTTGTATTTTCTAGAAAGGACTCTCTGTCTCGAGTGCATGTAAAGTTTTCACAACTGAGCTGCTCTTGTGTAGTCCCCTGATTTCCACCATCTTTGACAGGAATGGATTGCAGCAAAGAAGGAATTCCTGGCAGGATGGAGTGTCTGGCACAAACTGTCCGATCCTGCCCCGTAGAAACTTCACTTATGCCCTCCAAGCAAAAGATCAGATAGGGACTTACTTCTACTACCCATCGCTTGGACTCCATAAGGCTGCTGGAGGATATGGGAGCATCAAAATCTACAGTCGTCCTCAAATTCCTGTACCATTCCCCCCACCTGCTGGGGATCATGTTGTACTTGCTGGGGATTGGTACAAGAGAAGTCAGAGAGTAAGCCAATCTTTTGACATTTGTGTTTTGATGGAATCACTGCACATCTTTCTCACAAATCATGTTCTTGCAGCAACTGAGATATTTTGTGAATGGTGGTCACACTCTCCCCTTCCCTGATGGCATCGTTATCAACGGTCGTGGTTGGAATGGATACACATTCACTGTTGAACAAGGTGATTTAACTTCAACTAACCGAACTTAGAAGCTAAAAGTAGTAGCTCTTGCATATCTTTAGCATGCCTTTTCTGTCTTTGTGAACACAAAGTCTCAACTATTTTACAGGTAAAACATACAGATTCAGGATAACGAATGTTGGGACTGCTACATCCCTCAACTTCAGGATTCAAGGGCACTTGATGAAGCTGGTGGAAGTAGAAGGATCCCACACAGTCCAGAACACTTACTCCTCTCTGGATGTCCATCTAGGCCAGTCTTACTCAGTCTTGGTCACAGCAAACCAGCCACCAAAGGACTACTACGTTGTTGTCTCAACTCGTTTCACCTCCAAAGTTCTCACCAACACCGCTATCCTCCATTACCGTAACTCAGTCACAAAAGTTTATGGTCATCCCCCTGGTGGACCTACCACTGAGATTGAGTGGTCTCTGAACCAGGCAAGATCCATCCGGTAATGAAGGCTCTTGCACTTTATAAACAATTCTTGTGACTGCTTTAGTGAAGATATGATCTTTTGAAAGTGAAATTCTGATGGTTGTATGTTGATGAAACAGCCGGAACCTGACAGCAAGTGGGCCTCGACCCAATCCACAGGGCTCTTACCATTATGGGCATGTGAAGCCGGTTAAGACCATCATGCTTGCCAACTCTGCTGTGTATATCAATGGAAAGCAACGATATGCAGTGAATGGTGTGTCGTATACCTCCCCTGACACCCCTTTGAAGCTGGCGGACTACTTTAACATTGGAGGTGTATATAGCATTGGAAGCATCTCCGAGAGACCTAATTGGGGAAACGCGTATCTTGCTACCTCTGTCATCCAAGCTAACTACCGGGATTACGTAGAGATCGTGTTTCAGAACTGGGAGAAAACTGTGCAGTCATGGCACATGGATGGATATTCATTCTTTGTTGTTGGGTGAGTTTTGAGTTCATCAACCCTGTTATAATGCATATATATCTCATCCTCTTCCTAATTTGCTAACTGTACATGTGAATGAAATAGAATGGACGGAGGCCAGTGGACTGAAGCAAGCAGATCGCGCTACAACTTGAGGGACACCATCGCCCGCTGCACCACTCAAGTGAGCTAAACCATATGAAGAAAAGATTGTTTTTTTGCTTTTGCATTCAACTCTAATCATATGATTAAATGTAATGGCAGGTGTATCCAAGATCTTGGACTGCTGTTTATGTAGCTTTGGACAATGTGGGGATGTGGAACATAAGATCTGAGGACTTGGCGAGGCAGTATTTGGGGCAGCAGTTGTACCTTAAGGTTTACACCCCATCAAAATCTTATAGAGATGAGCTCCCTATTCCGAAAAACGCTATTCTTTGTGGGCGAGCGAGAGGGCATCACACCAGACCTTTGTAGAAGACGGCATTCATCGTCACGAGAGGGTGACCGAGCTTACCGTAGGCGAAGCCAAGCAGCTCAACTTGAGCTCTCAGTTTTTACATTTTGATTCTTGACAAGTTTATCAGAATTTATGTTGTACCACATTTATCCCAACTGAATGGAAATTACCACATTATGCAGTAAGAATTTAACTAATTGATGAGGAAGAGTTAGTTGTTTTTCATGTTTCCCAACAAATAGCCACCAAATTTGAGAGTGCTGCAAAATTTGATGATGGATATAACAAGTAGAAAGTAGTTGAACTGATTTAGGATAAATTTTAATAGCCTATATAAAGCAGACCATCCATTCCATCTTCTTCAGAAACTGAAAATGGCAATGAAGACTGTGTTTTTCCTAGTGATTGTTGCAGCATTTGTGAGTGCCATCAGTGGCAGGACCATGGAGAGAGGGGCTGACATGGAGGCGGCGTTTTTCCGGCCCCACTTCCGCCCCTATCCGGGCTTCTTTGGTGGATATAGAGGCGGTGGTGGGGGCTTCCGCGGAGGATTTGGGAGTGGTGGAGTTGGTGGAAAATTTGCTGGCGATGATGTCTCAAGTGGAAGTGGAACTGGGGGCATTGGAAGCAGTAAACGTGATGGCGGAAGCGGTGGCGGCGGCGGTGGCGATATTGGTGCTCCTGGTGACTTGGCTCAAGGTGCATCGCTTCCTTGAGGATACTCAATGCCAGTGATAAAGATGGTTTTCAGTTGTAATGCAATTAGTGACATTTATCTTACTATTAAAAGTCTGGTAATTTGTCCGAATAATAAGCAACCAAACTTGAACTTACTAATATCTATCATCAACTTAAAACTTCCATTTTTCACGTAAACTTCAAAATTAATTGATAAAATCATTACCTTGCAGCACGTTCATCTCCATATATATTTCAATTATAGAATGAATCTCTTCTAGTTATGGATTTATTAGAAGGTACGACCAAAATACAATTCGATAGTCCCATCACTTACCAAGAAGCAGACAAAGAGGGAATGGAAAGAGTAGTTGAATATCGTATCACCACTCACTCAAGATGGGTGCTGATCACAGCTGAAAGAGCCTCCACCACCCACTAAATGTCTAAATCCATACCAATTCAAATAAAATAATTATTCCCTCCGTCCCACATTTAGAGCATCCGCAATGGTCGGCTAGCGACCGGCTAGCCGATTCGTCGCGCTGGCCGATCGGCTAGCCGAACCATTGCAGTCGGCGAGAGCGAAATCGGCTAGCGCTTCGGCGTGGGCTGGCCGATCGCTCGGCGCTGGCCGCCATTGTGGCGGCCCGATCGGCCAGCGATCGGCCAGCGCTATTTTTTAATTTTTTTTTAATTTTTGAAAAATTATATAATGTATTTTTTTAATATTTTTTTATAATTTTTTTTTAATTATGTAATTTTTAAATAGGCACACAGCGAGACCCCCGTTCGGCTAGCGGCAAACTATAACGGATTCAAGGCATACTAACATTTTTTAATGTATTTTTTTAATAAATTAGTGAGGAGTAGAGTGGGGCGGTGGCTCGTGTGTGAAAGCCCGGAATTTTTTTTATTATGTAATTTTTTTGATTTTTAGTTAATGTACTTTTTTTTATTTAAATAAAATTAACGAATTTTTCCCGTATATGTGTCGTAATTTTAATTCCGTAAATGTAGTATATTTTGAATTATTTTTATTGCGGCTGGCCTATGGCTGGCCTAAATCTGATGTGGCAGGTGGTTTTTTTAGTGTTGCTGACGTGGCAGGGGAGAGAATGGCTGGCCTATGGCTGGCCTAAGTACCATTGCGGATGCTCTTATAGTCACATTTAGTTAGGGCACGAGTTTTAAGGAATTAGTGGAGTGTGTAATTAATGAAGTGAGATGGTGGAGTGTGTAATAAATGAAGTGAGATAGAAGAGTGAGATGGTGAAGTGTGTAATAAATGAAGTGAGATGAAAGAGTGTGTAATAAATTAAGTGAGTTGGTTGAAGGTGAGTCCCTTGTTGACTTCTTGGTTTTTTATTTTTGTTTTGGTTTATTTTTATGTTGATAATGACATTTGGGTGTAATTTTAGTGAATAATGGAGTAAAATTTTATGTCCAAATATGAAAAATTCTAAATGTGACTATAAATGTGGGACGAACTTTTATGGCAAAATGTGACTATAAAACTGAGAGGTAGTATTACTCAAAAATCATTTTCCAACCCGCTTAAATTATTCCGTAAATCGGATATAAACTGTTTTTTTTCTCTCTCCCTATATATATGCCTCGTATAGATACTTGATTGGGTTCCCACATTTCCGTTTTCAAGAAAAAAAATTCCTTCTTCAGTTGGTGAGGTACTGAATGTTCTGCCTCTCTTCAATCTTAATGCCTTATACATGCATTTCTAAATGGATTTACTCAAGATCGTGTTTTTTTTTTCTTGCTCATTTTGTTTCTTTTCTCGCTCTGGGTTGGTTGGTGAGTTGGTCTTTCCCATCACGCTTCATCAAGATTAGAATCGGATCTGGTTTCATTAATTCGTATAATCTCATCTTCTCGATATTACTACATTGATGAGATTGTCTGATTTCTATATTGCAGTAGTTTATACGAACTATTGTTTATTCGTCGATTGTGCTTTTGATGTAAAAAAGGCTGGATTTTGCAATTATTCGGTAGATTTTATTTTCTGTTAGCTGTGTTGCCTACGAACTGTATGCTATAAAGCCTCACTGCTGACTAGCTAATTCCAAAAAACGTGATTTTAAGCCTTATCAAGAGCTTTACTTTGTCTATCTTTTTAATCTAATAATCACATCTCACAACCTTGCATTTGTTAGAGAATATGCTTTTCCAGTAAGAATGCTCGTCTGGAATTTGCCTGCCTTTAGTAAATTTTGTAAATTTCTTGCAATCAGGTACTTAGAAATATGAGGGGAGGGGGATTGTGGCAACTTGGCCAATCAATTACCCGCCGCTTGGCTCAGTCCGATAAGAAAACAGTTGCTCGCCGGTGTTTTGCATCAGAGGCGGACCTTAAGAAGACAGTTCTGTACGATTTCCATGTTGCTCATGGCGGGAAGATGGTCCCTTTTGCAGGCTGGAGCATGCCAATTCAGTACAAAGACTCGATTATAGACTCAACGTTGAACTGCAGGGAAAACGGCAGCCTCTTTGATGTTTCACATATGTGTGGTCTGAGTCTTAAAGGAAAAGACTGCATCTCCTTTCTTGAGAAGCTTGTGGTTGCTGATGTTGCTGGCCTTGCACCCGGAACAGGGACTTTGACTGTCTTTACAAATGAGAAAGGTGGTGCAATCGATGATTCAGTGATCACTAAGGTGACTAATGAGCACATTTACTTGGTTGTGAATGCTGGATGCAGAGACAAGGATCTTGCCCATATCGAGGAACACATGAAAGCATTCACATCAAAGGGTGGTGACGTTTCTTGGCACATCCACGATGAGCGGTCTCTTTTGGCCCTCCAGGTTAGTCTTTACATTTCTCCTTTCCAATTTTTATGTACTTGTTGTTGAACTTTTGGACAGAAATTGTACATATTCTGGTGCATAGGTAAGATAATAATCGAGGTCTTTTGGTGAAAGTATCTCGGAAGTTGAGCAGGATCTCATGATAAGTCAAAGGAGCAACATCAATGCCATTAGTACATGTATTGCTGCTCCACTTGTCTAAATTTTGTTTATATCTTGATGCAGGGACCCCTTGCTGCCCCAGTTTTGCAGTACTTGACAAAAGAAGATTTGAGTAAATTGTACTTTGGTGAGTTCCAGGTGTTGGATATCAATGGGGCGCTCTGCTACCTCACAAGAACAGGGTATGTTTCTTTATTTGGTCGTTCTTCATAATATTTACTGAGTAGTTGGACTGTAGTGATTCATTGAGCTGTTAGAATTTCTTCATATGCTCTGGATTCTAGGAATGCTGCTTTTCATACGGTTCTCCACAACAGTCATGCTAATAGTTATGAAATATGGTGAAAGTTTAACACAGTAGTCTCTCTAATATATATATCAGAGCGATATAACTGATCAAAGTACGTCCACAATGGATGAGGAATTTTGGTGGCTTAGTTTTAACATTGAGATTCTCTCTCTCTCGTACTGAAATTATCACATGCAGTGCTTGTGCTGAAATATGAGTTTAGGAAAGACTTAGTTTCTGTGGTGAATATATTTGAGCTAAAGTAGTTCTATCTCCTTCTGACATTGACCTTTTAAATGCTAATCGATATTCTATGAGTGGAAAATTGTAGTTTCACTTGTGTGTTATTTACATTTTATCATTGCATAATGCTACCTTCATTTTCTCACATGAAAGAGGGAGTGAAAAAATCAGAAATTCGTTTTGCGTTAGGAGAGGGGATTGTTTGGTTACCTTGAGCTAGAAGGCTTGTAAATTCAAATTTAAACCAAGTAGAAATGAAGTAAAACATCTGCAGTCCTTAAAAAAGAAAGGGTTGGTTAAGTTGATAAATTTTCAGGTACACCGGTGAGGATGGCTTTGAAATATCAGTCCCATCTGAGAATGCAGTCGATCTGGCAAAAGCAATTTTGGAGAAATCCGAAGGCAAAGTGAGGCTAACAGGGTTAGGAGCTAGAGACAGTCTTCGTCTGGAGGCTGGCTTGTGCTTGTATGGAAATGACATGGAGCAACACACAACCCCTGTAGAAGCAGGACTCACATGGGCCATAGGGAAGCGAAGAAGGGCAGAAGGCGGATTCTTGGGCGCAGAAGTGATACTGAAGCAGATCGAACAAGGGCCATCTATCAGGAGAGTCGGGATCTTCTCTGCTGGCCCGCCTGCCAGGAGTCACTGTGAGATTCAAGACGAGAAGGGCCAAAATATAGGCGAGGTCACCAGTGGAGGGTTCAGCCCTTGTCTTAAGAAAAACATAGCCATGGGGTATGTGAAATCCGGACATCACAAGAATGGCACCAAACTAAAGATTGTCGTACGAGGGAAGTCCTACGATGGATCCATCACTAAAATGCCTTTTGTTCCCACCAAGTATTACAAGTCATCTTGATTCTTTCTTACTTGCCGAATAACTGTTGCTTCTGAGGTGTTTTTTTTTTGTGAACTCAAAATGCTGCAATCAACTATCAAATTTCATATCATGAGAGTTTTTTTGTTTTTTCTTTCTTTTGCATTTGTATTGATATTTCTGTAGGAGTTAGAAGTTGATGATAGCAATTCGATCGGTGATGTTTGTTGAAATAAATAGGCCTGTTTGCTTGTGTTATGAAATATTACCACCCATAAATAAATTTTGACACAAACTTTCTTGGTATGCAAATCATTTTTCCCAATACCTTGTAACTAGCATATAAGTATATAATGTAGGAGTAGTAAATTAGCTAGCTTACTGCGTTTTGTCTGTGATTTTGTTAATATGATACTACCTCCGTCGCCCAAAATTTGCTACACTTTGACCCGACACGGGTTTTAAGAAATGTAATAGAAAGTGAGTTGAAAAAGTTGGTAGGATGTGAGTCCTACTTTTAAAGTATTAGTTTTATAATAAAATGTGAGTAAGAATGAGTTAGTGGAGTATGTGGTTCACTACTAAAAATGGTAAAAGTGAAGTGTATCAAATTTTCAGGGACGGACCGAAATGGTAAATTGTATCAAATTTTCAGGGATAGAGGTAGTACAAAACATTACCAATAGTAAATATGGTTGTATAAGTATAATGGTTAGTCTAAATATCCGACTATGTCAACTCCCATACAAAAGGAATGAATTATGACTTTATGACAGATAATTGAAACAATCCAGTAAAGGACAAACTAATTATAAATAGACTGACATATTATTCCTTAAACCTGGTCAACTATTCATGTTTTACCTTCGCAGTCGTCTATAAGTTGCTGCGGTCTTCTCCAACTAGTAGATTTTATTGATCATTGCTAACTTTTAGTAGTGAATAGCTAACTTTTAATTTTAATTATTTATTTTGACCATTTCGGATTTTCACCTTTTATAAAATTAAGTAAAACCTCTCACAAATACGACTATAGCTTAAAATTGGCCATAAACTGATGTAGTAATAAAATTTCAAACATTGTGATGTACTACAAATGTTCCAGTCAAAGTCGCAACATATTTTTGTTTTCAAATGCACGTACTAGTGTTAAGGTTCAGATAAATCATCCAAACATGAAAAATATTTATATTTATATACCAACCCACAGATACAAATTAATTAATACAACAAAATAATCTTGAAAAAAAAAATTACTACTTTCACAAAAATATCATAATAATTTGCTCGCAAATTCATCGATGTCAGTTCCATGTTGCCGAGATGAAGCCAAATCTTTGAGCTGCGACACACTCCTCCCCAACTTCAACGAAACCTTCATTTCCATCAACTCACCGTCTTCACTGCCCTCAACTCCTTCCTCTCCAATGGCGGATTCAATAGATTCCTCCATATTCTGAAAAAATCCAGCACAATTCCTATACATCTCCACCACCATCCCCACCTGTCCTCCGTGCTCCACACTATTCACTACCGTAGCCAAGGCGCCCCCGCCAACCGCAACAGCTAAGGCCAACGCTCCAACGCCAGAAGAAGAATCCGAAAAAGCCGATCCAACCGCCGCCAAACCGGCAAACACCGGCCCTAAAACCGCCAACATCTTGTTCAATTTGAGAGCCGTGTTGCCTAACTTGAGATATTCCTGTTTATCGTTTTCCTTCAAAACCCTAACAATCTCCCTCATCTCCTCCTCGCACCATCCTCCGTTTTCGGACTTTTTCAGCGGCGGCCACCACACGGCCGCCTCTAGCTCGGCCGGGAACTTCTCCAGCATCGCACCGATCAGGGGGAGAGGGTACGCTCTGTCGAGAGCTAGGACCCTCTCCATCGCGCTTGCGACGTCGGTTTCGGTGACGAGATCGGTTAGGATGAGCGCGGTTTGGATCTCTTCGTGCAGTTGCTTGAACAATCTGGTGGCGTTGCGCTGCTCTTCCGCGAGCTGCGAGGGTTGGAGCTTGTTCACCGCCGCCGTCATCGCCGCGGCCGCCGCGAACAGCGCGGCGGAGGACACCTTCAGGGGGAGAACCGGCGCATGCGCGGCGGCGGCGGAGAGGCCGGACATGGCGGTGGCTGTGAGGGTCATCATGTTGATGGAGTTCAATAGAAGCGAGTTCCAGTTGCGGCGCTGCTCGCCGATATTCGCGTGCATTTCGACCCTGTCGGCCACGGCCTCCCACACTGCGTACAGCTTGGCCGTGGCCGTATCGTTGTTGCATGGCTGGAGAGTGATCGGAATTGCTGCGACGACGTCGTTTTGGGGGGGAATTTTGGCGGTTAATTTATCATCATCTGACTTCATATCTAAAGACATGTTAATAAAATTTGTGGGTTTGGTTGCATTTGTGATGATAATTCTTTTCTTTGATATGGAATTTTTGGCACAAGAGATTGATGAAGGGATTGAAGATAGTGCAGCCATTGATGAATAACAATAAGTTGCCCTTTTTCTTCTTTGCTATCTTCTAAGTAGGATACTTAGTTTGGTATGTTGCAACGTCTGCATATGTAGTATTTATATTGCATGGACAAACTAATGTCAATATTTCTTATTATTATTAGTTTTATTTAGAAATGTAAATATTTTGACTAGGAAAGAAAATTGAAGTTATCTTGACGGCCGATTCGGGCTGACCCGTTCTTGTGAACAATATTCTAAAAAATGGTTCGCGTGGCCCAGTACTATGGACCCAGCATATTGAGGTGAAATTTGGGGAAAGGGGTTGCGTCATGGACTTGGGTGACGTACATAGTGATGTCATGCGTTAAACCTCTCAAATACTACTACCGTCTGCGAATAAGAGTCTCCTTTCATTCTGGCATGGATTTTAAGAAATGTTAAGAAAATTGGGTGGAAGAAAGTTAGTGGAATATGAGTCTCATTTATATATACTCATTCCGTCCCAAAAAATATGCACTTTGAGTTCGACAGATTCTAATGTAAAATTGGTAAAGTAAGAGAGAGGTAGACAGAAAAAGTAATTAAAATATTGTTAGTGGGGAATGGGTCCCACCTCATTAGAGAGAAAAAACTTTCCAAAATTAGAAAGTGCATATTCTTGTGGACGGACTAAAAAAAATAGTGCATATTCTTGTAGAGCGAAGGGAGAATTACTTTTAAATGATATGTGAGTGGAATGAGTTAGTGGAATGTGGAGCCTCTTTACCATTTATAGTAATCCCTCCGTCCTATAATAGATGACATACTTGGAGAATGACGCACGATTTTAGGAGATATTGTTTTGTGTGTTAGGTGGAGAGAGAAAATAGTATATTTATATTAATTTCTAAAAAAAGAAATATGACATTTTTTGTGGGACAAACGAAAAAAAGAAAGTATAACATCTAGTATAGGACGGAGGGAGTAATTATGAACCAGGACTTCTATTCGTGAACGGACCAAAATAAAAGACGGATGGAGTATAATTTAATGTTCTCTAAATTGGGAAGTTTAATCAGATGAGACAGAGATGCATGAAACCATATGACACGAAGATAAATTTATTTGTTTTTATTAATCATGCAAGAATTTGTGGTCCTGAAAATGGAAATTGAATTCGATTTTTTTAGCGTGTGGTTCAAATTGGTATGCATCATCATTGCAACTTCTAATGCCAGGAAATCGCATGTTCTTTGGTCAAATCATTTTACCTTTTCAAATCACGTTCCACGGAAGATATAGATTTCTTGTGTATTTAATCGATATTTGTATCCTTTTCAATCTCTATTTAATTATTTGTTTACTTATATACCAAGTTTTTAAATTTTGAAAATATTGCACATAAGTTGGTTGAATTGGTGCGACGATAGCGTGATATAGAAAAAGAAAATGTTCTCTGTCTATGTTAGTTGAGCGGGATACATTACAATATTGAATCATTGATTGTCTTAGTTAAGACTTGTCATGTTATAATGTTGTTATAGTTAAAACTTGTAGTACATGGGATCTAATGCTACACTTATTATTTCACAAACAATATTATAAAAGAAAAATATAAAAGAAAAATTATGAAATTAGCAAAAAAATTAGTAGAGTTTATGGTTTCTCAAGAAAAGGGAAGGCTCCTGATAGTGATTCCCTTTTCCTGATAGTGATTCCCTTTTCATGGCATGCAAGAAATGTAACAATTGTTTAGTTTGATATTTAAAGTTTCTGTAGTTTAAACTCTGGCGTTTGGTTTGATTATTAGGCAACTTAAGAATAGCTTTTATTTACATACATACCCTCATATATTTTTGTTATTTGACTTATTTTCAACATTACCCTCATCTAATGATAGGCTTCGGATCCTATCATAGAAGCTTGAACACCTGTTTTGGGATGAAGAACAATGAACAAAACCAAAAGCGGCGGAAGAGAATAGGGTTTTCACGAGAAAAGATTATTTTATTTTTTATTCTCGATGATTTTGACTCTCTGATAGATCCTATAAATATAGGATCGCAACCCTGCTTGATTCGACTCTACAATTCGGGAAAGAATCAAGAAAAAAATCTGAAAAGATTAAATAAAATAAGTATAAACAATATAATGTTTAAATATGGAAATAACATAACTAAATAGCAAAAATAAAAAGATGCTCTCCAATCTTCACGAAGATATGAAATCCCTGGACTTCGCGGGTCTGGACCGCATCCTTTTCGGCCTCTCTTTCCTTGTCGTCTCGCGCGTTCTTTCTCTGCTCTTGCGTCCCTCGTCTTGCACGTCATTCATTGCATGGCTTGGTCGTGGTTCGTTGGTATGCACGTCTACTATCTCGGGGTCCCTATCATCTAACCCTTGCAATAAATATATGGAGAAGTTGCCACAATTTACAGCCTCTCCTCACCCTCTTCATCGTGATTTCTCCTCTACTGGTTAGGCAATGCTTGAACATTGATTTAGCTTCAATTTGCTGGAGAATCCGAGAAGCTGCCCACAGTAAGTCAGAAGTTGTCGATGCCAATTGACGACAAATATGCAGAGAGAAGAAGAGAGCGGCGGAGTGCAACTATAAAAAGAGGCGTGAAATGTACTCCCTCCGTCCGCGAATAGGAGTCCTGTTTTTCCATTTTAGTCCGTACGCGAATAGGAGTCCCGGTTCACTTTTACCATAAAGGGTAATAGGGTCTCACCTTCCACTAACTCATTCCACTCACATTTCATTTAAAACTACTTCATCCGTCCCACATAATTTGACTCAGTATTCCATTTTGGGCCATCCCACATAATTTGTCTCATTTCACTTTTATCATTTTTGGTAGTGGACCCCATATTCCACTAACTCATTCTTACTCACATTTTATTATAAAACTAATACTTTAAAAGTAGGACTCACATCCCACCAACTTTTTCAATTCACTTTTCATTACATTTCTTAAAACTCGTGTCGGGTCAAAGAGTAATACTTACTATATACAAGTGAACCGCTATTTCACTAACTTTTTTTCACTCACTTTTCTTAACATTTTTTTAAAACTCGTGTCGCTCATAAATAGGACTCCTAATGGCGGACGGAGGAAGTATTATATAATGGAAAAATGAAAACACTTTGGTAATTTCAGGTTCCCGATAAATTTTAACACTGATATCTTTCAAATTTGGGCAGATAACATAACCAATGAAATCTATACTATACTTAAAAGCTCGGCTTTTTTTGAGGGGAAATCAAATGGAAATTCCCCCTGTTTTCAAATTTTCGATTTGGGGGGAATTTTGCAAGTAGTAGGCACCAACTCACACTTCCATGCTTTGACCAATAGTTAAAATGACGTCACCACCTTCATGCATTAAAACTATAAGATAATAGCATCATTTTTAATTGTAAAGCTGACTAAACATCATCATCTATATATATATAAATACTTTTTGTATGCATATGAAACACATAGCATAATAAGGTTTTCCCACCAAATAAAAAGTCTCCAAAAGAAAACGTGGGTTTTCCCTCCCAAAAATAATGTGGGTTTCCCCCCTCCAAAATGGAGGGTTTTTTTTGGAGCTAAAGAAGGGGGGAAATCTGTTCATTCTAGAACAAAAAAAATTTGAAATTTGAAATTTAAAACCCAAGATTATTTAGAAAGTTGCTCTATAAATATCAGTTGCAACAACACGCATTCATAAATTACAGGTTCTTCTCTCTCTCTCTCTCTCTACGATTTACTTTCATATCTTTCTTCATCTTTATATTTATTTTTATTTTAATATTTTGTTGCTTATCTTGACCATTTATACTTTGCAGATATTTAAGGTATGTGAATATTATCTAACATTTTTCTTTTTTACATAAATTATAGGTTCCTCTCTCTCTACGTTTACTTTCATATCTTTCTTCATCTTTATATATTTTTTTATTTTAATACTTTGTTTCTTATCTTGAGTTCTTGACCATTTATATTTTGCAGATATTTAAGGTACGTGAATATTATCTAACATTTTTCTTTTTTTATATAGGTTAACTCTTTAAACCACAACAACATTACCTTCTATTAATACTCACCATTGTTTTTCCTATTAAATCCAATATCTCACAACATCTTCTGGGTTTTTGCAGATATTAACAAGCATTGAATATCAAAAGATGAGTAAATTAGAGAATGATAAGAGAAGTACAGATCCAGTAGAGGAAAAATACAAGAACAGATGAAGACACTAATGAAATTAGTATAGGCCGTGGCTTGCCGGATCTGTCCAACCATTTATACAGAGGAAGTGAAACTGAATAGCTAAAAAAGGAGGGATATAGAGATGAAAGGAGTGAGAGATAAAGAGGGGTGAAAGGAGCAGAGAAGAGAGAGTACTTTCCTAGGGAGTAGTAATATTATTTATCATTGTGTACTCATTTTGTACATTTGAGTGCCAAATGCACTTTTTTTTTCTTTTTAGTAGTAATTTTTTTTTTATCATTTTGTACGTTTGAGTGTTAGATGGACTTCTCTTCCATTGTTTTGGTTAATAGGCAATAAATGTATAGACAGTGTGGAGCAATAATTGCACAGAAAATAGAATGGAATGCATTTCATTTTCCATAAAATATGAGTTTGTCGTATCAATATAATTGAGTACTATATAATTATAAAAGATTAAATATCTTAGTTTTCAACTGTAAAATGGATTTTGAGTTTTATTTCTCTATTTATATGTATTAATTCTCATAAGTCCATTAAATATATATTCTAATCAAATAATTTCAAATAGTATTAAATGGAGTACATTTTTTTACAGGTCAATAAATCAACTTATCTAAAATAAACAACATCTACAATGTCATTTTTATGTTTTATTGAACAATACTCTATGTAAATGGATTTATAGATCAATAAATCAATGTCATTTCTTTCTTTTATTTTAATATAATATATTTTCTTTTATTTTAATATACTTTAAGCCATAAAATTGAAGTCTCTATTTCTTCACTATTGGTTTCGTACAGTATATTGCAAGGAAGAGAGAGAGAATGAGAGATACAATTAGAAATAGGTGGCGCAAAGAGTTGAGATTAAGTTTAGTAGTTATATGATTATTGTGAAGCAATAGATTTTAAATATCATTAATTGAGAGCAATGGTACCCATTTTTAGTTGAAGCCAAAATATATATACTGTCATAATTTGTAAGTGCAAGTTCCAATGTATTTCATTGGTGGACAATATTGATGACCAACTCGACACTTTATATAGATGCTAATATTATATATGTATGCTCATATATATCTCGAGAGAGAGAAAGTAGAACAAGGTTGAGGAGGTGAGATTAAAAGAATAAGAGGGGGTCAGAGGGGTTGGAAATTTAGTACTATTTCCTATTACTCCACAATTTAACTATGCTTTTGATATATTATTTTCTCTTCCTACTTAATTTATTTTTGGCATATTTTATTTTATATCTTTCTTATTCAAAAAATATTTCCACCAAAATTTACAGTTGTACTGCTTATAAAAAGAGATTAGATTTTTGAGGGATTTAAATATCCCAAAATTCTAATTCATCAAATGATTTCCACCTTACAAATTTATTTTGTTTCATTTTACTTTGTAAAAGGTGAAATGACTGAAAAGATTGAAAACCTTCATTTCTACATTGAGGATTGTGCAAAGAGTGCAAGTTGCTTTCCATTTTTTTTAATTGAGTAGACTGCAATATTAAAAGTAAGTTACATAAGATGCAATTCTTTAAAATCAAATTTAGCCATTAATAATTAATGCCTTTAACAGGTTACATAAGTTAAAATCTTATACTTTTTGTAAAATAAATAAATTTAAGAAAAATGTTTCAGCAATCAATAGTAAAAAGTAAACAAATTTTAAAAAAAGGTTCAGCAATTAATAGTTAATCCATTATAATATTAATAGATACTAGTGAGCAATAATGAGGCGGGTCAGAGTCCATAATACAAGCCCTACAAAATTAGTAAACGACAAACCAAACACGTGAAAAGGTCAGATTTTGAGCATTTAATACTCCTATTTGCAAACCCAAACACTTCCCAATTGCCTTAAATAAAACACCTCCTAATATTATAAAATAAAAATAAAAAATATGGTAGTAAAAATTATTCTCTCCGTCCCATAAAAATTGATCATATTTTCTTTTTTCATCCGTCCTATATATATAGTCATATATTCATTTATGATTTTTTCTACTTCTTTTTTACTTTTTCATTTATGGACTCACCATCCACTATATAATTTCAACTACTTTTTCTCCTTATCTTTTACTTTATCAAATTCCATATTAAAACTCGTGTCAATTCTAAAAGACCAATTTGTATGGGACGGAGGGAGTAACTATTGGCCATAATTAGTTAGAAACCATGGTTAACGGCGTCAGGCTGCAACCGCGAGGGTGGATATGAACCGTAATTTTTGCGAATGGCCCCAATCCCAGTCCCCGTCACCGACGCTCTAAGTTAGGACATTAAAGGGTGTGCTGGAACTGTGGAGTGAGCAAGAAAAGATGGGATCAGTGGCGAAGAAGGGGTTGCAGCACTACTTGCTGCAGCTCCAGCGACACCCTCTCAGAACCCAGGTCTCCGTTCTCATGTTATTGATTATATTGTTTTCCTTGATTATAACATTTTTGCGCTTCATGTGATTGATTATATTGTTTTCCCCTTCGGATTCTAGGGTTGCTTTTAGTAAAATTTTAAGATGTTTAATTTTAATTGAAGATGATAACGGCGGGAGTGCTGTCGGCGGTGAGTGATATTGCAGCGCAGAAGCTTTCTGGCATTCAGAAGCTTCAGCTGAAGCGACTTCTTCTTAAAGTGGTATGCTTCTTACTCAAATTACTACTACTATTTATTCACGTTGTGTATTGATTCCACAAAATTTAACACTGATCAACCAAAGTAAACAAATTTTTCAATTCGATGACCCATTTGTGCTAATTTTATCAACAACACCTCTGTAAATGGAATCGGTTTAAGGATTCTTCGAGTTGTTGAAGTTAAACAAACTGTTTATTCTTTAATGATGCCTTCCTTATGTGATTGATTAGTTAGATCTGTAAGGCAGATGAGGTTGTACCGTAATAGTCTAGTAGATGACCTTCCTAGTAGGAGTATGTTTTATCCTTTAGGGGATTATCGGTAATCTTGCAGGGTGTCATTTCTTCTCCAATATCGTGTGTTACTGCCACCTTAATAGACTAGCATATTTGGTTTTAATATATCTTTCATTTCAGTTTCTATATGCTCAGGTAAAATGCTAGTATTTCAGGAGAGTAGAGTAATATATTTAGTGTGGTATTAGACACTGATAAGTGATAACTATGAACTTGAAGTAGCATTCTGTTTTTCTATTGGAAGGAAAGATAATGCAGCATGATTGATGATTTTTATACCAAAGCACTCTGCTTGAAATTCAATGGACCCATAAGGATGAATGTGTGGCACCACCTCCGATTCTAGAGGCATGATGTACCCAAGTTATGATGATAGAGGTTTAAGAGTTCCCTGCAGATAGTGTAGCTTTATGGATGCACATCATGCACTTATTGATAGGTTTCCATTGTTTCTAACTTTTCTTTCGAAATTATTGACAAGTTCAAGTTGTTCAAGGGGCGTCATGTTTCTGAATTCTGCATATACTACTTGTTATTTGATTTCAAATCCCCAAAATGCAGATATTTGGGTCAGCTTATTTAGGCCCTTTAAGCCATTATTTCCACATATTGCTGGATAAAATTTTCAAAGGGAAGAAGGACCCAAAAACTGTAGCTAAGAAGGTACTCCCGATTCTTGTATTGACCTTGTTAGTTTATTATTTCTGAATCCATCATTCCATTCAATTTCTGGCATTAATAAGAAATACTTATGTATGACATTTCTGGTATCTTGATAAATGAATAGCCCTGAGTAAATTGAGAAATGAAACCTTTCAGGTGGTACTGGAGCAACTTACAATTTCACCTTGGAACAACCTGATGTTTATGATTTACTATGGCTTAGTTATCGAGGGTGAGTTTACACCACAGCCTCTCTCAGCTTGCAATATCTTTTGCTCTTGCATGTTATCGGTAACTGTATAAAAATTCTCTCACTTTGAAGTACAATTCTCACTTCATTCCTCTGTTCTCGCTTCTCAAGGCATGGTTAATAATATGTGTAGGCAATATTTTGAAAGTGTGGATAATTTACTAATTCAGTAGTAATTTGTATCCTGTATAAGATCTTATTGACTTGTATAGTATACTTTGCACAGGGAGACCCTGGATCCATACAAAATCTAAAATCAGGAAGGAATTTCCAACTGTCATATATGCATCGTGGACAGTAAGTGATGTTAAACAAAAAAAAATTTCAATGTTTGCTGTTAATGACTATTGGAAAAAGTTCATATACAGTAGTATTTAATATATGTGCTACTAATATGCAGTTCCGGCCTGTGGTTGGATGGGTAAATCATCAGTACGTTCCACTGCAGTTCCGTGTTATTGTCCAAGGCGTCTTTGCTTGTTTCTGGTACAATGCTCTCCTCCTCATTGAGAATATATTTGCTCCTCATGTCCCAGATATGATATGCTTCATTCAAATTTTCAAAAAAAAAAAAATCTGATTTTCTTGCATGTTTTGTAGGGGAATATTTCTGAATCTAAGAGCCAAATCTCTGGCACCTGCTAAACCTTGAGAAGGAGAGGAGGAAATGTGCCTTGTTTGGTTTTGGACATTGTCAGCTTGTTTTATGCATATATATGTATATTTTCATCATCCAAAACTACTAGCTGTATTATCTCATTAAGTGTTTGAACTAATTCTGATTCCTATAACGTTGGATTGAATGTGAATGTGAAATATTTCAACATTTATTCATCCAGATCTGCTGGTCACACCTTGTCCTTCAGTTGCTTATTTGACTCACACCTTTTTTTCAGTTCAACGTTTATTATAGTAGTACTATTTACCTTTTAAATGATGGAATATAGTAATTCTACAAGTGCTAAGTTTGAGCTTTCGAGTAATCTGTATATATACACCATGTATTAGTGGCTTATAGGTCATTCACACTCTATCGGGTCATGAAAAAAAAACTTTATAAGCTCAAAACATGGTTATAAAATCTACATATTTAGTGGAAATTTTCAAATTTAAACAACATATATATGAATGAAGAGATGTGGTTGGATTAAATATATGAAAATCATGTTAAAAATGTGATACCAGTAACTTATTTTTTAGTTGCTAAAGTCCAAAATCCACGCAAAACGAACACAATTACACAATCACGAGATATTTACGCGACACATTACCCAATTTAAATTTCTTTATTTAGGGTATGGTTGCATATATTAACAATATATATAGTTAAGAACGCCATATATGATTAAATTTATTTTATCCTTGTCATTTGCTATGTGTATAGTCTTGTTGTATACACATTTTTAATTTACGTTCAGTTGTTCACATATTGAATAGAATATATGCAATCATAATTAATCTTGCAAACTGTTTATACAAGACTGTTTAAATTTAAGTCCTTCAAAATTAATTAACGTAACTGGTTTGATTTAATTTGGGGCTACGAACCTAGTTCCAATAGTGTAAATTAAAAGTTGGTCACAATAGCACAATTTTCTCTCCCCACTATGGATCATTCTCTCTAAGCTCGACGAAAACCCTAGTTCTACACTATCCCAATGATCAAGTAATTATTAACAATTCTTGGTATAGTAGTATTTACAAATTAATATAATTGAGTTTTTGGACGGTCTAATGTAAATCATGATTCTTTTAGATGTAAAATCTTCAGTCATACTTTCATATTTTTGAAGATTGAATATGGACGGAAAAATAATAAATCATGTTTCTTTTGGACTTATTCTCTTCTGTTATATTTTCATATTTCATAATCATATATGTAGAGTAAATTATATGAATTCACTATAAATTAACATTTTAAATATACACAATACATAGCTGTATGAACAACAAATATTACTCTAACTAATAACAATATTATCATTAATTATACAACAAGATTCTATATGTATGTGTTCTTCAGTTGCTACGATAATTTCATTATCATATGATTATCCATTTAGAATTAAGTTTTGAGATTATTTTAGTTGCCGAGAGTAGTTATGACTTATTATCATATGATTATCTATATAGGATTATGTCGTGAGATTCAATCTAATGAACCAAGCATAATACATATTCAATGATATGAGATAAGTATAATATTTCAAACTAAACAAATTCATAATGTAAAATAGAGCTTAGGTTGTATTGTGAGATTCTGCAGTAAGACTAACTTGTTAGATGGTCTAAGACAAGGCATTGGCAATATTTGGCCGTTTCAAAGTCAAACACTATTTCTGCCTTTTTTGTGGAAGGTTTTGTCTAAGTTAAAATCAACGCCTATCTGCCATCAACCGTATGTAACTATGTATATGTATGAACATGTCCAAATCGTTAACCGATTCAAAAGGTTGAAAACGTAAGTATTGGTTTGTGTTAAAATGACAACACCTCTTAAAGTAACACTGTGATATCACATATTCAACAATATTATAAACGCTACACAACAATAGTATAAACTCTAGACAGCAATCTATAGATTGTCTGTCTAGCGTATTGGATATTGCTGGCCGAGAAAAATTGTTGTCTAGCGTATTGGATATTGCTAGCCGAGAAAATATATCCTTGAGCATTTTTTATGATTGTCACATGACAGCTGATTATTTATTCACGTGGTGATATGATGTTACTTTAAGAGGCGTTATAATAAGTAGTACTACTACAAATGCTAAGGTTTTCACTTTTAAGTAATCTATATACTCTATGTCACTATATATAAGCTTAAGATTTAAACTTTAGACGTAAATCTTCAATTGAAACTGTAGATGTGGATTTACATCATTGATTAAATATATGAAATTTCACCCATATGTTAAAAATGTGATACATGTAACTTAATTTATACTAAATCCACAAAATGACGAGATACATACGCCACGCATTACGCAATTTTATTTATTTAACGCGTGGCTGCATGTATTATAAACTGAGCTAGCACAAGTAACGATATATAGTGAGGAACGCCATATATGATTAATTTTCATTATATCCTTGTCATTTGCTCTGTATTTTGTCTTGTTGTACATATATTTTTAATTCATGTTCACACATTAGATATATGCAATCTTAATTAATCATGCAAACCGTTTGTATGATGAGACAAGTCCTTCAAAATTGATAAATATAACTGGTTTGATTTAATTTGTGGGTACCAACTAATTAGTTCCGATAGTGTAATTATTAGTTATAAGTCACCAACTTAGTTTTAATAATATTAAGCCAAATATCACATTTGAGACAAAAATACTCATAAGTTTCACAATTTTTCCCTCATTTTTAATTTTTTCCAGTGGTTTAATTATATCGTTTCCTCATTTTAAAATAGCATAATTGTCTCTCTCCACTATCATTCTTGGTATATATCATTTGCCTAGTTCTCTATCACTACTATCTCCATGAACAAGTAATTATTAACAATTCTTAAGTATGTAGTACTAGTATTTATGAATTGGGATTTCGGACGGTCTAATGTAAATCGTGCTTCTTTTAGATGTAAAAGCTTCAGTCATATTTTCATATTCTTGAAGATTGAATTTGGCCGGTATAATGTAAATCATGTTCTGTTGGACTTATTTTTCTCTACTCATACTTCCATATTTCATAATCTACACGTAGAGTATATCATACGAATTCATTACATAAAATTGGCATTATAATTATACACAGTACATAGCTGTATGTAACAACAAACACAACTCTAACTAATAACAATATTATCATTAATTATGTACTAATGTACAGAAAAGATTAACTTGTTAGATGGTCAATTCATTGACATGGCATCATTTGGCCTTTTCAAACAGTGTTTTCCGAGTTGAAAGTCAATCCAAGACTGCCATTTTCGTTTACGGATTATATACTTCGTTAACCGTTTCAAACCAAACGTTCAGACCAAATAATCTCTCTCTATATATATCTAAGTAATAAAACCACTCTCATCTCACTTAACCATAATAGTACTCCCTTACAAATACTAATCACACATTGTACAATTTTCAAATCTAACAAAAACTCGTACTATACATTCATAAAAAGGAGTAAATGGCAACATTAATATTGAACTCATCGCCATCATCGATCTCACTAAAGCAGAGAGACATCATCAAGGCCGCCATCAACATCCCGCGGCGAGTCTCCAGAATCCAGATTCCCGGGCTCCGAACGGGAGGAGCATTCCCAGAGCAAATGGAGAAGCCTATGCAAATGCAAATCAACACCGCCGTCGTCAAAATCGAAAACTCCGATCCAACGGCTGTGGCAAAGCTCTACGCGATCATGGAAGCCGTCGCTGACCGAGTCGAGATGCACAGGAACGTCGGGCAGCAGCGCGACAACTGGAACAGCCTTCTTTTGACGTCGATCAACTCCATCACTCTGGCCGCCGCCGCGATGGCAGGGATCGCCGCCGCCGCCGGGGGCGGCGGCGGCTGCGCGGCGCTGAAGATCTCGTCGACGGTGTTGTACGTTGCAGCGACTGGTATGCTGTCGGTGATGAATAAGATCCAGCCGTCTCAGCTGGCGGAGGAGCAGAGAAACGGCGCCAGGCTGTTCAAGCAGCTTCAGAATCAGATCCAGACCGTTATTTCAGTTGGAAATCCGACGGCTGCGGATGTTAAGGATATGATGGAGAGAGTGCTGGCTCTGGACAAGGCGTTCCCGCTGCCTCTGCTCGGGGCGATGCTGGAGAAGTTCCCGGCGGCGGTGGAGCCGGCGGTGTCGTGGCCGGAGCGGAGGAGGCGGCAGGCGAGGGGAATTAGCGCGGGCGGGTACAACGGGTGGAGCGGGAAGTTGGAGGAGGATATGAGGGAAGTGAGTCGGGTCGTGAGAGCGAAAGACAAGCAGGACTATCTGAGATTGGGCGAGAAGGCGCTCAAGTTTAATAAAATTCTTGCGGTTAGCGGGCCCGTGCTGACGGGGCTGGCGGCGTTGGGGAGCGCGGCGGCGGGGGCGGGCTGCGGGTGGGGGTCGGCGGTGGCGGTGGTGGGAGGGGCGGTGGCGAGTGTGGTGAACGCGGTGGAGCACGGGGGGCAGGTGGGGATGGTGTTCGAGATGTACCGGAGTAATGCGGGATTCTTTGAGATGATGGAGGAATCGATAGAGTGGAATTTGAAGGAAGGGGAGGTGGAGAGGAGGGAGAATGGGGAGGTGTTTGAGATGAAGGTGGCGTTGCAGCTGGGGAGGAGCTTGTCGCAGCTTAGGGATCTTGCGGCGGCGGACGGCGGGGATGAGTTTGCAAGCAAGCTTTTCTGATCATGCATTACTTAATTACTCCTAATTAGTGTCGCTTAGCTAAATACTTACCTCCACTAAACCTAGTGGCATGTGTAGAATATCAACCGCTGACAAATTCATTGATTCATTTCAAATAATTAGGCTATTTTTTATGAAATTGATCACTAATTCCACGTGGAACTTTTTTTCTAGTTTGTTATTTAAAGCGTAGTAGTATAAATTTCACAGTGCTTAATGTGTGGCTAAAAGTATGGTTTACGTTAGAAAATATGAGACTATACATAATGGATTTGTTATAACTAAAGTCAAATTCTACTCACGGCCTTATATGTTAGAAAAACAAATTGAAAAGCACTTGGTAAGTGTCGACAAAAATTCGTGGAATGGAAAGGATTCTAGTTTTTTTTTATCACAATAAACAATCGTCTATGGATCGATTGGAGCATGTCCAACTTCTCCGTCTCGGTGTTGGAAGCTCGCGGATGCAGGAGAGGTGGACGACGGGAAGAAAATGGGGCCCGGGGCGGCTATAAAACACAATAGAATGAGATTATATGATACGAGTATATCTACATAATATTCCCATGGGGTGCGTTAGGGTGACACCAATCTTAAAGTGACAACATGACAACAAGTAACATGCAATCTGCAATATATATGCAAGCAATATGTGATACATAGGCAAGGAATTCAGAATATGGTTTCAAGCAATATGAAATACGAAATCAGAACACTATGGCAACACCATAGTTAAAATGACAATCTAGGCAAGCAATCTGCGATACATTAGCAAGCATTTTGCGATACAAGATCGATCAATGATAATCAAGCAATCTACGATAGGCAAGCAAGTCTGCCACATGGCAGACTAAGGTTGAATCTACTCCTAAATCTAATGGTTATCCTTGGTGGTACAGTGTCATCTTAAATGGTGTTGTCATTTTAACACAAACCTATTTCCATATCTCTATTATTTCATATATTATTGATTTAGCATATCTTTCATATTTCTTGATCACTAAGTTAGGTTATTAGGGAGTATTACAAATAGAAGTCTTTGTTATCTCTTGAATTAACCATTGAAGAAATACAATTATCTTTTATCGTATTATACTTTTCTGCAATTTACTTTTTCCAAGTCTTTGTTCATCGGTTGCTCGACGGAATTCATTCCGCGAACGGACTTCTTTTATGCGCCGATTTCTCGCCTCGTATCATCTGGTACTTTCATCGTGTTCTCATCCTCTGGTTGTCGTCATCATGTCACACGATGGTATGGTAATGATAGTCGATGTAGTTGCGTGACATGATGACGGCAATCGGAGGATGAGAACACGATGAAAGGACCAGATGATACGAGTTCAGTGATTAATTCAAAAGATAACAAAGACTTCTATTTATAATACTCCCTAATAACCTGACTTAATGATCAAGAAATATGAAAGATATGCTAAATCAATAATATATGAAATAATAAAGGGTTTTTGGCTTTTTAAACCAAAACCTTTTCCCGAATTCCGGTTTTTCCCATAAACTATGAGATTTTTTTTAAAACCACGAACTTTCATTTCATTAGGATTTTCCCAACCCGACCTGAATAACACATTTCTGGTAGAGAAGTTTTCGAAAAAATGACATGGACGCCGGCTATAGGACCCTAAAACGACGTCGTTTACGACTCAATCACATTTAAACATTACCCAACTCACCTAAAATCGAATTCAGCCAGCCAATTAAACCCTAAAATCGAATTCCGGTATCTTCGTTCATCCGTTCACTTCGAAATCAGGCGTCTTCGTTCTATCTCAAGTAGGTGAGGAGGTTGCTTTTGGGCATCCTCGTTTTGTGCGTGCCGGCTGTGGATGTCCTGGCAGTGGGCGACCTAGCCGTTAATGACAAGTGGGATTAAAATTGACACGTAGACAACCCGGGTTTCGCCGTTGACCCGCCAGGGGAAAATCCTAACGAAATGAAAGTTCGTGGTTTTAAAAACAAATCTCATAGTTCATGGGAAAAACCGAAATTTGGGGAAAGGTTTTGGTTTAAAAGGCTAAAAACCCAAAAATAAAGATATGAGAATATTATGTAGATATACTGGTATCAACTCCCTGTTGAAATCTACCTTGCCATCAAGGTGGAAACCACAAAGCAACGAGGAAAGTTAATGATAACAGAAACGTTGAGGTATAAAAGTGGTGAGCAACTGACAGATTCAAGCCAACAAGGGGTTGTGGCGTGAGTTGAAAGAAACTTATCTGCAATTTGGAGGAAGAGAACACGATGAAAGCACCAGATGATATGAGGAGACTCGTATCGAAGATAACTGCGAGAGATCGCTGAGAAGATATTGGTTCGTTCCCGGGGAAATTCATGTCGAGCAGTCAACTATCGTTCAATTAAGATTTTTGAATGATAAACTTGCATGGAAACTAGATAGTTTAATTATGGTTTTGAATGATAAACTCGCAGGGAAACTAGATAACGTAAAAGTAAAAAACAGATAAATTGAAAGTAATTCTGATATATTGATTGATTGAAGAAAATAACAATGTCTCCTATTTATAATAGGAGTATATAACTTACTGAACAAGAAATAACTTAACTTACTGAATAAGATATAAATATGCTAGAAAGATATTATAGCTAAATAAGTAATAAGATATGCTCGTATCATTATATATATAGCTTTTACTTTACTAAATAGACGCACCCTTATTATAATTTATCTGTTATTAGGATTAACTTGCATATTTTTAAATTTGTTTCATATTTTTTTTTTTGGGTTTAACCCATAGGTGTACTGAATCTGTCTTTTGGCGGAATCCGACTAATCATGTTCGACCGGACTTGTGGATTAAGGCTGAAAGTCTTCCAGTGGATGGCGGGGTTTGAACGCGTGACCTCAAGGTCACCACAGCTCCGCGCTGCCAACTGCGCTGTGATCCGTTGGTAAATTTGTATTTTAAATGAGGGCTAATAAGAATATTATCTGAGCTCATTAATTTACCTCATCTGAAGGATGGGGGATAACTCAATTTTTTTAGTGTTGTTTTAAAGAATTGTAATGGGAAAATTAAGGGGTGGATTTAATATTAACTTGCGTAAGAAGCCCAGAATTGTAACTCAATTGGGCTGAAACACATGTAGGCCTATTTTGCGTATCTATAAATTTTTGCCTGCAACCCATGGATTTGGGCTCTCAAAAGGCCTTTCAGTTTTCAACTACAAATAAAAACTTAGGAGTACTTTAGAGACACAAAAACTTGCAATTACTTATATTAGAAAATTTTAAAAAATATTATTAATTTAGGAGGTAAAAGAAAATCTTTCTTAATTAATAAAAAATTAATTTAATCTTTTATCATTTTAGGACGCTTTTATTTACATTCTCTAATTTTAGTTAGGACACCTACATCATGGATATTTTTTAAAGCATTAATAGTATATTTTAAAAAATAAATTAGCATTTTTAATTGTATTAGAAAATGTCCTTAATGAATTTTTTTTATAGTGTTCCTTTCCACTTATAAAAAGGCTTGATTATAATATTTATCTTCTAACTTTATCAATGTCAACCAACATTTAATAAACAATTAAAACACCAAATGTCGGCAAATTAAAAAATTAAAAATCAAGCGTGACACTAATTTGCTACAAACTGAAATGCGAGGACATAAAAATGTCTTTTATAAGGAAATAAGGAATCATAGTAATAGTTTGATTGATTAAATAATTATCAACAATTAAGTCGGATAAATTCTCAAACTCCATCATCAATGGAATTAATGGATTTCAGTCTCCGAATAAAAAAACGCAACATTACACAAGGAACAGTTTTCTCAACAATACACATGCAAACCATCTGATCTGCCAGTTAGGATTAAATTTAATTTTCTTAAACCAGTTAGGATTAGTTAGCCACTTGATATTCTACTTTCGTAATTAGTAGCTAATTAGTAGTTGTCCAATAAACAGAAGCTCAATTTCATGTAAATTGAATACCAGAAAATTAGCTATTTATCTTTCTAGATCTAATTCTCCTTCTTCTGCTATGCTGTAAGACGAATTAAACATAGATAGTATTAGTAGTTGTCTGCTGAAGATAAGATTTACAACTACTATAGACGAAACCAATTAATGACAATTATGAGAATTAAAACCTATTGTAACAAAAGAAAGAGACACAAAATAAAGGAACTCAGTAATAATAATCTCCGTAAATGCTGATCGAAATAATATCAGTTTCGTTTTTGTTGATGCCTCAATATAATCTTGTGAGGGGAAGTATGTAATAAAAATTAGAGTGAACTTCAAAAATAGTCCTTCGACTATGCGTTTATCTTACCCTTAGTCCATGGACTTTCAAAATATCCTCAAACAATCCTGAACTAAACGTTTATCTCGAAAATGGTCATTTTGGTCTTTTTTCAGTCGAAAAATTACTATAAGAAACTTTTTAATAAAACTGTACTTCGAGTTCCAGCATATTTATCCTAAAAAATGTGCAATGTGCAAACTAATTTTCTCATTTTTTAAAATCTTAATCCCTGAGGCTTAATTTTTTATTAAGAATATGGTTTATCAATAAAAAAAGGCAGGGTAATATAATCACAATAGGAAAATAATTCAATTTTAACAAGTAGGAGTAGTAGTTTGAGAAATGCTCAAGTTGTGAAATCATGCAGAATCCACTTTTTAAAGTTATACGCCCTTCGTTCCATAGTAATGAAAGTGGTTCTTTTTTGCATTGAGATTAAGAAAAATTGTGTTAAATGAGTTAAGTAAAGGGAGAGTAAAGTGGAAAATGTAAAATATAAAGAGATGAAGAGAGAAAGAAAGAGTAAAGTAAGCGTGGGAAAATGTGTTGACTTTTACTAAAAAAGAAAATTACTCTATTACTATGGAACGTAGGGAGTACTATGTGATACACTGATATTCCCTTTGTCCTAAGGTAGTTGTGACATTTCTTTTGGGCATGAGATTTAAGAAATTGATTTGTTAAATGTTAAAGTGGAGAGAGTAAAATATGAGAGGAAATAAAGTAAAAGAGATTAAGAGAGTAAATTAAGAGTGGAAATAATTTTTTTATAAAAAAAGAATACAACTCAATTACCTTGAGACGGAGGAGTATACTGAATTCAAATATGAATAATTCTGCAATGCATAACTAAGATTAAATCTCAACCATTGGATTAGAAAATTTGATAGTAAATTTAATGTTATATTGATGTATATTTTCGAATTTATAATGATACCTTTAGTTTCGAATGACTAATACTCCCTCCGTTTCACAGTAATAGAGGTGTTTCGTTTTGAGCTCTCGTTTTGAAAAAATGATAATAAATAGTTAAAGTGGAGGTAGAGTAAAGTAAGAGAGAGAATAATATAGTGAAGAGTCTTATCTACAATATTCTCTCTCTTACTTTATTCTTTCTTCGCTTTAACTATTTATTATTATTTTTTCAAAATGAGTGCTCAAAATGAAATGCCTCTGTTACTGTGGAACGGAGGGAGTACATTTTATTACTACATATCCCGCATCCTAGTCGTCAATCTTTCCAATCCAATAACTACGAGTTGTACCTTAAGATATACTACCTCCGTCCAAATGTTGTCCATATTTAAGTTGGTACGAGTTTTAAGAAATGTGAGTGAGCAATATTTTATGAATGGACTGAAATGACAAATATGGACAATATTTGGTGGATGGAAAGACCCCAGCGGAACAGCACTACTAACACATACAAGCTGCACAAGGTGAGAACGGAGAAATACTACTATGAAAGTATTGTTTTGATAATTTGATATGGGAAAGTAATTTGATATTTCATTGATTGTTCGTTGAATGATATTTACATAATACTCTTGCCATTATATAGACGTGTAGTGTGTGTTTACAATGGAAAGATTACAAAGACTCTTCTTCCTAAAATATTGGTAGTATCTCATTCCTTGTTTAATCGAAAATATTGGTAGAATCATAATCATGCGACGTTAATTAGCTCATATAATCGCAAGCATGAAAAAAATCTAATGAAGCAATCAATATAAAGTAAAATTAGAGTTATAAGATATTAATAAAGTAAAATTACAATTATAAGATATTAATAATCTAATCCCCATTAATGACGGCACGTCGGCAACGCGGAGGATGAATTTGCAAATAAAAAGAATGAAAGCCCTAATTCCCAAAAAACATTCATTTCAAAATTATGAATCCTCTGCTTAAAATAAAACCCCATTCTTCCATCTCTCATTTCTTCCATTTCCATCCCATGCCATAAATCCACACTCTGTCGAGCTGCTGAAAACTGAAAAACTAGAAGAAGAAGCAGCAGCAGCAGAAGGCACCGAGTGAAGAGAAAGAAGATGATCCAGTTGCTTTTCAGCCTAATATTCACTGAGATGGCGCTGATCGTGGCGTTCGTCTTCAAAACTCCGCTCAGGAAGCTCGTCATAATGGGGCTGGACCGCCTCAAGCGCGGCCGCGGCCCAATCGTCGTCAAGACCATCGCCGGGACTCTCTTCCTGCTCATGGCTTCCACCGTCTACAATGTGGTCGCCATCCAGAGACGTTGCATCCTAGATGGCGCTGAAGTTAATCCCACCGATCAGGTCATCCTCGCCGAGCAAATTCTTCAAGCTTCTCTCATGGGTGAGAATTCCTCAAATTGAATCCTTCTTCTGTTTCTCACCAATTCTCAATAGCGAACGCTGTATTTTCATTTTGATTGTGAGTCTTAACTTTGCGGCATCGACTCATATGTCGATTGCATCATATAGGAAAAAGAGGAGAGCATTACTAATTCAATACTTAGATTCAATTGTTTGTTTTTCTATATATACTGCTTGAACTGGTTTTCCTGTTTCACTAGATTTCCATGGTTGCGTTTAGTCTGGAGATTTGTTCATGAACCTCTGTTGTGTCTTTGGATGCCATGAAATCACTCTTTGTAGCGATGGTATATACAACAATTGTTTCATGAAGCATCCTTCAAATTTTCTTTTCAAGGTTTGGAAGTAGTATAGTTTAAGATTGTGAATTTTATAGGTCTCTTCTACTGTTGGATTAAGACGAGTACGGATATGAATTTGTCTCGAGGAAATATAGTATCTGCCCTTCCGGTGCTAGGAAATGCTATAGTTGGTTAAACCTTTATGGAAATATCATGCAATAGAAGTTTAAGTTAAAGGGTATTAAATCTGAATCGGTATATTGTTTCATTTACATACTGTAATCTGGTCCGTTAGAGCAATGGTAGATGGCCAGCATGAATAATGTGCATGGATTGGGGGTACTAGGTGCAATGTTGTATTGCTAATAAACTTAATATGGTTAGGGTCTTCAATTTTCATTAATGTGATCTTTGATCACAAGTTTATGTCACCAACCTGCTTATTTATTCCCTGGAAGTCGATATTATAAGATCAAAACCCTCTGTTGGTGGAAAAAGAGTGGTATGAGGGTATGGTTTGCAGCATACTTCATTCGTTTCCAGTAAGTATGCAGCAATAGTACTTCAGTCTTCTGATTTTGAAACTGAATGCTTTAATCCGAACATAATTGTATCGCTCTGGTCATATGACTCATATCTAGTTAATCTAAAGGACCTGAGGGTGGACCTTTTCATTAGTATGCTTATCATTACTTTTTCATCACCCATCATTAATCTATTGTTACTACTTAAGGACCCAAATACAGATGAGACGATAGATGAAGTTTATATTCTGAAACTCACTTCTTTATTGGTTTCATCAGTTTTGAAGCATTAAATATTACCAAATATTTAATGTTACTTGTGAAATAGGGATTATATACATATTTTTTGGTAAATTGTAGTATAATGTTGACGTTCTTAATATTTGGAAAGTTTTGATGATTCTTGGCTAATCCCTGTGCAGGGACCAGAATATAAGAATGATAAACCTTACCTTCCTTAAGCCTACCCTGCCATCTCAATTCTCTTTTACTCTAAAGCTAACATCAATACATGTTCCATGTTATTTTGGAATTGTTTCTCTACTTTTTGCTTTAAGCATACTTTCTTAACTGTCTAACACATGCTATTACCTGGTTAGATATTGTAATGCACAAGTCAGAAAAGTACGTTGCATGTTGTGGAATTTCTCTACTTTTCAAGATTTGAACTTATATAATTTCTGGTGCAGGATTCTCCCTATTCCTTGCCCTGATG
Source organism: Salvia hispanica (assembly GCF_029641045.1). Classification (NCBI taxonomy): domain Eukaryota; kingdom Viridiplantae; phylum Streptophyta; class Magnoliopsida; order Lamiales; family Lamiaceae; genus Salvia; species Salvia hispanica. Next base: position 4,157,978 of record NC_142696.1, read on the forward strand.
CTAGACAGGCTGCATCACTACATCCGAGAACTGCGTATAAGGAGGAAGAGCGCTGAAGCAGTGAAAAAACAAAACCGAATTTTTGATGATAACAGGGCTCCAGCGCCTGAGGAAATCAAAGTATTGGAAGATGAGATGAGTAAACTGCGTGGGATGGTAAGTAGGCTGGAGAAACAGCTTCAAGAAAAGAGTATAGAAGCAGGTAGACTGGAGAAACAGCTTCAAGAAAAGAGTAAAGAACCAGGCAGTGCGGAAGCCAATGCAATGGCCTTGAAGAAGCAATCGGAAGGCTTTCTTCTTGAATATGACCGCTTGCTTGAAGAAAACCAAAACCTTCGAAGCCAACTGCAATCTCTAGATCGAAAATTTTCCTTTTCTGATGGTAAAAAAGTAATGTAAGGCATCATTCTATATAGTGTGGTTTTTTAAATGGCTCTCAGGCACGCCCTTATGTTGTTATACTATAGGATTTCAGGATATTCCTCCATCTTCAAAGAAAATGAGTTTCCAGTAGAAAGAGGATCCATTTTTCGTTTTCCATTTTATCGTTTAGTGATCTCCTACAAATAACAAATACCTATGATAGAAGTTTGATTTAGGTCTTCTTTTTACAATCTATCCTTTTGTCTTTTACTAATTAATAACTCTCTCCAAATATACAAAGGAATGCATGCACATGATGGAGAAGGACATGTATTTTACTTAACTAAAGTAGTGTTGCACATAATGGTACTCCTTGTGAAGATGACTCACTTTCCTTTTTGATTTGTCTCAATCAAGATAACGCATTACTAAAGATGCAAACATCATTCTTTCTACTTTATTCTCTCTCTTAGTTTACTCTCTCCACTTTACACACAAAATAAAGTTGGGCTCATTTTTCACGAACTTTTTCCATTCTATTTTCAGTATATTTTTTTAAACCGGAGTCAAGTCAAACTAAGGCAATTAAGTCACACGGAAGGAGTACTAGTTTTGAAGTCCTCACAAACCACCTAATTTGTGGGGTTGTGGAGTGGATGTACCCATATTGTTGCCATATTGTTGGACCAGAAAATAATCAATGGGCTATGCCTCTCCTGTGAGAGCATGGGTGCTTTCATTTCAACTTAGGATAACTCGGAATCCTGATTCTTGGAGTGTCCCATTCTTGATGTACTGATGTGGAATGTTCTAGAAAAGTACTGTAATTTATTTGCCACCAAAAGTACGTGTGCTCAATTTCCTTTCGGTGTGAGATAACTTGGTATAATTGATAGGATAATTTTGAGAATATTAATAAGAAGACGTTTAGTGCATAACTTGTTATATATTTGGATGTGTTCAAATAGAAAAGGGTGACTGGGTGAGTAGGGGAAGGGAAGCATACCAAAATCGTCCTTCGTTTGTTGTACTTATGAACCAAACAATATATTAGGATTTCGGATGTCACATGTAATCAATGAGATTTTTTAACACGACATTGTACCCCATCGCTAAGTTATTGACTAACCAATTTTTATTTTGGTGATTTATTTGCGGATCTATTTGTAAAGAAGTTTGTTGTGTTGGACGTGTGAAGATAGTTTTTACTTCTTTGATCTTGGTATTTACTTTAATTCCAGTTTTTGAGATTGATTGTATAATAAATTGAATTACAGAATTCTTTCAACAACAATGCCTATGTGTACAACGGATTTCTTCCGTTTTATCGATTTTATTCGGATCCGCCTTTTCTTCCGAAAAACACTCTGATCTCCGATCAGAAAAATTCCCAATTCTCCTTTTGGTGCTTCGACGCTTACAAAAAGTTCTTGCTTGGATAATTCAAAAGTGGGAGAAGACTTTTTACTAATAAATCGATATTCAAAAATCAAAATCATTCCATTCAGGGTCTATTTTATTCTATCAAAGCGCCGGCTTTCTAAATTCTCATAGGGCAATTACTGGAGTATATAAAATTCTCAATGACACGTGCACCGGCATTCTGCTCAATTTTATATGATCATTATTTTATTATTTCTTGAATAAAAACAACCAATTCAAGGCTTATCTCAACAGGCATATACTATACTATACTATACTATACTATAAATTCGTCATTGATATACCCCTTTTGATACTATAAGCACGATGAAACTGCAATGCCACCTGGATTGGGCTCCATTACACATGAAAATATAAGACCACCAAACTTCAGATATTCGATTGACTGTTACCGGTCGTTTACTATGTTGTCAGAGACATTAAACAATAGGTAAACGCAAGAAGAAAAGGATGCCTCAAATCAGTAAACACATCACAGATGAATTCCATGCATGGTCATACAAGGCTAATTCTCTTAGCTATTGCATCACAGGCAACCATCAAACTTGACTAGTCCATACAAGCTGGTTTAACTAGAGCACACATTTACATATTTTGTTCGTATCTCTCTCTATGTAATGTCTACACCTTGATGAGAAGAACACAACCATATTAACATTACATTAAGGAGACGATGCAGACCTCGTCTACACAGCTTCAGCAAATCCAACTCTCTCTTCCCCGAAGTCGAACACGGTGTGATACCGCCCCATGAACATATCTCCCAATATCCTGCATCATTCAAACCACAAAACTCACAGCCTAGAATAAACGGATCTTATGAACACTGGCCAATATATACTATATGGAGCATTACCAAAGAGGTCCACGGGGAGGAGGAATGTCAATACCGGTGAAACCGCTTATGCATTGAGCTGCGGCACCCTCGCCTACCTTCAGTATGTACTGATTATACCACCATAAAAACACCAAGTGTCAGCACAAGTCAAATGAGCCAAACCTGCTTTGCTTCTCTTCTTAAGGAAGGAATCACATGTTGGCTCGACACTCACAGCTCAACGAGAATCCTTCACTCACTAGCTGACTGGATTACTATATCTTGTAACAATCTATCATCTCAACTCATCAACTTTCAATCTTTTCATTTTTAAAAAACTGGCAGTGGGTTTTTTCATTGGGACAGGGAAGTCTTCCGTATTGCTCCTATTTGGTCAGCAAGCGACTCGATGAAATACAATGCTACCAGACTAAAACAAGTTCATTTGTAGAATTTGGATGGCTGACCGAGGAGAACCATACACACTGTATATAGTATTTGTAAATAAAATGAAGAATCAATTAATTCCATATTAACCATATTTTTACTCAATCTGCCAACTTGCCTCCCTTTCGTAACTACTAGTACTAAAAAATTAGTGTCCATGGCTATATACCACTATAACTAGCTAACAACCATATCTATCTTAGATATCATTAGATGAGCTGTAGAAATATTAGTCCTGTGTCAAAATGGGGTGTGATCCAAGTAGGTAGATGAGAAGCTAGAACTGTTAGATCTCAGAACACAAACTATATTATTTTTTGACTGCTAGTGCTTGTATAAATGAAGATTGAGGCTTACACTAGAAATTATCTATGGACATAGACAAGAAACATTACTGATATTATGTACATGCCAATTACTCAGTGTCGAGAGGAACTTATAGATCATTAAACTGGCAAAAGAGCCCACACTTGACATCTGATTAAGGATGAAGAACAGTGATACAGTTGAGTAGCAACTTAAGCAGAGGTATGCATACCTCATCCGGGGAGAGATCAAAAACTTTGCCACCAATTGTGAAGGAGACAGTTGGCATCGAAGAAATGCTAGCACAATCAACAGCTGACTGTCCCATGGGACTTGGGAGTCGCTCACAAAGCTGTGATTTTGTTACAACAGAAGTGAACACATTAGATGAGAGTAAAGAAGAAACAACAGATAGTCTAGGATGCACAAGGGTACCTCATTGACATAGTTCAAGATGCGGTCTTGAGTTTGGTTCTGTCTGAGTTGATTTTGCATCCAAACAACAGCCATTTCACAGACAGAGCACATTACATCATTCGAACCAGATGATTTACCATCTCTTTCATCAACCACACTTGCAATTCCAGCACTAAACAGAGAAGTGTCAAGAACTAAAATCAAACGCAGATACCTAACACACTCAACAGCACTTGCCCAGAACCACTAATTCACATTTAAGAGTCAACATAAAACTACATAGTCCAAGACGAGAAAGCTCCACCAGGGATGGGGTAGGATACCGAGTACAGAATAAAAAAGATTTACCTCACACCATGGGTTCCGTCAAATGTGCATAGACCAACTTGGGAGCATACCTTCTTTGGTTGAGTCTGTCACATTGAGCACAGAATGTGAGGAAGATATCAGATGCTAAGTCATTAACAAACTTCGACACTATGTGAGATATGAGAAAGTGCCATCTGAAACTAGATTAGTTGTTCCTTACCTCTGCCATGAGAAGTTCCATGATAGCTTGCCCATATTGTTCAACAACAGCCTTGCACTCTTGGCTAACAACTCCAGCAGCCCCAATTGCATGGTTAATCATTGCCACCACAGTCTACAAATATCACAAGGAACAGAAGCAATCACATCAAACAGTCCAACAAGCTTCAAACCAATCAACCAACTTCATCTTTTATTTCATTCTCCGTGAAGACTAAACCTCAAAGTCTATGAAAATCTATTGTATGTGGGCTGCGGTGTACTAGCCACATACTACTATAGATTTATCCCTCGGTGCTCATGTTAAAAATCAATGAAGTGGGTTGTAGTCCTGCAACACCAACAAGTGGACACACCAGAGACTAACAAGGACAAACAATAGATACAACATACTCCCTCCGTCCCATAGAAATAGGCCATTAGGGTTGCCAGTAATAAAATACACATAGGAAACATCAGTTTTTACTTTTATGAAACATACATCAGTTTTGGAAGCACAACCGAAACATTTATTCCATATAAGAATGTTGAAGCTAGTTATATTGAAATAGATCTAACCATGCTGGAAGTGCAATACATAATGCAGGACAGAAATAAGATCTTTTGATATAGATTATTTAAAAAAAGATGCAAGCATACCGTTGGGCCAGCAAAGAGAGATGTTCCAGAGTCAGCAATTGCAGAACACCCACCATTGCAGTAACCTATGACACACAAGATAATAGTATTGATTAATCAGACACACGCACAATATGAGATTCTAAGTGGCTAATACCACCAATGGAATCACAGAAATAGTACGTACCACTTTCTTCTCCATCAATGAGCACATCGCCCATGTCAAACTGTCAACAGAACTATCCAGAGTAAAAAACATTATCCTAAATTATCTTTTGATTAAAAATTTCCTGAAACCAACCTGCCAGTAACCTTTCTGAGACACAGGAACGTATGTATGTCTACCAATATAATGATTTGGATCAACTCCACCAAAAATCAGTTCACCTCCCTCCTCGTCCTTTAAATTTCGGTTGAGCCAAAATGAGAAGACAGGCTCTTTAACAAGACCTTGCTTGACCATGTTGTACCTGGTAGATACAAATGGCTAACCATATTATCCTTTAAGCAAAAAGACATGGTGAGCATGCCAGCTATCAAAAGCTTAGCAAGGGGAGCTAAATGAAAAAGTAACAACCCTGGCCCTTGAAACAACCCCTTCCACAAAAGGCAGCATCGACCAACATAAAGTGAGACTAAGCCAACCCACATAACAAGAAAAACCATACCACACTGGGGTTGCATTTCCTACTGAGATCTCTTTGAAACCAAGTCCAAGTATGCCATCAAACTTGGCCACCAAAAATGTAACACCAGGTTCTCTTGTTGCCTCAATAAATTCCTGGAATAAATCAATGCCATCCCTGTAAGTCTCTTACCAAGTTACCATAACAAACATAAACTAAAAGAGTAGGGAGGACCTGGTTCTTCACAACTAGATGACCGACTTTGATGTTGTCCTCACTGAAGAATCCAGAGATAGCCCCAGTCCCATACTGGATAGCAGCAGATTTTCCTAAAGACAAAAAAAATTACAGCAGACTTATATTGCATTTCTAAGCATAACCCACATCAAATCACATTGTCTATAATACTATAACTTAAATCATACAAACATGTTGATAAAACCCTATTGATTAATACAAGTCCATGGAACTTATCTATAAAAGGGTAAATGGTAACGGTACAATGCAAACAACAATCAGATATACATAAGATTCTCCAGGAAGTGTACTCCATTCCCCATATGTAATATATCCAAAGAATTAAGTTCTAAGTATTAACTGCTTCATGTTTAGTCCCAAATATAGCCATTTATTAGCACATATTAATTCCAAAGTATTAAGTATGCAATGCCATTAATTGGTACTCAAGACACAAAAAAAAAAACGCAACATGCTAATGTGAGAAGGAAATGGCAGGGGATATAACATACCATTCTTCCTGTAAGTACTTGACTGGCTTGACTTGTACTTGGAGTGAAAAAAACAAGGAATCTACACCAAGGAGTTAGAGAATTGAATCCCACACAATGAGAAGAGTTGGACACAGTTTATTCCGTTATAAAACCACTTCAATTATTTAAACAGTCAACACTTACAGAGAAGTAACATTTTGAAGAGGGCACCCACAGATTGGAGCTACCCGTGTCAAAAATCACCGTGAATTTCTGTGGGGGAGTACCAATACCAATCTCTCCAAAATACTGGGCATCCATGTAATTCTTGAGTGCAACAATATCAGTATCTCCAGACTCGCTATATTTACCTCGGAAATTATACTTCCGAATTGAGGCTCTCAAAGTTTCTGATTCTTTAGACTCGAGCCGAGCAGCAAGTCGATTGTTTTGATCAAACTTCAACTTTTTTAGTCCTATTCGTAGCAATCCATCATCCGATGCAGAAAATGCAAGAGAAAAGAACAAGGTTGCAAGGAAAAAGGTGGAAGCAACACTGTTAAATCTGGTTCCCATTTTTCCTGCAGCACGGATTAACAAGTTACTCTACTACTCTGCAAAGAGTACATGCAATATCACGACTGTATGTATACTCCCTGACGGTTTAATGCTAGTTTTATCATCTTGATATGCTCTGCCTTAGATTCTATAAGATGAATGAATGTCGAATCAACAATTCTGAGATGCTTACCAACCATGCAATCAGAAAATCGTCAATTCGGCAGAAACATGTGAAATTAGAAAGAGTAGAGCAAAGTACAGGACAACAGAAGCGAATCTAATTTTAGAAAGGGGAAAATGAAAAAGGAACAGTGAAGAACAAAAAATTGAAGGACAAAATTCTATAATCCATATTCGCAGTGCATGCGTCGTCTAAACAAGGAAAGTGCGATAATAAATAGGGGAAAACATCACAAGCAGAAATTGGATGACTAACACCTAAGAAAAACCCTTCGATCATCATGTTTCCTTCTACTAATTGCTTTTTTTGTTAATTGGTGTTTGAAGCACTATCAAAATGTGAGTCCAGTACTGAATCAAAAGAAAATAAATGGAAGAGTTCTCAACGAAAAAAGAAAGCATACGAATCCAATGGCATGCGCAAGAGATTAACACACTCACCAAAACTGTGAAGAGGTAGCAGTGATGAAAGTGATGAATGTGAAGAGGGTGGTGAATAAATACTTAGTGCAGCTTCAGTTTCCCGAAAATCGCAGCCGTCAATTAAAGACTTATTGTTTATAGAGCCGTTGGATTGCCGGCAAATGTCAGTCTCACGAGATGCAATTTCAGAAGCAGGTTTTCCCGTGTGTCGCGGCGCATGAAGATTACGATGCGCAGCACCATTAGAGGCGTGTGATATGATCGACGGTGGGAAGTGGTCGTGGTGGAATTCATTTCATTCGTTACTTACGAAGGTGTAAGTGAGCACTTACGTGTCAGCAAAGCGTGTTAAGAAGCGTTACACTCGACACTTTGGCTATGAAGGTTTTATCTTTTCCTTTTTTTTATCTTTTTATTTTGGGAGTTCTTTTTTTGCTTATAGATTAAGCAAGAATGAAGTAGAGTATTGACTCATTCAATTTTAGTAAACCTATGTTCAGGAATAATTTCTTTTAGTATAAAGAATTTTTTTAAGATTGATTATCAGGTTTTCTTTATAAACTGATAAGCGGTATTTCAATTATAGGGAAAATAAATAGCATGATATTAGTCAACATATGTTCATATATATAATAAAGAATGGTTAATAAGTAAAATACTGAGGTGGTGTTTGATTATGTAAATAATATACACATATAATAGTGAGCACGACTAAATTAAGATAAATTTTGTTTAATATTAATAGTATTCAAATATATATTATTGTTTGATTGGTTGAATTTTGTGTAAGATTAAATTAATATTAATATTAATATTTTTTACTTATTGTTTGACTGATATTGGTCACATTATCAGCAGATGAAAAAAGTGAAATCAATTATTAAATTACAATCTCTCCGTCCCGGCTAAGATGACACATATTTTGGTTGGCATGGGATTTTGGAGTTATTGGTTAATATGTTTAATTGGAGAGAGAAAAGGTGGATGTAAATATTAAAATGGAGAGGAAGAAAGATGAATATTTTAATAGGAATGAGAAAAAGTGTTTGGTGTATTAATTGGAGAGAAAAATTTACTTATTTTAAAAATGTATCATTTTATTTGGAACAAATTAAAAAAAGAAAACGTGTCTTATTAAGTGGAATAAAGGGAGTACTACTTATTACTAGGAGTAAATTATGAACCAACGTGAATTATGCTTATGAATGAAGTCATGAATTCTGCTTATTAATCTATATTAATCCAATTTTGTTAAAATATTGAAATAGCTTAAGATTTAATTTTGTGTTTACCTTATTTATTTTGCAGATGGTAAATCCAATATTAATAAAATTAAAATTTCCCATCCACCATACGTCCATACCCATTCCAAAATTTTCTTCAAACTCGTTCGAACAAATGGTTTGATTGAATATGCACTCATCTATTTTAAAATAAATTTGGAGGAAATCTTTCTCTTCAACTAAGCACTCTGGATCGGGGCTGAATAACCAACTTCAATTTCTTGGGCAGTCCTATAAACATTGTGGGCCAAACTAATTAAAGGTAGATCATACCATCCGGCCTGTTTGTGCCGCAATGGACCAGGTTATATATTGTTTTGGGATTTTATGGCCCACAAGGATCCCATTTTGTATCCTAGAGTAGACTCTAACTTCCAACTTATCTAATTTATTGTTTTAATTTGGATCACGATGCTTGACATTTGTGCTAATTGTGTGAAATAACTTTTTTGGTGTCATAATTAATAATAAGTAATTAATTTAATTTAGTAGAAGTGATATAAAACTTTCCATTTGGTTAAGTATATTTTTCTCTATATTTCATTGATTTCTCTTCATTATTGCTCTTTTACTATCATCTTTGAAGTGTGAGGGCAAACAATTCCAACATTGGAGAATGAACAAGACTTGCTAGTGTATAAATGGGCTACCCCAATTCCATTAGTATGAGGCATTTTGGGATGTACCTCAAGAGCAAAACCATGAGGGCTTTTGCCCAAAGCGGACAATATCATACTAATGTGGAGTTCAGGTGTGCACTACTAAGAAATCCCTACACGAAGGAACCACACATTAGTTCTGCAAACCAAACAAGAACCAATATTATACTCATATGCCCTCTGATTCTCGCATTCAATTATTTTAAAGGTAGATGGTGTTAGGTCATCCACAATGCTATCTCTTATTCATCCCTTAACTATTCATGGGTCACACTGTACTTTTCAGCCCATCTATTAACTAAGAGAAAGCACTTGCATCCCTCCATCTCTTAACCATCTCACCCCTTAACTATTCATTCAATTTCATTTTTTATTTTTAATTTCAACAAATTCAATTAATAAAAACACACTTCATTAAATAAAATAAACATAATTTATGTTAGAGTTTGTATACTAGAAATCACGTTTCGAGTGATTGAATACTGTAAAACTCTTATTTTATTTTCCAATGAATAAAACAGATTATTTTTGTCATAATGTTGTTATATTTTACATTTAATGGATGTTAATACATGTTCAAATGTATAAGTTAACTTAACAAAGTCTAAGTCTTTGTTTTAGTAGACCGGTTGTGGGCGTCGTCCACTTTAAGGTAACACGGTCAATTCTAAACAAAGAAAAAGATGAATTTCACAACCTAGATGGAATTTGACTATCCATCGAGAAAGGTTGCAATGCCAGTCCGCATATTTCTAAGCCTTACTGAAATAAGATGACATTGGTGTGGTATAGCACTGAACGGATCTAACAGCAAGACTTGTCCTTGGGCTATCTACTGAAAGGCGAGGTCTTGATAATATTTGTTTCTTAACCAATGTAGGTTAGCATTGAGCATACGGTATTGATTATGCATTACTTTGACTTATCAAATGGTGCGGGTTTTTCGTAACCCAATTATCCTGATATATTGGGTAGTGGTGATCAATATCTAGCGGTGCTAGGATTGCTATTATATTGAATCGTGCGCGAGCTGAGTCTCGTTTGATAATGTCCTCAAGAGGAGCGGAAACAATGTTTTATTATTCGGAACCTAGCTAGTTGGAATTTGATTACTCTATGAATAATAAATAAGCGTTTCATGCTAAGTCCACTCTTGGAATTAATAAGAAGTTGATTAATTAAGTCAATAGCAGACATTAATTAATTAATGGACATTTTAATCTTAAACGCGGGAAATGAAAGTTAAACGGAAACCCGGATTACTTGTAATTTCGGATTTGGATGGGGAGAGTTCAATATTACTTCTGTAGTGGCTGCTCATAATATTCCAATTATAACTTATACTCCCTCCGTCCCAATAAATATGAAACATTTGGTTTCAGGCACAGGATTTTATGCAAGTGTTATTTTGTGAGTTAATGAAGAGAGAGTAAAGTAAGAGAGAGAGAAAAGTAGAGAGAGTGATGTTTCCATTTTAGGAAACGTTTCATTTTTAGTGGGACAACCCAAAAAGGAAAACGTTGTATTTCTAATGGGACAGAGGGAGTATTAAATTGTGGGTTCAATTTAATTAGTAAAAAGTAAATTGGATGAGCCCATATCCAAAACCTTCCATAGATCTCTGTCTGGGCCCAAAAGGAACTTAATATAAATAGGAGAATAAAGGAGACAGAAAAATACAATTTCATTTTTCGTAATTTTTGAAAATTTTCGGCCCCCTAGCTAAAGGAGATTTCGAATTCCACTCCTATTCCCAAAAGGATTTCTTCTGTCTTCTTTATTTAAGTCCTAGTATTCTAGTAAGATCAGCCCACACTGATATTGGAGTACAGTTCGGGAACCAGAGAGAAGATTTGTGGTCTAGTATTCAAAGCATCGCGTAGAGAAGAAGCTAGCCATCTTCAATTCTTTGGAGAATTAATTAGGTATTTTTCTGCTCCGTAGAAAAGCATGTTTTAGGTTTCAATATTCTTAAAGCATGATTAATTCAAGTTATGAGCATGATATATGTGATAATTATGCGAATAGATTTTGTCTAAATAATCTGCTAAATAGATCTGATTATTATGTGATTTATTGGTGTGATTAATAATTGTAAAATTATAATAATCAAGTTCAACACCGCTTCCGCTGCCGGTTCCATCAATTTAAAGGCCTAAAAAATAAAAAAAATACATAATTAAAATCCTAAAAAAAATTAAAAATACATAATTAAAATACTCTAAATTAAATTATAAAAACTACTCCGCCGGCGATCATCCCTCAAAGTCGGTGGCGGTGCACCCAAGTTAGATCGAGACCGAATACCAAGTTGAGCTTTCATATGCTCAATTCCGTCCATATGGGCTTCAAATTGGGGAGGACTCATTTTTGAATTGTCAGCCATCGTGGCGAGCAGGTACATGGACATTAGGGTGTTTGAGCCCGTGCCGGAGCCCGAGCCCGAGCCCCGCCTGGCTTGATTCGCCATGTCCCCTGCCCTCCCTTTCCCCTCGCTCTAGCCGCCTTGGTCCCTTGCGGCCGACGTCGTGATCCAGAAGCCCCCCCTGCATCATCGGTTGGTGTGCCCCCTTGTGAGGTGTTGCCTTCGCCGCCCTCACTAGACGAGTATTGGCCACGCTCTGTGTGATTCGTGCGTTTCGAGCCCGAGCCCGACTGGACACCGCCAGCCCACCTTTCAAGGTGGTGGACTTGCGACCAAACATCGACATACTTGAAAATTTTACCGACGTCGTCTTTATAGTCATCTTTAAAGACCCGCAACGCCGCTCACAGAATGTCGAGACCACTGGCTCCGCTTTGGTAATTCGCCTCTTCTACCTTGTATATCGCGCAAGATTTTTTGACATCTTTGTCGCATCGGTCCCAATGACCGCGGAGCATCTTCACGTTACGAGCAAAGGTCTTCTTCGGCTTTCGTGCGTTGTAAAGTTCGGTGACTTTTTTTCAGAAACACAAGCTGGTTTGTTGATTCCCGACGACAGGATCGTACGAGACGGTGATCCAAGTGTTGTACAGAGCCAACGTCTCCTTTTGGTTGTATGGATGATGGCTGTCGTCCCCCACAACCTCGTGGTCGCCCTCTTCCTACTCGGCCACCTCGGCATTGACGCCGATCCCGGCGGAGCCTCCACCTATCGGCCGGTATTCCAAAGTGCGTTCGTCCGGAAAATTCTCCGGAATTTGGGATAATCCCGGTGATTGCCCATACCTCCGGAGGGGGGAGGGATGATAGTGTGCATCCACATCAAAATGTGGTGTTTGGTACGCCAGCAGAGTCGTCGAGCCTTGGGTGCCCGGAGACGAACCGGTATCAGTAGTACCCAAAACGTTGTACATGCCCGCCCAATCGCCACGAGTTCAAGTCGAACCCGCCGGAGCCGCCGCCGCCGGAGTTTCCATCGCCGGATATTTTTAAAAAAATTGGAGAGAAAATAGACAAGATATTTGAGAGAAGAATAGATGATTGTAGTGTTTGTGTGTAGAATGGAGAATGGAAGAGGCAGGGAGTATTTATAGAATAATAAAAGAAAAATAAAAATAATAAAAATAATATTTTTTTAAAAAAAATTCAACCGTTTGAAAAAAAAATTGAAATTTCGAATTTAAAAAAAATTATGACTTCATAATTACGACGCCCACTCGCGCGCCGGCGAGTGGGCGTCACACCTAGCGCCAGTGGCGCGTGGCGAGACAGCTCGTGGCCGGCCCCTTTCGCGCGCGACTGGATGTCCCGTCTCGTCGGGACGAGATGCGTTTTGCAACGCAGTCTCGCCGCCGACCCGTCTCGCCGGGACAAGATCGAGCCGATGGCGAGCCACGCTGCTGATGCTCTTAACCTAAACATCACAACTTGTCTTACTGAATTCAAATATACGCATTCTAACGTTACCTATGTTCAATTTACACATTCTTTGGTAAAATAAATATCATGAAAATTGGAAATACATTTAGACAAACTAAAAAAGAGGATATCTCCTTATCAACTGCGTTATCAAATGTAATTTTATCTTTGAATCAAAGTAGTACTACCATATAAAACTCACACTTAGTATGAAATATGAATTATATTATGCTTTAGAAAACATACGTCCATATTTTGCTCATAAACTTTATTCAAACCCCAAAACATGAATGCCATAATATTTGTTGACTAAAAATTGGAATAAAAATGAATTGAGGATTAAAAATATAGAAATATGGAGAGACGGTGGAAGCACGTGGAAATGGAATTAATAAATTAGAATTAGTGGTAATAGATACTTGTACGGTTGTGCAAGTACGGTGGCCTTTGGCTTTCGGGAAATTCAAACTTGGAAAACTGCATCATTCACCTACTCCCACTTTTTCAACACTTTTTCTGCCCGCACGCAACTTGTTTTCTTTTCTGTTTTTGCCTATTAAAGATTAAATCATACTCGTACTACTATAAAAAAATTTTACTATTAGGGGCAAGAAACGTTGAAAGAGCATTTCACGGCAACATCATTTTGACTATAAATGAACATACAGTTAACTCAAGTGTACTAGAAATAATAATTACTGATTCTAATAAATACAACTATACAAAAGCAATATTAATGCTAGCTCAAATGCTCAATGCTCTGAGATTCGATTTTGTATAGCGTGTGCGTACATTTGTTAACATTTATAATTGGCAGTGCCGCAGTGGTACGTACCAAAAAAATTAATGCATTCTATTCCATAATAACATTTACTAAGTACTCAATTAGTAATAGATTACTCCAGACTCTGTGATTGACATCTACAAACCCCACGACTTAGTACTAATTATTTTCTCTTAGTAGTTAGTACACGGTGAACCAGCTGGCTACCGAATGGTCGTTCATATAATTACCTACTCACATGGAGTATTCCAATTGAGTTTTCCATTTCAAGAAAATAGCTATTTCATGTTTTCAATATTGGAAAATATCTAATGTTATATACAATTCCCTCCGTCTCATAACAAAAGTTACATTTTGTCATTTTAGTTCATCCCATAATAAGAATTACTCCCTCCGTCCCCGATTAAGAGTCACACTTTTCCATTTCGATTCGTCCCCAATTAAGAGTCATATTTCATTTTTACCATAAATAGTAGTAGGTCCTACATTCCACTAACTCAATTCACTCACATTTTATTATAAAAGCAATATAAAAAAATGGATCTCACGTTCCACTAATTTTTTCAACCAACTTTTCTTTACATTTCTTAAAACTCGTGACCGGTCAAAGTGTGACTTTTAATCAGGAACGGAGGGAGTACATTTTATTATATTAACATAAATGGTAAATAGTTTCACATTTAACTAACTAACTCACTTCACTCACCTTTTATTATAAAATTAATATAAAAAAATGGACTCATATTCCATTAACGTTTTCAATTTCTTTCTATTTACATTTCTTAAAATTCTACCTATATAAAATGTGACTAGTACTAATATAAAAATCTAACAGTGATTTGAGTATTTTATCTCCGAATTTTAAGGAAAGCCGCTAGCTTCCGAGCCAAGTGTCAACTAAAATGATCACGTCGGACATAAGTTAAATTATAACTTAATCATAGCACGAGATTCTCTGACATTATTGGATCGGAAAAATCAGAGGAAGCTGCCTTGAAAATTCTCAAAGAAGTCTTCCTTGATTACACAATGTATTTAAGTCTATCCAATCAATCCATAATTAATTTTTTCCAGTTGCATCGCCCACGAGTCAAAGAAATGGGCCGAAGTTGTTGACTCTGGGGTCATCAGCCTACACCATTTCAAACGTTTAAATTGATTATTCCATTTCAATTGAACAAGCCATCCCCACTTGTCTGTCTCTCTTCTCTTGATTTGCAACAACTTAGAAAACAAAATTCCACAAGTAATCCCAAACATACATTTCACTGTTTGTCCTCATAAAAAAAATCCACACGAAATTCAGCAATAATGAGGAAAAGAATGTATTTTTCCGTCCTAAATAAATCAAAGACAAAAAAAATATGGACATTTTAATTCCACAGTATTTCTACCCCATATATAATTTATACCAACAAAAAAATCACAAGAAAAACTATCTGACACAGATTTATGACGTGTAATAACAAATGAAGACTTTAATAATTAAGCAACACCTCGCCGGAAATACTAATTAAATCTGGTATTTACGTTAAGGTTGGCTGGGAGTATGGTTCCCGATGATGGACGAGATGGCCGCCGCCAGGGCGGCTGTGAAGTTGGGATCGGCCGTGATCGCCGCCGTCGCTGCGCTGAGCGTGTCGGAGAAGGATGGCTGTGGCGGCGGCGGCAGTTGTGGAGCGTCATTAACGTCCTTGGACATTTGGAGACCCGAAAACTTGGACTGATTGTAAAGCGCTTGTCCGAAACCTTGAGGCGGCGACTGGTTGGAGACCGGAAACGGGACTTGGAAGTGCGGCGGCGGTCTTTGGTATTGCAGGGCGTTGTTAGGCGATTGGGTGAGGTCGAGCGTGACGGTGGGGAACGGGGCGGAGGCGGAGATGGTGGCCATGTTTGAGGAGCAAGGGAGGATTGTTCTTGCCAGGAAGTTGGGATTCATCAGTCCGCCGTCGGCGCTGGGCATGGAGCCGGAGAGGAGCATGCTGGCGGCGGCGGAAGTGGTGGACGCCATCGCCATGGCCGCCGGCGGCAGCGGGTGGTTGTGTGTTCCTTCGTAGGTGGTGATCAAGATTGTTCGGTCCTCCGCGCATCTCTGCACCTGCTTGCGGACCGGACACCCCACCGCCATTGTACACCGGTAGTAAGCCCGTGGGCACGGGTTCCCTTTCGCCATTTTCTGACCGTATTTTCTCCATTGACATCCATCGGAGATCTGTACATCAATCACCATTCACGGTTCAATTAATTTTACATTAATAAAGTTGAATCAATACAAAAAAACTGAGAATTGATCAATTAATTACCATGGGAGCTTCTGATCGAGCACGGACGGAGACACGGGCTTTCCGCATCGTAGCCTCGACTGATGGTTGATTGGTGTTGGTGTTGGTGCTGGTGGGGTTCAATTTGGGAGCCTTTGAGCCGGGGGCCCAGCTTTCGGACTCGGGGCTCTCCTCCCGCCCGGTTTTCTTATTCCTGATCGCTTCCAGATTGTTTTGAGGTGATCCCGAGACTGTTCTCTCCTCCGATAACGAGTTTGATTGCTCGGGGCCCAATTCCAAGAACTGCCTTGCTCCTCCTCCATTCTCCTTTCTCTCAATCACCTCTTGTTCTTGTGTGCTATCGCCTCTAGAGTTTTGTTGCTGCTGCTGCTGCTGCTGCATCATCGTCACGAGATGCATCTGCATCGATGCGTAGTTACTCCTCACTTGATTAAGCATCCCTCTTAGCCTCTGATTCTCACCATTCATTCTCTCCAATTCAACTTGAAGCTGTGCCACCTATATATCCAAAACCCGAAATTCTCTACTCAGAACCAAATCACAACAGCATCCATAATTCAAATACTAACAAAATTAAGAAATCATACCTCATTCATGGCTCTCTTATCTTCACCGGCATAAGACACCCCATCGTCCACCGTCGATTGATCGCTTCCGGTATTAGCAGTCACAAGTTGCAAACCAGTCTACAAAAACGCCCAAACAGATTAATTAATACACGGAATCACTATCATCTATGATCAATTCTACCTTATCTATATATATATATAAACAACTACTTACATTAACATCGAAATCTCTGGCAGCTGAAGCTTCAGCCTGTGAATCTTCCTTCTTGACCTTCTTCTCAGCGAAGAAGTCCACCTCCCGGTGCTCCGGCGACTCTTCTCCACGACCGGGGAACATAGTCAATCCGGCGCTCCGACGAGGACTCAAGTTAACTCCGAAAACCGGCTTGTTAGCGAAAAAACCAACTCGATCGGAATTATCAAGGGTAAGACCCCATCCTCTGTCCATAAATATTAATCCAAGGAAATTCAGTGGTTTATTTAAATGGGATGATGAAGATAGAATAGAAAGGAGATGAGAAAATGTCAAGAATCTGAGAAGTCTAGAACAAGTGCGATGCACGAGTCTATATAAAAGGAGTTGAGCAGCTGGGAAAGTTGAAAAAGTGGCGGTGTTATGTTGGACCAGGAAAATTGAGGAAAGTTTCTATCCTATTAAATTAAATTTAATTTAATTTGAAGGTGTGAAGTGTAGTGAGAAATGGTAGGATGAAGATACGTCAGGTGGTGCGTCAGGGTTGGGGTAGGAAAGGCCCACATCTAAGACTTGGGGATGGGTTTAGTCAAGACTACCTTTGACTCATTCCCATTTAGGCTACTAAAAAAAAGGCGCCGCGGCTGTGCCCAAGACTCTAACCGAATCCACCGGCCCGACCCATCCGCCACTTTACACGTGATGAAAATGAAAGAATAGAGAACAGGAAAGTCTACCAATTGGACATTCAAATTGAATTACTTTTCAATTGTTCCGTCCTCATTTTATAATTTTGGTCACAAAACTATTAATTTAGTAGCCAAATATTAGAAATAACTCTACTATTTAATTATTTGGTTTTTATGAATGTCAATTTCATATACATTTATTTATTTAAATTGAAAACAAATTAATAAAATATTAATATTTACGCGCTAAGTGAGAAGATGTTATTGTTATTGATAGGAGGTAGTGTGCATGGCGTAGGTGGGGAAATCAAGGAGGTGAGGCCAATTGGTAATGTAGCAACTGGACGTCTGGACCGCCTCATTTTCTAGGATCTCAACCATTGGACCTTTTATCCATTATTTCAATTTTTCTTCAATTTATTCTTCTACTTT
The DNA here is from genome assembly GCF_029641045.1 of Salvia hispanica. Classification (NCBI taxonomy): domain Eukaryota; kingdom Viridiplantae; phylum Streptophyta; class Magnoliopsida; order Lamiales; family Lamiaceae; genus Salvia; species Salvia hispanica. The sequence continues at coordinate 4,176,152 of NC_142696.1, forward strand.
ATGTTGACATTAGGAGTGGAAAAAATACTAAAATATCCCTCTCAAGTGCTTAACATATCAAAAAATTATTGGATATAATCAAATTTTTTGTACTTTTATATCGTAACGTACGGTATGATATCGTATCGAAAGATTTCGCTAATGCAATGGTATAATATTCTTATATCGCAATATACCGAAATATACCAAACATATGGTATATACCTATAAATTAGGTATGTAATGTTCGGTGCGATGATATCGGTATACTGCAATATAACCGATATCGATACATACACACGATATATACCGATTCTCAAATGATATATTCAGTATACAGGTTTAAGAAATGGTAAGGTAGAACGATATAGTGTACCAAAATTTGGTATGCCGGTTACCAAATTTCGGTACTGTAACGATGAGTGGTGGGCTGAAGATTTTGACGTTGGGGGTCCAATCCACTGAACAGTTGTAGGGTATTTTTTTATACCGGCGTAGCCAAATATAGTTGCGACATTAGAATATAAAGATATAAAAATACTTAAATGATATGGAAATTAGAGAAATATACATATTTAATACTATCGATTATAAATACATTTTATAAGTTAATTAATGAAGTATAAACATGAATTGCATAATAGTTGTCGAGAAATAAAAGATTTTTTAACTGTAGTTCCTTGTATTTTTTTTTTGTATAATATCTGTTGAAAAAGAAAAATTGAAATAATATAAGCCAAATATGAGCTCAAGGAGAATTAAACACGGTTAAGGATGCCTTGGTAATTTACTACAGGTACGGATAACTGAATACATAAAACCTACTAAAACAAAATAAATAGAAGGAAATTTTGAAACTATTGGGGATTCCATGGGTCCCCCGGACCCCTATGTAGGTCTACCACTGGTAATGATATTAGTAATGATATTCGAATGAATGCAAATGGAAATTTTGGTATATTGAATTCAGTATGATTACAGTACGATATTTTTTCATATCGATATTTTTTGGTACGAAACACACCGTACCGTTCCACCCCTAGTCAATGTATATGTTTCGTCAGGCACACAAATCTGATGGCTTATTGAAAAGTGGTACAGAGTCATAATACAATTTTCTCTACACGATCTTAATCTAATATTTATTTATATAATAATAGTATCAAAATGTTGTAATTATAAATAAATTTAATTGTGTAATTATAATATATAATATATTGTTGATTATGATATTATTTAAACAAGCTTAAATCTTGACTTACCAAGTTGAGATCTTTTTAGTTTTTAAAATTGGCTTATTTTGTTATCCATTTTTCGATTTATGCGTGTCCTCCTTGCGCAGGAGCCATGCTAATCTTCTCTGTATCGTTCCAATTTTATCGGATGTCCCCAAAGGGGGCCTTATTTTGTTATCCAATATATAGAAGTGTTTGATAGCGATTATTATACTACTATTATCTAAAATAAAAACATTTGATTTCTCATAGAAAAACAGAAAAGTAAAAAAAAATTAAAATATATTTCTTGAATAGTTTTGATAGTGTATTTTTTTGGATTTGTTGAGATGTTTTTTAGAAAATGGAAATGTTTGTGTTGATTTAAAAAATTATATTTCAAAAATATGCAATATCTAATTAATTGTTGGCGATAATGTATATCTAATTCGTTGATATAAATATTTCATCGAATCAATAAGCAAATGATTCGAGTCATTTCGATTATATTAATAAGAACACGTGTGAATTGTAACTCGAAAGCTAAATTAACAAAACTGGCCTAACACAGTCTATAGGCTAACATACAGAAAGTATCACTCTTGAACACTTTATACTAGAACCCCTATAAACGAAACCTAATAATTAATGGACAATTAAATATTCCATTTTATAGATATTTCCATGGTCTTCATGAATATCATGGCCTCATGCAAAATTTGTGGTGGTAACCAAAATAATAGTATAATTAACCAAAAGAGGACAAATTTTATAGATTGGTAAATTGGTCAATGACTGGAGCAGTTGGATTATGAGGTGAACATAGAATTGTCCCTATTTGTATATATGAATATGATCTTAATAATAACTTACATCGTTGTCACAATTATCTAAATTAACATAGTGAGATGGGATCCATCAAATTTATTTCTAATTTTCCAACTTCTAACTAAACTTAAATTTTATTAAATGCATCGGCGTCCCATTCTCCTTATAGTTTCCACATTTAATTTATTAATCTTTAAATAAACTAGACTACGCCGTTCTCTCCCCACCAGACCCTACGTTTCAAATGTTTGTTTTTCTAGGATTTTTTTTTCCAAATTAAAGCATTTCCATCTCAAAATAATTAACCGACAAATTAATAATACAAATATAAAAATATTTTTACTATGGAAACTTGTCTTGGATAATAATATTCTTGAATAAGATGAAAGTATTTACGTTTATCACCTCAAATTACATAAAGTAATAAAACGCATCGATATGTTTAAAGTATTCAAATCCGAGTAGCCATTGATTTGAACCTTTGGCTGGGCTATGCCACATAGCAATAAATAATTTTAATTATGACAGAATCATATCAACAAAACTAAATTAATAGTATTGACTAAGTTAGAAAATGAAGGGTTCAATTTATTTCTGAAAAATGGTTGAACAATAGCGCTTATTTTAGCAGCTTTGGTCAATATATAGTGGGCCAAACATACGTCTCATTTTGACGTTAGTACATTTCAGAAAATTGCAACTCTTTATTAGACAATCGTTCACACACATCTATACACACTCACACAGAGAACAAGAATCCGTGTGCACTTAAGTTGATCAAATAGTAGAGTGATTAATGTCTAACATAAAAGGTTTCATAGATTTTAATTTGAGTCTACTGTAACACAATCATTAAATTTCACTACTATATAGGATAGTGATAAAATGCAAATTTATATATTGTACAAACTCAAAACTTCTCAACACAGCTTTAACACAGTTTCAATACAATATTAACACAGTGTAAAATTTCAAGATTTTAATGTTAACACGGTATCAACACAATATCAATACAACATCAATCAATGACTACTGTTGAAATTCTGTTGACATTTTCCTGTTGATGTTCTTTTGTGATATGTCGACATTTTTCAATGTTCCAGATCATAGTTTTGAGTTTGTACAATATTTAGAGTTTTCATTTGATCACATCTCATATGTGTTAAAAGTGTGAAATTGTTATATACCAAAATTAAATAATAATACCGTTAAGTTAATCAAGAAATGGAGAAAATCATGGGGCGGCTGTTAGCTTTTATTTTATTTCACTTTGAACCAGATTTAAACATTTTTCCTGTGTCGGCTGAATATATTCAAAAACCATCTAAACACGATTTTTATTTCAACTGCATGAGCTGGGCAACTTCTACCTTTTCAACCCATGCATTCAATATTTCCTCAACGCTAGCTGTCGTATTTTAATTCTTACCTTTTTTTTCTAATTAGTGAACCAGTATTATTTTACTAAATAAATTTCTAACTAGTTATAGTATCATTTTGAATGTGGAACCAATGCCCTCCAATCTCCATCACATGAATATATTCTTAACTGATTAATAAAAAGTTTATTTAATTAAATAAGTGAAAAGGAGAATGTAATGGTTGTTCCGAATCAAAGCTAGGCTACCGCGATTGACCCCCTTTTTCACTACAAAAGCAACTCTTATACCTTTTCGTCTTTTCTCCTCATCTTCTTGTTTACACACACATACTGTTTTGTTAGTATATTTGAATAAATATATAATCCCTAGAAAGGGCAAGCAAGAAAGTCGAGGAAAGAGTCCCACGATATCCGAATCTTGGGGAAAGTTTTATAAAGGACTTTACATATTAAATCAATGTCAGTTGCATTTCTTTAGAGTTGTCTGCCACCAATTTTTAATGTTATCACTCAAATATATATGGACTAATTTTAGTAACTTATTAAAATTAGATTATTAATTAGTGCGGATAAAAAGAATACAAGCTCATACATGGGTGATAACTTATGGAGCTACTAATATACTACATGGTAAATAAAATGTGAAAACAAAATACCCATAAGTTTCTTAATTTTTTGTAAATAAAAAGAATAAGATGTTCAGAACTTGAAAATTATCCATGTACTATATTGTATCGTATTAACACGTGCAATTAGTTGTGGCTTCATTTGTACATGATTTAATTAATTAATTGGTTTTAAAATATCAACCAACAAATATATTCTTTTAGTTACAGTATTAACTAAACAACATGCAAATTCAATTGCAAATCTAGATCCTATTCTTGTACTTCTCATTGTAGTACTCCCTCCATTCCAAGATAAGTGACCTACTTCTTTTGGGCACAGGATTTAAGGAATGATATTTAAATAAGTTAAAGTGAGAGTAAAGTATGAGAGAGGGAAAAGTAGAGGAGAGAAGAGAAGAGAGAATAAAGTAGGTGGAGAATAAAGTAAGAGAGATGACTTTTTACTAAAAATAGAAATAGGTCACTTATAGTGGGACACCCCAAAAAGGAATATAAGTCACTTATCTTGGGACGGAGGAAGTATATCACTAGATATTGACTACAATGCTATAAGGACATCCACAATGGGGCGGACTATACGACGCCCTAAATCCCGCCCTATTCACCGCCACATCAGCATTTTATCATCCGCCTCTTCCACCTGCAATGAGGCGGACTATAGCCCGCCCTAAGCCCCGTCCTAAGCATTTTACTTATTATTTGAATATTTAAACACTACAAAAATTCATTAATCATATTTTTTATGTTTGCAAATATATCAATTAGCAAGAATAAAAATATAAAAACACCACAAATTAAAGGCATATCCTATTGTCAGTATTTATTTTTTATTTTTTTATATTTTATGCTTGCATATATGAAAATCGTCGGAATTCATTATTGAATTTAGAGAGAAATTGAGATGGGGAAGAGAGTAAAGTGAAATGTGTGAAATGATGTAAAAAAAATGGTGATATATATAGAAGAAAATATATATAAAAAAAAAAGAAAAATGTGTCCATAGTCCGCCCTATAGTTTGTCCTCCCTGCAATGGGGCGGACTATAGGCCGGACTATGCAAAAATGTGTGCATAGTCCGCGGACTAAGGAATGGGCTTAGGGCAGGTTGCTGCAATGGAGGACTAAGGGGCGGACGATGCATCGTCCGTCGCATCGTCCGCCCCATTGTGGATGCTCTAACAATCAATTCTAAAAAATAAAATTATTTAATTATGTCATAATAATTAATATGATACTACCTCCGTCCACCAAAATTTGTCCCACTTTGACGGGAACGGGTTTTAAGAAATGTAATGGAAAGTGAATTGAAAAAGCTAGTGGTTTGTGGGTCCTACTTTTATATATTAGTTTTATAATAAAATGTGACTATGAATGAGTTAGTGGAATATGAGATCCACTACCAAAAATGGTAAAAGTGAAATGGGACAAATTTTGAGGGATGGACGGAAATAAAAAAATGGGACAAATTTTGATGGATGGAGCTAGTAACATTTTAGTTTATCTAAAATTAGTAATTATTTATAGCCGTCGTTTATAAATAAAATTGTTTTTAAGCCAAAATATGCAACTATATATTTCTAGACTAATTATCTACTCAATAATTTTTCATAATAACAAATATGGTTGAATCGCTATTCTATCTTGGACTATTTTAAGTTAGTTGAGTCATTTCTATATATGACAAAAAAAAACAATATATAATTAATACTATATTTCTTTATTCTCTCTTATCTTTTACTCTCTAATATTTCTCCTATTTTTCTTTCTCTCTCTCAGTACATACTCTATATTCATTTAATCTATTAAAATACAATTTTTTAATCTTTGTGCTAAAAAGAAACTTTCCAACTTAGATAACAAGGAAACAGTTTTACTAGTAAGTACTCTCCTAACCTTTTCTCTTGGGGAAAAAAAAAATTAAAAATTATATTAAATGAGTTAAATGAAGGTAAAATAAAATAGTAGAAAAATTAAATAAAAGAGATAAGAGAGAGTAAGTAAGAAAGAATAAAGTAAGAGCGGTTAGATGTTTTGTTTTCAATAAAAAGTACATGATTCAACTTAGTTGGAAGATCCGGAAAGGAATTTCTCAATTTTTCTCTTATTAGGTGTTTTATACTTATTGATTTAGGGGACCTCTTAAGGTAGGTAAGTAAATCACTTTTTTATATTTTATCTTTACTTCTTTTTAATTTTAACTTTTTTTCTATTTAACTAATAAAATATTATTTTTTTGAGATCTCAACTACTCCCTCCGTCCCCGATTAGGAATCACGGTTTGACCGGACACGGGTATTAAGAAATGTAAAGAAAAGTTAATTGAAAAGTTAGTGGAATGTGAGATCCATCTTTTTATATTGATTTTATAATAAAATGTGAGTGAAGTGAGTTAGTGGAATGTGGGACCTACTTACCATTTATGGTAAAAATGAAGTGTGACTCTTAATTGGGGACGGACCGAAATAGAAAAGTGTGACTCTTAATAATAATTAAGAATAGGGAAAATACAACTCTACCTCAGTAAGATTTAAATAGACGGAAGGTCACTTTTAGCCACTTGTAATGAGAAAAGTAGGACAATATAGTGGTTGTTATTTTACATAGGGATCTGTATTCTGTAACAACAAATTCAAATGAAAATGTCAGCAAAACGGCGGTAATGTCAAATCAGAATAAAGAATGAACTAACTTTAACGAAATCTCTTGTTTAAGACAAAAGGAGAGTTGACTGAGATTTTGGTTTGACTATAACCAAACCCACGTGGCTTACCAATGACGTAGAAAATTTTGGCATTGGTTAGGTAGAATTGGACTATTTAGTCTATTACTAATTTTTGTAGACTATCCAGCTAAGCTGAGTCGTATTTCTTATTAAAATATTGAAATTAAGTTGAATTAATCTTTTTTATAACAAAAAATGAAATATTTAATTATTCTTACGTTATTATGTCATTTACTTTACTCTCTTTATCTTTTCCATGTCCTAAAAATTTTGACTCAACAGAAGGAGGGTGTACCATTTTATTAGGAGAGTGGACACATTGAAATTTATGAAACTAAACATAAGGCATCCATATCCATAATAAACTAAACATAAGGAATCCATAATAAGAATCAAATATTAGTCCATTTAAAAAAATAAAAATTAAAACAATTAGTCCATTTAAGTCATAATTAAACTCTATTTATCAGATACTATATACAAGCAATTCAAAATTTCAGTCATGATACTATCACATCACCAATTTCATTTTAGTCATATTCTCTCCGTCCACTAAATATAGTCTCATTTATAGACAACGGATTATTAATAACAATTTAATTTATTTGTTAACTTTTTAAAATAATAAGGAGTATTATTTTTTTATATTGTTTAAATTACAATACTCGTAAAATCAATTCAAAAAATTTAAAAAATTAAAAGTCACGTACTTAATTCAAAAAATAAACTAATTAAAATTAAAAATCAGACGTATTTAATTGACAATCGTCCCACTTAATTCAACCGTCCAAATTATAACCCCTATGAGGCTATGAACATTTTTATTTATATGGCAGAGTGGATTTCAGTTACAATAAAATGGTGTTGCCGGAATAGTTATCAATTACTACAATAATAATACTCAGGATATACTCCATCCGATTTATTTTGCCCACAGGAGCGTGCAGTTGGCAACGGAGGAGCAAATCTTGCTTCAATGAGCCTGGGTTCAAATCCCACTGCTTTCGTGTAGCTGCAAATCTCACTGTTGTCGTGTAGCTGTTTCCATTTGTCGTGTAGTTGCTTCCATTTCTCAGGCACAGTGTTCTGCATTGAGAGATGAGTATGGGGGCCATCAAGGCGACGAACTCGCCTTTTTTTTGCTTCAAGGATATACTCCATCCGTAAAAAATAGATCCATTTATGGAATATTGAAACTTTAATGCAGTACGTGATAAGTAAAGTAGAGGAGAAAGAATGAAAAAAATTGAACAAAATTGAACAAAATTAGCAAATAGTAAGAAAAAAGTGATAGAGAAAGTTTCATAATTAAACTAATTAATTATGATGGATTAACTAAATTAATAAAAGCAGACTATTTTTTATGGACGGACAAACAGTAAAAAAAATATAAAAAAGCTGCTTGCTATCATGATGATCATACTTAAAAATGTCTTGATTTGGAGCAGGAATAAAAGCACGGAAGAACTTAATTCATGGATCTAGTTGTGGGTTAGTTTTTTTGTAAACGTATTTACAAAAAAGTACTCTTTTATCAATTTATAGATACAACTTTAACCATGTGCCATTATAAATTTTAGTAATACGTATTTTTTTTAAAAGAAATTTGCTCTATAGTGGATGCTCTAAGTATATAGTATCATGTCTCCGAGTTTATAGGCATAATTGAATCTAAACAAATCTGTATATATTGCAACTATGTAAAACCAATCCAATTAACAAAAGAGAAAATAATACAATAAAACAAATTAATCGAAGTTACTTTTTTTTTCTTTTCCAATTTGCTATTTTATCCGAAAACGAATATTACTAATGCAAGAGTACTACTCTTAGTACTCTACTAAATAAAGTAGTACAAAGCGTCCCATCCAAACAAAATCTTTGAGCCGAAAAAATGCAGAATATATCACTATTATACTACCATTAGAAATTTACTAATATTAGCTTCTTTTAGCAAACATGGCATGATATTATAACTTCATAAGTTGCGTACCGTCAAAAGAAGGTCGACGATATAATATAATTAAATCGTAGTAATTACTTGTAATTCGAAGTCAAGACACTTAAAGGGCATTAAATAATGATTATGCTATGTTTGGAGTCGTGCAGGAAGGGATATATACTGATTTAATTTGAAGGGACGCTTTTTCTTCAATAAAATAACGTGGATGGTCCCTCACCCATATTGTCAAATAATATACGCTATGACTTTGCCTAATAATTCTACAAACATTTCTCCCTATTTCAATTTCATCTAAGACCCTAGATCGATTTCGTTGATTTTAACTTTACTTTGAGTAGAGGATATTATGATTCAACATTTGATTGGCCCATGCAATTTGGAAGTACGTGGAAGAAATACAAAATGTTCAATCAATCATTTTCGTTTTCAACCTATTTTATTACTCCATCATGCATGGTCATGCTATGTTATATATAAGTCGTCGTTGGCGATTCTTGAAAATATAATTGCATTAATTAATTGATTGTACAAGTGTAAAATTTATCTAGTAAATTGGGGATTTCCCGACTCGTGTGATCAAATTTATTAATTAATAATAGCATGCATCTGCCACCTCAGTTTGCGATAATATTAAATTGGATTTGCCTTGCAAGTGTTCACCCTAAAGTCCTAAACGGTCCAATGAAATAGTACACAATTACGTAATTAAATCATCATTTTAGTATCATCATTATCCATATTGTTTTCATTATTGAAATATAAAATGTCGTGGCGTATCATTATATGAAGCCATTGATGCCACTAATATACATATGGTTGCATTATAGCTATACTATCTCTTTAATAGTTTAATTTAAACATCAAATATGATTTATTGGATTAGAATTGAAGTATAGAGGAGTTCTTGGTTATATTAATTAGGCAGAAATTTCAATCAAACGATTTTGTGATGGGAAACCGCAATTTAGGGAGAACATGCTAAATTGCAAATCAGATTTTCACTTTGCTATGTAACAATTGCCAAATAATAAAAGAGAACGTATTAGATTTAATAGTTTAGTGGTCAAGTTGTTGGTTAATTATTTTGTGCATTGACCTAGTAATAGTGTGGTTAAATTTTGAGGTCAAAGGTCTTGAGTTCGAGTCCATCGTAACACACTTTTTTAATTTCTACTATTAATTTAACTATTAAAAAGAACATGTCTTAACATATTTTTAGTTAATTTTCTATATAACCCAATTTTTCTTCTCAATTTTGTTACCTACATAGTACTCCATATATAAATATCTGATGGATACTTTAGTAATCGAATGATGGGATTTTTTAATGCTTATAAATAGAATGGTGAAATGATAGTATAATGTATACGGTCGCATTAATGTAAAATTGTTTTTAATATATAACCAAAACATATTATTAATCATAGTATTGGAAATGATTAAATATTAATAATATCATAGATCATATCAAATACGAAAATTCACATGGGTAATATTGTCAAGGCCGAAAAAATTAGGCGGTTAATTATGTAGCAAATTTAGTCACTTTTTCTCTTTAAAAAATATCTCAAAATTTCAATCTTACATAATTTTTTAGATTTAAATTATTTTTTCTCGAAACATATATATCAAACTAAAGATGATTTTATGAACATTCTAACTGAGTACTAAATACATATATTTACATAAAGAAACTTTAAAATTTTGCATTTTGCACATTACAACAACTATACAATGTCGTCACACAAGTTATATATTTTGCATTCTCTAATATAGTAGTCTCATAAAACAACAATTATAGGCTAACGAAAAATATCATGTGATCTCTATATGCATATTTTCCTATTCAACGTCCAGTGGCCACCGAAGACAATTATAACGAAGGCTAAATAATGAAAATGATGGTTATTGAACTCGAAACTATATTCTTGCTGAAGTTAATTTTTATATATTGAATTAGTAACATAATTCCAATCAGGTTACTATCAGTATTGACAACGCACCCCAAGTTTTGACTCCAAGAAAATTTATTTATTACGTTATGTTGTCATGGTATATATTCAAGTTGATAAATTTCAACTATACATTATACTATCATTTCACCAATACTATACGTCGTATGATATCTTAAATAATAGTGTACCCATTCATTACCTTATAAAAATCACGAATTAAATGGTGTCGAAGTGAAGTTCTCGTCCATCGAATTATCTTTTATATGCCCGTATAGGATAGTAATAAAATGCAAACCATATCTTTCCTCCAAACGTCAAACTATGATCTGGACCGTTAGATTTCAAGATTTAATGTCAACAGATGACAAATAACGTTAACATTGTCAACCGATTGACGTTGTGTTGACATTTTCTGTTGACGTTATTTGTCATTCGTTGACGTCAAATTTTGAAATCTAACGGTCCAGATCATATTTTTTATATTTAGAGTTTGCATTTGATTACATCCCTATATATATTTAAGAAGAGTTAGCTGTTGATTACACCTATCTCTTTATAAACATATGCATTTCTTTTCTTATCCGATTAAATTTTTTATGATTGCAGTCCGTCACTTTTGCATTTTACGGGAAATTTCTTTGGAGAAGAAAGTCACAGGTTTGGGCCCAGGGCCCATCTTCTCTTTGTTGACCTGTTTCAATCGTCAAACTAAACTATCATCAACTTGGCCCGTCTTCTTCTCTACACATGAAATGTGCTAGTAGTAGTGCTTTTAAGCATAAAATACTATGTCAAAAAACCTAAAAAGGGATGAATAATCTACAATTTTATTATTAATCTACTTTCGACACTAGTTGATAATCATTGGAGCAAAAAAGACGATTCCGTCGCCTTGGCGGCCCACACTCCAGTCCGACATCATGTGAGGGAGTTCAATCAGGATACGCAGTAGCGCGTTAAGGGGGAGACCTTAACCCACTGGCTGCCAGAAGCCCATCTTCCAAGATCTCACATTTGTACCTGAGAAATGGAAACAACTACATGACAACAGTGACATTTGAATCCAGACTCATTGCAGCAAGATCTGTCGCTCCGTTGTCAACTACACGACACTAGTTGATAATCATGTTTATAGTTTAGATATCTTAGTATCATTTTTTTTCTTTGTTTCCATCTTAATGACTATTAATATAATATTAATAACAGTATATATTTGGAAGATGTCTATATAAGTCAGATTATTTGACAATAGTATTATGTAGAGCTAAACATTATAATATGATTACATTTAATGATAGAAGGGGAGAATGTTACAAATACGTGGTGGTCTCTTTGTTCAACTTGATAATTTTGGTAGTCCACTTGATATGTGAATACAATTTTGGTAGTCCATTTGATAATAAATGAAATAAAGAAAATTGGTGGAGGTTCGTTGCACATACTATGTGGATAGAGAGTGTACAGGTACAGCCACATATATCAAAACACATCAACTCATCAAGCTTTAAATATACCAAAACTAGAAGTGAAGGTAAAAGTAAGAAAAGGCCCAATAAAAATTTAGAAATATGGCCCATAGTTGATGGCCACGGCTATATGGGCTTCGACAAACTGTCGGAATCAAGGGAGCATTTAATTATTGGTGTTATTTGTGTTACTAGCTGTTACTATTCTAAAATAATACTATAACATAAACCCAATTATGAAGAATCACCCCCACGAATGAAATCTTTTGAGATTCTGATTCCACAACTCACAACTCACAAGTAATGCATATATTTATCCGTTAAGGATTATTCTAACATCTACATGCTGTTCACAAAATAAAATAATAATATGAGACAAATTAAGATAGGTTTCGTATAAAAGTGTAAAACAAATCAATTACGAAGGTAAATATAATGAATCATAGTTCTTCGTCTACATATATAATTTCGATTATGTTCAAGGCGATATGATGAAGATTAAGTAACAATTGCGTTATTTTACTTGATTCAGAATACATTCCCATGCAATGAAGGCATCGATTGTGTAAAGTAAGTGAGAAGAATTGATAAAGTAAGAGAGAAGAAAAGAAAAATGGGTAAGTAAGAGAGAGGAAGAGAAAAAATAGTGAAAGTAGAATGAGTGGATTGTGGGTGCATGTCCTAAAATAGAAAGATTATAAAATTTATAATTTTATGGAACGACCCAAATTGAAAATAGTTGCTATTTTAAAAAACGGATGGAGTCTATATATAAATAATTTGAAATGGTTGGGGTTGGGGGCTAGTGGCCCCACTCTCTTACGTAGCTTCATCTGTAAATAATAGAACTCACATTCCATGAACAATATGTCACTTATATTTATTAATATAAAATTAATATATAAAAATATATCATGTCTTTTACTAATTTTGTTCCATTCACTTTCTATTATAGTATTTTTTTTTTGTTAGAAAATGGAGGGAGTACATATCAATTACAAAGAATTTGTAATGCAGAATGCTGAATACGAATAATGTACATAGACTTTATAAATTATAATGACTGTGTTAGAAGTCTTGAAAACTTTTGAAACTTTGGGACTATCATTTCAATTTTTAAAAGATACAACACATATTAGAGTGTGATCAAATTTTGTGATTTTATAGGTAATTAAAATAATAATAATAATAATAATAATAATAATAATAATAATAATAATAATAATAATAATAATAATAATAATAATAATAATAATAATAATAATAATTTTAAAAGATGTACGGCTCATGCACGAGCAATCCGTGTGATTAATGTAATCCCTATAGGGATATCGCAACCAAATCCAATAATTAGTCACCGAAATAATGAAAAATCTTAATTAAATCACGCGTTTGCAGACAGAGGAAAACACGCCAATATTATAGCACCGGAAATCGCGGACACAAACCTAATTAGATTGCCACATCATTAATAACCAAAAGAAAATACTCACCTTCTTTATTTATTGAATCAAACAGAATAAAATCAGCTTCAAAATTGAATCTCATCGTATCATGAAAATGAATTTGCTCCGTTGTAAAAAGATACATTGTGTATAACAGTATAAATATAAATAAGACTTACAGCTTAAATCAAGCGGCTTCCACAAAATGGCACGTGGTTGGTTAATTGTTTTTAACTAAAAAGATCGAAAAATGAAGCAAACATTATTTGCAAGGGTGTATCATGACAGCCTTAAATAAGATTAGTTGGCATATAATCTCCCTGATTTGGTCGGCATAATTTTGATTCAATTTTCATATTACTTCTTTTGTCAAATTGCTACTCATATGTTAACCTAAATACCATCAACCATCAATCGAATTGAAAATATGCGTTTCGATCTTCTATATGTTGTCATTTTACTAGTCTTGATTTTATATAATACTCCATCCGTCCCCCAAATATTGTCCACCTTGACCCGACACGAATTTTAACAAATGTAATGAAAAGTGAGTTGAAAAAGTTAATAGAACGTGAGTGCTATTTTTATATATTAGTTTTATAATAAAATGTGAGTAGAAATGAAATGTGACAAATTTTGTGGGACAAACGGAAATAGGAAAATGGGACAAACTTTCAGGGACGGAGGGAGTAGCACATAATTTACAATATAGATCCGATTATAAAAATTCAAAGTGTACGATAATAGAAAATTAAATCGCATATTACGAAAAAGAAGTGGTATGTAACTTGGTATTATTTGCCTTTTTGCCAAAAATATTATACTTCCTCCGTCTACGAAAAATAATCTCATTTTTCCGTAAATGCAATTAGTCTTTTATAAGTTGTATCCCGTAAAATTTAAGCTTTTACCATTCTATAACTATCTGACTATCTGAATTATTTTCAAAACTCTAATGAAGGTATGATTGATTATGGCTCGATCATCTCAATGGTGGCTCGAAAATACAGACGAAGTCACAATTTTCAATTTGGGATTTCAGCCTACTTTGCATAAGGAGGCGTTTCTATGATTTTGTAAAGTGAAGTATAAAAGAATTTGATTCCAACCAAACATCAAATTTCTCATGTTTAAATTTTAGGTTTCAATCTGTCACATGAAAAAGAATATTCCGATATTTTATGAAGCAGTTCAGTTTCCAACTACTCTTCAAATTTTAAATTTCAAAACTAACCTAAACCAATTTTTTTGGTCATGTACACAAAATGTAGAAATTGTTAAATGAACATTTAATTAAACCAATTTTAAAGATCACGTCACATAACTATTCTCAAATATCACGAACTCCTTATTACTGAAACGACGTCATTCCATTTATTGGGATGTATGACGTCAAACTCGTAGAAAAAAATCATATAAACCGTAAACCCAATGTCTCATTATCACTTCAAATTAGCAATTGTACTCATAGATAGCAATTTAAAACAAGAGGAACGTATATAATTAACAATTCTTCTATCTCCTTGGTATCTATAATTCAAACGAAAAAGATGTGCAATCTATCATAAATGTCGGGAAATCCATAGAGATTAGTATATTTCAAAAACCCAAGAAAGAGCAGTTGACTTGGGATGTATGATTGCTCATGCTCCTGCTGTATATAAAGGGAAGCACTCAACCCATTTTCCATCACAAGATAACCAACCAAAAGAAAATGATTTGTATGTATGCAGACTCTCATTTATGCACTTTCACCTTCATCCTCTACACCTGCATATCGATCCCACTCCGCCATACAGCTCAATTACTTGTTCAAATCTTGGCCTTCCTCAACAACCCCCACTCTCAACTTTCAGACGACGACACTCCTTCGTGCAATCTGGATCTTCCAGTTTCACATTTTCATGATTTAGACGATGAGGATGAGGAAGAAGGAGATGCCTGTTCAATTTGCTTACTGGAGTTCGAGAAGAAAGATTTGGTAAACAAATTAGGAAGGTGCGGGCACACGTTTCACGTGGGATGCATGGAGAAATGGCTCGAGACATGTCAATTCACCTGCCCCTTGTGCAGATTGTTCCTGCGCCACCCTACTTTTATTCTGCCTCCTTCTGGCCATTCCTAACCTTTCCTTCTTTATTCAATGTTTGGGTTTGGTTTGGCCTTCGAATATTGGTCAACAAAGGATTACAATAAGAAAGAAAACATTTTTCGCAGTTTTGTCAGATTCAAGCAGGTCCAACTTCCCAGCAGGCAGCAGCACAATAGAGCACTTCGAATTCCTGATTGCTCGAATAGAATCCAAAAGCAAACCATACATAATTAGAAGGCTTCAAAACTGACCACTCTAGTCATGTGCCATATATTTGTTTATACAATTTTTACTTTCTGTTGGAATTATTTCTGTCAAGTACTCCAGATCGAGTTGAGACTATATCTCTTGTATGAAAAGGAGAAACAAAATGAAGAATAGTGAAAGTTTAATGCACATGATGTGAAAAAGATGGGCAAAAGTAAAAGAGATCAAGGCTGGTGGCCTCAGACTTAACAAATCAATCAATTAACTTGAGTTTTCTACCCTGTCCAAATTTATGCCATTATTTTGCATATTACAAAATTCTTGGGCCACTAATGGATATTTATACACCCATTATCTTCAAAACTGAACAGATGGATATTTATATAATCATTATCTTCAAAACTGAACAGATGGATATTTATATAATCATTATCTTCAAAACTGAACAGATATAGAAGACAGTACACTTTTTTATAAACATAAAATGACTTAGACTCTTAGTAAACCTTTCCTGATGAAGCCCTGCTCAATTGGGGTTTATTATATATATGGAGCAGTTCCTCTCACCAAAAGTTTATTTACATAAACACAATGTACCACATAAGTGAGAAAGCACAAACCTTATCGCAATCAAAAAATCTCCTCAGGGGGATCATAAACGCGTTGATCAGGAAAGATTTCCTCAAAACCTTGTTTGACCTTGTTCCACAGCAAGGGATGTGGAAGTAACCCCTTCAATAATATCCTAAATGGCAATTTCTTGGGAAGATCTGGAGACTTTTTCATATCCTCATAGATTTTCATGGCATCGGGAGAAAGAAACCGGTCTGAGAGTCGGGAAATAGATCTTCCTGTCTCATACTTTGCCACAAATCCGTTGCATCATTCATTTTTTTCCATCTAGGCCTAGCCAATGTAACAATCAAATCCTTATAGAGCTAAACATCAGGTTTGTACCAATCTTGATTTTTTAATCACCTTAGACATCTGGAAATACCACAAATTACAGAGTGGTCAGAGAAAAGGCAGAAAGAGAAGCCAATATGAATTAACAGTGCAACAGAGCAAATTGGCCAACATCCTGTCAGTGTCAGCCAACATGAAATTCGAACAGAGTCAACGAACTTGATTATCAGGGTATAATATTCTGTGTAATTGCATATTCTCCATAAGAACATAAATTCAAATACACAGTGCCATTTCAGATTCTGTTGTCCAACTGCATGTACTCTGTTTCATCACTATTTGAACATGAAGCACACTCCAGTGCATCCACACTTATTAAACCTTGTGGAGTATTCATATATCCTATTTGGGGATAAATCAAACCTAATTAGAAATTGGTGGGGTGGATACACAAGCTTTTTCCATTAAACATATTACATATCCTTATACTTTTAGATAATGCATACAAAACTGAACTATCAGGATCACACAACAAATGCAAGCCAAACCAAACCAAACCAAGCAAGCACAGAAGCATGCGGAATGCAAATAGCCATCCATTTTAACAATACAACGAGGAAACCACAAGCATCCATGGTACAACAGTGACAGCACAATGGACAGCCAGCAAGCACGAGATACAACCAAAAGCTGAATTCACCTCGACGGCGAGTGATACCTCCCCCTGGCGCTCGATCTCGGTAAGAACGGCAACCATATCCGTTTTGAGAAGCCTGAGCACGTGCGACTTGATGAGTTTATCGAGCATTTCGTTTTCGTCTTTGAATCGCTAAGAGCGCTTCCTTCCTGATGAGCTTCTTCCTTCACCAGCCCGAATTCCTCCGAAAAGCATTGGCAATGGTTGATTGTAGCGGAAATGGAGATAATAGAAGAGGAGTTATGGAGCTACGCAGGGATTCCGAGTGATTGGATAAGAGAGATGCTGCGGGGATACTTGAAAATATGCCGGCGATCAGCATTTTCCGGCGGTAGTAAAGGAGCAAGGGTTTAAGAGAAGTAAATTAGTAATTGGGGGTTTTCATTTAATAGTAGTACTACTAAATTATCCCAGGATTATCTGAATCGCAAGATTGAATCTCATAAATTAAACATAATACAAATTTAATCTCGAATATAATCTTGCAAACCGAACACCCCCTTATTAGCCTGGTGGGAGCATATAAATAAAGAACGTGATCATGTGGAATTTTTCTGATTAATTCATCAATTTGGTTGTGCTTAAATCTTATTTTGACTAAATTTCAGCCTCACTAAAACCACAAAATCTGCATGTGGTTAGTAAAATTACAAATGAAACAATGCCTGAGCAATGGCTAGGTACAAAACAAATGAATAGTGAATCAATTAGCGTAGCTGCATAATCCAAAGCTGCATTTTGTCCCTTGACCGCACTTGTTGCCGCAGCCTCCACAGTGCTTCTTGTGCGTGAAAGGGTTGACGCATTTCCCCTTGCAACATATCTCCGAAAACTTACACTTATGCCCGCATCTCCCACAGTTTACTCTGTCCGTGCCAACATTCACGCATCTTTTCTTGCAGCAGTTCGGGCCAGAGCTGCCCTTGGCTCGGCATATTTTGGGGTACTTGTTGCACTTGATGCTCCTTTGTGCCAGGAAACGGCTCACGCCACGAAGCGACCCTGCCTCCTCCTCTGCTGCTTCCACTTCCACCAATATCAGAATTATCATTGCCAACAACATTATCAACTTGAGCCACCTCATTTCCTAACAATCAATTTGTGCAAGATAAAACAATTAATATGACTTGTGATGCAGAGAGGCGCTTTATATAGAGGTCTGGTTTGGTGTATGGTTTTAAGTTTTAACTATTACTATTAGTGGAGTGGTCTTTAATCAACAGCCGCATATGGAGTCAATCTAAGGCACTCCATGAATGTCAAAATATTG
This sequence comes from Salvia hispanica, assembly GCF_029641045.1. Classification (NCBI taxonomy): domain Eukaryota; kingdom Viridiplantae; phylum Streptophyta; class Magnoliopsida; order Lamiales; family Lamiaceae; genus Salvia; species Salvia hispanica. The sequence continues at coordinate 4,194,906 of NC_142696.1, forward strand.
GAGTACTATTTTTTTACATTTTTGAAGCACTTTTGGATTTCCTTGTTTCTGTACTTGCTTATGTAATTTTTTGTACGCGACCTTTTGTCCTTTTTGCACTTTCCTTTGATGTTGATAACTCTTGTTCTGGCATATTGTTAATTTTCAACCATTCTAAAGCCTATTATATGGATAGATCATGAATTGAATTTTATGGTTTGGACCACATTAACATTGAGTTGCTTCCTCTGCTCCTGTCCCTTCACTTACTTTTCATGTCTTTATAGAACATTGTAATTCATGCTGCCTTTTTTGAGTATGGCAACTCTGGTTCAACATTAGCAATATATACATTGAATTTAGTTTCTAATTGTGGTAGTACTAGTACTACTAGTGTCCTCTGTATTATTTAATGAATGCAAAAAAGAACTTTCTTTGCTACAAAATTGGTTAAAATTTTAGTCTTCATAAAAAAAGTCCAACTTTCATTTAGCAGAATGACAAAGAGAAACTGTCGACGAACCAACAATCATTTTCAGAATACAAATAATAATAAGAAAAATAATTATAAGATTAATGATACAAAGAATATGTAATAATTTAAACTTTCTGTAAATTACCATAGTTAAAACTCACTAGTTTACAGATAAGCGTTGACGAAAATTGTCTAGTTACGTGTGTAATGGAGAATTCGAATTTGGAAAATGGAGTTGACATCAATCGCATAGATTTGGTACAATGCCACTCACAGCAGAGTGTTCGAAAGGTCAAACTTTGACAACTCTATATGTTGGGCTTCACAGTTGACCATAATCAATTTTAGGCATATGAACTAGTGGATATGGGGGTATATAAATTGCACCTTTAATTTATACCAAATTAAATTTTGTACCAATTTATTCCAAAGAGGATGGAATAATAAAAGTTCTTTCTTATCCATAGCAAATTAAAACTTTTTATAAATAATAGTACTAAAAATAAAATATTTTGTATGGGTGTAAATACTTAGCTTGAACAACACCTGAATTTTTATGTATTATTATTCGATAGGGTCATGTTAAATAGTAATACTAACTAGCTTAATGTTATGACTTTGATAATTAATCAGCACATTATATTAAAAGTATCAAATAATATAACATGAGTATGTCAATAAAATAATTTAGATTGACAATATTGTCATTTAAACATAAACATTTACTTAAATTTGTGTTGGCACGCTCGTGTCATTATATTGACATTTTTAATACTCCCATCGTCCCACAAAGATAGTCCCACTTTGACTCGACACGGGTTTTAAGAAATGTAATGAAAAGTGAGTTGAAAAAGTTGGTGGGATGCGAGTCCTACTTTTAAAGTATTAGTTTTATAATAAAGAGTAAAGGTTAAATGTGGTTCCTAACATATGACCGTTTTATCAATTTGGTCCTTAACATTATCTTTTTGATTATTTGGTCCCTAACAAATAAACTCGGACCCGAATCGGTCCCCACTTAACAGAACCGTCAAAAAATAAACGATGACCGCAATTTGACTATATTAAATTACTAATGGTAATTAATTATACCTAATTATAATTCTTTTCCTATTAGTAAAATTGGAAAAAAGATAGTATTAGTTGCAAAATGAAATGAATAATTTGTAATTTAATAGGAATTAAGAATTATAATTAGGTATAATTAATTACCATTAGTAATTTAATATAGTCAAATTACAATCACTGTCTATTTTTTGACAGTTCTGTTAAGTGAGGATCGATTCGAGTCCGAGTTTATTTGTGAGGGACCAAATAATCAAAATGATAATGTTAAAGACCAAATTGATAAAACGGTCATATGTTAGGGATCACATTTGGCCTTTACTCTATAATAAAATATGAGTATGAATGATTTGGTGGAATATAGGGTCCACTACCAAAAATGGTAAAAGTGAAATGGGACAAACTTTGTGGGACGGACGGAAATGAAAAAATGGAACAATCTTTGTGATATAATATTAAAAATCCATTATTAAAATTATCACATTTATCATTTGAATATATCCCTTATTCGGATATATACTGAAATAAATTATCTAGAAGCTGTGTTATATTTGTTAAACCAACTTAAGTACCAACCATTTGGAAAGTTGATTTAAATTGACTGAAATTTCAAGAAGAATAACCTTAAATAGTTGGTGTCATAAAATGTTCCATCGCAGATATATTCTTAACTCGTTTCGGCACTAATCAATCGTTTTACAACTGTATTAAGAACATGATCTACAAAAGATTGTTTTTCCTCAACATGATCAATAAAATAGATTCCAAACTGTTGAAAGAAATTTTTAATTTCAGTTAAAAAATGTTGTGTAACAGTCTCTGAGATAAAAGAAGATTCATGCATGTGCTATAGAAAAACTGCAGTTGGAGAATATCAAAATATGAAGCATTATCAAACTCAACAACCTCCATGTTTTGCTCCTCAAAACAGGCAGCAACATTTCTGCACATTTAAAAGAACACAAGAAAAGCCAATATTCATATATTTAGTGTCACAAAGATGAATTTGGTTCCTTTTTTTGTGTAAATATGCAAAGCAAATCATACCTTTCTCGTCTCCTTTTCACGGCTAGGCTGATAATTGTTGGTAGTATGTATTGGAACAGGAGGAAACTTGGCTGCAGCTATGTGTTTTTCCTCCTTCACTTTGTTGAAAATTACGGTAAATCCCTCCCCTGATCTCGGATCATTTTCATCCCATTGCCCGAATTTTGGAACCGACACTGATCTGTGCGACTGCAGTGGTTATATCAACACTTGCAATATTAAACAGATAGTAGTAATTCATTTGTGTTCATTTATGCTACCAAAGGGAATATCTATATATGTTCCCTCTATTAAAGGTGTAGCCAGCCTAACTATTTGCAATTGTATGACTAGAAAGAAGCATTTGAATGAAAAAAGAAATATGTGCAAATATTAATGTAGTAGTAGTATATACTTACAAAGTCATCAGCATTGCTACTGTCTGTTTTTTTGTGGTAATGCTTGGGCTTAAGGACTGGATTGGCAGAACTACCATTACTGCTTGATCCCGAAGACATTGTGGTGCGGCTACCATCCTGCTGTTCGTAAGTGGTTCTGTGTCTACCAAACCTTGGCAAGACTGGCGATGGCTCATTATCCGGGCTTAAACTGAGAGAGGGTGCAACTGGAAGGAAGGCCTCCGGGTTCTGCTGTGGATCGTTTGGATTGATTCTAATCCCGCTTGCTTTATCTTTGCGCGCATTCTCAAAGAAGGCAGTATAGGGCACGTTGTCACCATCCCAGTTTCCGAACTTAGGCACATGAAGATGCGATTGCTGCTGCATTACCATTAAATAATTTCACTATATGAAGAGCTTGTATTGTATATGTGCAATTGCAATAGAAATTATGATTGATACAGTTGAGTTAAACAGTAAACTCTGGAGAACATGTCTCAACTCACACTCATCTTTCATTAGAAGCAAAGCCATATGTAACCACCACCAACAAAGGCGACATGTTTACTCAAGGCAATCAAATATATGGAGTAATTAAAAAATAAAAGACAAAAACCGAAGATAACAATTAACCTAATTAGCCATGAATTATACACTTTGAAATGCCATAGAGAGGGTAGAAAGAAAAAATACTTACAGCCATGAAGAATCCTTTGAAAAAAATGTCCACTTGTTTCTGAGTTTGGAGAGTCTTGTGACAACCCTAATTAATGAGTATCAAAACCCCCAAGATAAAGAGAAAATAATAAAAGTAGTTTAAAAAAAAGTGGAGTTTGCGCGTGGGCCCATGCCATTACGTACTCAGACTCAGCTGAGACGCTTTCGGAGATCACAATGGTTCGATGTTTTCAAGGTAACAATACCAGTCATGCAAGAATGTTCTCTCCTCTACTCTACATGCATTAATCGATAGGTTAAATTAGAGAAACTGACTATTTCGTATAGAAGAAATTAAATCAGTACCAATCCAAGTCCAACGACACACACATATATACGATATATGCGACGAAGAATGTTAAAGCAACAAGGTTTTTGTATATAGTACAATAAAAAAAAATGCCATCATCACAATAGTTAATACTCTATTCATTTTACATTAAACATGAACTTATATCTAGTAAAAATTACTTCATAATGGATCATAAATATGTGTGCATAGAATTCACGAGCCAAACTATTAACTGTTTTCTTTGTCACTCCGGAGAGCTTCTCTATCTAACCCATTTTTTGACGTCTCTAACTTGTGCCCCACCATTAATATTTTTGTATTATTTTATGTTTATTTTTATATGTAATCTCTTTAATTATCCATTATTCAGAGGCTCACTTACAATTTTAGTCTGTTTGTTATTAGAAGTCTCAATTCACTTTCATTATAAATGATCAATAAACCCCACGTTCCACTAACTCAATTCTCATAGGTCCCGTTCAGGTAGAGGGATAGCCCAAGACTATTTCTGTCCATACCCACTAATCTTCCATTCGGTTTGCTTTACCCCCACAACTCGGCCCATGACAAAAGTATCTTGGCCCGCCTCCACAGTGATGGTTCTGAGTGTTATCGCATGACAAGCCATCCGCCCCTTACCCCTACGACAAATTAATCGCGCCTATTTTTTTTTTATCTTCCACCCCAACTCACTTCCTCACCACATTCTTGGCGCCGCCGCTAAGAAAAAGACTTTCTGTGAGTAGAAAAGAGACGGAAATTTAAACTTTTCGGTTGACTCCACATCTTTCTTCACTATATAGTATATAGGCATACATATATTTCTCTCTCTATTTTGGTTTGTACTATAAGCTGGAGAGCTGGTACAAATGATTTTATATGCATTTTTTGGTCTAATGGGTGTCATTTTTCTTTAGAGGGGTTTAGTGGAGTGCCCAATTATTTATTTCTTTACAATAATTTAAATCACAATTAAAATTTAATTTTATTTAATACTAGTAATAAATATATAATTAGTTAATCAATTAATTAAACTTGTTTTTTTATAATTTGTAAACTAAAGTAATATTAATTTCATTAAGCATACACTATACTAAAATAATCTTAGATATAATCTTAGCAACCAAACAACAAAATAAAATCTATTACTAATTTAGTCTTCGACAAGGCCCATATTATTTTATCTCATATTGTATCTCACTACTATTTAATCTATAAAAAACCGAACATGACCGTAGCATACACAAATAGTACTTCTTCTACCGACTTTTCTTTATACTATTTTTTTAAATCCGTGCCGAACTCGATCTGAACTCCTAATACCAGATATAGAGAGTATTAATTTAACTTTTGCTAATTCATCTAATGTACCAAATACCCACTCATCAATTTATTAACATAAAATCAAATAATTTACCTTATTTATTAACTAACATGACAAATTTTAACTCGACTCCGCTTGCATATATGTTGAAGCAATCTATTAGGATTAGTTATGTTTTTTTCTTCTTTGGTTGTCTGATTCTTTAGTAGTTTACTTCTTAATTAATTAGCTTCATTAAATTCATGTTTAGTACCCCCTCCGTCCCACTTTAGCAGTCCCATTGACTTTTCTGCACTCGTTTTATAAAAATGATAATAAATAGTTAAAGTGGAGAAATAATAAAGTAAAAAAGAGAATAATGTAGATAAAACTCTTCTCTATATTATTCTTTTTTTTACTTTATTATTTTTCCACTTTAACTATTTATTATCATTTTTACAAAATGAGTGCAGAAAAGTCAATGGGACTGCTAAAGTGGGACGGAGGGAGTAGTATTTTTTTATGTTTTTATAAATTCATAAGTACTAGTAGTACTACATAACACCATCTGTTTTCGTTTTGTTTTTTTGTACTGCTTCACAGAATTTAATTTGTTGAAATGTAGATTTTCAAATTGCAGCATCAGAGAACAAAATCAGTTTTCTTAATTATCTCTCTCACTTTCATATTATCAATTATTTTCCTCATTATTTGGGAAGATAAGATATGCATCTGAGATCATCGAATTTGAGCGACTCAAGATGGCTAAATTTTTGGTATTTCAGCTCAATGATGATCATATAAATAAATAACTAAAAATTGAGAAAGTCACAAAATTTTGGCTAGGTTGTCTAAAATACATGCATGGTATGCGAAGCTGTTAGAGTATTTAATTTGTTCTGGTAGAAAATGACAAAATATATATTTGTTCTGGTAAAAGATGACAAAGTGTAATTACTCGCATCACCTAACAATACATAGAAATTCAAACCAGAAACCACTGAAGCGCTACTATAAATAGCAAGGGGCACTAGCACTACCTCCTCGAAGATGAAGATGAGTTCATTGAGGTGGGTGTTTGCGGCGGTAATTATGGCCGTGGTCGTTTGGCGTGCGACGGCGGCGATCGGGTGCGGGGATGCGGTGTCGAAGGTGCTTCCGTGCCAAAGTTTCATGCTGAGCGGGGAGGCGGCGCCGAGCTCGGCCTGCTGCAGCGCAGTGCAGTCTCTGGAGAAGCTGGAGAGGGAGTCGAGCGAGGATCGGCAGGCGATATGCAAGTGCTTCAAGGGACTTTATAGGCTTTTCCCTGTTAACATCACTAAAGCTCAGCTGATCCCTCAGCTTTGCAATGTTACCATCTCCATTGCTGTCACTCCTAATATTGACTGCGACAGGATATGAGCATGCTGGAAACAAATCAATAAAAAAAAAAAGTAGTACTCCTATTATGTATCTTCCATGGCTCAAACAAAGTAATACTGTTGACTAAGTTGGGTTTATATTTATATGCTTTATTTTTATTGTTTCCAAACCGTTCTTAGTGAAGATGAATTAACAATGAAAAAATTGAAAACCCAAATTCTCAAAGTCACACCATTTTTGGATGATAAATTATCTTTTCATTCTCAAATCAATTGATCAATGTATCAAAGTATTTGGGCTAAGATTTATTCGCCGCAAAGAATAAACAGGATATGGGCTAAAAGCCCGCAAAGTCATATTCTAATGCTTATAGCATAGATCCAAAATCAAGACCAAATCCTCAACCTTAGATTTTAAAATGAGTGGATGAGATTAAATCTTACGAATCTCAATAAATAGTAGACAAAATATCAACAAAAGAGTAATATCGTCATTATGTTATCATATGATAATTTTCGTTAATGTTTTTTTAATATCAACATAGTGTATTACAAATATCAACAATATGACATAAGAATATCAACACTAGTACAAGAAAATATCAACACATATTCATTGAGATTTTTAAATGGTTTTATTGAGATTTTTTGATATATTTGTTGATAAAAATCTGGTTATCAACATTTACGAAAACTAAAATAAAAAATATCAAATTTCATCATCCGAACGTCGGCGGAACATATGCAATTAAGATCTCGTTGGAATTCTTATAAAATTATCTTTAATTTGATATATTTTTTGCGAAAAAATAATTTAAATCGAGAGAATTATGTAAATTTAAAGTTTTAAAATGATTTTAATGAGTGAGAATTGACATTAATACCCTCTAATTTTATTTATTAATTTTCTTAATTAAAAATATAATCCACGTAGCATTATTTCAACTACTAGATTTTCTAATCTAATGGCTAAGATTTAGTCTTAGTTTGAGATTGCTAATTAGTTAGCAATGGATCATTCTCCTTCACAACCATCCCTTTGTATTATTCAAATCAAAAGATTATTTTTCGGCATAAAATTTCATGCAATAATATTAGTGTGCAAAGTGAAAAAAAATAAAATAGGACATAGAATAACATTAAAGAATCAATGATAGAAAATAAAAGTAACATATTTTCAGAAATATGTCACTTTAAGTGGCATATTTTAAAAAGAAATCTATAAATCATTTTGGGACTGCACAAAGATTTGGATTAAGTTGTTGCTTGCCAATATTTAATTCTAAATAAGTTTTTGAAAGATAACCACTTCAAATTTGTATTTCTTTTTTTTTGAAAAATTAATGACAATTTTATTTATATTTCTTTAAAAAGTTATTCCTTCCATAATATTTAGTCTCGTTTTGACTAGATGTAACTTTGTAAGTTTTTAAATAATATAGTGGAATATGAGTAAATTTACCTAAAATAGGAAAATGTAAATTACTTCTTCCGTCCCACATAATTTTACCCATTATTCCATTTTAGGCCGTCCACATAATTTGTCTCATTTCACTTTTCCTCCTATCATTTTTGGTAGTGGACCTCATATTTCACTAACTCATTTCTATTCACATTTTATTATAAAACTAATACTTTAAAAGTAGGACATACATCCCATCAACTATTTCAACTTACTTTCCATTACATTTCTTAAAATCCGTGCCGGGTCAAAATGTGTAAAATTATGTGAGACGAATGGAGTAAGATTTTATATGAGTAAATTTACTTAGAATGAAAAACTGCAGTAAATTAGGCATTTAATTAAAATCAGTATACCAATATCCATGAGTGAGCAAAAACCGTAATTCACTTATCAATTCCCACCCACATACCAAATTCAGACCAAAATCCGCTCCAATTACAACAATCAAATCGAATTGAAATCACAATCCACAATCAGTGCTTCAATCGCATTTACAACCTTCAAATAATAGAAATCGAATTCAATACTCAAGCACCATCTTCATAGTATAAATAAAGAGCACACACCACACCAAAACACAGAAAAAAACATCCCAAGTTAAATATGGGTAGATCGGTTATGGCAACGTTGGTAACATTGTTGGTTGCATTAGCGGTGACGACGGAGGCGGCGTCGGCGGTGGACTACATAAGCGCGGCTTCCACCATACTCCAATGCGCAGACTTCCTGCGCAATCCTAATCCGACGGCGCCCGGAGGCAAGTGCTGCACTGCAGCCAAACAGTTGGTTGCTTTAGGCGACGCCAAGACTTTGTGCGAGGCTCTTAAACCCCTCACCTCCACCTTTCTCCCAGCCAATGCCAAACTGCTTCCCGACATCTGCAATCTCCCCGCCTTCTACCCCCTCCTCACTTGCCTGTAAGCCTCTGCCTTTTTATTATTACACTCATTTTGGATGTTCATCAACTAATTCTATGCGTATAACTACCTAATTTTCAATTTTGTATGTTAAATTTACAACACAAAGATATAAACATATCAACATAAGACTAACGGTTGATATACTTATGTCTTTGTGTTGATTATATTAATACATTCGCAGTTTTGGATTGAAAATTAGTTAGCATTTGGTCATAGCTCTATGTCTGTATATATATATATGTGTGTGTGTGTGTGATGTCTGTTTTCTTGGAATGCAGTGGTCCGTCGTCGAGTGTGAAGCCCGAGTCTCTTCTGCCGCCGATTTTTCAATTGCCACCGCTGGGTCCTCTGCCGCAACTGCCTCTGCCTCCCATTTTTCAGTTGCCTCCGTTGCCGCATTTGCCTCCTCTGGGTCCTCTGCCGCATCTGCCACCCTTGGGTCCTCTTCCTCCCATTTTTCAATTGCCACCGTTTATTCCTCTTCCGCCGTTCCTTCCAACTCCTCCTTCCACGGCGTAGATGCACTGCTGCGGCGCATGTAAGAGTAGGCGTGTCTCTCTTTAAGTAGTAATAATTTTGTGGCATTGTGCTAAGAATTCAATTTTGTACTGCCAATTTCCAATGCACAACTTTTTTACATTTAATTCAGTCTTAATTTGATATCTTTTGAGTCTTGTCAAATGTAATCTGCAAAGTTATTTGTGTAACAGAGGGAGCATAATAGGTTAGGTGATGAAACTCAAAAAAAGTTGGATTACTAATTCAGAAAAATCTGCGCGAACTCAAAAAAGTTTTAATAAGTAGTAATATTCAAGATCCATCCTCTAATAACAAAAGAGGATAAGTTTCATTTAATACAGAATCAAACGTAATCAAGTAGACAAAGTGGAAAAGGTAATCTATATACCTAAAACACGAAATTTACATTAGCATAAGCATCTTAGGAGCAATATGATTCACTACAAACAAAATCCCAATCATAATATATCTCAAAACTTCTACTATCATCACTACACAAATTATTGATTAGGTAATTGTTACATAAATCAGTAAAATCACCAAAATTGAACCTCATCAATCAGACAATCACCGTTATGTATATACCAAAATTATGAAATCCCAATAGTCTTGTTCAAGATCCAGAGTGTGAGTGAAAGTTGTATGGCAAATATAGTGTGCAGCCATGTTCTGTCCAGCATAAATCCATACACAGTGATCCCAGCTCTGTTGTGCTCGAAATATGTCACTGCATCAAAACACACTTATTTACTTACAATTCTAGTAGAATTAAATTTGAAAAAATGGCATGGTTCCACCACAAAGACTGACCTAGAGCTTGCCTCTTCTGGTAAGAAATAGTATTGGCATAAATAGGAACTAAGTTGGTGTTATCCAACACATCATCTCCATCCCCTTCTTCATTATCCGTATCCCAATCCACAACAGCCGCGGCCGCTGAAGCAATCTGAGCCGGAGGAGTCACATCATCTAATTCATCAAACGAGCTGATCGTGGCACAGGCATGCCACTTAGCTGCTAAGCACGTAACTGCTTGCGCCTTGTGCGTGATCTTCGCAGCACTTCGCAAGCAGATAAACAGCCCTGTCACCAATGTCATCGAACATAGCTGCAATAAAACACATCCACTATTAGATCATATTCTAAACATATACTAGTATATAAATAAAACGATAACGATCATAGTTTTTTTAGTACCGCGAGTTCGCCTGCTGTGGCTATGTTAACGTTTGATCTAGGCTCGGTGGTGACGAGCAACGAAGCGAATTGGCTTATGGTGACTAGGATCAGAGTGGACAAGATGAAGAGCCTGAACCGGTGGCTAATGACACGGAGATTTCTTCTGATGCTGAGATGATCCACCAAGATGGTTGCCACCTCGGATTCTCTTTCGAAGACCTTAGCGAACTCGTCTAGTCTGAGGAGCTGGAGGTAGCAGGTGAGGCGGAAGAGGACGCAGACGAGGAAGCAGATTGATACACGGTAGAGCCACGAGCACATGAGGAGGATGCAAACGATGGATTTGCTCAGGTAGATGTTGTAAACATATGGAATCTGGTCTCCTCCCGTGCTAAACCACCATATCTTGTACACGCTGTCCACTATGAAACAGGGGAGCACGAACGCCCACAGCAGCTTCATCGATCTCTGCATACATACATATTTCCAATTAAAAACAAAGAGTCTGATACAGACCAAACAGGATAAATCAGCTCAAAAGGCTAGTCTGTTAGGAGAGAAAGCCCATTCAGTCTATAAACTTACATGAAGCTGGTGAGTGTAGCCTTGCTGAACCTTTTCAGTTTCTTCAGACAGCCTATTGAGGAAGAGAAACCTGCGAAGGCCGTATTTCTGTGCGAAGGAAGAGATGCTGAGGAAGGAGATGGCGGCGAAGAGGGAGAGGGAGAGCTGAGTGATTGCATCGAAGGGCCGCTGGTGGCTGGGATCGCAGTCGGAGCAGGAGAATACGAAGTGGGAGACGAGGGGAACGCCGATGTTCAGCACAAAGAAAACGGACCACGAGAGCCCAGCTCTCCAGAGACTAGAATAATCTAGAAACACCCATTTCAGGCCTGATCCATAGCTCTTCAGCTCAAGATTCGCTTCGTTCCAAGAATCTCGCCGCGATAGATTCGGTTTGTTCTTCGGCAATAGAATCTCTACCACTTCCGCCTCCATCTGATCTCCCAGTTATGGAAATTGCCTGAATTTGGAAAGCGATCAAAACCTGTTTTGTTTTTTTTTGGAAATAAATAGTGCTAAACGCGATGACTTGTGGAGTAGTGGTTGGCCATTTCCCAGGTTGTGTGTATTTATGCAAATCATATCATATTTAAGTACCTAAAACAAGGCGAAGAATGAAGTTCTTGAAGCTGTATTTTGATCGTCAAATGATAGAGTAAAGAGAAATCCAGGTGGCAAATTGATATTTTAAGGTGAATAGTCAAATGTTGATTGAACTATAAATGATAATTTAATGTATGCTGGAAAGGGGGGGTGGGGTTTATCTCTAGATCACTCTTTTGCTGGTTTCAAAAGCCAATTTTGATTAAAAAAGATGCAATGAAAATGATGTCCCATTTGTCTGAAACCAAAGCACGCAAAAGTTCACATATTGCAGCTGCAAGGTGGGAGAATCGTGAAGATTGGTGATAAAAAGTGAGATTGAAAACGAGGTGACACGTGCTCAAATATTTGAGGTTTTGATTCCTGACATTGTTGACTTAACAAGTGTGTAGTGCCTCCGTACCTATCAAATGTGAGCGACGGGTATATATATGTATATGTTGTGTACTTATGTATCAAAATGTACCTACTATTGGATCTAAGCATAAGTTTCAAATATCAATTCAAGATAATTGGGAGTGATTATATTTCAATTTTATGATGTGGATATTTTCTTTTTGAATAATTATTTTTCACTCATCATTAGTCATGTACATGCAATTGTTGGTAGATCTATAATTAAAATATTAAGAAAAAAAATTGTTTTATTTTATAGTGAAGTTATTTTATATGGTCTATTGCAACGATGAAACTTGCTTTGATATCATATCATTATGTTGATGTGCTTCTTGGCGTGGAAGAGTCTAATAACATCGACATAAAAAAATTTGAGACAAATATTTAACATACGAATTATAAATCATGCGTATTTAAAATAACAATCGTCAATTAATGATAAATGGAGTATCAAATTATCAATTATCCTGATTCTTCTTTTGTAAAAGTACCTTATAGGCCATTAGACTAGAAAACGTAAGGCCCATTAATTTCCGAACTACGAGTTAACTGAAAATAAGGCCCATTAATGAAAGACTTTCATGTCATGGGCTAAAAAGATACCAAACACACCCTTAGTCCTAGCCTTCCTGAATTGAACGATTTTTGGATTATTAGGTTGCAAAATTGCACCTGCAAAAGTCGCCTACTTTAAATATGCTGTTTTAGTATTTTAGTGTAAATTGGACACCCCCTTTAATGAGCAAGTTTAGCATCCCTCGGGATGATCTACAACAAATCCTACTATATACACACTGTTGGGTATCGGTGGTGCACACCCGAACTCTACATTAGTATGATATTATCCGCTTTGGGCAAAGCCCTCACGATTTTGCTCTTGGGGTACTCCCCAAAAGGCCTCATACTAATGGAGTTGGGGTAGCCCTTATATATGCTTGCAACTCTTGTTCATTCTCCGATGTGGAATATGATTTGCTCTACCACAATCCTCCCCTCAAACCAAGACCACCAGACCAAGATCACATGTCAGGTCACCAAGTCACCACAGGTCTTGGTCGAGCTCACGCAGAGACATCGGAGAACTTGCAAGCGCAACCTACCGAAACCCCGAGCCACACAGGCCCAGCCCCTGAACTAGGGCTCTGATACCACTGTTGGGTATCGGTGGTGCACATCATTCGTCTGGTAAAGAGCTAAGAGCTAAAAGATGATGAATCCTTTTTTTCATGTAAGCCGCGTGTTCTTATTTATAAGGAGTGGAGCTTCTAGATTCTTCCTTGTAATCCCCATTCTGCCCTTTTCTCGGATGCTCCTTCTTCTGGTAAACTTTTCTTTTTTGCTCACTTTCTCTGTCAGCTTCTTTATCCAGGCGATTTTCTCTTTCTTCCTGGATCTGGCATTTTCTCTACACACCTGGCTTACATAACTTTATTAGACCCGGAAAATTATACTAGAATTTAACTCCATAACCAATGCATGAAATTAGCCCAAGTATCCAATCAAACGATAAATTCCTATCATAGTTCGGACTCAGCTGACAACAACGCATCCAATTATGTAGAAGAATGATATTAAAGGGGACATGAATCTTTTATCATATGATGTGTATAATTTAATTTGTGGCATTATGCATTGTTGGAGTTATGATTATTCTTAACATTATGCGAATTGACTGTATCCTTTTTTTTTATAAGTAAAAGGTTGGCTAGAGTTCTAGCCAATATTTCAAGATGATGAAGAAAAAGTGGCCATGGAGAAGTATTTTAATCCAAAAGGTTTCCTGGAGAAGCAAAACAAAGGAACATATGGCACGTCGCCAGGTGATGGTACCCTGCCCTCCAGTGGGTTGGAGGCGTTTCAAACTCATGGTAACCTCCGATCACCTCACTCTTACACCGATGATGCTTTGGAAGATGATGCAGGCTGCAGTGATCTGCCTCAAGCAGACTGCGCATTGCCGATTGCATAGAGAAATCTGTTAGGAAAGCACCACCTGCCAGCAAAACATGACCTGCAAATCTAGAAATTGCTGCACCAGGGGTAGAGATGCCCACGGTTTTAGAACCGGCGGCTACGGTTCCGATTTTGAAAATTGCCAAACTGTGAGGATGTTTCGCGGTTCCGGTTCCGGTTTTAAAACCATCGGTTTCAAACCGGTAGTTTTCCCGCGTTTTTTTTAATAGTTTTTCACAGTTCCGGCTCGGTTTCATAGTTTTCGCGAACCAGCCCACGGTCCTAAACGTGACGGTTTCGGTTCAGAACCGTAACCGTTAGCTACGGTTTCGCGATTAACCGTCCGAACCGTAAACCAAGGGATATATGCAGTATAAATAAGTAGTATAAATAAGTAGTACTTCTGCTACATCTTCATAAAAGTCTTTGTAAATCAGAATTTCAGCCCATCCAAAATCATCATCTTTATTTGTGGTTTTCGTTGATCGTATTGCAATTCGGAGTATTGAATTTGTCCTTGTTTTCAATACATGTGTTTTAGAAGTTTGATCTTTTGTGTAACTACTCAGTTATTTTGAAACATTAATGGTATTAGTGTAGAATTATTAACTATATACATATAGTAATTTATAACTTTGGTGTTGACAATAGAACTAATAAAATATTGGATAGTCAAAAATCAGATGATTGAATAGAATTGTCTAACCATTAATTTATAAATTTGGTATTGAAAAAATGAGTTGAATGATTGAGATATAAAGTAGGTAATATAGTATCCAAAGAAACCATGTACTACTCATATTTTTAAAGCATTGGCGACGTAGCACGTTATCAGCCGTGACCGAGACGATTCTGCCTACTAGAATAATATTTGCAGTTAAAGGTAACCACGCTCATTATTTTTCTATTTATTTACCTTATTGCCTGATACTCTACACGTTTCTGCAAACATATCCTATTTACTTCTTTTAATAATATTCACAACAATGGAAAATGGAAAATGGAAAATGCACATTATATTTACACATTTCTTTTATTTACGGTACGGGAATCCTATTTTAATTTAATATACACATAATTACCCTCAATGATAATTAAGAAACGGATTACTCACAATTTTTCCTTGGGTCATATAAAATTATTTGCTTAAATTATAGTACTAGTATTCCACAATCACCGTGATTTTAATTTGGCAAATAAGCAATCACCCACAGCCTAGGCTAAAATTAGTTTCGAACCTATGCCTATTTTACGATTTTGGTCATATATTTTATTTTTTAAATTTTTGCATCCTGAGCATTTCAACTCGGATCACAATTGGTCTTACACTAATAATTCAGTCAATTTTTAAACGGTTTTAACCCGATTTTGATGGTTTTAACAGTCCCATTCGGGTTAAAATCGTTTAAAAATTGATCAAAATCAGGTTAAAATCATTTAAAAATTGACGGAATTGTTAGTGTAGGACCAATTGTGATCTGGATTGAAATGTTCAGGATGCAAAATTTCAAAAGATAAAGTGTAAAACCAAAAACATAAAATGGGCATATATTCAGGATCAGTTTTGACATTTACTCTAAAATAAAATTACAAACGCTCATTTTGTTAGAATTAAAAAATAAATAAAATTACAAAAAATGATTTATGCTTTCATTTCTAATTTAGAAATATATTACCTTACACTACATAGACATGTAACTAACAAAATGAAATGAAAAGTGACAAACATTCAAAATATGGCCATACTTATTACGTTCATTTAAAGAATTTAAAAGCATAGGCTATGAGGAGACCACATCCCTTCGAATTAGCCTGACAATGTTTTAACTTTCAAAACAGTTGAGGAACATTAATGCTATAACAGGGTAAAAATATCTTATACTACTACTACTTAGCATATTTCATAAGTCCACTTCATTTGACTGTGAGCATTAATGCTGCTGCCCCGGATGCTCTAACCATATTCTATGCTTCAATAGTGTATTGTTGCTAGATATTAACATCATACTCAATAAATGCACATTAAATACGACATCTAACAAACTATTTTCTGAAAATGAAAGCTAACGCATTTTGGACTGCATTCAACTAGATTTATTTTGTCAGATTTCAACTCTATGCGTTGTATTTATATTTGAATTTCTTATTCCTCATGTTGTAAATAATTTGAAGTTTTTTTTTTCAAAGCGAAATGATGGATTATATATCAAACATATCGTTCCATTTTCATTCTTGCTACATTTGTTAGCAAGATATGTTAATCTAGAGATGGCCGATAGTTCTCAAATCTTTGATGGCACCTTTTGTCTTGCCATTCTGCTTGCAAATTTGGTATGATGATATCAATTGGCCGAATAGAATTAGTACCAAATCAGAGCGGATTGTCCTTGACATTGTGATTGCAACTTTGGTACGATAATATAAATTGATTGAATTGATGTCAATCATACCAAACTAGTACATGTAGATCGATCTCGACAGTGCTTTTCTGACAGTGTCAACTCTTTCGACATCGATATTATTTTTATTCATTATCTATATATCCTTCACAATTTTACCTTTTCCAATTATGTCAGTATTGACCTATCATTGTTAGTGGATAAGACTGAAAATATAAATAAATAAATAGAAGAAAATATGTACTTTTGAAAATCCTGACGTACAAAATAATGTCATCTTTGACTGTTAACCAACTCTAATGTCTAATGATCACACCTATGCACCTAAATAACCGAATTCCCTAATTGGGATTGAATTTGCGGAAATATCTTCTTATAGTATGTATGAGCTATCCAAAGTATTACTACTATTACTAACGCTACAATAAATTAAAATTTGAAATAATACTTACCGCAGTTTTTGTACTAAGCTAAATTAATCTCTAATCGTAAATGCACGTTTTTCATTTGTCAAAGCTCTTTTTAAAGAATTTGTCGGCACGCGGCAATAGTAGTAAAATTGGGTTTTGAGTCTAGAGAGAGTGCATTGAGTATTTCGAGTATATAACAAAATTAATAATCGATAATAATTAATCTCATACTAACATTTAAGCATATTTCTTAAATGATTTAACATATATAAGATTTAACATATACAAATATAATATATTCTGATGGATCTTGAATTATTAAATTTTTTTAAAAAAAATATAAGCTCATACACATATTAAAATTGAAGAATTAATTTTAATTAATTTTTATTATTTATTTAATAAAAGAACGAATGAGTTGCCAAATGAATCGAAAGAACAGGATTGTAGTAGCTTATTCGGACGGTTGGAGTGTAGCTTAATCGGAATAAAAAAATGAAGGTTTAACCTTCTAAATATAGTAAAATAGTGGGATCGGTGGCGAAAATTAGAAGTGAGAATGTGTATTGACCTGCAGAGTGGGTGGGAATCGCAAGTAACGTGGTCAGTTGTAGCCCATTCAAATATCTCTTCTCTTCTCCTTTAAGAAATGAAATACACACGAACTAACCGTTTCCGCCTCTCCTTCCTTCACCTATACAAACTCATACTCATACCTCATGTAGCCCCATTCTGCTCAAAATGGGAGCCCAGACCACTTCAATTGGCGGCCCTCTCGTGCCCACCGTCAAATCAGAGCCGGCGGATTCTTCCGCCGCTGCTCCGCCGCCGCACTCGGAGATGGACCACGACTCTGATAAGGACATCCTCTGCCCTATTTGCATGCAGATCATCAAGGACGCCTTTCTCACTGCCTGTGGCCATAGCTTTTGCTATATGTGTATCGTCACTCATCTTCAGAACAAGAGTGATTGCCCCTGCTGCTCTCATTTCCTCACTGCTAATCACCTCTACCCTAATTTCCTCCTCAACAAGGTTTGTTTTGTTTTATTTTTGCCACTTTCTGCATAATCAACTCATCATCTATCTGTTTCAAGTTGAGTCTTATTGGAGCATTTTGGATAGCTGCAATTTTTTAATTCTCGTCCTGATTTTGATATATGTATGACTTTTCTTCGTCTTAATTACTAATTTGTCAAGCTATTGGGAATTTTGATTGTATTGCTCTGCCAATGTAATTTCTGTTAGTAATATTAATGTGTAGTTTCCCCTTACTGCTAAGCCCCCTTGGTTTGGAGCCCAAAGGCAGAAGTGGCTTGCTAAATATATTTTCACTTCTCTGCAGTATTATAGTCTAATTTATGTTACAACTTGTGAATTATCCTCATTTCGATTACACAAAGTCATGCTGTCATCCTATGTGTTTGCTTGCATGTGCCTATGTATGTGTTTGTTTGTCTTCATATGGATTATGTATATGGTATACCATCTATTTTTATCAAATACATACACTATATGCGAGACCTTGGCCTACTTGCTAGCAATCCGATAAGCTGATTTTGAAAATATTGTGTTAACTGGAGATCGTGATTCAAACTTGGACAGTTTACATTGGATTTTTCTATTCTTTCTCATTATGGTTGACAAGTGATTCTGGACGCCATCAGTTGGTAGTTGAAGGCTGAAGCACAAGCACAATCATTTAAAACATGAAGATTTCTTGAAGGAAAGTGCCAAGTCAGCAGACTGCTCACCTTTCTGTTTTTTAGAAACAAACTTTATAATATGATGCAAATTTATGCCACCTTCCCTGTCAGGAATAAAAAGAAGTTTGGCCAATACTAATGTCGATATATTAAAGACACATCAATGAAAAGAAAGAATTGAATCTCAAAATGATAAAGCATGTCTCCAGACACCTGCTTTCAAAATGGTGACTCAAAGAAAAAATTTAAACTAACAAGTGATATAAATTTTTTTAGTTTTAAGTTTTGAAACTGTATGTTCCTATCACTTACTGCTGAGTTTTCTTACTCCAGAAGCTGCATGTGTTTGCTCTGTGAGATTAGTTACTCTTCCGGTGATGTTAGATGGGAGATGTCTCCATGAATTTAGCTAATGATGTGGTGCATGTATTCTTGCAGTTATTGATGAAGACTTCTGCTCGTCAAACAGCTAAAACTGCCACTCCTTTGGAACAACTTCGCCAGGCACTCGAACGGGTCAGTTATTTGCTGAAAGATTTATTTCTAATAGCAATGTGTTTTTACAGCATGGTAGTGTGTCTGTCTACTCTAAGCACACGAAATCTACTATTGGAGCCAATAATTACCATTCGGTAGTCATCTACATGCCTGTTATGGTACATGCTGTCCATAATTCCTTAAATCCACCTATGCCATTTGTTTGTAGTACAAACCTTCTAGTAAACAAAACTCTAATTTTTTAAAACAGTTCAAAAATCAGTGCTTGATTATATTTTTCAAGATACCCTTTGTTACCCATCATGATTGTCCATCTATAAAATGAGGATACCTTTTATTTTAGACTTCCATTGTTCATCCATTTCTGGCATGTGTACTACAGTAATATGATATATAGACAGGGATGTGAAGATTCAGTGACCTAATATGATATATAGACAGGGATGTGAAGCTTCAGTGAAGGATCTCGAGAGCCTCATGTCTCTTCTTTCAGAGAAAAAAAGTAAAATGGAGCAAGAAGAAGCCGAAACAAATCTACAGATCCTGCTTGATTTTATGCTTTGTCTGAGAAAGAAGAAACTTGATGAGCTCAATGAGGTGAACGGAGTGGACTCTTTTGTTTCATCATTAGTTCGTATTTTTTAGTTATAGAAGCTTATTCTGCAATGTAGATCATTTGAATATCTTTATCTTCTATAATTAGCGCCATTAGGCTACTAAACTTTCAACATAAGATAAGGTGGTTTGTGTAAAATCAGTCAAAAGAATCCGGAATTCCACATTCGTAGAGTTTTGGGTTAGGCTATAGGTGTTCAAATATGCTGATCTAGCATTATCTAGTACCACTATCATCAGTACCAATGCAATAATTTGGATCTTTGGATGTTATCATTAGAAATCGCAAACATAAGACTGCTTCCTGGTTAATGGAATAATTATGTTGATATTATGATGTCTCAAACTTTCATGTTGTGAGGATGATACCCTCCTTCTGAGCATGATTATACCTTATTGATATAAACTTGAAGATTTTTCATGTTAAACTGAGGGTTATCTCTCTTAAGCACAGATAGCTCAAAGAGAAACCCAGAGAAAAAAGAGAGAGAAGAGATATCTGATTTTTAGTTTTTCATTTTATCTTTCTCTGCAGGTACAATCTGATCTAAAGTACATTAAAGAAGATATTCATGCAGTGGAGAGACGTCGAATAGAGTTATACCGTCGAAGGGATAGATGTTCGTCTAAACTAAGAATGCTTGGTGATGATCCTTCTTCCAAATCAGCATGGCCGTCAGTGGTTGAAAAACAAAGTGGTGCTACAGCCTCCAGACCTTCTCTCACACCTGGCCAATCCCGCCTTACTTCAGGTGATCTTCATAGCAAGAAAGCTGATGTGAGATCTTCTGCTAGTCATTTGGTACTAGGGAAGGATAGTTATGGTGGGTCAGACATCCAGAATCCTTCTCAATCAGGACAGGCATTAGCAAGGAAGAGAAGGGTACATGCTCAGGTGGGTGATATGATTATCGTAGCGTGTAGCTTTCCAGTAACACCTTAAACCTGGTCACGTTCTGGAGGAAAATAATCATTTACAGATAGTGATCATAGAATATATTATTATCAGAAGCTAATATTACAAACATCTGTAATATTGTTGAACTGCTTTAAAAGTGGTCTTTTTATTTCTTCATTTTATGCTTGAATATGCAAAGCATGTAGTCAATCATCTGGCCGTCTTCTGTTGTTGCAGTCATTAATGCAGTTATAGGAGTTTCCGCAGCTATTAGTTGTGTCATAACATAGAATGTTAGATACTTTCGGCGTCTTTGTATAATTGTTTCTTATCCTTTTATATTTCTATTGGATCAGTTCAATGACCTACAAGATTGTTACTTGCAAAAGAGGCGGTATTGGGCAAAACAAATGCCAGAGCAGCAAGGGCGTGACTCGCTGAGTTCAAAGAGAGAGGGATACTCTGTAGGTCTTGAGGATTTTCAGTCTGTTCTATCAACTTTCACAAGATACAGGTATGAGATTCTTGTAGATAGCTTTAGGTCTTTTTGAAATCCATATGCAGTGTCTAATAGAGTTTAGTTCTTCAGTCGGTTGCGGGTTGTTGCCGAACTCAGACATGGAGATCTTTTTCACTCGGCTAACATTGTATCAAGGTCAGTGAGTTTGCTGCATATGGTGTGGAATTCGATTCTATCATTCTCACCCAGTCATTCATCTAGAAGCAAGCATTGTAATATAATAAAAAATTAAAGATGTTACTTCACAGTGCAGTTCTACTAAGTTCATTAGCTAATTTGGACTCGTTACATTTGCAAGTTTTATTATAAATTTATAACGAAATGGAGATAGAACAGATTCAGTTTTGACGAGTCCATTTCATGTGGTGGATAGGTAGTTGCACTTGCTACAATTTCGTTAATGGATTTTAGTGTTGAATATATAGCTTTCTTTTTCTCAATCATAATTCTGGACAAAACTATCCGTGATCTTTTTTCTCTTCTGTTGGTCTTGGGGATATTAAAGATGCTTAATTTTGGTGATTGCATTAATGCAAGAACTCTGGTTGCTTGTAAGCCACTTAAATCTGCATTTAGCATTTTAATATTTATATGAATATTGATTATTGAGTTGTAAGTTAGGGTGTTAATTCTTGCGCAAACAGTGAAATACAATTATGTTCGAGGCAAAAGGCTCTGGCATGCGATAAAAGTTGTGGTCCCTCACATTCATGCACTAGACCTTTGTGATTTTAATCTTCTGCATACTATCTAGAGTTTTAAATTACTATTCATTCCATGCAGCATAGAATTTGATCGAGATGATGAATTATTTGCTACAGCTGGAGTATCACGACAGATCAAGATTTTTGAGTTTTCATCAGTAAGTTGTTTCAAGTTTTGCATCAGGTTATGCATTTAGTATATATCTGGACATGATTAGATGCAGTGCCATGTAATCATGTGCCTGATGTTCCTATGCAGGACTTCAACTGTTCTTTATGTTTTGCAGTCTTTTATTTTATTTTACTTTATGTCATTTTTCAAATTGATTTATTATACACTCTGGTCTCACCCCTCAAATGGTGGATGAATATTATTCTCCAGGTGGTTAATGAACCAGCGGACTCTCAATGTCCTGTAGCAGAAATGTCTACTAGAGCAAAGCTAAGCTGTTTAAGCTGGAACAAGTATGCAAAAAATCATATTGCCAGCAGTGACTATGAAGGCATAGTAACTGTTTGGGATGTGACTACTAGACAGGTATTACTAATGTCAGTAAATCCATTTATTCACCATCTTATTGCTGTAAAAGAATGTCATGCTTAAATCTTGAACTACGTATATTGCAGAGTGTGATGGAGTATGAGGAGCATGAGAAACGTGCCTGGAGTGTTGATTTTTCATGCACAGATCCTTCAATGCTTGTATCTGGTAGTGATGACTGCAAGGTATGTGAAGTGCACAATCATAATTTTTTTGTGACACACTAAAGCTACATTTTAAGCAAACTTACACCCTTCTGTCTAACTTGAGGGGGCAGTTCATTGTAGAGCCCCATATTACCAGAAGTCTTGCTTTCTGTATTTTCATGTGTAGATATCTCTGCTGCCTTTCTGAAGTCGATTTACCAACTTGAATTATAGAATATTAACTACCACTTTTAAGGCGGACACACATGACAAATTAGTCTTTGAATCAACGTTGTCTTTTTCTGCTTCCCTTAAAAATCCTGGTGAACTGCTAGCCAGGTGGAGTGCAAAGCAAAACATCTACAACATTATAGCTATATTCAGCTAATTTTAAGATCGATCCTGTACCAATCACAATCTCTCTATGAAGTATATAATTATCCTAAATAGGATTTTGGGTCCATGCAACATTAAACGTGTATTGTGTTCGACATCAGGTGACCGATAATTTGCCTAGCTGTTATTAGGCTGTGAGCGGTTATTAAATTACTTAATTATATTTATATCTGAACATATACTCTTTATGCATAGACTGACTCAATGGACTCCACAGGTCAAAGTATGGTGTACAAACCAGGAGGCGAGTGTCCTAAACATTGACATGAAGGCAAATATATGTTCAGTCAAATATAACCCTGGATCCAGCATCCATGTCGCTGTATGTACTGATTCTTTGTGGGAGTTCATACTTTTCTGTTCTGCCTCTACAGCTGTATTAAAACTGGTTCCTGAATTGTATGCTGCTGTTCCCTTGCAGGTTGGCTCCGCAGATCATCACATTCATTACTATGACTTAAGAAAAGTTAGCCAGCCGCTGTATATATTCAGCGGACACAGGAAGGCTGTGTCATATGTGAAATTTCTGTCCAATGATGAGCTTGCTTCTGCTTCAACAGACAGTACATTGCGCCTATGGGATGTTAAGGAAAATGTTCCTGTAAGTTATTGTGTCATCCTGTTAGATCTTTTTTCATTTGCAATACATGACTTAGTAGCTTTTCATCAGCATTTACAGACTACTAGAGAATTTAACTTGGAAACAAAAAATGAGTGATAAAAAATTCCATTTTTCCTTTTTCCTTTTTGTAACATGGTAAATTGCCTGAAATGGTGACTAAGCCAATGTTGCAAATGAATTAGATGGTATGAGTTTCTACATGTTTTATCTAAGGGGTCAACCAAAAATGCTAACTGACCTTTGATATTCTTATGATTCGTTACATAAGTGATCTGATGATATGGTTGGTGACAGTTTCATAACCTTTATATGCACACACATCCAAACTTGCTTGTCTGTCTCTCTTAATGTTTTCTGTTTAATTCTTGAGTAACCATTATTTTGGTTTGTCAAGTAATGGTGTTGATAATATCATTCTTGCTGTGATATTTTCTGCAGCTGCGCACTTTTAGAGGCCATGCAAATGAGAAGAACTTTGTGGGGCTAACAGCGAACAGCGAATACATAGCATGTGGTAGTGAAACAAATGAAGTATTCGTCTATCACAAGGTATCCATATGGTTCTTTAAATATTATCGGTTAGTATATTTTCAACTAAAAGGTGAGTTTTTTGTAGGCAATATCTAAGCCGGCAGCATGGCATAAGTTCAATAATTCTGAAACAGAAGAAGGCGAAGAAGATGCGGGGTCCTACTTCATAAGTGCTGTGTGCTGGAAAAGTGATAGCCCAACTATGGTTACAGCAAACAGCCAAGGGACTATAAAAGTCCTCGTTCTCGCTCCCTGAAACTGCATGCATATGAAAGAAGAAGTAAGTGTAGGGCGAAGTTCTTTACTAACTCTTTCTGTTGTTGGTGTTTGTGGTATCATGGGCAAGTTAATTATTTGCTTGTAAATGAAAATCATATTCTTTTTGGGAGATGTGTTTTCATAAGCAGGAAAGTAGTAGTTTGGTTTGTTTTTCTATGTTATTCGATTTTGTTTTTAGATTAGCCTCTGTTTATATAAAATGTTTAGAGATAAGCTTCCTCGCTGTGGAATTACAGTTCAGCTCTAAAGATATGAAGCTCTTCGTGTTTACATTTCATGTTTTACTAGTTACTACTGTTGCATTGCTTTCAACATTTAAATACTCCTATATTGTCACAATATATTTACAGTGTGTTAAAAGTTTGGTATTGATATGATCCTTTCATATCCCCTTTAGTGGATGTAAATTGTAAACTCTGATAAGTTTATTTTTATAATGACAAAGTCATATTTTTTGTCAGTATTTCAAAATTTCAAATCCATAATTGGTCCAATCAAGCTTGTAAGCAACCACTAGTTTGTTTGTGCCTGTAATTTATCATATCCTAGTGTTTTAGAGCAAATCCAGTTGGTTTATACAATTTCGAAATACAGTTAAGCTGACAATTAAACAT
This sequence comes from Salvia hispanica, assembly GCF_029641045.1. Lineage (NCBI taxonomy): Eukaryota > Viridiplantae > Streptophyta > Magnoliopsida > Lamiales > Lamiaceae > Salvia > Salvia hispanica. The sequence goes on from NC_142696.1 coordinate 4,220,000, forward strand.
AGATACCAACGGATATTGGTTTATACAATTTGAGTATTAATTTAGATTTATACTCTAAAATATGATTTCGAAATTAGTTGGATTGACTTGTTAAGAGAATGCCGTTTGGATGAGTCCAATATCTACAAATTAAATTACAATAATTCAAATTCAATCTGTACATATCTACAAATAAAAAATTAAAATAAGCAATGCAAATCCAAATAAAAATAGAGGAAATTAATATTGATGGATTAAACATAGTCGTTAACGGATAAAATTAGTTATACAAAAAATTCCGCAGCAGCGATTGAACATTCAGTCATCTACTTTTTGACGATTGGATCTCTCTGATAGATTCCCTAAAATTTCCCCAAATCCTATTCCTGCTCAAAATACAATCTCGAATTGTTTCACAGATTCATACTCTCACTTCGCCGGATTCCCCACGATCCGATCATGCGCTTTTGCGCGTGAATGGTATGAGCATCCACAATTGCCGCGCTCCAATGTGCCTCAAAACCGTCCAACCGTCTCCTGCCGCCGCCGATATGTCGCCGGAAAAATTCGTTGCTTCCGATGTTAAGGTGGAGGACCATCTGTTCGTGCCGCCGCTCAACTTTTCTATGGTGGATTACGGAATATACCGCTCCGGATTTCCCAACTCTGCTAATTTTCCTTTCTTGAAAACCCTAGGCCTCCAATCGATCATGTTAGCTCAATTTTAATCTCTCTTTCTTTTCCAGGATGCTCCCCTACCGACCGTAGCCACGAATTAACGCGCCGACCAATTGAGTATCGGTGATGACCCGTGATTGGTAAATCAATTTGTCTAACCATTATATTTAACTTCAATTTCAATTATGCTAAGCTTCCCAATATAATTTTTTCCCTAATTAAATGTGAAATTTCTTATGCTTTATTAGGTTGTAGTTAACCACTCTCATATTAGTCACTAACGAATAAAGTATTTAACACTTTTTTGCTTCCATGATTTATTGTTCTTATGTTATACTATGATTCACTTATTGAAAATTTACAGTAATGGAGTATATCTTTGTTTATAACTAGATTGTAGGAGTATATAAAATGCAAGAATGTTGTACTCCATCTTTTGTTTATAACTGGTATTCAAATGCAAGATGTTCATCTGAATTAAAACCGTTGTGTTTTTTTGTTAACATAAATAATAAAGAATAATAAATCATGGAAACAAAATTTTCTTAAATGTTTACTATACTGTATAGTTTTATAAGAGCAGTTGGTTGTTTAAGTTTAACTAATCAAATTTATAACCTAATATACAGATACAAATATTGTTCTTAAGTAACGTTCATTCATGATTCATGCGATAATATAATAACAAATTTTAGATATAAAATTTTTTCACTGTTGCCTAATTAGGCATATCTAATTATATTTAATTAGTTTACCAAAGGAAAAAATCATATATTTGGAAGTTTAACATACTTGAAAATCTAGTCAAATATAGTTGCTTGATAAATTGATACTACTATGAACGAGGCTTTGCTACCTCAGTGGCCCTGGCGGGCGTGTTAATTCGTGTCTATGGTGGGTAAGTGAGGGTTCTTCTTTCGATAATATGTTTATTATTTGAAGATATTGAAGTAAAACTTTTGTGATATTGAAGATACTTGTGTCCAGAGCCTTATCCTGAAGATAATATGGAGTTTCTCAATGCAAATGGAATTCGTCTTTTTCAGTTCGGCCTTGAAGGTTCTAAGGTAGTTTTTTTTGTTCTATTATGCATAAGTTATGTTAGTGGGGCATTGTTGGGGCGAATAGTTTGGTTTGAGCCTTTGAGGTGAGAAATACCAAAGATTATTTGTGAATTTGTTTCCTTTCCCAAAAATATTCATGCTAAAGCAGGGATTGTTTTCGAATACGATAATTGTCAATCAGATGCTGCCTTAGATAGTCTTGGAAATTAAATCTACGTTCTTAATGGTGCAGTTACATTGTAGAGTATTTACTGTGTTTTGGTGATCTTTGAGGTTTGAGTCAACATAAGAACAATTAAGTGTTATGATAAATATTACTTTGATCTTTGTGCAATAAGTCTTCTGCATTGCTGTTTATTCTTAAAATTTGGAGAAATTTCTGTTGGATGTAATAGGGTTATTAAGTATGGGTTTTGATCTCCTAGGTTGGTGTATTTTGGCTTTGTCACCATTCATATTTGGTTGTGTTCTCCTTTGCAAAATCTAGCCTTTTAGGATTCTCTAGAGTTGGTACCCAATGTAAAGCTTTGTTGGTTGTTTAAAACTCTTTGAAAAGGATCAAGTGGTTGAATACTGAAGGAAGAATGTTTTTAATGCAAAATGTTGTGAGTAAGGAGTAAGCATTCCCTTGGAATTGTTATTTGTTCTTGCATACAACTAATATTTGGCAGGAGTTATCTATAAACATCCCTGAGGATGTAATTGTTTGTGCATTGAGAGTGCTATTAGGTATATCTTTATACCTCTGAACCTTCATCAGATGTATATTTCTCATGCTTTGGGGAAACCCTTTAATCAATGAAACATCCTATGCAGATGAAAGAAACCATCCGCTCCTAATTCACTGCAAACGAGGAAAGGTACTTGTATATCCATTCTGTTTCCAACTATTCATGATGTCTCGGTTTTCTGATGTATATGTATCCACCATTGTCAAATGCAGCACCGGACTGGTTGTCTTGTGGGATGTCTTAGGAAGTGGCAAAATTGGTGCCTGGCTTCAATTTTCGATGAGTATCAGAGGTTTGCTGCAGATAAGGCTAGAGTTACCGATCAGAGATTCATTGAATTGTTCGACATTTCAAGAATAAACAAGTTGGCATCCCTGCCTCACTATATCTAACGATACTCAAGGATGTGTGATTCTTACTGATGTGGAGATCAATGGAATGCGAGTCATCTGGGATGCTACTTTTCATTTTTTTTTTCTTTTCCATTTTTTTGAGAGTGGTATTATTCGTTAATAGAGGCTATATAGCTCATTACGTTCGATATTGTTGCCCACATTTTTTCAGGTGTGCTGCAATGAGGAAGAACACTCTATTACTGTGGATTGAAAATATTAAATCAATTCTTTTTGTGAAACTTTACATGGTGAGGCTAAGTTCAATGAATGTTGACAAATACAGTGAATCTGTTACATGTTCATCGTGAACTAACTTCCAGATCATGACATATCACTCACGCCACCAATATAATTACTATTCACAAGAATCATGCCTCACAAATTTCTTGTTGTCGTAAAGAAAAATCTAATTCAATTAATGTTCACCGATTTAATGTTGTACATCAAAAATCTAACTTAGAACAGTTTTATGTGAAAAAAAACAGCATATAAAAATCGTTGACGTACTATTAATTAATTATTTGCTTCAACTACCTTCAAGCGTGAACGTTCGACTGCCCTAAAGATTTCTTCTCTCTTATCTCGTGACCAACCATCTCTTATAATGGATTTTGACCGATTTGTATAGATAGTGAAAAATGAGACATCGAGAATACAAATACAATTGTCTATTTTTATCGAACAAAATCACAAAAATGATCTAGAATATAATTTAGGGGCTGGATCCCATACTGTGGGAGAATCACAGCACCATTTGCTGTGGAGTTAAACGACGCCGTATTAATCAAATTTAAACTTATTTCATCTTTATAGTTTACCTGGGGAGTGATTAATTGCTAACTCATCATTTGATTGCTAACTACAACTAATTTAAGGCCTTGGGATTTTAGAAAACGTGTGGTCTACAATTTGCCACGTGTAAGGTTTTTATTAATAAAATTAAAAAAGAAAAAAAAACTCCAAATTAGAATTTTGGATGAAAATGTCAATACAATGTTTCGAAAATATCAACACAATGCTTTAAGAATGTTAACTCATTGCTTATATTGACATTCTACATGTATTATATTGACATATTTTATATAGTATGTTGACATTTTTGCTGTACGAAAATATTAAAAAAATTTGAATTTTTTTTTCAAATTTTGACCCCGGAACATATGCATGTAGGATATCGTTGATCCTTATGAAATTATCTTTAATTTGATATATGTTATATGAATTTAAAGTTTTAGGATTTCTTTTAAAAGTTAGTTATAACTAAACATGTAGTTAATTGACATTAATACCCATGTTGATATATTTTGGAATTAATCCTATAGCCTTATTGACGTTTTTCGTTGATCGTAGGTTTGATGATCTAAGCCCTTAATTTGAATATCTAATGACTATTATTTAATTATAGTTAGCAATTAAGTTATGAGTTCAATATAACACTCCCCTCTAGTTAAAAAAAAAACCGTGGCATAGTAGTCTATTTATTCTCTGTTGCGATTTTTTAGTGGAATCTCTTATATAATTACTGATTCGAGCTTATTTTTTCTAGATTCAGTTATTTGTTGCTGTCTTTAAAATAAATTTGCACTATAAAATAAATATATTTTGCTCTCTCCTCTCTTTACACAAATTCAATTCAATTTTAAATTTTGTAAATGATGTTTCTCGTTCACATTATATAGTAATATTAAAAAAATCTTATATATCTAATAATTTATTAACATATAAATTGTCGAAATTCTAGGATAATTTTCATTGTGATTCATAATATGGAGCATAAACATCATTTAATATTGTGGTGTTTAGTTTCGTAAATAAAATAATAGTAAGATATAATCTAAGATTAAGCTGTGAAATTATTTATTAGGATGAGTTGACTATGACTAATTATCATATAGTAACTATCTATCTAGGATTAAGTTTGATAATATTTTTTTTTCCTACCAATTTTACATTCTCGTGTCGTTTCTAAATTCTCTATATTTCGAAGGTCTGAGAATGTATAAACTATAGATTTATTGTTGAATTTATATTTTACATGCTACTAAATTACTAAATGGAGTATATAAAATAGAGTGATCATTATTTATAAATTTCATAATATTACTCCATTCATCTCTTAAAATTAGTATAAAACATTTTTTTTAATCTAGCCTTTAAAATCTATCTTGTTACATATGCTAGTAAATTTATCTTTTTTAGTTTTTTTACATAAAATAGACTGTACAAATAAATTTATATTGTACCAACAAATTGATCAAATGACAGGTATGACAAAGAAAAACACATTAACAAAGAAAAAAAAATGATTCAGAATGATTCATTATATTAAAGATTGAGAGGTGAAATAAACATAAGAAAAAAATTTTAATCTGTTTGGTGAATTTGAATTTATTATGGAAGAGGTAAACAAAGAACATGAAAGTGCATCAAAAGATATTAAAATTTGATCAATGGTAAACTTTAAGCAAAGAAAAAAAATAAAGAAGTTTAATTTTGATTAAAGCGGCGTCTTTTTTTTTTTTTTTTTTTTTTTTTTTTTTATAAATAAATCAAATGAATAGATGAAAAAAACAGTTTACAGTCATCAGCTTGGGCATACCCAAGGGACGGAGACCGGACAGGCCCGGTGGTCCGTGAGAGAAACAAACACCACAATGGGAAATAAACCCAATGGGACAAGAAAGAGATACAAACAGGAAGAAACCACATGTGAATGACTGGTCCCCCTCACAACCCGGGATGGGCGGGCCTCATTAAAACCTCCTGGAGCCAAAAACCCGAAGGAAAAAAGACCCCAAGAGGAAAAAGAGTACCCAAGTGAGGAGAACCAAAAGGCACTCCAAAAGTCTGATGCTGAGCCCTGTGCGCGGGAGAGTGTTGCTGTCCCTACGTCCTTGTGTCCGGCAGGTGCTGAATAACTTGATCATCGGGGTAAAGAGAGTAGAGAATGGTGTACGTGGTGGACTTGACGAGCAGCGTAGTCCTGGCCACGGTAAACTTCGATCCATCAAAGATATGGGCGTTCCTAGCCTTCCAGATTCCGTAGACCGTTGCCATGATAGCGATCCTTCTCGCCTTCTTCAGGATGGCCGAGCCTGTGCGGTGCCTAGCCGTCCATTTGATCGGTTTCCGGATAGTGGAGATGTTCCTCCAAAGGGAGAGCCATCCCCTAATGTCTTCCCAAACCTTCTTTGTCTCAGAGCACCTAAAGAAGAGGTGTTCGGCTGATTCGTCATGCGCCTCGCAAAGAGCGCACGTCTTGTTGATGTCCATGAACTTGATACGGTCTCGGGTGAGTAAACGTCCACGTAGCGCAAGCCAAGTGATGAAAGACTGGCGCGGCGGAATGAAGTCTTTCCACACAAATTTCGCCCAGAATCTGCGTTCACCCCTAGGCCGAAACCAGTCATAGGCCTCGCTGGTGCCGGAAGGGCTGTTCCACTTGATGAGTAGCGCCCCGGCCTCTTGTCTGGAGCACTTGGCAAGCAATTCATCCCGGATGGAGATGAGGTGCTTGATGAGGGTCGAGTCCTGCTTGATCCTAGGCGTCCACTCCCAAAAATCCACGCCCCGAATAATCTCCGTGTGGATCCATTGAATCCAAAGGGAATCCTTCTTCGCAAAAATGTTCCACAGAATCTTCGCATGTAGAGCCGAGTTCCAAGCTTCCAAGTCACGGAGCCCAAGGCCTCCTTCGTCCTTTGGGAGGCAAATATCCTTCCAGGCCACATTAGCGGTCTTGGAGCCCCAAAGGAATTGACGAGCAATGGTGACAACCCGAGAAATAACCGTGCCAATGAGCGGGAAGGCTTGCAGCCAATAGGCTTCAACACCCTGCAAGCAAGAGCGAATAAGTTCGAGACGGCCGGCAAAAGACAGGGACTTACCTTTCCATTTTTTGACCATAGTCGCCATCTTCTCAATGAGTTGAGAGTAGTCCGCCGTCTTGAGCACCTTTGAAGTAAGAGGGATAACAAGGTATCTGACGGGCAGCACGACCACCGGGAAACCGAAAAGATCAATAATACTCACCCGTTGCGTGGCCGTCATGGTGCCTGCAATAAAAATGTTAGATTTATCCTGGTTGACCTCCAGACCCGAGCAATCCGAGAAGTCCCTTAAAGCATCCGCCAAAACCTGCATAGACACAAGATCGCCTCTACCAAAGAGCATTAGGTCATCGGCAAAAGCTAAGTGTGTAATGCGAAGGTTGATGCATAAGGGGTGGAAGTTGAAACGACGGGTCGAAGTCCGGTGAGCAAGGAGTCTAGAGAGATATTCCATACAGAGAATAAAGAGAGAAGGGGACATAGGATCACCTTGCCTTAGTCCCCTTTTACCTTGGAAGAAGCCGTGTGAGCTTCCATTTATGGCAATGGAGAAAGAGGCCGAGGTGACACATTCCATGATTCTCTCGATGAACTGAGGGTGGAAGTTAAGACCGACAAGGACGTCCTGCAAGAACTTCCAGTTGACCGTGTCATAAGCTTTTCTGAGATCGATCTTGATGGTGCATCGTGGGACGGTTCTTTTGGTCTCATAGCGTCTCATGATCTCCGTGGCAAGGTGGATATTGTCCATGATACTCCTACCCGGGACAAAAGCGGACTGGGCTTGGTTGATAAGCTTCGGGAGGAGGGTCTCCATCCTTTTGCAAAGGATCTTGGTGATCACTTTGTAGATCACATTGCAGCACGCGATGGGTCTGAAATCACCCACCTTAGGGTTGCTATCTGTCTTAGGGATAAGGGCGATGATAGTAGAATTGAGGGTCTTAAGAAGTCTCCCGGTGTGGAAGAATTCCTTGACCGCGCCCGTAAAATCCCCCTCGATGGCAGCCCAGTTCTTCTTGAAGAAGGCCGAGGAGAATCCGTCGGGACCCGGGGCTTTGCCGTCATCAACGTTGAACAATGCCTCCTTGATTTCTTGCGAGGTTACCTCGCGAACAAGATCCATCTTCTCATCTTCATTCAACCGGTAGCCGTTCTCAAGGACAGCCGGGTCCAACGGGTTAGCCGCTTTGAAGGTACCGAAGAGATTCTTGTAGAACTCCACGAAGCTCGCGATGATTTCATCTTGGTCATCCATGATGGATCCATCACTCCTACATAAGAAGGAGATAACATTGCGTGAGTTATTAGACTTAACCATAGAATGGAAAAAGGAGGAGTTCCGGTCACTAAGAAGGAGATGCTTGTTTCTAGCTTTTTGGCTAAAGAAATTCATCTCCGCATTGCCAAGGGTCTCGGCTTTAAGCTTGAGTTGCTTGAATTGCACCCGGAGGTTGAGATTAGCGGTATCAAGACCAAGCGCAACTTGGGCCGCCTCCAAATCCTTGGCCGCTTGTTTTGCTCTCTCTGATATGTTGCTAAACTCTTTGAAGTTGAAATCTTTGAGCACAAGCTTGAACACCTTTATTCTTTGGGCAAGGATGAACTGCTTAGATCCAATCACCCTCATGCGCCAATGTTCCCACAGAAGGGGCTCGAATCCTGCATGGTTCATCCAAAAGTTAAAGAATTTGAAAGGCTTTGGATAGGATTTAACATCACCAAAGATCTTGTTTTGGCTGGCGAGTGGTCGGTCTGGAATCCCGGTGGCATAAAGGTCGTATTGACAATAAAACCCTTGTCTTGCCATTCCTGGTTGACCATGGCTCGGTCGATCTTGCTGAAAACCGTGCCATTCGACCATGTGAACGAGCATCCCGTGCACGGAGTATCCTGGATGCCAAGACGCGCGCAAGCACGGATTGGGCCGTCCATCTCCCGGTTGTCTGGCTTCTTCCTGCCGCGACGTTCATCCACATGCATAACTGCATTAAAGTCTCCGCTAACCAGGTACGGTTCGCCCTACATGCCAAAATTAACCAACGAGTCCCAGAGGAGTTGCCTAATTTCAGGTGAGTGTAAGCCGTAAACAAGGGAGAAATAAAATTCATTTCTAGAACGAGTGCACCTGATTTTTGTGTGTATCACTTGTTCTTCAATGCTAACCACATCCAGATTGACCATGCAAGGGTTCCAAAGAAGGAGCATACGGCAAGTGATGAGTTTGTTGGGCCGACGGGGGTCCGGACTCACGAGCACATAGACGTACTTCCAAGCCGGGAAGTACCTGGACATGAACCAATCAATATTCTTCTCTAATAACTTGGTCTCGATCAGACCCATAACATCTACCCGATTTGACTTGACAAAATCCACCACAACAGGTTGTCGGAAGGGCTGTTGCATGCCCCTAACGTTCCATGTCGTGATGAGGCTGTTGCATGCCCCTAACGTTCCATGTCGTGATGATCATTGAGACAGGTTGGATGTGTGAGTAGACTCGTCATGTGGACGGTTGGAATTAGCCAAAGCCTGATTCTTTGAAGCATGCACCTTGGTTCTCGTGGTCGGGCCCTCGTGTGCTTTGGGGTCGTGGATCCCCGAGCGACCCCGACTCTTGGAACGGTCACGGTTGCTTGCACCTTTCGCGCGGGGTGGTGCAACGCTGCTCATACCAGGGCCAGCCTTCCTACCCTTCCTCCCGGCCGCCTGCGCAACAGCCGTTTCGAGAGGTGGAAATGGGTCAGCATCCGAATCCCCTTGTTCCGCATCCACGTCAGGGTCACGGAGGGGGCGGCGGATGGTTTGCTTGGGTGGAGGCTCCATCACGAGTTCCTCGGCCTCATCCTCCGAGTCAACACATTCATCCTCTTTGTTATGCCCGGTGTTGATCTCAAAGGCATCATTACGGACATTAGTGAAACCCGCCATCATAAGTTCATGCGCTGGATCCGCATAGCCGGCGTCTTCTAAATCCATCTTAGCCGTCTCGTACCCGGTCTTCCCAGACAGCGCCTGCACATTCTTTCCCTTTTGTATCTTATGCGAGCTATGTCTAGCCGCTATGTCCGGTTTGGGCGAGCGTGTGTCTTTCACTCCCTCGGGTGGTGCCGTGTCAGGCACCTTCTCAGCGTTGTCGGCAGCCAGGGCAGCGAATTGATTTGAGGTGGCGACTGGTGCCACCGTGTGCCCCGACCCACTAGAATCACCCACAAGTCTTCCGGAGGGTTGCCAGACCTCCGGGTCAACCTTGCTAGCTCTCGGGTCCGCCTTTCTCGGTCTAAATGGGTCGCGGACATTCTGAGGTCTCGAAGAGTTCGCGGCCCCAACCGACTTTTCCCGGCCCCCGGGGCCTTTTCTATTTCTCGAGGCATCTCTGGTTCGGGACGCATCCCTCCCCACGGGCTTGTTTCTCGCATAGTTTGCCCGCCTAATTTTCTCTCTTTCCTCGGGGCCAGGGCATCCCGCCCCGTAATGGCCAAATTCTTGGCATATCCGACAGTACTTGGGCAAGGCTTCGTACACAATTTCTTGTGTAAACTTATCTCCCCCTAGCAAGATAATTTCAATATTCTTCCGGGGCTCATCCAACACATTAATGATAACTTGCACTCGAGCACCATCAAGCGTATTACGCAAGATAGTGCATTCATCAACCATCACCGGGGTGCCCACCGATGAGGCAATTTTGCCAATAGCCGACTTATTCCAAAGGGACAGAGGTAGATCCGGGATCCGGATCCAAATTGGGACATTGATTTTCATTTTCCGCTTAAGATCGAAGTCCTCCGGGGTTGGCTCCAAGACCAAGGGGATCCCGAAGATCGAGTGGGGCCCGTTCTCACGCACCGACTCCATATCCTTAGCATTGATGAAGCTAAAGATGATCCAGCCTTTTCTATGGAACGCGACCTTGACCGGGACATGCCAGCGCTTCGTCATGTTGTAGACGGCCTCCTTTCCCGGAAATCTGCCTGCAAACATACCACTAAGAGAAGGACCCCAGCCCGAGTGGATGGGCATGAGGTCTGAGTCAGATAAAGCAATTGACTTGGTGGTAGTAGAGATACCTGAGGCACTGAGGATCGCCCTAGCTTCAGGCGAACATATAGGGGCCGAGGCTTGGTTCACGGCGAGCCAAGCAGCCTGTTGTTCCAGCTCCAGGTGGAACTCGATGTCCTCCTTAAGATCTTCCTCTGATTTCATGTAGGCAACGCCGTTGTCATCCGTTCCCTCAAGGGGGATCTCATACTTGTTGCACAATTCACGGAGATCGAACTTTAATCCCCTATTCAAGCAGAGATGATCAAGGATAGCGTGCTTGCTTGACGGTGGCTCCATGCGATGGTGCTCCACCGAATCAATGTTGGTGGGAATGTCACCCTTATCTTCATTATCTGTCAAGCAAAAGTTAGGGGGAAAAGGGAATTCACAAAAGGAGTGATCCTTACCGAGTTGGCTCGAGGATGGGTCCGGGTGAGCCACGGGGATATGCAGGGGTTCCGCGCCAGAGGGGCCAAGCACCGCGCCAGCGAAGTCGGGGGGCTGTTGCGGCAAAGGCTCGGACGTCCCGGCCAAAGGCTGGGAACCATCGGCAAGGTCTGATCCAGCAGGTCCCGCATCACCCGGGCCGAGGATCTCCTTGCGAGAGGATTGCTCGGATGTCGGGGCTGTCTCGGCCAGGGTGGGCATTGCATCGGCACCCATCGAGCCAACTTTCTCCGTATGACTTCTCGTCGCGAGAGAGCCTGGAAGTGTCGAGGATGGTGCGGCAGATTTCTTCGGATGCTTGGCCATGGTCGCCAAGGCCGTGCAGCACTCGAATGTCTCGGCACAGACCGGTAACTGGTGGGTCGTGACGGAACACACACGCACACGGAACGTGAATGCGGCTTGAGAGATCCGCAGTGGTCGAGGGGGTGTCTCGGCTCGGCCAAGCACACGGAACCAACGCGTGCGAACATGCGAACCAAACCGCACAAAGGGGTGAGGGGGACACGAAAATAATCTAAGTGTTGAAAATGAACCTTTAGGGCATAGGGTGCCTAGGGGTGCGCCGAATGTCTCGGCAGGACGGCCTTGTACCGCAGGAGGTTCGAGCCACAGGGCCGCGATGTGGCCTCCTACACAAGAGGATTCTCTGGGTATTCCGAACCAAGAGCAATAACCTTCAGCTTCAGAACGATAAATGACGGGTTGACCCGGTTCTCAAGCCCCAATCCAAACTTAAGCCGACCCGACCCGACCCGGATCCGCGCCAAAAATCAAACCCTAGAGCTTCCAGCCGCCAAAATTCAAATTTGAATTCTGAGACTCCTCGATTCTTGGAAACTGACTGTTGGGGTGGCCGGTGCTGGCGACCCTTCAGCTTCCGGCGAGGCGGCGCCGGCGAAAGTAGGGTTCCGACGAGAAAACTCGCCGGAAAAACAGAGACTTGCAGGAAATTGCAGGGCCGAAAGCAGCGGCTGTTTCTGAGATTCTTCAGACCGTCTTGCGCCATCAGCCCGCCGGAAAAGCGCCGGAGAACACCCTGGGGACGGAAATCAGGCAAGAAAGCAGAAGATTGGCAACAAGACAGCCTTCCAAACAGCCCAGCCATACCAAACAGAGCAGAAAACGCAAGAGCACCAATGGAACAGTGACTCAATCGCAAATCTGCCACAAAAACAAAAAGGCGAGAGACAACCAGGCCGAGCTTCCTCCCTAATAAGCTAATAACAGAGATTAAAAAGCAGGAGGGAAAAGGAAACTTAGTCTGGGCGAGAATCGGTCGCGAGAGGTAGAACTTCAATGGTTGTTGCCTTCTTCGACTTCCACCCCAAAGAGCCGGCCTTAATCAATCCGACACTACTTCGCCGGTGAAGAGAAGCGAGCTCTGGATTAAGCGCTCAACTAGGTCCGAAGAAGGAAGCTGCAAACACGAACTACACCTCTGCTGAATCTGGGATTTTCACCACGAACACCTCACTGCCGGACGAACACAAAGCAGCTGCCACAACCAGTTCCTCCCCTTGCCAACAACACACGCCTCTTCCACCACCAGCAGAGGTGGCTTCCGACACTGCAGGGTTGGAGGGGAAGTCGTCGGATAGCCTGGAGAAGCTCCCAAGTCGCCGGAAAGATGAAAAGACCGAGAACCAAATTACCGAGAAAAACAGCCCAAATCCGACTCAAATCTGGAGTTTGCTGACTCAAAAACGATGTTTGGAGATTGAGAATCTCTTCCACAAAGGCTTGAATCACCAGAAACGAAAGGGAAGGGGGCAGCGAGCGGATTAACGAGAGGAGAGAGCTAGAGAGAGTGTGGAATCTAGAGAGAAGTCGGAGAGAATTCTTCTAGAGAGAGAAAATCTCAACCACACTATTGAGAGCTCTACTCTAAAGCGGCGTCTTTTAGCTCCACAGCATGTGGTGCTGTGATTCTCCCACAGTAGGGGATCCAGCCCCTATAATTTATCATCATTAGATACGAATCAAGGGTAAATACACCACACGCATAAAGTATTTCATCAATGTTTAAAACTATTACAAAAAGTTTTAATTCTATATATCTCATAAAAAAATATAATTAGTGTTCTAAATAGATACATTAGTCTAAATTACTCTAATACAATTTCTTTTCTTATTTCATTGCCTGGCATTACAGGTACTCATACCCAACCCGAAACTAGTGCTTCTATATGTGATAATATGAGATCCAAGTTTGAGTAAGCTGAGTTTGACCCTTCAATCGAAAGTGCTTCAAACCAAAAGTTGGATTCGTAAAACCACTAATATTGTTGAAGCTTGGCTCTTCACATGTCTTTTTCGAACTCTTTATGATTATCAAGACTAGTGTAACACCCGTGCTATGCACGGATCTTTAAATTATTATTATAATCATACAAATTTAAAAAATTAAGCAAACACATTTTCCTAATATCCTTTTATTGTATGTATTAATTCGAAAATAAAATTTAAAAAAATAAATATATTAGTAAATTATACATAATGATTAATTTAAAAGTAAAGAAATATTTTTGGTTAAAATCAATTCTAACAAAAAAGATTTCTTTCAACTAATTTATGAACAAATAAATATAAAAATAATTATATTGTGTCGTTAAACAGCAAAACGTGCTATGCACAATAACTTGTTTGTGTAAATGATAGTATAATATTAAATTATTATGCATCAAAATTAGAAAATTTAAAATTTATTTACTAGAATATTTATTTGTGTATTATAATAATATTTCTCTATATATTACAAAATAAACTAAATATCGTAAAAATTCCAACAAACATGAAATCTGTTGAAATTTGTAGTAATGAAACAAAATATAGGAATAGTTAAACACTTATTGACACATACTGAAATGTTTGTTGATATATTATAATAATGTTTCTATATACATTACAAAATAAATTAAACATCTCATAAAAGTTCCAAAAATATCATAAAATCAGTAGAAATTGTAGTAATATTGCATAAAATAAGAAGAATCAAACACTCAAGAATTGGCAGATAAATATTAGTATATGTAAAAATTGTATATAATCATAAATAATAAATACAATATAAATATTTGTAGATAAATATTATTTCATTTAAATTCAAAATATTCTATTAAATGTAGTTTATAGTAAATCTATTATAATTAAATATATAAGCATAGTGTGTTTATAAATAGAACAAATTTTCTAAAATTATTAACCTTTATCACCATAATTATCATGTCACTACTATTTATTCAAATACAATTTTTATAATAAGATTTCTTATTTTATTTTTTGTTACACTTAATAACATAAATATTGTCAAAAAAATATTCTTTTCTTCTTAAATTATGCAATATATGTTATATAGGTAAAAAAAATTATAAGTCATCAAATCAAGAAAAGCAACATAATATTATTTATGATTACTGATTAATATTGTTAGGGGCCCCACCCTAACTCCGCCACTACATGTAATGTCAACTATATATACAATTCATGTCAATTACTCACATATAATGTCAACTATGTGTACAATCCATGTCAATTACATATATAATCCATGTCAACTACATACATATAATGTCAACTACATATATCTACATGTATTATATGTAAAACGTTGTTGTTGACATAAATAATATAGGTCGTTGACATGAAAATATTTGTTGTTGACGTTAATTATTTTTAAAATGTTGTTGTTGACATAATAGTTGACATAAGTAACGTATGTTGTTGACATCGTAGTTGACATAATGTCTCTATAGTTGACATAAGTAACTCTATATACCGGCATATATTCCCGGTATATACCGGTATACCGCGGTATTGAAAATATAATACCGTTACTATACCGAATCTTTCAGTACGATATCTTACCGTACCAAAAAACTACGGTATACCGAAAAATCAGTATTTTCGGTATTTTTTTGGTACGGTAAGTCCGGTATTCCGGTATAATTCCCCACCCCTAGGATTACCCAACAAATCTGTAATGAAACTCTCGAATAATAATGAAGAAGGATTACAGAACAGGAATGAAAATGTGCCTTCTTGTGTCATTAGTCCATATTAGTTTTTATTTTTTTATTTTTTATTTTATTTAAGGTTGAACTGTTATATCTAAATAGTCACAACTGCAAGAATATGTATAATCTCCAACCAAGTCTCAGTAGTCAAATGAAACATAGAAAATGCAAACCAGAGTTAAAACCTTAATTCAGGACATCATTATGTAGTTGAAACATAGAAAATGCCTTCACTCTACATTGCAAAACGTGGAAAACCTTCATTCTCAGCTACCGCGAACCTCTTCAGAACAAACTTTAATTCGTGTTCAATCAAGCTTGATATATTGTGCAGTACTTCTATAGACTCAAAAATCTTCTTCGCTTGCAATGGTCCTAAAAATTGTACAATGGTCCTAAAAATTGTACTCCCTTACCCTAGATGTTAATGTATTTATTTTGCAATTTTATTTATGGATTACAATTATGTTGCAATTCCAAGTTTAGAATTTGGATAATTTGGTGTAGATTAAGTCTCTATAAACTTTGTTGGACTGAATTTTATAGGTTTTGGAGTTAGGGATGCATTGGGTTGGAGATTGAGAAAACTTAGTAGAGTATTTGGTTGTGTGTTGAGTTTATCAAAGTCAGTTTTAATTTTTCTTCTTTCAAAGTAGTATATATTTTTCTATCTAGTAAATATATTTGCTTCTGTTGGATCTCTAAATTGTACTCTGTTTATCAATAGTCGGGTTGTATATGTGTTTTTTGCTCCAATGTAAACACTTATGGCTTCTAAGGACGGAGCAATAGTTGTTTTGTTTTGCAAGACAAACCAAATATGTCACAAAGGTAAAAAACTATTGTTTTTTTTTTCTTTTTTTCTTTTTTGGTGTTCATTTGATAAGAATTTAAAACATAGTTAAAAGAATACTTAAGCTTTGTTCCTTTTTAACTACATTTCATTTTTTGCCTTTTGTTCTACGTATACATATTTGAGATCATAGGTTTTTCTCTAAGTGTTTTGCTTTTCATATTTGATATTTTGCACTTTATGTCTAAGAGTCATCTTTGTTTGTTTCCACAAGGTCTTAGATGCAACTTCCCCTGTCCAAGATATGTGGAGTATAGAGTATAGATTGCATATTTGATAAATTGTGATCTGTAAGTTTCATATTTCAAATTGTTTATTGTTTTTAAGTGTGATATAATCCCTATGGTTGAATTTTACAAAATTGAGGTAGAGAGAAGCTATTTCCAGATTCATTCGGAACATCTTGCAATGAGGGAAAGGGTCCTCAGATTACTACATCCAAGTACGATCATGCGAGCATAGTATGTTGTTTATTACTTTCGTGGAGTAAGCTTTGACAGTGAGACTTGATACATTTTGTTTCTGATTTCACAGTTACTCAATGCATATTAGTACTTTAATATCTTTAAAATTTAGATTGTTCCACATAAGCATTATGTTTTGGACTCCATATAAGGATTTGTATATTTCCTAGGTGTTGACTAAGTTTTTTAAGAAGTGCCACCAAGGAGTCTCATATCAATATATTGCCCTGTTTTCTTTACATGTCTTTGTCTAAATGATTGGTTTTGTTTAAATTTTGATTTAATTGTGTATTGGATGCAGGGTATTGAGTTGCTTGGACATCCTAATGGTCAAATATTGGGGAGAATATGAGAATGGAGGCTTAATAGAATAGGTGAAGCGATCTTGGAATGTAGTTTTGTAGGATAATTTTAACACTTCATATTTGAATATTGTATGACTTCTATTTCATTGAAAGTACTAAGTAAATTGATGATATGATAGTTGTTTTACTTCGTATTTTGAATGTTTATTATAATTATGCCTCTTGAAAGAGAGAAAGTTTAAATAATTGAAGAATGAAAAGTTTATATATATTTGAAGAAGCAAAATATAAATTATATATATCTACAGATAAAAATGTAAATTATAGAAATTTGCACGGAGAAATATAAATATATATTTGTATAGGAGGTCATTAGTAATTTTAGAATTATAATAATGAGTGTAGTCATAGATTACGCTATAAGGCACTTCTAAGTGCCACACGGTTGATGAAATTTTTACGTGTAATAATACTAAATCTTTAATTACGTGTGATCTTTAATTACAGTCACCGTTAATGCACTTCCTTAAGGTGCCATTATAAATAAAGTGTAATGACAACATATTTCTAGTGGCAATTTCGAGTGCCATGATAAGCTAGTTTTGTAGTAGCGGTGCTTGCTTTGATAGTGTCCAAGAACATCGGTATCTCGCATCTTCTCAATTAGATAACTGAACCTGTTCAGAATATCAAGCTCTTGCGGCCTCACAGCTTGCATTTCTAAAATAAACTCGTCATCTTTTTTGCGCGGATTCAAATCAGGCCGAAGTCCTTTTCCGAACGACAAAAATTAGTCAAGTTCTTCGTCTTCGGCTAATTGAGGCTGATAAATGACATCATTGTATTCTCTATCCATGGCTGCAGCAATGACATAAATATTCTTGCTTTTGTAGCGCTCAACAAACAAATCAATGGCGTCTCTGAAAACCAGTGAAGGTGGAGTGGACCTGGAGGGGCCGAAGAGGGTGGAGTGCAAATGTTATCGTCGGAAGCTGCAGATACAACTGTTGTAGCGGCAGATAAAGCGGCGTTGTTGCTTCCATTGCCAAAAGGACGGCCTCTCTTTGCTGCGGATGGAGCGAAGCTGCCCGCAGCTTGGAAATGAGATTTTAATCACTTGGTGCCATTGTTGGATATGAAATATATGAACTCTTTTGTAGGAACCGATTAGATGGAAAAAATCGAGAAATGATAGGTCTTCACATGCATACATTACAACATCCCAATAGATCCTTGGTCCAAACGACATAATACTTACTTTGATAAAGATAGGCAAAGATGATGTGGTGAATGAAGTTAAGAACAGTGCTTTAGGGCACCTCTTGGAAATTAAGAAAGGAAGAAAGACTAATATGACCTTACACTATCTACTTGTACTACAGATTCAGGCGAATGCAATCCCACTGAATGAACTTTGGTTTCTGGTAGGTGGACGGTTTATCAAGTTTTCTGCCAAGAAGTTCGCCCTCATCACAGGGCTCTGGTTTGGCAAATCCAATTTCCAATACCACGACAAAAAATGTAAAAAGCCTCATTCTAGAAGTCTGTTCTACACCCATTTCAATCGTAAGAACGTAAACAAGTTACGATTGACAATGCTATGTGCCGACTTCTCTGCCAAGAATTTGGATTGCACGGAGAGCTACATAAAAGCTGCATTGTTGATTATCTGCTACTTGACCGTCTTGTGCAGAGACAACTGCTCAATCGATTCTTGGGCATGGCATCTAGTCGAAGACTACGAGCGGTGGAATGCCTATCCTTGGGGGCAAACTCAATGCTGGTGTTATCGTCTTACGTTGAATATGCTGGACCGACATTAAATGTGGATAAATATCATTGCAATGGTCTGATCTGGGTCATACAGCTGTAGTCTTATGAGACCATTGCACAACTAGGACAACAATGTGTGGAGCACATATCTAAAGAGGCCATGCCTAGATGTTTGAAGTAGATGTCCTTAAATTGCAGGAACGAATTTGATAACTTCAACGAAAATCTAGACGTAAGTTTACTTTAATTATTAATTGTTAATTTAGTTGAATGAAGAATGTTACAATATATTTTATTTTGCAGTTGATTGTACATACCTCCTAGGAACCTACTTCTAAGGAGTTAGATACAACATATATGAAGACTCTGGAGAATGGGCAATTGTTCGACATGGTGTATCATCTTCCCCGAAAGCCGGTAAACTAGGAATTAGAGATTGTACATAAAATCCCAGAGGTGAGGCTGGAAACGGAGAAGTTACCAGACAAAATTGAACGACGTAGCAGGAGAAATGGTCTAACATTGAGTCCTTGAAAACTTCCATTTTGTTAGATGTCGTCTTCATCATGAGACTGTCTTACTTTCTTAGGGATATTGAATAGGAGCAACCGCAAGAAAGTAGCACGAGCTTCGATTCTTATGCACCCGCAAAGAAGGAAATTTTGAACGATGCCAATTTCATTGCCCAATTAAAGCTCAAGCTGATGAAGGCTAATGCAGAAGGTTTAGGAGATAAGGGAGGTGAAGCTGAAAATGAAGTCGAGAAACAGAATGCAACATTAGATGTCGAGAAGCTGAATACAGAAGATCAAGGAGATGAAGCTGAAGATGAAGTGGATAAAGAAGGTGTCAAGACGTCCAAGGAAGAAAAAAGGATCCCCAAGTGAAGGAAAATAGTAAGCAACTATGAGGAACAGTATGTGGCATCACATGAAAGTATAAATGCTGATAAATCTTTAGCTGGACACATGAGAAAAAAGCTTCTCTTTTTG
Organism: Salvia hispanica; assembly: GCF_029641045.1. NCBI lineage: Eukaryota > Viridiplantae > Streptophyta > Magnoliopsida > Lamiales > Lamiaceae > Salvia > Salvia hispanica. The sequence continues at coordinate 4,239,571 of NC_142696.1, forward strand.
ATTTGAATTGGTTGCTTTTTGATGTACTCCCATATGCGCCTACGGGTTATTATCCGAACACTAAGATAATGCGAAAAGCAGATACATGAATCGGTTGTAATATGTCGCCTCTAATGCTGCTCGACAATTGACTGATATTCGTTTAACTTTCTAGCAGTTTTTAAGAGGTCGTACTGTGATGATTTTCTGAGCTTCTGCTTTCAAAAGTTCAATGTGGGTTGTTGGACTTCAAGAAATAAGTACTTATCGACCTTTGTCTTTTCATGAATTTCCCATGAGTTTCTTGCAATATATATCACCTATTCTAACATGCCATGTGAACTGATGGAACCTTTGCAGAAATAATATAGAGCCACTTCTTCAATATTTTATGAGGTATGACAAGAGAAGCCAACTTGTCTACCAAATAGTTATTTATATTGCCTTGATATTCATTGTACTAGGCCTTTATAAGAAAAAAAATTGAAAGACATTGAAAATTATATACAATCCATGTCAACTACATATAGAATAAATGTTAATTACTTATATAATACATGTTAAACATAGAATATGTCAATCCTATGTTAACAACAAACATAACCAATGTTACTAACATGCACACACATGTAAAAAACAAGCATAATCCATGGTAAATGCATACACAAATCTATCCTCTCACCGGCAATGGAAAACGAAATGCCATCAGCCGAGCAAACGAGAAGACGAGATGTTTTTCTCCTGCATTGAAGATGCTGAAATAATTAATGCACCACCTACCAAATGAGGTCATCAGCCGAAGCGTCATCATGAAATCTCCTACACTTGGCGACTAAGTGTAATCAATATTTGGTGGTTAACCGCCAATCATCCTACTTGACACTATAATCAAGTTGAAGGGAGAGACGGGATGGACAGAATCTCACTCCAACGCCACTACCTCTACAACGGAAAATGGACAGCTAAAACCAACACCATCCTACTTGACACTATAATCAAGTTGAAGGGAGAGAAGGGATAGACGAGCGAGAAGTTACCTCAGTACTTCTTGATGACAGCGGCTTCCGAAATTGGCGCTCAAGTAGGTCAAGTAGGTATGCAGTTCAATGAAGCCGAGCTCGTCATCCATGTCAAAATCCTGTCCCTACGCTATTGAAACTTTAAAGAGGTTGTGAACCATCCGGGGACGTACTGGGATAAGAGTGAGATGTGCATCTTCTTTGATGATTGCGTCTAGACGAAGATCCTGCAGGTGATCTTTCTATTGTTTCAATTATGGCTCATATCATGTTACAATAGATGGCATTTTCCTCTAACAACAATAACTTCCTCTGTGCAGAAGCACCCCTTCGCTGGAGGATTCACATACTGATCTCATTAGCATCCCATCCTCAAGTGATGTTGACTCATCTGACGACTCTGGTTGTTACGAGGTTGCATCGGACAACAAAGAAGTGAACTCACCCACTGTCTTCCCCAAACCCACAGTCCGCCGCAAATTGTTCGACGATGACGTCGAGGCCACTGGAATCCATGATTGCTAAGGGGATATATTGGATTGATGTCGGACCACATGGGAACCTGCGCACAAGGTTGAAGAAAAATCAGACTCTGCCCAAAGATTCCATTTATCAAGAATGACGGGGATGGCACTTCACAGATAAGCTCGCACGCAAGTTCGTTTGCTTCTAACTCACCTATAGGGTGGCGGGCTCATCTTCATAACTGAAAGAGCTAAATCGAGCGTTGGAGACAATAATATGTCAGGTCACTCATATATTCAAGTGGACTATGCTTTTGGGTTTTGAATATTCTCTATCATCCTTGGTAATTTGTCATTAGTATATACATATATATGTTCCCTACACTACTGAACCAACTAATTTTGTTACGGTTGCACAATATTTTGGTGGTAGTCCTTGACTCGTTGATGCTGATATGATGTGTAAAATAGGGTGTGGTTGTGTGTACATATTGCTCCCCAATCGTACGTAATGGATGTTTGGTTTGTGTTCGATTAATAACCTGGCTCTTCTGGTGTGAACCTTTGAGTATTGTAATAAGTTTCATTGTGGGTACTCTATGGATGTAGGGAGTAAGAAATTTTGAAACCAAAAACTCGCTATGTTCTGCTCAATGAGCCTGAGCACGTAAACAAGATATGCATTGGATGGCATCCCCATAAACACGTTATATTAATGTACAATTGAAACCACAATTCTAATAATGTTAACAGAAAACATTTACATGGTAAACGAATACATAAACTATGTTAGTCACACGAGTAAGCATAAGCTATGTGAATATAGTGCCTCACCATGTTAATAGCAAGTATAATCCAAAATATGCATACACACCCTGTTAACAATAAGCATGATCCTTGTTCATCCATGTCCACAACATGCAATATAACTACATATATAATAAAACAACTACGAATCCATGTCCGCAACACTTAACTACGAATACATGTCATATTGAAACATATACAATCCATATCAATTACATATATAATACAAACAATGCAAATACATTTACAATTCATACCAAGTCATGTTAGCTACATATAAAATCCATGTTAAAGACATATACAGGTCACGGTACATACGAATACAAGTCATATTAACTTCATATAAAATCCTTGTCAATTACATATATAATACAACAATGTAACTACTTATAAAATCCATACCAACTACGAATACACGTCATGTTTACTACATATATAATACACGTTGATACATAAATCTGTCATGCTATCTACATATATCATTTTCATATATAATACAACAATGTTAAATACATATACAGTCCATATTAACTATGAATACAAGTTATGTTAACTACATATAAAATACTTGTTAATTACATATACAACTCATTTAATCTACATATACAAGCCATGTTAACTAATAACAATGTTCACAATTCACATGGCTTGTATGTACTAATTTATGATTTACACTTATGCGAACTACTTACTTTTTAGTTCTACTAAAAATTATAAAAAATAAAAATAAAAATGTACTCCATCTCCCTAGGTAATTATCACCGCTCTCTCCTCAGAAATTGTAATTAACCTCGGTAAACCTAATTAACGCAAAATTTGTGTGGAAACCAAATTTGTTTGGGGCATTTCAGTTGGCGAACCTGAGTTTCCTTTTCATCTTCCGATTCTCAGTTGGCGAAACCAAAATTCATCTCCTAGCAACTCAAATCTCTCGGCGCATATCCCTCAGTAATTATCACCGCCCTCTCCTCGGAAATTATAATTAACCTCGGTAACCTAATTGACACCAAAATCTGTGGAAACCAAATTTGTTTGGGGCATTTCAGTTGGCGAACCCGAGTTTCCTTTTCATCTTCCAATTCTCGGTTGGCGAAACCAAAATTCATCTCCCAGCAACTCAAATCTCTAGGCGCATTTCAGTTGGAGAACATAATGAGGTGTTCAGAAATTCAAATCCCAACTTATTCGGTATCCAACGAAGGGGAAGATAAAATACCCGTCCTTCTGGTAATTTCATTTATTTAAATTTGTTGACATCTAGTTAAATCTTCCATTATTAGAATAGTTTCATTCAAATACTGTTATGGGGTATAGAGTTATGTGAAATGATAATAACTACATTCCAGTTGAAACTTCTATAAGTATTGACATCTAGTTAATCTTTCATTGTAATTTCAGTGTGATTCCAGTGGAAACTTCTATAAGTGTTGACATCTAGTTAAAGAGGTATTGAATTCCGAGTAGATTATGGTGATTCCATTATTAGAATAGTTTCATTGAGATTCCAATTGAAACTTCTATAAATGTTGGCACCTAGTTTATCTTTCATTGGAATTTCATTAAGATTCCAGCTGAAACTTTTATAAGTGTTGACATCTAGTTAAAGAGGTATTGAATTTTGAGTAAAATTTGAGGAAGATAAAATATCTAACAGCTATTACTTAATTTAGTAGATATAGAACATTGTCATTTGTTTCAAGACAATTGCAGTTTTGGAGAATCCGGAATATGCATATCAATATCTTGCCACTTAATAATGAACAACTCTATTCATGCACCATAGCTGCATAGAATTCAAACAATGTTAAATGCATATATAAACCATGTTAACTACTAATAGAAGTCGTTTTGAATATATACTATTCATGTTAATATATAGTATATAGTCCATGTTAAATACTAATTCAAGTCATGTTAACTACATATATACAATCCGTGTGAACTACATGTGCAATCTATGTTAAGTATATATACAATCTTTGTGAGATACATGTGCAATTCATGTTACATACGCATACAAGTCATATTAACTAGTTTACATAGATTATATTGGTAGTCGATGTATGTTAACAACATGCATAGAATATGTAACTCATGTAAAACCAATGTTACTAACATGCACATAACATGTGCAAAGAAAGCATAGTCCATGGTAAATGCATACACACACCATGTATATTAAATGAGAAAGCATAAGCCATGTAATCCATGAAAATCAATGTACGATGATTGAAACAACAATTCTAATAATGTTAACAGAAAACATAGGCTATGTGAATACACACACCGTTAGTAATAGTTTATGTTTAATGAATACACACACAATGTTAGTCACAAGAACAAGCATAAGCTATGTGAATAAGGTGAGCACATCATGTTAATAACAAGCATAATCCATGAAATGCATACACAGACCATGTTAAAAATAACTACATGTATAATCCATGTCCATCCATGTTCATAACTACATGTATAATACATCACGTAACTACGAATACAGGTCGGGCGCGATCGGGACCCAAGAAAAACGCCTGGGTCGGGCGTTTTCTCTCTCTTTGATTTTTCCGTCTAACCCCCTCCCCCTCTCCCCCTCCTCTCTCAAATTCCTCCCACAAACTTCACTTTAGCACACACACCACCCACGTTATCCTCCCAATTCAAGAGTTGAATCAAGCAATTGGTGGATTTGCTCAAGAACAAGGCATAACTTGGAAATTTCATTTTTCCCCCTTCTAAGCTAAAAAGGTACTATGATTTTTCCCACTCTCTTCTTGATTTCACTTGGTCTTATGATGGGTATTGATGATTTGTTGCTGAGGTTAGCTTAATTTTCGAATTTGTGAAGGATTGAGTGATAAATTGCTAGTTCAAAGATGACTTGGCTTGAATGGTTGCTTTAAGCTTGTAATTGCTTGAATTTTTTGTGGTTTTGTGTCTTGGAATATGACATGCTTTGTTTAGTGATGAATTTTGGTGGTGAAGGCCATGGCATATCTATTACTATATTTGACTAACTTACGAGGCTTTTTTTTATCATACTTGACACAATTAAGTTAACGTGATTTTCAACATGACTTTTTATCCTAAATGTTATGAACTTAAAAGTGGTTTAAAATATCATAAAAGTATCACGGTTGCTTATGTAAAATAAGATTTTGATGAAAATATTTTATTCGAGTGAGTTTGGGAAATATTAAACAAAATGTAAAGTTTGTGATATTATATACCAATTTTAAAGTTCGTAGTAAATACCAAATTTTAGGCAAAGTTCATGATTTTAAAGACCAATATCCCTTATATGTTTAATAATCTTTGAGACTATGAATTGTGCCATGTTTTGGAAAAATATTGTTTTATAAAAAATTATAACTAGTTTAAGAGCAATTATATTAAAAGATCTCTCACACATATGCTATACTTGACTTATTATTTAATTAAATGACATCATTTAGATGAAATCAATCACAAATTCATTGTTTTGATTTTGTTCGCCAAACATATTAGGACATTTTTCTATAAAATTTTGGAAGATAGACTTTTGAGCCGTTTACTTTTTATAATTTTTCCTATAAATAAACAAGTGGCGAAAATTGAAAAAACGACCTGCAGTAGATTTAATTTTAGATAACTTTGCTACTTGAGCTCATTGCATTTTTTGCGGCCCATGTCTGTTGGTAATAAGACAGAGTAAAAGCCCAAAATAGATTTGATAATTCTTACTGCTCATACTGATATAATATATCGTCTGTTTATTTTCTCAAATTGCTCTAGGGCCCAATTATAGCTCTCTTTTAAAACATACTATAACTCAATTTGCCTTATTAAAAATAATCACTTTCCTAAATGGCACATGTAGGACGTCAAATTGGGCACCTGATACCCAACCCAAAAAATGTGTTCTCAATCCCGAAATGACCAAAACATGCTTCGTGATATCAGACCTGAAATAAGTTTCCAGTACCTAATTATTCAATTCGGGTATCCGATCCGGATCAAACCGGGTATCAAAAATCCCAAAATTTCAAACTCTGTGATCCTTCTTACTCCCTCCGTTCCATAGTAATGGAGACGTTTCTTTTCGGCACGGAGATTAAGAAAAATTGTGTTAGGTGAGTTAATTGAAGGAAGAATAAAGTGGAAAATGAAAAAGGTAGAGAGATGAAGAGTAGGTATGGAAAAATATGTTGACTTTTACTAAAAAGGAAAATAACTCTATTACTATGGAACGTACTAAAATGGAAAAATGACTCTATTACTATGGAACGCAGTGAGTATTTAGTAGGAGGTTGATTAAGTTATTGCCTTCTAATTTTTAATGAAACATGTAGAATACGACAAATAAAGTGATTATTTTGAATGCATAAGGTCAAAAGTCTCGTGTTCAAATCCATCGTAAAACGATCTTTAAATTTCTCTTTATTTGCCAATCAAGAAAAGAAAGAGTAAAAGGAAGTTCCCCCACTCTGCCAAGGTTAGAAAAGGCACTTCCAAGCAAGATTATGTCCTTTTCAGGTGCATCGAGTCTAGATTCTTCAATGTTGTCTTTTGTTTTTTACACTATTTTTCTTTAGTTATGAACATGTTGGACTAGGTTATTTGTGGAATTTTTGGTGAATATGCAATGTTTCTTGTGTAAAATTGGTGTATTTAAGTTCTATGTTACGATCTTGTAGCTATTTTGGTTGTCCTTGTGTTTATGCTCTGTTTTGATTGACAATCTTATGAATTGATGTTTTATGTTGTTGCAATAATTGAGATGATAATGACACATGAATTGGGGATGACTAACACTTTATCTTCATTGTTTAGAAACTTGAGACTATTTGTGAAGGCTTGAATCATATGTGCTATTTGGAGTTGCTTGACAATTACTTTGAAGAAGACTTTGATGTTAATAAGTACTTCCTCCATCCCAGATAATTCGTCCCAGTATTCCATTTCGGTCCCACATAATTTGTCTCATTTCACTTTTACCATTTTTGGTAGCGGACCTCATATTCTACTAACTCATTCCTACTCACATTTTATTATAAAACTAATACTTTAAAAGTATGACTCATATCCCACCAATTTTTTCAACTCACTTTCCATTACATTTTTTAAAACCTGTGCCGGATCAAAGTGTCCCAAATTATGTGGGACGGAGGGAGTAATGTATATTCGGGTTGGATAATTCGAGATGAGACTTAACTTTACCTCCTTGTTATTGATTTCACCCGCCTTGTACTAAAACAGGTGAAATCCTCATCCAAGGCCCCACACCCATTCCGACAGAGTACTGATGAAGATCATAATCTATATTCTCATCTTATTTAGATTTACCAATGAAGTGATTATTGTGGGATTAAATTACCCCTAGAATCTGCCTTTTACATTCTCACGGACATCAAATATATTTATATCCAATTTGCCTCATTGTTCCCAAATAATGAGGCAAATTGGATACAAACTCCCCCTTTAAATGCAGCATGACTCTGCCTTATTACACTTGATGCATATTCTATTCAATATTCACCTTTTACTTAATGTTGCGGCGATATCTACTTTAACGACACTGTTGATTTTCAAAAGTAAGCCTTTTTAGCAGCTGCCCCTGATCTTCAATTACTATGTTTCTGATTTATAAAATTCAAACAGAGTAGTACAGTATCATGCACCACTAAAAAATCAATCACCACTTAACACAAGAATTCATTTCATAGAAACAATAATTAATTATTTGAGAGACTTCTTCAAAGCTGAATCATCCCATCCCACACACTAATCTAGCAAGCACACACACAGATACCATATGATCTAAACACAGCCGTAGTAATAACATAATAATAACACAATAAAAAATGGAGCAATGATCAAGCAGAGGCGACAGTGGAAGCATCTTCGAGATTCTTAAACGCCTCGAATCGGGGCTCCTTCGCCTGGAACTTGAGGCCGGCATAGAGCTTCATGTAGTCCTCGAACACGAATTTGGGGTAGAGCTTCTCCTCGTTTTCAACAAGCGCCGGGGCAGGATAGATGACCGCGTCGTTCCCGGGGTTGTAGAAGGATGCGAGCGACATCCGCGTTCCGTCCGTCTGCGCTATGACCCTGTGCAAGACGCTCTTGTACTTGCCGTTGGTGATGACCTCGAGCTGGTCCCCGAGGTTGATGACGATGGAGTGGCGCATTGGCGGCACGTCCACCCACTCGCCGTCCTTGAGGAGCTGGAGGCCGCTCACCTTGTCGTCCTGGAAGAGGAGGATGATGCCGCCGGCGTCCGTGTGGGCCCGGAGGCCCTTGATCAGGTCCGGCTTCGGGCAGGGCGGGTAGTTGCTGACCTTGGTGCCGAAGTTGGGCCCATTCGAGCCGTGGAAGGCCTGCTTCAGGTAGCCCTTTTCCAGGCCCAGATTCTCGCACAGCAAATCCAGAAGTTTCTCCGCTAGCTTCTCCAGCTTCGCGGCGAACTCTCTCATCACGTCCCTGTTGTTGTTGGTAATTTGATCTAATTTAATTGCGATTTCGATGATTTATGAAATTAGTGATAATTATGTTATAGTATGACTGACTTGTACTCCTGATCGAGGTCGGGGATGTCGGAGATGTTGGAGACGGGGAGATGGCGGAGGAAGAAGGTGCTCTCCCAGTCGAGATCGTCGATCTCGGACTGGACAGTCTCGAGGCCTTTGCTGGCGACCATTTCATTGAAACGTTGCTCCATACATTTGCGGTAGTGCTCCTTCGTCAGCCTCTCCACTTTGTCCATGAACTCCGGCTCGATTCCGTGCTCCACCACCTGCAAATTTCAATCAATAAATTACTAATATAAATACATTCTCGCAGATTCTGAAGGAGAAGGGAGAAATCTACCTCAAAGAAGCCCCAGTTTTCGCATGCGTCTTTGATTTGCTCCATCATTGCGCCTCTTTCATCTCCATTCATCTTCTCCAAGCTGATCACTGGAAAATTTGCCATTTCTTTTCTCTCTCTTGTTGTGTATGAGTATACTACAAAGTAGGCTTGTTTGGCGATGAGTTGATTTGGGTATATGTTGAGAGGTTGGATTTGATATTTATAGGCGTGGAAGGGGATGAGATTGACGTCTCTTGCTTGTTTGTTAGTCCCATCTAAAATATTAACTTCATCCTAATCTAAAAGTTACTATTGCTAAGCTCAACTACAACCGTTCATTCCTTAATCCCACATAAAAATTTACTAGGAGTATGTTGTTATGGTAATTCATATATCGGGAGTATATACGTAGTGTGTTTGGATTCATATAATTGAATCTCACAACTCAATACTAGATGGATAATTAAACTCCCCCCCCCAATAAAATAATCCCTACAACTTAATCCTAGATGGATAGTCTCATGATAATTAATCATAGCTTCTCCCCTCCTACTAAAATAATCCCACAACTTAATCCTAGATGGATAATCTCATGATTATTAGTCATGACAACTGAACGCCACCTTAAATTATACTCCATCTTGGTATTATTTTATCTAGAAAATGCCTAGTTGTTAAATTCATCCACAATTTGCGTCCTGTTAACCTTGTATTCCGCTAATCTCATCTAAAAAATTAATACTACCTTGTTAACCCCTCTACTTATCATAAGGAATTTTCCATCCACGGCCTTCCTAGAACTTGCGATGAGTCAATATGGTCTATGCTCAATTCTCTTTTTCCATGTCGTGTTTGAATTCTATTTTTACTTTGATAATTCGGTTTGAGAAAATGAAAAATTATTAGGCATCATTTAATAGAATATAAATATAGCGTGGAACAAATATCCGAGATGGGCCAATTATTTGATGGTGTTATTGTAAAAAAATGCAATCTGAAATCGTCACTTACTCACTTTCGACTACCTTACTATTATAGAACAAAGTGATCATCTAGTTATATGTAAACAAGAAAGTGGAGTGTTTTCCTATTCTAGTCGGAAATCAAGTTACATCTTTTTATTTACTTAAAGAAATGTTAGAGTTGTTTTATAAGTAATAAATAATGAAACTTGTATATGGCTCGTTTTATGTATATTTTTAGCAACACTAAGTTCATTATTCATGCACGTGACGCAACAAATTATAGCGATATAATTTCCACTTTATTGTAAGTCCTTACCGATTCCAAACATACCTTAGGAAATAGTAGTACTATTAATTAATTGTTACTCCTACTATTATTGAGGGATGAGACAATGATATGGGTAAATTTTAAAAAAAGAATATATGTGGAGAAATGAGTGAGTGGGAGTGGGAACAGGGGTCGTGGAGCATGTATGTGGATCACATCTAATGGACCCCTACCACCTTGGATCGACTCTGTTTTAAGTGGGCCCTTTTACTTTTATTTGCCTAATTCTTTTTTATTCAATTTGCATGAACAACAACTTTTACTTCATTTTTCCTTGTTTTAATATTCAAATTGAATCCAAGAATTTTAGACTTAGCCATCACGCCTAATATTCTCATGTTTTGACTATTTTATATGGAAACTTGACTGAAACCTTTCAAAGTGAGAATACATTCACAAAAGTATCTAAATAGTAATAAATTATTTATCTTACAATGCTCCAAGGCAATTGATGTCTTCAACAATACTAGTGAGATTATACATTTCTATTTCCCCACATGTATGTATTTTCAAGGAATGGAAAGAATTTGATCATTGGCCAACCACGCATAGAAAGGATAGAAAGAATTTGATCATTGGCCAACTTTGCAAACCTCTAATTCCTCTCTTTGAAATAAAATTCTTTACTTGTACTCTCTTCTGTTCTATGTTGATAAGTTTCTTTCAAACATATAGTACTAGTAAAATGTAAGAAAGTTGTCTTTAATGGATTAAATAAAAAAATAAAATAAAATAGGAGAACCAATAAAGTAATGCTAGTACATGATAGAAAAGAGAGTAATATAAAAAAGAACAAAATAAAAATGATTGAATGCTTTGTTTTTTCAATAAATAAAATAACTCAAATATATTTAGGAAAGCCAAAAATAAATATGAATCAACTAATTTTTTTATTGAGGAAGTAATTTTTATATTTTACATGGTTTAATGAACTTAAGTTATTTTACCTCTCATCAATCGTTCTGCCAATGAACCTAATCAATTATAAGGTGATCGCTTTCATATAGTGATTACAGGTTTAATTATACTTGTAGGATTGAAAATGATACTACAAGAAATAATTTCCAATTATGGACGACATTGACATTATGAAGGAAATACTGATTCCACAAAATTATTATTATTATTATTATTATTATTATTATTATTATTATTATTATTATTATTATTATTATTATTATTATTATTATTATTATCTAAATCTAGTCGTTTTGTTCCGTCAGGAGAAAAAAAAAAGTCCATCTGAAAAAGGCTAGGTTTTCAATGGCATCCATAGGACAGAATATACTGCATTATTCATAGAAATTACTGTACTTATTAACTTTTTTTATTATTAATGTAATTAATTTATTAATGAGATTCTATTCTGTTAGTTTTCATCAACTTGTTTTATGGCTTAATAATAGCAAGGCTAAACGTGCAGGCAGCGATAACCTGGCATACGTCATTATGATTAATAATAGTAATAGTCAATTAAGACCTTCAACATTATTAGCTAATTACGCGATTTGCTTTCAAAAAGGGTAAATGTCGGTGGAGCACCATTGAAATATTAATGTAATGTAAGTTTGACACCCATTCAGAGTGTTTAGTTAAATGTCAAATTCAAAGTTTGAACACTCGCCATTATCTTTTATTCTATATATATGTAGTATTTAGTTTAATTTTTATTTTGTTTACATCTCTAATTGTGTAAGTTTGTAGGACAATGCGTGTGTGGAATGGATTTATGGTAGTTTGAGAATAATTAGATACTAAACCATCTTTACCTAAGATGCATGGCCCCAACATAGATAAAAAGAAAATGTCGTTACTCATCAGATTTTAGTATTTATTGTAATTTGTTTATTTGGTTTGTAATTATTTAAACATGTGAAAATGTAATTATTCTTTAAAATTGTTACAATAATACATTCATAATTATTTGACGACAATTAAGTTAGGCAAAACACATCTAGAAGCTCTTATACTTAAATAATTTATCTCATTTGGTCTTTGTACTATATATTTTGTTTCATTAGATCTTTTTACATTTTAATTATTTATTTAGATCCTTATACTAATGCATTTTCATTTAAGATGTTTTTATACTTATAATTTTAATTTGGTTGGATCTTTATTTGACAGAGTTCATAATTTAATTAAATTTTTCTTGTGTAATTACATTTATTTATTTCTCTTTTTTCACTTATTTATTTTGAAATTAATCCTGTTGTAATATTAACTCAATAATAATTTTAAAATGATAAATTTATTAAAAAATTATTTTTATCCCAATAGTTCTTGAGGTAATATTGTAGCTGAATTATTTCCAAAATAAAAAATAGAAAAAATGAAAACTAAATAAATGTAATTAACACAATAAAAGTTAACTAAAATTTGAAGACCGTTAAAATTCAATGCATGGGCGAGGAGAAGAGAAGACTCTGGAAAGATGATTAAGAAATTTCAATTGCGAGATAAGATGAACAATCCTTCTTAAATTAGGTTGATTTTGTATTTAAATAGGCGACTCCATTCCCATAATGAAGCCTATATATTTTGTTCTTAACAAAGCTGCGAACTAATTAATATAGGTATGTGTTCTGACTTTCAGAAAATTTTATCATGATCCATCTACAATATGTATCAGATATAGATTGTTAAATTCTTCAAATCTTTGTCCCACATCGGCTTGGTGATGATCCTAACTTCTCTATATAAGTGTGGATAACCCTCCCCCTTATGAGGCCTTTTAACGGGTGAGTGACCCATTTCTAATATGGTATCAGAGTAGGGTCCAAGTCAATGATGGTTTATCTCTTTATCTCTTCTCTTGCCTACCCACGTGATGGAAGTCCGATGTGTCATTCCAGCCCACACGTGAGGGGGCGTGTTAAATTCTTCAAATCATTGTCCCACATCGGCTTGGTGATGATCCTAACTTCTCTATATAAGTGTGGGTGAGTGGCCCATTTCTAATATAGATATAATTTTATGACAAAACACATCTACACAAAATAATTATACAAGGACTTAATAAAACAAAATGTATTAGTACAAGAACCTAATAAATTTTTAGAAGGAGAGAATTTGTGATAATTGCGTAATTGATTTCTTAGATAGGCTAGGATTGGAAGGTAGCCTGCACGTCGGCCGTTTTCCTTCATAATCTTGACCGTGATTCACAAATCATCGTGCATTGGTTGCGAACGCACCTTGACAAAATATCTTGTGAGCATCTTCATGTTTGGCTGCAAAGGTGAGGCTTCAATAGGAGAGGCAGGGAGAATTTTTTTTATTGTTGGTACCTTTAGAGATTTCCTTAATGTCTCTACATTGCAATTGATTTTTCTTATTTGTGTGTAAATTCTTAAAAGTCTCTTTGACACTATTGATTCTTATTATTCCTCAATTTATCAGCATTAATTGTACAATGAAATTGAAGATTAATCGAAAATATTTATTCTATTGTTAATTCATTTTTATTTTATTTTTTTATTGCATCATGATATTCATAATACGTATCATATATGTTATTTTTCACAAAACTTCCACATATGTACATATAGTAGATGTCACGTTTTCATCTCATCGACCAATATATACCATGCGTGTGAGAGATACATAGGTGTAACAAAAATATCTTGTGATAATTTAAGGTGTATCAAAATTTAGTTACACGTATAGTCGTATAGATGTCAAATTTGCTAAATGTAACAAGTTTACTTGCATTTATACGTGTGACAGAGTTCCAAATGGATGTGTGGATCTAGAAATTTTGCAACACTTCTTAATTAGTAGTGTCATTAAAATAATGGAGTATGAGTATCACTGCTAGAGTTTGTTGCGGTGCGTGTATGGTGCGAGATTTACGGTAGTTTGAGATTAACTAGATATTAAAGCCAAAAATTTCTAAGTGGGACCTACATATAAAAAGAAAATATCGTTTCTCATCGTTATAAAATATTAAAAATAAAATAAAATAATATAACATCAAATAACCAACAAATTAAGTTTATCTATCAATCATCCAATTTTATGAATGACTTATGTCTGTTAAAATTTAGAATAAGTTATTTTTTATGGACGTGGTAGATATTTTATCTTAAATTACTAGAAAGGTTACTGTAATAAAATAAATTATGCAAATTTAATGGCAACGTGCTTCTCTCGCCTCTAGGTTTTGTTCATTTTTTTATTGGATAAAAGGGTTTTGTTCATAATTTGATCATGGATTTGTATTTGTTAGAACGTGTAGAATGTAGTTGTTATGTTATGAATCGAGGAAGTAGAACTATATTAGTATTAAGTTTTAACGGTATGCAACTCGTGTGATATAGTTAAAATTTTACAATACGAAAAATGGAATCTTCTTTGACCAACTATAACGATATTATAAATCAGTCCCTTAGTGTTCATGCAAACAAATTCTATCTAACAAACATGATATAAAAATAAAATTATAAGTAGTAGTACTATATTTTTGAAGATTCGAGAGACCGATTTCACCAAGCGACTCTACCGGACATGAATTAAAAAAAGCTTATTGAAATTAGAAATAAATGTTATAATTTCGTTCGATACATAAAAATATTATAAATAATAAGAATGAGATAGCATTAGTTTGAAAATTGATGGTCATGTTCAAGCTCATACGTATAAATTCATAAAAGTACTACATATTTTCAAATGATTCAACGCTATTATTTTGGACAAATCTTTTGTTGTCAAATGTAAATCTAACCATATATTTTGTCGAATAGTGAAGCTACAATAAATTATTATCTTGGTCAAAATTAGGTTATATTAGGCCACATATATAATTTTTTACAATTTAATTATTGAAGTTTACCAACTCGAACTTTATAATCTTGCTTTTGGAATTTGGATCCTATTTTGGAGATTGTTATTGTTAAGTTGTTTGCTACTTTTGTCAAACTTTCATACTTGTCTCTTTTTTTAGGGACTAGAGCAGATGCTTAACATATTTTTGTTCTCAAATTATTAAATTAGAAAAGTGATTACATATTTTATTCATTTGACTCATATAGTATGATACGCGTCGAAACAACACGCCACACGTTTGTAAAACAACCGTACCACATAATTGATACTACGACTATGAGAATACAAATTGAATTACAATAGATTGAAGAAACAATTCAAATAAATATACTCTCGCAATATATATATACTCCTTTTGTTCCAACAAATAGGCATATTTTTTCATTTTGGGTTAGCCACAGAAATTAGTTTCCTTATATTTTTGTAAGTTTTCTGACTCTAATTAGGTCGGTCTCATTCTCCATTAATGATATTACAATTATTTTTTTCTATTAATTTCTCTTATATTTTACTAATTTTACTTTAAAATTTGTATAATCTACTAACAAGATTATTGATAGTGGATGGAGGGAGTACTTTTTTACATCCACAAGACTACTGACTACTACTACTAAAATGGACTTTAAAAATAAAATTAATCCAAAAAGATCATGAATCAAATCTAAATGATAATAACAACTAAATTGACATAAAGAAAAAGACTCCTAACTGCTCATGCCGCCTCCACGTCCTTCATACTTGGCTGGCTCGAGCCTGTTGATTGTACATAGTTTACACGCCGATAATTATGACATGGCTGGTGGACATCGACCAATAGGCTCACCGGCGGAAACAGCCTTGTCCTTCATACTTGCCTGGCTCGCCCATTAAAGACGTTTTTAAATACATTTAACAACGCTAATTTGTGTTTCTAAATATAGCAATAACGCTTCAAAAATCGTCCTTATTGTTGTTGTCCCAACTAAAATTAGAGGATGCAAATGGAAGCGTCCTAAAAAGATAAAAGATTAAGTTAATTTATCATTAATTTAAAGACACTTTCTTTTGCATCATAAATTGTTATTTTTAAAAAGTTTCCAACATAAGTAATTGTGTCTCGATTTTTGTGTCCCTAAAACACAAATTTTTAAAATAAGGGAAATTGACTGCACATGTGAACAATATTAGAAGTCAAGGTATATTAGTATATAGAGGCCAGAAATATATCCGAAATAAACAAGATTGACATTGAGTAATTAAAATGACCAACTGGGACGGCATGATTATCTGCCAGAGACAACCAACTAGAAATTAATGAACTGTTAGATAAGGTAAAATCACATGAAATAGGGTTCTCATGTAAATGTTTTCTGACAATGATTCTTTTTCTTGTTTTATTTTCAACATGTTTGATGTATCATGAGTCAGTACTGGACTGTAGACAATTCTTCGCATTTGAATAGTCTTTTTGAAAGCAAATTGAAAAGTTGATAGATGAATACGATCAATTATGTACATATAATAACGTTTGGAAAAGGAAAAAATAAACTAAAAATTAAAATTTTTAGTCGTGAACTCAAATCGTGCATGAACTTCATGTCGCTATGTCGGATTTGGATTTGGATTTGGTATGAGGTTCTTTGAATTTCTCTACATTATATTGAGTACTCATCTAAATCGTCTTTGTTATCTTTTTGGAGTGGTATCCAATTTTGGAAAAGATGCCCTTCTTCACTTGAAAAGTATAGGCTCCACCCTTGTATGTAATGGACCAATCAAGAATTTAAAGTGATTTGATCATTCATCTTATGCAACAAGCAGATTACACCACTCAAGCTGTCTCATTTCTGTTCGAATTTAAAATAGGTTGTATATTTTGTGGACTAGAACTTTTTATATCAAATTTGGAAGAAGAAAAGCTTTGTATTGTTGTAGATATTTTTATGTTATGGCAATTCTTCAATTGCTATCTCTATCTCCACTAAACAAAATTGTCAAATACTAACATTATTTTAGACATCAAGAGATGGTGTCCGAAAATTTGTTACATCTCTACATATATGTAAGAAAATAATCGAACATGCATATAGATACTTTTATCGCATATAAAACTGTCAGTGGTGCACACTATGCTTTTTTATTTGTGAGACAAATTAATGCACACTTATTTCGGTCCTCTTTTTCAACATAATTTTTTATCTTTTGTCCTCGTCATTCTCTATACTTATTTACAATATAATCTAATTTCTTATGTACAATGTAGTCCACCTAATAATATAGGTACTTCTCCACAAAAAATGTACACCTTCCGTCCCAAATAATTCGACTCATTTTGACCGGGCACAAGTTTTAAGAAATGTAATGAACAGTGAGTTGAAAAGGTTAGTAGGATGTGAGTCCTACTTTTATATATTAATTTTATAATAAATTGTGAGTATGAATGAGTTATTGTAATATGGGGTCCACTACCAAAAATGGTAAAAGTGAAATGGGTCAAATTATCTGGGACGGACCGAAATGGAATACTGGATCAAGTTATGTGGGACGGAGGGAGTAGTATACTTAGAGCATCCCCATCCATGCTCTTAAATAAGAGCACGAGATAGTAGTGCTCTCTCTCTCTAAGAATTTTCTCCTCCTTCTCTCTAAAACTTCTCTCTCTAGAAGAAGAAGCCGTACTCACTCAAAACCTTGGAGGGGGGGCGGCGGTGGCAGAAAATCACTCGGCCGCCCCCTAGCCAGCCGGTCACCGGAGGCAGACCTCTCCGAAGAGTGCACGCTACTCCCTCCCGGCGCCTTAACTGACGGTGCACCCTCCCTCGCCGTCGCTAGTCTGCCTAAAACTCCCTCAGGTCGTGGTGAACTTCTTCGAGAAGCTGCATTCTTTGGTCGTCGAGTTGGAGAAGTGTCTCCGTCCCTTTCTTTCTTCTTCCCCGGGACTGCTCGTCCGGCCCCTTGCTGGGCAATTGTGGTCGTTCTCCGACTTGGGTCAGTTCCCTTGTCACTACTAGCCGACGGTGAGAAGAGTATACCAGTGTTTTGGAGGTGAAGCTCTTATCTCCCCCGGATCTACAACGAGACCCTCCCAAGGCCGTCCCCGTCCCTGGCGGTGGCAACAAGGTAGAGTCCCCCGTGAAACGAGCGCCAAGTGTAGAGACGGCAGTTCTTGAACCTTGCCGATGTGGGTAGAACGCGCTGAGGAGGATTCCAGCGGTTCATGAGGAGTATTGACGGCGGTTCCTCAACTAAACGGCTTACACAAACCCGCTCTGTCCTTCGGTTCACAATGCCGTCCTTGCCTCGCTCAGGAGCGGCCGACTCTTGTGAGCTTCAAAGAGAATGGGGCAGTCCAATCCCTCCCTAACCCTTAGCGCAGTTCTCTCGGTTCGATTTGAGGGTTTAAAGCCTACCGGCGATGGACCACCATGACCGAAACCCGGCGTCAGGCGAAAGTCCGCAACTATTACACGCTCCGTTGTTCCAACGCCGCCCTGGCCACCTTTGAGTCCCATCCGAGACGAACACCTTATTTTGGGAGATGGTCAAGAATCACCGACCTTGCTCCGGGTTGTTTGGCTCTCGCAAACACCGATTTGACCATGCAAGGGTGATTCCTTGCCGTTGGTTAAACAAGTGTATCCATCTTCCGCCACAGCCGAGACCTGGTCGGACTTAGGTTGATTTCCACCGCACCGGATTCATCGTTCCCAAAGGCACAGTTGGCCGGCGGCTCCCTGTCGCTAGCCAACAAATTTGTTGGAAGACCGAGCCAAATCTCGCGATCCGGTGCGGCAGAGATGCGCAGGGCTCGGCAGTCAAAGATTGCGCTAGGCGACAAGGGCGGCAGAGACCTGCCTACCTACCGCTGACCCGCCTTGTCGCGACTCGCCGGTTTGTCTCGACTCGCCAGTCAACGCCAGCTCGTGATTCGGAAGGCACGAGAGTGCAGGAGAGGTGCACCCCAGTGGGGACCACAGCTACCCAGCGAACAACGGGCAGGGTGGACACGCGCCAAATCCTAGCCACGCGAGTGGCAGACCGCGTGGCTTTTCCTTTCCAAGCTGGCATGCGGGCCCGATCATGATGTGATAATGGCTTAGCCATTGTCCCAACAAACCAAGGGTCCTTCGACCACTTGAGTGTACCACCTACTCCCTCGGTGTATACACGGTCATATGGACGGGACCATGTGTTAGACGACACCCCTGCCCGAGGTCGACAAAATGCTTCCCTACACACACCGAGGCGATTTTTAAGTCCCACTCGTGGGATTCCCCGTCAAGAGTACCACCCGCAGCCAACTTGCTTGGTTTTGCTCAAGTTTGGAATTAGGGTATGATCCAACTCCGATATGGAGTGTTTTGTAATAGCTAGACTAGATGTTAGGCTAGTCGACCATGGGCTTGTCCATGGCTTTTCCTGCATCTAGATTCCATGTATAGGATTAGGTGTGTGCGGACCCATCCGTGAGGCCCCTGCCCTCATGTGACTTCTTGTACCCCCATTCCCTCACATTTTAAATTTTACCTATTGAAACACCAAAAAAAAAAAAAGAGCACGGAAGTGGACCAAGACCCACTTTTACTCCTTGTCCTTAGGTAAGAGCACAACACTCGCATCTGTGCTCTTCCGCAAGGACAAGCTCAAGGGTCCCACTATTCTATTATTTAATTTAAATACTTCAATTACAAAAAATATTTCTACAATATAAAAATATATTAAAATATAAAAATTACATAATTAAATCTTAAAAAATAAAAAATACATAATTAAAATTCTAAAAAATAAAAATACACAATTAAAAAGTGAATTTTGAGGGAAAAAAATTAAAAAATAAATTAAAAGTGTGTAGAAAACGGATATAATTTATTGAGAAGTGGGAAAATATTTTTTTTATAATTAAAAAATGATTTTTAAAATTAAATTCAAATTTTTAAAAAAAATTACAAAAAGAAACGAAATTGCCGTTGGCCAATCGTGCCGCCACGTAAGGCTGCTCAGCGGCACGGACGGACAGCTCGCAGCGACGGACGGACGAGCTCGTGCTCAGCGGCACGGACGGACGCCACCGCTGTGGATGCTCTTAGTAGTTACTCCTTAAACTCGTCTCGCAGTCCAGTATGGATTATTTTATGGGACAAAGGGATAATATAACTAAATTATAATTACTAAAAAATTAATGCAACAATCACTAAAGTTGATAACATAATTTTACTACTATGATATCTATGATAATTACTAATGACACGATGTCACAATTTTTAATAATATTTTTTAGAGTCTAGCCTAGCTAGGTAAATTCCTATTCATATGCAATAATTTGAAAATTATATTCTTAAATCACACATTCAAAATCAAATATAATTAAATTGGAATTTCAATTCTTCATAATTGAATTTGAATGAAATGAATTATAATTCAATTACAAATCCTTTGTTCGATAAAAATGATATACATAATTGAATATGAAGAAATTGATATGAAGTGTGTGTGCAGTGTGTATAGTGTGTGAAGGTGCTTAATTTTATAACTATTTAAAATTACAATAATCTACGTTTAATATGAAATTTAAATTGTGGAATTGGGATCAATTTCAGATTCAAATATTTTTTGGTATCAAACATTGAATTTGTAATTAATCAAGATTCAAGGCTCCAATTCCAGTTTCAAATACCCGATTTCATGATACCAAAAGGAGCCTAAAACTCAAAATCGAAATCTTGGATCTAAAAAATGCTCGGTTCACCACAAGACACAAATTAGGAGCTTAGTTAATGGACATGTTTTTGTGATGTAAAACATCATGTTAGGAGGATCATTAAAGGTATGAGTCATGTGATGCACATTAGAGTTAGAAGGCAAATACCTATTTCGATTATGTATAGACACACATCCGTTGCTATCAGTCGAGAGTTGGTTGGTATTCAAATAGACATTGTAGTGCATTTTATCCATTGGGGGAATAAATTGTTAAATTTAATCAAATCCTAATACAGTATTTAAGAAAATGGTAATATTAGTTAATATCGTATCCGTTAACGTGTAAAAAATTCGAGTGATTCAATTAAAAGGTACTAAGCTTATAATTTACGATTTAGTTTGATTCCTACCAGAGATTGAAATCTACTAGTATTATTTAACAGACTTAAACTAATAAATGGTCGATTAATTATTATTATGATTCCAAATTGACATTTTTTAAGCATAAGCACCTAACTACAGTATAACAATATTTTTTTCTATCGTAAATTATACTAAAATTGTCCAAAATCACTTAGTCCATGTTAAATTGACGTAAATAAAAACTATATATATAAACGCAGATGCTACTACTACAAAATATTGGTTTAAAAAGGGAAGAAGAAAATTTCATAATAAGGAATAGAAATTAAAAGTAAATATAAAAGATCTTTATATATATGTAAACATAGTTCTAAACTAGATTAATGTATTGTACCAAAATTTTAATATATTATTGGTAATTTACTACTTCAATAATATACATACACTTATTTGACTATAAGAAAATAGGATTAATATCACACATCTACCAACATTTTTTTTTCTGCGTACGCCATATTAAAAATGGTCACTTGTTAAAACCTAATAAATTAATTATATATAGATATTGTACACGATTAAATCACTTTTCAATTTCATACATTTTGGTCCTACTGTCCTCACTTAATCCCATTTAATAATATTCTTTGAATCTGATCATAATAGAGGTATGTATCAGTTCAAACCAAGTATGCATTATTTCATGAATTTTTTTTTTCTGTACACGTGCTAATCTCCTCATTTTTCTATGTATTTAGCTGCGTATAATTCAATTATTTGACATGTTTAGCAAATACACGTGCTAATCATGAGGTGTTTGGCTTGTAGATAATATGTCTGGATACAGTTTGGCTCATGTGTGATATCAACATCATCTTCCCACCCTAATTAAATTAACGATGAACTAACTAGGCACCTAACTCTGATAATTATTTTAACTTCTATAAGGTAAAGTACGGATTCACCTGAGTTTCAACTTTCAAGTCATGCCGATTTACTTTTGGATTATGTAATACTCCCCGTTTTTCCATTTCCGTCTGTTACATAGTAATAGAGTCATTTTCTTTTTTAGTAAAAGTCAACACATTTTTTCACACCTACTTTACTCTCTCTTACTTTTTTCTCTCTTCATCTCTCTACCTTTTTCATTTTCCACTATTCTCTCTTTATTAACTCATCTAACACAATTTTTTTTAATCTCCGTGCCGAAAAGTTTTGCCTCCATTACTATGGAACGGAGGGAGTATGTAGTACACGTGAAATGTAATATTCTAGATATAAATATGGTCGGACTTTCCGAATTTTATTTTTCCAAGTATGAAATTAAAATGTGGTAAAGAGTATAGTAATTAATTGTCGGTTCTGATCCTTATCTCACAAATTTTCGAGTCCCGCTATTAATTCAATAATTAAAAAAGTTTTATTATAAGCATAAAATATATTATTACGTAGTTGTGCTAGTACAAAATATACCGTTATGGACTAATCAAATCTGGTACTCCTTTATTGACTAAAAAAATACGTATAATAAAATTATATAAAATTCCTATAAAAATGACTACAGACCAATAAAGTATAGTAGAAATTAATTAGTTACTTTTCCCATTTAAATTATTAAATTTATGACACGTACAATCCCTATTGCAAGTTTAATTACTTAAATTATAAAATTAAAGAATATGATATTTGTACTGAGCATGGAGGATAAATATAGTATTATTATATGTGGAAAGGGGGATCCATTGATCTCTTGATAAGTTGATAAGTTTTGTTTCAATTATTTGTCTAGTTTGTCAATTTTCATGGGTGATTGGCGGGTTGATTTTAAGGGGTTTCCTTTGTGGAGCAAGGTTAGATGATGAATTAAATATTTGTTGACAAAATAATTGTGAATAGGGTGTCACGCCAAGCAATACACTTCCCCAGTTTAGGTAGCTTATAACTTGAGATTGAATAATGCATTATATATACTTAATTCAAGCTTTGAAATTTTCATTTAAGTCCAATTTACAAGCTTTGCGTATGGACAAAACACATATATATACGTACGTACAAGTAAAATATTGTTACAAATTTAATTAAAGTGAAACAGACCGAATTTCTAATGTTACAAAACTTGTAGTAATATTTTTGTTTTATTAGTTACAGTTTTCTCAAAATCTCTTAGAATCTCAACCAGCCATAACAAAACTCTGCATACTTAATTTTTAAATAAAGCTTTATAATCTTTTAAACTTTATATACATCTTCTAAGAGACAAGAACTTATAAACTTTTTAACATAAAACCTCTCAATTTTTGTAGGCGAAAAATTTTCTCAACTTGAATTCTTCTTTATCTCCATTTAAAACTCTTCTATCATTTCCTAAGATTCATCTCATAGTCGCTCCTTGATTCCTAATCACAGCAATTGGGTGATAAGTACTCCCTTAATTCAGTGGCGGATCCAGGATTTTGAAATTGAGGGTGAGAAAAATATTACGATAAATTAAAAATACGATAATAAAGGCTCTAATGTCAAAAATGCCATGATAGACAAATGCTACACCATATATCACACTAAAACTACAATGACCGACCCTACCACCACTAAATCACTTATGTACAATAGCAAGATATCTAAATTGTTTATTAAGAATGTATATTTTGGGGGTACAATTGTACCCCCTTGTTATATGCTGCATACGTTATCTTAATTGAGTTGTTTTTTTTTATTTTAGAAAGTTTCAAAATAATTGAGTCATTTTTATTTTTGGTAAAAAGTAACTCTCTCTTCATCTCTCTTATTTTATTCACCATCTATTTAACATATTATTCTTGAACTCCGTACCGTAAAGAAATGTCTTAATTAATAAGGAACGAAGAGAGTATATCACACTAAACCAACAATAGTTCATTTTTGTAGAGTATGTACCACTCTATTTCCTAGCTAGTTCCCAACTGTTATGGCACTACATCCTTTTCATCTATTTCTAATATATTGTGGTCCAATTGCATGTAGAGTGACTCTTTGAACTCATCACATGCACATGTATCAATGAATTTGTGAAAGTATGCCTGAATATGTAAAGTTCACCAAATATATAACTTAAACAAGAAAACGAACAAGATAATTGATGATTGTATTGGAATTTGTTTGTTACGTACGCACATAAGAATAGCTGGAAATTAGTTTCTCTTGTCTTTTGCGGATGATTCTAATAACCTTAATTATTAATAGTTAGGAATTCATCATGAAGAAGCTGAATTATGGAGATGAGTGAATGAATGATTATTGAGTGTTATTCAATGTTATGATGCACCTCTTCAATATTATGATTGAAGTTTAATAAACTCGAGTTTTCAGCATTTTCTCCTCAATGGTAGTTCACTGTTTGGGCCTTTGATCAATTTTCTCAAGTAAGCCCAACGGCCCAAATCCCGCAAGTCTTTTTTGCCAACTTAATATAATTGGGCCGATTTCGTTAATAAAAAGGAACCCACTTGAAATTTAATAATAATGGGCTGCTTCTTATATGAGTATATGACAATGAAATTTGAATAACAAAACGCACGTCACACGCAGGAATACATGATAACTGTTTTTTCAATAACTGAGAATGCTGAAGCCACAAGAGGGCGAGATGCTTAACAGAGAGACGCACAAAGCAAAACAAAAAAGTCTCGAAAATAAGCACAACACATCAGGCCAAAGACAACCGTCTACGAGTCTATCACCAACCAACAATAACTGTTTCTTAATTAAATTCGCACAGAAGTAGTGTTTTTGAAAACAAGGAAATACTTACTCCATATGGTTGTGGGCTTGTTGGGGTGGATTAGTATAAGTCGAGGATATTATGAATAAAACGGTTGCATACAGGGCAAAAACTTCGGTTTAACCACAAGTCCCTCCAACACTCCCTGCAAAAAGTGTGACCACACGGTATCAACGCACTTCCCAAACTCTCTTCCTCTTCCTCTATATGAATATCTCTATCACTCTCCTGCAATACTCTCACACCCATCTCAGACTCTCCACACGCCCTCCACTGCCTCTCCGCAGCCATCGCCTCTGCTAGAGTCACGCTGCCCGGAATCGGGGTTGGATTTTCGATGACTTCACTTTGATCCGGGCATAGTGGAGGAGGATCATCTTCGGTGGTGGTGGTGGTGCCGCCATGTCCCAACGTCGGATTGAAACAGGTCAGCGTCAGCCTCTTCAATCCCAGTCGCTCCTTCAGACTCGGCCTTCTCGACGCTCCGTCCGTGCTCTCAATATTTCACTACTTTTTTTTTTCTTTTTTTTTTTTTTTTTTTTTCAGTTAGGGGCGTTATATAGTCATAAGGGAATGCTACATACTATTAAAGCATGTTAATACAAGTAATGTTCAATTAAATTGGCATAATCAATAATCATATTATGATAGGTAAATTAACCATCAGTCCATTTAATTTGAATTTAAATTATTAATGCAATCGCATACTATTATACTATAAATTATTTAATCAATTAGTTCATTTTGCGTATAAATATTTATGGTTCGACTAATATGTTGTAACTTTATTTTAATTAATTAGTAGGAGTATTAAATATTTAAAAATAATATTAATAAAGATAAAAATTATTGAATAGATTTTGACTTTTAATTTCATTTTATGATCAACTTGAAAGCATAATTTAATTTTTCAGTTAAATACGATATTTTTGTTCAATTGAATCCTTATATAATTTAATTACATTTAAAAACTACAATTATGAAATTTAAGGATTAATCATATCCCCAAAAGGAAATATAAATTCAACTGAGTTAATCTCAGATTTTAATTGCCATTATAATAGTCTATGACAATAGCAATATACTACTATTAACATTAGATTATATTATAACTAATATTTTAAAAATATTAAAATATCATATGATTAGTATAATATCGTGTTTTGATATTATCATGTGATTATGATAACTCATATCTCTTATTATTACAAAATAATTCAATATGAACCACACAATTTTATAATCTAGCGGCTAAAGTTAATCTCTATTTTTTAGAATAGTTCTGTTGTTTGGAATGATCTCACATGTCCCTACATCTACATCGGGTGCTTAAACGGTTCTCCGGTTCTCGGTTAACTGGAATTGAAATCAGAACTGGCCAGTTAATTGAGGAACCAGAATCGGAAAATCCGTCTGGTACCGGTTCCAACATTTTAAATAAAATCATTTCCCGTTCGGAACCGGAACCGGAACCGGATTATAATTCAATTTTATTTTTTTTATAATTTAATATACTAATAAATCTAATTTAATTGAATTAATTTTGAATTAAAGTAAAATAATTTAAAACATTCTGTGATTTTTAGATTTAAACAGTGTTAGATTTGCGAGCTCTGTTTTCTGAAGTATTTAAAATGTTTAAACCGTAATACGTTGAATTTACAATTATTTCCCTAATCCATTTTTTATGAACTGACTACAATGAGTAGGACGGCATAAGTTTGTTTTTAATTTTCAAAATAACTTATACAAATACAATTTCGTTTCATATGATAGAAATTTAACTTTATAACAAATTTATGTAACAATTCATTTAACATACGATTTTAACCTATTTGTGAATAATTTATTAACTGTTCCGTTATAAATCAAAAAGTCACAACAAAATCAATCAGTATTAGAAATTCCAATGAATATTTGTTTAGCCAAAAAAGGGAAAATGGAATTCAATTTTAAAACTCATTTTTTAAAAAAATTGCTAAAGTTTAGAACTCCTATTTTTGTATTAAAAAATTGCTAACATAAACTATCCCGACCTACTACACTTGACATCACTCTTATCCATATATGAATATTACTGTATTGTTGGTTTGTATTTTTTGTGTATTTATTTGAATTTTTAGGTATTATCTGTTATATTTCTAGATGTTAGATTATTTTTTTTTTAGTATTGAACTATTTAAAATTATAAATAAAGTTGAATTAAAATTACACATCAGTTCCGGTTCGAAACCGGAATCGACCGATTCTTAACTGGTCAGTTTCGAACCGGAACCGATCGATTCCGATTCCAATTCTAGAATTAATACAAATTTTAAATTGATTAACCTCTCAACCGGTCCGATTAGAATCGAAACCGGCCGAATAAGCAGACCTAATCTACATAGGCACACATTTTATAACGCCAATGATTGTATCGAAACAAATCCAAATGGAGTTATTTTTTGGAGGAGGTCAAAATAGAGTAGGATCCTTTACATCATCTTATTTAACTTGTTGATCCTATTTCCAAGAAAATAATATGCCAAAGGTATAGTTCTATATATTAATTGTAGCTAGTATAGTACAGTAAAAGACTTGAAACAATTTCAATTCTTAACGCCAACCAGAGAAACTTAAAAGATTCATAATTTCGTGTCTGTGTTAACAAACTTTCTACTTTTGTATTTTCTTCGTCCCACTTAAGATAACATACTTTCTTTTTTAGTGTGTCCTGAATAAGATGACAAATTTTTATTTTTGAAAAATTAATTTATCTCTTCAATTGATGCACCCAACCATTTTTTTCTCTACTCAATTAAATATCCAATACTCTTTCTCTTTCCATTTAATATTTGCACCCACATTTTCTCTATCAAACTAAACACATTAACCAATAATCCCTAAAATCTCTTGGCAAAAAAGAAATGTGTCATCTTAGTCGGGATGAAGAGAGTAACCATCATAAAAGGAGTGAACTTCAAATTAGGTCTTTGAAAAATAGGCTTTGCACAATTTAGAATCTTGAATCCGAAAGGATATCAAATATACAATTTTATAGAAAATCATTAATCATATTTTAATTTTTTTTTCCTCTTTTTATAGTCATTCTCGTATTGGGTTAAAAAAAAACTCATCAAAAGTTAAACGTTTAATTCAATTTGATAACAAGTTCTTTTCCTTCCACAAAATCTTTTATAGATAAATAAAAAAAAATCACCTTGTACCACTTTAAATATCCCAATTCTTTTGGATACGATTATTTTGAAAAGAATGTTAATTGAAATTTAAGGGCATTCCAACAAATATGTTGTTAGAAAATTGATGACCATATTCTAAAATGAAATGAAACCTCTCAAACGGTACGCCCCAAAGTTGAGAATTGATGACCTCCTTTTACATTGAATTAAACAGATGAGAATTACATATATATACATGGTCACAAAAACGATCTAGTTCATTAAATTGGACGTCTAATATCTAACCCCTCCTTTTACATTGAATTAAACAGATGAGAATAAAAAAAACAGGGACCTAACCTGTTGTTCTACTAGTATAAGTTTTGTACGTATATTAGTAATGGTTCCGTTGCATATGATCCATCAGACCTATTCTTGGCTTCCACACAATACTCTACTATCCACCTCTTTTTGTTAATCTGATTTTGAGTTGTGACTATTCATTATCATCTCCTCCTTTTATCATTTATCCTCAATTATTATTTCAGGTAATAATACTCATATATATATATAGATGCCCGGGACTTACAAGTCTTTCCCAAAATTATTATGCGCTATTCTTATCAGTTTAGCTTATTACTCCATATAAGATGTGGTGTAGTAAAAGAACTTATAGCTTTTTATTATTACGTCACACGGGCCACCATTTATAAACTGTTGCGTGGTTTGAACAATAAAGAAATGAATTAATGCGCAGAAGTGAACCAAAATCCCCCTTCCCCCTCTAATAAATACTACCCTCATTTCATTCCCATAATCACATCCTATTTGCTCTGTTTTCGCAAACACTAAAGTCGCATTCTCCTTTCGGCCGATTTCTGGAGGGAAATGGAGGATCCTCCTCCTCGAATCATAGCGCCATGCGGCGATTCGAACTCACCGGAATTTGAATTTTGGATGGTCAGAAACCCGTCTCTTCCGCCGCTGAATCTTCTATCCGCCGACGAACTCTTCTCCGGCGGCGTACTCCTCCCCCTCCACCATCTCAACCTCTCCAATCAGGCATCCGAATCGGCTCAACTGTCGACCAATTCAAAGCGGTGGAGGGATATTTTCCGAAAAAAAGACAAGAGAATCGGTGAAGAACACAGCATTTATAAGAAGAAGGATAAGAGCAGCTTTAAAGAGAAGAGAAGAGATAAGAAGAATGGTAGCGTAAGTGCAGAGCTGAACATAAACATATGGCCATTCGCGGGGAGTAAATCTCGACCGGTGAATCGGAAGGTGAGCAGCGCCCCCTGCTCTAGGAGCAACTCGAAAGCGAGGAAGTGGGCGAGCAGCCCCGGTAGGGGTGGGGTCCACTTGGGAAGAAGCAGGCAGGTCCGCCGGAGAGTGCCGGTTGCCGGTACCTCTAAAGCAAGGGTTCTGAGTTTCAAAGTGCCAGTGGCAGTGTGTATGGGCTACCGCCAGCATTTTAGCTGTAGAAGCGATGAGAACAGCGCGAGAGGTGGTGAAGGCGTACGTGGAGCTAATTTGTTTAATATTAGAAGCCTCTTTACCAAGAAACTCTATTGATCGCTTCAAAACTACTACTACTACTACTACGCATAGATTTGGCGTTTTTTATCTTATTAGAGGGAATCATTTTCCCTTTATGAACTAAATAATATTTCTTCACGTTTAAATTAAATTAACTACTCCTACTTATGAAGTAAATTAAATTTACGGAATTCTCTGAACTCTTGCTTCCTTTTTCTTGTATGTTTTTCTCTGTGGCATGTCAAGAACTTGTAAATTATCCAAGTGTTTGAATAACTGTGAGTTGGAAACAAAGAATTTAAAAGTTATATGCTGAAATAAAAATTTATAACTGTCATTGATTATAGTAGTTATTATCGCAGTCGGGGAATTTATATTGTGGACTGTTCTACTTCTATTGAAGTTTCATTGTACAAGAACTCACGAAGTATGTTTTTCATTTTTCTAAAATCAGCGCACAAAACTTTATTATACGACCAAGATCTGTAATAAAAGCTTTTCAGCTTGTAAGTGGAAAAACTGTTCAAGCAAGTAAACACACAAATTGAATTTGAATGTCATTTAAGTGAGTGGGAAGTGGGAACTGTAAATGTTCGCAAATATTATTAAATGATCGAACAAATGAAGACCCCTATTTGGAGTATATTTTAAATTTAAAACTTGACTCGGGTTCTCCCTCATTCCCGTTTGAAATAGATATTCAAAATTAGTAGCAGTACTAAATTTTACGTGGTATCCGACATTTATTTCATGTACACATTTAAATTCGAACAAGTCAAATTTCAAATTCATTCTCCCGATTGAAATATTCAAACCATGTGCATTTAAAATACCAAAGCATATTATACTAGATTTAAAAGTAGAATCGTAGTATATCGATAGCAAAAGTGTGTTAAATAAATAGTCATTACGAACTATATAAGCACTGATCAGTATAAAATAAATGATTTGAGTAAATTAATATTTTCACTCAACGGTCGAGTTTCAAATTATGATTGGCTCTAAAGGCGCATTATTGATTCTAAACTGTTTACGATTAGGATAAATAAAGGTATTATAGGGCATAGTACGGGAATTTGGTTGAAAAATAAAAACGGGATTAATATTGTGAAAATTGAAGAATGGTGTAAGTGATTTGATATAACAGTGAAAGATACAACCCATCTTTCCCGTCGACTACGCAGCCTGTACCCAGACATTCCTTCCCCGTTCGCAGCGGTTGAGGCGGGACCAAACGGTCATGGCCGCATCATTGGCCTTTCTTAGAGCATCTCCAACCATTCCTCTAAACTCAAACCCATTTTAGTGCAAATCTCACACTAAATATTGATTTTACTTCAACCATTTACACTAAACTCAAACTTAAAAGAATATTCTCTATATTATGCTTTTTTTACTCACAAAATTTGAGAATTTTTTAGGTTTTGGTTTAGTGTAAACCTAAAGATAGGTATTTTTTTTCACAAAAACCAAAAATTGGATTGGTTTTTGAGTACTATTGGAGCTAAATACTTATCCTATTTTAAGTTTTAGTGTACCTTGGAGATGGTCTTAGAACCATTTTTCCGTGTGTCGAAACCAACAAGTCGACCATAGTTCTTATAAAACTTAATAGCATTGTCCAATGTTGGGAAGCTACGATCAACAAATGATTTGAGTTCTGTAGGGATCAGATCACTCGGGATTCACCAATTACCGAGATGATGTGAATCCAGGTGTCCGAAAGATGAATCTAAGAACCGGATTTGAGGACAAATCCTTTCAAAAAGAAGGAGAGGATGATGTGAATCCGGGACGTGCCAAACCATTAGAAGAAACGAAGGCATCCAATGAACCATACCGGAGCTGAGGTCCGTTTCAAACATCAATATACCTATCAAGATGGTGTCCAAATGCTGATCCAAGACCACCATCGTCTTCATCGTCGAAATACCTTCGCGTGGGTACCTCACACGCCCCAAACGGAGTTCGGATGAGAGACATATGATCGTTTTAAGAAAGTCGCGCAATGCAGAAAGAAACATGCAGGCGGTTGTTTGCCAACCCGAAGACACCCGATCGGGCGTTTTTGCCGAGAGATCAATTTTTGTCCAGAAACTTCACGCGGGCGGGTGAAATGAGCCGTGGGAATCACCCAGTCGGGTGTTTTGTCCGGAATGTGACTTTTTGACCAAGACTTGTTTTGTTTTGCTTATTTTTAACTCCTAGTATAAATACTCTTGCTAGGGTTCATTTCAAGCAGCTTTTGAATATTTGTAAGAGACAACTTCTCCATATTTGAGAGCTCACCTTCTTCATCTTTTGAAGACTTATCAAATTCCTCCGGTTGCATTCGATCTTTTGTCGGGCTAAGGTTGATTGTAAAGGTATGCTTGCTAGTTTGTGGAGCCATTAGGTGTTTGTATGTGAAAGTGCCTTTGGGATTCCTTTCTTGTTCTTCACCTAAATCATAACATTAATCCATCATCTATCCTTTTATCCATTTTTCTTGTTCCATTTCTTGGTTTATCTTGTTTATTTGTTGGGTTTATTTACAAGAATAAGTTCGGGGTAAATTCATGAGTCTTCAATCAATAAGATTCACATTATTTGGTGTTGGAAATAAATCAAGGAGATTGGAAGAAATCACAAGATTAATTGTAGATTGATTTTAGTGAATATTTTTCCTGATTTGTAGCTAGGGTAAATCTTTCCTTATGTAATTAATCTCTAGCCTATTTAGGCGTGTAAAGTCCTCACAATTCATAACACAGTTGAATATATCAGAAATACATTATTCAACATGGCATCAGAGAAAGGCGGCTCAGAATAAGATTCATCACAGCCTGAGAATACCAAATCTCGGCCATGGCAGATCATTCAGACGATGAAGAGAAACCCAACAACAATAACGATTCAAGATTGAGAATGAGTAAGAACGTTACTCTGGCAGTCAAACTCAATGGAAACAACTACCCTCTCTGGCAGAAACTAATGAGGATAGCCGTTGTGGGCAGACGAGCCCTTCGGCACCTCACCTGTATACCAGCGCCTCCAGAACCAGGGGCGAAAGGCTACACCGAATGGGAAGAGACCGACATGATCGTGTTCTCATGGATAATCGACAATATCGAAACTGATATCGTCGTCGATTTCGCACACCACCAAACTACACAGGCCCTGTGGGAGAGCTTGTCCGTCACGTTTGCTAGCACTGCTGATCCGTACCTGTTATATGACTTGGAGGAAAGAGCGAGTAAGATAGTGCAAGGAGAACAAGGACTCGAAACTTACTGGCGTCGTCTCCATGGGATCTGGATCGAGATAGATTGATGTGAGAATCGCCCGATTGATTGCTGTGACAAAGGAGTCGGGCAATTCCGAACATACATAGGAACAAGACGTTTGTTCAAGTTCCTCACCGGACTGAATGAACGATACGACGGAATCCGGC
This sequence comes from Salvia hispanica, assembly GCF_029641045.1. Classification (NCBI taxonomy): domain Eukaryota; kingdom Viridiplantae; phylum Streptophyta; class Magnoliopsida; order Lamiales; family Lamiaceae; genus Salvia; species Salvia hispanica. The sequence continues at coordinate 4,272,714 of NC_142696.1, forward strand.
GCGACATCCTCAAAGAGCATCCCCTGCTCTCAGCCGAAACCGCATACGGGCGGGTGAAACGAGAAGCTACTCGGCTCAAAATCATGCCGCCGGCAGCAAACTCAGATTCCTCGGCCGGAGCAGCTAGCGACGACTCATCATCGGGCGGAGTGGGGCTACGATTCACTACCCGAAACCAACCCCAGCAGCAGCAGCGCGTCAACCAACAACCACCGCCATGCGCCGCCGGACCCAACCGCAGGGGAGGAGGATTCAAACCGGACAAATCCAAGCTATGGTGCTCTCATTGCGGTAAACCGAAACATACCAGAGAATCATGTTTTCTCTTGGTTGGATTTCCCGAATGGTGGGACGAAAATCAAAAGGCGAAAGCCCGATTGGCAATCGGGGTGGACGATGGCAGCGGCGGTGGATTGTTTCCGACGGGAGGAGGCAACCGTGAGGCCACCAATCCTAGCGCGAGAGCCGGAGATGGAGACTCCCGGAACGGAGGGGGCGGCAGACGGGCAGAGGAGGTAGTAGGAGAGGCGGCGTTTGCAAGGATGGGAGGAGGCGGCGGAACTGCAATTGGGAATGGAGGTAACGGGCTGGAATTAAAAAAATCTAGCCCAAATTCTCATTTACAGTCAACACCCCATATTTCCTTTAAATTGCAAACAATACCCCATTTTAAAAATAATATTCAATCTGCCTCCAAATGTGTTGTTAATTGTAGACCTCAACCCAAGGCTTTAGAAAATCATTTTATTACCCCAAATAGGTTTGAAGTGTTGAATAAATTGCATATTGCTTGTACTGCACAATATAAGTCTAGTGAAAAAGAGAAGGGTTGGATTCTTGATTGTGGAGCAACTGATACTATGTCCCATGATAAAAATGACTTTGTGAATTTTAGTGGAGCTATGAAAAGTCAAATTCAGACTGCAGATGGGGAATTAACATCAGTAGAGGGAAGTGGAACAATCGAAATTTCACCAACTTTAAAGTTGTCGAATTGTCTCTATGTTCCGAAATTATCACATAAGTTGATGTCCATCAGTCATGTAACAAAGGAATTAAATTGTACTTTACTGATGCATCCAAATTTTTGTGTTTTACAGGATATCAGGACGAGGAGGATAATTGGGCGTGGCACTGAGTGTCAAGGCCTCTACTATGTTGTTAAATGATGGCTCACCAAGGCAGTGCCGCGATGCTAGCTCACGGATCTGCATCTCGAGACCACTGTTCGAACCCTAAGATCGGATAATGACAGAGAATTTGTTAATAAAGAGATGTTAGAATTTTTTCAAAAAAGGGGTTTAATTCACCAAACTTCTTGTGCTTATACCCCCGAACAAAATGGAGTCGCAAAAAGGAAAAATAGAATAATTTTGGAAATCACCCGAGCTTTGTTTTTTGACTCTAAAATTCCAAAATTCTTGTGGCCCGAGGCAATTGCCACCTCTGTGTACTTGATCAATCGTCTTCCTACAAAAATCCTAAACATGAAAACTCCTCTTCAGACTTTATCTACACTGGCTCAGGTACCAGATCCTCTTACCCTACCTTTGAAAATCTTTGGGTGTTCTGTTTATGTCCATGTCCCTAAACACGAGAGAAATAAATTTTCCGCATGCGCTATAAAGTGTGTCTTTTTGGGGTATGGGATAAATCAGAAAGGATATAGGTGTTTTGATCCCTCTTCTAGGAAAATTATAACCTCAATGAATTGTAATTTCTTGGAATGTGAATACTACTATACCAACCTTAGTGGTCAGGGGGAGAGTAGTGATAGTAATTGTTCATCTGGACCCCTAAGTTGGTTTATGTCACCACCAAGTAACTCGAACGTAGAACCAACAGAGAAAGCTAGTACTTCCGCCGAGCCTGTCTTACCACATGTAGAGCCTCCTCAACCGCCACCTCCCGACAATCCTCCTCCAGTGATATCTGAGGTAATTCCTGGCACTGGATCAGATTGTACAATTATTTCTAATGACTCATCTGCAGAAACTGTTGAGAATGTTGTGGAGAATGCAGCGGTAGATGGTGACACAAGGCGGTACATAATGCCCCCGAGAAGTAATAGAGGGATTCCACCTAAGAGGTACAGCCCCGAGCGTATTTCTAGAAGAAGTAGATACTCGGTAGCAAACTTGGCTAAGGCAAATCTCACTGAGATGGCAAGGGCATTCACTGCTGCCCTGTATGAGGAAGAAGAAATTCCTGGAACAGCCGAAGAAGCTATGAAAATTAAGCACTGGAGGGAGGCAATGATAGTGGAAATGAAGGCACTAATGAAGAACAAAACTTAGGAGGTATGTCTGAGACCTGAGGGATCTAGACTAGTAGGATGTCGTTGGGTATTCACAATCAAAAGACGACCAGATGGATCTATTGAACGTTACAAGGCGAGGCTAGTTGCAAAAGGGTACACTCAGACCTATGGAGTTGATTATGCAGAAACCTTCTCACCAGTGGCCAAGATGAGCACCATTCGAGTTCTTTTTTCAATTGCTGCGAATAAAGATTGGCCACTACACCAGTTTGATGTAACAAACGCCTTTCTGCATGGGGAACTAACGAAGCCAATCTATATGGAAGCCCCACCTGGCTTTAGTGGAAACTTTGGAGGACAGGAAGTGTGTAAACTAAAGAAGACCCTCTATGGCTTGAAGCAATCTCCAAGGGCATGGTTTGGGAGGTTCACTGAAGTAATGAAGAAGTATGGATACAAACAGAGCAACTCGGATCATACACTATTTCTCAAGAAGAAGGAAGGGAAGATTACATGTCTAATCATTTATGTGGACGACATGATTCTGACGGGAGATGATGAAGAAGAAATAAGTCAATTGAAGAAAAATTTGTTTACCGAGTTTGAGATGAAAGGCTTGGGACTTCTCAAGTATTTTTTGGGAATTGAGGTGTTGCGATCCAAGAGAGGAATATTCATAAACAAGAGGAAGTATGTCTTGGATCTTCTAGCTGAAACAAGGATGCTGGATTGCAAGCTTGCTGAGACACCGATGATGCAGAATCACGGTCTGCAATTAATCGAGGGGGCAGAACTCACAAACCATACTTGATATCAGCGCCTCGTGGGTAAGCTTATCTATCTTTCCCACACTAGACCAGATATTGCTTACGCAGTTGGAGTGGTTAGCCAGTTTATGCACAAACCCCAAACGGATCACTGGGAGGCAGCATTGAGAATTGTGCGATACTTGAAGGGAACTTCGGGATATGGAGTTTTATTTGAGAATCACGGACATATGGAGATATTTGGGTTCACAGACGCAGACTGGGCTGGGAATCCAAATGATCGAAAATCAACGGCTGGGTATCTTACCTTTGTTGGAGGAAATCTTGTCACATGGCGTAGCAAGAAGCAAAAAGTAGTAGCACTATCCAGTGCTGAAGCAGAGTTTCGAGGAATTAGGAGTGGTCTAACAGAGATCCTATGGCTGAGGAAGCTTATGACAGAACTTGGCCCGATATCACAACATCCGTGCAAACTCTTCTGTGATAATCAGGCAGCTATTAGCATATCTGAGAATCCGGTACAGCATGACCGGACGAAACACGTCGAGGTGGATCGACACTTCATTAAGGAGAACATAGAGGCTAAAATTGTGGATCTTCCTTTTGTTAGATGAGAGGACCAGTTGGCAGATATCCTCACCAAAGCAGTTGATTCGAGGAGCTTCAACGGAGTATTAGACAAGTTAAAAATGGGTGATCCCATTGTTTAACTTGAGGGGGAGTGTTGGAAATAAATCAAGGAGATTGGAAGAAATCACAAGATTAATTGTAGATTGATTTTAGTGAATATTTTTCCTGATTTGTAGCTAGGGTAAATCTTTCCTTATGTAATTAATCTCTAGCCTATTTAGGCGTGTAAAGTCCTCACAATTCATAACACAGTTGAATATATCAGAAATACATTATTCAACATTTGGTATCAAGAGCCATTGGTTCTTGTTCTTGTAAGAAAAGAAAAAAAAAATCCCCAAAGGATGAAAATTGTTAGAAAAAATGTCAAAAAAAAAGAGAGATCTCAAGTTCTATCCATGGGATTTAGCTATAAATTGATATATGTGTTCTTGGGTACGTCAATTTGATTGTCTAAAAGTTGTAGGCCAAAATTTCATCAATTGTTTGGTCTATTGTTGTTGGTTGAAATTGTGCACACAAAGTGTTTGTTGAATTGTTCCATTGGCCTAGTACCTTGCTTTCACTATATCTCGTGACTTCTAGAACTAGTAATTACTTGCCTAGTTGCATAGCTTGTTTGTGATTTGTGCTACCCTTGTGGATTAACATCTTTGAGAGCAAGTGAGGGAGAGTATCTTAGCCACCAAAATTTCTAAGCCCTCCGAGTGACATTGGGTGTGAGCAATGTTTTAAATCCGGTTTGAACCGGCCGATCGGACCGGTCCGCGAACTGGCAAGCTTACCGGTCTGATTCACTAGTAAAAACAGCTGGAGGGTTGAGCCGTTTTGAATCGGGTAAACCAGACGGTTGGACCGGACACCGAAAACCAGTCGAACCGCTTGAAAGATTTTTTTAAAAAAATTTCAATGTTTTTTTAAGTTTTAAATTAAGTACTTTTATATTTTACGGACTTTTAATATTCCAATTAGGACTTCATTCTCATTTAGGGTTACAGATTTGCACCGTAGCGCCGTTCTCACTTCTTCCACGTCCTACACTTTTGCAAAAAATTTCACCCATCTTTCCGGCAAAATCACTCCTTCCCTCGGCGCTGCACTCCCTCCAGCGCTGCCTACACGCACTCCATCACCGCCTCCAACAGCTCTGGCCAAGCGTCTCCGTCTCTGCTCGAGCAACAGTAAGTTTGGTCTAAACATTGGATATGACTAAAATTGCAGCTTTGTATTGCATTATTTGTCTACTATCTATGACAATTGTTTTGTGGAAGTAGGATAAGACTTAGGAGTATGTTAAACCATCAACTACGGCCATTCACCTTTAGTATATGAGACCAAAACCAATATATAATAATGTCAATAGGAATAATACTTCTTATGTTTAGTAACTGATTTCATATATTTTATGTGCTTATGAGGTTCTTATATACGTATGCACTTTGTAGGACATGAGTGAGGGTGAATCACCTCCGCTGGAACCGCAAACAGGTGTCGACACTGGTGCTAAATGCCGAGGCAAAAAAGATCCAGCATGGCACTATTGTACGATTGATGATAGTGGCGGGTCAAAAAAAATCATATGTGATTTTAGTCGAATGACAATTCGTGGTGGAGGAGTTCATCGAATGAAAGAACATCTCGCTGGATTATCTGGTAATGTCATGTCTTGTACTAAAGTTCCTAGTGAGGTTCATTTTCGAATGAAAGCATCAATCAAAGAACATGAAGAGAAGAAAAAAGAGAAGATAATTAGTGTTGGCTTTGAGAACACATATGAAAGTTAATTCTATGGTATTATTAATGAAGAGATTCAAAATGATAAAGGCAAAAGAGTTGATAACAAGAGAAAGAAAATCAGTAGTGATATAAAAGATTTCATGAAACCTGGAGCACAAATTGATGCATCTCAGCCTAGTATAAAAGCATGCATTCAAAGTAAGGCACGTTGGAAAGAAACTGATATGTCCTTGGCTTCATGGTTTTATGATGCTTGCATTCCTTTAAATGCTGTGAATTCACCTCATTATCAACATGCAATTAATATGGTAGCAAGTATGGGACATGGGTATATAGGACCCAATTATCATGCTGTAAGAGTCTCGTTGCTGAAAGAAGCCAAATTCTTTGTCCAGAATGCTGTAGACTCGATGCGAAGTAGATGGGTTGAGTCGGGGTGCACAATAATGGGTGATGGATGGACGGATAATAGGAGTAGATCTTTGATAAACTTCTTAGTTTATTGTAATTAGGGTGTGTCCTTCATAAAGTCTGTAGATATATCTGGCATAGAAGCAAATGCAGAAAATTTGTGCAATTTGTTTGCTGAATTTGTTGAGATTGTTGAAGCTGAAAATATAGTGCATATGGTTACTGATAATGCTCCAAACTATAAAAATGTTGGTTCTTTGCTTAATGAAAGATATCCTACAGTAACTTGGTCTACGTGTGGAGCTCATTGCATCAATTTAATAATGAAGGACATGACAAAATTGTCTATGGTACATGATTTGATTACACTTGCATCTAGGGTTACTGTGTTTGTTTATAATCATAAGTGGCCTCTTAATTGGTTGAGAAATAGGCTAGGTTGGACAGAAATTATCCGCCCAGGTGATACCCGTTTTGGTACCTGTTTCATAGCATTGAAGAGTCTTCATGATCACAAAGAGCATTTGCAAGCTTTAGTTACAAGTTCAGATTTCAAAAAATATCTGAAAGTAGCTAAAGCTAAAAAGGTCAAACAGATTGTATTGGATGAGCAGTTATGGAATAATTGCTTAATTATTTCCAAGATTATGGGTCCAATTATGAGATTGTTGCGCATATGTGACTCAGATGAGAAACCTTCATTAGGTTATGTATATGAGGGCATGTGGAGGGTTATTAAAGGGGTGAAAGAGTTGTTCAAAAATAAGGAGAGGTTGTATGGGAAGTTTGTTGACATTATTGAATCAAGATGGGATAAAATGTTGAGGAAAAACCTCCATGCAGCTGCATTTTGGTTGAATCCAGCTTTTCAGTACGATCCTGAAAGCCCTACTAGTAGTTCAGAGGTGACAAGAGGATTGCTTGATATCCTTGACCTTATGGTCCCTGGTGCAGAAGATTTGATGGGGGAAATGAATACTTTTCATGAAAGAAGGGAAGGTTTTGGAAGAAAAATAGCTTTAAACAATGTAAAATGTACTAGGCCTGTTAAGTTATTAAGTTAATATTATATATTCATTTCAAAGTAAGTCATTTGATTTATAGTTATTTTATTTAATATTGATACGTGTTAATTTATTTTCAGATGAATGGTGGAGAACTTTTGGATTTGATGCACCAAATCTTCAAAAGGTGGCTGTTAAACTCTTGAGTCAGACATCTTCCTCTTCCGGATGTGAACGCAATTGGAATGTGTTTGAAAGAATTCACACAAAGAAAAGGAATAGATTGGAGCATCAAAGGCTTAATGACCTTGTCTTTGTTCACTACAACTTGCGTTTAAAGAATCAGTATGAGCTATGAAATTTATGTTTGTGCAATGCTTTTATCTTGATATAATTTGTGTTGATGATTAATTTTTTATTCTTTATTCATATGAATTTGTAGTCTTGGCTCAAAGAAAAGACTTTATGATCCAATTGATTATGAGTGTATTGACAAAGTTGAGTTTTGGGTGACTGATGAAAATCCCAATGAAGAACTTGTGTATGAGGAATTGGAGGAAATATTAGAGGAAGAACAACCAAAAGGTTAATAACTTTTTGTAGATTTATATATAGTTTAATATTTATTGTGTTTGCTGTTTGATATTGCTCAATCTTCATATAGGCAATGGAGATGATGTTATGAGGATTAATGATGATGAAGACGTTGATTTGTCAAGATTTGATGTTATAAGGATTACTAATGATGAAGAAGTTGATTTGCCAGGATTTGGTGATAGTGATGGAGCTACTGATGGTATTCGAGTTGGAAATGAGAGTGATGGAGATGATTAGTGATTACTTTTGTTATGTTATTTTGGTATTTTGATGAATACTTCAGTACATTATTTTGGTATAGAAGTTATTAGTGATCTACTGATCATGTAGGATAAAACTCTTTAGCTATGTTATTTTGGTACTGAAGTTATTAGCGATCTATATATCATGTAGGAGTAACTCTAGTTATGCTATTTTGGCAATGTAGTTACTAGTGATCTACTGATCATATAACTCTTTAGTTATATTATTTTGGTACTATGTTATCTGTAATCTATTGAATCACTGATCTTGTATAGATTAACTCTATTTGAAGTTATGAATGTTCATAACTTATGCATTATAATGCCTTTTTTGTCTATTATTCATAAGATTTTAGTATTTTCTGTAATATGAATTTAATTATTATATATATATATATATATATATATATATATATATATATATATATATATTGCTACAGTGTTCCGGTTCGACCAGTGGTTCAACCGGTTGGACCAGTTGAACCGTGAACCAGTAGCCTCGCCGGTTCGTCCACCGGTCCGATTTTTAAAACATTGGGTGTGAGTTTGGGGAAAGGGGATTTTACAATATGGGAAGTGAGCTCCTCACTAAATTCTCCATTCTCGGGTGTGTGTGTGTTGTTTGTGTTACTAACAAAAAGGGACTTGTCCCTAGTCTTGTCCAATTTGTTTTGTAGGTACTTGAAATGGTGAACTCTAGGCATAACTCGCCTATAAAGAAAGTTGTCTCATCATCCGGTGGTACTATCAAAGAGATGTTCTCATCAATCATGAAAGAGATGCACGAGGTGCGGGGTATTGTGAATGCTATGCAAGGAGGATTTACGGCGTATCATGAGGATATAAGCCACCTTAGAGATAGAGTTAGATATAACCATTCCATGACACCTAGTGACCGAGAGAGACATGGTAGGAGTGGCTACAAGTCAAGGTACCATGATGATGGACTTGATAATGGGAGTAGAAGGGAACAAGATCCAAAGTTCCATGGAGAGTCTCACTCTAGGTGGATGAGGGATCATGATTGTCATAAGGTGCATGAGTGGTTAATGGGGGAGGAAGTCTCAAGTAACGCAAGGATGAGCTCAAGCCCTCGATATGGTGGTGGAGACACAAGCCGAAGAAGCATCCCACCAAAGAAGGTGGACATATCTCATCCTAGCTATCACACGAAGGTTTCGTCGGCGATGTAAACCACATGGTTAAAGAGCATGTCAAGCATAGGGTGGATTTTGTTGCCGGTGATGATGAAGAAGAGTCTTCCACGGCCATACATGAAGAAGACGCACGCCCGACTTTTAATGATGGCGTGTCTAGCATAGTGGAAGCCGAAAACGAGTGTGAGCCATTAAAAGACCTTCAAGTATTGAGCATTGAAACGAAGCCAAATGAGATTGCTAAAGTAAATGAGTACTTGAGGAATGAGCAAGAGAGAGAAGAAAATATAGAGTGTGAGAAAAGGCTAAAAAGTGAGATGCAAAAGCCAAGAGAGAGTGGTGGGGATGAGTGTGAATCAAAACAACCAAGAGAGAAAAACTACAAGCATGTGAGAAAAAAAAGTTGCTTGTTAGATTCTAAGGTCAACCTTGGGAGGGCTCTAAATCACCCTATCCTTTTTGCCCTTGGTGAGGAGAATGGCCCTTATTTCACTAACTCTTTTAACATGTCTTTTCTCTTTGATGGCTTTTTAAAACATGAATTGGAAGGATTGGAATGTGAACCCTGAATCGTGGATGCACCAAGTAACTTCTTAACAGTGATGAACTCATGGAAACAAGGTCAAGTTGAATCACCTCTTTCCCAAGGTTCAAGTATTCTCACCTTAACTTGTGATAATGATTTTATGAAACAAGTGAATGTGATTGGTTTTCAAATGCCCATTTGTGTTGATACTCGTATCGCCCGTGGTTTGTTTGATATGTGGCATGATAATCTTGAATCATTACTTGCTAAGTTTAGTCTTACAAGTTATGAGGATCCTTTCTTGTGTGTCCCTAGCTCTTCTAAGAATGTAAATTCTTTTATGAAGGCAATGTTAGATATGTGGATTGGTAGAGTGGGTGAATTTGGGACCAAGAGATACAAAGTGTTTGATGCATGTGTGTCTTGGCATGATAGGTTCCATTATTGCAAGACAATCAAACCTTTTAATGGAGTTGGTATGTTTTATGGCTATTTTGTCAAAGATCTTACAACAAATGGTTTTGTTTTGAGATGCCTTGTGAATGAATTGTTAGAATTTTGTGCCTCCATATCAGGTGCTTATATTTTGGACTCGTTAGAGTATGATCAAGGACAATGTCTTGATGGGATGCACATTTGTGTTAGGAGAAAACTTGGTAACCATACCATTGCTTATGAAATTGAGTATACATGTGTAGTATGGTTAGGTTGTAAATCATATGCTTCTTACTTGATGCAAGCTTCATTGTTTGATCATAGCCTCCTAATCCCTAGTGGCCGAATTTTTCCAATATTGTTATTACTTTATGATCATGATGACGGTATGATTGATGAGGCCATATATGCATTAGATATACTCCACATGGAGATTTGCAATCTTGGCTATATAGCTCTCTACACCCTTGGTAAGCCTAGTCCATCTTCTAAAACTATGATACTTGATTTGGACTTACTTGGTTTTGTAGGTATGCTTGATCCGGATTTGAGGACAAATCCTTCAAAGGAAGGGGGGAATGATGTGAATCCAGGTGTCCGAAAGACGAATCTAAGAACCGGATTTAAGGACAAATCCTTTCAAAAAGAAGGAGAGGATGATGTGGATCCGGGACGTGCCAAACCATTAGAAGAAACGAAGGCATCCAATGAACCATACCGGAGCTGGGGTCCATTTCAAACATCAATGTACCTATCAAGATGGTGTCCAAATGCTGATCCAAGACCACCATCATCTTCATCGTCGAAATACCTTCGTGTGGGTACCTCACACGCCCCAAATGGAGTTCGGATGAGAGACATATGACCGTTTTAAGAAAGTCGCGCAATGCAGAAAGAAACACGCGGGCGGTTGTTTTGCCAACCCGAAAACACCCGGTCTGGCGTTTTTTCCGAGAGATCAATTTTTGTCCAGAAACTTCACGCGGGCGGGTGAAATGAGCCGTGGGAATCACCCAGTCGGGTGTTTTGTCCGGAATGTGACTTTTTGACCAAGACTTATTTTGTTTTGCTTCTTTTTAACTCCTAGTATAAATACTCTTGCTAGGGTTCATTTCAAGCAGCTTTTGAATATTTGTAAGAGACAACTTCTCCATATTTGAGAGCTCACCTTCTTCATCTTTTGAAGACTTATCAAATTCCTCCAGTTGCATTCTAAGGTTGATTGTAAAGGTATGCTTGCTAGTTTGTGGAGCCATTAGGTGTTTGTATGTGAAAGTGCCTTTGGGATTCCTTTCTTGTTCTTCACCTAAATCATAACATTAATCCATCTTCTATCCTTTTATCCATTTTTCTTGTTCCACTTCTTGGTTTATCTTGTTTATTTGTTGGGTTTATTTACAAGAATAAGTCCGGGGCAAATTCATGAGTCTTCAATCTATAAGATTCACATTATTCGGAACCTCTTTGTATTAGGTCAACACTGAGATGGCTAATCTCAGTAAGAACAAGCCAGTACAAAGACAAGTACCAAGATTACAATGGAACTAAGAGACCAACTAAGTATCTATTACAGACATGGAACCCTAATCTGAAACTCTAGCTAACATCAGATCCTTGACCGGATCTGGAATCCAAGCTACTACTGATAGGGACACCTGCACACTAGATACACAAGTTAGTAATCACAAGACAAAGGATCCTTTCGGATCAAACCAGAAAAGAACAATCGAAATATCAGAAGATTTAGGATATAGCTCAGGTCGCACACACACGACTTCACAGGGCCAAGGACCTCCTCAATCTTCACCAACATGTCTCAAGTGAGCACCGTGAAGTAACCAACCCTAAACCCTAGGGATACTCCAACTGCTACAACACAGAGACCACCTCAGTTCACAAGGATCCCACACTGATCTCTCAGAACACTGCTTCGCAACACAAGAACTCTCAAAGAAGCCTCCAATCACACAAGAGTCCAACAGAGACGTTGGACAAATCCTAGATTTGAGAAGGAACGCGCAAGCACTCACACACTCAAATTCTAAACTGATGAACCTCTCTACAACCGAGAATCAACGGTGGAAACTGAAGACCGGAATCTAGAGAGAGAAGAGAGAAGCTGGAGCAGATCACAAGAGAGAGAGAGAATGTTCTGGAATAATGAATGAAGGTCAATGAGTCTCTAGACTCATAACAAACACACACATTAATCCAACAGCCCAGACCATGATCCTTGTGAGGCAGCCACGTGGCAGCCATCGGAGCATCCCAGATAAGTTATTGGGCCAAACCGAACTGGGTCACCAATAATGGTATGGGCTAAACAAATTAAATCAGCCCAGCTGAATAATAACAAAGCCCAATGCAATTAGAGTCCACATAATACTTCACAAGTTCAATAGGACAGTCCGGTGTATTAAAATCTATGATGAAAACAAAGCAAGTAAGTATGATAGAAAGTAAGTATGATAGAGACAAAAAAACAGTACTACATAAAATACAATAAGTTGAGATTCGTAGCATGGCAAATATAACATCGGGTCATATAAGATAACAACTGCGACATGCTTATTACAAAACATGAAACGTGCATAAACCAAGTGCTATGAAATAATGCCTACAACTGATGTGATCATAGGTCATACTAAAGGCAAAATCGTAGCATACCTGATAACATATCATAACATGATTATAAACGAGTCATACAAGTTAAATGACAAAATGCCTAAAACTGACAATGACCATTGGTCATACAAAAGGAGGAATCAGAGCATAACAAACGAACCAATCACTCAAGATCAAATCGCCTAATCCTATGATTCAAAATTGGAGCCCTAGGATCTTCTAATCATAATATCAAATTGCCTAATCATATGGTTTAAAATCCGTCTGTATTTCTAGATTTAAATGCTTTCATATTTAGATAAAATACTGTTGATATATGTTGATAACTTTATGCGATCATAAATTATGAGTGGACATATAGTAAATATTATCGCTATATTAGTTTATTTGTTTATCATTCTGTTTGCTTAACGTATTATGGTTAAATAAAATAGAACAGATTCCGAAAGATAATGATTTTGCATACCTATATAATACTAGTAATTATTGTGACAATTATCATAGCAATTAAAAAGACATAGCAACGAGAGTTGCTTCATTCATAAATCAAAGCGTAAACAGAAATCAGATTTTTTTGTTTTATCCAAAAATATTGGAATCAAACTTCTTTCTGTACAGGTTGACTAAATATTTTCTGAATCATTATTAAAAAAATGAAAAACAAAGAGAAAGGAAAAGGAAAACAGAAAACCAAAATAAAGTGAAATAAAAGGAAGAATCATCTGCCCTTCTCTCTACCTCACTATTGTGGTTCAATTCCTGCACGAAAAATCAATCGAAATCAATCCATGGCTTCTCGCGACAAGAAACCCTCAAAACCCTCCACCAGCCGGACCGGCGGTATCCGGACTCTCTCCGACCTGAATAGGCCTTCGGCTCATGACTCCGACAGTGATTCCGATGGCCCTCAGGAATACTATACCGGCGGCGAGAAAAGGTCCCTTCTTGTGATTACCTATTTTTCCAATGTTTTCCCTAATTTAAAATTCTCCCTACTTGAGTGTAATTAGCTGTGGCTTCCAATTTACGCTTGCTCTCTCATTACCAATTATTGGATTTTAGATTTTAGGGCGCTGTAATGTTTGTTAATTTCGTGTAGACGTCTGTACTTACACCTCAATGACTTATTTTGAGGGATGTTTCTCTCTCCATCTTGTGTGTGATCATTGGTAGCTCTGGTGGTGGTGGGATCTGTTATTGTGGTTTAGAATTTTATGCTGCATTTGATGGTGTGATTGGTATCAATTCATTGTATATCGAGTGTTTAATCATCCTTCTTTCCTGATAGAGTTATGGTTGGTAGATTATATTAAGGATAATAAGTGATCCCTTGTTGTATTCCTGAGAGAAGCCAGTGACGCGTATGTGTATGTGATGTCGACTGATAATTCTATGAGCTACCAGGTTGCATGATCTGGTCTTGTAGCTTGTGTTGAAGTTGAAGTTCAAGTTTGTACTACTTGTTCCCCTCTATTCAAATAAACCTATTCATAGTATGCTTTGTTCTATTTGGAGAAAAAAGATTTCATCTTTCACTTAGGTAGTTGGTGACAATTCATCTCGCTAATTATTTTATTTTCAGCGGTATGCTTGTCCAAGACCCGTCCAAGGGTAATGACGTTGATGCAATTTTTGACCAAGCTCGACAACTGGGGGCTACACAAGGGCCCATGGAGAATCTTCAGCCATCTTCGAGCTCAAGAAGCTTTGCTGGGACAGGAAGGCTGCTTTCAGGTGAAACTGTGCCAACTGCACCACAGCAGCCTGAGTCGGTGGTACACAACATCGTTTTCTGGAGAAATGGTTTCACTGTTAATGATGGCCCTTTGAGGAGCTTGGATGATCCTGAGAATGCTTCATTTATTGAGGTAAGAGGGTAACTGTTATTAACATTTTAAAGGGTTAACGGTAAGGGTTCAACTGGGAATTGGGTGGTCGATATGCTGATACTTCTCTGGGAGCTCTTTCTTGGGATGCCCTTATGATTGTGCGTTACTCCTTTTGTTATTGCCAGTTTCTCGTAATCACTGAGAATGGTGGTATTATACATTTATACTTGTGTCAGATTGCACACCATGAATCCATTCCATTCCACATTTTCAAAGTAGAATTGTAAGATTGAATTTTAGGATTTCATGATGTGTGAATGACTATGCCATATGTGCTTTGTTGTGATGATTCTTATTTGCAGAGCATCAGAAAGTCTGAGTGCCCGAAAGAGCTGGAGCCTGCAGACAGGAGATCCTCTGTTCATGTCAATCTTATAAGAAGGGATGAAAACCGCCCTGTAAGTGCATTCTCAGTCCATCTTATAATTTCCATGCTCTCCTTCAAGCACATCAATCTCGAACTTGAAATTGTTAAACAGAGGCCTATTCATCTCTCCCACACACTTTTCATGACCCCTGATCTGCTAGCATCCTTAGTGCAGAAACATTATGTGCATGTGAAAGTGAACGTATGCATCAAGGAAGATGTTCTAACTTATATGTTGTGGCAGGAACCAGAAGTGCGTAGTGTTCCGTTTCAGGGAGTTGGCAGGACTCTGGGAAGTAGCTCTGCAACCGTATCTGCCCCTGATACAACTATTGCTGCTCCCCTCCTGAGTGCCCCTGCCCCTTCAGAAGGCCTTGTGGTAGATAAATCACTGCCATCCACTTCGATTCAACTTAGGCTTGCTGATGGAACTCGAATGGTTGCACACTTCAATCACCACCATACAATAGCTGATATCCGGTCTTTCATCGATTCATCTCGGCCTGGGGGCACACGGTCTTACCAGTTGCAGACAGTCGGATTTCCTCCCAAGGTCCTCACCGATCTCACCCAGACAATTGAGCAAGCAGGGTTGCTGAGCTCGGTCATTGTTCAGAGACTCTGAGAACCCCATGGTATCATCGTCAAGCTTATAAAATGGTGTTTCTGAAAAGAACAAAATATTCGGTTGAAGCAAAATGCATAAAAAGAAACTCTAAAGCTCGTTGCCTTGTTTCGAGTAAGGTTGGCCACGACTATCTCTGCATATTGTGTTACAGTTGAAGGATGATGATGTTCTATAATCGAATTTGACTACTGCATTCGTCTTTCATGTTTTTCATTATATGTAGTACGTCTTATTCCCCATTATGATGATGTCATTCTTGTTCATAACTATGCTTTCAGTTTATATTTTATGGTGTTCCTTATGTACATTTAGAATAAAATTAAGCTCGAGTTCTTACTAGAGAATAGAGATCATAGGGTAGGGTCTAAATTTTTAGAGAATGAAAATTCATCATTTGGCTCCACTAAAAGATGTCTTGGGCTACCTACGGGTCGTAGCGCACGCAGAGCTGTGGTGACCTCGAGCTCATGAGTTCAAATCCCACCAACCGTTGGGAGACTTTCGGTTTTAATCCCCCAACCCGGTTGAACATGATTAGTTGGATTCCGCCAAATGCAGATTCGGTACGAGTTCAAATCCTGCTAACCATTAGGAGATTTTCGGTCTTAATCTACAAACATGGCTGAACAGTCAGATTCCGCCAAAGGTAGATTCGGTACAACTGCTGTGGTAAAAAAAATGTCTTAGGCTCAAAATAAATCGCTAGAAAACTTTGTTAATCATAGGATTTACCTCATTCTAATTTACAGTTACTTCATTAGCTTGGGTTGTTGACGCGGCAATGATATGGTATAAAAGAAGCTAATAAAACGTGCAATTTATTGAAGTTAAAATAGAGTACCACTCCATAATTCATAAATTATGAAAACATGACGCCTTTTGAATATATTATTTGCATTGTATGAAAATGATATGATACATATTTTAGTGAGCACCACTTTCATTCTTTGACATTGTTGGTTTAATTTTATATATTTAGTTTAATTTTAATATATTAAAAAATATTATTGAAAATTTTAATACATAACTATAGATCTATATCTCTATACTCGACTGTTATGTGTTATTCTAATATGGATTAATTAATTGCTAAATTATTGGCTTAGTTTTAATCCACCAGCATGAATTTTGAAGTCAAATTATAAGTATAACTCAATTTGTTTAACAATTATTTGAATTTGTTAAATATTATTATTAAACTTAATTCGTAAGCAAATTTAAAAGTTCCATTTCTCTAATATACTAATTCAATTTATAATTTTCATTCGGTTTATATGAACAGGTAAAGTTTCACATGGAATCAGGGGCGGAGCCAGAAATTCATTTAGCAGGGACAAAATAAATACATGAAGAAATTTTAGAAGTTTGAGGTGGGACATTTACAAAGGAAATTACAAAATTTTAAAAATTCATTAACAAATTAGTATAAATTAATTATATTGAGGTGGGGCAATTGCCCCTTATTTCCTCTAAGTGGATCCACCCCTTCATGGAACTGACATATTACGAAATCCAGGGAGATAATTTGCGATGAAAGAACCCTATAATAACTAATATGACTTTTATACCAACGGTTTACTATTACTACTTTTAATTTTCCAAGTAATTGCGTCTCGAATTTTATGTCCTTAAAAAACAAGTTTTTGCAGTGTAAGGATAATGTTGTTGTTATTGTGTTTGAATCTAATTAATAAATTAAGAAGTTGCAATTGCATGGATCTATCACATCTCACAAGGCCCCCTAACAAAGAAAAATGCGTATATATACAGCACACATGCATATAATAATTGTAAAGAAATTTAGTGTTAATAAAAAAAATTGTTGATTGAAAATATTGTAGTGTATAAATAGATGCAATAGCAGCATGAGGGTAATATCTTGTCCAAATTCGGAACAGCAGAATCAAAATATAGCATATTGTGAATTTGGTGAGAAATTAAATTCCTAGAATTTAAAGAAATGGGTAGATTTATGGAGTAGAAAATAGTTAATGAAAATGAAGTGTAACAGCAGCGTTAACGTTGTTGGAAGATGCAGGTTTCCAATGGCGCTTCCTTTGGTTGATGAACCAGTTGCTGATCTGCTTCTGCTCCAAACCCGTGGACTCAGCCAGCGCCGTCTTCTCCGCCTCCGATGGATAAGGCCATTTGTAATGTCTGTTCCACCAGTTGAGCAACTGCTGCCTTCCTTGTTTAGGAAGCTTTCCATTCTTCTTTTTCTTGGAGAATTCCTCCTTGAGATTGCCCAAACAGCCTCTGTATTTTTCCAGTAGCTCCTCTTTCAATTTCTCTTCTTCATCCTCTATCATACTCATCTCTCCTTCACACCAACATATATACACACATTAATTATAGTATATCACCAACTAAGAAACAAGTCCATCCATATCCACAACGCATACACATAAGCATTCTAAGCCACCAAAAATAAGGTTATATAAATTCTTAACAACACTATTCAAACATATTTGGTAGTATTATTATCGTAAGTTGCAAAGATAATGACTGAGGATGAAAGAGGATTAATTAATTAATTGACCTCCTATATACATAATCATTAGTGTGTATACATGTTTATGCATAATCATATTAGTAATCACTTCATTTATAAACCTTGTTCCGTTGGCTTTTGTATGAGTTTGGTCACAATCTTGTTTTCATGGTTTGAACAAATGAGTAGTTGATGTACATGTATTTTCAAGTGGGGTATAATTATAGTATGCACTAATTTCTACACATATTATCTTCTGACCATTAGATATTTCTGTTTACCCGGAAAATAAGAAAATAATGAGTAGTAAACTAACGATTCCATAAACACAAATTAGTTAGAGCTTATTGTTGGGTTAGTTTGAAGCCTTTTGGGAGTGATCCAAAACAAATTTGTGCGAGTTTGACCCAAAACGGACAATATCAGACTAATGTTGCAAGTCGACGATCCTAATAATTATTTCTAACTAGAAACGCATCAAACGGCTTAGCTCAAAGTAAATGAGTTAGGTAAATGAATATTGAATTAAATTTAGAAGGCCGTGACACACATACTGAATATAATATGGAAGCATAAAATGAGGAGAGAAAGAGAGAGATGGTACTAGTGGTAGTGGTAGTGGTAGTGGTATGAGCAGAAGAATCGGAGAAGCAGAAAGTGAAGGCTTGGAAGTGGCGCTGAACTGTTGCAAAGAAAAGCGTGGCTTCTGTCAATGCCTTAGAGAGTTCTTGCTCGTACTTGATCAGCATTTCACAGTAAGCCTCCATGAATTGGTCAAGCGCCGGATCTCCACTCTCCACGCACCCACCCTCACCCCTCCTCGCCCCCGCACTCGCACACGCTTCCTCCAGTCTCGCTGCCATTTCAGCCGGAGCTCCTACCTGCCATCAATACGATGAGTTTCATATTAAACTAGGGTTATATATAATGAACATTGAAGTTGAAAAATTGAACACCTTTTGACAGTTAACATAAGCAGTCAGGAGGCGGTGGAAGTAAGGGTGAGAGATGATCTTTTCTCTTTCCATGGAAGAATTACAAATTTCGGAATGGAGGAAGGAGGTGTATTGGAAACAGTTAGGGCAGAATAAGACAACTTATTAAAACCTAGCAGCTACAAAATGTGGCATGATCTTCTCTCTCTTTTTTGTAAGATCACTTTCTGTACATACAAATTGGCTTAACTTATTGTGGATGTGAAGGAAGGGGCCTCCCGATTTTTATGCTGCTGCTTTTTACAGAAAATCCTTCTTACTGCTCTGTTGCTTCATTTTCTTCTCTACTTTTTCTGACTGTGACAAACACAAGTCTGCTTCAGGTGTGCACCATTTCTCTTCCAAGTGTTTTGCATCTGTCTCTATCTATCACTATTTACCTAAAAGTCTAAAACTATTTTTTACTTTACTACTACGATTTCATATACAATACTCCGTATTTACTAAAGAATCCTAATCAAAATTATCGTACTAGTATGTAAAAGATTAAAATAAGTAAGGGCATATATCAAAATTTATAGAAATGGTAGATACGTCTATGACCATGGTCATTGACATTTGGGGTATAAATTATTTATACTCCTCCGTCCCAAAAAAAATAAGGACAAAAGACGACATGAGAATTAATGCATAATTGGTAAAGTAAGAAAAATGAAGATAAGGAAGGGTACTTAGTGTTAATGGATAGTGGAATCCCACATTATTATTAGTGTTTATTGAGTTGTAATGTTAGGTCCTAGTAGTATAAGTTGCAAATAAATTGATGTATATGGGTAATAAGTCTGGTAAAACTTTCCAAGATGGAAGTGTGATATTTTTATGGGTAATGAGTTTGGTAGAATCTCCACCTTATTCTCTCTCTTACTTTATCATTTCTCCACTTACAATATTTATTATCATTTTTACAAAACGGGTGCAGAAAAGTAAATGTGACAATTAATGCGGGACGGAGGTAGTACATGTTTTTCTATATATACCCTAACAAGTCATTAAACTAATGGCATACTACCTTAATTAGTATGGAAATTCTGTCAAGTTTGTCGTTGGCTAGCGGATTTGAAGTGCTTCTAAATGCTAAGAGGAAGTTATAAATTTATCTTTGGTGACAATATCTCAATCCAAGAGTATTTGTAAAATCTTATTTTTCATATATAATTTATAAGAAAGTAATATATTTATTGCATAATTTGTCGTTTATTATTATTTACTAATTAAAATTATAGAAAATAATAAATAATAGAACAAGCAAGTCCTTATCAAACCTTTTTTTGATCATCCAAACCCCCAATTTGAATGATTCCTTCAACTTAGTCTAGACCCCTCTCGATACTCATTTATAGACTTATACACACGTGTGTACAAAATACAAGAGTTGAACTCTATTCGAATCACTATAATTAATTCTAATTGCTACCGCGAATGAGATTTTCTTTTGTTGAAGTATTTTCTTATGTTTCTTCTATCATGAAATTTTCAAATGAGCAAAAGCCTGTGTTGGTCATCAAGTTCTCTGTATGGTTGTACCATAGTTTCTTATATTTTCTGCATTCAACATCTAAATTGTTACAGATGCATAACTGATGTGTTCCTTTTGTCGGTTTTGTCAGCAGTTTTGAACCCCGTTTGTATTGGTTTTAGGTCACAATTTTGCGCTAATATCTATATGGCTACTCCACACATAGCAGACATAGCATCACGGCTACCAAGCATGACAACCACGGTGATCCCGTAATGGCTGAAGGATTTGCTGCCAACACGCTGTACCCAGCCACCCTGTTTGGTTTGGGGGCTGGCCTTGTTGATCCTACTCGGCCTTGGACCCTGGACTCGTATTTTCTACTGGTAATTTACCACAATAATGATCACACCAGAATCTACGCGCTTCGACATTTTTTGAGTCTCTGACTGAAGATTACTTTTTTGTGCACTATTCCGAATACTGATCAAGAGAGAATCAGAATTGCCACTGGAGGAACATGTGCCAACCTTCATTCACAATAACTGCACTTTCTGGAACACAGGTAACACACATAATAGTGATGAACGTAGCGAGCAAACCAGAGATATACCTGCAAACGGTGCTGCCATCCAAGGGAGTGACAGTCTGTGAATCCACTCTGGTTCAACATAGCTCCTGAAGCAACACAAATCTTGGAATTCAGACTTGCTGTAACACATGCCCTCAACGACTTCACCTTTGGCGAAATTGTTCTGAGAGGGAGTCTGAATCACATTCTAAGGATGCCCTTGTCAGTCTTGCACATTTTAGTCTATGACAGAAATGAGCTTCTCCATCTTCACATAAGGTAAACAATGGCAAATATCACAACTGAAGCAAAGTATAGAAGTATAGCGACAAAGCTTCTGCTTTAAATCAAATTTGCAACATCAACAGTTACAAGTGTTTCTTAGAATAGAAAATTACTTCTAACAGGTCCAGCTAATAGCCTGTTCCTTATCAACAGTATAACAGAGGCAAAGTGTATTCAATTAGTCAAAAATCATCTCGAGCATGTACATTTACAGCTATAGGAGTTCTCATCGCTGATGTCTAGCAAGTCAGGTCTAAGAAACAAAAAAGGGAACTTTTAAGTGTGGTGAAAAGTACACTATGCAACCAAGGAACTACGGGAACAATGATTTTTGATCGGAGAGTGAACTTAAAAGTCAAGATGGTTAACATACAAAAGTACAATGGATGGATGATGCTGGTATTCAAGCTTAATCATTATAGCACATACAATCCTTGCATCGTGGATATCTATATACGCTCCTTCCAACAGGTCGTGAAAATACTCTTTTGTTTTGTCTTACTGCCTTCCTCACTCTTGTCTCAAAAACCTTCCATTCTATGGTGTTGTTTTTTACAAAGATGTCAGCAAGCCGCCGTTTGTTTGGCCGTATTGTTGGCATTTTGCCTCCGCCATAATAGATGCGGTAGCCAGCTACTAAAGAAGAAAATTGACTTCCTGAGTCTGTCATGGCAAATACATCAGCAGCAGTGCATGCTATAAAGTCAAGTGCCGCCAACTGCAAAAAAATATATCTCGTAATGTACACTGTTCAATCTAGCCTAACTTGAAACTGGATGGAATAACTAGAATATTTACTGCTGCACTTGAAACAGCACAAACCTTTACGTAAAAAAACAAAAGCAAAACATATAGTACATGCAAAATATATGTTGAATCTCTTTGTAAATAGAGCACGATTACCTGAGAAGAGAAATCCTTAAATGGATCAATTTCAGTTGAAGAAAGCAAGTTTTCTTTGGTCACTAAATTAGGAAACAAGGTAGTCAATGCTGCCAATCTTGACTTCCCCCCATAAATATGTGCACCAGCTAGGTATATATGGGTTCGCCTGTTGAAACCAAGACCAGCAAGCATAAGCACTGTCTCCTCTGGCATCAATGGACATAATCCTTCAGATTTTAATTCTGTTGGGGAGGGAAACCTGCACAAGATTCAATAATAAGAAAAATTGTGATTTGTGATGATGGTCAAATCTTCCGATACTGTAACTATCCATGAATCAAAAAACAGACTCATGTCATATGACCATAAAATCAGATCCTAGAAAAGTCAGGAAAGATCCATGTTTGAGGCAGGGAGAAGGATGCAGTTCTATCTGCCACCGGATATAGAAGAACAAACCAAATATTGTATGATGAGCAAACTCAGAGAGCAATTAGGGAAAATGTAACTTCTCATATAAAAGTTTTATTCTTTCATCAAATAATGATGCTGTGTCTAAGAATTCCGCAAAGTCAAATAACAATTTTCCCCTTTATCCCGTAAAAACCACGATTGCCTAAAGACAAGCCCAATGCATTAAAAAAAATCCAACCCTGGCCAGCACAAACTTTAATAATGATGCTTTGAAACTACAAGAATACTGCAGAAACATACTTTCTTTTTTTTTCCAGTTCCACCAATGCAGGGAAATGTATTCCTCGGTAAGCCTCCAATTCACGTTTTTCCTCTTCACCTCCACCAAATTCACATAAAGAATGAGCTACCATGTCAATTTCAAACCTCAGATGTAAGGCTAGGTATCTTGATTTTTTAGCAGCAGCAGTTTTTTGCCCCTTCACCGTTGTCTGTGCAAATGGACCTACAAGATAATGGTCCAAATGCCCCAAACCTGTATCATTTTGACGCATCCTCTGAATAAGCAAAGCACCGGCTTCTTGTATTTTAGGGACAAATCTTAGTGCATGAAAGTTGCATCTGCATCGAAGACTCTAGATGAAGTTCTTTAATTAGGAAGCAAAGTGGGGAAATTTTCTTTGGAGAACTTGAAGCAAAGACAATAAAAAACTGAACTTTTAAACAAACCAAAGCCTGAAGTTACCTGTAACTTATGAGGGACTGGATCAGATGCCAATCTGTTCCCAAATCCGACAAAATGAACTACTCTGTTGAGATGCAAAATGGGCAAAATGTACTTCATGTAAAAACTTGGCTTAGCCTCTTTCATAATATCTGAGTCTGTAACCTGATAGGAAAGTCCAGGAAACACACTAACGATTAGCAGGTCTCATAGAAAATGCAGTGGAGTTGGGTATCCGTAGGTAGATAGTTATCAATCTCACCATGCTACCCATTGCCTCCAGATCTAATGACTGTAACTCCAATGGAAGTTCCTTGACAACCCGAATATCAGGCTTCAAGTAGTCGATGAAATAATCCTCCTGGTAAATATCGCCGAACTGGCTACGAAATAACAGAGTTTGACCATAGTTTTTAATCAGAACATGTTAGATATTTCTTAAGATGGAAAAAGATTTCAGAAATCACAGAAATGAATTTCAGACTGTTAAGATACAATACAAACTAGGTTGAAAATAATAACAACATGACAGAGGTTAAGATATCATCAAGTTCACCCAAGCATCCCAAGACCCCATTGATAACAGATAAATCTTATTTTTTGATATTTAACATGTATGTTGCTAGAAATTTCATGCATTCACCTTTATATCCACTGGCAATATGTCTACTTTAAATTAAAAATAAACATTGCAAAACCTAGCTGGATATGTAATATACTTGTAAAGTTGTAATCTATTATTGGAACGGACTTCTCTACATGATGAGATGAAAGAATAAGGACATGTTACAGGAAACACATATTACATGCATTAAGAAAGCTAGAAATCATCAAAATTAAAATGTATTTTACCTAGCATCTCTCCAAACACTGCTAAACATAAATCTGGGAAGAACAAGTGTTGCATTAAGCATTCTAGCAATAGCAACAACATTGCATACCTGTTAGAAACACAAAAATAATCTAGTCATTGCCAAAATAAAATCAAATTCAGAATATTCTAAAAACTGAAGTTTCCTATCACGATATAAAAATAGACATACAGCTACTCGCTGCTGATTTATTCCACCATTAGCTGTGACCATTATAAAACCACTTGTACCCTCTGAAATAAACATGACGACATTAGTCTTGGAAGCATATCATCAGCCTATACTTAGGCACATCATCTGAGCATGCATAGGCACAAATATGCAAACACTAATTATAAAAAACACCAAGCTTTCTCAGACACACGCAAACGCACATGTATATATAGAGAGAGATGTCAGACCACTAGGTTCCCAATTGCGTGTATGAGAACAAGGGGTCCATGAAGAAGCGCGAGTGTAAGGTTCCATCCACAAGTCCTTAGGCTCCTTGGTCTCTCCCTGATGTGGAAGCATCGGTGGAAGAAAGAAAAAAATGGAAGGAATGCAAACAGAAATTAATAGTTCCCTAGAAGATGGCAAATAACCAGTTTTTTACTTGAGAAAGTGAACAAACCTCAGCTAGTGCATGAGCAGCCTTAGCCAAAAGCCTTGCGTATATGGTTTTCTGAGGTTTTTTTCCTCTGCCAAGTTTTTGCAGTTCTTCCTGCATTAAGATAAAGAAGCATACAAATATAGCTGTTTGTTAGGGACTTAGAAGATAGTAAGAGATAGTCAGTATGTACTCTTTTCCACCTAATAATTGTCAGCCACTCTCATGAACATACCGATTTGGGCAGATTAAAATGCATCTAATATAATTGCATGGGAGAGCACAAGCATTAAAATCCGCGCTAAAATATTCAAAACGATAACAAGGGATCCAATCTGAGCATTATCGAATCAACCCAGACGCAGAGGAGTAAAGCTGTTATTTTAAGGCCTGGTATTGACTGGTATATGCATCCTTTACATGAACCATACCCACTTTTTGATGAAAAACTTTTCACCATATTTAGGTATTGGCAGAAACCAAAACTATGATTGGTAATAAACATACACCAAGGTCATTTTTTGTTAGACTAGTACAAATAAATTGATTAAATCCCTTAATCCAAAAGAAACCACCGCAAAGTTAGAAATCGAACTCTTCCACTTGCCCTTTTCACTTCCGTGACATACTTTTGTACATAGCGTTAAGGAACCAATACATGTAACTATGTATCCTCTTGATATAGCCAGCTGAGCAACCACAATATTTCTTTTTCCACAGAATTCCCAATGATATATGTTATGCATCCTTTGCAGACCTGACTACTGTTTTCATTTAAGTGGCAGATAAATCTCCAGTATCCATTAAAATCTTCACTATTCACTAATCATAGCATATATTTATAAAGAGCAGAAAACATAATATGTGTTCTAAACGACCACAGACATCCAACTTTAAGGAATGCTAGTAACATTATATCAATGTCATTCTCTTAGGTCAGTATTCAGCTACATCGTAAGAAACTTTAATATGATGTGTATTTTGTCCATAAGAAACCACATTAACAATAAGATTTTGGACTCTTCCTTGCCCTTTGTAACTCCCTCTGTCGTACTTCTGAACATACAGTTAAAGGAACCAAAACACGAACCGCTGAAAGTCACAACTTACGAGCAAGCAACACATTTCTATTCCCACTAAAATTCCTAATGATAATCTTTTACAGACATGACTACTATTTCAATTTAAGTAACATGGAAAATCTCCAGTATAAGTCCAACTTTTAACTAATCATAGCAATGCATTAGTCTCGAGTATCCACCAAACTTTTTATTAATCATTTCATAATGTACAACTATAATAAGAAATGTTCTAAACCCCTGCGAACATCCAACTCTATGGAATTGAAGGTGCCTAATTCAAACACACACAGAGGAAATAATAAATGAAGAAACAAACATGAGGAAAGATCAAGTCCTACCCGGATAAACACAGTGGTAGCGTTCGATTTCAAAGGCTTAAGCTTGATGTTCCCACGCACCCAGCCCGGTTCTTGGATCCGTCTAAGCATCCAAAAATTCATTAGGAAGAAGAGACCCACCAACAGCCCCAATCCAATCGTCGTCCTATTCATGTACCACGCCTTTCTCTTGGATAACTTCGTTTTCTTAAAATCAAAATAGCCGTTCGCCGAAGAAGATGGCGATGCGGAATGATGAGATAGGTGTGAGGGCGATCCCGACGAATCTCTAGGCGAAGATTGGCTCATCCTCGAGCTGATCGAATTCCGGTCGAAAATCCATTGGCCGAATCCGAAATCATTTCCTCTATCTTCGTCGCCGCCGTCAACTATGTTGATTTCGGTGGAATTGGAATAAGACATGATGTAGATCGAAATTCAGAAAATTGGTTGTGCGGGAGCTCGAAATGAACTAGAATGTAGACGTCCAATAAGAAGCATATGCCATTCCATTCAATCAAACGCACAGGATTTCAGAATTGCTGTTTATGGATGAATTTCTTAATTCTCTTCTCTTTGTCTTAGCTCCTAATTTCCACCTAAGTCTACGTCGAGTCCAGTAATTCTAAGATATTAATTTATTAATGTTTTTTTTTTATTCTTTATCTAATTGGTAATTTCAATTTTAAACTTTTTTTTATAGTAACGTTTAATTTTTTATTTTTATTTTTTTTTACTATAAGTGTGAACTCACCTTTGGCAGCATCCGACTAATCCTGCTCAATCTGATTTACGAACTAAGGAAAAAAGTTTTCGAACGGATGGCGGGATTCGAACCTATGACTTAATCTTCTAACTCTATATTTTTTTTATGTAATGGATTGTTTGCTTAACTTTTCTCAACTAAAGTTTTTTTCAACTGTGTGAATTATCAAACATTATTTATTATACTTGTCGTTAAAAATTAGACTAGTTTATTAATTTGAATCTTCTCCCAAAATTAAATTAAGTATAAATATGAAAAGTTTTTAACCAATTAAATATCCGCATCACTTTTAATATGCACCATATAATTTGTTGAGAAATAAACACAGACAATCACTAATATAAGAGAATGAATACAACGAATTGTTTACTCAGTTCGATACAAAGTGTATCTACGTCTGGGGGCGATGCCAAGCCAGGGATTTCACTATATAGTTTCAGGATGATTTTATAATGAGGGAGCACCTCTATTTATAAGCACAATGGAGAGCCTTAATTTTAGTAAACTAAGAACATATTCCATAAGGAAATATCTTCTATGGAATAAATCTATCACAAGGAAATATACTTCTAGGAAACAAATCCTAAATATGGTAGGAGATATTTTAGGCTCCATGATTAACAATCTCCCACTTGGAGACTAACAACTCCTACGCAACCATATCCTCGTGATCTCATCCCTGCATCCGCTTAGCATCGCCTAACCTTCTCTTCAAGTTCCAATCGTCTAACCTTCTCTTCAAGTTCTAAAGCCAATTGAAGCTATGCATAGCTTCAATTTCTCTAAGGGCACCACCTTAGTAAACATGTTTGCTGGATTCTCACTTCCAAGTATCTTCTCAAGTTGCAGGATTTTCATCTTCAATAAGTGTTGAATGTAATGATACTTCAACTCTACATGCTTTGTCCTAGAATGAAACGTTGGATTCTTTGCCAAGAAAATAGCACTCTGACTGTCACTGTAGAGTTTGCTACTCTTGTTCTCCTTCCCAAGTTCATTTAAGAAACTCTGCAACCACACCATCTCCTTGTTTGCCGCCGTCGCAGCTACATATTCAGCCTCCGTAGTAGACAAAGCAACGGTCTTCTGCAACTTAAAAGTCCATGAAATAGCAGTATCACCATAAGTAAATACATACCCGGTTGTGCTTCTTCTCCCATCAAGATCAATGGATGCCAAGTCTGCATCCACATAACCTGTCAGCTCAACATTCTTGCCATTGAAACATAAGACTCTTTCTGTAGTACCTCTCAAGTATCTAAGGATCCATTTAACTGCTTCCCAATGCTGCTTGTCCGGATCACCCATGAACCGACTCACTACTCCCACTGCTTGTGCAATATCAGGGCTCGTACACACCATTGCATACATAATACTGCCAATTGCTGAAGCATAAGGAACTTTCTTCATTTCAGCACGTTCTTCTTTTGTACTCGGCGACGAAGTGACTGCCCAAAGGCACACTTACTGACTTCAAATTATCCATGTTGAATCCTTCCAAAACCTTACCAATATAAGCAGCTTGCGAAAGATACAATTTTCCTGTCGCCTTGTCACGCTCAATTCTCATGCCCAAAATTTGATTAGCCTCTCCAAGATCTTTCATGGAGAATCGTTCAGACAATTGCCTTTTCAACTTATCCATCTCCTTTGGATCACCTCCTGCGATCAACATATCATCAACATATAATAACATGATAAGATAGCTCTTGTCAAACCTCTTGTAGTAACAACATTCAGCGTAGCATCTTTTATAGCCAATCTCCATCATGAATCCATCAAACTTCTTGTACCACTGCTTTGGAGCTTGCTTTAAACCATACAAGCTCTTCTTCAACTTGCACACAAGATTTTCTTTTCCTTTTACTACGAATCCCTTGTGTCATGTACAACTCATCCTCCAAATCACCATGAAGAAATGTTGTCTTCACATCCATCTGATGTAACAAAAGATTTTCTGCAACTACCATATTCAACACTAAATGAATAGTCATTAGTTTCACAACAGGAGTGAACACTTCTGTATAATCAATACTGGATCGTTGCTCAAATCCCTTGACAACCAGCCTAGCCTTGTAGCGCTTGCTACCATCAGCTTCACCTTTGATTCGATAGATCCACTTGCAATGCAATGCCTTTTTTTCTTTTGGAAGTTCCACAAGCTCCCATGTGCCATTCAGGAGAAGAGAGGTAAACTCATCATCCTAAGACAGCATCTGAGATAGCAGAGATGAGAAGAATACCATATGCCTCGGCAGTTGGTAGTCTCATGTATGCTATGCTTTGTACTAGACCCGATATCTGCTTTGCTGTTGGCATGGTAGCAAGATATCAATCCAATCCCGGCCAAGGACATTGGACTGCCGTAAAGAACATACTCAAGTACCTTAATCGGACTAAGGACTATGTTCTAGTTTACAATGCAGCCGAGCTCTGCCCTTTAGGATATACAGATTCAGATTTTCAATCTGATGTAGATTCGAGAAAATCAACTTCCGGATATGTGTTTACCTTAGGAGGTGGAGCTGTAATTTGGAAGAGTGTAAAGCAGAAATGCATTGCAGACTCTACCATGGAAGCCGAGTATTTGGCCGCTTCGGAGGCTGCAAAAGAGGTTGTATGGCTTAAGAACTTCCTTCTGGACTTAGGTGTGGTTGCGAATATGCCCAAGAGTATCACCATTTATTGCGATAATTTTGGTGCTGTGGCAAATTCGAGGGAACCACGGGCTCATAAGGCGAGCAAGCACATAGAGAGGAAGTATCATATCATTCGAGATATAGTGCAGAGAGGAGACATACAAGTGGTCAAGATTGAGTCAGAGAACAACCTGGCAGATCCTTTCACGAAGGCATTAGCGGTAAAGCCGTATGAAAGCCATGTTGAAGGAATGGGAGTTCGACTAATTCAAGACCTCAATCCGCTTTCAGTATAAGTGGGAGAATTAGACGTTAGCACAATTTTTTTTTTGTATACTCGAAAGTGTTTTAAGTATAAGTGGGAGATTGTTAGAGTTTGTATACTAGAAATCACGTTTCGAGTGATTGAATACTGTAAAACTCTTATTTTATTTTCCAATAAATAAAACAGATTATTTTTTTGTCATAATGTTGTTATGTTTTACATTTAATAGATGTTAATGCATGTTTAAATGTATAAGTTAACTTAACAAAGTCTAAGTCTTTGTTTTAGTAGACCGGTTGTGGGCATCGTCCACTTTAAGGTAATACGGTCAGTTCTAAACAAAGAAAAAGATGAATTTCACAACCTAGTTGGAATTTGACTATCCAACGAGAAAGGTTGCAATGTCAGTCCGCATATTTCTAAGCCTTACTGAAATAAGATGACATTGGTGTGGTATAGCACTGAACGGATCTAACAGCAAGACTTGCCTTAGGCTATCTACTGAAAGGCGAGGTCTTGATAAATATTTATTTCTTAATCAATGTAGGTTAGCATTGAGCATACGTTATTGATTATGCACTGCTTTGACTTATCAAATGGTGCGGGTTTTTCGTAACCCAATTATCCTGATATATTGGGTAGTGGTGATCAATATCTAGCGGTGCTAGGATTGCTATTATATTGAATCGTGCGCGAGTTGAGTCTCGTTTGATAATGTCCTCAAGAGGAGCGCGAAACAAGGTTTTATTATTCGGAACCTAGCTAGTTGGAGTGTGATTACTCTATGAATAATAAATAAGCGTTTCATGCTAAGTCCACTCTTGGAATTAATAAGAAGTTAACTAATTAAGTCAATAGCAAACATTAATTAATTAATGGACATTTTAATCTTAAGCGCAGAAAATGAAAGTTAAACGGAAACCCGGATTACTTGTGATTTCGGATTTGGATGGTGGGAGTTCAATATTACTTCTGTAGTGGCTGCTCGTAATATTCCAATTATAACTTATATTAAATTGTGGGTTCAATTTAATTAGTAAAAAGTAAATTGGATGAGCCCATATCCAAAACCTTCCATAGATCCC
The DNA here is from genome assembly GCF_029641045.1 of Salvia hispanica. NCBI lineage: Eukaryota > Viridiplantae > Streptophyta > Magnoliopsida > Lamiales > Lamiaceae > Salvia > Salvia hispanica. The sequence continues at coordinate 4,303,425 of NC_142696.1, forward strand.
TGTCTGGGCCCAAAAGGAACTTAATATAAATAGGAGAATAAAGGAGACAGAAAAACACAATTTTTATTATTGTAATTTTCGAAAATTCCCCTCCCCAGCTGAGGAGATTTTCGAATTCCTCTCTTATTCCAAAAAGGATTTCTTCGCTCTTCTTTATTTAAGTCCTAGTATTCTAGTAAGATCAGCCCACACTGATATTGGGATACAGTTCGGGAACCAGAGAGAAGATTTGTGGTCTAGTACTCAAAGCATCACGTGGAGAAGAAGCTAGCCATCTTCAATTCTTTGGAGAATTAATTAGGTATTTTTCTGCTCCGTAGAAAAGCATGTTTTAGGTTTCAATATTCTTAAAGCATGATTAATTCAAGTTATGAGCATGATACATGTGATAATTACGCGAATAGGTTTTGTCTAAATAATCTGCTAAATAGATCTGATTATTATGTGATTGTTATTTATGAGCCCGCTTCCGCTGCCAGCTCCAACATCTCCTGCCTCTGCATAACACTCAGGTTCACCACCATCAGTAGTAACAAACAGAAATTAGAGGGCGAGTACCTATCTGGTGCACGTCGCTCTCTAGTCTGTTTAGGCAGTGGAATAATCGGTGGTGGAGTGCTTGGTTCTTCTTCAAGCACCTCTTCAGCATTCTGACTCTCCTTGCTCCCACTCGAGTTTGAGATGTCTAGCTCGACCACTTGGGGCTCAGAACTGCTGGAATTCGACGTCTCCAATCTATCCTCGTACAATACATGTTCATTGAAAACGACATCTCTACTGCAAATAACCTTACGGTTCTGCTCATCCCAGAGTCTATAACCGAACTCATCGCCTCCATAACCAATGAACGTACACTTAATAGATTTGGCATCCAACTTACTTCTCTCAACAGAACTAACATGAGCATAAGCAACACAACCAAAGATGCGTAGGTAAGATAGATTAACCTCTTTTCCTGTCCAAACCTCCTCGGGTATCCGAAACTCCAATGGAACTGATGGACCTCTGTTGATTAGGAACGCAGCTGTGTTGACTGCATCTGCCCAAAAATTCTTTGGCAATCCACTTTTCAACCTCATGCATCTTGCTCGCTCATTCAACGTTCTGTTCATGCGCTCCGCGATTCCATTCTGCTGTGGAGTTCCTTTCACAGTCTTCTCCATGTGAATTCCATTCTCTGCGCAAAACTCCTTGAACTCTGCAAGTTCATATTCTCCTCCATTATCGGATCTTAGACACTTCACCTTTAGCCTAGTTTCAGTTTCAACAAGGGCTTTCCACTTCCTGAAAGTATCAAACTCATCAGATTTACTCTTAAGAAAATAAACCCATACTTTTCGAGTAGAGTCGTCGATGAATGTCATATAATATTCAGAGCTTCCTAGGGACTTCCTAGGGACTTCACAGGTGCTGGTCCCCATAGATCACTATGGACCAACTCCAACTTCTGCGTCTTCAATTTTCTGCCTCCTCTTGAGAAACTCACCATTTTCTGTTTCCCAAACACGCAATCCTCGCATAGGCCAACTTCAATTGTTTTCAGGCCTGTCAGTAAACCTTTTGAGCACATTATCTTCATCCCTTTCTCGCTCATGTGGCCAAGACGACAATGCCACAAATTTGCATTATTTGCTTCACTTGCAAGATCAATGCAATCTTTGGAGTTAGTTGTGGTATACAACGTACCCTCCTTCTTATCTCGAGCTACTATCATAGCTCCCTTGGTAATCTTCCAATTGCTGCAGCCAAATGTTACCGTGTACCCCTCTGCATCAAGCTGCCCAATCGAAATCAAGTTTCTCTATAATCCAGGAATGTGTCTGACTCCATTCAGTTTTATTACGGATCCATTGGATGTCACTACCTTCACGTTTCCCTTTCCCACGATATCTAAGGGCTCGTCATCAGCCAGATATACTTTCCCTAAATCGCCAGAAACGTAGTTTTCTATTACCTCCACATTGCTGCAGGAATGGAACGACGCTCCAGAATCCAATACCCACGATTCCATCGGACTACTCACACTCAAGATCAACGCCTCGCCTTCGTCATCAGACATGGTTGCGTTTGTTGTCTTCTTGTCCTTCTGATCCTTATTTTTATATTTCTTCGGTGCCTCACACTGATTTCTAAAGTGCTCAAACTCATCACAATTCTAGCGTTTAACTCGATCCAAATCCTTCTTGGATTGGCTCATTCCTCTGGATTTTGATCTTCTACGATTTTGTCTTCCCTTCGATCTGCCTCTTTGTTCTGTACTTAATACTGAACCAGAAGTAGAAGATCCTGATTCTTTCCGGCGAACTTCCTCACCAATCATCAGATCTCTTACTCTGTCAACTGTCAGGTTTGTCTATGCAGCAGTAACTGCTGTCACTGTGCCAGCCCAACTCTCAGGCATGGACGATAGCAAAATTAGGGCACGAATTTCATCAGCGAATTTAATATCAACAGAGTTCAGTTGCGAAATAATCATGTTGAACCCGTTGAGATGTTGTTGCACCTCCTTTCCCTCTTGCATTCTAAAATTAAACAATCGTCTAATCAGATGTACCTTGCTTGCCGTTGATGGCTTCTGATACATATCCTCCAAGATCTTCATCATCTCCTTCGTCGACTTTGTTGCAGTCATGTGATAAGCCACCTCCTTGGACAACGATAGCCTAATCGCGTTCATCGCTTTTCTGTCCAGCAGCTCCCACTCCTCCGGTTCCATCTTTTCGGGTTTGGCTTTTAAAGGTTTCCACAGATCTTTACCGTACAGGTAATCCTCAATCTGCAACTTCCAAAATCCGAAATCAGATCCGTCAAACTTCTCTACAGCAATCTTCCCGTCCATCCCCATCGTGATTTCTGCCTCTCAAACCTTAGGCTCTGGATACCAATTGTTGGGAAATAAACATAGACAATCACGAATATAAAAGGAGAATGAATACAACGAATTGTTTACCCAGTTCGATACAAAGTGTATCAACGTCTAGGGGCACCAAGCCAGGGATTTCACTATATGGTTTCGGGATGATTTTACAATGAGGGAGCACCTCTATTTATAAGCACAATAGAGAACCCTAATTCTAGTAAACTAGGAAACATATTCCATAAGGAAATATCTTTCTTCTATGGAATAAATCTATCACAAGAAAATATACTTCTAGGAAACAAATCCTAAATATGGTAGGAAATATTTTAGGCTCCATAATTAACATAATTCACTGACACTATTTTCACTACCTTTTCCCTCTCTCTATTTCTTATTCTTTTTTCCATTTACTTCGTACTTAACCAATTATATATTAAAAATTTGTCTCATTTACAACTTTGGATAAAAAAAAATTTGCATGCATGTGTTAGAACTAGATTTTGATTTGTTTAGGTTAAGAATTTCATTATTTTTATTTCCTTTGTATGGATAAATGGTACTAGTAATATTTGTGATTTTAAATTGTGGCTAAACAAAATACTCACTCTTCATAATAGACCTGTGGGCTTGTAGCAAAGATGAAAAATTCTCAAACCTCTTATAAATGTGTAGTCAGCTATAGAAAAATGAAACAAAAATGTTCAGGAGAGTAAAGCCAAGGACAGCGATGAATCATTAATAGCATTAAACAAGCACTCGTTTTTTCTTGTTAGGGCATTCGCAATGGGGGCCGATTCCCAGAGCCGATGGATCGGCCCCTGAAGAGTTGATTTTCTGCTTGCTGTATCCTATCAATTTCTAATTACACACTTCCTAGATCCAGTAAATCAACTAGATCACAAGGTCTAGAGACTCACAAGACTGGAAGTCTGGTCGTTGGTACGCAAGCAAACCTTCAAAACCCTCAACCACAGATACTAAACTAGCACAGGGAAGTAGGGATCGATCCCACAGAGATGGACTCGTAAAATACATGCGTAGAGAATTGGAAACTATTTTTGGGTTGGCTGCTGCCACGCATATTTTGGGTTGAGGAATTTAACTAAGTGAATTTGGAAATAAAGTACGCTATGCTAACTGCTAGATCTAGGCGAAAATGAATTTTGCATAAGAACTAAGTCAAATCAACTACTAGATCTGGGACTTCTACGAACATATCTAGACCAAGGAGATTAAAACAAGTGGGGACCAAACTCTGAAAAAGGTAAGTACGGACAGAATCGAATCTGCAGCCTAACTAACTAAAGCATCAACTGAAAATGACTTCATCTTCTTCAACGAACACAAATAAATGCAGAGATCAAGAAAAACAAACTCAGATGTAGATCGGAGGCATAATCTTAACAGAAAACTAAACAACGACGGAAATTAAACTGCTAGACGAAGCAAACCAGGCAGAACAAAATTTCCCATAATTTCATGCACAAATTTCACCTCCCCTGTTCAGATCCACACTTCGGATGCTAAATCCACTCCGGATCCAAGCATCAGAACAAAAATCCAACCGAACACAACTTCAATACCACGATTCTCGAATCTCCTAAAATATTCAGCAACAAATTCAAGAGAACATCTCAAATAAACAAACCAAAATAGCAAGCATCATAATAATCAACACGAAATCTAACTTCATCAAAGTAAATCAAATGTAAATAGAACGGATAAACTGATTCAGCAACAAAAACAGCAAGCTCGACTTCCAAAAGTGAAGTTCGAGACGGAACAGAGTAGTAAACAGAAATTAAGAGAACAATTGTTTCTTCGCCCTCAAGGGACGGTGATGCACTGATACGAGACTCCTGAAAACGAAAACCACCCCAAATTTCCCATATCCCTAGTGTGTGTGCTAAGAGCGTGACTGTGTGTGGAGTGTAACCGATCTGCCATTCTTGTTGCGCACTCCTTTATTTATAAGCTTCGAGGTGGGGCCCAGCGAGGTATTGATTGACTTGATTGCCCTCAGCTTTTGGCTTCCTTCCTCTAGCTTTTCCTCGTGATTCCGTTCCTGCTCCTCGCTAGATATCCTCCTCCAGCATCTCCTGGATCTAGCGCTACACACACACCTGGCTTAACAAAACTTGTTAGATCCAGCAGAAATGTGATGTTTTTCACTACATAACCAATGCATGAAATTAGCCTTATCAAACTGCTCACACTTAAACCATACTTGTCCTCAAGTATAAAGACAAGAAGAAAAGAAGAATAAGGCGAATTTCAGGCATGGTTATCCCCTCGACCGACTCTACAGACTCTAGACAAAACTACTACACTTAGACACTAAAACAAAGAATACATAATCACATAAGATGAAAACACATAAACACATATGCATGAACTGGTTTCAACTTTTAGACAACCGTCCCCACAAGATTAAGGTCAATCCAACAGGCTGCACTCCTCCAAATAGGCCTTTTTCTCCCCTCTACCTAGCCAACCTGTCAGCTCGTCAAGATAGCCTGTTACTTCCCCAATTGTTAGATTCACTCGATCGCTCATTCCTTACCAGGGATGTTAGGACCGATTCTCTCTTAAGTTATTGCCAAACCACTGAAGCCTCGGGTTATGAGAATTTCCTCCTTCTATCCTCCGTCACTATCCCCCTTTTTTTCTTTTTTTTTTTTTTTTTTTTTTTCTTTCTGGACTTCGTCCAGCTTATACCTCCTTGATTTCCTGGACTTCGTCCAGCTTATACCTCCTTGATTTTTTTCTCTCTTTTTATTTCCTCCTCTGGACTTCGTCCAGCTTATACCTCCAGATTTTATGATTATATATTTTCTCCTTTCCCCCTTTTTTATTTATATTTTTTTTTTTTCTTCTCTTTTCCTTCAGCATTCAGTGGCAGACTTTTGACATGTGTTAGCTCTAAGTGTTATCACAGGCTTATAACTCACCTCTAGAGTAGGGCTTCACAACTAGGCAAGTAAAGGCATTTACTATCGTTCTTGCTTCATTCAGATTGGTTCGGCTTACTAAAGAATCAGGCTTCTAAGTTGGAATACCTCCTATTTTCAATTACTCTCCCTAAGGGAATCTGCCGTATTATATCCACTAGTTCATGCGATACAATCCTAGACCTACAACTCCTCAAAGCATAATAACACTGCATTGATTCCTCTCCCCCTCCCACTTCACTCAAGCTTGTCCTCAAGCCATCGTCGTGAAGGGGGGAAAACAGAGAATTCAATGCAGAATTAAACAACAATTTCACTTCTCACACTTAGACCGAGCAACGGGCTAAGTGGGAGAAGAATAAACCAACAGAAAACATAGAACTTCTCACACTTAGACCAAGCATTGGGCTAAGTGGGAGAAGATAGCATAAAACACAGCAACGCATGGAAATAAAACACAGAAAAAAAAAAAAAAAAAAAAAAAAAAAAAAAAAAAAAAAAAAAAACACAAAAACTAAAATTTACTTGGTCTGGGGAAATTGCTCATTTCTGGGGCTGGCTCCCGCGAGAGCCAGACGGTGGTGGAACACTGGGGCGGTTTGTTTTCACTTTCTTCTTCGCTGGTTGCTCCAGCTCTTCCTTTCCTTCTGCAGCTTGATCGAGTCCTGGTTTCCTCATTAGCATTTTCGTCCTCGGTGGATTTGGAACTTTCTCGGGAATAGTCGGGGTGGTCAACTGCTGGAATGGCTTGATCGAGGGACTGCTGTGGATGATCTTCTGTGCCTCGCCACTTGACCCAGGAGTCGACTTCGACTGGGTCAAGGGAAGCGTCTGATGCAGCCATTTCAACATCCGCGTAGATATCTCCACAGCTTCCGCCACTCTTTCACTTTGTTTGGCACATTTCGTGGCCAAATCTGCTACGTTGCTGCTCAGAACTTTTACTTCTTCCCGACTCCCATTGAGTTCCTTCCGTATTCCCCCGAGTTCCTTCATCATCTCCTTTTTCATCAGTTGCATTTCCTTTTTCATGTCCTGCACCTCCTTCCTAAGCTCTTCCACCTCTTCACTTGGCATGGCCTCCTCAGCTTCCTCCGGCTCCGCCTTCGCTTTATCTCCCAGCGAATAGAAGTAAGTCTTGTTGCCTTGAGTTTGCAACAAGCCCTTGTTGAAGAAGTAGTCTACGCTGAAAACCTCTGGGCGGTCGCACATCACGACCTCGGGAGCAAGCTCGGCGATCTTCACCTCAATGTTTCGTTGCAGGTAGGACATCAGCGACCGTACTCCTCCATAATTGTCGGCATTTTGAATTTCAAATTATAACTTCCCTCCTCAACTGCTCCTTCATGCACTCTTCCTCTAATTGATTCCCTTGACCGCGACCTAAAAAAATATGAAGACCCCAGACTCCTGGGTCAAGGTTAAAGTACGAGACATAAATCCCCTTTGAGTTTGGGTCTTCGAAAATATTTTTGGAAATTTTTGAATTTTTATTTTGTTTGGATTTTCTTTGTCTTCTAAAGCAATTAAACTATGTACAATTACCTTTGAATATTCTCGAATCCCCTGGGTCAGCGTGTAAAAACATAAACATTTCTCTTGACCCAGGAGTTTATCGAGAATATTCCTTTGTCTGGCTAAGTGATAACTGAGAGCGCACGTAGTGGTATTTCCTCCACTACGCATAGCTCAGAATTATCCCTATAGACTTTCAATCGATGGCCATTAACAAGAAAAGGGACCGAGTTAGGAGCACTTCCCTGGATTTCCACTGCTCCGTGTGCGCGGAGGCCAATGATGGTATATGGACCTACCCACTTTGACTTCAACTTCCCTGGCATTAGCTTGAGTCTGGACTGAAATAGAAGTACTTTCTGCCCCACCTGAAGTTCCTTGACCCGGAGGTTCTTGTCGTGCCAGAGCTTCGTTCTTTCCTTGTACCACATTGCTGAATCGAATGCCTCTAGCCGTAGTTCCTCCAGCTCCTGTAATTGCAGCTTCCTTTCTTCTTCACATGCCACAGACTTCATATTCATTTCCTTAATGGCCCAGTATGCCTTGTGCTCCACTTCCACGGGTAAGTGACACATTTTCCCAAACACCAACCTATAAGGTGACATCCCGATTGGTGTCTTGTAAGCAGTTCTATACGCCCACAAAGCATCGTCAAGGCGTTTACTCCAATCCTTCCTTGTGGTGTTAACTGATTTTTCCAAAATACTCTTTATCTCCCTATTAGAGACTTCAGCTTGCCCATTCGATTGGGGGTGATATGGTGTAGACAATCTATGATGCACGCCGTATTTCCTCATGAGCGCTTCTATAGTGCGGTTGCAGAAGTGTGTTCCTTGATCTGAGATAATCGCTCTAGGAACTCCATATCTGCTGAAAATGTTTGACTTCAGAAACTTGGCCACCTCTTTAGACTCACAAGTGGGCGTAGCCTTCGCCTCTATCCATTTGGAAACGTAGTCTACAGCGACCAATATGTAAGCATTTCCGTACGACGACGGAAATGGGCCCATAAAATCCATCCCCCAAACATCGAAAATTTCGCAGATCACTATGGGCACTTGGGGCATCTCATCTCGTCTCGAGATTCCCCCTGTCTGTTGACACCTTTCGCAGCATTGACAGTATTCAAAGGCATCCTTGTTCAATGTAGGCCAGTAGAATCCACTGTCTAGAACTTTCCTTGCGGTTCTCCTTGGTCCGAAATGCCCTCCACACGCCAAGGAGTGACAATGATGGAGTACATCTCTTTGTTCCCATTCAGGAATGCAACGTCGAATTATCTGATCTGCACACATCTTCCAAAGATAAGGATCATCCCAGAAGTAATATTTGGCTTCGCTTTTAAGCTTCATCTTCTGGGCCCGGGAGGCTTCCTCTGAACTTGGCACCTCTCCCGTGACCAAGTAATTTGCCAGGTCTGCGTACCATGGTTCTGCGTTACGTACGCGCTTTCCTCGATCAGATTCTCCTGGACCGGTTAAAACTAAGACAGATTCCCAGCTTATCGGTCTAGGTGGTTCGTCCATATAGTACAAATGCTCTTCGGGAAAAACATCGGGAATAGCCTCGTCCGTATCTCCTTGATGAATTCTACTCAAGTGGTCAGCCACTCGATTCTCTGTTCCTCTTTTGTCTCTTACTTCCCAATCAAACTCCTGTAGAAGTAGGACCCATCGAATTAGCCTTGGCTTTGATTCTTTCTTAGCTAGCAAGTACTTTATTGCTGCATGATCAGTGAAAACAATAACCTTTGACCCAAGAAGATAAGGGCGGAATTTTTCGAACGAGTAGACGACAGCCAACATTTCCTTCTCCGTAGTATCGTAATTCTTCTGAGCTTGATTTAGTGTCTTGGACGCATAGAAAATTACGTAGTTTTTCCCATCTATCTTCTGCCCTAGGACGGCTCCCACAGCGAAATCGCTCGCGTCGCACATTATCTCAAAAGGGTGATTCCAGTCCGGTGCCCTGATAATTGGTGCGGACACTAGTCTCTCCTTGAGCAATTGAAATGCCCTCTTGCATCCCTCATCAAACTCGAACTCCACATCGTTGTGCAGCAAATGAGTGAGTGGTTGCGCAATTTTTGCAAAGTCCTTGATAAACCTTCGATAAAACCCTGCGTGACCGAGGAATCCTCTAACTTCCTTTTGATTTGTAGGGTAAGGTAGCTTTGCAATCACTTCCACCTTTGCCTTGTCCACTTGTATTCCTCTTTCAGAGACCACATGACCTAAAACAATCCCCTCAGTTACCATGAAGTGACATTTTTCAAAATTCAGGACTAGATGTTTCTCTTGACATCTTTGCAGCACTAGGTCAAGGCTGGCTAAACAAGTATCAAATGAGCCTCCATATACAGTGAAATCATCCATGAATATCTCGATGCATACCTCTAGTAGATCCGAAAAAATACTCATCATACAACGTTGGAATGTACCTGGTGCATTACATAGACCAAATGGCATCCTTCGGTAGGCATAAGTTCCAAAAGGGCATGTAAATGTGGTCTTTTCCTGGTCCTCTGGGTCCACGAAAATCTGGAAATAACCGCTATATCCGTCGAGGAAACAGAAATACTGTTTACCAGCCAGCCTCTCTAGCATCTGGTCAATGAATGGTAAAGGAAAATGATCCTTTTTGGTGGCTTCATTTAGTTTCCTATAGTCAATGCACATCCTCCATCCAGTGACCAGTCGAGTAGGCACCAACTCGTTCTTGTCATTCTTCACCACTTGTATTCCAGACTTCTTAGGTACCATGTGAACCGGACTGACCCACTCGCTATCTGGAATAGAGTATATGATTCCAAGGGACAGTAGTTTCAGAACTTCCTTGAGCACTTCCTCCCTCATGTTTGGATTCAGTTTCCTTTGTGGATCACGCCGAGCCTTTGCCCCTTCCTCTAGTCTGATGTGGTGCATGCAAAGATCAGGGCTAATTCCAACTAGGTCAGAAAGTGTCCACCCTATGGCCTTCTTGTTCCTCCTTATTACTTCCAGCAGCGCACTCTCTTGGTCTTCAGTCAAGCGGCTGTTAATTATCACTGGACAAGTTTCTCCTTCCTCCAAGTATGCATATTTTAAATTTTCAGGCAGAGCTTTCAACTCCTTCTTCAGTGTGATGGCTTCCTGAGGTAAAGGGTTCTCCGCCTTACTTCTTGTCGCCATTTCCTCTAGATTCGCTCCCTCGTCTAGGCTCTTCTCCTGAGCAGACCTGGCTGATTGGAATGATAGTGGCTGGTGGCAGAATGCCATGATCGCTTCATTGATCTGATCATCTGTCAAGTCCCGTGTGAAAAGAGTTTCACACCATCCTGTCACCTCCTTTTCTACAGTCTGGCTCAGCTCCGAATTGTCAAACTGTTCCTGCATTAGTTCAGTCTCAAGATATTCTTGGACTAGGGGGTTAATTACATCTACAACATGCAAGTTTTCAACATCAAGCGGTTTTTTCATAGCTTCTTCAATGTTGAAGGTGTATTTCTCCCCATGATAGTCCAGGCATATGGTTCCATCAAACACATCAATAACAGTCTTCGCGGTGCGAAGGAAGGGTCTCCCCAGTAACACCCCACTAGACTCAGCAGATTCATTACCCCTCATTTTTATCACATGAAAATCAGCTGGGTATAGGAAATCATGCACTCTGACTATGACATTTTCCAATACTCCCTCAGGCGATATGCATGTTCTATCGGCCAACTGAATCACTACTTTAGTATCGACCAAACTGACTCCCACCAATTTTTTATATATTGACAGCGGTAGGACATTTATCGAAGCACCTAGATCACACATGGCATGCTCAATTTTAATATCACCTATAGAAATAGGAAGAGTGAACATACCTGGATCTGTACACTTTGACGGCATCCTCCTCTTTTGTATCACGGCGGATACATTTTCTCCTATAACAATCTTCCCATCAGGTTTGGTTTTTCCTGCTATGAATTCCTTGATGAACTTGCTGAAGGTGGGTATTTTCAGAGCCTGCAAAAAGGGTAGGTTAATCTCCAGCTTACTAAATATTTCCACAAGGTCCTCAGTATCATCTTTCTTTTTCTTGGCTTCTCCTCGATATGGGAATGGTTTGGGTCGCTTTACTGCATTCGTGGAACTCCCTGCTGGGGCTGCACCTGTCTTCCTGCTTCCCTCTTTAAGTTCCAACTCAGGTTCTGGATCAAGGAAAAATGGGTCACTTAGTCGAGGCATCGATCCCCTTAAATCTCCCTCCTGGAGGTCATCCTGTATAGGAATTTCTCTGAGTCCAGGATCATCTCCTCGAGACTTCTGATTCCCCTTTTCTCCGTTCATCTGTGAGGGTGTCTCCTCGTTTATCACTTGCTTCGGTCCTTCATAGCCTTTCCCCGATCTCAAGGTAATTTGACTAATATTTGCTCGGTCTGGTGGTTTGACAGTGGCAGGCAATTTCCCTTCATTTCCCCGCATTTCGTTCAGCGACGTGGCCAACTGGGACATCTGCTTTGCCAGCATGTCCATGGCAGACTTCTGCTCCTGCTGGGCATCTTGAATTTTGTGCACCACGTCATTGTTAGCCTGCATGTTATTCTGCATGTGTTGTTGGAAATTTACCAGGTCATGCACCATGTCATCAAGATTCCGCTGTGGTCGGAAACCTTGAATTGAACTGGGATTAAATCCTTGATTTTGATTGGTTCCAACCACCTGGTTCTGGCGAAAATTTCCCTGACCTCCTTGATTATTGTTGTACTGGGTTGCTGGACCTGGGTGACTCTGTTGGAAATTTTGATTGTTTCCTGAATTGTTCCTCTGATGCGGTGGCACATAAGAATTCCCTTGGTTGCTCTGGTTCCTGTTGTTCCAGTTATGCTGATCCCCTTGGTTACGGAAATTCCAGTTGTTCAGCCCCTCTTGCTGCTTCCCTGCCCAGTTAGAATTATGCTGTGGTCCTTCCTGATTCCGGCTGGGCCATGTCTGCTGGTTCTCCGCTGGACCTGGGTGTTGTGACTGTGGTTGTTGGTTCCCTTCAGCCCATCTGAAACAAGGATTGTCCCTCCATGGTGCCTCCTTAATCTTCCACTGGTTCCAGTTGGTATTTTGATTACTTTGATTCCAATTCCCCATTGCATTCACTTGAGCTTGGAAATCTCCATCGAGTGAGGGATTATTGTAAAATTGAAGCTGATGTTCCTCTTGACCTGGGTTTTTTTCCTTATCAGTCGACCCAGGGGTATTTTTCTTTTCAATGGCATTTAGCAGTGCCTTCTCCAGTCGATCTATTCTGTCTCTAACCTCTTCTCCTTCTCGTTCCTTAACTGTGTTCGCGGAGCTTCTCCTCATGATAGCACGCGGGCAGTCATACGCCTTCTTCGCGTCGATTAATCTTCCCAGAATCTCGCGTGCCTCGCTTGCCTTATTCTTGGTGAAATTCCCCCCGCTCGAGGAATTCATTAAGTCCTTGGACTCAGGATTTGCCCCTTCGTAGAATAGATAAAATGTTTCAGCCTCCGTCATCCTGTGATTTGGGCAAGCGTCAAGCAGGCCTTTAAACCGAGACCAATATTGGCTTAAAGATTCATCGTAGTCCTGCTTACACTCTTGAATTTTTTTTTTCAAAGCGTTTGTCTTATTGGACGGAAAGAAATAGTCCAGGAACTCCAATTTGAAATCCCTCCATGTGGTGATCGAGTCAGGTGGAAGCCTCAGCAACCAAGTGTTTGCCTCTCCTTTCAATGCAAATGGAATCGCTCGCAGGCGATAGTCCTCCTCGGTAGTTTCGTTAGGCCTTTTCTGGATGCTACATAGCTTACTAAACTCGTTCAAAAACTCATAAGGACACTCATTCCTCCGTCCAGAGAATGTAGGTAAAACGCCCAGCACATTCGTCTTGATCTCAATAGACCGCTGACGTTGATTTGACACTATGGCATGAGCTGGCTCTCCGTCGAGATGTGCAGTTAGCGAACCAATCTCTGGGTCTAGGTCCACTAAGTTTGCCATTACAGACTCCTCTTCCTCCCTTTCCGAATGCTCAGTTTCTGACGACGACCGTGAATCCTCTTTCCCCGATGAATTCCACTCTTCTTCACTCCCTGATTCAAACGGAAATGGATCTACAGTTGACAACCCCGATCTGGTAGTTATGGCGGATGTTGATTCCTTAACTTGCCACTTCAACTGCACGTTCCTTGACCAAGATGGGTTGCTCCAGATTCCTGACCTTGAGCCCTTGCTCATAAACTGCCAAAAGCGAAATTCAAAAGATTAAAACTATTTACACCAAATCTCTAAACACATAAACAAACTACGCCATCCATCCCCGGCAACGGCGCCATTTGAAGAGTTGATTTTCTGCTTGCTGTATCCTATCAATTTCTAATTACACACTTCCTAGATCCAGTAAATCAACTAGATCACAAGGTCTAGAGACTCACAAGACTGGAAGTCTGGTCGTTGGTACGCAAGCAAACCTTCAAAACCCTCAACCACAGATACTAAACTAGCACAGGGAAGTAGGGATCGATCCCACAGAGATGGACTCGTAAAATACATGCGTAGAGAATTGGAAACTATTTTTGGGTTGGCTGCTGCCACGCATATTTTGGGTTGAGGAATTTAACTAAGTGAATTTGGAAATAAAGTACGCTATGCTAACTGCTAGATCTAGGCGAAAATGAATTTTGCATAAGAACTAAGTCAAATCAACTACTAGATCTGGGACTTCTACGAACATATCTAGACCAAGGAGATTAAAACAAGTGGGGACCAAACTCTGAAAAAGGTAAGTACGGACAGAATCGAATCTGCAGCCTAACTAACTAAAGCATCAACTGAAAATGACTTCATCTTCTTCAACGAACACAAATAAATGCAGAGATCAAGAAAAACAAACTCAGATGTAGATCGGAGGCATAATCTTAACAGAAAACTAAACAACGACGGAAATTAAACTGCTAGACGAAGCAAACCAGGCAGAACAAAATTTCCCATAATTTCATGCACAAATTTCACCTCCCCTGTTCAGATCCACACTTCGGATGCTAAATCCACTCCGGATCCAAGCATCAGAACAAAAATCCAACCGAACACAACTTCAATACCACGATTCTCGAATCTCCTAAAATATTCAGCAACAAATTCAAGAGAACATCTCAAATAAACAAACCAAAATAGCAAGCATCATAATAATCAACACGAAATCTAACTTCATCAAAGTAAATCAAATGTAAATAGAACGGATAAACTGATTCAGCAACAAAAACAGCAAGCTCGACTTCCAAAAGTGAAGTTCGAGACGGAACAGAGTAGTAAACAGAAATTAAGAGAACAATTGTTTCTTCGCCCTCAAGGGACGGTGATGCACTGATACGAGACTCCTGAAAACGAAAACCACCCCAAATTTCCCATATCCCTAGTGTGTGTGCTAAGAGCGTGACTGTGTGTGGAGTGTAACCGATCTGCCATTCTTGTTGCGCACTCCTTTATTTATAAGCTTCGAGGTGGGGCCCAGCGAGGTATTGATTGACTTGATTGCCCTCAGCTTTTGGCTTCCTTCCTCTAGCTTTTCCTCGTGATTCCGTTCCTGCTCCTCGCTAGATATCCTCCTCCAGCATCTCCTGGATCTAGCGCTACACACACACCTGGCTTAACAAAACTTGTTAGATCCAGCAGAAATGTGATGTTTTTCACTACATAACCAATGCATGAAATTAGCCTTATCAGCCCCCCAATCGGCCATCACCGGTCACCACAGTGGAGAGGGAGCCGATCTCCCTTCCCCTTCGCCTTCGCCGTTCCGCCGATAAATCGGCCAAGCCGATGCACCTATCGGCTCCGCATCGGCCCGCGATAGGCCTCCATTGCGGAGGCTCGGGCCGATGGCGGAGCTGATTTTCCTTTTTTTTTAATTAATTTTTTGATTTTCTTCTCCTATATAAATACCTCAATCCTCTTCATTTCACACACCCACATCCTTTACTTCACAATTTTTCTCACTTTTTCTCAGTAGAAATGTTTAATTTCACCCACAATTCGGATTCGGATTCCGATTCCGATGTCGGCGAGAGCAACCCCATCATTGTCCAGATGTGGCGTAGCGGAGATTGCTGAAACAACAGCGGCAGGAGCGGGAGCAGGCGGCAGTCCCTAGGCCAATCCGGCGTCGTCGGACTCCGTAATCACGCCGAAGCTCACAATCGGTTGTTCGCGGATTACTTTGCCGAGGAGCCACGTTATCCGGAGGCAATTTTCCGTCGGCGTTTCAGAATGAAGAGGGAGCTTTTCTTGCGCATTGTAAATGCGCTTTCGGCGCGTTATGAGTACTTCCAGCTCCGTGCTGATGCCGCCGGTAGGATCAGTCTGTCGCCGCTGCAGAAATGCATGGTTGCCGTACGACAGTTGGCTTACGGAGGAACTGCCGATATGTTCGACGAATATCTTAAAGTCGGCGAGTCGACTGGACGTGAGTGTCTACAGAATTTCTGCCAGGGAGTGAGAGACACATTCGGTGACACCTATCTGCGGAAGCCGACGGTAGCTGGCAATTCTTGTTGGATTTGCACGGGAGAACGCACAACTTCCCAGGAATGTTGGGCAGCATTGATTGTATGCTCTGGGAGTGGAAGAACTGTCCAACGGCATGGAGAGGCCAGTTTACAACTGGGTACAAAGGCACGCACCCCACCATCATACTCGAAGCCATTGCTGATCACGTCTCTGGATTTGGCATGCTTACTTCGGTTGCCGGATCGAATAACGACCTCGACGTGCTGCAGTCCTCGCCACTCTTCAATCAGCAGTGCAGGGGTTTAGGCCCAGCCATCGGCTTCACTGTCAATGGCAATCCATATAAGATGGGTTACTACTTGGCCGATGGCATCTACCTGTCGTGGCCCCTTTTTTTGAAGAAGATCAGATGCCCAACTTCACGGAAGAGGTCGTATTTTGCCGAAAGCAGGAGGCCGCTTGGAAGGATGTGGAGCGGGCTTTTGGTGTGCTCCAAGCGCGTTGGTCATTAGTTAAAGGCCCGTCGCGTCTATTTTATCTTGGAGATCTCGGTGATATCATGTATGTATGCATCATCATGCATAACATGATATGCGTGCATAACATGATAGTCGAAACTGAAGGTGAAGGAATCGCAGACATCGTCAACGAAAACACTGCTGGACCAAGCCACGGTGTTGCAAGCGAGTCTCATCGCCGGGGTCTACCATACAACGATGATGAGCGTCTTTAGGCATTCGTTGACATGCGCCAAGCCGAAGCCCATCATGCACTCCAACGTGATATGATTGAAGAACTTTGGAATCGGAGGGGTTGATGTTTTATTTAAATTCGTTTCTCATCGTATTCTGTTTTCCAATATTGTAATACATCGAAGAATGAATTTATTATGTAATTTATTTATATTATTTAGATATTTATGCTTTTTTTAGTTTTTGAAATGAAATGAGATAGGCTCTGGGATGGGCTCTCTATTGCAGGGAGATAGGCTCTGGGATGGCCTGCTGACGTGGCAGGAAAAATGGAGATAGGCTCTGAGTGGGCTCCGGAGAAGGGCTCTCTATTGCTAATGCCCTTATAAGGACCGATTTTTACGATATGTGTGTGTTATTGCCATAGAATCTTAAAGGCAGAAGATTGATACTTCCTTAGTCCCCAAACAATAGTCTCCTTTAGTCCTTTTCTATTTTGGTATGTCCCATAAAAATAAGTCCACTTCCATTGTTGGCAAGTTTTTCTCCCCAAAGTCCCTATTTTTAGGGGACGGAGGGAGTATTAGTATTTTCTCTTTTCCTGTAAATGCCGCATGACCAACAAAGTTGCGGTATACTTAGAGTAGAGGATTTTCTTTTTGTGTGTAACTAGTTAATGGCTGAGTTTTTGTATATAGGCTCTCAAATATAGGTTTCTTATGCTAGGGAAAGTGGTGTTAAACTTAGCTTGAGATGTAATTTATGCTATGAAGTCATACCACTATATCATGTTCATATTTGTTTAAGAAATAGTTTTCACATCGTAGCATGCATGTCGTTGAAGTTATTTAATGTTGTAAGGTCAGAGGTCGGTAATTCCAACCTCTAATGTGTTGAATTAGTATTTTCTTGATTGTATCCTGGAACGAGAATTATTAGGTGGGCTTCGACGAGCTCGGTGGGAGGGATGACTTCAGCACAGAGGAACTAGAAGAGAGGATAGCAAAAGCAGAGGTCATTATGTTCGAGGGTGAATCATCAGGGAAGCTATCCAAATTGAAAGCTCCAACCAGAAATGTAAGCATCGGATTCGAGTAGTTGAAGTAGGAACCTGCAACTGCATGAATATATGCTTCTTTGTCATCTAATGGATGGCAATTCACCATGCTTTGTTATGTGTCCTATAGAAGTGTGTATCTATTTTGGGCTGCATTTGATAATAGTTTTTGTTGTTAGATTAGTTGGGCATTTGACAATAGATCATTATATATGATCATATGTTCGAAAATTGTTCATCCTATGAAATGTTTTTAGCAGTATTTATTTCTTTAAAATTAGTGGGCCCTGCAGGCAATCCCTACAATATTACTCGTATAAATGCTTTTGTTAATCATTAATGATAGTTCTAAAAAGAGGGAACTAGTCTCCTTTCTTGCAGATTTTAAGAAGCTCAGTAGACAAGCCGATCTCAATAACATCTCCCAACCAAACTTGAAGAATGTTGCAAACCAAATGCAGCAACAGTATGAAATAGTAATCGCACAATAACTTCATACATGCTTTGTATGGTCATTTTTATTTCCTAGCAGTAACTAATCTGCATCTTAATAACAATTCATACATTTTGAGACAGAGATCGGTCTTCAGCAGAGCACAGGTTCACTTTATTCATTTCCTTTCTTGCTAAAGACAGGAATATTGTGCCAATCTTGTTAGCACATTTCCATGTAGACAGCTCCACTATTAGAGATCGGCAACAGCAACGACAACGTCCTTAGTCATGATTATGACGAACAGTCTCAAACAGAACGAGATCCAAGTTCGAGTCATTTCATGGTGAACATAATGCCCTCATTTATATGCGAGAGTACAGACCGAATAGCTCTAGTTCCTGGGATCTGGAAATAACCAACATATTCTATTACAAAAGTTACCATGAACTATGTATAGAGTCAAAAAACCACAGAAAACTGAATGCAGCAGACCTGCTTAATGGGTTGGAAACAAAGAACTAGTGTTAGCAAAAAAATATTTTCAGCAACATGAGTGAGTGCAACATAATCTTAAAGGAATTTCATGAGAACTATGACGAGCGAAGACAAGTAGATCTACTTCCTTAGGCCTAAAATGATCATCGTCGCAAGGGATCTCATTCACTATATTAACGTGTAACTTAATTCAATCAATAACGAAGCATGGTGAAAGAAGCAAATGCTCGAGTGGAGTGAAAAGGCATAAGACAAGACTGACTGAAGGATAGGGATATGCAGTTTAATGGAATTGTGAGATTGCACACAAAACAATTAAGAACTTTTGCAGCTAAGAACATTAGGGGTGAATTTATAAGCTACCGCTGAGGCTAAATGTCATATGTTTAAATCTCACTCACCTGGTTTTCCAAGTAATGTTTATCAATCTTACGTAATTCACAGGCTATTGCACACGAACGTGAGTTTTTCACGAGCACAGCTACAGGTTTATGAACTAAAATAACATGCAAATCTTGCAAGTTTCAATCAGGTCCACCGCGATCGAGCATGTCGACTAAAGTCATCCTTCTGGGGAACCTTGGTGGCAACCTCAAAACCATGGGATCCTCCATTGCAATAGGAAGATGCGTGGCGCAAATGACAATCCCCCCTTTCTTCCTATGTTCGTGGATGATATACTCGAGCAACTTCACGCCTTCACCATCCAGCGCGACTGAAGGTTCATCAAGCAACCATATTGGCCTGTCCATAGCTAGTAACCTCGCAAGTTGCAGCCTTTTCCGCTGTCCCATGGACAGCATTCTTGCTTTCTCATTAACTAGCTTCCCCAGCCCCATAAGCTCTAGGGCAGGCAGTGAATTCCCTTCCTTTCCTTCGAGAAGCTCGAACCATAAAACATTGTCCAGGACTGTGAATTTATCCTTGATGCCATCTTTGAGTGCGAGCCAGTTCAGCTGAAGCTTGTACTGATGGAAAACACCTGATTTAGTGATGTCGTGGCCATTCCACAGCACCTGCCCAGCAGTTGGTTTGTTGAAGCCAGCTAACATGCGCAGCAAAGTAGTTTTTCCTGAGCCATTGGTACCTGATAGAACGAGAGCTGATCCATCGTGAACAGTAGCATTGACATGGCGGAGAATCTGTTGTGCATTTCTCATGCAAGAGACATTGTCAAGGACAAGCCGAGGAAGAGGAGTTTTCCTCAGCGTCATTAAAGATATATAGAGTTTGTGTTGAGCCAAGGGGGACTACCCGAGGGCTATAGCTGCCATGTAAAACCACAAAAAAAGTTAACTATTGACACTGAAAGTAAGAAAAACAAGTAAAATACGGAGTATGATAGATTCTCAAATTCGTTTCATAGATAATTTAGGGCTATAAAAAAATTTCCATCTGAACTTTTACGCATTTTTGCATTTTGCAATCTAAAGTAGTACTCTATTTTTCATCAATTTTTCATCTAGAAAAAAAGTAGTGGAATTCCATATTCATACAACAAGCTTTTAATTGATTCTGAAGCCTAGAAATGGTTGTCGTGTCTACAAAACTCCATCTTATTTGCAATTTTTCTCCTTAAGAAATGTTAAATGGAAAAGAGTAGAAACGCACACTCCAAATAGCAAAACTGCAAAATATTTTTTGTGCTATATATAATACAAAATGTAAAGATCTTGATGGCGTATAATCAAAAGGAAGACAATATCAGAGGCGGAAAACAAACTGAAATATTCACTTGTCAAATGAAGAAGAGGCATCAGAGACTCCCTTAAGCTTTATTAATATTGTTTGAGCATACATTCAAGTATAAATTATTTAGTCACAGTCTCACATGATTGAGTCATGACACAAATATTTACTCACAGTCTTATATGAAAGAGTTCATATGAATTCGGAATGCCATCTCCAGCGAAATCACAATTACTCAACCAACGTTTAAGGTAAAATTAGCAGCTGAGCCCTACCATCTCAAAAAATTGAAATTCTGACGAAATTGATGATGTATTTCCGAGTATTAGAAAACGAAACCATACGCACCTGGGTAGAAGAGGAGTAGGGGCGGGATGCAGAGAACAGAGTGGAAGAAGAGATGTTGCTGCCACTGGGGAACATTAGGGCCGATAGCAGCGGCGAGATCTGAGCGAGTCAATTCGCCGGCGGCAGATGGAGTGTGGGGAAGGCCGGCGCTGGACGCCCGGAAGGCTGACGCCGCCGATCTGCTAGGGCGAATCGCCGCTGATGCGCTTTTAGAAGTTGCTATCAAATTAAAGGAAAATATTGAAAGAAATGTGCAAAAAACAATGCAACTAACTGGTAAAAGTTCAACCGATGAAGGAAAATGTACCTCAAAAATCTGCAATCGGATTAAGATTAGATCCACGGATTAGGGTTCGTTCGGGTAATCACACAATTCATACAAAAAGTTTAAAGTTTAAAGTTTACATTAAGTTTCATTGTGTTTTAAATTTATACATTCCGTTTAAATATTTTGACACCAATTAGTTTTGTTCATTATCCAACTTTCTGCAAAATTATGGAGTATTTATTATTAAAGAATTAGAGAATTTATGTGATTCATCAGTCTAAGAGCATCCGCAATGGTTAATAGGTCAGCCATAGGCCAGCCATTCTCTCCTCTGCCACGTCAGCAACACTAAAAAAACCACCTGCCACGTCAGATTTAGGCCAGCCATAGGCCAGCCGCAATAAAAACAATTCAAAATATACTACATTTACGGAATTAAAATTGCGATATACGGAATTAAATTTACGACACATATACGGGAAAAATAATCCATTCCATTAAAAAAAAAGTACAAAGATTTAAAAAAAAAAGTACATGATTTTTTTTTTAAAAAAAAGGGCTTCAACACCCGAGCCCCGCCACTCTCTACTCCTCATCGCCGTCGCCGTCGCCCTCCTCGTGGCCGCCGCCGTCGCCGCCGCCGCTGCCGCCACCCGTGGTATCTGAGCCCACGTCGGAACCCCCCAGCCTCCTCGTCGCGATCTCTAAATCAGCACGCATGCTCTCGAGCATCTCGAAAAGAATCCTCTTCTCCGTGGGGTCAGTGGCGTTCTTCCACTCTCGGAAGACCTGTAACATCTGAGCCCGCGTTTGGTTACGCGAATGGAGAGTGTACTCGAGTGGGGCGGCTGGGAGGGCGGAGGACTGGACCTCGCGGGGCGATATGGGGGATCCGCCCCTCGCAGCCCGCTGCGCCCGCTTCTGTCCAACCGGGCGGGGGCGACCAGTAAATGAAGGAGGGGATGGAAACTCCTCAGCATCCGGGGGGAGGTCGTGGGATCCGCCGCTGCTGCCGCTGTAGTCGCCGCTATAGTTAAGTCGCTGCTTCTTCGGCCACCCAGCGTCGCACCCCGCCCGGAACTTCTCCGAGCCCTTCAGCAACAAGAAGCACTCCCAGAAGGTGAACTCCTTATACTTCCCCTCCAAGGGGAACTGACTCGCGGCTATCCTCCGGGCGTCGTCCTCAGTCTGCCCACTTTTGAGCTGACGGAGGGCGTTGGCGTACAAATTCGCAAAACGGCCCACTGCGGCCCTGATGCGCTCCCACCCCTTCCGGACCTCCTCGTTGCTGAAGTCCTTCCCGTGTGGGCAGTGGTTCTTATAGGCAGCCCTGATCTTCGCCCACATGTTGACGACCCGCTGGTTGTTCGCAACCAGTGGATCGTCGCACACCTCCAACCACCCCTTGGCCACCGCGGCGTACTCATCCTCCGTCCACTTCCTCCGGCCGGTGGCAGTGGGCTGCGATGACTCGCCGACCGCCTTGCCCTTCCCCTTCCCCCTCGTCTTCTTCCTCGGCGCGGCCGGCGTCGCTCGAACGGGAGTATCATCGTCCCCGAGATCGATCCTCATATCATGCAATGACAGAAGGTCATCGCCAGAGAACTGCGTCTCCACCGGGGTCGACGTGTGAGACGAAGCCGTCAAAAAATCAAGCGAGGGCCGATATACCGCGTCCCCTCCCGGTGACCCCTGCACCCCCCCCCCCCCGGCATCCCGGGATACATGCCGTGCAGCATCCCCCCCGGCATCCCCCCCTGCCACATCATCCCCATCATCTGCTGCTGCATCTGGGACATACCCCCCCACCCGGGCGCTGACTGCCCGCCGCTCCCCTGCCCGCCGCCCGGCATCCCCCACGGCATACCCCCCGGCATACCCCCCTGGTTCCCCCCCATCGCCCCCCCCGGCGCACCAGCCATCATCCCCATCATCTGATTCCAAGGGATGTTAAATCCCGGGCCCATCTGCCTCCATCCAGATCCCACGGGTACTGTGGGAGTCTGAGAGCCGCTCGTCGCCGGACTGGACTCGTTGTTGTGATCCATCACTCGATGATGCTCTTGAACAGAAAGTTAGAGAGAGAGAAAACTCGTTAAAACAAGTGGTGCAAATGAAAATGAAACGAAAATCGCGTTTATATATGATTTTAAAAAAAAAAAAAATCGAAAATCGGCGCTGGCCAATCGCTGGCCGATCGGGCCTCCACAATGGCGGCTCGCCGATCGGCTAGCGTTTCGGCCAGCGACGAGCGATCGGCGAGCCCACGCCGATCCGCTCGCCGATTTTGCGCTGGCCGATTGCAATGGTTCGGCTAGCCGATCGGCCAGCGCAAAGAATCGGCTAGCCGGTCGCTAGCCGACCATTGCGGATGCTCTAAAGAAGATGAACAGTCGGCCTCAATTCTTTCCGGCCATTGATCCACTCCGAAATTAATCTAGTGCATATCTCTCTTTCCTGTGCAATTGCTAGAATTTTGTTCATTGCTTCTTTTTTAACAACTAAATCCTCAAAATAGATTATGAGTTTAGTGAATAATAAGTTTGTTGTGTATCATATGGAGTACTTATTTTTGGTTGCATTTCTAAACTTGTGAATTTATATGTTCTTATTATTTTCTACAGATCGAAATTTTGATATGGAAGAAATTAATATGTTTGTCTTTCAAAATTTAATATACACACACTATTTCTCAATTGTTAAATTCCATCAAAGAGCTTTGAACTGATGGTGAAGAATGATACTTTTTGCTTAAAATATTCTCACATTGTAGTTAACAAATGCCGTTTGAAACTTTTAAATGAATGTACCAAATTAAAACTATAATCAAACTTTTTGTACTTATATAAACTTACAATATTTTGTATTAATTTAAAATATTGATGAAATATTTTGTATGAATTGTGTAATTATCCCGGATTCATTCCACGAAGTCGATCAATAGTTGAAATCAATCCACTCTCTCTAAAAAAAATTTTAATTCTAATAAAATTTAAAATGGGCCGAGCTGGACAATAAAATGGATTAGTGGGCCAGCCTGGGCATTGTATATTTTATCAGCCCAATATACTTTAGACCACCTGATTTATTTTCCTATTTAGAGCATTCACAGTGTCGGCTAGCCGATTCGCATCGCTAGCCGAACCATTGCAGTCGGCCAGCGACGAATCGGCGTAAAAATTGGCGTGGGCTAGCCGATTAGAGGGCGCTGGCCGATGCGTTGGCCGCTATTGTGGCGTGCCGATCGGCCAGCGCCAATTTTCATATTTTTTTTAAAAAAAAAATTTGAAAACCTATATATATGCAATTTTAGTTTAATTTTCATTTGCACCACTTGTTTTAACGAGTTTTCTCTCTCTCTAAATTTCTGTATAAGAGCAACATCGAGGGATGAGTAACGCGGGTGGTAGCGGTGGTGGTAGCGGTGGTAGTGGTGGGGATGCTGAGGAGTACGAACGGCAGATGAACGAGGCTATGGGGGCCTACATGAACCGCGAGATGGAGCGGTACATGCGAAAGGTGGAACAGCAGGCGGTACCTCGCCCTCCACCGGTTGTCCACCGCCGAGCAGTGATTGATCGGGATCACGTAGCTGCACATCAGCGGCTATATGACGACTACTTCGCTCCGGACCCGCGGTTTCCAGCAACCATGTTCAGGCGGCGTTTTAGAATGCGCATGGAGTTGTTTATGCGTATCGTTGACGCTTTGGAGCGTCGATATCTTTATTTCCGCTTCAGGCACGATGCGGCTAGCAAACCCGGCCACACCCCTATCCAAAAGTGCACAGCGGCAATCAGGCAGTTGGCCTACGGAGGCGCGGCAGACATGTGGGATGAGTACCTCCACATCGGTGAGACGACTTCTCTGCAATGTCTGAAGTTTTTCTGTCAGGGCGTGATTCAAATTTTCGGTGAGGAGTACCTTCGAAGCCCTACCCCCCAAGATTGTCACAATCTGATGCAGATGCACGAGGAGCAGCATGGGTTCCCCGGGATGTTAGGCAGCATAGATTGTATGCATTGGGAGTGGAAGAACTGTCCGACTGCCTGGAAGGGGGCCTACACGACCGGCTACAAGTCAAAGAATCCCACGATGATCCTCGAGGCCGTAGCTGATTACCGACTATGGATCTGGCATGCGTATTTTGGGGTAGCCGGGTCGAACAACGACCTCAACGTCCTCAACTCGTCGCCCCTCTTCAACGAGAAGTGTCAGGGCATCGGTCCAGCCATCTCATTTGTGGCCAACGGCAACCGGCATGATATAGGCTACTACTTGGCGGATGGGAAATACCCTAGGTGGCCCGTCTTTGTGAAGACGATCAGGCACGCGGCGGATGACAAGAAGGCCTACTTTGCGGAACGACATGAGTCGGCGCGTAAGGACGTGGAGCGCGCATTTGGTGTGCTCCAGTCTCGATGGGCGGCAATTAAGGGTCCAACGCGTTTGTGGGATGTCAAATGCGTTTCCCAAATAATGTACGCCTGCATTATCATGCACAACATGATCGTCGAAGACGAAGGCGTACAACTGACTAGTTGGGCCAATGACGATGAAGCCGGTCCAAGCCACGGAACGACCACCCTTAGCGTACGACATGGGGTACCTCTCGATGAAGTCGGCCGCCTCTAGGAATATGCCGACATGCGCCAAGTGGATGCTCATATTCAACTCAAAAAGGATATAATTGAAGAGTTGTGGGCATGGAAGACTGCACGGCGATAGTTTTTTTTCTTTATTATGTAATTTATTTTTTTAAATGAATGTAATTTTTTTAATGCAATTAATGAATTTTCCCGTATGTCTCGTAAATTTAATTCCGCAATTTAATCATAAATTTAATTCCGTAAATGTAGTTGTTTTTGAATTATTTTTATTGCAGTTGGCCTATGACTGGCCTAAATCTGATGTGGTAGGTGGATTTTTAGTGCTGCTGATGTAGCAGGGAGATAGAATGGCTGGCCTATGACTGGCCTATTTCTACTGTGAATTTAATTTGGTGGAACATATAATCAAATTCACAATCTTTTAGTAATTTTTGAAGTGTTAATGGTCTTATCGAGCCCAATGGGTCTACTAACAACTCATGGTCAAAACTCTCTATTGCTTTCCACATTATTTCCATTCCCTTATAAATAATGTGGCCCTAAAATTCTCATAATCTAAATTACTCCACTTCTTTTAGTTTCTAATGATAATTTAGAAAGAGATATTAATAGTTAGAAAGAGAGTATAAGGGAATGATCATTTTAACCACGAAAATGTAAACCAACCTTATTAAATGAAAATGTTTTATCAGCTCAGTTGCATTCATAATAAAAATATCGAACAAGTTCTGGGTCTGAGGCTGCGAGAACGGGCATGTGCATGGTGCTAGCCCCTGCCACCTCAGGTATGAGCCACGTCGGCCGAACTGCACTGCACATGCGCCAAAATTGGGCGCGTGTAGGCCTTAAGTGGACTAATGGTCTTGCTGCTGTTAGGCCCAATGGGCCAACTAACAACTCATAGTCAAACTCTCCATTGCATTCCACATCTATTCCATTCACTTGTTAATGATGTGGTCCTGAAAGAATTATCTCATTCCTGGAGTTGGACGATTTGGGCGTAGCATTTTTACTATGGATAATTTTTCCAAGTGTTCATACAAAGGTTATTTGGGCTCAAACAAGCAAACTAAATTGGCTTCTCTATCTTATCCATTTAGGCCTTTTGTATTTCATACGATAAGTTCAAGAGGATACCAATAAATTATCCAATCATAACACACATGCTCCTCATGAAGCATCTCCATTTGTTTTGAACTAATTATTATGTTACATTTTTCATCACGATTATACAAGTCATGTCATGAACTTCAATATTTTCATGTTTTCAACTATCAATAATCCGAATAGAATTTTGACTAAGCAGCAGCCTAACATTGAAGCACATGACAGAGAAACAAACACAAAAAATATACAAACATGGGATCTCACTTAGTTCTCACTTTTCATTGTCGTCTCCGATAAATAATCCCTCATCACTTTTGTATTACGATCTTCCACCATCTGCACCCACACACAATCAGATTTGCTATTTTAGGGGGAAAAATATTAGGTAATTAAGCATTTTTGGTTAACCTTTTGTGACAATCGTTGTAAATTGTCCCATTCGAAATCAGTTTTGCAATACGCGGATCGCACCTTTACAAACACAGCCGCAATCATAATTAGTTGACAAAATCACAGAAAACTACTATAATATCTCAATTAAGTTTGAGATTTGTGAGTGACCTCTAATATGCGCAAAGCTGCAAAGTAGAAACGAACAGAAATCATCAAAACAGGGTAGATTGATTGAGTGGTTAATTAAGCATAGATAATTGCATTTGTACCTAGAGCTTTGTGATTTGATGATTCCCGCATCAAATCAGCGCAAAACTTGTCCCCGTCGTCGACCGAGTGATTTTCCATGAATTTCATCATATCTGCATACGCCTCTTCGTTATAGCTCTGTACCGTCCACCGATTTAATAATGTCAATATAAATGAATCTCGCCCAAATCCTACTACATGTATAATTATATATAGAGAGAGAGATGGAGAAAACCTCAAGCTGCGCAATCACAATTCTAACGGCGACGTAGGTGAAGAAGTCGTGAAGGTGTTTTGCTGCTTTGGCTTCCGGCGAGGCTTCCCCAAACCCTAGGGCGTTAACGGAGGAATTTAAAATACGAAATTGAAAAACAATTTCATCGGAGATTGATGGATATTCACCCACCTGGGACGTACATCTTGTGACATTGGAGAGTTGTGGAGGCGGAGCGAGTAGACCATGGCCGGAGGGAAAGAGGAGGCCTGCTTGCGCCGCCCTGGGGTTTTGGCGGGAAAACGGACGGCGACGGTGGAATTCTGTGGGATGCCATCTCTCCGGTTTTGGGCTAGATTCGATTTTCGATCTGGTTTTTTAATTTTATTTTATTTTATTTTTATTTATTTATTTGAATTTGTATTATTATTGTGATTCAAGTGAGGTTGTAACTTGTAACTCTATCGTACACTTTGCAATTAGCAAGAGCTCATGGAATAAAATATCTATCCGAAATATCTTCGGCTGGTTAAGTGACCCACTGCATTATCTTTTCTGTATAATAAAGAGATGTAATAAATTTATCTTTCTTAGAATCAGATATTTTGCTTGTAAAGTCGCCAATTTAGGAATTTCCAATGGATCCACTCGTGAAATTTAGGAGCAATTTGTTTCATATGCATGTCATGTCGCATTCGTTTTTCCAGCTAAAGGGGTGACCGTAGTGGCCTAGTGTGTGACATAACAATTTATTAAAAAAAATTCCTAAAGGAATTATCCAGAACCATGGGTGATTTTTTGATAAATAGGGAGTATTTTGTAAAATTAAACTGTACGAGTAATTTTTTTTATACAATACTAAAAGAATGAAAGCATAACTAGTAGTCTAGTACTATTAGGAATCAGATCCTCCGGAGCTGTTGTGTATTAAACGCGACTTCCAACAAATGAAACTCATGTATTTTTTTCATTCTTTTTATTTCCTTTTCCTCTCTTTTGCAATTTCATTCATTTTTCCACTTCTTTTATTTAACTAAATTATAAATGAAGATTTAATATAGGTATTTGTGCCTGAATTAATAGCCGACATAGACATTATTCAACAACTTAAATCATGCGACCACCATAAATTCATACGAAAACATACAATAAAAGAAAAGGAAAAAAGAATGAAACTACAAAAGAGAGGAAAAGGAAATAAATAGAATGAAAAAAAATACCTGCGTTTCATTTGTTGGAAGCTGCGTTTAATACACAGCAGAGGATCCGATTCCGTACTTATTATGAGTAGCATGATTCATTTAGACTAATGAAAGAACTCAGCAGGATTAGAGCACTCCCAATGGAGTTCCCTAAAAACTCCCTTATTTCTCCCTAACTCCTGCCACATCAGCGCCACATCAGCACCAAAATTTATCCCCAGTTTTTAGCCAAGTGCTACATTGGTTTCTCCCTTATTTCTCCCTTATTTCTCCCTAACTCAACATTTCATTTTTACATCATTATTTTTTATATTATTTAATTTTCCCTACAAATGTATTTAATAAATAGACTAATAATGAACAATTCATCGTTGTATTAATCATTGGAAAATATAATACAACGAGAAAAAAAAAACTACAAATAAAAAACGCAAATAAACAAAGATTTAAAAAAAAAAAATCTAAGACGGAGGGGCCGGAGGGGCGTCGGGATCGAGCCCCAGCGTACTCTGCAGGTGTTGGATGCATTTCCAGAGGGCCGCCTTTTCTTCAGGGGTCCCGCCGCCGGTGAAGTACAGCGTGTACATCTGGGTCAGATTGGCGACATTGCTCGAATAAGTGGCTTTTTCTAAGTCGATGACGGATTCCGACGCGACTTCCGACGTTGCGCCCTTCCCCTTCCGCCTCCCCTTCGCCTTCTTCACTCCCTCCGGGCGCTCGTGCGGACCATCCCCACTCAAGTCGATGTGGGCCGCGCTCCCCTCGCTCTCCGAAACGCTAAGTCGCGAGCGCACCGATTTCCCGTGCAGCGCGTCGTGCATTCCCGTCCGGAATTTGGGGAGATCCTTCAGCTTATCGTAGATGTTCCAATACTTGAAGCCCTTCGTCGACAAGTACTGGCTACTATACATCCGGATGGCCTCATCTCGGACCATGTGCTCGTTCTGGCCACTCGTCATGTGAGTCATCAAGTTAGAATAAATACCGTTGAAGTGCCCGCAGTCCCTCATGAGGCGCTCCCAATGCCGACGGATCGCCTCGCTGCCATGGTCCTTCATTGAGGCAGTCTTGTGGCTCCTGTACTTCGCGGCAATCCGCTCCCAGAATATGATCTCAGTCTGGTAGTTGCTGCGCTCCGCGTCCTGTGACGTGTCCGCCCAGCAGTCGGCTATCAGCTCGGACTCTTGCAGAGTGTAAGTAGTCCTTACCCGCTTCGGCCTCTCATCGGAACCCGTATCAGTCGCAGCCGACGACGCCGGCGCCTTCCCCCTCCCGCTCCTAGAAGGCGGCTCGGTGGGCGTTTCTTCCACCTCGAAGTCCTCCGCGCTCAGTGTCGCGGCCTGAGATTCTTGGTCGCCTGGGGTTGATCCGGGGGTGTCGAACTGGGGCCGATACACATCGTCGGCTGGAAAGGGCATTCTGCCGGCAGAGTTGAAGTACGGAGAAAGTCTCCGCGCCGGAGGAGTCTGCAAAGGAGACGGACCCCCGTATGGAAGTTGGCCGGGAGGAGAACCCATCGCCAACAACGACTGCATCCACTGCTCGTTTGCTTCATCCGTGTTGGGAATTTGTGAACTCGACTCTTTCCCCTTACCCTTATCCTTACCCGATCGGGAACTTTTCTTCCAAAAGCTCATAATTTTGATGAAAATTGAAGATTGGGAGAAGAGATTGAAAATGGAGAGAATGAAGATTGTGGGTGATGAATGGAGGAAGTGGAGGAAATATTTATAGGGGTGGAATGTAAAATAGCCGTTGGGTTCAAAAAAAAAAAAAAAAAATTTTAATTATCGCCGATTATCGCCGAGCGTCGCCACAGTGGCCGGCGATCGCTCGGCGATAATCCGGCGTTAGAACGCCACTCGGCGAAGCAACGGCAACATTATCGCCGAATTATCGCCGACTTCGCCACAATGGCCGGCGATAATTCGGCGATAACCGGCGATTTATCGCCGAGAATTCGCCACCTCCATTGGGAATGCTCTTAGCCATTGAAACGTGGTGGGTCTGTATTAAAATTGATATTGCCTTAGGGTTGTAAAATACAAATCGAACTTAATCGATTTTGTTTAAACTGATTATTATGAAAGTATATTATTCCATAATATTCCCCTTACTATATTTTCGGCAGTATCTAATCGTATAAGAAAATAAATTATAGATTTGATTTCTTGAAAATTCCTATATTCAAACTTTCTAACTTTCTTAATTTTCCCCTTGTTTCAAAATATTTTGTTTTCTTCAAAGTTCAAATTCTTTAATTATATTTTTTGTATTTAATTGTTTTATATTAATAAGTTTCGTATCTATTTTTGTGCCATTTTAATTTTCTAATCATCATAAAAGTAGTACTACTAATATTTCCACAAGAATAACAACTAACAGTATATTCAACGAAATTGTGACAGCAAAAGTGTAAACAATAAGTGAATCAAACAAAATTAATGTCACATATGAAAAATAGGCCAATATAAAATACTTTGACCTCTATAAAATTACTTATAGAGTAGTAATTAAATAAAATACTTTGACCTATATAAAATTATTTATAGAGTAGTAATTTATTTCATAATTATCTTTTACAACGTGTAAATCACAAGAAAATCTTATATCTACCAAACGGTGATTGCTTGCTGAATTTATTGAGGCCCACACAACAAAATGATCTTTGATATTGAAAAGGTATTGAGGCCCACACAACTAAATGATCTTTGATATTGAAAAGGAAATGCATGCGCTCAAACCTTATCAATAATTAAGTGAGACTGAGCCCTACCATGAGTGGTTTGCCACCACAATCACCAACTTTCATCCTATTGCCACATTCATCATAATTCACAATTATGCCACATAAACAGATAAACTAATTCACTTTGGCTTTATTTGTTGTCACTTGTCCGTCCCACTAGCATAATATTTTGCAATAAAGTTTCAATAATAATTCCAAAAAAACAAGAAAATAAAAGTTCTCATTGTGGGGGCCGATTTATGTGTCGGGTTCTGCTATTATTTATCCTAATATTACGTTTTTAGACTAATTATAATATAGGTCAATTATTGACGCCCCTACATACGACACTTCAAATTGAAGTATAAATGTATGTTTGTAATAATAAATTATGATATTAGAAAATTTTATATATGTTGGATTTGGTAGGTAGTATCAAGTATGCATTTTAATTAGTAGGGGCAATTAATAATTTGGTAGATTATTTTCTGACCTGTCTTGTCATGATTCAAATGTTAATTGTGGGTGTTAAGCAACGAAGGAATATAAATTTAAGAATAGAGTAAGGGAAAAGAAATCTATATCTCTTGAATTAAGATGCAAAGTGCAAACACTAGAAAATTCAAAAGAAATCACTGAAATTAATATGCCTTTCAGGAGAAGATTGCACATAACACTTTTTAAGTGATACTAGTACTAAATAATGACTTCTCCAAAAATCTGTCCATCAACGAAGAAAAATTAAAAATATTGGTCAAGTTGTAATTTATTATCCGACATTTGCATTTATAAGTTTTATTGAGCTTTCATTGCCAATTCAAAATTGCAATTCAAATGTATATTAACTAGCTTTAAAGAATGGTAAAAGATGAGTCCAAAAGCTCCGGTTGAATTTACGTTTGTCTGAAACGGTCTTCATGCCTGCTGCCAGCTAAGTTGTCTTTGTTTTTCTACTAATCCAGAAATTGGAACAAACAATTCTGTTTATTCATTGTTTTAAATTTAATTAGTCAGGCGAAATAGATTCTTTTAACCAACTGGTTGTTTCAATTCGACCAGAGCACCAGAAAACAAACTTATATGCTGACATATTATGTTAGTATTAGTATATTAAATAGGAGTACTAGCTATTGAATATACATACAAATTAAAATATTAAATAACTAAATAAGATTTACATTCGTTAATTGATAAGTAATATACACGTTGCATGCATGATGCATCTTTTTGAACGGGGGACGAGTACAGAGTATGCTTTGAGGAAATTATTTATAATTACCTATGCTCTACACTTAATAACAACATGATCGACATATACCATAATTTATTCTAGATCAGTCCAATATTAATAGTTTTGGTAATTGAATTCACATATTTTAGTATAAAAATTGATAAAATATAGGAGAGATTATTTGGGTAATAGAATACATAAATTCTAAATAAAAATTTGATAAAGTAGGAGAGATAGAAAAAAAAAATTCAAATATCATTAATAGAGAATGAAATTCAGATAAATTAAAACTTCACCATAAATATTAAGATAATTTGACTATAATATTCATTTTATATTCTGGCATTCATCTCGTAAGTTAAATGTGTTTAGCTCATGATAATTTTAAGATTATTGATTCAGTGCAGTTCCATAGAAAATGGTGTGATTAAGGCACTGAAATAGCACATTCAATATGTGCCAGGGGCGTAGCCAGCATGTATGGAGCAGGGTCAAATGCCCCCCCTCAAGCCTTCAACTCTATTGTATTTTTATATATAAATTCTCAACTATATTAACAAAATACACTAAATGCCCCTTTTAAATAAATAAAAATTTTCTACACAGTATATTTTATTATTTTTGCCCCTCCTCAAGTGAAACTCTAGCTCCGCCCCTGATATGTGCTGATGTAGATTGAATATATACTAGCTATAGATCTCTAAGCCGTTGGTGTGAACTCTCTATCGTGGATATATCGAAAATTCTCATTCCCGAATATCTCATAAGATGATTTTAAAAAATTTAAGTATATCACGAAATTAAATTTAATCTAGAATGCAATTAAACGAACAACAAATCAGATCAAAGGAGATCCTAAAAGTAACATTTTTTCCATTTTGGGACGTTCCATCATAATAGAGGCATTTTCCTGGAGTATTTAGCAAAAAGTAGTACTCCTCCGTCCCTGATTAAGAGTCACACTTTTCCATTTTGGTTCGTCCCCAATTAAGAGTCACACTTCATTTTTACCATAAATAGTAATAGGTTCTACATTCCGCTAACTCAATTCACTCACATTTTATTATAAAACCAATATAGAAAATAGGTCTCACATTCCACTAACTTTTTCAACTAACTTTTTTTTACATTTCTTAAAACTCGTGTCCGGTCAAAGTGTGACTTTAATCAGGGACGGAGGGAGTAACACTTTTTCCCTCACTTACTTTATTCTCTCTATTTTTTCTTTCCTACTTTATTATCTCTTCACTTACTTTATTATCTCTATTTTTCTCTCTTCCCTACTTTATTATCTCTTCACTTAATATATTTAATATCTATTTCTTAATCTCCCTGTCGAAAAAAAGTAACTCTAGTACTATGAAACTGAGAGCATCTCCGGTGGGACGGACTTCCCGTCGCCCTTCCCAAAAACACCTCATGCGGTCATGCCACGTCATAAGGACTTCCCACTACACAATCCGTCCTTCCAATCGCCCTTCCCGCGTGGACTTCCCGCAATAAAAAAATTTACAAATTCACAAATATTCAATTTACGTTACGGAACTAAAATTTCGATATGGAATCGGACGGGGAAAATGCAACAACTTCATTAAAAAAAAACATACATAATTATATATATATAAATTACAATTCAAATAAAAGAAAATTCAAATATCAACGTCTACCCCTCCGCGTCCAAAGCTCTTCCATGATATCGTTCTGAAGTTGTATATGGGCTTGTGTTTGCCGCATGTCGGCAAATGCGCACATCCGATCGGCCTCTTCATGAGGTACCCCCATACGTACATTCGCGGTGGCCACGCCATGGCTTGGACCGGCACCCGTAGCATCTTCATTGGTCCACTGAGTCAGTTTTGGACCTTCACTTTCGACAATCATGTTGTGCATAATAATACATGCGTACATGACATCGCCGATGCTATCAATATACCACATTCGTGAAGGACCCATCACTACCGCCCATCGACTCTGGAGCACACCAAATGCCCGCTCCACGTCCTTGCGCGGCCTCCTGACGAGCCGCAAAGTAGATCTTCTTATCTTCTAATGGGCATCTGATCGTGTTCACAATGACGGGCTAGTTTGAGTATATCCCATCCGCCAAATAGTATCTCATATTGTGCTGGTTGTCGTTGGCGACGAAACTGATGGCGGGACCAACGCCATTGCACTGATCGTTGAACAGGGACAACAACAGAAGGACGTTGATGTCGTTGTTCGACCCGGCTACTCCAAAATAAGCATGTCATATCCACAGCCGGTAGTCAGCTACAACTTCAAGGATCATCGTGGGATGCTTGCCTTTGAAGCCGCTAGTGTACATCCCTTTTCCAGGTGGCGGGGCAGTTCTTCCACTCCCAATGCATACAATCTATGCTGCCCAACATCCCGGGAAACCCGTGCATATCTATCAACTGCTGGCAGTCTGTGGGGCTGGGCTTCCGAAGATACCAATCCCCGAATATCTCTCTAACGCCCTGGCAAAAATACTTTAGACACTCGATGGTTGTCGACTCGCCAATGTAGAGGTACTCGTCGAACATGTCGGCCGTGCCTCCGTACACCACCTGTCTGATTGCGGCAGTGCACATCTGTATGGGCGTGTGACCGATTTGCCCGCCGCATCCTCCCTGAACTTGAAATACTCGTATCGATGCTCTAAAGCACTCACGATACGCATAAACAACGGACGATGCATCCTAAAACGTCGCCGGAATAAGGCATCACCAAAACGCGGCTCCGGAGCGAAATAGTCACGATACAACCGATGATTTGCAGCGATGTAGTCTCGGGGTACTATAGTTCGACGACGGATCGGCCGAGGTACTGCCGCTTGCTGCTGCCGCTGGTTGCCCCTGTCATAGCGGCCTGCAATTCTTCATTACCGTCACTATTACTATCGCCCCCGTCACTACCACCCGCACCACTACTAGCCATTATAGATATACTTGAGAATAGAAATTTAGAGAGAGAGAAACTTGTTAACACAAGTGGTGTGAATGAAATCAAGTTCAACGAGCCGTATATACAGAGTTTTTTTTTTTTTTTAAAACAAATTAAAAATGGCGGACGTCTGCGCGCCCTTCCCGTGTCCTCACCGGACGTCCGCGTCCGCCTCTCCTTGCCTCAATAGAGGACGTTCCCCACGCCCTTCCCGGAAGCCTCTCCGAAGGGCGACGGGAAGGGCGCCATTGCGGATGCTCTGAGAGATTAGTAATTTCTTAATAAATTTTGTTATCATAAAATTGTGAAAAAAATAAGATTTTACAAATACAAGCAATATAAAATATATTTTTACATATACAACCTTACACTCTTGCCATTACCATAGAATGGAATAAAAAAAAATGAACAATTGGATAAAACAACGAAATAAAAATACACTGAATTATCTGATTGTAAAAGGTGAATATAGGGGATCCCTCTGACCACAAGACGAAATACACTCCACTTAATAATGGTCACTAATTGATGTATCATCTCAAAGACAAAAATGACATTCTTCATAATTAAGTAGAATCATCCAAATACATTAAACGTCAACAAGCTTGATGGAGTTGAGAGAACCACTTAACTTTATCACATCATTTCTCAATTACCAATATTTATTTTTTTAGAAAAATGTTGCATGAATCCATGTTGTACGATAATATCTACTGATATATTGATTCATATAGAATAAATACGGAGTATATATAAAAACCAATTAGTCAAAATCATATAAATTGAAAACCAATTACTAGTATAAATTAATTAAGAGCCCTACCAGTTTCAAAACAACTTTTCAACACAGAGAAAAGACTCACTTCATGTATAGACACTGTAATTCAAAATTAATTGTATTACCGCCATGAAGAGTTTGTATTTTAATTTTTCTTTAGTTGAAAACTTGTACTACTTCATTTGTTGGCCAATAAAAGCATGCGTGGTGCGTGGTGCGTGGTGTAATCACGTTTTGGAGTAGGCAAAAAGTTGCATATTGGCATAAGTATATATAGGTAGTTAAACCCCTTGGACCAAAAAATTGACATTAATGTGCTAGTCTTTTTGCATGTGAATTATATACTCCTATATAAGTAGTCGCCTTACATAAACTTTAGCATCTAGACAAAGTATTTTTCCACTTCGAGGGACGAATATCTGAGATGCCAAACCCAATTTGATAGAATTTCAACCCAAGACTTCTTATCTGTCACAAATGATTGAAATAATAAAAATTATTATCATCCCATGTAAATAAGGACAAGCTCATGTGAATAAATTCCCATTTGAATTCCACACAAAGATAATCATATTCCAATATGATAGTATCCATAACTATATTTTCTGACATCCTCTATGCGTGCATAAAACATGATTGGAGTATTTGCAAATATTTTAAGAAAAAACTCAAAAACAATTTAAATAGTAATACTAAGTATAAACTTCAGAAAAATATACCTATAGCTTTACTGTATGTGAATGTACACAAGCCTTATCCGCTGGAAAAGAAAATAGCCGTTGCAGCACTGATGCGACTTGCCGACACTTCAACTAAACTATACAATTAATTATGAAAGAAATAAATTTAAGTAGCTATTTACTCATTATAGCAAATGGGGAAACAGAAAACGTAGCAATCAGGTAAACAAAACACAGTGGACTCATAAAAAAATATCAGTGAGAGAAAAAAAGTCGCAGTAGCCAACAAATCCCACTCCAAATCAGAAGAAGAAGAAGAATCTCCATTGTCGCTTGACCCTATTCGATTTAGTTATATATACCTCTTTTGACACACACAACTACTCTCTCTCTCTCTCTCTCATTCCGTAGGTGTGTGTATTGTGTATGTATAGGCGCTTGTCTTGTGGTTTACTGTAATACATATCTTCACGGAGGAGATTGC
This sequence comes from Salvia hispanica, assembly GCF_029641045.1. Taxonomy (NCBI): domain Eukaryota; kingdom Viridiplantae; phylum Streptophyta; class Magnoliopsida; order Lamiales; family Lamiaceae; genus Salvia; species Salvia hispanica. Next base: position 4,340,847 of record NC_142696.1, read on the forward strand.
GGTGGATGTTCTTTACCTTTTGTTCAACTTCGAATCAATTCTATTCCATCCCCGATCCGCAACTCTCTACCTTCTGAGTTGATTTCTTTTGGCTTTTCTTCATGGTTTTTGGGGCTACTACATCATAAGTATGTTTTCTTCCTTTTTAATTAACTTTTCTCGTTTGTTTCTAGTGTTTATCCTCTTATCTCTGATGCAATTTGATTCGACGAATTCGGCTGGCGATGCTCTGGTTTTGAATTCCGGTTAGTGGTGAGGTTTAGGTAATAGAATGTAAAACTCCTCCGCTTTGCACCGGCTACTGTCTACTTTTCCCCAATTTTTGGTGCCAAACATGATTTTGATGTTGAGGATTCAGTTAATTTGCTTATGGAAGTTATAGGATATATTTCTTTGTATTATTTGAAAATCATGTTCAACAGCTGGGATTATTATCAGTTTGAAGTTGTGCCAAAGGATTTACAAGATATTTGGCGTTTTGTGTAATTGTCTTAAATTAATTTTAGTCAACTTTTTTCTCCAATTCTATAGCTATACACGATTCAGGAATGTGTATCTGATTGTACAACCGTGAACTTTATGTTTGGATTGTAGAAATGTTTTACGTATCCATAGCATAATTGACTGCATTATGTGGCATGTTATAGATGGTTTATGTGAAATTGACATATTCTGGTTTGGAAACAGGAGGTTTAGGCAATTAGCTAGAGGCAAGACATGGCGACATTTGGAGACATAGGGGTTGCAGCAGCATTTAATATTCTCAGTGCCTTGATTTTTCTTATAGCATTTGCCTTCCTGCGGCTTCAGCCATTTAATGATCGAGTGTATTTTCCGAAATGGTACCTCAAGGGATTGAGAAGTAGTCCCAGTCACTCAGGCGCATTCGTTACCAAAATTGTCAATTTAGACTGGAGAGCTTACATTAGATTTCTGAATTGGGTACCAGAGGCACTTAAGATGCCTGAGCCGGAGCTTATTGATCATGCAGGGCTGGATTCAGCTGCCTATCTGCGGATTTACTTGCTTGGGTATAATTGCACATTATATTTCCTTGACTTGCCGTTGTATGCTTTATCATATAATGTTCAAAGCTGCTAAATAAGGGGAAATTGTGGAACTGATTCTGCATTTTGGTATATGCAGACTAAAGATTTTTGTTCCAGTGACGTTGCTTTCGTGGGCCATCCTTGTGCCTGTCAACTGGACGAACAACACCTTGGCAGTGTTAGCTCAAGGAGATGAAAAGATAACATTTAGTAATATTGACAAGCTCTCTATTTCAAATGTTCCGCATGGATCACCTAGGTTAGGAGTTAATTCCAACCATCTTCAATTTGTTACTTGCTATTCCAGAGTTCCCGGCATCTAATTTATTAATGGGATGTTGTGAAAACACTGCCTATTTTGAGAAATTGAAAAGTTGGGTACATTTGTATCTAAGCTGTTTTTCTATGTTGGCTCTGTATCGGTGTTTGTTCTAGTGTTTTGCAATAGCCTTTTATTGAGACATAAAAAGTTCTAACCTAGTTGTGAGGTGGAGACAAACTTTCTCAGAGCATTTTTTTGTTGCTAATGGGTAACAGGAAAACAATATTTCCTCATTAATCTCAGATGATTTGCAGGCCATCGTCTTTAATTTGATAATTGAATAAATCTAATTAACTCAATTGCAATGGAGATCTTTTACACATGCAAGAGATTTTCTTCTTGGACATGCACACCTCCAGTTTGTTGGTCTTCTTCGATGTGCACATGATATTGTTCAGGATCTAGACGCCTTCTAATTATAATTTTTCATGTGCAGTAGTTAATGTGTAGTATTTGCTTTACATGAATATACGACTCTGATTGAAATGTGAATTACACTTATACGTCTATTCACAGGTTTTGGACTCATGTAGTCATGGCCTATGTCTTTACTTTCTGGACATGCTATACGTTGATGAAGGAGTATGAAATAATTGCTACAATGCGCTTACACTTTCTTGCTTCAGAAAAGCGTCGTCCTGATCAATTCACAGTAAGAAGTATTATCTTGTTGACACTGTAAAAAGGCTGTCTGCTAAACTAAATTCAGACAAGTTTTTAAGATTCTATAAAAAAAAGTAAGTTCTCGGGCCTATAAGCTCATGGATATTATTCAATAGTTAATATTGGAGTCTGTAAACAGGTTATTTTTGTTTTGTGCTGTTGAGAAATATACTAAGACGAACATGATGTGATGATAGTAAGGCTTTGTTGAACATAAATGTAGTGAAATGCTATTTCAAATAAAAAAATTGCTTTGCGCACCCTTCTGTACCTTTTGGTTAACACTGTTTGATCAGCATGGTGGAAATGCTAGTGTGATAGATGGTTATTAATGATTTAGAATATGGATTGTTACCAATGTTTGAACACTCAAGTTTGGACTTTGGTGAAACTTTTCTACGCAGGTTCTTGTCAGAAATGTGCCTCCAGATCCTGATGAATCAGTGTCTGAATGTGTGGAGCACTTTTTTTTGGTCAACCATCCAGATCACTATCTAACTCATCAGGTTTGTTACTGCTAAGATTTACTGCAAATTAGTATATAGATGTATATATATTTTCAGAATAGTTGAGATTTCTGCTGGGACTGTTGTCTGCTGTCTTCTTTATTCAGATATGTCACATAGAATAACCCTCTGCCATTCCCCCTCCTTGAATTTGATCGAATACTGTTCTTTTCTTATCAAAGTATATGCCTGTCAGAAAATGATTCTCCTTCCATTTGAAAAGAGGTTCATTACTTATACTCTCTCTCTCTTATGTCTCATATATGATTTTAGGATTAGTTCTCAATCTCATTTATGACTACTTGTAACTTTAATAATTAAAAGAGATTCTTTATGATTGCAGCAATAAGATGCGTCTTTTAATAGTCTCCTTCAGTTATTTTCATTGTATAATTGTAGGAATCTGCCTCTACATTTGTTATTTTTGATATAGCCTACAGGAGGCAAAGCAAATGGCCTGCCTCTAGGCCCTCTACATTTCTTATGTGATCCTGCACGCTTCTTAAATTCTTCAGTTATTGTTCATTAATGGATCAGATTTCACTTTTATAAGCTGAAATGATTTCACGATACTGTGATAATTACCACTATTGAGACTATGTTGAAATCTTGGAGTGTACAAAATAGAAGAAATAGATTGCCGTGAAAAAATGTACATACTCCCTCCATCCCACAAGAGTATGCACTTTTGGTTGCAGTGTTATCAAATAGTGGATATGGCGGCGCCATGGCGCTATGGCATGGCATTTGGTGGTGGAAACGCCATAGCACCATGGCGCTGCCATAGCACCGCCATATCCGCTATTTGACAACATTGCAGTGTACTGCATTTAGGGTTTAGGCATTATGCTAGAAACATGGAGGTTGGAGTTGTATTTTATGCTTTATTAATTGTTTTAAGAGTTTTAGATGTTATATTTTTATTATTTTTGAATTATATATAAATATATAAGTATTATTTTATTTATTTAATTATTGACTGCCATATCCGCCATAATAATACGCTTTATCCCTGTGGCGGTTTTTAGGCGAACTGCCATAAGTCGCCATGCGAAGATTGATAACATTGTTTGGTTGTGCACGGGTTTTAAAGCACGATTGGTAAAGTAAGAGAGAGAGGTAGAAAGAAAAAGTAATTAAAGTATTGTCAGTGGAGAATGAGACCCACCTTATTAGAGAGAGAAGAGTTTCCAAAATTATAAAGTGCATACTCTTGTGGGACAGACTAGAAAGGAAAGAGTGCATACTCTTGTGGGACGGAGGGAGTATTTCTATTTGTCTTTTCTTGTCAACATGGTCATTTTCTATTGAACTTCCTGTACAGTGGACCTCTTCAAATCATGTCCTCATATTATAGTAGTTGATAAGTGTAGTCTACTACAAAAATTCAAATATCTGTCTGATTCCAAATACATACAGGTTGTAATCAATGCCAATAAACTTGCAAAACTGGTTGAGGAGAAGAAGAAAAAGGAAAACTGGCTTGACTATTACCAATTAAAATATTCAAGGAATCAAGAGAAACGACCTATGACTAAGGTACTGTTTCTTTGTTGCTTTGAGTCATCTCATTTCTGTTTCAATTGTTAGGAACTTCATCTTCACTTTAGTATAATTATTCAATCACTAGTTAACGAGTGCTATTTACTTATTTCAAACCTGCAGACTGGTTTCCTTGGCCTTTGTGGAGATAAAGTGGATGGAATTGATTATCAGACAGCTGAAATAGAGAGACTGACCCAAGAAGTGAGTACAATAGAATTTTACTTGAAAAGTAACTTGAAAGAAGTCTTCCTTGCTATATGACTATTGCATTTGAAATGCAACATTATTATAACTATTTAGGGCACTTCACAATCTGTCATTTAAAGCTCCAGCTTCCAAAACAAATAAGAAAATCCGTATTGCACGTGCCACGTATAAATCCACCATCCAAAAAACCAATTCTATCCTATTACTGTGGGGCTGTTTATAACTGCATTTCGCTTGTTTCTCTCGACTGTAGAGTGCAGACAAACAAAATAGAGAGAATGCATTCACAATTAGATCTTTTAGGGTTTATGTAACAGTAGTTATCACACAAAGAGTATTCATTTTCATAGTTGCCTCTTGTGATCTCCAGCTTTCCTTTACTACCAGGCTAAGGACCATCTTGGCTCATCTTTAGTTGCTCAACAAACTAATAACTCCGTTTAACTTGGTAACAACTAATGGCTCAGTTAATAGATTCATTGTTTATGTGGATGCTACAGAAAGATAATTAACCATTTTACGTAGAAGATGTTTAATACCTGATATTAATGTAGTTTGTTTAATTTCACAGTAGTGTCATGCATTATTAGCATACACAAAACGTAATCTGCAGAATTTGGTTAGTCAAACAACTGTTTGTTCATCTAAAGATATAAAGATTATTCCTTTATTGGCAATTTCTATCTTTTTAATAGTATAACCTATTTCAAATTATTTAAGAGTTGCTTTCTGTCACTTTCTGTCACCTAAATGTTTCATGAATTTACTTAATGTTCTGCTGCTAACTAGATAACTGATCTTGCTAGGTCTTACTCACTACAAAATACAAATTGATGATTCTTAAACTTATAATTTTATCATATTATTCACATGTAGATTGAAGCAGAGCGGGAAAGGGTAAAAACTGATCCGAAGTGTATCATGCCAGCAGCTTTTGTCTCATTCAAAACTAGGTGGGGTGCTGCTGTGTGTGCACAAACTCAGCAGTCCAGAAACCCAACTTTGTGGTTGACTGAATGGGCTGCAGAGCCACGTGATGTATTCTGGGCTAACCTGGCAATTCCTTACGTTTCAATAACTATTAGGAGGCTTATTGCTGCAGTAGCTTTCTTCTTCCTTACATTCTTCTTCATGATCCCTGTTTCTGCCGTTCAGTCTCTTGCAAATATTGAGAGTATTGAGAAGAGGTTGCCTTTTCTCGAGCCAATTGTTGAACAGTGAGTATTTCTTCTAAAGCTGTTTACGTTCATTATAAACTACGTCTATTTTTGGTGGACGGAGGTAGTAGATTATATAATGAGCAGTAGTTAGCATCATTTTTTAAACTTATGTTGAGTTATTCCTAGATTAGTTACTCATTCCATTTTTTCACCTTTTGATTCTTTTGAACAAGTCAGTGACCGACATTTGGAAGGTTAAGTTTCAATAATCACCTTAGAAACAAATATTGCTACTTTTTGTTGTGGTATATGTTACCAAAGTAATGATAATGCTATATTCGTGGTGCAGGAAATTTATTAAATCTTTCATCCAAGGTGTTCTTCCGGGGCTTGCTTTGAAGATTTTTCTTATAGTGCTACCAACAATATTGATGATGATGTCCAAATTTGAAGGCTTTCTGTCGATATCAGCTCTGGAGAGGAGAGCTGCCTTAAGATATTATCTATTCAACTTTGTTAATGTTTTCCTTGTGAGCATAATAGCAGGAAGTGCACTTTCACAACTTGATAGTTTTCTTCGTCAGTCACCAAAAGAGTACGTTATCTGAACATAAACCATCTTGACTTGTTTCTCTTATACCTTTGATAATGAAAATGAAAATACTGTTTTTCATTAGTTAAACTCTTACTATATATGTAGTCATTCAATGGGTGGATTGGTAATTTGTTTGGTTATTTTTTGTACAACATTAAAACCATTTTGTATAGGCTTCTCTTCTTATCACCTGGTAGGATGATATGGTTATATTCCTATGTTCTAACTCAGAAATGTATGGATCTTCTCTGGTATAAAATATGCTAAGAGAATGGTATCCTATTTTTAATGAATCTGTCATTATACATTAGTTGCATCTATTTCGCTTATACGTGATTGTGCAATGCAGAATCCCTGAGACACTTGGTGTTGCAATCCCTATGAAAGCAACTTTCTTTATTACTTATGTAATGGTTGATGGATGGGCTGGTATTGCTGGAGAGATCTTAAGACTGAAACCACTCATATTCTTCCATCTGAAAAACTTCTTCCTGGTGAAGACTGAAAAGGACAGAGATGAGGCGATGGATCCAGGAAGCATCGGTTTTAACACCGGCGAACCTCAAATACAATTATATTTCCTTTTAGGTCTTGTCTATGCTGTGGTGACACCAATTTTCCTTCCTTTTATTCTGGTATTCTTTGCTCTGGCATACATGGTATTTCGCCACCAGGTAGAATAATCCTCCTCCTCCTCCCTCTCTCTCTCTCATTGCATTCAATGGATCTCTCGTGTGTGGACGACTTTCCAATACAGATACAACTGACATTGTATTCCCTTTTCTTGGTGCAGATCATAAATGTATACAATCAAGAATATGAAAGTGCTGCAGCATTCTGGCCAGACGTACACGGACGTATTATCTATGCCCTGATCTTCTCGCAGATAGTCCTGATGGGATTAATGGGTACAAAAGGTATATATGAGGCCCCACTGGTCCTTATTGTGCTTCCGGTGTTGACAATCTTCTTTCATCTCTACTGCAAAGGCCGTTATCAACCAGCTTTTGTTAAATTTCCTTTACAGGTTTGTAGCATTTCTTAATTCATGGATTATTCTATTCATATCAGATATTTATAGTAATTCAATGCACATCTTGGTTTCAGGAAGCAATGATGAAAGACACCCTCGAACGAGCAAGAGAACCTAACCTGAATTTGAAAGGCTATCTCCAGCATGCATACATCCACCCAGTTTTCAAAGATGATGAGGATGATGAAGATGAAGGATTCAACAAACTTGATGATAGCGTGATTGTACCCACGAAAAGACAACAGTCGCGGAAAAATACACCAGTTCCCAGCAAACTTAGTGGTGGATCCTCACCATCGCTGCCAGATCACGAAGGCTCTTTGTCTTAGCAGGTATACTGATCCTGTTGTAAATTAATGAGAGAGTAGTTAAAGTTCCATCGAGTATATAAGCTGTAAAAAGTGATTCCAACTTTAACATCAGCTTCAATGAGGTTCCATCGAAAAGTTTGTATGGTTATATTGGTTAGTATTTGTATTGAAATGAGAGTTTTACGCCCTTCCGTTTGATCTTCCTAAATATTCACTCAATTTCTTTTCATTTTCAAGGCTTTATGACCTTTTCTTTTCTGAAAATTTCTTTATAAATGGGGGTTGTTGTAGTATAGAGATTTCAATATGACATGTGGCTCTGGTGTTGATAGACAAAATTGATTTTAACCAACTTTGCAATGTTGGCGTGTTACCATTTTTTCTATTTTGATTATTCTACACTACTTTAGCTCATCATACTACGACAACATATCTGTGATTCAAATTTAAGCAAAACCCTTTTCAAGCTTGCAACTATTGAATATCCATTTGTAAGTTTTTCTATGAAAAAAATAACAAAATGAATTTGTGATGCTCTTTCAATTACGAAGTTAAACTACTGAATGCACTACTGTTTTAAATTACTTCATAATTTAATAATTTTTCTATACTAATGTTTAAGAATTTTATTTGCTTCATAATTTATTTATCCGGCATTGACTAGTCAAGGTGATTAGAGATCTACGCTATTCGTACTCCAGTTGTGAATAATGCACAATATAAAAATATAGTTATAATTTTATAATTAATTAATTATTCATCCAGATATTAATAACAAATTAAAAGAATAATGTGAGTATAAGGGGCAAAAATGGAAAACGTGAGACGACGTCGTTGGACTTGTCCCCTCCACTTAGCAAAGAAGCACCTCCCAACCAACTGAATCACCGCCAGAAATCTTCCGTTTCAAACCAAACTTCAATTATTTTATTATTTCAACAAAATTGCTTTGCTTAACGCTATAGATCGCGCTCTCCACTTACAATGTACATGTACTCCTCTTTCACCCTCTCTTTCCGTTAATTCACTGCTTATTTGTTGATTTAGCTACTGTTTTTTTTCATTTTGAACAACAGGAGGAGAAAGAAGAGGAAGTATTAGGATTGAGATTCAGCGATTTTTGTGTGTATGTGAGCGGTGGCAATGACGAAGAAGGCACAGGCATCGATTAAGCCGGGGCTGTCGATGCGCCACGTGTTGTGTCTCGGATGGAAGCTGGTGATCCTACTTTCTGTCGCTCTTTGCGTCTTCGCGTTTCTCAGAATCCAGCAGTATTCTCAGTCCACGGCTGCTCTGCCCCGGAAATCTCGCTCTCTCACCTATGACTTCAACGGCAATCCTAAGGTCGCGTTTTTGTTTCTCGTTCGGAGAAATTTACCCCTTGATTTCCTTTGGGAGAGCTTTTTCGAGGTTCGTGCAATTTTTGTTTGCTGAGGAAAATCTGTTGTTTTTGTGCTTCTCGATTCTTTTGGTATTTTACTTCTGACTTTGGCTCTCCAAGTAGATCACATCAGGGAGTAGGATTTTAGGAGGAGATTTGGTCTTGCTCGTTGTAACATGCTGCTGTAGCCTTTTTTTTTAGCTTGGAGATGATTACATTTCCTTCTGATTTGAGTTTTTAATCGGACTTTAGCTCTTTGCAGAATGTTGATAGGGCAAAATTCTCAATATATATACATTCTGAGCCGGGTTTTGTGTTTGATGAATCGACTACAAGATCGACAGTCTTCTTTGACCGGCAACTGGGAAACAGCATTAAGGTAATATCACCACTTTCTTCATTGTTTGGATAAGCCGATTTGGAGATATAGTATGTAGTTGTATGTGAAAAATAAGTGAAATATATAGATTGCAAGTGTATGAAATTCTGCAAATCCAAATGACCAAATCCATATCCTATAGGTTTCGTGCAGTATGATTCTCTGTGTTTCAACGTTTATCTTGAGTATCCTTGGTGACTATAGAATGTGTGACCTGAAGGACACATAACCTCCTGCTGCTGTTTGAAATGCTTCTTTCCTTAGCCACAGTAGATTGATATTAAGAGTGCTGGTGTAGGTAGCCTGGGGAGAAGCAAGTATGATTCAAGCTGAGAGAATACTTTTTGAGGAAGCTCTTCAGGATCCTGCAAATCAAAGATTTGTACTTCTATCAGACAGGTCATCTTCATTACAGCCCTAGAACAGTGTTTTTGTCGAATAAAGTTGTATGCAAATTCTTTTGGTTCGACCTAATATGGTGCAGTTAGCAACTAAGCATACGAACAAAATCTTAATTAGACAAGCTAGTACACGTTCCAATGTCAATTGAAGTTCTGGATATATGAGTGTCATATTGAGGTATCTGTGCCCTTACAATATAATCGGATTTATCCATAGCCTTGTGTGTTTCTAAAACATAGAACAAGTAGGAGTGCCATGATACAGTATCCGTGTTATTAAATAGTACTGCCATGGCAGTAATTTGTAAAAACGCCATTGCCAAGACAATTTGTGGTAGATTTTGATGGCGTCCGCCACTGATTATTTATGCCATTTAAGTATCTTAGTTAGGCTTTTTAGTTTCTTCCATTCCTACAGGAAAAAAAAAACTCATTTTTTCTGAGTGTACTTTCACTATTTTTGTATGTTGTAAATCTTGCTTGGTGTAAATATTTGTTTGGATAGTTAAATATCTCTCAATATAGTTTTCTTTATCAACCCCTTCGCACTCTTGCGGCTACAAATGGGGAGAAGTCAAGGACTCAAAGGAAAATATGAAAGCATATGGGGCTTAAGTCTTAACTTTACATATTGAAGTATACGAAACAAAAATCAGAAGATGTTGCAGTATACACTGAGAAAAATTGCATTTATCATATCATTTTTGGGATGTCATTTCATGGGTATCAACACCTAATTTTCATAATTACTGTTTCTGTCTGAATTTTTTTTTTCATAATTACTGTTTCCATCTCAAATTTTTTTCATAATAACTGTATGCAGTTTGTGCCAAATTTTATTTTTCCATATTGCGTAATACATTTGTGTATCCGTTAATGTTTTCTGCATGGATGCGACTTGAACATTGATCGTTTTCTGACTATAGATGTTTGCAAACAGTTGTGTCCCTTTGTACAACTTCAGCGATATTTACAACTATCTGATGGGTTCTCCGAGAAGTTTTGTGGACAGGTAGTAAATAAAAGTTAAGATAGGTTTCACTTCTTGGCTACTTGTTTTTTGATACATTTTATTATGGGCTATTTAAAAGCATTTGTTATATAGGATAGCAGATAGCTAAATATGAGTTTCCTTTGCCAGCTTTCTTGACAAAAAAGATGTTCGCTACAATCCACAGATGTCACCAGCTATATCTAAGCAGAAATGGCGGAAAGGATCGCAGGTTAATATCTTGTTTCATGGTAGTCATGAGCCTCATTGTTTGATAAATTGATTGCTCTTAACTCAAACCAGATAATCATAGTATCCTTGACTAATTTGGTGCCCCCTTTTCCGCACCCATGAATAAACTTATTCAATAGTCTCTCAAATCTCAATGTAAAAATATCCACAAAATCCATCTATTAGATAATTGAGCCTTCTTATGAAGGGGTGGTAAACTCATTCAACAGTTATCAAAACATATTGCTCTAAATGAATCTAATTGGTTATCTACTTCAGTGGGTCACCTTGATTCGAAGACATGCAGAAGAAGTTGTTGATGATGAAATTGTTTTTCCCATCTTCAAGAAGTTCTGTAAGGTACTTTTATTTTGTGAGTAAATATTTGTTTGGAGAGTTAATTTGATAAACTTTAAAAAATGTGTTTTGTTGCAGAGACGTCCACCAGTTGATGCAAGCAAGGGCAGGAAGAATCTTGTAAGTATCCATTTTCTGCCTGATCCAATTTGAATATAATCATAAACCTTGAATTTATCAAATCTTATAAGGGAGTGTTTATTTGAGGGTTAGGATTGAATGATAAAACATACTAGGATTGAGTCTTTGAAGGATATGATGGTCAAACATGCTCAAGATTAAAAATCCATCAAAGTAAATAGGATTAGTAGCTCTTCAGTGTATGCTGCATTTTCAATTTCTATCACTATCATTGGCATTATATATTGGTTGACCATCTAATATTGAATTTGATGCAGAAGCTTCAGAAACAGCACAATTGTATACCAGATGAACACTACGTCCAGACATTACTCTCAGTAAGCAAAAAATTCTTCTAATGCATATACCACCATAACCATGCCTGGTCAAAACTACATCACTTCTCTTTCTCCAACAATTGCTTGTGATTTCAAATCACTTGACTTGTCTCTCCTCTCTTATATTTTTGCTTTGTAGATGAAAGATCTTGAAACTGAACTAGAAAGAAGAACAGTTACCTACACTGTATGGAACCAATCCACAACAAACATGGATAATGGTGGTTGGCATCCTTTCACATTTAGCTATGCAGATGCAGGATCAGAACAAATAAAAAAAATAAAGGTTTGTTTAATTTATCTCTCAGTCTGTCCCAGATACAAGTTGTTCTTCTCTATTTATGGCCTGTGTATTTTCAGGATATCAACCACGTATACTATGAAACGGAATACAGGACAGAGTGGTGCAGTAACAATTCTACATCTGTTCCCTGTTTTTTATTCGCAAGAAAATTTTCTCAAGGAGCTGCAATGCGCCTTTTGAGTCAAGGAGTGGTTGGCAACTTTGATGTGTCTACATTACTGCAGGCACCACCCTAAATATGGGCAAGGATGTGTGATAACTAACTTTTACATAATTCACATATAGTTTATGCCCTCCAGGATGATATGCGCCAGACATGTTAAAATGTGTCAAAAAATTTTGCTTACATTAGTCATTACATTCAGGTGGAGGAACAGATACATATATGTAAAATATATATAGAGAGAGATAGAGAGACAGAGAGAGAGCCTTTTTTACTTACAGAAATGAAAATAGTTAGAATAGGCTATTTTTTATAGATTGATACCACCTTGTGTGGTGATCGGTGAGCTCTATTCTGAGTGTATGATAAACAAGTAATGTATGATATGGGGGAAGCCTTTGTTTCAGTTTAGCTACTGAAGCACTTCCACTAGTGGCCAAGCCACTTGATGGGAATGTAATTTTCTGGCCTTATTATACTTATGTTTTAGGATCTTTTAAGTATTATCTTATGCACTTGTTCTGCCGCTACTCGCTTGGGTTTAGTGGTACTAGTATTTAAGATTGATTTAACTTTTTCTTGGTCGAAGTTTTATAAGCATATTTTAGTTGTTAATGTACAAGATGTTAATAGGCAGATCAACAGATAAGAGTATTCCATATGTTTATTGTTTGTTTAGATACCCATCGGCCATCACTTCCGCTTTAATGCAGTACTTGTTTTTGAGATATACCCATCACTCATCTTTAATGCATCAAAAAATTGACGTGAAATATTAATTAGTTTTGTCATTTTTCCAACATATTGATAAGTTACGTTTTAATGGGGATAATGTGAGAACCTCCTTTGTCTTATAGGGAGTACTATCATTTGATTAGGGTATTTGGTTCTCACTACGAGCATCCGCAATGGTGGTTAGGCCAGCAATAGGCCAGCCATTCTCTCCCCTGCCACGTCAGCAACACTAAAAAATTTACCTGCCACATCAGATTTAGGCCAGCCATAGGCTAGCCGCAATAAAAATAATTCAAAATATACTACATATACGGAATTAAAATTACGATTAAAATACGGAATTAAATTTACGAGACATATACGGGAAAATTCATTAATTTTATTTAAATAAAAAAAAGTACATTAACTAAAAATCATAAAAATAACATCATAAAAAAAATCCGGGCTTCCACACACGAGCCACCTTGAATCTGTTATAGTTTGCCGCTAGCCGAATGGGGGTCCGGGGGCGCGGAGAGGCCCCCAGCCCGACGGTATGACATGTTTCTGTTTTAGGTCTTAATTTTGTATTTGGCTAGTTGTTGTCCATCGCTAAATGTTGCTCTTGTACAGAAATTTAGAGATAGAGAAAATCGCGTTTATATAGTTTTTCAAAAATTAAAAAAAAGAATTAATTTTTTTTTTAAAAAAAAGAATTAAAAAAAGAAATAAAAAAAAAACAAAATTCGGCTCTGGCCGATCGGGCCGCCACAATGGCGGCCAGCGCCGAGCGATCGGCCAGCCCACGCCGATCGGCTCGCCGATTTCGCGCTGGCCGACTCCAATGGTTCGGCTAGCCGATCGGCCAGCGCGACGAATCGGCTAGCCGGTCGCTAGCCGCCCATTGCGGATGCTCTAAGACGAGATGTTTGACAACGGACCCCATAATCGAATAAGACAGCCATGACAAGATAAATTGCTCAAGGTTGGTCTGCAACTGAAACTCAGAAAAAATGAGGCTGAATTTAACAATCTGATATTAACATGATACTTATAAAACAAAATGAGTGACAACATATAAATTCACATTTGACATTGATGGAGTGAAAGAAGAAATGGAGAATATACAAAGCTTGACCCAGATTGATGGCTTCTATACACTCATATCAATCAAAGAAGCCCACTTGCTCGTAGGGAACGTTACCCGTCTCCGTAATGTGTATTGTTTATCTACCATGCTTATAGATTTCACACCTTCTTCATCAACCAAAACTATGCACAGTGGATCTCCGCTGGATCTTCATTACATCTCATACATTCCACTGTCCACGTGTTTGTTTGCCAAAAACCAAAGACAAAAAAGACGCTTCATTTACACAGGGATCACGTCTGCATTTTGACTATCATCACAAGTCAAAGTAAGGCCTTCAATGTATGTCGGCAGAAGGCAGCATGGCCAGCGACAACCGGTTGAGACCGGCTCAGAAGGTGGGACGATCATGAGCACGTTGTCCAGTCGTCGAACCACACCCATAACACTCACGGTACTTCCTTCTTTTATATATCTGCAGAATCAAATGTATTCGCACTTGTTTCCACATGTTTTCAAAAGCAAAACACAATTTTTTGGGTACTAAGTATATTGCAATGAGGTATCTCACCCTTCTTTAAGCCGCGTTAGACGGTCATCACTCGACTTGCCTCGTTCAGAAAGCCAGCGTAGAAAGTTTGGAGACAATTTGCTGGAGTCCTTGGTGACATCAACTACTACTTTCGATTTCACAAAAGGGGCAACCTTAGCACCATAGCCTGCTTTTACAAGAGCTCTCAAACCAGACTGAAAATCTGATATATAAAAATCCGCAACATGCCTCTGTTGACATAAAGAAGCAAGGACAATAAATTACTTCCAAGGAGAAATTGTCTGCTTGTGCAACTCATTACAAAACCAGCAATGTAAGCCACTAAAAGACAGATAAATCTTGAAATCTCATGCTTTATGCAACATGTTGTTGATAATGAAGGCACAAAATCTCCATAAAATGAATGAGGTGTATAGCCATAACTCAAGCATGTAAATGGTGGCGTTCAAAGTGACACATCACAGAAGATGCAACCTTATGATTTGAGTTAGTGAAGCAGTATCTTTCTCAGCACTAACCTCCGAGTATGTGCATGCCCAAGAAAACCATCTTTGTTTGGCATTAGCTGGTTTTGCACCACAGCCTCTATATTCATATAATTCTGAGGATGCATACACACATCTTTGTACCTTCTGGAAAGAAGTTTCAAGGGGTATGCTGCCACAAGTGACAACCTGCCAAAAACCAATCAACATTTGATAAATACAGGTAGGTACTTTGAAAGTGAAAGTAACTTAGGATAACTGATGCAACTAAACTGAGTGCTAGCTGCTTCTATATTACTACAACTTATGACCATGACAACTCTTTTCAGCCATGGTTCCCGGAATCAGGATATAATCAGAAAAAAAATGGCTGACTTTAGCACCCCTACTATCATCTGAACTTGACAGGTAGAATGATACACAAACCCTCTAATTTTCCATCCCAAAACACACTTTCAAACAAAGATCTGTGCTGTTCAATCTTGTGAAGATAATAAGAAGAAGACACACTTTTCAATAAGGTCGGGTTCTAGCTTCTAAGCACATGAAAAGATGCAAGTACGTGTGCAAGTTCAGAACAGAACTAGACATAATTTTAGCTAAGTGATTTATGCCTAAACAAATGTGACATAAGTCAAAGCAAGCAGTGAAGAATGGCAACATGTTTCCCGGTTACTCGCATCACTGTATAACTGATACCACTTGGGCATAATCTGCCTCACTTATGTCATAGGCATATTGGCGTGGAGATACAGAAGTTACTTGCAACATCTGAAACAAATAAACTGTGCAGAGGAGCATTGCCTCAGTGCCCGTTCAATTAATTACTAGCACAATAAACCCGTTCTCATCGACTCCTAAGAGCTCAAATCTCCACTTCCACGAGCATATCACTATTATTGAATATACTTATCGCAACATTTAGTTATTTTTTAGTCAAACCTAAATTACAACAATCAGGTAAATGATCCAGATCTGAAAAACCAGTTGAAGGTAAAACAATCAAATTACCCCCCTTCATAGTGAAATATTGACACACTTGATGATCAAATTATCAGAAAAGATACACCCTAAAATATTTTACCAGGTCAATTTCAACCACTATCATAATCATAATCCAAATAAAACGGGTATTCCCCTAAATTGCTGATCTTCATATCCAATGCTCCAGCAGTCAAACTGGTCCCCTATTTTCATATAAATATAAAATATATATACTAGAGAGAGAGAGAGAGATCCGCCGAGTGCCATAATTAGCAACAAGCTGGGAATAACATACAAGGCAGAAGATGAAATTGGGCGTAATTAAATATTCAAAATTCCGCAAAATTCTCCTAATAATTAGGCACTAAAAAACAAATGCGTAATTACCCCGGTGACCTTGACGAACTGCCCATCAACGGCGCCCCTGAGCTCAGCATCTGGATAATTGTTTAAGAATCCCAACACGCCGCGATTCCTGTAGGCGTAATTCCACACAAAAATGACGACAATCGGCACCAATAGCGCCGCCACCGCCACCAGAATGACCGGCTTCTTGACGGACGCCATGAGAAACACCCCGACCACCAGCCCCATCACCACCACCACTAAAAACATCCACATTGCCACCTTCGAAACCTTAAACCCTAATTTCACCTCGTCGCCTAGGCTCGTGACTGCGGAGCCGTAAGCCGCCTTTTTGAACGAGCTCGGCGCCGCCGGTGCGTCCAGCTGCCCCGACCTCCGGTTCGAGCTGAGCGGGCCCGAGGTGATGAGGCCGGTGGGCTGAATCGGCGTCATCGGCCCGGAGAAGGAAGAGGACGAGGACTTCTTGCTCATAGGCCCCGAATTCTTCCCCATTTGGCCGGAATTGGGGCCGGATCTAGCAGATCCGCTGTTGTGCTGGGAGGAGGAGGGCTGGCGCGAGGGGACAACCGGCGGCGGGTGGTGGTGGTGTTCCCCGCTGGATAGGTCGACGCCGTACATTCTTCCGAGCTCGCCGGATTTCTTAACGTCGCCGCCGGTGTAGGGAACGGCGCGTGAGCCCATTGTGGGCTGGCGCTCCTTGAGCTGCTGCTCGGGCCGGCCCGAGACCATCAGCCCGTTACTCAGCTGGTGCGACCCGCTTCGGACGCTCATTTTTTCCTTGAGAGAGAGGAAATGGAAGTGAGAGAGAGAGGAAAAAGGCTTTGTAGGTGTGGGTAGAGTGAGAGTGTAGTGCAGGTGGGAAGGGAAGCGAAGGTAATGGAGAAGGCGAGTGGTGAAATTACCAAAGAGGGTCTACTGTCGACGTGAATGACCTTTTTATCCTTGGTCTTCTGTTGAGAATAAGATGCTCCATTCCCGATGATTAATTTTTTTTATTTCATCTATTAATGCTCGTATTGTTGTTAACAGTGATTAATTTACTAATTATTGATTACGTGGCATCAAATTAAGTTTTATATTGGCAAGGCAAATCTTACTTAAATGAACCATTAGCGCTCTGTTAAATGATAAATAGATGATGGAAACCACAACAATAAATCTGATGCATAGATTGGAGGAGATAATGACTAATTCATGAAATTAAAATAGGAATATATTTGAAATAGAAAATGACATTTATATAGGTAAGCATCATAAGTTGATAGTAGTACTAATTATGAATTGATGATGTTTCCGTACACAATATAATGATTTGAAATACTGCCAAATTAAAGAAAGACCAGTAAAAAGCTTGGTTGTGATGGATGAGTTGTTATTAATCACTTTCTTAAATCTCACTACCCAAAACGGAAATAAAGAAATGTTGGAGTACTAGTATGATTTATGGAGTGTATTGATAAAGAAAGCATGGGATTAGTGAATCAACGACTGTTATTTAATAAGCTGAATAAACAAAGTTTAATGTGCGAATGCAATTCTTTATGGATTTTGATGTGCAGCGTTATAAGTGTCGGTAGCAATAAGGTTTGGGGTGTACGTGGGTCCCATACGAATATGATATTCCCAACATTAGATTTTCTGACCTTTTATTCAAAATAAATACTTATAAAAAAATTAAATATTCATATTCTGACGACAAAAAAAATATGCTAATTTAGAAGATTAGTTAAGATCCATGAATAAAATGGCCATCTCCATTGTGGGATTGTGGAGGGACCTATCTCACTTGTCCAGCCTTGCTCTTCCATAATACATTCCCCCAATTTAATCTGCGGATTCGAGTTCCATCAAATTGACTAAATTAAAGATTGAATCTTATGATTATGTTCTATTCATTCTCTTGTTTTTTTTTAAATTCTACTCCATGTAATAGGTTATTCAGGTATATTATTTAATAGAGAATAAATGGCAAAATAAATAAATATGTAGTTAACTCCGAAAAAAAACTACTTTGAATTTTTTTTTATAAATTAGACCGGACCAGGCTGCGATCCAACATGATGTTTGGTCTAATTTGAACATAAAATCACTAAAATATTAGTGTTATGAATTGAAAATATAAACTGATTCAACCATAAATAGATAGAGGATTGAACCATATTTTTTAGTATTATTCTTTTTAATCCTTCCTCTCTTTCATATTTCTCGTATAACATATTCTTGTTACTTAGCAAATGCTCAGCATAGCATCAAGCCTATCATCTATTATGATATCATCTTTTTTGCTTTTGAAATTATCTTTTATGTATTTTCATCCTTTTATTTTTTCTCTAAAAATTATTAGTACTTATAATTAGTTTTAACTTGATATCATAGTGATTATACTTGAATTTCTTCCTTAATCCCTGTTTTGCGGCGCTTTCCAACACTCGAAAGAGAAGGTTTGCCACAACTAATAAATAGCAACACTTGTCTATCAGTTGAGATGTAATATAATAGACGTTTCTTTATGTATTTATTGATAATGCATATTCTTATAATTTATTAATGGTATCATCAATAGGCATAGATTAGCATACATCAAATTCGATTCCTTAATAATAAAAAAAGGAATTGGGGCGTGATGTAATTATGCGACCATGCAAAAAGTGGACCTTGAAGATTATAATCTAGGAAAAGAAGATGAATGAATTAATTAATAGTAGGAGTATTATGTAAAAAAAGTCGGTGGAGAATTTTAATCAATGGAAGTGACTTGGGTGAAAAGCGTGTTTTAGAGTGAAGCTATTAGAGTCACTTTCAGCAGGTGGGCTTTTGCTTTCTTAAGCTAAACTCATAATTAATCATGATTTTGTCGTAATGCATGCCGCTCAATCATGCTAACTCACTTCTTCTAAGGATTCCTTACGTCAAAATGTTTCATCAATCATTGTTTCCATTTTTAAAATAAACCTTGACTACGTATTTTAAGATTAGCAATTATGATTTATGATCAAGGGGGTCACCCCTTACTACATTGAGGAACAAACAATACTAACTACTACTAAGTTACTTATTTTAATAAGTACTATACTATTAAAGATTCGGAAGGTCGTAATCTTATACCGCCACCAC
The DNA here is from genome assembly GCF_029641045.1 of Salvia hispanica. Taxonomy (NCBI): domain Eukaryota; kingdom Viridiplantae; phylum Streptophyta; class Magnoliopsida; order Lamiales; family Lamiaceae; genus Salvia; species Salvia hispanica. The sequence continues at coordinate 4,360,209 of NC_142696.1, forward strand.
TAACTTTTTCCCTATTAGTTTTTCGAAATATATTAATAAATCGGAAATACGCTCATGTCAATTTCTTTAAAAAAATCAAATTAGTATTAGTAATTCACGTGTAAACTTTACAAAATTAGGAGTTCATTTTTCATATATGTATACAAAGTTATATATAGACTTCGAATTCAGCTATTTTAAGTTAGTTTTTACCACTTAAGCGCGTCGCAAAAAAATAAATAGGAGTATTATTTAAAAAATATTCCTTATATATAAATAATCAACAAATAGTAAACTAAATTTTTGGAAGTGAAATGTGGATTAAGTCCATGTAACTGGAAAACCACGCGAGTCCATTCCTACAAAACTCATCAACAAAGTTTAACGTTCTTATTATATTAAAAATTAAATCTATTTGTTAAAAACAATCAAAGTACTTTACCAACTTTGCGAATTAAATTATTTTCTTTACTTGTGATAGTTGTTCAATGCATATACCATAAAATAAAATAGAATAAAATAAAATAAAAGCTAATACCTAGTTTTTATTAAAGCATGCAATAATACTACCAAAATAGTATATGAAAATAGTTAGTTGGTTATATTATTTGTCAATGGTTTCCAATTATGTACAAATTCGGTATAAATTTGTCTTTTGATAACCTTTCCAGCGGAATTTTCTACTTACCAAATTGAGTCCAATGGATATCGCAGCCCAGCTAGGCCCGATTATGGTAGCCATTAAACTTCATTATATAATGTTAGTCAGCCTGGTTTATCATATTGTACCAAATAAACACTTTTCAATAAACTTTGAATTTTTTGACGGATTCATAACTGTATAGGCCCAAATAATGATATGGGCCCAAAAAATTCTTTTACGGCGAGCTTGGTTGATTTTCAATTTCAAAACAAGATTAGTTAGAATCTTTCCGGCCAAATCTCAAAGGTTTATATCACAAACTATGAATTCTCGCCTTTAAAATGGTAACTCCTAGTATTGGCCCCCTAACATTTGAATTTCACTATACACCGACTGATTCAATTAACTTACATTTTCATATTATTTATACAATATTCTTTTCGAAACATTCTAAACTATTACCGATATTACATTTTCAGATTATTTATGCAATTTTCTTTTCCTAACATTCTAAATATTACAGTCATTAGTTAATAAGTAGTAGTACTTTTCTATTTTATTCCATCCACAATAATTAATTCCTTTTTATTTTTTGGTAAATTTTTCTTTCTACTTTAAAAGTCCATCCATTTTCATGGAGGGTGTTGTTCTCCATCGAGAGAGGATGGAGGTGGACAGAGGAAATTACGAAAAAAATTAAAATTTATCATTCAATTTTTTTTGAATCAATTATCTCATTTATGGTTTATAAGTAGTCCTCCCTCTGTTTTTTAAAAGTAAAAAAACTATCCATTTTGGATTGTACCTTCAAAATAGAAACTTTAGAATCTTTATATTTTAAAGCATAGACCCCACAATCTACTAATTCTACTTTCACTACTTTTTCTTTTTCTCTCTCTTACGTTATCATTTCTTTTCACTTATTTACTAATTGTGCATTAAAACTCATGCCGTTTCAAATGTTTATATTTTTTGAATACGGATAGAGTATATATAACCACAATATTATGCCCTTTCCATGTACTATATATATATCTAATATTTTAATTAAATTCTAAAAGGATTGCAGCAAAAAACATAGTAAAGCAAGAAATCATTATAGCTTAAAGAGGAATGTGTAAAGCACTTTTCATTAATAAAAAGATGATATACATAATCAGAAATACATCTATATATAATAACTACAAGTGGAAAAACTGCCTCATGGAGTAACTGCCTCATAAACGTGGGAGAGTGCAGCATTGCATCAAGAACATGGGAGAGTGCTCTCATTCGATTGCTCTCTTCCTTTCAACAGAATATCTTTCCAACTTGGGCTGCTAACGTGGCAAGGATCTTCTTGAGCTGATGTTAAGGTCTTATCCAAAATTCTCTCAACATGAACATCCTTTGTGTGAACATTTGACAGATTCTCATTCTCTACATTGTCAATGATTCGACATAGGTTAACACCCCCCCTCAATTCGAGTGAGGCAAGCGAACAAACACCAAGTTTATTCCGCAGCCTCGAGAAGAATTGATTGCTCAGTGGCTTAGTAAGAATATCCGCAACCTGATCCAAGGTGGGTACATGACGCAGATCAATGAGGTTGGAAGCGACCTTGTCACGAACAAAGTGAAGATCCAATTCAATGTGCTTAGTCCGTGAGTGAAGAACAGGATTGGAAGCTAAAGCGATTGTCCTGAGATTGTCCACCCAAAGAACAGGAGGAACTCTTGAAGCCCAGCCAAGTTCAGCAAGGAGAGATTGTAGCCAAGTGACTTCAGAAACTAACAGAGCTAGACTACGATATTCAGCTTCTGTGCTAGACCGCGAAACAACCTTTTGCTTCTTGGCACACCAAGAAATAAGATTATCTCCAAAGTAGACACAATAACCAGAGGTAGATCGCCGATCATCGATGTCAGAAGCCCAGTCTGAGTCAGAGAAACCAGAGAGAGCAAAAGAAGAGGCTTTGATGTGAATCCCATGATCAGTAGAGCCAGCCAAGTGGCGAAGAATTCGCTTGACAGCCTTCCAATGAATATCGAGAGGGCACGACATAAATTGGCTTAGCTTGTTGACGGAATAACTGAGTTCAGGACGAGTAATTGTTGCGTACTGAAGTGCACCAACAACACTACGATACAACTTACCATCAATAGTAGGCTCACCCTCAGATTTACTAAGCTTCAGGTCGGACACCATTGGAGTTGGAAAAGGCTTAGCACCAATCATTTTAACTTTCTTGAGAATCTCCTTGATGTAGGCAGATTGAGACAGGTGGAGACCCTGACTGGTCTTAGTCACTTCAATGCCAAGAAATTGTGTAACATCACCAAGATCCTTGAGAGCAAATTGGTTGTGAAGCTGATCAATAACTCGGCGAATACTAGAAGAGGAATTTCCAGTTATGAGCATGTCGTCGACGTATAACAAGAGATAGATTGTTTCAGCCTTTGAGTTCAGATAGAAAAGAGAGGTGTCCGCTTTTGATTGAGTGAAACCAAGCTTTAAAAGAGCAGCTTGAATGGTGATGAACCAGGCCCTTGATGCTTGTTTAAGTCCGTAAAGCGCCTTATTCAGCTTGCATACCATACCTGGGGAACCTTGCTCAAAACCGGGAGGTTGACGCATGTAAATCTCCTCTTCGAGATCGCCATTAAGGAATGCATTATTAACATCCAAATGCTTGATCGACCAGTTAGATGACACTGCAATACTAAGCATAAGACGTATGGTGTTGGGCTTGACCACGGGACTGAAAGTTTCATTAAAATCGAATCCAGCCTCTTGGGAAAAACCTTGAGCAACCAACCTGGCCTTGTGCCGAGCAACTGAGCCATCTGCATTCTTCTTAAGTCTAAAAACCCAAGTACATCCGATAAGGTTCTTGCCGGGAGGAAGGAATGTGAGGAACCAAGTCTTATTCCTTAAAAGAGCAAGAAATTCATCATTCATGGCACATCGCCAAACTGGAATAGCTATAGCAATTTTGGCAGATGCAGGGACAACAAGATGGAGATCTTTGGAGTCATCAGAGACAGAGGAAGTCGCAGTGAGAGCCTTGGGCTTATGAATGCCATGTTGAGATCTAGTTTTCATTTGATGCTTTCGGGGTGGTGGAAGCACTATGGGAGGAGGAGGAGGAGGAGAGGAGATTGGAATGGAGGGAGATGAGGAATCATCAATCACAGGAGATAGGATGCAGCCACTGTTGGGAAAAGGTGAAGGAGTGGGGAGAGCATTGCTGGGAAGAGGTGAAGGAGTGGGGATGGTAGTGTTATCTGGAGCAATATTAGTTATCACAGGAGAGATGGGAATTAGAGGAACAGAATTATGAGTGTGATGAATGATGTTATCAAAATGAGGAGATGAAGGCCGAGGAAACGAAACAGGATCACTAACAGATGCAACAGAATTTTTTTGATTAGACTTGTGAGGAAAAATGGTTTCATTGAAAATGATGTCTCTTGTGATTATGATTTTGCCACTACGTAGGAGAGCTTTATAACCTTTATGGGACGAACTATAGCCTAAGAATGTAGCTGGCTCAGATCTGAAATCAAGTTTGGAGCTATTGAAAGGCCTAAGATGAGGATAACATAGGCAACCAAAGGCTTTGAGATCAAGGTAAGAGGGCTGAGATTTATACAGTTTCTCATACGGGGAAGAATATTGGATGATTTGAGAGGGAAGTCTATTTATGAGAAACACAGCAGTAGCAAAAGAGTCATCCCAAAATTTAGAGGAAAGGCCGGATTGAGCAAGAAGAGCAAGACCCATCTCAACAATGTGTCGATGTTTTCTTTCGGCCATACCATTTTGTTGAGGCGTGTATGGACATGAGATTCTATGATGGATACCTTCTTGCTGTAAAAATTGGACAAGTCCTCTATATTCCCCACCCCAATCACTCTGAAGGTTCTTAATTTTAGTGTTAAACTAGTTTTCAACAAAGTTTTTGAAGTGCTGAAAAACAGATAAGAGCTCATTCTTGGTTTTGAGAAGGTAGAACCATGTAAAACGACTATATTGATCGACGAAATTAACATAGTACCTAAAACCATTTCTGGAAGTGATAGGAGCAGGACCCCATAGGTCAGAATGAATCAACTCTAAGGGAGCAGTATATTGAGTGAGAGAAGGAGAATAAGGCAACTTGTGACTTTTTGCAATGCAACATGAATCACAAAGAAAATCAGATTTCATTGATGTACTGGGAAGATTACATTTCAGCAGGATCTTTTTTACAATAGGATAAGCACAATGACCAAGCCGTTTGTGCCAAAGATCTAGACTAGATGCTACATTACAAGATGAAGTAAACACTGATGGAAGAGCATCAGGGGAAGTAGGAGAGCCACTGGCTGCAGATGAGTTCTTGACTGAAATTGATGAAGGTGAGGGAGACTTGTGAAGAATGAACTTGTAAAGGCCATTTTCAAGGGTGCCCCGTAGAATTACTTCCTTGGAAACCTGATCACTCACAAGACAAAAAGAAGGATGAAACTCAAAATATACATGATTATCTTGAGCAAAGTGGGATACACTAAGAAGATTTTTAGACACCTTAGGCACATGAAGAAGATTCTTTAGAGAGAAAAGTCTAGATGCAGGGGTATAAGGAGGAGTAAACACAGCAGATTCACCAACATGAGCAATAGGAATCCCAAAATTATCACCTAGATGAAGAGAATTACCTCCATGATATTCAGAAGCAGTGTTAAGATTAGCTAGATCGTTTGAAACATGGTGAGTTGCACCCGAATCTGGATACCATGATGAGGATTCAGTATTGAACTCGGAGGGCGAGTAATAACTAGAAGCATTACGGGACTGAGCCAAGTTAGCAGATGGAGGTTGCTGAGGCTGAGATACAGGCTGATTTGAGTGAAGCTGAGATGGAGGCTGAAGTGAGTGAAGATGTTGATGTTGAGCCCTATGATGAGAAGGTGGGTGACGCATAAATGACGGCTCAAAACGGTACCAACACCTATCAGAAGAGTGGCCAGGTTTTTGGCATAATTGGCAAATAAGCCTTCCGTTGCCTCTGCCGCGAAAACCACCAGATCGACCACCGCGAAAAACAGAGCCTCGACCACCACCATTCCTGTTGAAGATGGATCCACCACCTCGACCTTGATGGAAACCATCCTTTCTTCCTCCAGATGTGTGAGCAAGATTAACTGAGGGTACAGAACCATCAATATTGATTTTCGAAATTTGTGCGCTTGGATCTTCCAAACGGGACTCAAAGCTATGAAGCAGAGCCGCAACGTCCTGCACTGTCCAGTCGTGAGTCTTGGCTGTGACAGTGACAATAACTGAGTCATAATCATGACTAAGGCCTCCAAGAATGTAAAGAATGTGATCCTCCTCAGGAATGCGGCATCCAGCGGCACCAAGAAGATCGCAGAGCTCTTTGATTTTGGCTAAAAAATCTCTCATTGTGAGATTATCCTTTTTGATGGTCTGTAGTTGAAATTTATACTGCATGACTTTAGCTCTCGACTGATTTGCGAAGCTAGTTTCCAAAGCCTTCCAGATCTCACAAGTTGTTGTAAGTCCCACCATGAGAACCATGATATTCTCTGTGAGTGACGACTGAATCCATGAGGCAAGCAATTGATCTTGCCTACGCCAAGCCAAGAAGGCAGGATTTGGCTTCTTGATGCCTCCTGCACCAGTTATCTCCTGGGGAGGTTTCTCTTGATCCTCCAGCAGATATGACTCAAGTTCATATCCTCTAATTGTTGACATGGTATGTTGTTTCCAAACAAGATAGTTGGATTCAGTGAGTTTGATGGCAATGGGGTGACTTTGTGATAGGAAAGGTACTGCATAGGGACTATGCCCATTCCCCTCCTCGGAGGTTGAACTGCTCATATTTTAAAAAAAATTTGGGAATGAACAAGGGAAGAAAATAGAGCCACAGAACCTAGGAAGAACCTAGGCTCTGATACCATAAAAGGATTGCAGCAAAAAACATAGTAAAGCAAGAAATCATTATAGCTTAAAGAGGAATGTGTAAAGCACTTTTCATTAATAAAAAGATGATATACATAATCAGAAATACATTTATATATAATAACTACAAGTGGAAAAACTGCCTCATGGAGTAACTGCCTCATAAACGTGGGAGAGTGCAGCATTGCATCAAGAACATGGGAGAGTGCTCTCATTCGATTGCTCTCTTCCTTTCAACAGAATATCTTTCCAACTTGGGCTGCTAACGTGGCAAGGATCTTCTTGAGCTGATGTTAAGGTCTTATCCAAAATTCTCTCAACATGAACATCCTCTGTGTGAATATTTGACAGATTCTCATTCTCTACATTGTCAATGATTCGACATAGGTTAACAAATTCATAAATAAACCTATTTTTTTGTCAAATAAACAAGAATTTGATTGTACAAAATTTGGTCACGTAGATTTATTGTTTGATTTATTACACTAGGTAAAGTACAAAACAAAAAGTAAGGTCTCATTACTTAGCACTTATTATCCTAGTGTGACCTAGCCAAACTCCTGATTTAGACATCACAACGTCATACAACTATGCCCAATCACATTACACCCAAGTTAACACTGAACTACACTAAATTTGACCAATTCGTGCTTTGTTATATACTCTCATTTTACTTACAAATTAGTTTCCGTGTATTTTAGGAAAATAAGTCCATATAATTGAGAAAATTAGAAATGGATGGAAAGAGTGAGTCAAATAAGTGTTATCATCAAATTTGACAGTCTGACTGCATTTCAATCTCTTTATTGACTTATTTAACTCAAATTCGGTTTGATATGCAGTTGACTCATTCAACACTTTAATCTTTATAGTTATAATATTGTGATTTGATAACCAACGAGTCGTGGTGCAGTTGGTGCAGTTGACAATGCAGAGTTGTGGTGTGGATTCAAATCCCGTCATCCGCTAAAAGAACCAAAAATAAATACTCATCAAGGTGTCTCACTTTTCTTTTTAGTTTGTCCCACTAAAGATGTCACATTTTCATTTATGAAAAAAATTATCTCTCGCATTAATATAAATATTATATATTCTCTCTTCCCTTAACACACAAAACAAAACCTCTTAAAATCTCGTGCCATTATTGAAAAATATTGGAGTAGTACTCTATTTCATTACTCGGTCAAGCCGTTGGATGAACTATAAAATTAGCACTACATTTATGAATAATGTCACACTAAAGATGTCACATTTTCATTTACGGAAAAAGGTTGTCTTTCACATTAATATAAATATTATATCTTCTCTTTTCACTTAATATACAAAACAAAACCTTCTAAAATCTCGTACCGTTATTGTAAAATAGTGGAGTAGTACTCCATTTCGTTACTCGGTCAAGCCGTTGGATGAACTATAAAATTAGCACTAAATTTATGAATAAATGAGATTTACCTGATGGCGAAGCCACATGAGAGCAACTTTGTTTGTCAAGTTTGATAACCTTATCACCCTATGCAATTTCCGGCAGCACACTGAATCATTGATGACATGACATGCCAGACGCTTATATGAATGAGGTAGGCATTTTTTTAAATGACACATGGGAGAATATACAAATATATCTTCGGCATGTTTAATCTGTATCACTAATTCGATATCTGAAATTGAATATGTTTGTAATAAATTTGATAAAAGTTAAAATGTAAGTTTAAAATCGATATTATAAAAGGTTGGGTGAGATACAAACTATAATTAATCCAAATATAATCGATGTTGGCGTGTTGACTAAATTTGCAAAAAAACTGATAATGTAAATATAGATCATAATGGTTTATAATTGGTTGATGTGTAACTAAAATAGGCAACTCATAGTATTATTTTCTATGTATAATTAATTACTACTCCATATAATTGTAATTTATGAAGTAAATGCCCAATTGCACACAAACTAAATATATATAGAGTGAAAGAAGAGATAAGACATTAATTGGCATTTAAACTGCACGTTTAGTTTACAACATCACATATTGTGATAGTACATAATAGAAGATCATCCCCCCCACCCCCACAAAAAAAAAAAAAAAATCTGTAGTCTGCTACGTGTAAACTTTGCTTCTGTTTAATTAATTTGCAGTCGATACAATAGAATAATTGAATTATACTGGAAAAATCTGATAACCGTGGTTGACATCGAAACTAACTTAATTTCACCAAATTTAATACACCGACTCACTTTCTTATCTTACTCTCGCTCTTGGTAATTGGTATTGTAATCAAATTAGAGATATGCTTGCATCTCAAATTTTTGATCATGGTTAAAAGATTCCTTTTTTTAAAAGAAAATTGGTAACCTCATCAATAATTAAAAAAATGCTATTATTGGCAGTATAAATGTTCAAGAATCTTATCATGCCCAATAATTTGACACGTTAGTTTAAGAATAAATAATGTACCTTATAAAACCTATACTATTAAAGGTTCCAAGAATTATTAAACTGCCACTCCGAAATACAAAATTCTTCTTTTAGCTTAAGGATACGCAAATTCAACCAAAAGATTCTATAGTATTATTATATTTCGCCCCAGAATTCCATCTCAATCCAATAATTACAAATTGCGAAAAACTAAAACAAAGAAAAATAATCTAGTGCACAAAAGAAAGTTGCAATTTATTTAGACGAAATTTATACACAAAGAATAGACAACCTTTTGCTTTACAGTGTAACCCTTCTTGGTTGCAGGTTAGAGGCTCAATGCACGTCTTTTCGTCGTTTTCATAAAAATAACCACTGAAAAATTCCCATTTCCCACTATAAATCAACCTTAAACTCATTTATTTTTTCAATTAGATTCAAATCACAAAATTAATTGAATTCCGTTGAATAACAAAAGAAAACAAAATCAAGATCATATTTAATGATTATACATATCTATGAAATGAAACGAGATTATCCGCCTAATCTTTGGCCTCTGTTTTCGCAACGAACTTTGGCAGACCACACTTAATGTGGAAAAGTAAAGGACATTTCCATATTTTGCAACCCTGCCACTGCCACAAAACAAGCTACCCTTTTCCTCAAATTGAGCTGTCGAATCCTAATTATTTGAATATAGTTCTAATTTCTCGCACTATTTCCTACCAAGAAATCAAACAATTTTCGTAAAGCTGAAAGCAAATGTATTGCAAAGGGGGAAAAGAGGTGATCGAAAAGGTACAAAAAATGAAAATAATGAATGAGGAGAAAACAAAGAGTATCAGAGATGATAGCGAGAAGGCAACAAGAATATGTCACTCAACTTGATAATAATTCCAAAAAAGGGCTAACCCCACCATAATTCCAACCACCCACACCTCAGTAACCAAGAAGACGATATGTGGATTGGATGAAAATTGGGAACCAAAAATAGAAAAGCATTGCAAATTTCAATCTGAACATTTATTAAAGAGAGGCATTAATTAAGGTAAGGCTAATGATATTAATTTACATTGCAGATGAGGATGAACTGATGAAGTGCTACACCTACACAGGCCAAAAACAGAATTGATTGCTAAATCAAAAGCATCAACAAACTCAAACCAAGCGTTGAAATTAGTGTTTCAAAAAAAAAAAAAAAAAAAATTAACCCCAAACCCTCCATATCCTATCTCCAACAAAACTCACAAACCTCCTCACTGAACCCTTGTCGAATTCCTCCTCCGTGATGACAATCTCCTCCTCCTCTTCCTCCTGCTCGCCTCCACCGCCGCCGCTCTCCACCGCCGTGTGTGAGTCAACGAAACAGAAATCAACATCGGTCAAAGTCGGTTCGGAATGCGTGGGCTCATTCAAGATAGGGAGTTTGACGCTTTTGCCCTTCCTCCTCTCCTTTTTGGTCTTGTCTTTCCGGCTCTCCTTCTCTTCGAAGGCGTCGATGGCCTCGTGTATGAGCTGGCGGTTGGGCGACGAATCCCACTTGGCCCAATAGCTCATGTAGCAGCGGAAGCAGTTGCAGTTGAAGCACGCCGCGTGGTCATCGCCCGGCGCCGGCGTGGACTTGCGTCGGGAAATGAGGTAGGCGAGGACTTCCCTCTCGGCCGGAGATAGAGCGGCGGTCAGAGCCAATATCGCCGCCGGCAAAAACGAGAGGAGGTGCTCTGAAACAACAGACGGCGTCGGATGCACCGTGCTCTTCTTGTAAAGCTTCTTCATCAGCAATCAAATTCAATCCGTATGAGAGACAGAAATGGAGAGAAATAAATACAGTAAATAAATAAGCAGTGTTGTTGTTCTAGGTTTTTAGAGCGTGGTGGGGAGGGATCAGGTGCGACGCATGAGTTGGTGAACAGTGGTGTCGTGTAAAGGATGAGATATGATTGGTTAGAGAGCAGCGGGCCCGCACCGAATCTCTTACTCATATCCACTTTACAGAAATTATCACTCTCTGTCTGTTTCACCGCAACATCTCTGCATCGGATTTTGGGCCTCCTCAGGCCCAACCTTATTTCGGGCCATACATATTTTTTGAATGCAAGTTTTTGCTATGGGATTTATGGTCAAGCAATCATGAGTTAGTCCCGGATAATTCGGGTCACTTTGATCGAGCACGAGTTTTAATAATTGTAATAAAAAGTGGGTTGAAAAAGTTGGTGGGATGTGAGTCCTACTTTTAAAATAGTTTTATAATAAAATGTGAGTAGGAATGAGTTAGTAGAATATGAGGTCCATTACCAAAAATGGTAAAAGTTAAATGGGACATTATGTGGGACGGACCGAAATGAAAAATTGTGACGGAAAAAGTAATTTATTACTATTATCCATTGATAAACAAACTTTTATGCATAAAGTTAGTTGCCTCCAAATAAGATTATTTAAATCTATACTGTGATGCAGTTTTGAAATCACAAATCCTCTTTTTTGTAGTTTTATGGAGACCACTCTACGATGTGTCAAGAAATGTCTCAATTTTCATTTCCTCACGTCAATCATATTGCTTACGCTAGCGTACTAGCAAAGATGTGTCAATGATTGACAATTCACAAGGCTGATGTTCCTATCACAACGTTTTCAAATTTTCATTTATTTATTTTCAAATATGGACCAATCTTGTTTCTTCATAACCTGTTAGTATGTTCAAGTATGTCCGACTTCAGGACGAACTGTGGAGCCGAGAGCAGGGTAGGCCTGAAGCAAATACCACCAATTAACACTCAATCTATATAACTAAGATGGCTTCTTGTTTTTACTTGCAATCAGTTATATAGAAAGGAGAATGGTAATACCTTAAATTCACAGCTTATGCCAGCTCTTTCGAGAAAGGGAGGACCAGCTTGTCCAGCTTCGAATAGTACAGTTCTATCAGCAATGCCATGGGACCACAGGATAGGCGTCTGTATGCATTTTTCTCAATTAGATGATGGATTCTTTATATCAAAATAACATTGAATTACAGTAAGGCACCTCTACACGCTAGGTTTGACATAAATTGAAAAACATGCAACCAGGTATATTGATTAAATGGCAGTTAACAAGACAGTGTCAATGTTTGTGAACAAATAATTCAGCCCGCAATAATAGATCGTTTTAGAATTGATGTTAGTCTGAAATTTTCTAGTGTTTTAGACCTTCTGGAAATTAAATATAACCTGCATAATCCATATAACTTATCAAACGTTGTCTGCACAATCCAACTCTTTTCTATCCCTTCAAATTTCAAGGTTTTAACGTTGTAAAACATGACTAAGAACAGGGAGGTCCAGCAAATGAGCTGAGAAATGCAGGTAGGAGGGGTGGAAATGACCTTCTTTGCATCTTCTGTAACCCTTTGTAAAATTGAAGAGTTAAATGGGACCCAACCACTAAACACGGCACCTCCACCAAGAGTTTTCGGGTAGAGCAGAATGCTTGCCAACGTTAAAGCACCTAAAAGATCATATTTCTTCTGTTACCCAAAGGATTAAAAACAAATAGATACCACTTCATTTACAATATATAGATTACTTGAAGGAACAAGAAAACCACCTCCTTGACTGAACCCACATACAAAGACATTATTAGGATTGGTTCCTGCTGCATCTCTTTGTCTATCATGTCATGGACTTTTTGAACTGCCTTCAGCACATCGCCTTCATCTTGAGGAGAATCCTGTTATGCGATCTAAACTCACATCAGATAATGTAACATACAGAATAATGGTAACTGGTCAAGTACTGTGTAAATTTCATTTATGAGCAATTATCGAGTTCACTATGTGGGTGGTGACAGTGAGTGAACAACGTTTTCACAGATCAGACATTCAAACAACTGTAATGCTTCATGTAGACACTTCAACACATTTCATTGATGGGCATGGAGAACAGCTCGTTAGGCTCAATTTGATACAACTTGAACATAAGAAAATATGCAAGCATAAAATTAAACAGAATAAGTAGGGGCAGAACTCACAGCTGTCACTGGTATTTCGTGAATGTCAAACCATGAAGGCATCACGGAACCATCTACAAGAAAAGATTAATTTAAACATATGGTAAAGGATGCATCAAAGGAAGTAATCCAATTGCATCCGGAGATATAAGACAACCACTATCAAGCGATCTGCACCTACAGTAAGCTCGCTTCCACAAAATGCTTCTCAGTAAACTACACCGCACAAAATTAGTACAGTAGAAATTCATAAAAGAGATAGCAAAAAACTTGATTACCTGTTACTAACAAGAAGGTTAGGGAAACTGAAGAGAAGACAGATAATAATCAACAAGGGAGGAAAGCAGAGGCAGTAGAGTTGGTTTCCTTTTTATAGGATCAGTATTAATATTGGACCTAGGACAAACAAGTATTACAGGAAGACAACGGGCAGGTTTCCAATACTTTAGACTATCAAGCTCCCGACATTAGAAACTTCACATGATGTTTTGGTTTTAGAAATATAAATTTCAGAACTGAATTACAGGTAAGATCCCAAATGAATTATGCCTCCTCAAATTAAAAACCACATAATTATTAATTAACGAAAATGCTCAAATATACCATAAAGGTATGAAATTTACTGTACACATAACTATCAAAGTCAGCCGAATAGAATGAAAGTCTACATTCCAAAGTCATGATAAAATGATATTTTCACTCCCCAATCATTCAAAGTTCAAACCAAATGTAATCAAAGAGCTATTAATTTATAATTTTCCCCAGAAAGAGCTAATCTTTATCCCTTTTCAGTTGCCTATTTTTCACAATCAACCAGGCGCAGGGTTTTGAAAGTTCAACTAGCAATATATACTGATCTTCCGATTTCCCAATAAACGTTGAAAAATTGAACTTTTGCAGTTATCTCAGCAAATAACTGAAAAATATTTCAATACTGATAACCACCCCCAAGAATCTCAGTGAGCACCATGGTCTATACTTTATAGTAGTGGAGTAGTAATTAAGTGAGCTGGAAAAGAAAATTTAGTAATGATATTGACTCGATTATTAAATAATTAAGGCTAGTTCAAAATACTCTACTGTAACAAAAAATACAGAAAAAAACCCTAATCTCATAAACCCCACAGTAAAGATTCAAGTTGGTAACACAAACACCACATTGCTCTCGTTTCCGACTAATTGGCAAGCAGCTGAACAAATTCAGAAAGTCTGGATTCACAAATTGGCAAAGCGATAGAAAAATAATGTAGACTTACAGTTGCAGGTGACAGGATTGTTAGGGGCAGAAGGGAAGGACCACTTGGTGTTGGCGAAGACGGCAGAAGTGAAGAAGGTCTTGATAGGTTCGTTGGCGGGGCCCGAATCGCCCAGGCCGTGCAGCCACAGTACGAAGCTACGGGCCATGGGTTCGGGCCTGATCGGAAGCGGGCTTTGCTGATTGATAATGACGACCCAAGATCGCAATAGACTTGGCCAGCGTACGTTTCATTTCATTGCCGCGCCGTCTTATACTACCTTTCTATCACGTCTACGTTTTCTGCCTTCAGGTAAAACGTTTGAGTAAACAGCGTTTTCTGCCTCCTCATTCAGCTTCTTTATTGAAAAGAACCAAACTATAATGTATAATCCCACGTAACATATCCATTTAATACGCTACTTCTTCCTTCCTGAACTATTTCCTTTTTAGTTTGTTCTTAAAGATATAAGCTTTCTAATTTAAGAAAATAATATTTTAAAATTTTTTTCTTCCATCTGTCTCTTATTTTTCTAATTATATATTAAAAATCGTGCGGAATCAAATGTTCATGTTTTTTAGGGACGGAGATTGTATTACTATTGGGATATACTTATATTAAAATATGAGAAAAATATAATTTTTGCGTGTATGTGCCTAAAATATATAGTACTACTATAGAAGAATTAATAATAATGAATTAAGTAGATAAGAGAGTAAAAATAATAGTAGATCACAACAGTACTCTGTAAATTAGTCATGTTGTCAAGTTGGGAATTTTTTGACATATTGATTTTTTATTTTATTGTAGTAACTTCAAATTGAAAATTTATTTTATTGTAATGAGGAAAAGCTATAAATCTTAAATTCGTTTTAAAAAATGGTAATCAAATATTATGAAAATTTATTTTCTAAATTCGCGAGTACTCAGGCGGAGATATGTGGAATCAGAGGGGGCGCCTAATAGGCTTGAAAATTTAATCCGCGGGTTTCGGGTATTCCCGATCCAGTCCCAATACCCAACGGGTTTTGGGTACCCGAAACTCGAAATTATGGGTTCGGGTACGGGTTTGGGTAGTTAATGTTAGGATTTTTCGGGTTTAGGGTACCTGAAACCTGTATTAGGGTACCCAAATAATACCGTATTAAACCCGATTAATTATGCATTTGTGATAAATATTTTTATTTAGTATAAGGCCTATGGCCCATAGGGTAAATTTAGGGCAACTTTATTTAATCACATGTAGATTTATAAATTTTTCGTGTGCCTCACTTTTTCAAGTTTCCTTCACGCCATTGCTGCTGCTCTCTTTTGGCCGTTTGCTCTCTTCTTTACATTCTTGTACGGTCCATGTTGCATTATCTATGTTCTTACTTGTTATCTTTTGAAAATATATAATTAATTAGTTATGCTTTCTCCTTTTTATTTACATGTTCATTTAATGTCTTAAAAAATTATTTTAATCTCTTTTATGTTTCAATTTATACCAAAAAAAAATTAATTTTAAAATTAAGTAGTGTCTATTTTATGTAATATAGAATTATAGTCAATAAATAGTATAAATATTGTGTAATTTTTAATAATTTATATTCTCATCACAATTTAATTTATTATAAAAGAATAAATTTTAAATATAATAATTCCGGGTTTATGTGTACCCGAATAGTTGCGTTCGGATACCCGCATCGGGTATTAGAGTACCCGAATTCACATACGGGTCGGATATTGGATATGATATTTTTGAGATTTCGGGTTCGGGTACTCGAATTTTCGGGATTGGGTACCCACGGGTACCCGAATTTACACTCCTAGGCGCCTTCCATCGGTCACGAAGCTCACGGTGTCCACACCTTCGCGGTACATATGCAATTATTGGCTGAAGATTCAATATAATTGAAGCCATTTATTCATATACTCCCTCCCTCACTCAATCACCTCTTATAGAATCGCAAAAATGAAATTTCATGATACTTATTGATTTTTCCTTGTTACTTCCATATACAATCTCAACAACATTTTTACAAAAAAAAACAAAAAAAAAAATACAATCTGATACTGCTTGAATCAAAATGGGGAGATATATACACTATCATTGCCCAAATCAATAAATACAATTAACTAGGCTTTGCATGAAAAATTTATAGCAGCATTTCATGATTGTTTAAAACCGCAGCCAAATTCCCAACTCTAACGCCGTGTTTGGCTGCAAAATCCTTTCTGCAGAAAGACAAATCCGGCGCCGCTGCCGTCGCAAAACCAACCAACCTTTTCCCACCCAAATCCTTGAACGCCTCCGCCCTTGAAATTTCATTAGTGGTTCGTTTATACGAGCCAAACCACTTTGCCTGCATGTAGCTCAGGCGCCTCCACGGCGGCACGTTCAGCCCCACGCTCTTTAATGACTTCCTAATCGCCTTCGACATTTGTCTCACCAATTGCTTCATCTCCTCAGGCTTTCCCACAAAGATCGCCGGAAATTCGTCCAGCATTGCAGCATAGGCGGTTGTTGGACGCGCGATTATGAACTTCTCGGCCAATGAAACTTCGACAATGTAGCGGATGCCACCAGCGTTCACGTCTATGTACTCGTAATTCCCCGATGGGCTGCTTCCGCTCTTCTCCCACTTGGATTTGCAAATGCCTGTTTTACCATTTTCATGTTATATTCCAACATACATTGCATAAAACTATACTAGTTTACTATCTCCATCTGTACTGTTACATTTGAGATCAACATGAGTTTCAAACACTATGAAAATTTGATTAGAAAAATTTGGATTCCACTTTTTTATGAAGTAGTATGTGTTGGGACATACTATAAAGTGACAAAATGAGAAATTTAATGGAAAGATTAGACTATATTGCATCATTAATTCTTGAAAAAGTTTTAATAGATGAAATGTTCTTATGATTTAATATTATCAAGTAGGAGCATTGGCCAATTATAATACTATGAAGAATTGAATAAATTCGCATAAAGTTGGACCTACATTGATATGATACTAAAATCAAGTGGCATCAACAAGGCTAATATTAAAAAGACTCACCGGCATCAAAGCCACTACTCCGCAGCCGGGCCATTAGCCGCCGCTTGAATTCCGGCGATGAATCATTATCGCCAACAACCTCCAACGCCTTCTCCACCGCAGTTGAAATGCTTCGTCCGTCGCCGAGATCAAATATTTTTCTCAAAGAATCATGAATTCTGGAGTCGTGCGAGTTACTCCCGGATTCATCGTCATCTTCATCGATCCCAATCTCATCATCTCCGCCTCCATCGCCATCGCCATCTCCACCTACTATTATTCTCTGCTCCCTAATCTCCCTCTCAAAGAAGGAGTTGACGAGATCGGACAAATCGGCCGAATGCTCGCTGCCGCTGCTCTCGAACGACCTATCTCTCGACATCTCGTCGAAGGCCGCCGCAACCCTTTTGAACCTCACCGGAATATTCACCATCTCCGAGATTCTGATTTCCCACAATTTACGCCTTTATAGAGAGATAGATGTGGTGATTATGATACAACGATGGAGTAAGCTAATGGTAAGGATGAAGACATGTTGTCGATATATATATATAATGGGTAGATGTGGTGATACGTCCACGGGAAAGTCATTTGTTGAGCTTCTAAGAGTGGAAGCCAATGTACCGAAAGCACGAAATCTGACCAGGTTCACTATCTCATCCAAATTAGTAGCATGTGTTGATAATTGAGCACGGAGCCATACATATATTTTAATTATTGCAAATATTTTCCTTTTTCAATATTTTTAGTACTCCAATTTTTCCTTGATTTTTTTTTTTTGTATTTTATTTAATTGAGAAGTTATTATTTTATAATTAGAATTGATTATAACCAATTAGAATTAGATGTATTAGCATTTGACTTCATTCCTTAGTTTATGATTGATTATTAGGAATTGTTATTTTATACTATCATATACTCCATCCGTTCGCGAATAGGAGTTTCATTTTTTCATTTTAGTTCATCCGCGAACAGGAGTCTCACATTCTTCTAACTCATTCCACTCACATTTTATTTAAAACTAATATATACAAGTAGGAGTGTGGGACCTACATTTCACTAACTTTTTTTCATCCACTTACCTTAATATTTTTCAAAACTCGTACCGCTAAAAAGTTGGGACTCCTAATGATGGACACGAGGGAGTAGTAATTTTGTTCAATTTTAGTCATTTTGCTAATTATAGTTCAATAAGTAATACTACTCCACTAATTATTAGTCCATCTATCCCAAGTTAATTGAGTTGTATATTTTTTATATATTCTATTAATAAAAATTATATATTTTTATTTTCTCTTACTACATTCTTTTTTCTATTTCATTCTCTTTCAATTATTTACTTTCTTTTTTTATTATATTATCTGTTTATCTATTTTATCCCTTTTTATTTAACTAATTAAATACTATTATTTTCTTAAATTCTATACTAAAAAGTTACTATCTTCATTTCTTAATTTGGGATGAAAAGAGTACTATTTTTTTTTCCCTTATCCCTGATAAATAGTTCACTCATATGCCAATTGCATTGATTCGAACGTTCCGTAAACCAAAAACAGTTTCATAATATCGCCTCATCACAACTAATTAAAATGCACCATTTAAACAAAAATCAAATTTATTTAACTTCAAATATCATCAAAAAGTTTGTAAAATACAGTAGTAGTATATATAAAAAGAACTTTAAATTTAGTCCCAATATTTTGTCACTTGTACATTTACGATTCTTGTATTTTAAAAATATATATATTTTCACATGTTTCGTGATGTAATACTCTACCTCCGTCCCATCATAAGTGATGTATTTCTTTAAGTTTTAAGTTTTATTTTTCTGTTAAAAAAGGTAATTAATCACTTGTAATAGGGCAACCAAAAATGGAATGTTAATCACTTATAATGGGACGGAAAGAGTATTATTAAAAAACGACATTAATTGCATTTTCTAGTGGTAATATTTTTGTCCAGTACTCTTCAGGCATGAAAGACTATTTTGGACAACTTTCTCTACCTGCTATTCTCCCTGCTCAATCCATTTAACTTTTTTTTATCATTTATCCTTCTTTCTTCTCTCCTCTGTTTTTCTTAGCGCATATTGTTCAATTAGCAAAAGATAATTAATTATAATGAATTTTAAGATAAGGATATACTATCTCATTTTTTTGGGTTGTTAAAGAATTCACTGTTTTCAACTAATTCACTCCGGGCATTAGCGAATTGAGGTGGGCTTTGATGGCCTATCATGTACCTTATTTTATCTACCAAATAATCACTTAGGCTACCAAACAAACACTTAGGTGGCGTTCGGTTGTCATGATTAATTATCATGAGACTATCCATCTAGAATTAAGTTGTGAGATTATTTTAGTTGGAGGGGTGAAACTATGACTAATAATCATGAGACTATCCATCTAGGATTAAGTTGTGGGGGTCAATCTTATAAATCAAACATGATACATATTTAATCATGAGATTTAGTTTTGTCAACCGAACATCTCCTTAATATACTATTTAGGAGAATTTACCAATTTATTATGTTCATGGATAAGTTCAAACCCGACCCTTTGGAACACCAAATTTAAAAATGAATGCTTTTTTTGGGGGATGGATGAATGCAATTTCAGAGTTTGAATACTAGAAAAGCGAAATTATGGAATAATATAAAATAAAAGTAAATGCAATTATTTATGCTCAATACATTAATGTTCTTCAATTCATATGGAGTAAATATAAATGTTCACTAGTTCCCGTGTTCATACTCCCTCCGTCCTATTTTTTAATCCAAAAAGTTGATTAAAAAAGTTAATGGAATGTGAAGTCTATTACTATCATTTATGAAATAAATCAACCGAGACTTCAAAAATGAGACATCCAAATATAGTTAAACGGGATTCCTAAAATGGGACGAAGGGAATATAATATATACCGCTCTAACTACAATTGAATTTTTCAGTAAATGAATCCCATGCCTTCGACAAAACAATGTTGCAATAGCTGAATTTGCCAGAAACACATCGAATGCGTTTACTTCAAATTGATCAATTTTTTAGTACCAAAAGAATGCAACAGCTTAATTATTAGCAAAATATTAATTGTAATGGCGACCCGACTAGTGTACAATCGCGTCTTTAAGATAAATAATGCAAAAACACCACTAACTTTTTCTCACTTCCTCTTATATTTTTTAGATTAATCACCCCACTCATCCAATGCCATGTGGAGACTCGAAGATTCAGTAATTAATCCGGATAAGGCTAACTTCTTCGACCCAAAATTATGTCCAAATTCTTTGAAATTTTAATGATTAATCAACTAGCATATGTTTTAAAGCATACGAGGGAGTACATGAGTAATAGAAAGAGGGTCCCGGGCTTGTCTGGGATTTGCATCATTCCTCAATTACGGGTCGATACATTCTAATGGGGATTTTATAAAAATAATAGTACTACATCAGGTATAATTAAATTGATACTACTCCATATAACTATCAAATAAGTATAGTGCCTTTTAAGAAAAAAAAAAAACAATTCCAAATTAATTCAGAGCCGTACAAAATTTAAAACCAATTTGAGTTATTCGCATATTTAGAGAGAGATTGTAAGGATATGAACTTGGACAACTTCTCGTCTAAGTGCAGTTGTCCCTACTATATAAGGAAAACTAGTAGCAGCCAAAACTAAACGTAACAATCTCCACACAGTAATAATTTTGAGTAGCAATTAATGAGTCATTTTCGATTAAAAATACCCATTAGGTTGCAGTCAACTGCAAGAAGCTAATTGCGTGAGAGATACTTTAGCCAATTTCTGAAAAAGACAAAAAAGAAGATTGAGTAGCCGAGTTAAAGTTTAAATGTATATTTTTCATTCTCCGACCCTACTTTTAAATGTATGTGATGTGTAGATGTATAGTTATAATAAAGGATTGAGAGTTAAAGTTTAAATGTATATTTTTCATTCTCCTTTTTATGACCCTACTTTTAAATGTATGTGATGTGTAGATGTATAGTTATAATAAAGGATGGAGAGGTGTGATCAATTGCTAATTTTTTAAGTTGCTAACTCTGCTAACTCATCAACGCATTGTATTAAAGATGTCAAGACACTGTTGACATTATATGTTGATATTTTAATATCATCGTAAAAATACACTATGGTGATGAGTTATCAGAGTTAACAACTTAAAAAGTCAGCAATATAAAGCACGCCAAAGGATTAGTTGGAAATATCATGAGCGGAGTTCGATATTTGCTTGCCGTAATCTTTAAACTTTATCTTTAAAACCGTTAATTTAACATGTTGATTGAGTTTTAGTTCCAATGAAATTAAAACCGATCGGATACCTCATTACTGTCTACTGAACCAAAACAATATTGTTATGATCCATCTCATCAATTTAAAATTACATGAATTGAGCAATTAAAACTCATGCTTAAATCAAAACACATGATAGTTGTTTAATGTCCTGAGTGCAGTCGTATGTAATGTTTTAAGGGTTGTGTATGTAATGCCCTATTCACAAATAGCTAATGCTAGACAAAAACCCTAGATATCCACCATCCATTTTTTGATCTAACAGTGCAAATTTGGTATTACAAAACTATTATGCGTTTTGATATAAGAATGTGTTTTAATTGTCGCTCATTTCCCCAACTCCCTCTCTACCACCGATCGCCGCTGGCGGATGCCATCCACAGCCACAACCTGCTAGCTCGAAAGAGTAGAAAAATTCGATAACTCAAAATCCTAAATTGAAGAATCAAGAACTTGAAACAAATCAAACATGAATGGGAAAGTGAATCGAATGAATCATAGGTAAAAAGATGCTCTTGCATCAATTAAGGCAACAATCGAGCAAAAATCAACCAATTTTGGTTTAAACTATAAAAGTTTACATTTTGTCAAACAATTAGATTGCATGAGCCAAAATTTAAGAAAAAAAAAGGCAGCCAATTTTTGGATGATTTGCGCGCACTCTCAACTAGGCGAGAGATAAATGACATTAGTTGGCAAGTGGCTCAAATTGATTTAATTTCATTCTAAGAGCAACCACAATAGCGGACTAAAAGTAGGATTAAAGGTGGGACTAGCGGTTAGTGATAAACTCGTAGTTTAGCAAGTGTTTTGGATGGTTTACAGTGCTTAATTGAGTATATTGTAGCACATTACTTGAGTTTTCATCCATGATCCCTTAGTTAGAGTGCTCTGATAAGTTTGTCGAGTTTTTGTAGTCAAAACAGGTGGAAACGGACGAAATGACAGCCAAAAGATCAAGCCGGGCGTTTTCACACAACTAGCCAGGCGTTTTGCCACCCAGGCCGGGCGAATTCTCTGTCCCCGGGCGTTTTCCCCTCTGAAATCGCCCGGGCCGGGCGTTTTGCGCAACTTCGCGCTTAAGAAGAACGCCCGACCGGGCGTTTTGTTGCTTAGAAATCGCCCGGCCGGGCGATTTGCTCGTCTGCAGCTGAATTTCTATTTTTCGCCCCGGGTATAAATAGGACCTAGGGTTCGACTCCAGAACGGATTCGAGACGCCCCAGAAGCAGTTTCCACCTTTTGAGAGCTGATTGAAGCGTCAAAGAGTCCGATTCATCAACAAGTTTGAAGACGAAGACGATTTGCCCATTCAATTCACCCTTGGGAGTATCTTTATTAGTTTACTATGTTCAACTCTTTTTCTATGGATTTCTCTTGTGAATTTGCTTTGGATATGAGTAGCTAAATCATTTGTAGAGTTTTGGTGAAGACTACAATGAATGCTTTGGATTAATTCAAGGACTTCTGATTACCCTTGCTCTTGTGATTTCTTTGTTTCATTCTTGTGCCTTTTCAATTCAATTGCTTAGCTACCAATTGGGTTTGTTGTCCTAGTTTGAGTAATCGAGAGATACCTAATTAGGATTGTTAAAAGAATGAACAACACCTAGACAATTTGCATTCAAGAGAAGGAATTCTAGAGTGAGGGCTTGAGCCTTTTGTTTTAAGGAGTTATTTGTGACGTATTAGAAGGAGGCTTCAATATTAATAATTAATCAACTGGTTAAGTGCACTCGAGAGAGGGCTTAGCCTAGACTAGCGGCTTTCCTAGTAATCCTAGAGACTTCAATTGGGTAATCGAAGTTGTTGAGTTGTTCACATCGTGTTCGTTGTAGTTGGATCCAAGACTCTATCTCGTTCTATTATTTGAAACTCGTCTTTTGTTGCATACTTGTGTCTTGTTTATGTTCATTTGTTTTTCAAAAATCAAAATCAACTCTTCCGGATTTTCTAGATAGTAGTCAAAATTGGTTCGTGGTACTTGAGCTGCACAATTTGTCTTCGTGGATACGATACTCATACTTGTTTATTGCTACACTAGCCCCGTACACTTGCGGGTATTTCTCGTGTTTAAAATAAATCGAGTCAGTTAGGGCATGGGAATGTCCGTCCATAATAGTGGACTAACGCGACAGACGTCCCGAAGTAGGACGGGCGCTCATCCACGCCCTAACCGTTAGTCGTACCTTTAGTCCGCTACTGCACGGACAGAGGACGAACTAACTAATTTTATTATTATTATTATTATTATTATTATTATTATTATTATTATTTACAACTTATTGCACTTCATTTTTATAATATTTTATAAACACCAACAATTAAAATGAATAAATCGTATATTTCAATTTGTTTTGTCGGCTAGTCCTAGTGTTAGCCTATTATTGTACTGTGGTTAGTCCTAGTGATGTAACAGGCTGCGGTTAGTCTTAGTGACGTGGCAGGAGGTGTTTTTGGTTAGTCCTAGTGCTAGACTATTGGTTAGTCCTTGTTATTGTGGATGCTCTAATATTCGAAACCACGCTGTGTAGAATTCATTAGTTACATTACATGCAATTAGTATTATTGGCTCATTTATTTTTTTTGTTGGGCTTTAGTTTACACTAGTGTTAACACACGTGCGATGCACGAAGGAATATATTTTCATCATATGATTTTAAATTATTAATTAATTAATTAAAATAAAAAATAATATAACTAAGATTAAAAATAGAAAAATATACTATAAATAACAATTCAAATATACTCCACTATTTAAAATAGAACCAAGACAAACACAATTATTTGGACAACGAAGAAAAGAGTATCAAGTGTTGATACTTTTGAAAAATATGTTTAAAACAATCATTCATATCTCTCTACTGAAAAATGTAAATCACAATATATACACGTGATACTCTAACTATTGTAAGAAATATTGGGATAAAATTCTCAAGTCAAGAATGTTACGATTCTTTCCTCTCTAAGAATTGTACGAAATATTGGGATAAAACTCTCGAACCATATATACACGCAGTACTCTAACTATTGCCATCAAAAGAAAAAAAAAACAATACATGAAATGGAAATTACAATAAAATTTATAAAATAAACTGACCTATAAGTCTAGTTGAGAAAACCCCTCTTTCAGCAAGACAAATTACATCATGGTTAGTGCTCTCGGATTGACGTATTATCCCCAAAGATGAAATCCTCCTAACGTACATAACATCTCAAACCCGCTAGGCACCGATGAACTAGATGGGACTCAAAAAATTGAGTAATACAATGTTCCTAAAATGTACAATAAAATGTTGAGAACTTGAGAGAGAATGGATAATGCTTTTATTGGTGTGTGATTCATCCACAACTCTATGCCTGTTAGGGGGCGTTGGTTTGGGCTGATAGCCCTATATAAGGGCTGCTATCTAGGTTGTATGTAGTTTTTGTTTGGTACGATAGCACTCCATGATAACCCGTGATAACAACGCCGACCCGATTTCATTTAAGATAGCTAGCAGTGAATCTCCAATATGGCTAACCAGGCGGAAGGGTGGGATAGCCTTCTATGTCGCGACCCCGAAAGCCTTGTGAACATCTGACTCTCCAAAACACCCCTCCCCTTCATCCTCTCCCCTTCCAATTTCATAACCGCTTGGGTCGAAAGTTTTGGCGTCGGCGACAGATTTACCGGCACAGCAGACAAATTGGAGTCGGAATATTGTTGGTAAAATTTATTTCACAACAATTGACACTATTCATTCATTCAAAAATTCAAATCTAATTTATTTCCACTTTCAAATCGACACAGCATTCCGTTGCACCATCTCGCAAGGTCGACATTTTTTGGGAAGCCGATTTCCATGGCTAATGAAGAAGACGGTGGTAAGGTACAACAAAATTTAATTCAAAGACAAATTCACTTCAAATTCCTTTAGATTTTCATGGATATTCAATTCTGGAATTTTCCCCGAAACCTGAAAGTTTTAATATCTGATTTAGTTATAATTAACATGAGTTGTTGAATCCACTGCAGTTTACATTCGGGTAATCATTTGTGATTGGGATGCTGTTAATTTTGATAATGTTTTTTGTGTAGATCTGTATCTGGAAAATGTTTGTAGTGTTATTTTGTTTGTTGTTGTGGTTGTAGCTGTCATTGAAGCTCTGTTTTTTCACCGACAATATGTATTTGTATTGCTTGATCAGGGTGGGGATAGGAGAAATGAAATGACAGCCTTGTTGATTTTGTTAGAGGAGATAATACGGAATCATCAAATTAATATGCTTCTCATATCATTCATGCTCACACTAATTGTCCCGGAAACACGCAAGCGCAAGCGCTTGGATAGAATTAATCAATCACAAATGGTTAATTCTATACCAAACCATGTTAAGCAGTTAGATAGGCTTGTTCGTTTGACAGACCGGTCGTGCATAGATAATTTAAGGACCGGTCGTTTGACAGACCGGGCGTCTATGTCGTATTCTCTGTGATCGGGTAGGATTAATTGATCAGAAATTCGTGTCTGTTGAAGAACAAGTTGCGATGTTCTTATGTGTGCTATCACACCACAAGAAATCTCGGATTGTTGGTTACAATTTTATGCGGTCCTCTCAGACCGTTTCGAAGTACATCCATACTGTGCTTCGTGGTATTCTCAAGCTTCACAGTCTATTTTTGGTAATGCCCCACCCGATAGAAGATGGTTGCACTGACCGGCGCTGGAAGTGGTTTAAGGTTCACACATTCTCTAATCTTGTTAAAACATTTTAGCTTTATATATGATTCTTATGACTTTTACACGCAGGGGTGTATTGGAGCCTTAGATGGAACATATATCAACGTAAGATTACCTGTTGCTAATGCCCCTCGATATAGGAACAGGAAAGGACACATCACAACCAACACCCTTGCCGCATGTGATCCACAACTTCGATTCATTTACTTACTCCCCGGATGGGAAGGATCGGCAGGTGATTCACGTATCTTGAGAGATGCAGTTAGTAGACCGTTAGGGCTCAAAGTACCAAAAGGTGATATATTTTAAGTTAGTTGTACACAAGCTCTTCGTTTGACTTTGTTATAGTATCATACAAAATTTTGTTGGTGTTACATTCAGGTTGCTACTATCTCTGCGACAATGCCTACGCAAATGCAGAAGGTTTTGTCACGCCATATAAAGGGGTCCGATATCATTTGAAAGAATGGGGACCCGGAAGACAGGCACCTCAAACCCCGAAAGAATTATTCAATTTGAGGCACAGTAAGGCAAGGAATGTCATCGAACACTCTTTTGCCGTGTTGAAGATGCGCTGGGGTATCCTCCAATCTGCCAGCTTCTACCCGATAGATATACAAACCGGTCTGATTATCGCATGTTTCCTTCTATATAATTTCATCTGAGCTCAAATGGCGGTAGATCCGGTTGAGGCAGAATTGGCAAATGAGACAGAGAATGAGGATGAAAGTGTCGCCGAACATGACGGAGCTGATCACATCAGCTCCGTCGAACCATCCGCCTCTTGGAACAAGAAACGAGATGATCTTGCTAGAGATATGTGGGCAGAGAGACAAAATGTTTAGGCTGATGTATCATTTGAATTGAGTTCTTGTTGTTACCTAGTCGAATAATCGTAGTTAAACATATGTAACATTTCCACTCTTGTACTTTTCTTAAAGTTCATGTTGTGCCATTTATTTCAACATTATAACATTTGTGTCTGGATTTATGTAATTCAAAATGATGTATTCAAGAGTCATTACCTGAACTGCATTACACCCTATGATATTGTGACAAATACAATGTATTAAACAACACAAAGTCATGTCACTGAAACCGATTACACCATATGGATTAAAATTTGGTGCAAAACACGGTGTTTACATAATATCTTACACACGACAGACTACTACACACGAACTAAAATGAGCACAACAACAACAAATTCCCAATGGCCGCACTAACATAACAAACAAAGTTGGAAAAATTAGGTATGCTTGCCATGCAATTACACACATAAACTAGGGATAAAGTAGATAGGTTACACAACGCTTAGGCGGCCACAAGATAGCCTATGGACGATCAAACCACACGTAGAACTGGACCTCATTCACATCGACGAGCTTGAAGTGACAACGAACACCCGCGACCAAGTTGTTGCCATTCTTGAAACGCCGCCACACTTTGCTGACCCAAATTTTGGTCCGGCTGTGACCAAGATTCATGTGCCAATTATCTCCGTTAACATTGAAGTAGACTGGGTCGTTCAGGGCGTTCATTCGAATGTGACGGCGCCAAAACGCATAAGGTATCTCCAAAGTTCGTCTGATGTTGGATTGGTCCAGGGTGACAACAAATGTCGGGCATCCATCAACGTCGATCACCCCCGCATCGGGAGCATATGGCTCATCATCATCGTCGGAGGATTGGATCTCCGTTTCAAAGGGCTGATAATCATCCTCACTATCGACATCCGCAGCATAACTCTGGTCGGAGTCCTCGTCCATGACCGCTTATCAATTCAAATGCAAAATAATAGTTTAGACAATGAACAAAAATTACATGTGAATTATTCTAATTGAGATAAGGGCGTATGTTCGTCTACTCACGTGTCAAATCACTCGGGGGGAGGGGGCAACCGGTTCTATTCTTAAACCTCTTGACATGGAAAATCTCGGGTTCGACCATAGTGAACACAAGAGTGTCATCGTGGACAATGCGGTTGAGTAAACAGAACTCGGGCCACCCAACGACCCACTGGCGATCTTGAGGAGGCGAACGGGCCACTTCCCCCCTCTCGGCATCACAAGTCAGCAGTTGAAAGGGAGATCATCGTAGTGGTTTGCCACAAATTCTGGTGGCAGACGCTTTATCAATTGAAACAGAGTTAAAAGCACAACATACTTAGAATATATGAAGAAAGTAATGAAATAAGACGCAGCCTTACCATCTCGTTCATGTTAACGTCCTCAGAGAACTTCTTGATGAACGAAGGGAGCCTGTGGTACTCATTAACACTATTGATACCGGCCATTGTATTACTAACACAGTGTTCTGAGATGTGGATTTGTCTATGGAATGCAGCGATAGGAAATGGGTTATTTAATAAGAAAAATGACGACCATGAATAGGTGCTATGACTGAATTTGATTAGGCATAACACTGCATCGAGAAGGTGGGTGGTTGGGCCAAATAAATGGACTCTTCTTCTTGGCATTACATACGCCACCGACTGCTGCAAAATTGATAGAGCAGATCTGCAATAAAAGCTTTTAATCCATAGCTATGTATAGGGGGAGATGGGAAGATATTTGTGCATTTATTTGGTCAAACATAACCCATATTTTGTAGTTCATATAGGAGAAAATGGACATATGTATTACACATTTATGCCTCACCATAATATTAATTATATTTTTGCCCATTCATATTCATCATTTTCGGCATTTTTTTGCATGATTTTCGGCATTAATAATGTCTACCAAATATTCGTGTTTCTGATGGAAACTAATTTCCACAATTATATCTACATTTATATAGTCATTTGAAGTGAGTGCATATAATTAATTATTTAAATGCAATTAAAAATGAAACATGTGCGTATGATCAACACTTGATGTCATATGATTGCTAATGTTTATGCGGGGATTCCCAAACAATAAAAAAATAATATATTGAAAATATTAGACCTTAATAACGCGTTGAACGTGGCCTAGTATGTTGTGTAGATTATTTCTAATATTTGGCAAAGCAATATGGGTGTATTATTATTTCCTTATCTGAATAAGTAAAGTCACGATAATAAAAAATAATATACTTGCAGGAAATTAATTAACTTCTCCTTTTTATGGCATCTATTTAGTACGAGAATAACGTGAACCTCGTCCTTGAGGTAGACTACACATACATCAACTAAAGGGTAGAAAGTGCTCAACCATAAACATTAATGAAGAAGGAGGTACTAGTTTAGGTTTCGATTTCTATATTAGGTGCTTCAACCATTACCAAAGAAATTGTTAGTATTCTCTCAACAAAGAACTTCCGTGTTCCGCAGCAAGCAACATTCTTCTACAGAGGGAAATGGTCCCGAGAGATGGATACCTTACTTCTTTCCACGTTGATCAGTTTGAGGAGGGGCCGTGACTAGGATGCTGTTAATTTGCCCGATGAAGTCATCAACAACGTTCGTGCCGTGCTAAACCATCCATTTGGAGCAGCCCTATCAACTGAAGATGTTTCCGAGCGCTGCAAACATTTGAAGGCTCGATATCGACTATTTAAGAAGGTGGTCGCTACACATGGAGTCCTATGGAACCAGGATGCGAGGGTCGTGACAGCCGAAGACCAGGCGTGGAAGCTTATTATAGAGGTTCGTGGAAATCATATTAAAATGTAAAAATGTAACTCCAAAAATAAGTATTATATATCATCGTTTCTATGTTTGCTCACTTTGCATTGGCAGAGGGATGCGTTGGTAGCTGCGTATTACTACCGCGACGAGCCGGAGTCCACACTTCTTGCAAGTGTGTTTGGCTTAAATGACGTGAAGGAGGAGTTCGCTCGTGAGGTGATTACTCTGTCCGACACCACCGAGATCATCGTGCTCTCCGAATCAGTTGTACCAGACACGCCCACGAAGCTCGTTCCATATGATTCACCTGCCGACTCGGACGAAGTGACTTCACCGCTGCCGGGTAAAATTAGTCGCATTCGCCGCAAGCTATTCGATACAGGCGTAACATGCGGCGGTGAAACGTCTTGTACTAAGTCTCCCACTCGATTTCAGCAAGTCAAGAAAGCAAATTTATCTTCTCCGAAGGCCTCATCTTGTGCATCGTGGAGTCCCTGCCCTAGTGCACGTAACACAGACCCATAACTGGTCCGTCAATAGGTGTGGATCAAGGTATTCAAAGAGTGTCTCGTTTTCTTGGGTGTTGATACATGAACCTAATCGTCGAATAGGTTGTTTTAAATGCAAGTATTCAACCTTGAAGTATAAGTGCAGTATGCTATAGTTTATCACTCGTAACACAGTTCATTCATGTATAATCATAATTGATAACAACAATCCAGAATGTCATACGGTTCATAAAGTTCAATACGATAATTACTACAAAATACTTGAGTTGTGGTTATGCATATACGTTCACATGATGCAAATGCATCCACAACTCATCAACGCCTACTAAGCGATAATAAAGCGACCTCCCTGATTAAAGTTTGAGGTTAAACATATAAAAGAAAATAACTCCATCGAGTTCGACAAAAGAAACAGTTGCCAATTACGCGCCAGCATTGTTCAGCCTAGCATTCCATCGGTCTCCAAAAGATCAAAGACAAAGGCCGCACGAGCAGTCTCGTTCAATCCCTGAAAGAGGTCAAGTAGTTCAGGTTCCTTCACAAGCTTCTTTGAAATGTAGAACTGTTGTTTCATAGTTAGACCCGGAATACCTTTCATTTGATCAAACACTTCGGCCCTTTTGGTACTGAGGTCGAACTCATATCCAATTCTAGCGAAAATCTCTTTAAGCCGCTCATTGGTGTCATTGTGTATCTGGCCCATGAGAGTAAGGACGCCATCCATCTTTTCCTCTATTTTCTGTTTCTTTAGTACCTTATTCCCCATCTTCCCCGATCCAGATCTAGAGCCGGATTCTCGACCGGCAACCGAACGTTTTCCAGCCGCAGGTGATGCTCCGGTCCCTGTTTCAGCCCCTGCACCAGTAACAGGCGCAACATACTCAGTAAACGATTGGCTCTCATCCACCATCTCGGGGAGAACACCATCGGGGTACACTTCATCCGGGAATAGCTCCTCAAGAGTCATTGTGTTGGATGGACCAGCATCATCAGGAGAGACCTCCTTGTGACCATAGAGCTTATCAGCTGACGCCGCAACGTCTACACCGCGTTCACCATCTGCACGATTCATTCCGAATACCTCCTTCCAGTCCTCATATTGTGGCCAAGACTTGTTCCTCATGTACCGTGCATTGCTGTCTTTCTGCAAGTTGTCAAAAGGGAGTACTAAGGTGAAATTAGGAGCAACAACGTAGGCAAAGCAAGATATGTATAACAAGTAGCAGAATGGTTGATGCAACGCTGATCATGGAGGGAAGCAAACATCAATATGTAGGCATTTAACTCTCCGAATGTTCCCCATTAGTCAAATATTAATATCCAAAACATTAATAATTGATGATAGAAAAGCATTAAAATATGCATCTAAATACAGGATAACCAGGATGCAAGATGTAAGAATAGTTCAGTTTGTTTGGGCTGATACATAGATGAAAAAATAGTAGTGAAATCCATATAGCCGACTCATTAAACTTATCAACATTATGACAAACCTTAATGAATTGTGCCCACGACTCATCATCAACGTCTATTCGGTAGTTGTCGTCGGTATTGAACCCAATGCCACTGAAGTTAAGCATCATCTTTAGAGAACTGTAATTCCTCTTCCACGTTGTAATCTTCGAATAGATGTGAGGATGAGGCAAGATATCCGTATTCGGGAATTCACGCTTGATTGCCTCCTTAGCACGCACAAGATATCCTGATCGGAATCCATTATCTCCCCTCCAGCCATTGGCTGCCAGCTCCTTCATTGTTGCCATTAGAATCTCTTCCTCGCGAACATTCCAAACGCGCCTCGACCTGTCTGCTTTCCCGTGCTTGTTCATACCCAAATCGTTGCTACCTACAAATTTAAATGAACGACAGTCAAAGCATCAATTGAGAGAATAAACCTCCTAATATATTCAATCACAAACTTAATATTAAAACCGATTTACCCTCTGGTGGTGGGCTACCATCGTCGTCGCTCATCCCTAGCTGCTGAGAAGCCATTCGCGACCTGGACATTGAGGATTTGCGAACAAACCCTTCAGCAAAAAAAATTTCAATCAACCGACTCTCACACATCTGCAACCACTACTGCTAATGCTCCTAAATGGGGGATGAATAAAGTGGGTACACCTTGTCTTATGTAATTTCTACTAGATCAACACATATAAAAAGCATCAACCAATTCAAAAAACTACGACCCACATTGTCAAACCACACTGCATAACTTGTAAATAATAGCAAACTGACGAAGGTGAATAAGAGCAAACTTACGTAGGTGAATCTTCGTGTCGGACCGCCGAAGATATGTGTGGGATTTGAGAGTGATGAATCGCCTAAACGATTCTCACACAGTTGCGAAATGAGAGAGGCGCGAGTTATTTGGTGTTTGAGCGCCAATTCACATTTTGACGATGAAAAGGGTTTGACTGACGAGGACAATTTCGTCAATATAAAAAAATTGTGAGGGCATATTGGTAACTCATGGGTGCTATCTAGGATTTGTGCAAGACCAAACAAAGACCAACTAAGTTATCTGAATTGCACAATCAGCCCAAACAAACATTGGATTGAGATATAGTACTATCACCACTATCATATCAAACCATATACAACTACCCTATCATACACAATACTCTCAGACCAATCAAACACACCCTTATAGGCACAAAATTAGTCCATGAGAGATCATGGAATTAAAACAACATAATTATAAAATTAAGACAATAGAGGTTACAAAATTTGACTTTTCTAATTCATTTTTGTTGTTATTAGCCATAGATTAAAAGTTATAATACATTTCTTATTATGAATAAATGAGTTTCAATGCACATTTATTTATTTCACCATGATGATTAGCCGTTCACATTGTATACATGCAATAATTTATAATTAATTTCTAAATAATAATTGAAAATTTGTAATTATAATGTCAATCATCATCTATTTTATAATTAATCACTTAGGGTAGTGATAAAATGCAAACTTATATATTGTACAAACTCTTCAACATAGCTTCAACGCAGTTTCAATACAATATCAACACATTGTAAAATTTTAAGATTTTAATGTCAACACAATATCAACACAACATCAATTATTGACTGCCATTGAAATTCTATTGACATTTTCCTGTTGATGTTTTTTTGTAATCTGTTGACATTTTTCAATGGTTCAGATTTTAATTTTGAGTTTGTACAATATTTAGAGTTTTAATTTGATCACATCTCTATATATAACTCATAAATATTCATATTTAAACCTCAAAACTTATAAATATTTCAAAAGAATGTTAAAACTCGTCTTTTACATATGTATAGATTCGAAAGTAGTATTTATAGTTAAAAAATATATTAAGATTATTCATAATCTTTTCACATTCTTCTCCCTAAATCTTTTCATTTTCTACGACCTAATTATTTTCATCTCTAATGCAGTATTTATTTCAACGTAACCTAACAATTAATGCATATGGTTAATTAGAATTAAATAGTGCTAATTATGCTACGTCAACTATCGCATATTATTTCCTCTAAATTTGTTATTGGATACATAATACTTATTATATCATAATTAGTGTAATGCATTAAATATATTTCAACGTAACCTAACAATTAATGCAAATGGTTAATTAGAATTAAATAGTGCTAATTATGCTACGTCAACTATCGCATATTATTTCCTCTAAATTTGTTATTGGATACATAATACTTATTATATCATAATTAGTGTAATGCATTAAATATTATTAATACAATTCTAAGAGTTACAAATATACATGTACATCCCTTGTATAAAATAATTATTAAAAAGTGTCAAAATTTGCTTTTTATATATGTATAGATTAAATTGAGATGTTTAATCATTTATTTGAATTCTGATTTTGACTAATTATAATCCGTTTGTTTCATAAAAATAGAGAATTTGGAACGACACAAATTTTAATGAGAATTTGAAAAGGTAGAAAAGAGATAGAAATAAAAAATGATTAAGGTGCCTCCTCCTCCGTAACGCACTCAAGCTGCCCGTCACTGTCACCCGCACCCACGATTCTGACCCGTATCCTCCACTCAAGGTGCTGCCTCCTCCTCCATACAAACCTCCCCCATCACCCGCCGCCGCCCGTTTCAACGGCAGCTTGTGTTTTCTCTTCCCTGCTGCCACCTGGATTTACCACCTACACGCCTTTAGCAATTACTCGTATTAATATTACTACTAACTAATGTGGGATTAATTATTGCAAGCTTAATTAGTGGAATACTAACTTAATAAACCTGTCGACCCTAGTTTGCATTTTCAGTTATAAATGTTTCACTGCTTACCACTCCCGATTTGTTTCAGTTTTCTTGATTCAATGAACGCCCATGTACACCGTTCATGTCAACATAAATTTTAACTAAAATTCGTAACTTCCTATTGGAATTTGGAATGGATGCATTCTAGATTAGATATCAGCAAGTTTTATTTGGATAGATCATAGATGCAACACAAATCCAGATGTATACAACAATACAAAAACATAGTTTCAGATAGCGGCACACGTCTAGTGTAGGTTAACTATACTGTATCCAAATGTAAGTCTCGTCACCAGCGTTGAGGATGATTTATCCTTATTATGGCTATAAAAAGGAAATGCATCCCAAAGAAAAGAAGAAGTAGACTTCAGCAATCGAATTGATCATTGATTCGTATTGTTCTCTCTGGCCTTCCACCAATTTCTATTCCCACAATAAACCAACTTTTGTTGCAATGAGGTATAAAGTCACTACGCCAAGTTATCTCTAAGAACTACGTAGTTTGTGGCACCATTGGTCTTTTGGATCTTTGATATCCTTTTCATTATAGCTGAAAAAGAATCCTTTTCCTGCATCCACACAAACTTGCCTAGAGTTAACATTTCCAAGACAAATGCTGAAAATTTGACTATGAGCCACATACAAATCTTGTATGAATATACAAAGAGCTTAAAACATAAGGAGCCTATCATGGCCAAAGTTGTCTCACTGGAGCCTAAGCATAGGATGGGTGATGTGCTAACAAATAGGCTCACGTCATTTAAGACATGTTAAAAATAGGACTCATAAACCAGAATCATTTATAACAGTTAATATGGCTGGCGTACGTCCAACACCTATTTGTACAGACTCCCTAATCACTATAAGTTGAAGCCAGGTCAGGGATTTCATGCAACAACACAATACAACAACAATTTACTTTTCAAAAAAACTAGCAGTGAGATGGCCACAGGGAAAGAAGTAGCTTCGACTATAATCAAAGGAGATACTTTTTGTTCTGGCCATTCAAGAAGCAGCATCAAAAAAACCAAATACTTTCATAAGCAATGGGAATTCAGTTTTATTTGATCTTTCTGATAGTTGGAAATCCAGTAATCCACACAACCCAGAGAAGGGGGAAACCGCAGATATTCCATAACTTTTAATAAACCAAATCGATCCAACAACATTTAACTTTTCATAAGTGTTGAAAAGATGTAAGAACTGAAAAAAAAATAAAAATTAAACATGCATAGCATAAGGTAATTTGAGGGAGAAAAAACAGCAGAATATGAATTTCCTGACCTCTTTTGTCTTCAATCTGGATCTGAATTTACCCAGAAGATCCTTCGTGGTCACTGGCGTCTTTGGTAGTAGAACAGCCCTAATTTCTTCTTCAGTAACTGGTCCAGTTGCTGGTGCTGACACACTTTTTGATGATGTGGGTGGCATTGCACCTTTAGGATGTGCAACGCTTTTTAAGGATGAAGCATTCTCATCTTTCACAGCTCTTGTTTCCTGTATTCCAATAAAAGATTCCACTGAATAAACCAACCACAAACACAATGTATTGACCTATGGAAGAACCGGAGGACCAGCATAAAAGTAAATGAGCACTGCTGCACAAATGCAATCTCACATTTTCTGTTTTCACTTTCTTTAAAGGTGCACTGTTCGGTGTTTTTGCATCATCACTGCTGACTTTTCTTTTCCCCTTGGACGATTTTGAAGTAGATGGTGTCCCACGACCAGATGTAGAATTTGTTGCTTTAAGGGGACTGTTGTTATGAACTGGCTCCTCTTTTGGAGCTTCCTTCTTTGGGGCGATCACAGGTGATATATCATCATCCGCCTAACATAGGTGGAAAAATTAAATATCCGGATAAGCTGGGTTCAGAACCTTGACTTGAACAAATACAAATTTAAACTTTCTAAAGTTCATGGATATGGGGCCTCTTTTTATTGAAAAACAAAATAATTTTTTTTTCTCATAAAGCTTCCAAACAATGCAAATAGGTTAGTTTCCAAGAAACCATGTGCAGGACATTGGATGTTTATCAGGTTCAAAATCCACACCACCAAGGCAATGCATTTGTGTGTTGATATAAACTCCTTGAGATAAAAACAACAAATTAGAATGTGGCATCAAATAACATACATCATCGTCATCGTCGTCATCCTCGGAGTCGGAATCATTCAGCCCATTAGATCGCCCAAGTAGCTTCTTCAGCTCTTTTCCAGATTTACTCAGTCCTCCCTCCTTATCATCTTCGTCAGCTTCATCCTCATCCTCATCATCCTGAGATAAACGAAATAACCAGAATAACATCATCATTTAAACTGGGGCTTCAATCACAAACATGCATCGTGCTAATGGATATCATAAGCATTTAGTAGTTGTGTCAATGTCCTATGAGAAATGAAAATAAAAGGTTGGCAGGGAAAATATATCATTTGCTCCAAATTAAATGGACTGCAAAGCAAATTATCTTTTTTTAAGTTGCACATTCAGCCAGACTCAGTGATCCACCAAGCATACTACAGCGGACAGCCTTTCAAACTACAAAAAGACCAGGAAGAAGTTCATCATCTAAAGTTAGTTCCTTGAAAACCTATAACATGTACTCCCTCCGACCATGAAATAATGTCTCTTTTTGCCATTTCGGGACGTTCATGGTTTTGGTTTAGTTAGGTCGCCCTAGCTTATATGCTTATCAGCTATAAAAATTTAAACAACTAACATCTTGACATAATAACTGATAGGCACTCAAGAAATTGCATGATTTATGCAACATCAGCTACTCCGTGAATAGGGATCAATCAAACTTGCAACATCGAGAAAAATATATGCATGCATGCTTTAGGCAAATGGAAGATTCTATTGACTATTTATCATGAGGTTCCTTCATTCCAGTATATATGAAACTCAGCTAAGTTCTAAAGGTAGAATAACAGCAAATTATGACCTGCTTAATTTCTGGAGGTGCAGGTATCTCAGGGGCCAAATCTTCACGTTCCTCTGGATCAATTCCAACTGCTTCATCATCGTCAGTGAAAATTTCTTCATGTTCCCAATCATCACCTGATGACAATCATCAAAAGGTCAGAGGGGGGATGACCTTTCCTAGGTAATAGCCACTCCATGTGTGAGCTATATTATGAATACGGTTTACACCAACTGAAGGTTTATTGAGTTATAAAGGTAGTTTTCTAAATTTTTAACAATTTTCGCTTGAAAAGGAGTAAACCGAGAATTAGAAAGCATAAAATATATTTCAAATTATATTTTAGCAAAAAAAATTAATTTCAAAACTTAAGTTCTGTTGAAAAATGTGTTTTAATCGTAAAATATGACAGATTCAGAGCATTGTATATATGATTCATGAACTTGAAAGGTCTATAGCAGATGGTTGGCAAAAAATTAAATTGAGAAAGTGAGAAATGTCTGTGTCATCATGTCATTGCTAACTGACAACATGATAGAACCATCTCTACTTTTCCTACACACTCAAACCACCACATGCATATGAGAATCCAGTAACAGAATCATGAGCAAAGAGAAAAATATCAACACTCACCCTTCTCAATATCATCATCATCAAAGTCAAGGTCACCACCTCTTGGACCTTCTTCATCGTCATCCCCACTTTTCTTGTTGAGACCCAACCTGTTTTTTCTTGCTGACTCTTCATCTTCATCTTCGTCTCCTCTATCTGAAACATTGGCTTCATCATCATCCCCTGTAGTTTTTTTGCGCCCCCTCCCACTACCAGATGCACCTTCCCGGCCATCAAATTTCTCAACTTCACCAAAGGCTGCAGCTCCATTGTTTGCTGCTTTCATCATCCATCTCTGGTAGCCATCAGCTGTTTTCCTTCTATTATTCATCTTTTCTTCAGCTTCCTCCAAAGTTAGTTGCTTATATTGTGCCACTTTGTTGAAATTGTACCTATAATCAACAACTATGAAATGGATATTCAAAAGAGCAATAACATGGGCGTAAAAATGTTGATTACCAGGACCCAGCAGGAATAGCAACAAATTCCTTTCCTTGAAGCATTAGAAGATAATATGTGGCTGTCTGTGTGCCCTCAAGGTGACCATGGAATTGAAACTGACCCGTTTCGTCTTCCAGTAGCCAAGGTTTATTCTTGAATTTCTCCTACATAGCAAAATTAAATGATGAATGCAATCGGTTATTGAATAACAAAAAAATTAAAAAAGAAAAGAATGTGCTGAATCTGCCAATTTAAATTCAGTGTTTGCAGTAATCTTATTCTAAATATACCTCAGTACAAGAAAAGAGGGGAGGGTCATGAAGATTACTATAGCAACAGGGGTGGATCTATTCAGTGGCTGCATTGTTCTCTGGCCTAAAACCTTTTCTTATACTCCCATGTAGTCCCTCTGTCCCATTATTCATGGCATGTATTCCTTTTTAGGCCATCATATTTAACATGACACGTTTTCTTTTTAAGACACATTTATTACTCATAGAACTTTAAATAATATAAATTCCTCACACCACTTTTCAACTCTCCTGAATATCCGTGACCAAAAAATGTGTCAACGAAAATGGGGTGGAGGGAGCATTATATTAAGACTAACCCAAATTTAGCCCAACCCAAAAATAAGAAATTTTGTTAACACTTTGAATTGAAAGAGATTCTGTTATATGTAGCATAAGATACAGAATCAGTTATTGATGAGTTTATGTATTGAAGCTCCACAAGGCACAGCTTGTGTGAACATCAAAATATTTTGATATGTATAAAATTGAGTGCGCCGAATAGTTAAATTTTCAGCTGACTCATTTTCAAATTTTGGATCCACCCATGTATAGCAACTTTCCCAACTACAAATAGCAAAGTTGAGAAAAAATGAAAAGAAAGGATTATTGCCTAACAACAAGGCTACTGGAACAACATCACAGATTCACAATTGTCTACAGAAGGACATGTTAGGAGATTGAAAAATTAGACAATCAAATGCATGACAGAACTCTTTCACAATATTATAATAATGGTATAGCAAGTTTCAACAAATGAGAACTAGATATTGACTTGGGACAAGAAGTACCCTCAGAGTATCTGTGACTTGGCGCCCTTGCAAACCTTCCTTCTGCAAGGTCCATTTATTCTCATTCTTCTTCTTAAAATTTGGTAATCCTGAGGCAAATCTTGCAATGAAATAATTTTTGTCGTTGCTGGAACTGGCACGTACATTATATTCCTACATTCACCACATAACATCCACTTTTAAACATATGTCAAGGAAAATGATCTCTGATGCAAGTGAGCATAAAGAACAGATTAATGAATGCAGTTCATATCACCAATATTCACTTTCTCTATGCCAAATGTTTACAACAATGCAAGTTTTAGAGCCTATAAACTATCTCCAGTAATGGTTACAGTTAAAACTCATAAATGTACTTCAAGTTTTGGTTATAACATGGCATGTCAACTAGAACCTTGAAACCTATAGACATAAACAGACAAGCATCATTTTGACTTCAGATGCTAAAGCACACCGACTAACTTGATATTTCAGTTCATGTAAAAGTATATTACAGAAACAAACAATCAATTCTCTTATACTTGGATGGAGAAGTTAACCAATGAGTAAGATTGCTAGAAAAAACTTTGAATTACTCGAGTCACAGAAATGACAACTCATTAACTTAATATTCGGCACTCCAAATTGTCTACAGATAAACAATTCATAAACATAACTATTAAGAGTCGGCGTTCAAATTGACATCCAACAGATTTACAGTTGAACCATCCAGTTATGTGCATAAGCATACTGAAATTAATGTAGGGATACGTTACAAGAAATTATTTCTGAAAAATTTCAATAAATTTCTCCAATCATGACGAACCCTAATCAGGCGAGTGATAGGGGTTCCGCACTCGTAGCACTTGGAACGTTTCTCGGCCATAGATTTGCCACAGCTCACGCATAGCGTCAGGTGCTTGCACGTGCTGCCGTAGAGCTCCGTCGTCGATCCACAGGCACCGCACGACGGCTTCAATATCAAATCAATTGACATCTTTCACCGTTCCTAATTTATTGATTTAAAAACCCACAATTAGGAATGACAGAGAAATTGAAATCAAGGGGGTGCTAGGGCGTGGATAAATCGATGTTAGGGTTCAGGTAATAGTAGAGCTGAAAAGCTTGAATTCAACCTCGTCGGCCAAAGGCCCAAAGGCAAACGCTTTCTTTCAGAAATAAATCTAATTTAGGTTCGGAGATGTCGATTCAGTCTCGCTGTTTCGTATTAAACCCTTCGCTATAAACATTGAAAATCTGAAGACTACTGTTATTAAAATAAAAAAGATACATTTTGATGTAATATTTTCATAATTTTTTCTTTATTACGTTTAATAGTTTGACTAATTTATATAATGCTCCACGGGGAACACTAGGGTGCATCTTTAATTAGAGTGCTAACGTACATCCAATCACGTACGGCCATGTGGCACGAAAAATGCAATGTGTTTAACACAAAAATGCAATACACATTTGTGAAATTGTACATGCATTTCCGCATATTGTATTTTAGTAATTGCATTTTATATTATTAAGTTTTGCATTTTAACATAAATTGTCTACAATGCAAAATAAACTATATATAAATGCAAAAATTCGACTATATATAAAAAAATGCAAATTAAACAGTCAATATTTAAAATGCAAAACTTAACAATAAAAAATGCAATCTGCCTATAACTAAAATGTAATCGGGCAAAATTCATCTATCACTTCTACAAATGTATATTGCATTTTTATGTTTACAATATTGCGTTTTTCTTGCCACGTGGCAGCACGTGATTGGATGTACATTAGCACTTTAAAATTAGTTAGAATATCCCATGCTCCATATTTATATCATTAGATTAGATTATGACCATGGAATTCGACTGAAACTTAAAAATTAAGAATTTTTAAAATTTAGATTTTTAGAAAGTAAAAGAATAAAATTATGAAATTCTTTAAAATTACTCCGTATAACGGTAAACTCAATTGATATTAACATAATACAGTACGTATTAAATTTTAATTTTATTGCATAATATAGTATATATAAAATATATAACTTTAAAATATACATGAGTTAAAAACATATGAAATATTTTTTTATTAAGTATTTATATAAACTAATATTTTGAAAGTAAAGATTAAAATCAAACTTAGAAGTTCTTAAAATCAAAATTATATATTCAATTAGTATTAATATTATTATGTATCTAATTCGATTTTTTCAGAAAGAACAAGAGAAAATATTAACTTCATAGCTTTAAAATATTAAACAACGAGTTTAAAATATGTGATTATTTTTTTGATCAAGGTTCGATGTAAAGTGCAAAAATTAATGGATAAAGTAGGAGACATAAAAGAGAAAAAATTGTGAAGAAATTTCCATAAAAAGAATAGTCTATTTGTATTACCATAAATGCTTGAATTCATTTTAGAATGTTCCACTTGAAGTGAGTTATTTTCTTTGTTAGCAAAATATAATGAAATATAAATCATTTTCTAAACAGTTAATCTTTTTGTCATCTAGTTCTCTTAGGGTTTACTGATAGGATCTAGATTCTTCCCTTGTTGTAGATATATAATTGCTTTGTGATCATATCACAATAT
Organism: Salvia hispanica; assembly: GCF_029641045.1. Classification (NCBI taxonomy): domain Eukaryota; kingdom Viridiplantae; phylum Streptophyta; class Magnoliopsida; order Lamiales; family Lamiaceae; genus Salvia; species Salvia hispanica. Next base: position 4,402,513 of record NC_142696.1, read on the forward strand.
CCTTTTTTTCAAACAATAATACAGTAAACTTTCTTTATTTACATTCTTGATATATTTCCTATTATGGTATCATAGCTCAGATTCTAATTCTCTATCTGCTCTTTTATATCTTCTTCTCCAAATGACATCTACAACCACTTTTGGTCCCTTCACACCTTCCTTTTACTCTTGTTTTTACTCATGCTCACCCAATTGTCTTCAAACTCACTAATGATAACTTTCTTATGTGGTGCCAACAATTTTTGGTCATTGTCTCCAGCTACAGCTTTGATGGTTTTCTCACCGATGACATTGTTTCCCTGCTTCTTTTATTCCCAACAACGACCTATCTTCGACTCACCCTAACCCATAAGTCTTAGTCTGACATTGACAGGAGTCACAAGACCAACTTCTTTCAATTTGGATCCAGAGCTCCCTCCCTAAAAGCTCCATGATTCTTATCGTTCGACTAAAGTCCAACAAGGATATTTGGCATGCCAATGAATCAAGCTATGTTAGCCAATTTAAAGCTAAAGTGATGTACTACAAGTTGTTGCTCCAGATTTTCCAAAAAAATAAGTTTCTTATGTGTGAGTATCTCAACAAAGTGAATTCCTATCGTGATTTTCTAAATTTTACAAGCCACAATGTTTCAAAAGATGATCATATTCTTCACATCCTTGGTGGTCTTGGTCTTGAATTTGACCATGTTGTAGTCATTGTCACCTCTAAATGTGATAATGGTCTGTTCATAATGTTGGTGCTCCCCTTTTATGTTTAGAATCTCGCTTGTAGGCTACTCGCACCCCTTCTTTAAATGTTGATGGCTCTCAACCATCAGCCTACATTGCTTACTCCACTCATGTTCACCAAGATGGTCGGCAAAGCTCATCTTCATCTCCTCGCACTGACGGTCGACCACCTATTCGTGGCCGTTTCTTCAACAATCGTCTCACCTACCAAGCCTGTCAGAAGCCCGATTACTCTGCGGATCATTGTTGGCACCACTTCGAGTAAAGCTTATCTCCTTCGGGTACTCCTATGACTAGATCTCAATGGATCAGTACTGGCACCCCATATTAATTAAGTCTCTTAATTGTAATTTTTTTCAAATAATAATTTAAATATTATACTCCCTCCGTCCCAGTTTTATAGCCACATTTTGCCATAAAAATCCGTCCCACATTTATAGTCACATTTAGAATTTTCCATATTTGGACATAAAATTTTACCCCATTATTCACTAAAATTACACCCAAATGTCATTATCAACACCAAAATAAACCAAAACAAAAATAAAAAACCAAAAAATCAAAAAGGGACTCACCTTCAACCAACTCACTTCATTTATTACACACTTCATCATCTCACTTCATTTATTATACACTCCACCATCTCACTTCATTTATTACACACTCCACCATCTCACTTCATTAATTACACACTCCACCAATTCCTTAAAATCCGTGTCATAACTAAATGTAACTATAAATCTGGGACGGGGGGAGTATTCATTATTAATATTTTATTATGTCTGACCCCACGATGAAAGTTTTATGGAGCCACCACTACTTAAAGACCTATATCAAAGTGATGCTAGAAATTGACTACAAAGATGGTCGGAAACCTGAATATTTGAATTGGACTCGATGTATTTCAATCTATTATGATTTATGAGAACTAGTCGAATGGCGACATTGATTTAGACCCATAGGTTGCAAACAGTGGCGGAGCCACGTGAGAACAAAGGGGTACGAGTGTACCCCCAAAATAAGTTGGTACAGTTGGTCTAGTGGTATGATTTCCGGTCTTCAACTGTCGAGACCTGGGTTCGATTCATCTCAGCAGCTGATAAGGCTAATTTCATGCATTGGTTATATAGTGAAAAACATCACATTTCTGCTGGATCTAACAAGTTTTGTTAAGCCAGGTGTGTGTGTAGCGCTAGATCCAGGAGATGCTGGAGGAGTTGATCTAGCGAGGAGCAGGAACGGGATGAGCAGAATCACGAGGAAAAGCTAGAGGAAGGAAGCCAATAGCTGAGGGCAATCAAGTCAATCAATACCTCGCTGGGCCCCACCTCGACGCTTATAAATGGAGGAGTGCGCAACAAGAAACATCACTTTTTTTCGTCACACTCCTCACACAGTCACACTCTTAGCTCACACACACACACTAGGGATATGGGGAATTCTGGTGGTTAAGGGAGGTTTTCGTTTTCGTGAGTTACGTATCAGTGCAACACCGTCCTTTTGAGGGCGAAGAAACAATCGTTCTTTTATTTTCTGTTTGCTACTCATTTCCGTCTCGAACTTCACTTTTGGAAGTCGAGCTTGTCGCTTTTGTTACTGGATTCATTTTGGTTATTCTGTCTACGTTCTGATCTGCTTGTGATGGAGTTGAATTCCGTTTTGATTACTATTCTTATGATGTTTGCTATTTCGATTTGTTCTATTGGGATGTTGTCTGGTAATTGTTGCTGAATATCTTGTGAGAATTGAGAATCGTTGATTATGGAGTTGTGTTTGGTTGGATTCTTGTTCGGATGCTTGGATCCGGAGTGGATTTAGCATCCGAAGTGTGGATCTGAACAGGGGAGGTGAATTTGTGCATGAAATTATGGGGATTTTGTTCTGCTTGGTTTGCTTCGTCTAGTAGTGTAACTTTCGCCGTTGTTTCGTTTACCGTTAAATTGTGTTTCCGATCTACGCCTTATTTTGATTTTAACCTCTGCATTTATTTATGTTCATTGGAGAAGATGAAGTCATTTTCAGTTGATGCTTTAGTTAGTTAGGCTGCAGATTCGATTCTGTCCGTACTTACCTTTTTCAGAGTTTGGTCCCCACTTGTTTTAATCTCCTTGGTCTAGAGATGTTCGTAGAAGTCCCAGATCTAGTAGTTGATTTGATTTAGTTCTTATACATAATTCATTTTTTGCCTAGATCTAGCAGTTAGCATAGCATACTTTATTTCCAAATTCACTTAGTTAAATTCCTCAACCCAAAATATGCGTGGCAGCAGCCAACCCAAAAATAGTTTCCAAATCTCTACGCATGTATTTTACGAGTCCATCTCTGTGGGATCGATCCCTACTTCCCTGTGCTAGTTTAGTATCTGTGGTTGAGGGTTTTGAAGGTTTGCTTGCGTACCAACGACCAGACTTCCAGTCTTGTGAGTCTCTAGACCTTGTGATCTAGTTGATTTACTGGATCTAGGAAGTGTGTAATTAGAAATTGATAGGATACAGCAAGCAAGAAAATCAACTCTTCAAATGGCGCCGTTGCCGGGGATGGATGGCGTAGTTTGTTTATGTGTTTAGAGATTTGGTGTAAATAGTTTTAATCTTTTGAATTTCGCTTTTGGCAGTTTATGAGCAAGGGCTCAAGGTCAGGAATCTGGAGCAACCCATCTTGGTCAAGGAACGTGCAGTTGAAGTGGCAAGTTAAGGAATCAACATCCGCCATAACTACCAGATCGGGGTTGTCAACTGTAGATCCATTTCCGTTTGAATCAGGGAGTGAAGAAGAGTGGAATTCATCGGGGAAAGAGGATTCACGGTCGTCGTCAGAAACTGAGCATTCGGAAAGGGAGGAAGAGGAGTCTGTAATGGCAAACTTAGTGGACCTAGACCCAGAGATTGGTTCGCTAACTGCACATCTCGACGGAGAGCCAGCTCATGCCATAGTGTCAAATCAACGTCAGCGGTCTATTGAGATCAAGACGAATGTGCTGGGCGTTTTACCTACATTCTCTGGACGGAGGAATGAGTGTCCTTATGAGTTTTTGAACGAGTTTAGTAAGCTATGTAGCATCCAGAAAAGGCCTAACGAAACTACCGAGGAGGACTATCGCCTGCGAGCGATTCCATTTGCATTGAAAGGAGAGGCAAACACTTGGTTGCTGAGGCTTCCACCTGACTCGATCACCACATGGAGGGATTTCAAATTGGAGTTCCTGGACTATTTCTTTCCGTCCAATAAGACAAACGCTTTGAAAAAAGAAATTCAAGAGTGTAAGCAGGACTACGATGAATCTTTAAGCCAATATTGGTCTCGGTTTAAAGGCCTGCTTGACGCTTGCCCAAATCACAGGATGACGGAGGCTGAAACATTTTATCTATTCTACGAAGGGGCAAATCCTGAGTCCAAGGACTTAATGAATTCCTCGAGCGGGGGGAATTTCACCAAGAATAAGGCAAGCGAGGCACGCGAGATTCTGGGAAGATTAATCGACGCGAAGAAGGCGTATGACTGCCCGCGTGCTATCATGAGGAGAAGCTCCGCGAACACAGTTAAGGAACGAGAAGGAGAAGAGGTTAGAGACAGAATAGATCGACTGGAGAAGGCACTGCTAAATGCCATTGAAAAGAAAAATACCCCTGGGTCGACTGATAAGGAAAAAAACCCAGGTCAAGAGGAACATCAGCTTCAATTTTACAATAATCCCTCACTCGATGGAGATTTCCAAGCTCAAGTGAATGCAATGGGGAATTGGAATCAAAGTAATCAAAATACCAACTGGAACCAGTGGAAGATTAAGGAGGCACCATGGAGGGACAATCCTTGTTTCAGATGGGCTGAAGGGAACCAACAACCACAGTCACAACACCCAGGTCCAGCGGAGAACCAGCAGACATGGCCCAGCCGGAATCAGGAAGGACCACAGCATAATTCTAACTGGGCAGGGAAGCAGCAAGAGGGGCTGAACAACTGGAATTTCCGTAACCAAGGGGATCAGCATAACTGGAACAACAGGAACCAGAGCAACCAAGGGAATTCTTATGTGCCACCGCATCAGAGGAACAATTCAGGAAACAATCAAAATTTCCAACAGAGTCACCCAGGTCCAGCAACCCAGTACAACAATAATCAAGGAGGTCAGGGAAATTTTCGCCAGAACCAGGTGGTTGGAACCAATCAAAATCAAGGATTTAATCCCAGTTCAATTCAAGGTTTCCGACCACAGCGGAATCTTGATGACATGGTGCATGACCTGGTAAATTTCCAACAACACATGCAGAATAACATGCAGGCTAACAATGACGTGGTGCACAAAATTCAAGATGCCCAGCAGGAGCAGAAGTCTGCCATGGACATGTTGGCAAAGCAGATGTCCCAGTTGGCCACGTCGCTGAACGAAATGCGGGGAAATGAAGGGAAATTGCCTGCCACTGTCAAACCACCAGACCGAGCAAATATTAGTCAAATTACCTTGAGATCGGGGAAAGGCTATGAAGGACCGAAGCAAGTGATAAACGAGGAGACACCCTCACAGATGAACGGAGAAAAGGGGAATCAGAAGTCTCGAGGAGATGATCCTGGACTCAGAGAAATTCCTATACAGGATGACCTCCAGGAGGGAGATTTAAGGGGATCTATGCCTCGACTAAGTGACCCATTTTTCCTTGATCCAGAACCTGAGTTGGAACTTAAAGAGGGAAGCAGGGAGACAGGTGCAGCCCCAGCAGGGAGTTCCACGAATGCAGTAAAGCGACCCAAACCATTCCCATATCGAGGAGAAGCCAAGAAAAAGAAAGATGATACTGAGGACCTTGTGGAAATATTTAGTAAGCTGGAGATTAACCTACCCTTTTTGCAGGCTCTGAAAATACCCACCTTCAGCAAGTTCATCAAGGAATTCATAGCAGGAAAAACCAAACCTGATGGGAAGATTGTTATAGGAGAAAATGTATCCGCCGTGATACAAAAGAGGAGGATGCCGTCAAAGTGTACAGATCCAGGTATGTTCACTCTTCCTATTTCTATAGGTGATATTAAAATTGAGCATGCCATGTGTGATCTAGGTGCTTCGATAAATGTCCTACCGCTGTCAATATATAAAAAATTGGTGGGAGTCAGTTTGGTTGATACTAAAGTAGTGATTCAGTTGGCCGATAGAACATGCATACCGCCTGAGGGAGTATTGGAAAATGTTATAGTTAGAGTGCATGATTTCCTATACCCAGCTGATTTTCATGTGATAAAAATGAGGGGAAATGAATCTACTGAGTCTAGTGGGGTGTTACTGGGGAGACCTTTCCTTCGCACCGCGAAGACTGTTATTGATGTGTTTGATGGAACCATATGCCTGGACTATCATGGGGAGAAATACACCTTCAACATTGAAGAAGCTATGAAAAAACCGCTTGATGTTGAAAACTTGCATGTTGTAGATGTAATTAACCCCCTAGTCCAAGAATATCTTGAGACTGAACTAATGCAGGAACAGTTTGACAATTCGGAGCTGAGCCAGACTGTAGAAAAGGAGGTGACAGGATGGTGTGAAACTTTTTTCACACAGGACTTGACAGATGATCAGATCAATGAAGCGATCATGGCATTCTGCCACCAGCCACTATCATTCCAATCAGCCAGATCTGTTCAGGAGAAGAGCCCAGACGAGGGAGCGAATCTAGAGGAAATGGCGCCAAGAAGTAAGGCGGAGAACCCTTTACCTCAGGAAGCCATCACACCGAAGAAGGAGTTGAAAACTTTGCCTGAAAATTTAAAGTATGCATACCTGGAGGAAGGAGAAACTTGTCCAGTGATAATTAACAGCCGCTTGACTGAAGACCAAGAGAGTGCGCTGCTGGAAGTAATAAGGAGGAACAAGAAGGCCATAGGGTGGACACTTTCTGACCTAGTTGGAATTAGCCCTGATCTTTGCATGCACCACATCAGACTAGAGGAAGGGGCAAAGGCTCGGCGTGATCCACAAAGGAAACTGAATCCAAACATGAGGGAGGAAGTGCTCAAGGAAGTTCTGAAACTACTGTCCCTTGGAATCATATACTCTATTCCAGATAGCGAGTGGGTCAGTCCGGTTCACATGGTACCGAAGAAATCTGGAATACAAGTGGACAAGGCAAAGGTGGAAGTGATTGCAAAGCTACCTTACCCTACAAATCAAAAGGAAGTTAGAGGATTCCTCGGTCACGCAGGGTTTTATCGAAGGTTTATCAAGGACTTTGCAAAAATTGCGCAACCACTCACTCATTTGCTGCACAACGATGTGGAGTTCGAGTTTGATGAGGGATGCAAGAGGGCATTTCAATTGCTCAAGGAGAGACTAGTGTCCGCACCAATTATCAGGGCACCGGACTGGAATCACCCTTTTGAGATAATGTGCGACGCGAGCGATTTCGCTGTGGGAGCCGTCCTAGGGCAGAAGATAGATGGGAAAAACTACGTAATTTTCTATGCGTCCAAGACACTAAATCAAGCTCAGAAGAATTACGATACTACGGAGAAGGAAATGTTGGCTGTCGTCTACTCGTTCGAAAAATTCCGCCCTTATCTTCTTGGGTCAAAGGTTATTGTTTTCACTGATCATGCAGCAATAAAGTACTTGCTAGCTAAGAAAGAATCAAAGCCAAGGCTAATTCGATGGGTCCTACTTCTACAGGAGTTTGATTGGGAAGTAAGAGACAAAAGAGGAACAGAGAATCGAGTGGCTGACCACTTGAGTAGAATTCATCAAGGAGATACGGACGAGGCTATTCCCGATGTTTTTCCCGAAGAGCATTTGTACTATATGGACGAACCACCTAGACCGATAAGCTGGGAATCTGTCTTAGTTTTAACAGGTCCAGGAGAATCTGATCGAGGAAAGCGCGTACGTAACGCAGAACCATGGTACGCTGACCTGGCAAATTACTTGGTCACGGGAGAGGTGCCAAGTTCAGAGGAAGCTTCCCGGGCCCAGAAGATGAAGCTTAAAAGCGAAGCCAAATATTACTTCTGGGATGATCCTTATCTTTGGAAGATGTGTGCAGATCAGATAATTCGACGTTGCATTCCTGAATGGGAACAAAGAGATGTACTCCATCATTGTCACTCCTTGGCGTGTGGAGGGCATTTCGGACCAAGGAGAACCGCAAGGAAAGTTCTAGACAGTGGATTCTACTGGCCTACATTGAACAAGGATGCCTTTGAATACTGTCAATGCTGCGAAAGGTGTCAACAGACAGGGGGAATCTCGAGACGAGATGAGATGCCCCAAGTGCCCATAGTGATCTGCGAAATTTTCGATGTTTGGGGGATGGATTTTATGGGCCCATTTCCGTCGTCGTACGGAAATGCTTACATATTGGTCGCTGTAGACTACGTTTCCAAATGGATAGAGGCGAAGGCTACGCCCACTTGTGAGTCTAAAGAGGTGGCCAAGTTTCTGAAGTCAAACATTTTCAGCAGATATGGAGTTCCTAGAGCGATTATCTCAGATCAAGGAACACACTTCTGCAACCGCACTATAGAAGCGCTCATGAGGAAATACGGCGTGCATCATAGATTGTCTACACCATATCACCCCCAATCGAATGGGCAAGCTGAAGTCTCTAATAGGGAGATAAAGAGTATTCTGGAAAAATCAGTTAACACCACAAGGAAGGATTGGAGTAAACGCCTTGACGATGCTTTGTGGGCGTATAGAACTGCTTACAAGACACCAATCGGGATGTCACCTTATAGGTTGGTGTTTGGGAAAATGTGTCACTTACCCGTGGAAGTGGAGCACAAGGCATACTGGGCCATTAAGGAAATGAATATGAAGTCTGTGGCATGTGAAGAAGAAAGGAAGCTGCAATTACAGGAGCTGGAGGAACTACGGCTAGAGGCATTCGATTCAGCAATGTGGTACAAGGAAAGAACGAAGCTCTGGCACGACAAGAACCTCCGGGTCAAGGAACTTCAGGTGGGGCGGAAAGTACTTCTATTTCAGTCCAGACTCAAGCTAATGCCAGGGAAGTTGAAGTCAAAGTGGGTAGGTCCATATACCATCGTTGGCCTCCGCGCACACGGAGCAGTGGAAATCCAGGGAAGTGCTCCTAACTCGGTCCCTTTTCTTGTTAATGGCCATAGATTGAAAGTCTATAGGGATAATTCTGAGCTATGCGTAGTGGAGGAAATACCACTACGTGCGCTCTCAGTTATCACTTAGCCAGACAAAGGAATATTCTCGATGAACTCCTGGGTCAAGGGAAATGTTATGTTTTTACACACTGATCCAGGGGATTCGAGAATATTCAAAGGTAATTGTACATAGTTTAATTGCTTTAGAAGACAAAGAAAATCCAAACAAAATAAAAATTCAAAAATTTCCAAAAATATTTTCGAAGACCCAAACTCAAAGGGGATTTATGTCTCGTACTTTAACCTTGACCCAGGAGTCTGGGGTCTTCATATTTTTTTTTAGGTCGCGGTCAAGGGAATCAATTAGAGGAAGAGTGCATGAAGGAGCAGTTGAGGAGGGAAGTTATAATTTGAAATTCAAAATGCCGACAATTATGGAGGAGTACGGTCGCTGATGTCATGCCTGCAACCGTCTCTCTCTTCTGTGTAAAAGATGCGAACCGACCTTCTCTCTCCACATAATAATTTCACAACTTGCTCCTCCCTCTCTCTACTGTCATTCTCTCTCTAAGCTTACAAACCCTAACCAAATCGGCCGAGTTTTTGTTTGAATTGCAGATCTGAGTAATGGAATCCACTAATCCCGCCGGAAATTCTCCACAAATAGTCTACGACCCGGCCTTGCTGGCCGATCTGACGCAGAAGGTAGGGTGCGTCGAAAAGGCGAAGGAGGTCTACGCCCTATTCTTTGCCAATATGATGCCATCCGCGGCGATCACTGTGCCGACGTCGGTACCAGACGATTCGTCAGCCCGACCTTCCGTCTCTCATGAGAAAGCGCTGCAAGGAGAGGCGGAAGCGTGTAGATCTGAACCGACAAACACAGAAATAGTCCCAGAGGAGGCGGATGATGTCGGAGGTAGGCAAAAGGACGGCGGAAAAAGGGACGGAAAGGAAGGCGGGGACGGTGACGATACAGAGACAGGTAATTTTGAGAACCCTAATCTTGAGGGTGACGAGACAGAGATAGGAAAATTCGAGGACCCTAATCTTGAGGGTGATAAGGGGAAGGAAGGGGGTACCCCTGCCGACGAGGAGGGTACTCTACTCGATATTGGGGGGGGAAGCCCCGTTTACATTGAGGGGGCAACCCCGATGGTTGAAGGTGAGGGGGCAACCCCTGAGAAGTTTGAGGATGCTGCGGAGATGCAGCAGACTGATGTACAGGAGCCCGACGTGGAGGGGCTCCATTTAATTGTGGATTTGGTAGATGAACCGGAAGAGAAAGATGAGCCCGCTGTAGACGAAAGGGCTGAGCGAAGGCGCACCAGGAGAAGCTTACTGGATGAAGTTGACGAAGTGGCACAAGAGGACTCAACGGCTGAGGAGAGCCGTCTGGAAAACGAGAAGAAACAGAAAGGGAAAGGCCATGCAACTACCCGATCGAGGAAAGCTACCTCCGTCAAGGAGGTCGAGGAACCTTTTTCCCCAGTGGTCGAGGAACCCTCCACGGAGCATCAAGACGAACAGACTCCCCTGCCGGAGTCTGACTCTGAGGAAGTGGAGGAGGAGCCTATCGCTGGACGCCCGAAGGTGTTGTTAACGAAAAAATTGTTGCAAGCTATGAGGAAGTTCGACGATCCGAAGAGGGCCGCTATTTACAAGGAAAGGTGTGGCACGGGAAAGATGACGAAGTCTGGGAAGCAATATCGGCCGAAGGAACTAGTAAAGATTGCAAGCGACGAAGAGTTCTGTGCTTGCATTTCCTCAATTGGTTTTGAGTGGCTGCTGCAGCATAGCAGAGTAAAGGTTCCGGTGGATCTGGCGAGGGAGTTTTTCTCCACCTTTCGGTTTAAAAACACTACTGACTTGGATGCAGACTCCATTACCTTCCGGATGTTCAACGAAGAACATGAGATTAGCATCAGAGAATGGTCACTCCGTATGGGGGTGCTCACTCCAGAGGAGGATGATGAAGGGGAGTGGAACGAGAGGATGATTGGGCTACCAAAGCACACACCCGGTTTCAATGTGCAGTCAGCATGGGAGTCGCTCACTCACTCTCAAGCGGGTGCATTCAAGTCAAGCTACTCGAAGGCCTCTCATATCCAAGACCGCATCCTTCGTTTCGCCCAAACTTTTATCAGCTACAATCTGATGGGGACAGCAAATGCCGCTCTTACAACCACCGACCTATATTTCACTTGGTGCATGGCCAATGGCATCAAGGTACATTTGGGATATTGGCTGGCTCAGGCCTGTCACCAGATGACGAGCAATCCCTCACGCCACATGTATACTTGCCACCTCATCGGCGCCTACCTGCAACGAAACATTGAGGTGAAGATCGCCGAGCTTGCTCCCGAGGTCGTGATGTGCGACCGCCCAGAGGTTTTCAGCGTAGACTACTTCTTCAACAAGGGCTTGTTGCAAACTCAAGGCAACAAGACTTACTTCTATTCGCTGGGAGATAAAGCGAAGGCGGAGCCGGAGGAAGCTGAGGAGGCCATGCCAAGTGAAGAGGTGGAAGAGCTTAGGAAGGAGGTGCAGGACATGAAAAAGGAAATGCAACTGATGAAAAAGGAGATGATGAAGGAACTCGGGGGAATACGGAAGGAACTCAATGGGAGTCGGGAAGAAGTAAAAGTTCTGAGCAGCAACGTAGCAGATTTGGCCACGAAATGTGCCAAACAAAGTGAAAGAGTGGCGGAAGCTGTGGAGATATCTACGCGGATGTTGAAATGGCTGCATCAGACGCTTCCCTTGACCCAGTCGAAGTCGACTCCTGGGTCAAGTGGCGAGGCACAGAAGATCATCCACAGCAGTCCCTCGATCAAGCCATTCCAGCAGTTGACCACCCCGACTATTCCCGAGAAAGTTCCAAATCCACCGAGGACGAAAATGCTAATGAGGAAACCAGGACTCGATCAAGCTGCAGAAGGAAAGGAAGAGCTGGAGCAACCAGCGAAGAAGAAAGTGAAAACAAACCGCCCCAGTGTTCCACCACCGTCTGGCTCTCGCGGGAGCCAGCCCCAGAAATGAGCATTTTCCCCAGACCAAGTAAATTTTAGTTTTTGTGTTCTTTTTCTGTGTCTTGTTTTCATTCGTTTTCTGTGTTTTATGCTATCTTCTCCCACTTAGCCCAATGCTTGGTCTAAGTGTGAGAAGTTCTGTGTTTTCTGTTGGTTTATTCTTCTCCCACTTAGCCCGTTGCTCGGTCTAAGTGTGAGAAGTTGGTTTGTTTTTATAATTAGAATTGTTGTTTATTTCTGCATTGAATTCTCTGTTTTCCCCCCTTCACGACGATGGCTTGAGGCCAAGCTTGAGTGAAGCGGGAGGGGGAAGAGGAGTCAATGCAGTATTATTATGCTTTGCGAAGTTGTAGGTCTAGAATTGTGTCGCATGAACTAGTGAATATAATACGGCAGATTCCCTTAGGGAGAGTAATTGAAAATAGGAGGTATTCCAACTTAGAAGCCTGATTCTTTAGTAAGCCGAACCAATCTGAATGAAGCGAGAACGATAGTAAATGCCTTTACTTGCTCAGTTGTGAAGCCCTACTTTAGAAGTGAGTTATAAGCCTTTGATAACTTAGAGCTAACACATGACAAAGGGCTGCCACTGAATGCTGAAGGAAAAGAATTTAAGAAGGAGAAAAAAAAAAAGGAAAAAAATATATAATCATAAAAATCTGGAGGTATAAGCTGGACGAAGTCCAGAGGAGGAAATTTAAAAAAAAAAAAAAAAGAAAAGAATCAAGGAGGTATAAGCTGGACGAAGTCCAGGAAATCAAGGAGGTATAAGCTGGACGAAGTCCAGAAAAAAAAAAAAAAAAAAGGGGGTAGTAACGGAGGATAGAAGGAGGAAATTCTCATAACCCGAGGCTTCAGTGGTTTGGCAATAACTTAAGAGAGAATCGGTCCTAACATCCCTGGTGAGGAATGAGTGATCGAGTGAATCTAACAATTGGGGAAGTAAAAGGCTATCTTGACGAGCTGACAGATTGGCTAGGTAGAGGGGAGAAAAGGGCCTATTTGGAGGAGTGCAGCCTGTTGGATTGACCTTAATCTTGTGGGGACGGTTGCCTAAAAGTTGAAACCAGTTCATGCATATGTGTTTATATGTTTTCATCTTATGTGATTATGTGTTTTTTTTGTTTTAGTGTCTAGCCTTGTCTCAGTTGTGTCTAGGTGTAGGAGTTTTGTCTAGAATCTGTAGAGTCGGTCAAGGGGATAACCATGCCTGAAATTCGCCTTATTCTTTTCTCTTCTTGTCTTTATACTTGAGGACAAGTATGGTTTAAGTGTGAGCAGTTTGATAAGGCTAATTTCATGCATTGGTTATATAGTGAAAAACATCACATTTCTGCTGGATCTAACAAGTTTTGTTAAGCCAGGTGTGTGTGTAGCGCTAGATCCAGGAGATGCTGGAGGAGTTGATCTAGCGAGGAGCAGGAACGGGATGAGCAGAATCACGAGGAAAAGCTAGAGGAAGGAAGCCAATAGCTGAGGGCAATCAAGTCAATCAATACCTCGCTGGGCCCCACCTCGACGCTTATAAATGGAGGAGTGCGCAACAAGAAACATCACTTTTTTTCGTCACACTCCTCACACAGTCACACTCTTAGCTCACACACACACACTAGGGATATGGGGAATTCTGGTGGTTAAGGGAGGTTTTCGTTTTCGTGAGTTACGTATCAGTGCAACACCGTCCTTTTGAGGGCGAAGAAACAATCGTTCTTTTATTTTCTGTTTGCTACTCATTTCCGTCTCGAACTTCACTTTTGGAAGTCGAGCTTGTCGCTTTTGTTACTGGATTCATTTTGGTTATTCTGTCTACGTTCTGATCTGCTTGTGATGGAGTTGAATTCCGTTTTGATTACTATTCTTATGATGTTTGCTATTTCGATTTGTTCTATTGGGATGTTGTCTGGTAATTGTTGCTGAATATCTTGTGAGAATTGAGAATCGTTGATTATGGAGTTGTGTTTGGTTGGATTCTTGTTCGGATGCTTGGATCCGGAGTGGATTTAGCATCCGAAGTGTGGATCTGAACAGGGGAGGTGAATTTGTGCATGAAATTATGGGGATTTTGTTCTGCTTGGTTTGCTTCGTCTAGTAGTGTAACTTTCGCCGTTGTTTCGTTTACCGTTAAATTGTGTTTCCGATCTACGCCTTATTTTGATTTTAACCTCTGCATTTATTTATGTTCATTGGAGAAGATGAAGTCATTTTCAGTTGATGCTTTAGTTAGTTAGGCTGCAGATTCGATTCTGTCCGTACTTACCTTTTTCAGAGTTTGGTCCCCACTTGTTTTAATCTCCTTGGTCTAGAGATGTTCGTAGAAGTCCCAGATCTAGTAGTTGATTTGATTTAGTTCTTATACATAATTCATTTTTTGCCTAGATCTAGCAGTTAGCATAGCATACTTTATTTCCAAATTCACTTAGTTAAATTCCTCAACCCAAAATATGCGTGGCAGCAGCCAACCCAAAAATAGTTTCCAAATCTCTACGCATGTATTTTACGAGTCCATCTCTGTGGGATCGATCCCTACTTCCCTGTGCTAGTTTAGTATCTGTGGTTGAGGGTTTTGAAGGTTTGCTTGCGTACCAACGACCAGACTTCCAGTCTTGTGAGTCTCTAGACCTTGTGATCTAGTTGATTTACTGGATCTAGGAAGTGTGTAATTAGAAATTGATAAGGCTAATTTCATGCATTGGTTATGTAGTGAAAAACATCACATTTCTGCTGGATCTAACAAGTTTTGTTAAGCCAGGTGTGTGTGTAGCGCTAGATCCAGGAGATGCTGGAGGAGGATATCTAGCGAGGAGCAGGAACGGAATCACGAGGAAAAGCTAGAGGAAGGAAGCCAAAAGCTGAGGGCAATCAAGTCAATCAATACCTCGCTGGGCCCCACCTCGAAGCTTATAAATAAAGGAGTGCGCAACAAGAATGGCAGATCGGTTACACTCCACACACAGTCACGCTCTTAGCACACACACTAGGGATATGGGAAATTTGGGGTGGTTTTCGTTTTCAGGAGTCTCGTATCAGTGCACCACCGTCCCTTGAGGGCGAAGAAACAATTGTTCTCTTAATTTCTGTTTACTACTCTGTTCCGTCTCGAACTTCACGTTTGGAAGTCGAGCTTGTTGTTTTGTTGCTGAATCAGTTTATCCGTTCTGTTTACGTTTGATTTGCCTTGATGAAGTTGGATTTCGTGTTGATTATTATGACGCTTGCTATTTTGGTTTGTTTATTTGAGATGTTCTCTTGAATTTGTTGCTGAATATTTTAGGAGATTCGAGAATCGTGGTATTGAAGTTGTGTTCGGTTGGATTTTTGTTCGGATGCTTGGATCCGGAGTGGATTTAGCATCCGAAGTGTGGATCTGAACAGGGGAGGTGAAATTTGTGCATGAGATTATGGGGATTTTGTTCTGCTTGGTTTGCTTCGTCTAGTAGTTTAATTTCCGTCGTTGTTTAGTTTTCTGTTAAGATTATGCCTCCGATCTACATCTGAGTTTGTTTTTCTTGATCTCTGCATTTATTTGTGTTCGTTGAAGAAGATGAAGTCATTTTCAGTTGATGCTTTAGTTAGTTAGGCTGCAGATTCGATTCTGTCCGTACTTACCTTTTTCAGAGTTTGGTCCCCACTTGTTTTAATCTCCTTGGTCTAGATATGTTCGTAGAAGTCCCAGATCTAGTAGTTGATTTGACTTAGTTCTTATGCAAAATTCATTTTCGCCTAGATCTAGCAGTTAGCATAGCGTACTTTATTTCCAAATTCACTTAGTTAAATTCCTCAACCCAAAATATGCGTGGCAGCAGCCAACCCAAAAATAGTTTCCAATTCTCTACGCATGTATTTTACGAGTCCATCTCTGTGGGATCGATCCCTACTTCCCTGTGCTAGTTTAGTATCTGTGGTTGAGGGTTTTGAAGGTTTGCTTGCGTACCAACGACCAGACTTCCAGTCTTGTGAGTCTCTAGACCTTGTGATCTAGTTGATTTACTGGATCTAGGAAGTGTGTAATTAGAAATTGATAGGATACAGCAAGCAGAAAAAACAACTCTTCAAATGGCGCCGTTGCCGGGGATGGATGGCGTAGTTTGTTTATGTGTTTAGAGATTTGGTGTAAATAGTTTTAATCTTTTGAATTTCGCTTTTGGCAGTTTATGAGCAAGGGCTCAAGGTCAGGAATCTGGAGCAACCCATCTTGGTCAAGGAACGTGCAGTTGAAGTGGCAAGTCAGGGAATCAACATCCGCCATAACTACCAGATCGGGGTTGTCAACTGTAGATCCATTTCCGTTTGAATCAGGGAGTGAAGAAGAGTGGAATTCATCGGGGAAAGAGGATTCACGGTCGTCGTCAGAAACTGAGCATTCGGAAAGGGAGGAAGAGGAGTCTGTAATGGCAAACTTAGTGGACCTAGACCCAGAGATTGGTTCGCTAACTGCACATCTCGACGGAGAGCCAGCTCATGCCATAGTGTCAAATCAACGTCAGCGGTCTATTGAGATCAAGACGAATGTGCTGGGCGTTTTACCTACATTCTCTGGACGGAGGAATGAGTGTCCTTATGAGTTTTTGAACGAGTTTAGTAAGCTATGTAGCATCCAGAAAAGGCCTAACGAAACTACCGAGGAGGACTATCGCCTGCGAGCGATTCCATTTGCATTGAAAGGAGAGGCAAACACTTGGTTGCTGAGGCTTCCACCTGACTCGATCACCACATGGAGGGATTTCAAATTGGAGTTCCTGGACTATTTCTTTCCGTCCAATAAGACAAACGCTTTGAAAAAAGAAATTCAAGAGTGTAAGCAGGACTACGATGAATCTTTAAGCCAATATTGGTCTCGGTTTAAAGGCCTGCTTGACGCTTGCCCAAATCACAGGATGACGGAGGCTGAAACATTTTATCTATTCTACGAAGGGGCAAATCCTGAGTCCAAGGACTTAATGAATTCCTCGAGCGGGGGGAATTTCACCAAGAATAAGGCAAGCGAGGCACGCGAGATTCTGGGAAGATTAATCGACGCGAAGAAGGCGTATGACTGCCCGCGTGCTATCATGAGGAGAAGCTCCGCGAACACAGTTAAGGAACGAGAAGGAGAAGAGGTTAGAGACAGAATAGATCGACTGGAGAAGGCACTGCTAAATGCCATTGAAAAGAAAAATACCCCTGGGTCGACTGATAAGGAAAAAAACCCAGGTCAAGAGGAACATCAGCTTCAATTTTACAATAATCCCTCACTCGATGGAGATTTCCAAGCTCAAGTGAATGCAATGGGGAATTGGAATCAAAGTAATCAAAATACCAACTGGAACCAGTGGAAGATTAAGGAGGCACCATGGAGGGACAATCCTTGTTTCAGATGGGCTGAAGGGAACCAACAACCACAGTCACAACACCCAGGTCCAGCGGAGAACCAGCAGACATGGCCCAGCCGGAATCAGGAAGGACCACAGCATAATTCTAACTGGGCAGGGAAGCAGCAAGAGGGGCTGAACAACTGGAATTTCCGTAACCAAGGGGATCAGCATAACTGGAACAACAGGAACCAGAGCAACCAAGGGAATTCTTATGTGCCACCGCATCAGAGGAACAATTCAGGAAACAATCAAAATTTCCAACAGAGTCACCCAGGTCCAGCAACCCAGTACAACAATAATCAAGGAGGTCAGGGAAATTTTCGCCAGAACCAGGTGGTTGGAGCCAATCAAAATCAAGGATTTAATCCCAGTTCAATTCAAGGTTTCCGACCACAGCGGAATCTTGATGACATGGTGCATGACCTGGTAAATTTCCAACAACACATGCAGAATAACATGCAGGCTAACAATGACGTGGTGCACAAAATTCAAGATGCCCAGCAGGAGCAGAAGTCTGCCATGGACATGTTGGCAAAGCAGATGTCCCAGTTGGCCACGTCGCTGAACGAAATGCGGGGAAATGAAGGGAAATTGCCTGCCACTGTCAAACCACCAGACCGAGCAAATATTAGTCAAATTACCTTGAGATCGGGGAAAGGCTATGAAGGACCGAAGCAAGTGATAAACGAGGAGACACCCTCACAGATGAACGGAGAAAAGGGGAATCAGAAGTCTCGAGGAGATGATCCTGGACTCAGAGAAATTCCTATACAGGATGACCTCCAGGAGGGAGATTTAAGGGGATCTATGCCTCGACTAAGTGACCCATTTTTCCTTGATCCAGAACCTGAGTTGGAACTTAAAGAGGGAAGCAGGGAGACAGGTGCAGCCCCAGCAGGGAGTTCCACGAATGCAGTAAAGCGACCCAAACCATTCCCATATCGAGGAGAAGCCAAGAAAAAGAAAGATGATACTGAGGACCTTGTGGAAATATTTAGTAAGCTGGAGATTAACCTACCCTTTTTGCAGGCTCTGAAAATACCCACCTTCAGCAAGTTCATCAAGGAATTCATAGCAGGAAAAACCAAACCTGATGGGAAGATTGTTATAGGAGAAAATGTATCCGCCGTGATACAAAAGAGGAGGATGCCGTCAAAGTGTACAGATCCAGGTATGTTCACTCTTCCTATTTCTATAGGTGATATTAAAATTGAGCATGCCATGTGTGATCTAGGTGCTTCGATAAATGTCCTACCGCTGTCAATATATAAAAAATTGGTGGGAGTCAGTTTGGTTGATACTAAAGTAGTGATTCAGTTGGCCGATAGAACATGCATACCGCCTGAGGGAGTATTGGAAAATGTTATAGTTAGAGTGCATGATTTCCTATACCCAGCTGATTTTCATGTGATAAAAATGAGGGGAAATGAATCTACTGAGTCTAGTGGGGTGTTACTGGGGAGACCTTTCCTTCGCACCGCGAAGACTGTTATTGATGTGTTTGATGGAACCATATGCCTGGACTATCATGGGGAGAAATACACCTTCAACATTGAAGAAGCTATGAAAAAACCGCTTGATGTTGAAAACTTGCATGTTGTAGATGTAATTAACCCCCTAGTCCAAGAATATCTTGAGACTGAACTAATGCAGGAACAGTTTGACAATTCGGAGCTGAGCCAGACTGTAGAAAAGGAGGTGACAGGATGGTGTGAAACTTTTTTCACACAGGACTTGACAGATGATCAGATCAATGAAGCGATCATGGCATTCTGCCACCAGCCACTATCATTCCAATCAGCCAGATCTGTTCAGGAGAAGAGCCCAGACGAGGGAGCGAATCTAGAGGAAATGGCGCCAAGAAGTAAGGCGGAGAACCCTTTACCTCAGGAAGCCATCACACCGAAGAAGGAGTTGAAAACTTTGCCTGAAAATTTAAAGTATGCATACCTGGAGGAAGGAGAAACTTGTCCAGTGATAATTAACAGCCGCTTGACTGAAGACCAAGAGAGTGCGCTGCTGGAAGTAATAAGGAGGAACAAGAAGGCCATAGGGTGGACACTTTCTGACCTAGTTGGAATTAGCCCTGATCTTTGCATGCACCACATCAGACTAGAGGAAGGGGCAAAGGCTCGGCGTGATCCACAAAGGAAACTGAATCCAAACATGAGGGAGGAAGTGCTCAAGGAAGTTCTGAAACTACTGTCCCTTGGAATCATATACTCTATTCCAGATAGCGAGTGGGTCAGTCCGGTTCACATGGTACCGAAGAAATCTGG
Organism: Salvia hispanica; assembly: GCF_029641045.1. Taxonomy (NCBI): domain Eukaryota; kingdom Viridiplantae; phylum Streptophyta; class Magnoliopsida; order Lamiales; family Lamiaceae; genus Salvia; species Salvia hispanica. The sequence continues at coordinate 4,422,003 of NC_142696.1, forward strand.
AATACAAGTGGTGAAGAATGACAAGAACGAGTTGGTGCCTACTCGACTGGTCACTGGATGGAGGATGTGCATCGACTATAGGAAACTAAATGAAGCCACCAAAAAGGATCATTTTCCTTTACCATTCATTGACCAGATGCTAGAGAGGCTGGCTGGCAAACAGTATTTCTGTTTCCTCGACGGATATAGCGGTTATTTCCAGATTTTCGTGAACCCAGAGGACCAGGAAAAGACCACATTTACATGCCCTTTTGGAACTTATGCCTACCGAAGGATGCCATTTGGTCTATGTAATGCACCAGGTACATTCCAACGTTGTATGATGAGTATTTTTTCGGATCTACTAGAGGTATGCATCGAGATATTCATGGATGATTTCACTGTATATGGAGGCTCATTTGATACTTGTTTAGCCAGCCTTGACCTAGTGCTGCAAAGATGTCAAGAGAAACATCTAGTCCTGAATTTTGAAAAATGTCACTTCATGGTAACTGAGGGGATTGTTTTAGGTCATGTGGTCTCTGAAAGAGGAATACAAGTGGACAAGGCAAAGGTGGAAGTGATTGCAAAGCTACCTTACCCTACAAATCAAAAGGAAGTTAGAGGATTCCTCGGTCACGCAGGGTTTTATCGAAGGTTTATCAAGGACTTTGCAAAAATTGCGCAACCACTCACTCATTTGCTGCACAACGATGTGGAGTTCGAGTTTGATGAGGGATGCAAGAGGGCATTTCAATTGCTCAAGGAGAGACTAGTGTCCGCACCAATTATCAGGGCACCGGACTGGAATCACCCTTTTGAGATAATGTGCGACGCGAGCGATTTCGCTGTGGGAGCCGTCCTAGGGCAGAAGATAGATGGGAAAAACTACGTAATTTTCTATGCGTCCAAGACACTAAATCAAGCTCAGAAGAATTACGATACTACGGAGAAGGAAATGTTGGCTGTCGTCTACTCGTTCGAAAAATTCCGCCCTTATCTTCTTGGGTCAAAGGTTATTGTTTTCACTGATCATGCAGCAATAAAGTACTTGCTAGCTAAGAAAGAATCAAAGCCAAGGCTAATTCGATGGGTCCTACTTCTACAGGAGTTTGATTGGGAAGTAAGAGACAAAAGAGGAACAGAGAATCGAGTGGCTGACCACTTGAGTAGAATTCATCAAGGAGATACGGACGAGGCTATTCCCGATGTTTTTCCCGAAGAACATTTGTACTATATGGACGAACCACCTAGACCGATAAGCTGGGAATCTGTCTTAGTTTTAACAGGTCCAGGAGAATCTGATCGAGGAAAGCGCGTACGTAACGCAGAACCATGGTACGCTGACCTGGCAAATTACTTGGTCACGGGAGAGGTGCCAAGTTCAGAGGAAGCTTCCCGGGCCCAGAAGATGAAGCTTAAAAGCGAAGCCAAATATTACTTCTGGGATGATCCTTATCTTTGGAAGATGTGTGCAGATCAGATAATTCGACGTTGCATTCCTGAATGGGAACAAAGAGATGTACTCCATCATTGTCACTCCTTGGCGTGTGGAGGGCATTTCGGACCAAGGAGAACCGCAAGGAAAGTTCTAGACAGTGGATTCTACTGGCCTACATTGAACAAGGATGCCTTTGAATACTGTCAATGCTGCGAAAGGTGTCAACAGACAGGGGGAATCTCGAGACGAGATGAGATGCCCCAAGTGCCCATAGTGATCTGCGAAATTTTCGATGTTTGGGGGATGGATTTTATGGGCCCATTTCCGTCGTCGTACGGAAATGCTTACATATTGGTCGCTGTAGACTACGTTTCCAAATGGATAGAGGCGAAGGCTACGCCCACTTGTGAGTCTAAAGAGGTGGCCAAGTTTCTGAAGTCAAACATTTTCAGCAGATATGGAGTTCCTAGAGCGATTATCTCAGATCAAGGAACACACTTCTGCAACCGCACTATAGAAGCGCTCATGAGGAAATACGGCGTGCATCATAGATTGTCTACACCATATCACCCCCAATCGAATGGGCAAGCTGAAGTCTCTAATAGGGAGATAAAGAGTATTTTGGAAAAATCAGTTAACACCACAAGGAAGGATTGGAGTAAACGCCTTGACGATGCTTTGTGGGCGTATAGAACTGCTTACAAGACACCAATCGGGATGTCACCTTATAGGTTGGTGTTTGGGAAAATGTGTCACTTACCCGTGGAAGTGGAGCACAAGGCATACTGGGCCATTAAGGAAATGAATATGAAGTCTGTGGCATGTGAAGAAGAAAGGAAGCTGCAATTACAGGAGCTGGAGGAACTACGGCTAGAGGCATTCGATTCAGCAATGTGGTACAAGGAAAGAACGAAGCTCTGGCACGACAAGAACCTCCGGGTCAAGGAACTTCAGGTGGGGCGGAAAGTACTTCTATTTCAGTCCAGACTCAAGCTAATGCCAGGGAAGTTGAAGTCAAAGTGGGTAGGTCCATATACCATCGTTGGCCTCCGCGCACACGGAGCAGTGGAAATCCAGGGAAGTGCTCCTAACTCGGTCCCTTTTCTTGTTAATGGCCATAGATTGAAAGTCTATAGGGATAATTCTGAGCTATGCGTAGTGGAGGAAATACCACTACGTGCGCTCTCAGTTATCACTTAGCCAGACAAAGGAATATTCTCGATGAACTCCTGGGTCAAGGGAAATGTTATGTTTTTACACACTGATCCAGGGGATTCGAGAATATTCAAAGGTAATTGTACATAGTTTAATTGCTTTAGAAGACAAAGAAAATCCAAACAAAATAAAAATTCAAAAATTTCCAAAAATATTTTCGAAGACCCAAACTCAAAGGGGATTTATGTCTCGTACTTTAACCTTGACCCAGGAGTCTGGGGTCTTCATATTTTTTTTTAGGTCGCGGTCAAGGGAATCAATTAGAGGAAGAGTGCATGAAGGAGCAGTTGAGGAGGGAAGTTATAATTTGAAATTCAAAATGCCGACAATTATGGAGGAGTACGGTCGCTGATGTCATGCCTGCAACCGTCTCTCTCTTCTGTGTAAAAGATGCGAACCGACCTTCTCTCTCCACATAATAATTTCACAACTTGCTCCTCCCTCTCTCTACTGTCATTCTCTCTCTAAGCTTACAAACCCTAACCAAATCGGCCGAGTTTTTGTTTGAATTGCAGATCTGAGTAATGGAATCCACTAATCCCGCCGGAAATTCTCCACAAATAGTCTACGACCCGGCCTTGCTGGCCGATCTGACGCAGAAGGTAGGGTGCGTCGAAAAGGCGAAGGAGGTCTACGCCCTATTCTTTGCCAATATGATGCCATCCGCGGCGATCACTGTGCCGACGTCGGTACCAGACGATTCGTCAGCCCGACCTTCCGTCTCTCATGAGAAAGCGCTGCAAGGAGAGGCGGAAGCGTGTAGATCTGAACCGACAAACACAGAAATAGTCCCAGAGGAGGCGGATGATGTCGGAGGTAGGCAAAAGGACGGCGGAAAAAGGGACGGAAAGGAAGGCGGGGACGGTGACGATACAGAGACAGGTAATTTTGAGAACCCTAATCTTGAGGGTGACGAGACAGAGATAGGAAAATTCGAGGACCCTAATCTTGAGGGTGATAAGGGGAAGGAAGGGGGTACCCCTGCCGACGAGGAGGGTACTCTACTCGATATTGGGGGGGGAAGCCCCGTTTACATTGAGGGGGCAACCCCGATGGTTGAAGGTGAGGGGGCAACCCCTGAGAAGTTTGAGGATGCTGCGGAGATGCAGCAGACTGATGTACAGGAGCCCGACGTGGAGGGGCTCCATTTAATTGTGGATTTGGTAGATGAACCGGAAGAGAAAGATGAGCCCGCTGTAGACGAAAGGGCTGAGCGAAGGCGCACCAGGAGAAGCTTACTGGATGAAGTTGACGAAGTGGCACAAGAGGACTCAACGGCTGAGGAGAGCCGTCTGGAAAACGAGAAGAAACAGAAAGGGAAAGGCCATGCAACTACCCGATCGAGGAAAGCTACCTCCGTCAAGGAGGTCGAGGAACCTTTTTCCCCAGTGGTCGAGGAACCCTCCACGGAGCATCAAGACGAACAGACTCCCCTGCCGGAGTCTGACTCTGAGGAAGTGGAGGAGGAGCCTATCGCTGGACGCCCGAAGGTGTTGTTAACGAAAAAATTGTTGCAAGCTATGAGGAAGTTCGACGATCCGAAGAGGGCCGCTATTTACAAGGAAAGGTGTGGCACGGGAAAGATGACGAAGTCTGGGAAGCAATATCGGCCGAAGGAACTAGTAAAGATTGCAAGCGACGAAGAGTTCTGTGCTTGCATTTCCTCAATTGGTTTTGAGTGGCTGCTGCAGCATAGCAGAGTAAAGGTTCCGGTGGATCTGGCGAGGGAGTTTTTCTCCACCTTTCGGTTTAAAAACACTACTGACTTGGATGCAGACTCCATTACCTTCCGGATGTTCAACGAAGAACATGAGATTAGCATCAGAGAATGGTCACTCCGTATGGGGGTGCTCACTCCAGAGGAGGATGATGAAGGGGAGTGGAACGAGAGGATGATTGGGCTACCAAAGCACACACCCGGTTTCAATGTGCAGTCAGCATGGGAGTCGCTCACTCACTCTCAAGCGGGTGCATTCAAGTCAAGCTACTCGAAGGCCTCTCATATCCAAGACCGCATCCTTCGTTTCGCCCAAACTTTTATCAGCTACAATCTGATGGGGACAGCAAATGCCGCTCTTACAACCACCGACCTATATTTCACTTGGTGCATGGCCAATGGCATCAAGGTACATTTGGGATATTGGCTGGCTCAGGCCTGTCACCAGATGACGAGCAATCCCTCACGCCACATGTATACTTGCCACCTCATCGGCGCCTACCTGCAACGAAACATTGAGGTGAAGATCGCCGAGCTTGCTCCCGAGGTCGTGATGTGCGACCGCCCAGAGGTTTTCAGCGTAGACTACTTCTTCAACAAGGGCTTGTTGCAAACTCAAGGCAACAAGACTTACTTCTATTCGCTGGGAGATAAAGCGAAGGCGGAGCCGGAGGAAGCTGAGGAGGCCATGCCAAGTGAAGAGGTGGAAGAGCTTAGGAAGGAGGTGCAGGACATGAAAAAGGAAATGCAACTGATGAAAAAGGAGATGATGAAGGAACTCGGGGGAATACGGAAGGAACTCAATGGGAGTCGGGAAGAAGTAAAAGTTCTGAGCAGCAACGTAGCAGATTTGGCCACGAAATGTGCCAAACAAAGTGAAAGAGTGGCGGAAGCTGTGGAGATATCTACGCGGATGTTGAAATGGCTGCATCAGACGCTTCCCTTGACCCAGTCGAAGTCGACTCCTGGGTCAAGTGGCGAGGCACAGAAGATCATCCACAGCAGTCCCTCGATCAAGCCATTCCAGCAGTTGACCACCCCGACTATTCCCGAGAAAGTTCCAAATCCACCGAGGACGAAAATGCTAATGAGGAAACCAGGACTCGATCAAGCTGCAGAAGGAAAGGAAGAGCTGGAGCAACCAGCGAAGAAGAAAGTGAAAACAAACCGCCCCAGTGTTCCACCACCGTCTGGCTCTCGCGGGAGCCAGCCCCAGAAATGAGCATTTTCCCCAGACCAAGTAAATTTTAGTTTTTGTGTTCTTTTTCTGTGTCTTGTTTTCATTCGTTTTCTGTGTTTTATGCTATCTTCTCCCACTTAGCCCAATGCTTGGTCTAAGTGTGAGAAGTTCTGTGTTTTCTGTTGGTTTATTCTTCTCCCACTTAGCCCGTTGCTCGGTCTAAGTGTGAGAAGTTGGTTTGTTTTTATAATTAGAATTGTTGTTTATTTCTGCATTGAATTCTCTGTTTTCCCCCCTTCACGACGATGGCTTGAGGCCAAGCTTGAGTGAAGCGGGAGGGGGAAGAGGAGTCAATGCAGTATTATTATGCTTTGCGAAGTTGTAGGTCTAGAATTGTGTCGCATGAACTAGTGAATATAATACGGCAGATTCCCTTAGGGAGAGTAATTGAAAATAGGAGGTATTCCAACTTAGAAGCCTGATTCTTTAGTAAGCCGAACCAATCTGAATGAAGCGAGAACGATAGTAAATGCCTTTACTTGCTCAGTTGTGAAGCCCTACTTTAGAAGTGAGTTATAAGCCTTTGATAACTTAGAGCTAACACATGACAAAGGGCTGCCACTGAATGCTGAAGGAAAAGAATTTAAGAAGGAGAAAAAAAAAAGGAAAAAAATATATAATCATAAAAATCTGGAGGTATAAGCTGGACGAAGTCCAGAGGAGGAAATTTAAAAAAAAAAAAAAAAGAAAAGAATCAAGGAGGTATAAGCTGGACGAAGTCCAGGAAATCAAGGAGGTATAAGCTGGACGAAGTCCAGAAAAAAAAAAAAAAAGGGGGTAGTAACGGAGGATAGAAGGAGGAAATTCTCATAACCCGAGGCTTCAGTGGTTTGGCAATAACTTAAGAGAGAATCGGTCCTAACATCCCTGGTGAGGAATGAGTGATCGAGTGAATCTAACAATTGGGGAAGTAAAAGGCTATCTTGACGAGCTGACAGATTGGCTAGGTAGAGGGGAGAAAAGGGCCTATTTGGAGGAGTGCAGCCTGTTGGATTGACCTTAATCTTGTGGGGACGGTTGCCTAAAAGTTGAAACCAGTTCATGCATATGTGTTTATATGTTTTCATCTTATGTGATTATGTGTTTTTTTTGTTTTAGTGTCTAGCCTTGTCTCAGTTGTGTCTAGGTGTAGGAGTTTTGTCTAGAATCTGTAGAGTCGGTCAAGGGGATAACCATGCCTGAAATTCGCCTTATTCTTTTCTCTTCTTGTCTTTATACTTGAGGACAAGTATGGTTTAAGTGTGAGCAGTTTGATAAGGCTAATTTCATGCATTGGTTATATAGTGAAAAACATCACATTTCTGCTGGATCTAACAAGTTTTGTTAAGCCAGGTGTGTGTGTAGCGCTAGATCCAGGAGATGCTGGAGGAGTTGATCTAGCGAGGAGCAGGAACGGGATGAGCAGAATCACGAGGAAAAGCTAGAGGAAGGAAGCCAATAGCTGAGGGCAATCAAGTCAATCAATACCTCGCTGGGCCCCACCTCGACGCTTATAAATGGAGGAGTGCGCAACAAGAAACATCACTTTTTTCGTCACACTCCTCACACAGTCACACTCTTAGCTCACACACACACACTAGGGATATGGGGAATTCTGGTGGTTAAGGGAGGTTTTCGTTTTCGTGAGTTACGTATCAGTGCAACACCGTCCTTTTGAGGGCGAAGAAACAATCGTTCTTTTATTTTCTGTTTGCTACTCATTTCCGTCTCGAACTTCACTTTTGGAAGTCGAGCTTGTCGCTTTTGTTACTGGATTCATTTTGGTTATTCTGTCTACGTTCTGATCTGCTTGTGATGGAGTTGAATTCCGTTTTGATTACTATTCTTATGATGTTTGCTATTTCGATTTGTTCTATTGGGATGTTGTCTGGTAATTGTTGCTGAATATCTTGTGAGAATTGAGAATCGTTGATTATGGAGTTGTGTTTGGTTGGATTCTTGTTCGGATGCTTGGATCCGGAGTGGATTTAGCATCCGAAGTGTGGATCTGAACAGGGGAGGTGAATTTGTGCATGAAATTATGAGGATTTTGTTCTGCTTGGTTTGCTTCGTCTAGTAGTGTAACTTTCGCCGTTGTTTCGTTTACCGTTAAATTGTGTTTCCGATCTACGCCTTATTTTGATTTTAACCTCTGCATTTATTTATGTTCATTGGAGAAGATGAAGTCATTTTCAGTTGATGCTTTAGTTAGTTAGGCTGCAGATTCGATTCTGTCCGTACTTACCTTTTTCAGAGTTTGGTCCCCACTTGTTTTAATCTCCTTGGTCTAGAGATGTTCGTAGAAGTCCCAGATCTAGTAGTTGATTTGATTTAGTTCTTATACATAATTCATTTTTTGCCTAGATCTAGCAGTTAGCATAGCATACTTTATTTCCAAATTCACTTAGTTAAATTCCTCAACCCAAAATATGCGTGGCAGCAGCCAACCCAAAAATAGTTTCCAAATCTCTACGCATGTATTTTACGAGTCCATCTCTGTGGGATCGATCCCTACTTCCCTGTGCTAGTTTAGTATCTGTGGTTGAGGGTTTTGAAGGTTTGCTTGCGTACCAACGACCAGACTTCCAGTCTTGTGAGTCTCTAGACCTTGTGATCTAGTTGATTTACTGGATCTAGGAAGTGTGTAATTAGAAATTGATAGGATACAGCAAGCAAGAAAATCAACTCTTCAAATGGGAGCAACGTAGCAGATTTGGCCACGAAATGTGCCAAACAAAGTGAAAGAGTGGCGGAAGCTGTGGAGATATCTACGCGGATGTTGAAATGGCTGCATCAGACGCTTCCCTTGACCCAGTCGAAGTCGACTCCTGGGTCAAGTGGCGAGGCACAGAAGATCATCCACAGCAGTCCCTCGATCAAGCCATTCCAGCAGTTGACCACCCCGACTATTCCCGAGAAAGTTCCAAATCCACCGAGGACGAAAATGCTAATGAGGAAACCAGGACTCGATCAAGCTGCAGAAGGAAAGGAAGAGCTGGAGCAACCAGCGAAGAAGAAAGTGAAAACAAACCGCCCCAGTGTTCCACCACCGTCTGGCTCTCGCGGGAGCCAGCCCCAGAAATGAGCAATTTCCCCAGACCAAGTAAATTTTAGTTTTTGTGTTTCTTTTTCTGTGTTTTATTTCCATGCGTTGCTGTGTTTTATGCTATCTTCTCCCACTTAGCCCAATGCTTGGTCTAAGTGTGAGAAGTTCTATGTTTTCTGTTGGTTTATTCTTCTCCCACTTAGCCCGTTGCTCGGTCTAAGTGTGAGAAGTGAAATTGTTGTTTAATTCTGCATTGAATTCTCTGTTTTCCCCCCTTCACGACGATGGCTTGAGGACAAGCTTGAGTGAAGTGGGAGGGGGAGAGGAATCAATGCAGTGTTATTATGCTTTGAGGAGTTGTAGGTCTAGGATTGTATCGCATGAACTAGTGGATATAATACGGCAGATTCCCTTAGGGAGAGTAATTGAAAATAGGAGGTATTCCAACTTAGAAGCCTGATTCTTTAGTAAGCCGAACCAATCTGAATGAAGCAAGAACGATAGTAAATGCCTTTACTTGCCTAGTTGTGAAGCCCTACTCTAGAGGTGAGTTATAAGCCTGTGATAACACTTAGAGCTAACACATGTCAAAAGTCTGCCACTGAATGCTGAAGGAAAAGAGAAAAGAAAAAAATAATAAAAAAAAGGGAAAGGAGAAAATATATAATCGCAAAAATTTGGAGGTATAAGCTGGACGAAGTCCAGAGGAGGAAATAAAAAGAGAGAAAAAAATCAAGGAGGTATAAGCTGGACGAAGTCCAGGAAATCAAGGAGGTATAAGCTGGACGAAGTCCAGGAAATCAAGGAGGTATAAGCTGGACGAAGTCCAGAAAGAAAAAAAAAAAAAAGAAAAAAGGGGGATAGTGACGGAGGATAGAAGGAGGAATTCTCATAACCCGAGGTTTCAGTGGTTTGGCAATAACTTAAGAGAGAATCGGTCCTAACATCCCTGGTAAGGAATGAGCGATCGAGTGAATCTAACAATTGGGGAAGTAAAAGGCTATCTTGACGAGCTGACAGATTGGCTAGGTAGAGGGGAGAAAAGGGCCTATTTGGAGGAGTGCAGCCTGTTGGATTGATCTTAATCTTGTGGGGACGGTTGCCTAAAAGTTGAAACCAGTTCATGCATATGTGTTTATGTGTTTTCATCTTATGTGATTATGTACTCTTTGTTTTAGTGTCTAGCTTTGCCTCAGTTGTGTCTAGGTGTAGGAGTTTTGTCTAGAGTCTGTAGAGTCGGTCAAGGGGATAACCATGCTTGAAATTCGCCTTATTCTTCTTTTCTTCTTGTCTTTATACTTGAGGACAAGTATGGTTTAAGTGTGAGCAGTTTGATAAGGCTAATTTCATGCATTGGTTATGTAGTGAAAAACATCACATTTCTGCTGGATCTAACAAGTTTTGTTAAGCCAGGTGTGTGTGTAGCGCTAGATCCAGGAGATGCTGGAGGAGGATATCTAGCGAGGAGCAGGAACGGAATCACGAGGAAAAGCTAGAGGAAGGAAGCCAAAAGCTGAGGGCAATCAAGTCAATCAATACCTCGCTGGGCCCCACCTCGAAGCTTATAAATAAAGGAGTGCGCAACAAGAATGGCAGATCGGTTACACTCCACACACAGTCACGCTCTTAGCACACACACTAGGGATATGGGAAATTTGGGGTGGTTTTCGTTTTCAGGAGTCTCGTATCAGTGCACCACCGTCCCTTGAGGGCGAAGAAACAATTGTTCTCTTAATTTCTGTTTACTACTCTGTTCCGTCTCGAACTTCACGTTTGGAAGTCGAGCTTGTTGTTTTGTTGCTGAATCAGTTTATCCGTTCTGTTTACGTTTGATTTGCCTTGATGAAGTTGGATTTCGTGTTGATTATTATGACGCTTGCTATTTTGGTTTGTTTATTTGAGATGTTCTCTTGAATTTGTTGCTGAATATTTTAGGAGATTCGAGAATCGTGGTATTGAAGTTGTGTTCGGTTGGATTTTTGTTCGGATGCTTGGATCCGGAGTGGATTTAGCATCCGAAGTGTGGATCTGAACAGGGGAGGTGAAATTTGTGCATGAGATTATGGGGATTTTGTTCTGCTTGGTTTGCTTCGTCTAGTAGTTTAATTTCCGTCGTTGTTTAGTTTTCTGTTAAGATTATGCCTCCGATCTACATCTGAGTTTGTTTTTCTTGATCTCTGCATTTATTTGTGTTCGTTGAAGAAGATGAAGTCATTTTCAGTTGATGCTTTAGTTAGTTAGGCTGCAGATTCGATTCTGTCCGTACTTACCTTTTTCAGAGTTTGGTCCCCACTTGTTTTAATCTCCTTGGTCTAGATATGTTCGTAGAAGTCCCAGATCTAGTAGTTGATTTGACTTAGTTCTTATGCAAAATTCATTTTCGCCTAGATCTAGCAGTTAGCATAGCGTACTTTATTTCCAAATTCACTTAGTTAAATTCCTCAACCCAAAATATGCGTGGCAGCAGCCAACCCAAAAATAGTTTCCAATTCTCTACGCATGTATTTTACGAGTCCATCTCTGTGGGATCGATCCCTACTTCCCTGTGCTAGTTTAGTATCTGTGGTTGAGGGTTTTGAAGGTTTGCTTGCGTACCAACGACCAGACTTCCAGTCTTGTGAGTCTCTAGACCTTGTGATCTAGTTGATTTACTGGATCTAGGAAGTGTGTAATTAGAAATTGATAGGATACAGCAAGCAGAAAATCAACTCTTCAAATCAAGCTCAGAAGAATTACGATACTACGGAGAAGGAAATGTTGGCTGTCGTCTACTCGTTCGAAAAATTCCGCCCTTATCTTCTTGGGTCAAAGGTTATTGTTTTCACTGATCATGCAGCAATAAAGTACTTGCTAGCTAAGAAAGAATCAAAGCCAAGGCTAATTCGATGGGTCCTACTTCTACAGGAGTTTGATTGGGAAGTAAGAGACAAAAGAGGAACAGAGAATCGAGTGGCTGACCACTTGAGTAGAATTCATCAAGGAGATACGGACGAGGCTATTCCCGATGTTTTTCCCGAAGAGCATTTGTACTATATGGACGAACCACCTAGACCGATAAGCTGGGAATCTGTCTTAGTTTTAACAGGTCCAGGAGAATCTGATCGAGGAAAGCGCGTACGTAACGCAGAACCATGGTACGCTGACCTGGCAAATTACTTGGTCACGGGAGAGGTGCCAAGTTCAGAGGAAGCTTCCCGGGCCCAGAAGATGAAGCTTAAAAGCGAAGCCAAATATTACTTCTGGGATGATCCTTATCTTTGGAAGATGTGTGCAGATCAGATAATTCGACGTTGCATTCCTGAATGGGAACAAAGAGATGTACTCCATCATTGTCACTCCTTGGCGTGTGGAGGGCATTTCGGACCAAGGAGAACCGCAAGGAAAGTTCTAGACAGTGGATTCTACTGGCCTACATTGAACAAGGATGCCTTTGAATACTGTCAATGCTGCGAAAGGTGTCAACAGACAGGGGGAATCTCGAGACGAGATGAGATGCCCCAAGTGCCCATAGTGATCTGCGAAATTTTCGATGTTTGGGGGATGGATTTTATGGGCCCATTTCCGTCGTCGTACGGAAATGCTTACATATTGGTCGCTGTAGACTACGTTTCCAAATGGATAGAGGCGAAGGCTACGCCCACTTGTGAGTCTAAAGAGGTGGCCAAGTTTCTGAAGTCAAACATTTTCAGCAGATATGGAGTTCCTAGAGCGATTATCTCAGATCAAGGAACACACTTCTGCAACCGCACTATAGAAGCGCTCATGAGGAAATACGGCGTGCATCATAGATTGTCTACACCATATCACCCCCAATCGAATGGGCAAGCTGAAGTCTCTAATAGGGAGATAAAGAGTATTCTGGAAAAATCAGTTAACACCACAAGGAAGGATTGGAGTAAACGCCTTGACGATGCTTTGTGGGCGTATAGGACTGCTTACAAGACACCAATCGGGATGTCACCCTATAGGTTGGTGTTTGGGAAAATGTGTCACTTACCCGTGGAAGTGGAGCACAAGGCATACTGGGCCATTAAGGAAATGAATATGAAGTCTGTGGCATGTGAAGAAGAAAGGAAGCTGCAATTACAGGAGCTGGAGGAACTACGGCTAGAGGCATTCGATTCAGCAATGTGGTACAAGGAAAGAACGAAGCTCTGGCACGACAAGAACCTCCGGGTCAAGGAACTTCAGGTGGGGCAGAAAGTACTTCTATTTCAGTCCAGACTCAAGCTAATGCCAGGGAAGTTGAAGTCAAAGTGGGTAGGTCCATATACCATCGTTGGCCTCCGCGCACACGGAGCAGTGGAAATCCAGGGAAGTGCTCCTAACTCGGTCCCTTTTCTTGTTAATGGCCATAGATTGAAAGTCTATAGGGATAATTCTGAGCTATGCGTAGTGGAGGAAATACCACTACGTGCGCTCTCAGTTATCACTTAGCCAGACAAAGGAATATTCTCGATGAACTCCTGGGTCAAGGGAAATGTTATGTTTTTACACACTGATCCAGGGGATTCGAGAATATTCAAAGGTAATTGTACATAGTTTAATTGCTTTAGAAGACAAAGAAAATCCAAACAAAATAAAAATTCAAAAATTTCCAAAAATATTTTCGAAGACCCAAACTCAAAGGGGATTTATGTCTCGTACTTTAACCTTGACCCAGGAGTCTGGGGTCTTCATATTTTTTTTAGGTCGCGGTCAAGGGAATCAATTAGAGGAAGAGTGCATGAAGGAGCAGTTGAGGAGGGAAGTTATAATTTGAAATTCAAAATGCCGACAATTATGGAGGAGTACGGTCGCTGATGTCATGCCTGCAACGAAACATTGAGGTGAAGATCGCCGAGCTTGCTCCCGAGGTCGTGATGTGCGACCGCCCAGAGGTTTTCAGCGTAGACTACTTCTTCAACAAGGGCTTGTTGCAAACTCAAGGCAACAAGACTTACTTCTATTCGCTGGGAGATAAAGCGAAGGCGGAGCCGGAGGAAGCTGAGGAGGCCATGCCAAGTGAAGAGGTGGAAGAGCTTAGGAAGGAGGTGCAGGACATGAAAAAGGAAATGCAACTGATGAAAAAGGAGATGATGAAGGAACTCGGGGGAATACGGAAGGAACTCAATGGGAGTCGGGAAGAAGTAAAAGTTCTGAGCAGCAACGTAGCAGATTTGGCCACGAAATGTGCCAAACAAAGTGAAAGAGTGGCGGAAGCTGTGGAGATATCTACGCGGATGTTGAAATGGCTGCATCAGACGCTTCCCTTGACCCAGTCGAAGTCGACTCCTGGGTCAAGTGGCGAGGCACAGAAGATCATCCACAGCAGTCCCTCGATCAAGCCATTCCAGCAGTTGACCACCCCGACTATTCCCGAGAAAGTTCCAAATCCACCGAGGACGAAAATGCTAATGAGGAAACCAGGACTCGATCAAGCTGCAGAAGGAAAGGAAGAGCTGGAGAAACCAGCGAAGAAGAAAGTGAAAACAAACCGCCCCAGTGTTCCACCACCGTCTGGCTCTCGCGGGAGCCAGCCCCAGAAATGAACAATTTCCCCAGACCAAGTAAATTTTAGTTTTTGTGTTTTTTTTCTTTTCTGTGTCTTATTTTCATGTTTTTGCTGTGTTTTATGCTATCTTCTCCCACTTAGCCCAATGCTTGGTCTAAGTGTGAGAAGTTCTATGTTTTCTGTTGGTTTATTCTTCTCCCACTTAGCCCGTTGTTCGGTCTAAGTGTGAGAAGTGAAATTGTTGTTTAATTCTGCATTGAATTCTCTGTTTTCCCCCCTTCACGACGATGGCTTGAGGACAAGCTTGAGTGAAGTGGGAGGGGGAGAGGAATCAATGCAGTGTTATTATGCTTTGAGGAGTTGTAGGTCTAGGATTGTATCGCATGAACTAGTGGATATAATACGGAGTTGGAAGCTTGAGCAATTGAAATGCCCTCTTGCATCCCTCATCAAACTCGAACTCCACATCGTTGTGCAGCAAATGAGTGAGTGGTTGCGCAATTTTTGCAAAGTCCTTGATAAACCTTCGATAAAACCCTGCGTGACCGAGGAATCCTCTAACTTCCTTTTGATTTGTAGGGTAAGGTAGCTTTGCAATCACTTCCACCTTTGCCTTGTCCACTTGTATTCCAGATTTCTTCGGTACCATGTGAACCGGACTGACCCACTCGCTATCTGGAATAGAGTATATGATTCCAAGGGACAGTAGTTTCAGAACTTCCTTGAGCACTTCCTCCCTCATGTTTGGATTCAGTTTCCTTTGTGGATCACGCCGAGCCTTTGCCCCTTCCTCTAGTCTGATGTGGTGCATGCAAAGATCAGGGCTAATTCCAACTAGGTCAGAAAGTGTCCACCCTATGGCCTTCTTGTTCCTCCTTATTACTTCCAGCAGCGCACTCTCTTGGTCTTCAGTCAAGCGGCTGTTAATTATCACTGGACAAGTTTCTCCTTCCTCCAGGTATGCATACTTTAAATTTTCAGGCAAAGTTTTCAACTCCTTCTTCGGTGTGATGGCTTCCTGAGGTAAAGGGTTCTCCGCCTTACTTCTTGGCGCCATTTCCTCTAGATTCGCTCCCTCGTCTGGGCTCTTCTCCTGAACAGATCTGGCTGATTGGAATGATAGTGGCTGGTGGCAGAATGCCATGATCGCTTCATTGATCTGATCATCTGTCAAGTCCTGTGTGAAAAAAGTTTCACACCATCCTGTCACCTCCTTTTCTACAGTCTGGCTCAGCTCCGAATTGTCAAACTGTTCCTGCATTAGTTCAGTCTCAAGATATTCTTGGACTAGGGGGTTAATTACATCTACAACATGCAAGTTTTCAACATCAAGCGGTTTTTTCATAGCTTCTTCAATGTTGAAGGTGTATTTCTCCCCATGATAGTCCAGGCATATGGTTCCATCAAACACATCAATAACAGTCTTCGCGGTGCGAAGGAAAGGTCTCCCCAGTAACACCCCACTAGACTCAGTAGATTCATTTCCCCTCATTTTTATCACATGAAAATCAGCTGGGTATAGGAAATCATGCACTCTAACTATAACATTTTCCAATACTCCCTCAGGAGAGATGCATGTTCTATCGGCCAACTGAATCACTACTTTAGTATCAACCAAACTGACTCCCACCAATTTTTTATATATTGACAGCGGTAGGACATTTATCGAAGCACCTAGATCACACATGGCATGCTCAATTTTAATATCACCTATAGAAATAGGAAGAGTGAACATACCTGGATCTGTACACTTTGACGGCATCCTCCTCTTTTGTATCACGGCGGATACATTTTCTCCTATAACAATCTTCCCATCAGGTTTGGTTTTTCCTGCTATGAATTCCTTGATGAACTTGCTGAAGGTGGGTATTTTCAGAGCCTGCAAAAAGGGTAGGTTAATCTCCAGCTTACTAAATATTTCCACAAGGTCCTCAGTATCATCTTTCTTTTTCTTGGCTTCTCCTCGATATGGGAATGGTTTGGGTCGCTTTACTGCATTCGTGGAACTCCCTGCTGGGGCTGCACCTGTCTCCCTGCTTCCCTCTTTAAGTTCCAACTCAGGTTCTGGATCAAGGAAAAATGGGTCACTTAGTCGAGGCATAGATCCCCTTAAATCTCCCTCCTGGAGGTCATCCTGTATAGGAATTTCTCTGAGTCCAGGATCATCTCCTCGAGACTTCTGATTCCCCTTTTCTCCGTTCATCTGTGAGGGTGTCTCCTCGTTTATCACTTGCTTCGGTCCTTCATAGCCTTTCCCCGATCTCAAGGTAATTTGACTAATATTTGCTCGGTCTGGTGGTTTGACAGTGGCAGGCAATTTCCCTTCATTTCCCCGCATTTCGTTCAGCGACGTGGCCAACTGGGA
This sequence comes from Salvia hispanica, assembly GCF_029641045.1. NCBI lineage: Eukaryota > Viridiplantae > Streptophyta > Magnoliopsida > Lamiales > Lamiaceae > Salvia > Salvia hispanica. Next base: position 4,438,479 of record NC_142696.1, read on the forward strand.
CATCTGCTTTGCCAACATGTCCATGGCAGACTTCTGCTCCTGCTGGGCATCTTGAATTTTGTGCACCACGTCATTGTTAGCCTGCATGTTATTCTGCATGTGTTGTTGGAAATTTACCAGGTCATGCACCATGTCATCAAGATTCCGCTGTGGTCGGAAACCTTGAATTGAACTGGGATTAAATCCTTGATTTTGATTGGTTCCAACCACCTGGTTCTGGCGAAAATTTCCCTGACCTCCTTGATTATTGTTGTACTGGGTTGCTGGACCTGGGTGACTCTGTTGGAAATTTTGATTGTTTCCTGAATTGTTCCTCTGATGCGGTGGCACATAAGAATTCCCTTGGTTGCTCTGGTTCCTGTTGTTCCAGTTATGCTGATCCCCTTGGTTACGGAAATTCCAGTTGTTCAGCCCCTCTTGCTGCTTCCCTGCCCAGTTAGAATTATGCTGTGGTCCTTCCTGATTCCGGCTGGGCCATGTCTGCTGGTTCTCCGCTGGACCTGGGTGTTGTGACTGTGGTTGTTGGTTCCCTTCAGCCCATCTGAAACAAGGATTGTCCCTCCATGGTGCCTCCTTAATCTTCCACTGGTTCCAGTTGGTATTTTGATTACTTTGATTCCAATTCCCCATTGCATTCACTTGAGCTTGGAAATCTCCATCGAGTGAGGGATTATTGTAAAATTGAAGCTGATGTTCCTCTTGACCTGGGTTTTTTTCCTTATCAGTCGACCCAGGGGTATTTTTCTTTTCAATGGCATTTAGCAGTGCCTTCTCCAGTCGATCTATTCTGTCTCTAACCTCTTCTCCTTCTCGTTCCTTAACTGTGTTCGCGGAGCTTCTCCTCATGATAGCACGCGGGCAGTCATACGCCTTCTTCGCGTCGATTAATCTTCCCAGAATCTCGCGTGCCTCGCTTGCCTTATTCTTGGTGAAATTCCCCCCGCTCGAGGAATTCATTAAGTCCTTGGACTCAGGATTTGCCCCTTCGTAGAATAGATAAAATGTTTCAGCCTCCGTCATCCTGTGATTTGGGCAAGCGTCAAGCAGGCCTTTAAACCGAGACCAATATTGGCTTAAAGATTCATCGTAGTCCTGCTTACACTCTTGAATTTCTTTTTTCAAAGCGTTTGTCTTATTGGACGGAAAGAAATAGTCCAGGAACTCCAATTTGAAATCCCTCCATGTGGTGATCGAGTCAGGTGGAAGCCTCAGCAACCAAGTGTTTGCCTCTCCTTTCAATGCAAATGGAATCGCTCGCAGGCGATAGTCCTCCTCGGTAGTTTCGTTAGGCCTTTTCTGGATGCTACATAGCTTACTAAACTCGTTCAAAAACTCATAAGGACACTCATTCCTCCGTCCAGAGAATGTAGGTAAAACGCCCAGCACATTCGTCTTGATCTCAATAGACCGCTGACGTTGATTTGACACTATGGCATGAGCTGGCTCTCCGTCGAGATGTGCAGTTAGCGAACCAATCTCTGGGTCTAGGTCCACTAAGTTTGCCATTACAGACTCCTCTTCCTCCCTTTCCGAATGCTCAGTTTCTGACGACGACCGTGAATCCTCTTTCCCCGATGAATTCCACTCTTCTTCACTCCCTGATTCAAACGGAAATGGATCTACAGTTGACAACCCCGATCTGGTAGTTATGGCGGATGTTGATTCCTTAACTTGCCACTTCAACTGCACGTTCCTTGACCAAGATGGGTTGCTCCAGATTCCTGACCTTGAGCCCTTGCTCATAAACTGCCAAAAGCGAAATTCAAAAGATTAAAACTATTTACACCAAATCTCTAAACACATAAACAAACTACGCCATCCATCCCCGGCAACGGCGCCATTTGAAGAGTTGATTTTCTGCTTGCTGTATCCTATCAATTTCTAATTACACACTTCCTAGATCCAGTAAATCAACTAGATCACAAGGTCTAGAGACTCACAAGACTGGAAGTCTGGTCGTTGGTACGCAAGCAAACCTTCAAAACCCTCAACCACAGATACTAAACTAGCACAGGGAAGTAGGGATCGATCCCACAGAGATGGACTCGTAAAATACATGCGTAGAGAATTGGAAACTATTTTTGGGTTGGCTGCTGCCACGCATATTTTGGGTTGAGGAATTTAACTAAGTGAATTTGGAAATAAAGTATGCTATGCTAACTGCTAGATCTAGGCAAAAAATGAATTATGTATAAGAACTAAATCAAATCAACTACTAGATCTGGGACTTCTACGAACATCTCTAGACCAAGGAGATTAAAACAAGTGGGGACCAAACTCTGAAAAAGGTAAGTACGGACAGAATCGAATCTGCAGCCTAACTAACTAAAGCATCAACTGAAAATGACTTCATCTTCTTCAACGAACACAAATAAATGCAGAGATCGAGAAAAACAAACTCAGATGTAGATTGGAAACATAATTTTAACGGTAAACGAAACAACGACGGAAATCACACTACTAGACGAAGCAAACCAAGCAGAACAAAATCCCCATAATCTCATGCACAAATTTCACCTCCCCTGTTCAGATCCACACTTCGGATGCTAAATCCACTCCGGATCCAAGCATCCGAACAAAAATCCAACCGAACACAACTTCAATACCACGATTCTCGAATCTCCTAAAATATTCAGCAACAAATTCAAGAGAACATCTCAAATAAACAAACCAAAATAGCAAGCGTCATAATAATCAACACGAAATCCAACTTCATCAAGGCAAATCAAACGTAAACAGAACGGATAAACTGATTCAGCAACAAAAACAGCAAGCTCGACTTCCAAAAGTGAAGTTCGAGACGGAACAGAGTAGTAAACAGAAATTAAGAGAACAATTGTTTCTTCGCCCTCAAGGGACGGTGATGCACTGATACGAGACTCCTGAAAACGAAAACCTCCCCCAATTCCCCATTTCCCTAGTGTGTGTGAGCTAAGAGCGTGACTGTGTGTGGAGTGTGACGGATCTCCATTCTTGTTGCGCACTCCTTTATTTATAAGCTTCGAGGTGGGGCCCAGCGAGGTATTGATTGACTTGATTGCCCTCAGCTTTTGGCTTCCTTCCTCTAGCTTTTCCTCGTGATTCCGTTCCTGCTCCTCGCTAGATATCCTCCTCCAGCATCTCCTGGATCTAGCGCTACACACACACCTGGCTTAACAAAACTTGTTAGATCCAGCAGAAATGTGATGTTTTTCACTACATAACCAATGCATGAAATTAGCCTTATAAATAAACTGATTATTGTAAAATTGATTAGCCTTGATCCAGAACCTGAGTTGGAACTTAAAGAGGGAAGCAGGGAGACAGGTGCAGCCCCAGCAGGGAGTTCCACGAATGCAGTAAAGCGACCCAAACCATTCCCATATCGAGGAGAAGCCAAGAAAAAGAAAGATGATACTGAGGACCTTGTGGAAATATTTAGTAAGCTGGAGATTAACCTACCCTTTTTGCAGGCTCTGAAAATACCCACCTTCAGCAAGTTCATCAAGGAATTCATAGCAGGAAAAACCAAACCTGATGGGAAGATTGTTATAGGAGAAAATGTATCCGCCGTGATACAAAAGAGGAGGATGCCGTCAAAGTGTACAGATCCAGGTATGTTCACTCTTCCTATTTCTATAGGTGATATTAAAATTGAGCATGCCATGTGTGATCTAGGTGCTTCGATAAATGTCCTACCGCTGTCAATATATAAAAAATTGGTGGGAGTCAGTTTGGTTGATACTAAAGTAGTGATTCAGTTGGCCGATAGAACATGCATCTCTCCTGAGGGAGTATTGGAAAATGTTATAGTTAGAGTGCATGATTTCCTATACCCAGCTGATTTTCATGTGATAAAAATGAGGGGAAATGAATCTACTGAGTCTAGTGGGGTGTTACTGGGGAGACCTTTCCTTCGCACCGCGAAGACTGTTATTGATGTGTTTGATGGAACCATATGCCTGGACTATCATGGGGAGAAATACACCTTCAACATTGAAGAAGCTATGAAAAAACCGCTTGATGTTGAAAACTTGCATGTTGTAGATGTAATTAACCCCCTAGTCCAAGAATATCTTGAGACTGAACTAATGCAGGAACAGTTTGACAATTCGGAGCTGAGCCAGACTGTAGAAAAGGAGGTGACAGGATGGTGTGAAACTTTTTTCACACAGGACTTGACAGATGATCAGATCAATGAAGCGATCATGGCATTCTGCCACCAGCCACTATCATTCCAATCAGCCAGATCTGTTCAGGAGAAGAGCCCAGACGAGGGAGCGAATCTAGAGGAAATGGCGCCAAGAAGTAAGGCGGAGAACCCTTTACCTCAGGAAGCCATCACACCGAAGAAGGAGTTGAAAACTTTGCCTGAAAATTTAAAGTATGCATACCTGGAGGAAGGAGAAACTTGTCCAGTGATAATTAACAGCCGCTTGACTGAAGACCAAGAGAGTGCGCTGCTGGAAGTAATAAGGAGGAACAAGAAGGCCATAGGGTGGACACTTTCTGACCTAGTTGGAATTAGCCCTGATCTTTGCATGCACCACATCAGACTAGAGGAAGGGGCAAAGGCTCGGCGTGATCCACAAAGGAAACTGAATCCAAACATGAGGGAGGAAGTGCTCAAGGAAGTTCTGAAACTACTGTCCCTTGGAATCATATACTCTATTCCAGATAGCGAGTGGGTCAGTCCGGTTCACATGGTACCGAAGAAATCTGGAATACAAGTGGACAAGGCAAAGGTGGAAGTGATTGCAAAGCTACCTTACCCTACAAATCAAAAGGAAGTTAGAGGATTCCTCGGTCACGCAGGGTTTTATCGAAGGTTTATCAAGGACTTTGCAAAAATTGCGCAACCACTCACTCATTTGCTGCACAACGATGTGGAGTTCGAGTTTGATGAGGGATGCAAGAGGGCATTTCAATTGCTCAAGGAGAGACTAGTGTCCGCACCAATTATCAGGGCACCGGACTGGAATCACCCTTTTGAGATAATGTGCGACGCGAGCGATTTCGCTGTGGGAGCCGTCCTAGGGCAGAAGATAGATGGGAAAAACTACGTAATTTTCTATGCGTCCAAGACACTAAATCAAGCTCAGAAGAATTACGATACTACGGAGAAGGAAATGTTGGCTGTCGTCTACTCGTTCGAAAAATTCCGCCCTTATCTTCTTGGGTCAAAGGTTATTGTTTTCACTGATCATGCAGCAATAAAGTACTTGCTAGCTAAGAAAGAATCAAAGCCAAGGCTAATTCGATGGGTCCTACTTCTACAGGAGTTTGATTGGGAAGTAAGAGACAAAAGAGGAACAGAGAATCGAGTGGCTGACCACTTGAGTAGAATTCATCAAGGAGATACGGACGAGGCTATTCCCGATGTTTTTCCCGAAGAGCATTTGTACTATATGGACGAACCACCTAGACCGATAAGCTGGGAATCTGTCTTAGTTTTAACAGGTCCAGGAGAATCTGATCGAGGAAAGCGCGTACGTAACGCAGAACCATGGTACGCTGACCTGGCAAATTACTTGGTCACGGGAGAGGTGCCAAGTTCAGAGGAAGCTTCCCGGGCCCAGAAGATGAAGCTTAAAAGCGAAGCCAAATATTACTTCTGGGATGATCCTTATCTTTGGAAGATGTGTGCAGATCAGATAATTCGACGTTGCATTCCTGAATGGGAACAAAGAGATGTACTCCATCATTGTCACTCCTTGGCGTGTGGAGGGCATTTCGGACCAAGGAGAACCGCAAGGAAAGTTCTAGACAGTGGATTCTACTGGCCTACATTGAACAAGGATGCCTTTGAATACTGTCAATGCTGCGAAAGGTGTCAACAGACAGGGGGAATCTCGAGACGAGATGAGATGCCCCAAGTGCCCATAGTGATCTGCGAAATTTTCGATGTTTGGGGGATGGATTTTATGGGCCCATTTCCGTCGTCGTACGGAAATGCTTACATATTGGTCGCTGTAGACTACGTTTCCAAATGGATAGAGGCGAAGGCTACGCCCACTTGTGAGTCTAAAGAGGTGGCCAAGTTTCTGAAGTCAAACATTTTCAGCAGATATGGAGTTCCTAGAGCGATTATCTCAGATCAAGGAACACACTTCTGCAACCGCACTATAGAAGCGCTCATGAGGAAATACGGCGTGCATCATAGATTGTCTACACCATATCACCCCCAATCGAATGGGCAAGCTGAAGTCTCTAATAGGGAGATAAAGAGTATTCTGGAAAAATCAGTTAACACCACAAGGAAGGATTGGAGTAAACGCCTTGACGATGCTTTGTGGGCGTATAGGACTGCTTACAAGACACCAATCGGGATGTCACCCTATAGGTTGGTGTTTGGGAAAATGTGTCACTTACCCGTGGAAGTGGAGCACAAGGCATACTGGGCCATTAAGGAAATGAATATGAAGTCTGTGGCATGTGAAGAAGAAAGGAAGCTGCAATTACAGGAGCTGGAGGAACTACGGCTAGAGGCATTCGATTCAGCAATGTGGTACAAGGAAAGAACGAAGCTCTGGCACGACAAGAACCTCCGGGTCAAGGAACTTCAGGTGGGGCAGAAAGTACTTCTATTTCAGTCCAGACTCAAGCTAATGCCAGGGAAGTTGAAGTCAAAGTGGGTAGGTCCATATACCATCGTTGGCCTCCGCGCACACGGAGCAGTGGAAATCCAGGGAAGTGCTCCTAACTCGGTCCCTTTTCTTGTTAATGGCCATAGATTGAAAGTCTATAGGGATAATTCTGAGCTATGCGTAGTGGAGGAAATACCACTACGTGCGCTCTCAGTTATCACTTAGCCAGACAAAGGAATATTCTCGATGAACTCCTGGGTCAAGGGAAATGTTATGTTTTTACACACTGATCCAGGGGATTCGAGAATATTCAAAGGTAATTGTACATAGTTTAATTGCTTTAGAAGACAAAGAAAATCCAAACAAAATAAAAATTCAAAAATTTCCAAAAATATTTTCGAAGACCCAAACTCAAAGGGGATTTATGTCTCGTACTTTAACCTTGACCCAGGAGTCTGGGGTCTTCATATTTTTTTTAGGTCGCGGTCAAGGGAATCAATTAGAGGAAGAGTGCATGAAGGAGCAGTTGAGGAGGGAAGTTATAATTTGAAATTCAAAATGCCGACAATTATGGAGGAGTACGGTCGCTGATGTCATGCCTGCAACGAAACATTGAGGTGAAGATCGCCGAGCTTGCTCCCGAGGTCGTGATGTGCGACCGCCCAGAGGTTTTCAGCGTAGACTACTTCTTCAACAAGGGCTTGTTGCAAACTCAAGGCAACAAGACTTACTTCTATTCGCTGGGAGATAAAGCGAAGGCGGAGCCGGAGGAAGCTGAGGAGGCCATGCCAAGTGAAGAGGTGGAAGAGCTTAGGAAGGAGGTGCAGGACATGAAAAAGGAAATGCAACTGATGAAAAAGGAGATGATGAAGGAACTCGGGGGAATACGGAAGGAACTCAATGGGAGTCGGGAAGAAGTAAAAGTTCTGAGCAGCAACGTAGCAGATTTGGCCACGAAATGTGCCAAACAAAGTGAAAGAGTGGCGGAAGCTGTGGAGATATCTACGCGGATGTTGAAATGGCTGCATCAGACGCTTCCCTTGACCCAGTCGAAGTCGACTCCTGGGTCAAGTGGCGAGGCACAGAAGATCATCCACAGCAGTCCCTCGATCAAGCCATTCCAGCAGTTGACCACCCCGACTATTCCCGAGAAAGTTCCAAATCCACCGAGGACGAAAATGCTAATGAGGAAACCAGGACTCGATCAAGCTGCAGAAGGAAAGGAAGAGCTGGAGAAACCAGCGAAGAAGAAAGTGAAAACAAACCGCCCCAGTGTTCCACCACCGTCTGGCTCTCGCGGGAGCCAGCCCCAGAAATGAACAATTTCCCCAGACCAAGTAAATTTTAGTTTTTGTGTTTTTTTTCTTTTCTGTGTCTTATTTTCATGTTTTTGCTGTGTTTTATGCTATCTTCTCCCACTTAGCCCAATGCTTGGTCTAAGTGTGAGAAGTTCTATGTTTTCTGTTGGTTTATTCTTCTCCCACTTAGCCCGTTGTTCGGTCTAAGTGTGAGAAGTGAAATTGTTGTTTAATTCTGCATTGAATTCTCTGTTTTCCCCCCTTCACGACGATGGCTTGAGGACAAGCTTGAGTGAAGTGGGAGGGGGAGAGGAATCAATGCAGTGTTATTATGCTTTGAGGAGTTGTAGGTCTAGGATTGTATCGCATGAACTAGTGGATATAATACGGCAGATTCCCTTAGGGAGAGCAATTGAAAATAGGAGGTATTCCAACTTAGAAGCCTGATTCTTTAGTAAGCCGAACCAATCTGAATGAAGCGAGAACGATAGTAAATGCCTTTACTTGCTCAGTTGTGAAGCCCTACTCTAGAGGTGAGTTATAAGCCTGTGATAACACTTAGAGCTAACATATGTCAAAAGTCTGCCACTGAATGCTGAAGGAAAAGAGAAGAAAAAAAAAAAAATATAAATAAAAAAGGGGGAAAGGAGAAAATATATAATCATAAAATCTGGAGGTATAAGCTGGACGAAGTCCAGAGGAGGAAATAAAAAGAGAGAAAAAAATCAAGGAGGTATAAGCTGGACGAAGTCCAGGAAATCAAGGAGGTATAAGCTGGACGAAGTCCAGAAAGAAAAAAAAAAAAAAGAAAAAAAGGGGGATAGTGACGGAGGATAGAAGGAGGAATTCTCATAACCCGAGGTTTCAGTGGTTTGGCAATAACTTAAGAGAGAATCGGTCCTAACATCCCTGGTAAGGAATGAGCGATCGAGTGAATCTAACAATTGGGGAAGTAAAAGGCTATCTTGACGAGCTGACAGATTGGCTAGGTAGAGGGGAGAAAAGGGCCTATTTGGAGGAGTGCAGCCTGTTGGATTGATCTTAATCTTGTGGGGACGGTTGCCTAAAAGTTGAAACCAGTTCATGCATATGTGTTTATATGTTTTCATCCTATGTGATTATGTACTCTTTGTTTTAGTGTCTAGCTTTGCCTCAGTTGTGTCTAGGTGTAGGAGTTTTGTCTAGAGTCTGTAGAGTCGGTCAAGGGGATAACCATGCTTGAAATTCGCCTTATTCTTCTTTTCTTCTTGTCTTTATACTTGAGGACAAGTATGGTGTAAGTGTGAGCAGTTTGATAAGGCTAATTTCATGCATTGGTTATGTAGTGAAAAACATCACATTTCTGCTGGATCTAACAAGTTTTGTTAAGCCAGGTGTGTGTGTAGCGCTAGATCCAGGAGATGCTGGAGGAGGATATCTAGCGAGGAGCAGGAACGGAATCACGAGGAAAAGCTAGAGGAAGGAAGCCAAAAGCTGAGGGCAATCAAGTCAATCAATACCTCGCTGGGCCCCACCTCGAAGCTTATAAATAAAGGAGTGCGCAACAAGAATGGAGATCGGTTACACTCCACACACAGTCACGCTCTTAGCACACACACTAGGGAAATGGGAAATTTGGGGTGGTTTTCGTTTTCGTGAATTACGTATCAGTGCACCACCGTCCCTTGAGGGCGAAGAAACAATTGTTCTCTTAATTTCTGTTTGGTACTCAGTTCAGTCTCGAACTTCACGTTTGGAAGTCGAGCTTGTTGTTTTGTTGCTAAATCAGTTTATCCGTTCTGTTTACATTTGATTTGCTTTGATGAAGTTAGATTTCGTGTTGATTATTATGATGCTTGCTATTTCGGAGTGTTTATTTGAGATGCTATCTTGAATTTGTTGCTGAATATTTTAGGAGATTCGAGAATCGTGGTATTGAAGTTGTGTTCGGTTGGATTCTTGTTCGGATGCTTGGATCCGGAGTGGATTTAGCATCCGAAGTGTGGATCTGAACAGGGGAGGTGAAATTTGTGCATGAAATTATGGGAAATTTTGTTCTGCCTGGTTTGCTTCGTCTAGCAGTTTAATTTCCGTCGTTGTTTAGTTTTCTGTTAAGATTATGCCTCCGATCTACATCTGAGTTTGTTTTTCTTGATCTCTGCATTTATTTGTGTTCGTTGAAGAAGATGAAGTCATTTTCAGTTGATGCTTTAGTTAGTTAGGCTGCAGATTCGATTCTGTCCGTACTTACCTTTTTCAGAGTTTGGTCCCCACTTGTTTTAATCTCCTTGGTCTAGATATGTTCGTAGAAGTCCCAGATCTAGTAGTTGATTTGACTTAGTTCTTATGCAAAATTCATTTTCGCCTAGATCTAGCAGTTAGCATAGCGTACTTTATTTCCAAATTCACTTAGTTAAATTCCTCAACCCAAAATATGCGTGGCAGCAGCCAACCCAAAAATAGTTTCCAAATCTCTATGCATGTACTATACGAGTCCATCTCTGTGGGATCGATCCCTACTTCCCTGTGCTAGTTTAGTATCTGTGGTTGAGGGTTTTGAAGGTTTGCTTGCGTACCAACGACCAGACTTCCAGTCTTGTGAGTCTCTAGACCTTGTGATCTAGTTGATTTACTGGATCTAGGAAGTGTGTAATTAGAAATTGATAGGATACAGCAAGCAGAAAATCAACTCTTCAAATGGCGCCGTTGCCGGGGATGGATGGCGTAGTTTGTTTATGTGTTTAGAGATTTGGTGTAAATAGTTTTAATCTTTTGAATTTCGCTTTTGGCAGTTTATGAGCAAGGGCTCAAGGTCAGGAATCTGGAGCAACCCATCTTGGTCAAGGAACGTGCAGTTGAAGTGGCAAGTTAAGGAATCAACATCCGCCATAACTACCAGATCGGGGTTGTCAACTGTAGATCCATTTCCGTTTGAATCAGGGAGTGAAGAAGAGTGGAATTCATCGGGGAAAGAGGATTCACGGTCGTCGTCAGAAACTGAGCATTCGGAAAGGGAGGAAGAGGAGTCTGTAATGGCAAACTTAGTGGACCTAGACCCAGAGATTGGTTCGCTAACTGCACATCTCGACGGAGAGCCAGCTCATGCCATAGTGTCAAATCAACGTCAGCGGTCTATTGAGATCAAGACGAATGTGCTGGGCGTTTTACCTACATTCTCTGGACGGAGGAATGAGTGTCCTTATGAGTTTTTGAACGAGTTTAGTAAGCTATGTAGCATCCAGAAAAGGCCTAACGAAACTACCGAGGAGGACTATCGCCTGCGAGCGATTCCATTTGCATTGAAAGGAGAGGCAAACACTTGGTTGCTGAGACTTCCACCTGACTCGATCACCACATGGAGGGATTTCAAATTGGAGTTCCTGGACTATTTCTTTCCGTCCAATAAGACAAACGCTTTGAAAAAAGAAATTCAAGAGTGTAAGCAGGACTACGATGAATCTTTAAGCCAATATTGGTCTCGGTTTAAAGGCCTGCTTGACGCTTGCCCAAATCACAGGATGACGGAGGCTGAAACATTTTATCTATTCTACGAAGGGGCAAATCCTGAGTCCAAGGACTTAATGAATTCCTCGAGCGGGGGGAATTTCACCAAGAATAAGGCAAGCGAGGCACGCGAGATTCTGGGAAGATTAATCGACGCGAAGAAGGCGTATGACTGCCCGCGTGCTATCATGAGGAGAAGCTCCGCGAACACAGTTAAGGAACGAGAAGGAGAAGAGGTTAGAGACAGAATAGATCGACTGGAGAAGGCACTGCTAAATGCCATTGAAAAGAAAAATACCCCTGGGTCGACTGATAAGGAAAAAAACCCAGGTCAAGAGGAACATCAGCTTCAATTTTACAATAATCCCTCACTCGATGGAGATTTCCAAGCTCAAGTGAATGCAATGGGGAATTGGAATCAAAGTAATCAAAATACCAACTGGAACCAGTGGAAGATTAAGGAGGCACCATGGAGGGACAATCCTTGTTTCAGATGGGCTGAAGGGAACCAACAACCACAGTCACAACACCCAGGTCCAGCGGAGAACCAGCAGACATGGCCCAGCCGGAATCAGGAAGGACCACAGCATAATTCTAACTGGGCAGGGAAGCAGCAAGAGGGGCTGAACAACTGGAATTTCCGTAACCAAGGGGATCAGCATAACTGGAACAACAGGAACCAGAGCAACCAAGGGAATTCTTATGTGCCACCGCATCAGAGGAACAATTCAGGAAACAATCAAAATTTCCAACAGAGTCACCCAGGTCCAGCAACCCAGTACAACAATAATCAAGGAGGTCAGGGAAATTTTCGCCAGAACCAGGTGGTTGGAACCAATCAAAATCAAGGATTTAATCCCAGTTCAATTCAAGGTTTCCGACCACAGCGGAATCTTGATGACATGGTGCATGATCTGGTAAATTCCCAACAACACATGCAGAATAACATGCAGGCTAACAATGACGTGGTGCACAAAATTCAAGATGCCCAGCAGGAGCAGAAGTCTGCCATGGACATGCTGGCAAAGCAGATGTCCCAGTTGGCCACGTCGCTGAACGAAATGCGGGGAAATGAAGGGAAATTGCCTGCCACTGTCAAACCACCAGACCGAGCAAATATTAGTCAAATTACCTTGAGATCGGGGAAAGGCTATGAAGGACCGAAGCAAGTGATAAACGAGGAGACACCCTCACAGATGAACGGAGAAAAGGGGAATCAGAAGTCTCGAGGAGATGATCCTGGACTCAGAGAAATTCCTATACAGGATGACCTCCAGGAGGGAGATTTAAGGGGATCTATGCCTCGACTAAGTGACCCATTTTTCCTTGATCCAGAACCTGAGTTGGAACTTAAAGAGGGAAGCAGGGAGACAGGTGCAGCCCCAGCAGGGAGTTCCACGAATGCAGTAAAGCGACCCAAACCATTCCCATATCGAGGAGAAGCCAAGAAAAAGAAAGATGATACTGAGGACCTTGTGGAAATATTTAGTAAGCTGGAGATTAACCTACCCTTTTTGCAGGCTCTGAAAATACCCACCTTCAGCAAGTTCATCAAGGAATTCATAGCAGGAAAAACCAAACCTGATGGGAAGATTGTTATAGGAGAAAATGTATCCGCCGTGATACAAAAGAGGAGGATGCCGTCAAAGTGTACAGATCCAGGTATGTTCACTCTTCCTATTTCTATAGGTGATATTAAAATTGAGCATGCCATGTGTGATCTAGGTGCTTCGATAAATGTCCTACCGCTGTCAATATATAAAAAATTGGTGGGAGTCAGTTTGGTCGATACTAAAGTAGTGATTCAGTTGGCCGATAGAACATGCATATCGCCTGAGGGAGTATTGGAAAATGTCATAGTCAGAGTGCATGATTTCCTATACCCAGCTGATTTTCATGTGATAAAAATGAGGGGTAATGAATCTGCTGAGTCTAGTGGGGTGTTACTGGGGAGACCCTTCCTTCGCACCGCGAAGACTGTTATTGATGTGTTTGATGGAACCATATGCCTGGACTATCATGGGGAGAAATACACCTTCAACATTGAAGAAGCTATGAAAAAACCGCTTGATGTTGAAAACTTGCATGTTGTAGATGTAATTAACCCCCTAGTCCAAGAATATCTTGAGACTGAACTAATGCAGGAACAGTTTGACAATTCGGAGCTGAGCCAGACTGTAGAAAAGGAGGTGACAGGATGGTGTGAAACTTTTTTCACACAGGACTTGACAGATGATCAGATCAATGAAGCGATCATGGCATTCTGCCACCAGCCACTATCATTCCAATCAGCCAGATCTGTTCAGGAGAAGAGCCCAGACGAGGGAGCGAATCTAGAGGAAATGGCGCCAAGAAGTAAGGCGGAGAACCCTTTACCTCAGGAAGCCATCACACCGAAGAAGGAGTTGAAAACTTTGCCTGAAAATTTAAAGTATGCATACCTGGAGGAAGGAGAAACTTGTCCAGTGATAATTAACAGCCGCTTGACTGAAGACCAAGAGAGTGCGCTGCTGGAAGTAATAAGGAGGAACAAGAAGGCCATAGGGTGGACACTTTCTGACCTAGTTGGAATTAGCCCTGATCTTTGCATGCACCACATCAGACTAGAGGAAGGGGCAAAGGCTCGGCGTGATCCACAAAGGAAACTGAATCCAAACATGAGGGAGGAAGTGCTCAAGGAAGTTCTGAAACTACTGTCCCTTGGAATCATATACTCTATTCCAGATAGCGAGTGGGTCAGTCCGGTTCACATGGTACCGAAGAAATCTGGAATACAAGTGGTGAAGAATGACAAGAACGAGTTGGTGCCTACTCGACTGGTCACTGGATGGAGGATGTGCATCGACTATAGGAAACTAAATGAAGCCACCAAAAAGGATCATTTTCCTTTACCATTCATTGACCAGATGCTAGAGAGGCTGGCTGGCAAACAGTATTTCTGTTTCCTCGACGGATATAGCGGTTATTTCCAGATTTTCGTGAACCCAGAGGACCAGGAAAAGACCACATTTACATGCCCTTTTGGAACTTATGCCTACCGAAGGATGCCATTTGGTCTATGTAATGCACCAGGGACATTCCAACGTTGTATGATGAGTATTTTTTCGGATCTACTAGAGGTGTGCATCGAGATATTCATGGATGATTTCACTGTATATGGAGGCTCATTTGACACTTGTTTAGCCAGCCTTGACCTAGTGCTGCAAAGATGTCAAGAGAAACATCTAGTTCTGAATTTTGAAAAATGTCACTTCATGGTAACTGAGGGGATTGTTTTAGGTCATGTGGTCTCTGAAAGAGGAATACAAGTGGACAAGGCAAAGGTGGAAGTGATTGCAAAGCTACCTTACCCTACAAATCAAAAGGAAGTTAGAGGATTCCTCGGTCACGCAGGGTTTTATCGAAGGTTTATCAAGGACTTTGCAAAAATTGCGCAACCACTCACTCATTTGCTGCACAACGATGTGGAGTTCGAGTTTGATGAGGGATGCAAGAGGGCATTTCAATTGCTCAAGGAGAGACTAGTGTCCGCACCAATTATCAGGGCACCGGACTGGAATCACCCTTTTGAGATAATGTGCGACGCGAGCGATTTCGCTGTGGGAGCCGTCCTAGGGCAGAAGATAGATGGGAGAAACTACGTAATTTTCTATGCGTCCAAGACACTAAATCAAGCTCAGAAGAATTACGATACTACGGAGAAGGAAATGTTGGCTGTCGTCTACTCGTTCGAAAAATTCCGCCCTTATCTTCTTGGGTCAAAGGTTATTGTTTTCACTGATCATGCAGCAATAAAGTACTTGCTAGCTAAGAAAGAATCAAAGCCAAGGCTAATTCGATGGGTCCTACTTCTACAGGAGTTTGATTGGGAAGTAAGGGACAAAAGAGGAACAGAGAATCGAGTGGCTGACCACTTGAGTAGAATTCATCAAGGAGATACGGACGAGGCTATTCCCGATGTTTTTCCCGAAGAACATTTGTACTATATGGACGAACCACCTAGACCGATAAGCTGGGAATCTGTCTTAGTTTTAACAGGTCCAGGAGAATCTGATCGAGGAAAGCGCGTACGTAACGCAGAACCATGGTACGCCGACCTGGCAAATTACTTGGTCACGGGAGAGGTGCCAAGTTCAGAGGAAGCTTCCCGGGCCCAGAAGATGAAGCTTAAAAGCGAAGCCAAATATTACTTCTGGGATGATCCTTATCTTTGGAAGATGTGCGCAGATCAGATAATTCGACGCTGCATTCCTGAATGGGAACAAAGAGATGTACTCCATCATTGTCACTCCTTGGCGTGTGGAGGGCATTTCGGACCAAGGAGAACCGCAAGGAAAGTTTTAGACAGTGGATTCTACTGGCCTACATTGAACAAGGATGCCTTTGAATACTGTCAATGCTGCGAAAGATGTCAACAGACAGGGGGAATCTCGAGGCGAGATGAGATGCCCCAAGTGCCCATAGTGATGTGCGACCGCCCAGAGGTTTTCAGCGTAGACTACTTCTTCAACAAGGGCTTGTTGCAAACTCAAGGCAACAAGACTTACTTCTATTCGCTGGGAGATAAAGCGAAGGCGGAGCCGGAGGAAGCTGAGGAGGCCATGCCAAGTGAAGAGGTGGAAGAGCTTAGGAAGGAGGTGCAGGACATGAAAAAGGAAATGCAACTGATGAAAAAGGAGATGATGAAGGAACTCGGGGGAATACGGAAGGAACTCAATGGGAGTCGGGAAGAAGTAAAAGTTCTGAGCAGCAACGTAGCAGATTTGGCCACGAAATGTGCCAAACAAAGTGAAAGAGTGGCGGAAGCTGTGGAGATATCTACGCGGATGTTGAAATGGCTGCATCAGACGCTTCCCTTGACCCAGTCGAAGTCGACTCCTGGGTCAAGTGGCGAGGCACAGAAGATCATCCACAGCAGTCCCTCGATCAAGCCATTCCAGCAGTTGACCACCCCGACTATTCCCGAGAAAGTTCCAAATCCACCGAGGACGAAAATGCTAATGAGGAAACCAGGACTCGATCAAGCTGCAGAAGGAAAGGAAGAGCTGGAGCAACCAGCGAAGAAGAAAGTGAAAACAAACCGCCCCAGTGTTCCACCACCGTCTGGCTCTCGCGGGAGCCAGCCCCAGAAATGAACAATTTCCCCAGACCAAGTAAATTTTAGTTTTTGTGTTTTTTTTCTTTTCTGTGTCTTATTTTCATGTTTTTGCTGTGTTTTATGCTACCTTCTCCCACTTAGCCCAATCCTTGGTCTAAGTGTGAGAAGTTCTGTGTTTTCTGTTGGTTTGTTCTTCTCCCACTTAGCCCGTTGCTCGGTCTAAGTGTGAGAAGTTGTTTTTTTTAGAATTGTTGTTTATTTCTGCATTGAATTCTCTTTTTCCCCCCTTCACGACGATGGCTTGAGGCCAAGCTTGAGTGAAGCGGGAGGGGGAGAGGAGTCAATGCAGTGTTATTATGCTTTGAGGAGTCGTAGGTCTAGGGGTGTGTCGCATGAACTAGTGGATATAATACGGCAGATTCCCTTAGGGAGAGCAATTGAAAATAGGAGGTATTCCAACTTAGAAGCCTGATTCTTTAGTAAGCCGAACCAATCTGAATGAAGCGAGAACGATAGTAAATGCCTTTACTTGCTCAGTTGTGAAGCCCTACTCTAGAGGTGAGTTATAAGCCTGTGATAACACTTAGAGCTAACATATGTCAAAAGTCTGCCACTGAATGCTGAAGGAAAAGAGAAGAAAAAAAAAAAAATATAAATAAAAAAGGGGGAAAGGAGAAAATATATAATCATAAAATCTGGAGGTATAAGCTGGACGAAGTCCAGAGGAGGAAATAAAAAGAGAGAAAAAAATCAAGGAGGTATAAGCTGGACGAAGTCCAGGAAATCAAGGAGGTATAAGCTGGACGAAGTCCAGAAAGAAAAAAAAAAAAAAAAAAGAAAAAAAAGGGGGATAGTGACGGAGGATAGAAGGAGGAAATTCTCATAACCCGAGGCTTCAGTGGTTTGGCAATAACTTAAGAGAGAATCGGTCCTAACATCCCTGGTGAGGAATGAGTGATCGAGTGAATCTAACAATTGGGGAAGTAAAAGGCTATCTTGACGAGCTGACAGGTTGGCTAGGTAGAGGGGAGAAAAAGGCCTATTTGGAGGAGTGCAGCCTGTTGGATTGACCTTAATCTTGTGGGGACGGTTGTCTAAAAGTTGAAACCAGTTCATGCATATGTGTTTATGTGTTTTCATCTTATGTGATTATGTATTCTTTGTTTTAGTGTCTAAGTGTAGTAGTTTTGTCTAGAGTCTGTAGAGTCGGTCAAGGGGATAACCATGCCTGAAATTCGCCTTATTCTTCTTTTCTTCTTGTCTTTATACTTGAGGACAAGTATGGTTTAAGTGTGAGCAGTTTGATAAGGCTAATTTCATGCATTGGTTATGTAGTGAAAAACATCACATTTCTGCTGGATCTAACAAGATTTGTTAAGCCAGGTGTGTGTGTAGCGCTGGATCCAGGAGATGCTGGAGGAGGATATCTAGCGAGGAGCAGGAACGGAATCACGAGGAAAAGCTAGAGGAAGGAAGCCAAAAGCTGAGGGCAATCAAGTCAATCAATACCTCGCTGGGCCCCACCTCGAAGCTTATAAATAAAGGAGTGCGCAACAAGAATGGCAGATCGGTTACACTCCACACACAGTCACGCTCTTAGCACACACACTAGGGAAATGGGAAATTTGGGGTGGTTTTCGTTTTCGTGAATTACGTATCAGTGCACCACCGTCCCTTGAGGGCGAAGAAACAATTGTTCTCTTAATTTCTGTTTGGTACTCAGTTCAGTCTCGAACTTCACGTTTGGAAGTCGAGCTTGTTGTTTTGTTGCTAAATCAGTTTATCCGTTCTGTTTACATTTGATTTGCTTTGATGAAGTTAGATTTCGTGTTGATTATTATGATGCTTGCTATTTTGGTTTGTTTATTTGAGATGTTCTCTTGAATTTGTTGCTGAATATTTTAGGAGATTCGAGAATCGTGGTATTGAAGTTGTGTTCGGTTGGATTTTTGTTCTGATGCTTGGATCCGGAGTGGATTTAGCATCCGAAGTGTGGATCTGAACAGGGGAGGTGAAATTTGTGCATGAAATTATGGGAAATTTTGTTCTGCCTGGTTTGCTTCGTCTAGCAGTTTAATTTCCGTCGTTGTTTAGTTTTCTGTTAAGATTATGCCTCCGATCTACATCTGAGTTTGTTTTTCTTGATCTCTGCATTTATTTGTGTTCGTTGAAGAAGATGAAGTACTTTTAAAAGTTTTTTTATCCTATTTGTCTAGTATTTTCACATATTGCATTTTATTTAGTAATATCTTTGCTTTTATATCTATTAAATATTATAAAATTCATTTGAAAACCAACACAAATTCACACACATTTTCGTGTAATGCATGTTTCATCATAATATATAATTAGTTTTTTTTATCTTTTTTATTTCCTTTAGTTGCACATCTACATGATGTTTGTTTTATTAAAATTAAAATTATAGATTTTATGAGAGAAAAAATTAAATAAAAAATTAAATTTATCAGATTTTGAAGCTTCAAATCGTTAAAATTATTTATCGTACCCCCAAACGAAAAATGCTGGATCTGCCACTGGTTGCAAATGAATCTTCAAAAGAAGAGAGATTCGAACAGCAAAGTGTTGGGACTACCGCAGCGGAAGACACGGAAACCAAACAGGTCCTAGAACGGATCTATTTAGGTGATTATGCATTCGACTCCAATTTCATGCAATTTACATAGATCTATAGATATAACATCAAATAAACACATAATCATGCATATTCGATGTAGATTCGATTGTTACCTCATAATCCATCATTGGATTGACGTTGCTAGCTGCACCACCCGGAGATCCTTGGTTTATCGACCACGAATCTTCCGTACTATTCCATCGTCCTTGATTCTCCATCTGTGTGGGCGGATCTTAGAAAACCAATTAAATAACTTTGAATGAATCTAGGGAAACCCAATACAAACACCAAATTGTCTAGATCTAATCCTATGAATTAGGATAGATCAAGAACAATAATCAAAACCCTAATTCTCCCACTACTATGGCTCGAAAATCAAGACCAAGAGGAAGAGGAAGGAGGCGCCGATTTCTAGGCACTAGGGTTAGGGTTTTGTGTTGTCTTGGATTGTGTGCTAGGGTTTCCCTTTCATTCATTATTTATAGTGGACCTTATTGGGCTAGTAAGGGGATCCATGGAATGACTTAAGTGTTGGGCTCACCCATTAGATAAATTACTAATTAAATCAAATGACCCATGATTTAATATATTATCAATGGAATATTATTTTATTCCACTAAAGAATAATATTGCACTCCCACTTAAATCACCAAATTACAAATAACTTGGGTCCATTTTATTTTATAATATTTCCCGCGTTTAAGATTATCTTGATCCGTCAATTTAATTCTTTTGTCTGCTATGTGACTAGAATTAAATTAATTCTCCAAAGACTTTTTCTAGTTTGAAACTTTATTTATTATTCGTGGAATAAATTCCAACTGCGCAGATTTCTGAATAATAAATTCCTCTTTCAAACACCTCATTGGGGATCACCCTTTTAGGGATTTAATCATACCACACTGGGCACGCGAATTCTATGAAATAATATTCTAATACCTTCATGTTATTCAATTACTACCACCTAAGATATCATGAACTTGAGTTACGTACAAACTCTCACATATTGATAAGTCAAAGTGGCGTTTGATTGGATAAACAATATTGATATTAATATCATAGACTAGAAAATACTAAACTTTCTGAAATATATTCTTTCAGTAGATAGCAATAAAGAATACATTTCGGATTAGATCCTTTCAGTGCTTTACCACATCGGTGTTACTAATCTCTTCTTAGGTAAGAGAGAATTATCACAAACACCACAACCGTACCAATAGGTAGCCAAAGCCTATCTAGGTTGTGAATACGTTTTTCTTCTTACTAGATCTGGCCAAGTCCCCTACTGGAAAACTCATGAGGAGATTCATCGAATTTCCCTAATTGACCTTCTTAGTAAAAAGCCTTAGACTTGTTTATCATATTTCAATAATAAACCATTATATTATATTATTTATTCTCATAATTAGGTAAACAAGTGGACGTGGCGTTTCTTGTATACATGCACAAGCTGACTGTACAAAGGCATGTACGCTCGAAGCATCTTTTAGTATACAAACCCCAACACAAAGAACAACCTAGAAGGCTAGATTAATTGACAGTGACCATTATGAAACCTTTCTGTTGATAGATAAAACCAAGTCCATTATGATATTACTTGCAAAAGTTATGTCATACTCCATACGTCCCTAAAAAGTAGACTAGTTTAACCATTTTGAAACGTCCCCCAAAATTAGACAAAGTTTAAATATGGAAAGTTTTTCAATAAATAATAATCTTACATGTCATTTATAATATGAAACCCACAATCCACTAATAGTCATTTCCCTACCTTTTTCTCTCTCTTTTATTTTTTCCATCTCTCTTTTACTTTACCAATTGCACATTATTAAAAGTTTATCAATTTTTTTGGGGAGGGAGGGAGTATAATTTTGACATTTGAAAAATTGATACTCCCTCCGTCCCAACCTAAGCGACTCGTATT
Source organism: Salvia hispanica (assembly GCF_029641045.1). Taxonomy (NCBI): domain Eukaryota; kingdom Viridiplantae; phylum Streptophyta; class Magnoliopsida; order Lamiales; family Lamiaceae; genus Salvia; species Salvia hispanica. The sequence continues at coordinate 4,459,483 of NC_142696.1, forward strand.
CCTTTTTGGGGTGTCCCAACATACATGACTCATTTCTATTTTTAGTAAAAATTAGGAATTTTAAACATGATTTAGATTAAGTTTAATTAATGCCCTTATTACAATTAGCATTAAAATAATGTATTCCAAAATTTTCTGTACCCAACACTCCAATTCCAAAATCACTTTCTTTTTACGCCTCTCTCTCTTCCCACTCAATCTCTCTTTTCTCTCTAGCCGACTCTTGCAAAAAAAAAAACCCTAGATCTAGCATTTCTCTTTCAAATTCTCACTCAATGGCTTCCGACGAATCTGCTGGTAGTGACGAACCTAACCCATCCGACGACGGGTGGGTTAACCCTCGACGCCCCCTCACTCGCCCTATCTTGTCATATGTCCCTGGATGCTATAAATCTGCTGGCGGTGGCGGTGGCAGTAAAGAATCTCTCACGGTGGTGCAAGGAAAAAGAAAAGCAAGAATTTTCCCCCCTCCCCCTCCCGCCCCCTCGTTGCGCCGGTCGAATATTCCGACGGAGAAGCTCCATGTCCTGATGCCAAACCCACTGCAAAGAAGCCAAGGAGCGATGGTCTCTCCGAATGCGTGACACTACAGGATATCAAAGATCGGTTCCAAGTAATATTGGATCGGGATGCTGCCGCTGCAGCTGCCGCTGCCGAAGCAGACACCGAATCTAATATGGATTCACTTGAGCCTCTTCCTGCTTGGATGATGACTGGTGAAACTTGGGAGGCTTGCAAGGTAGAGGCTGAACGACAGATGAAGGAGGAAGGGATTTTTGGTTTCCACAGCCCTGATTATGATGAGTTGAATTCCTCTAAGGAGATTGAGAAAGTGTAATATTGGTGAGATCTTTCATCTGTTATGGTTCATCTCAACTTGGCTATTGTTAATTATTTTTAGTTTGTGGCAAATTTGTGTTAGTGTTTACTGAATAGTTTGTTGAATCTATGTGTATTGTTGGTGACTTGTGAATTGGATGCTGATTCTATATGAAAGGTTGGTGAGTGTGATATTTTGTTGGTTGTGAATTGTTGGTGATTTTGAATTCTTGGTGTCAGTAAATTGATGTTAAAGCCATGTAAATTGTTGAAGGATTTTGAATCTACGTGAACTGTGTGTGTGGCTGTAATGCATAAACACATTCCTTCATTTTGCATCAAAAGCTTTCTTTACATTAGTTTTTTTTTTTCAAAAGATACACATGCTACTATAGCACTTTTACAAAAGATTGACATGTTGCTACAACAAGCTTACACAAATCACATGTTGCTACAACATCTCTACAAAATATTTCTGCTCAAAAGATTCACATTTTACCAAAATATTTCTGGCCAAAAGATTCTCATATTCCCAAAAGATGCACTGATGTTGCTCCTTGCACAGTAGGTTCCAATCCCAAATCTTGCACAATCCTTTCAATTCCTTCATTATACCCTTGTGCTTCCAAATAAGCAATGCAAGCAACAACTAGCTCCATTGGAACTTCTAAGTTCTGAGGTAGTTGGTCCAACCTTCTAAGAGCACCTTTTCCCATATGGGGAATCTTGTACTTGTTGTGCCCATTGAACTTCATGATCTCAATCATGCATCCCTGTAGAGACATAAAAACATTGTCCAAGGTTATAGGACATAGGTCATGAAATGATTTTTCCACGGCATTCAATAGATCATCCAATGTATTGCATGCAGTTTGCACTTGAAGTGATTGTATTGCTCGAAACCACCCTAAGTCATTCACATTAGTATCGGGTGAGTTAAGGGGTTGTTGCACTAGCTTTATATTGAATCCATTCTGATTTGCAGCAGCAATAAAATCCAAATCATCACCCTTAATGTGTGGCTTTGCATTATCTTGTTGTATGAAGATTTGCTTACTTGCTCCCTCCGGCCATTTTGGCATGATGGCTGGAATAATCTGTGTTGGCATTCAAGTATTGCATTAATTGCATTGAATGCATTCAACTTTTATCAGAAATTGAATGTATAACTTGAATGCATACATTAAAACCATGCATCAAATAAATCTGAACTGTAATCACTTCATTCAATGCATGCAACAAAACATTGGCAGTTTGTGTTTCAGTGATGCACTAAATGAATTGTTATCACTGTAATGCATTAAAATACTGCAGGTATTAAATGCTGATTAGAAGACTATACCTTGTTTATTATATAGTCCTTTGTCACCTCCTTTGTGATGCTTTCGATTGGTTTAGTTTCTATTGTTCCAGCCCTCCTGTTTTTGCTACTCCTCTTTGCTGGAACCCTCTCTATGAAAGGAAATATACCTATCTTACCACCAAACAAAACCTCCCCATTTCTTCCAAACAATGGTCTTGTAACAGCGCACATAAACATGATTTTCGATATAAACTTCTTATTTTGGCATGATCTATGTGGCTCATCCTCTCCCGGTGCTAAATAGAACCTGTGCATACCTTTCGTGATGTAGAACCACTTTTCATCTATGTGGATTGTGTTGTGCATATCTTTGAACTTGATTGTCTTCAAAATCCTATCTAATTCTAAGGCCTCTAATGTGAATCTCATCCTCAACAATTTGTTGGGGCCTGTTAAATCAGGCCTAATAGCTGATGTATGAGATCTAATAAGGCCTGATTTCACCCATCTTCCTACTGTGCTCTTAGTGCAGCTTAATCCAACAGCCAATGTTCTGATACTTCCTCTTTTGGTGTAGTGCAAACTTTTAAGTAAAGTAAGATCAAGATGAACACGTTTGCTACATGGTCTATCCTTCCTACGATTAATTACCTGCATTGTTTTTCCTTCAGCTGCCTGTTTTTTAGCTTCTCTCCAATACCTTGTGCAGGTTGAAGCTGATATGTTAAACTTCTCCCGAGCTTCCTTCATCGTGCCTCACGGTGGCTTACCGTTTGTGTATCTTTCTATGATGAATTGCACAACCTTTTGTTGATGCTCTGAGGAAAAGTTTATGGATGACTGCATTTTGAGTTTTGTGTTGTTGAATGTAAAATCTAGTCAGTCAATGTATATATAGGGAACTAATGGCGCTACTTTTTGTTGACTTTTGAATGAAAATTTTGTATGGCAGCTTGAAAAATGTGGCGCCAGCTTCTATTGTGAATCAAAAATTTCAAATTTCAATTTACCTTTATTCTGATTATTTTAATGGCAGATTTTTAGTGAATTTGAAAAGCCATGTTTTTGTATGGCCAACGTTTGATGTGAATCAACAATTTCAGTTTTTAATTTACATTTGATTTGAATATTTTAATGTATAAACAATTTCAATTTTTAATTTGCATTTGTTTTGATTATTTTAACGTACAAACAATTTCAATTTTTAATTTACATTTAGTTCGATTATTTGAACATCAGTACAGCTAATAAGAGTAGAGCTAAATAAATAATGTTAAAAACAATAAATTATTCTATCCATTTTAAATTCAAAAATAAAAATACATCACATCACTTAATCTACTTTATTAGCAACCTCTTTTACACCACTAAACAACACTACCTAAATTCCTGTGCCCAAAAGAAGTGGGTCGCTTAGATTGGGACGGAGGGAGTATAAAACTTCATTTCTCACTAGAGACACGAAGGCAATGTGTATAGTACATAGCTTAGAGCATACATAGGTTCTTTATTCGGATTGTTGCATGTCTAAATATGTTCCAATCTATAAAATATTTTGAACTAAACATGTAATTTTCGAAAAATATCCTATAAAATATTTGGAATTGGGGATTTTTCGATTTATCCTAATTGATTGTATATTTTTATTGTACAATACATTTTCTTAATCATTGTAAAAATCAACCTATTAACAGAGGTGACGAGCGTATTAAAATAATAAAATAAGTGTAAAGTCTATGAATTAATTAATACTAGTATATTAATAAAATAATTACTACTCCTTCCGTTCAATAAGAATATGCACGCTTTCCTTTTTAGTTCGTCCCACAAAAATATGCACATTCTAATTTTGGAAACTCTTTTCTCTCTAGTGAAGTGAGATCCATCTGAACTAACAATATTTTAATTACTTTTTATTTCTATTTTCTCTTATTTTACCAATTGTGCATTAAAAACTCATATCCAATAAAAAAAATTGCACACTTCACTGAAGACTCCATGTAAGAATACAATAATAAATCTTGTCAACAATCAGGGGAACCTCCGTTAAACTTTGGAGTGATACAATATAGTTGATATGACCACGGGTGCTAGGCAACATGAGTTCTCCCGTCCATGCGGGTTGTGGGTAGATCAAGGTCCAAGAATGAGACATAAGGCACGCCAAGGAGCCAACATGAATGGATGGAAGTCTAAGAGTTAGACAAAAGAGGAAGTCTCATATTTGAGGACAAATCGATCAAAAGAAGGAGGGGATGATGTGAATCCAGGTATTCAACATCATAGATTACCACGACATCGAGGGCATGGGTTGATTGAGGTCCGAGAAGAAGCTGGAGACATGGCAAGGAGCCAAGCTGGATTTGGAGTCTGATTCAAACTAGAATTTTCCTATGAAGATAAAGTCCAAATGCTCTCCTCAGACCACCTTGTCTCTAGTGTCGAAAGAGCTTCGTGTGAGTACCTTGCACGCCTCAATCGGAGCCCGGGTGAGAAAGTTGTGATCGTTTTACAAAACTTGCACAGTCCAAAAAGAAACGCGCGACCCAGACGATTTTCAAGGAGAAAACGCCCGACCCGAGCCTTTTTAGCAGTTTTTGGTTTCGATTCTAGAGAGTTTGCCCGACCCGAGCATTTATAAGAAGGAAAACGCCCGACTCGGGCATTTTGTGTGAGTTGCGTTTTTGAACTTTTTTTGCCTCTTTTATTTAGCACTTTTAACCTTTAGTATAAATACCCATGTCTAGGGTTTTTGCCATTAGACTTTGAACATTATTTAAGAACAAAGATTCAAATTTGAGCACCCATCTTCATCATTGAAGATTTTTCTAAAATCCCTTGTGGTTGCACTTTATCTATTATTGGGCTTAGATTATTTGTTAAGGTATGCTTGCTAGTTCTTGTGTTGCAAGTTGGTGGAGCCATTAGGTTGTTGTTTGTGAAAGTAGCCATTGGGTTCGAATCCAGTGGAGGGGGCAGATCTTGCTGCAATGAGCTTGGGTTCGAATCTCACTGTTGTCGTGTAGTTGCTTCCATCTCTCAGGCACATGTGTGAGGCCTTGGGAGATGGGCTTCTGGCAGCTAGTGGGTTAAGGCCTCCCCCTTAACAGGCTACTGTGTACCCTGATTTAACCCCCTCACATGATGTCGGCCGGAGTGTGGAGGCCGTCAAGACGATGAAATCGCCTTTTTTGCTGCAGTGAAAGTAGCCATTGGGTTATCTTTCTTGAGCTTTATCTAAATCATAACATTTATCTTCTTTTCCATCTTTTTTATCCTATTTCTTGTTTGGGTTATTCAGTAGTTTTGCAAGAACAAATCCGGACACATGTTTCTTGAATCAATAAGATTCATATTAATAGTACTCCCTAATGGCATAAACCTCAAGTGATAACTTAGATAAAAATAATATAGACTTAATTTAGCACATGCTTTGTTGGACTGAATAAACTTGTTTAACTATTTATTCCTTAATATATTAAATCATATACATTTTTTATTAATAAATTAAAAATAATTCGTACATATCTACGCGAAATACTGGTTAGAGAAGCAGTGTTTTACTAATTACTCAATCATACGCATTGTCAATCATACTGGTCAAAGTGGCGGTACTATGTTATCATACTCTTGTGATAGGAGGGAGTATTATTTATTTAGGGAATTCATAAATATGAGAGAGAAATGGCAAAGAAATGACTCGTTCTTTCTATTACATATAAATTATTTTATAAAAAAAATGTGACATCTTTTGTGAGTAGTTCATATTAATAAACATTACTTATAATTTATTCTATAATAATTTGTTATTTTTATAACATAGCAAAACAATGACTCGTTTAATATTGAGAATCAAAATTAGGGACTACCTTTAGTGCTTTGAATTACTCCTTAAGTTTGGGTGTTAGGTAGAACAAAAGGTGGGCATTCATCGACGCGAATCGTAAATGTACTAACTTACTACTACTCTCGATGATTATGACTTATGGATTAGGTTCGAGTATAATGAATTAAAGATTGAACTAGGAGTACTTATTGTGGCGGCCGCGGAAGGGGAGGGATTATATAAACTAGTCTAGTGCATGAGAAAATGGCGAGACAGCCGCCTCTAATGCCAACTTGGATCACCTAATACTTTCCCTACTCCACTCCTCACAAACATAAAATATGATGGTCAGTCCCTTATTTATGTTTGTGAGAGATGAAGTAGGAAATGGAGTAGGAAAAATAGTAGATGATCCGAACGGTCCCCGTCGTAAAGGCCCGGCGAACAATTGTTTCGCACGTCGCGCTGCTATAGGAATAAAATGAAAATAAAATATGGAGTGAGACAATTAAAAAAGTGGATTAGAGTATGGACACGTGTTCGACTCCATTTTCGGCCTACGTTTCCTACAAAGCAACCCATAACCTTTCACTCTCGCGTCCTCGCTCTCTCTTTTCTCCTCTCCTCTCCAGCGCACTTGCCTTGCTCCTGACAACAAGTTGTTGGAAATGGTGCTTAAGTCATTCATTGAAGTCCACCCTGACTCGCACTTCCCGATTCAGAACCTTCCCTACGGCGTCTTCAAGCGCGAAACGGCTTCCGATCCCAGACCGGCCGTTGCCATAGGAGACTATGTGCTCGATCTCTCCGTCCTTGCGTCGGCCGGTCTCTTCCACGGCCCGCTTCTCAGCAACTCTGACTGCTTCAATCAGGTCTCTTTTGCTCCCCACTTTTTGTTTTACCTTTCAATTCGAACCTTGGAGATTGCGAAGCATGCTAATTTTGTGCATTTTGAGTTGAACTTTTGTGCTGTGGCAACCACACGTTTACTCTACGCCCGAATTTTGTGTATTGGCGCCTAATCACGCACCCGGTGTGAGGGGTTACATCACCAAAGAAGCTACTAGAGCATAAGGGAATCTAGTTAAAATTGAGAAACATATTTACACGAGTAACTCTCGAATTTAACTAAAGCACCTTTTCTGGTTTGAATTCATTTTTTGACATAATTCTGGGTGGTATAGCTAGATGCCGGAGAAGTGAAGGAGTAGTAGGCCAATGGCCTAAGATATTATAATAGTAGTAATTCCTAAAAAATAGTACAGATGAAATTGTTTCTCAATGAACTCCCTCCTGAACTTTGTGAAATAAATTATGGAGTACTACTACTATTGTGGAAAAAAAATATGAAAAATTCTGAGCAATGTTAAATCACATTTACAGCCTAATCTCAACAAATTCTTGGAATTGGGGCGTCCTGCGTGGACTGAAGCTCGTACGACACTGCAAAAGCTATTGTCAGGTTGGCTGCTCAAATTGATGCCTAGGCATCCTATTTCTGTATTCATGAACATGAAAGTAAACTTACAGCATATGCTTACATGATCCTGCTAATAATGATTTTTATTTGTGTTTTGTGAGATAAATAAACCTCTCATTATTCATACTCTCCTTATAGTCATAATTTCCTTATGCGCTTGCTCACATTGCAGCTGAAGAGTCAATATTGCGTGATAAATCTAGTTTGAGGGAGAAAGCACTTGTGCCTATGGTACTTTGTCCATATAGTTTTGGATTTGCATGATCTATCCAACTGTTATATTTTGGCATTTGACATTTGATCCTTGTTGATGCGACAGAGCCAGGTCCAAATGCTTCTTCCCATTGCAATAGGGGATTACTCGGACTTCTTTGCATCTAAACATCACGCATATAACTGCGGGGTTATGTTTCGAGGGCCAGAAAATGCAATCAACCCTAACTGGTATGCAATTTATAATTTCGTAAAGATGAATAATCTCCTGTTTTTATGTTCCTCTAATGGCTTCATATATTTCAGGTTTCACATCCCTATTGCTTATCATGGACGTGCATCATCTATTGTCATCTCTGGCACTGATATAATAAGACCAAGGTTGCGAAAAGAGAAATCCTTACGAGTTTTTCAAATCCCTTATGTTGGTTGGGAAAGCTGAATCTTAATTGTTTAGCATAATTATTCCTCAGGGGAATGTAATGTGCTCAAATTATAATGACTAATAACGTTCTATAGCTGAAACTCATAAATTTTCGATGGATATTGTGCTACTAAAATAATAGTTCTATCTCTAAGTGCCTCCATAGTCTTGTAGGCAGTGTAATGTTATTTTTATTTAGTGCTTGCAGTTAGGTATAATAAGGGCATTAAAACATCAATTGAACGGGAAAATTGTCTGATATGTTCTTGTAGTCCCTATTAGTAAATTAGATACTTGGAAACCATGTTGACTTAAGTCCTTTCCTGTGATAATGTGTTGTACATTGTGTAACTTGAAAACCTCCTTCTTTGTTTAATCCAGAGGGCAGGGCCATCCAGCTGGAAATTCTCTTCCGTATTTTGGACCTTCTCGCAAGTTGGATTTTGAACTGGAAATGGTAAGGTATTTGATACCGATAGGCTAACTTATTTTGGGTTAAAAACTTAAAATAGCATATGTGTTTCAGACTGTATCTGCTAGATATACTTACCATATCTCAAGGATGCTTGTTTGAGATGTGTTTAGGCTACTGTAGTTGGTCCTGGAAATGAGTTGGGGAAACCTGTTGATGTCAATGAAGCTGCAAACCATATATTCGGACTTGTCTTGATGAATGACTGGAGTGGTATGAGCAGAGACTTCTATCATATCAATTCATGCAAAAATATGTGACTCACTTATGATGCTGCTTTTGACAGCTAGAGACATTCAGGCATGGGAGTATGTGCCTCTTGGTCCTTTTCTGGGCAAAAGCTTCGGTAATAAACCATTCTCATTGCCATGGTGAATCATAACTAGAATGTTGTCAAAATTTTATTGCCAATAATTGTAAATAATCTATATTCTATTCTTTCAATATCATCAATATTCTGAGGAAACTTCCAGTCAGCAGAAGCTTACTTTTTTATTTTTTGGATCCTCTGCAGCCACGACTCTATCCCCGTGGATTGTGACCCTAGATGCTCTGGAACAGTTTGCCTTAGATGCTCCACAGCAAGTACATATAATTCCTGATTCTTACAGCAATGGTTGCCTGGTCTTTTCATGCATGTAATTATTTGCACGTGTCTTAATTGCAGAATCCCACTCCCTTGCCCTATCTTGCGGAGAAGAAATCCCAAAACTATGATATCTCCTTGCAGGTGTTTGTCTGTTTTATATAACTCTGCAAAAGATACTTCATCTTCTCTATCCTTCACACAGACACACACATGCTGATAAGCATCAATGATAAACTCTTGTCGCCCCTATCTTCTCATGTTTATGAAACCCTTTATATTTGCTTGAATAAAAAGAAATTTGGCCTTGCCGCTGCCAGGTCTCCATTGTACCAGCTGGACAGAAAGATGCACATGTCCTTACCAGAAGCAACTTCAGACACCTGTATGAAGTTATCGGCCTTTTTTTAGTTTTTGATGATCTCTTTGACTTGATCATCTGGAGTTTTTGTGAATCCAAATCTGTTCTGGTGGTGCAGATATTGGACGATAACTCAGCAACTTGCCCATCAGACTATCAACGGTTGCAACTTAAGGCCTGGCGACCTCCTTGGAACTGGAACTATTAGTGGACCGGTAAGATATTATCATTACTGGCCTTGAATGCACTTTAGCTACTTGTTTCTTTGCTGGCTACTTATGATGTTTGTTCATATGCAGGAACCTGATTCTTATGGGTGCTTACTAGAGCTATCCTGGAATGGACAAAAACCATTATCTTTCGGTGGAACTAGTCGTACTTTTCTGGAAGACGGAGATGAAGTCATTTTCACTGGCTACTGCAAGGTTAAGTTTCTTTAAATATTTGCTTTCTCTCTGCTGCGTGGCTTTGTACCAACAAGAACTTGTCTGATTCGATTGCAGGGTGATGGTTATAATGTTGGCTTTGGAACATGCTCCGGGAAGATTCTTCCTTCGCTACCTTAAGAACTGCTTCAGTTTTCGGCTGTATCTGCTTCAGATTGTACTTGATTGTTCTCTGAAACTGTATCAGTAGTGAATATGAAACGGGCAAATAATTGGATATTCCCCACTGAGTATGCAAAATAGAGAAGTTCTATTCATTGTTTTTGGCTTCATTGCTTTATGCCGTTACCTAATCTGACTTTTTCAAAAAATGAGTAAGCGGCTTTTCATCAATACTGGGTTCACTCGTTATTGAATTTTGTAAAACGAAGCAAAATTCATATTTTCTCAAACTTCCCATTTTTTAGGATGACGTCTTTGTATTGCCCTTTCATTTGCAATTTTTGCGGCATTTTCATATGCATGCATTCGTTAAAACCCGTTCCTTTATTAATACTTATTTGGGCACTTGAAAACAAACTCAACTTTTGCAGATGTTTTGTTTTTTTGAAAGGGGATGGATATGATTGATTTTGAATTTTGATCCAAGCGGGAGTGCAATAACTTACTGTTTCATATATAAAAATTGAAGGATCAAATTTTGAAGAAATATGAGAACAAATTAAAAAACTAAAATAGTTTAAAGGTAATTGCAAACACAATCTCTATGTGGTTAATGCTCTAGACATGCTATATATATAAATTTATGGAGTAATTGCAATACTATAGATAGAAAATAGAAATGGTTTATGATCCCTATTAATCTCTAAAATGAACTCTTAAAAAATAGTGCTTAAAATATTAAAGATCCAATTATTTTGTTTGTTAATTAAGTCTGCAATAAATGCATTTGCAACTATAGTAGCAACAGTGGCTCAATAATAAAGCAATAATTTAGAAAAGAATAATTATATATATAGTGAGATAAAGCCAAACATTGGTCCCCCAAATAACGGGCAGTGGTGAATAGCCGAAGCCGTAATAGGCGCCAAGATAAACTTTTAGAAACGTCTACATTCCGCAACCTCACTTTCCTTTTTCATTCTCTGCTCCTCAAAATGAAGTCCTCCTCCCGCACCCACCGTTTCTTTTCTTCCACCGCCGCCGCCACCGCCACCACTGTTGTTTATAGTACTAAGAATGACAGCTCTGCGCCTGAGCCTGACTCCACAATTACCGGAATCCCTATCGCCCCCTCCCAGCCGACTTCGCAACCTATCCCGATAACTGTTCACCTCCCTCCTCATCCCCAATCCGCCGCGGCTGTTAAGATACAGGCGGCCTTCAGATCTCACGTGGTTCGCTCTCTCGTCAGGAAGATCTCCGCCATCAATTATGAAGCCAATCACTGGCAGAAACTCATCCAACGCCAGGCATGATCTCCGAATTTCAATACTTCCGATCGCAATTATTTATGCTAAATCACTACAAATTCTCGATCGCGCTGTGTAATCACCACTCATAAAAATATGCTAGATCGCTCGAGCTCATCTCCTTTTCAAATTTCAATCCGTTGAGTGATCAATTTAACCTGTTTTTCTTTGCTATGGATTAACCGTAGATGATATTATTAATTTTTATAATTTGTTCGCATTCGTCCAAATTTTGCCTAATTTAATGCTTGTGCACTTGAATGATTACTAGATGCATGAATTCTATGCTTTTACCTCAGTCAAATTTAGACCCCACAAACACTCTTTAAGTCAAATTTTACCAGTCAGCACCGACATTTTTGCTCACCTTCTGAATCTCTGATTATCATTTGTGTTAGTTAGTAGTACTTATTAGATTACATCTCATGTTTATATGAGTCTGGCAGGAGACGGTTGATGCTGTGCGTAGCAGTGCGCTGGAGAAGATTAAGATCAATGAGGCATTAATGGGCCTGTTATTCAGGCTCGATGCAGTGCCTGGACTCGATCCTAATGTGAGAGAGCTGAGGAGGCATGTGAGCCGCAAGATTGTGGGGTTGCAGGAGATACTCGATGCGGTTTCAGATAGTCGAGTTGAGCAATGGGACGGACATTTGAGGGAGTGGGATGAGATTGTTGCAGGGCTTGAACAGGAGGCTTGCAAAGATGTAGGAGGTGGCCACGAAATGGAGAGGTTCTGTGCGGAGAATTTGGGCTTCCAGTGCCTCCAAAGATTCCTCCGCGACCAATAACCTTAATTAGGTACACTCACATACTATTATACATCTGAACTTAATCTGTATACATAAACTAAATAATGTTACTCGTAATATCCCTTGCTCTTATATCTGAATTGTTGCTTCCCTCCCCATCTAACTCTCTCATTTACTGCAACGCGTCTTATTTGGATCTCTATATGACTCATCGCCAAAGGAAAGAACCAACCACAAATGTAGGGAACAATTAAATGGATAACATACCTTGATGCATCATCTGCTGTTGTGCCATCTGCTCACATTTATTCGTGTTTCATTTCATGTTACATGTTATGGTCAGGAGTGAAGTAACAAAGTAATGCAAGATTTAAATGCTATAGTATAAAGAGACTACATGTGCCAAGATAAAGGTCTTGCAAAGTCACTTTGTTGTCAAGCTTGCATCTAATGGATTGCTGGTAGTATTTGTTTCCTTTTGGTTAAGTCCTGTTGTATCGGTGGATCTCGAATCACTATGGCATATGCATTTTTGTTTTATTTAATGTGAACGATGATTTGATTTCAATAGCAATTTATTGACATTGCACTACTCTACCATCCAAATTAAAATAGTCGCTGGTAGGTATGAGGCCAAAAAGCAAAGGGTTGTGGTAGTTGAAGTTCAGGCAGAAAACGTCACCGATTCATGGTAATACAACCCAGGTGTTTCCATCAGAGTAGATGATCTAACCAAATACTCGTGCTCCTGCAATTTGGGACATCTTTTACGAAACCGACAAATACAGTTGACAATTGAATTTCAAGAGTGGCATTATCAAATTTATTAATGAAGCAAAAATGAAAAAATGAGTCCTATTTGATAATATATCTTAAACACTGTAATAAAAGTAGTATTCATATTTTATGAAGATAAATTACGGCGGTCAAATTCGCACTTAGCTATTCGCGTGGTTTGATTAAAGAAATTGAAGTCGGTGACGACGATGTATGGGTTATTCTAATCGTCCTTGTTAGTTAAAAGGTTAGCATTAGCAACGGTTTACTACAGAAATTAATATAAGTGTCATCTCAGTCCCAATTATTTTAAATTAAAATCACCTGTACCGGCAATTTCAGAGAATAAAAAATGAAGACGACTTTTAACCGTTAATGGTGCAGTCTTCTCTCCCTTAGCTGAAGCTGACGGTATGGCGCCAAAGTGTAAGTAAATTAGGTATCAACAACCGCTATGGAATCAAAATGGAGGCACCAAAAACTGTACCCGATTCTCGGTACGCTGGGCATCTTCTCTCTTCTCTACCTCAATTTCGATTTCCACTTCCCGGTGGTGGTATGGCGGCTGCCGGAGATGGCATTCGTGGGGGTCAACCGCACCAGATTCGTGCTCCTCCATGACGGGAGGCAGGACGACTTTTATGTGAACGGCTGGAATTCCTACTGGTTGATGCAGGAGAGCGTGCGGGCCCCATCCAGGCGCAGGGTTGCTCAGATGCTCCATCGAGGGGCTCAAATGGGGCTCACCGTTTGCCGCACTTGGGCTTTCAGCGACGGTCCCTCTCCGAATGCTCTTCAGCTCCGCCCTGCCGTCTTTGATCCAACACTCTTCAAGGTTTCATCTTCTTCTTCACTTTTGCCATTAATCAAATCTTAATTCAGTTAGTCAAAACTTCAATTACAGCTTGTTAATCAGTATCATGATTGAATTAGGTCAAAATGTATTATGTATAGAAGGTGAATGATTGAGATGTGATATTTTATTTGGGGTTTCAGGCGTTAGACTATGTATTAGTTGAAGCGAGAAAGCAGGGGATAAGAGTAATCCTGAGCCTTGTGAACAATTTGGATGCATATGGTGGGAAAGCGCAGTATGTGCGTTGGGCAAGAGAAGCTGGAATCAACGTCTCTTCTTCTACTGACTCATTTTTCTCTCATCCAATTATCAAAGGTTACTACAAGGCTTATGTTAAGGTATTCTTCTCTTCAAATCTTTTTCAAGTAAACCTCATTTGAGAAATACATATGGAAGCACATAACATGGAATGCATAATCTTTTATCAACTGTTGTTAGGCAATTTTATCTAGAAAGAATTACTTCACTGGAGTCAAATATTCAGATGAACCATCCATATTTGCCTGGGAACTTATCAACGAGCCTAGATGTGAATCCATGTCCTGCACCTCTGATCTTCAGGTAACGGCGTTTTTTGAAGTATTGGTGCTCTTCCATCTTGGTGGGAATTTAGGCTCATCGTGGTGGTTGATTAAGCAATTATGTGTGTAATGTAATCCATAACAAGCATTTGTTAAAGCGTTTTGACCAGAATAGTTAAGCATCTTTTGCCACTATTGATGTAATCTAGATACCGTTGATCCTCATTTAGCTAATAGCTACACGCCATAGCTTGATTTGGTTATATTCTGCACAGGCTTGGATTGCAGAGATGGCTGCTTTTGTCAAAAGTTTGGACCAAAAACATCTAGTAACCGTTGGACTTGAAGGGTTTTATAGTCTGAACTCAAATGATAGCCACAGAGCAAATCCAGGGAAGTGGGCAGCGATGCTTGGATCAGACTTTGTAAACAATTCTGCCATCAAAGACATAGATTTTGCCTCAGTCCATGCATACCCTCACAGCTGGTTTGTAACTCACACAACCTCTGTCATTTCTGAACTCAATTAAGATGTTTCTTGTAAACCTAAATCTGCAATATAGCCCTCTGAAAATGCAGTATTATTGATTGTAACGTTGTAGGATCCCAGAGGCAGATTTAGAAGCTAAAGTGAAGTACCTTTCAAGATGGGTAGATGCTCATATAAGTGATGGTGAAAATGTGTTGAAGAAGCCGGTTCTTTTCACAGAAGTGGGGGCGCCTTTGAGTAATGAGACTGGAGGAGTACATGACAGAGAAACCATATTGAAGACTGTCTACAACAAAATCTACGAGTCTGCTGAGAAAAGAGAAGCAGGTGCTGGAGTTCTAATTTGGCAGTTGTTGGTTCAAGGAGTTGATGAATACAGAGACAAATTTTCCTTCATAGCGTGGAAGTATCCCTCAACCTATAAACTGATCTTGGAGCAATCATGCAGGCTGAAGAACGTGTCTTCGGAGGTCTATACAAGGAACAAGAAAGATCCATGTTTCAGCCACATGGGCAAATAAAGTTACTGGACTTAGATAAGCCAATATTTTCTCACTTCCAAATTCAATTGATAGAAGTTTTCAGAAAACGTTGAGGCTAATCTATTTGGTGAAGAAGCACAGAGATAATGTGTAAATTTAAAGGTCAGACATTAAATAGTTTGATGGTTGAGAAACAAGAATTTATGTTAATGCTGCTGCTGTAGGACATATATACTTGTACAGAGTACAATCTGTTTTCATTCTTATGCTAGAACTAAGCTTGTAATTGTTCTTTATTTTTTGTACAGACCAGGCAAGTTTTTGGTGATTCAGTTTATGTAGGTTTATTATCATTGTACTCAGAAAACACTAACTATAGCAATGATAAAATTGTTGTCTACTGGGCTGCGATCGAGGCTAACTTTTAGGCCAGTACCAGGCTCGTGCCGTTAAGGATGGGATTAAAATATAGTGGATTTTATAGCACTTGAGGCCACCTTTTTCCACCTACGGCCCCAAAAGTCTTGCAATGATGTTGGGAGGTAAGGGTGATCGAACCGGTGGTCAGTGTCAACCCCTGGTAAGGTTCGAGCCATGGCCACTAGTCATATTTCTGATACTAGTGATATCAAGAAGTAATTTAGCATTTGGGAAACCATGTGCTGGAAAGTTACTGTCAAGAATATAATAAAAGTAACAACTTTACAGCATAGTGATTGATGAAAGGTATGTCAATGTTGAGGTTGCCACTGTATTGAGCATTTCCATTGTTGGGCCTCTGGCCTTTTGGAGCATAAAGGGCAAGCAATAAATGATGGTAACAAAATGTATGGGGGAGAGATATGGATTGGAGAGTGGGCCACTGTAAAACAACAATAGTAGAAGGTTGAATGAGGTTAGCCATTGCTAAAAAAACAGTTGGAACATTAAAATGAGAGCCCTCTTAAATAGATAGGAAGAACGTAGTGCAGGTGCAGGCAAGATCAGCAATTATTGATCTCTTCCTATATGTGGGTTGAAGGGCATGATTCAGGTAAGTATGCTACCCACCTGTATGTGGATTGCACATATACTTATTAATTCAATCATGTTATAATAAATTGTTTTATTAGTTTTTATCTAGTGTCTTGTCAAGAGATCAAAGTATCAAACTGTTTACACACATTGCACACACCACACACTACACACAATTTACGCACACTACTCAATTCCATTCTATTTGTATTCATTACATTAACCAAGCACAAGAATGGAATGAAATCCCCATTTCATTCTCATCTCCATTCCATTCCCTCCTTATTCCATTCCATCATACTAAGAAGCCCCTTAGGCTAGACATAGTTTGTGTATAATATGCATAGTGTGTGTGTGCAATGTGTAGTGTGGATTTTATTAGTAATAATTAAAAATTCTAAAATTTTAGTTTTATTATTAAATTTTAAAATTATAAAATTGAGTGATATTAAATTAAAATATACTAATACTACAATGTTTTATAATTAAAATCTAAAATAAAAAGAAAAGAGAAAAATGAAATGGAATGATCATTACTTAGTTAAATGGAAAGAATAGCTATTCCCATGAGAAATATAATGATGATTCCTAAAAAGAAAAATACAAAATAAAGGAATAGAATGGAGGTAGAAATGTTATTCCATTCCCCCGTTCCATTCCACAGTAAGGTACCAAGAAGGAAAGTTTGCTTAATTAATTGTTCTTAACTACCAACACGCAACACAAAGTTCATTCAAAGATTGCTGACGGCAAATGCTCGAGATATTGGGAGTCCTTTAAGTGTGATGACTGTGACTTCCCAACAAAAAATGAAAAGTCAGTCAGAGTAGAATTTTTGTCCCTTCTGAAGAACTATTTACTCTTTAGTCACCATCATGTTTACACAAGTACAATTTAAAATTTTCTGCAATAAGATCTAAACTACCATTGAACGCATTTGATTGCCTATAAAGAATTTAAAATTTTCTGCAATAAGATCTAAACTAACTACCATTGAACGCATTTGATTGCCTACAACTTCTTTGGATTTGGAAATTAATTATATGCCTTTTAAAAATCAAAGTTATCCTTATTAGAATTTCAATCATATAGTATTTGAAAGTTAAAGGATAACATAATTAACATGGAGTATTTTTACGTAAAATTTTAATTAGATAATCCTAATTTTAGTAGTACTACATTTTTTAAGGGATCTGAAAAGTTCCAAATTAAAAATGAGAGATGACAAAGAACAAGACATGGATCAGTGGTGCTCACGACATCATCATACAACAATATCATCAAAAGTGAAGAACAATATCATCAAAAGTGAAGATAACGTGCACATGCAATGAGAATGAGTTAGTGACTTGATTATTCAACTAATTAATCTGTGGGCTCTTATTTTATTTTCATAAGATATTAGCATGCAACATAACATAATATATAGTTGGGCAATATTAATATAGCTAAGATACTTCGTTATTTCATGTGAGATAAATTTGATGAATACTAGTACTAAAATGTAGCTTAAGCTTTTGTATTCCAAAAAGGGAGAGAGAAACGGAAAATGTGGGGTCTACGGCTTGAGTGTGAGAGTTAGAGCTCGAACGACATCCTTGATAAAATGGGCGACGGCTGCCACCTCAGCAAGCCCCCTCTCATCCCCTTTACACCGCATCAGCGGCGGCAAAAACAGCCACAACGCCGTCACCAACACGAATGCAACGGTCAGCAATTTCGCCACCGGCGCAGGCAAGCTCCACCTGCCATCGACCACCTTCTTCACAACAATCTCGGCCGCCAAACTGAACCCGTGCAGCAGGAAAAACAAAGAGATCTCCCACGTGGGCCTCACGCGGCCCAGATAGAAGAATATAAGCTCGTGCATAACTCCCGAAACAGCGAAGGTCGCCACCACAGCTGGCAGCGGGGCCCACTCCCTCCCCACCACCCCCGCCGACCACCCCAGCACGGGCTGGTATACCGTGGGGCGCAGTATACGCGTTACCATGAGGTTCCACCGCCGCCCCCAGAAATCCTGCAGCGACGTCGACAGGTACGGCTCGTTGAACTGCCGCTCCACCTCCGCCCCCACCAACCCCCGCGCCATCGCCGCCGCCATCGCCAGAATCAGCTCCAAGCATAGGTACACGTGGCAACTGTATGTCGCCTTTATCAAAATGGGGTGGATGCGATCGTCGTACTCGTACACCTTCAGCAGTACAACAAACAAAGCCCCCTTCACGCTGTAATTAATTAACAGTGATCTGTGCATTCTTCCGGTGTCTTTCTTATATGAATCGTCTCGACGGAGCTTGATTGGGAGACAAGCAACGGCTAGGAATCTCGGGAGGGAGAGAGGGGGAGTGGTGGAGAGAGGGCCTTGGTGAAAGGCGAGCATGAGGAGTTTGAAGGTTGCGAGCCAGGCGAGGAAGAAGCCGGTGGTGCCGACCAAGTGCACGGAGTGGAGCTCGAGAGGGAGGAGGAGGAAGAGGCACACCACCGGAAGGAATGCGGCCAGCCTGGCGCCGGAGCTGCGCAGCATCTTGGCGGCGATGTAACAATAGGTTAGAGATAGATAAGCGGAGAGCCATACCTTGATGAAACTTGTGATTTCTCCTTCCATCCAATATTTTAGCACCTTCTTCAGCTCTCCCCCCATTTCCATTTTACCTCCCTTTTTTTTGGTTGGATGAGAAGGATTTGTGTGTAACAGAATGTTCGTTCGTATTTATACCATTTGAAAAAGGAATTGTGCAAACCGAATGATGACATGTGATGAGAATATTTTTTACTTGTGAGATCGAGGAAATTACATATCTATTGAATACCACTTGTGATTACTTTCATTTGATGCCAATCTGTCTAATAATTAAACACATTCCTGATTTCCGAGTTGAAGAAAACTAAAATATGAACTGACATTAACCATCAAAATGAGATTACATTCTTCATACCCAAACTCTTAAGAGAAACCAAGGTCGGAGTGAGAAGCATAGTGGAGGTGATACAGTTCTTCTTCGCACCAAAGAAAGCACCAATCTCTCGAGCCGTCTGAGTCTTGTTGGTATAGTACATGAAGATCTTGGCATCACACAACATCAAGATGTCACCATTTCCGAATACTTCAATAGGCTGAACATATGCGAAGCCATACATGCCATAATAAGGTGTCACGCGGATGACACGATCCATGCACCAAGTTTCCTTCATCAACCATATAGCAATCTCATTGTAACATGATTCATCGCAAAAGCACAGGCAATCCCTCAAAGCAAACAAGCGCCTGCGACTATCCAATCTGCAGTCTCGAAGAGGCGGAGGAGCAGGAAAGGTGCTAAAGCATTCATTCTCGACATCAAAGCAACAAATCCGTTCTGTGTCATTAGAATCCGAGGATACTATCCAGTGAAGATTGCCATTAACGAATGTGCCAAAGATACTATAGCTGTAATCAAACGAGGCGGTGGTAGCTTCAACGCGTCTCCATGAACCTGTTCCGAGAGTGTAAACATGGCAATCCAATTTGGGGCTAATACAGACCACCTTATGTTGGCCAGTTATTTTGCTCGCTCCAAATCCATAAGCGATTCCCTGGGGAAGCGAGAGGAGCTCACAGAACTCACGAGTAGCCGGATTGCATACATAGAAAATATCGAAATCGGCGTCAAGATTGTGTAGAAAGAGCAAACCGTTAGCAGAGCCCTCTATCGTTGCTTCGTCGGGGAAATCGAACTCAGTGAGTGGACCGTAACCATGACGGAGATCGAGTTCATCTTCCAGTTCGAAAACTTTGCACCGATACGCATCCGGCATCGACATCATTACAGCTAGGGAAGGGGCGGATTTGGAAAGATGTGAATCGATGAAATCATCAGTGACGAGTAGATTGCGCCATGCTTTGCAAACACACTTGCTAATTGCAATGCTACGAACAGAGAGCCTTGAGAGGATATTAGGGATGATTTCTGATGGGAGATTTGTGAAGAAAGATGGCTTCATTTTTTGTAAATGGATGCAGAGATTTGTTTGATTGTAGTATGTATTTGTGGAGAGAGAGGATGTCATTGTTTAAAAT
The DNA here is from genome assembly GCF_029641045.1 of Salvia hispanica. Taxonomy (NCBI): domain Eukaryota; kingdom Viridiplantae; phylum Streptophyta; class Magnoliopsida; order Lamiales; family Lamiaceae; genus Salvia; species Salvia hispanica. Next base: position 4,479,777 of record NC_142696.1, read on the forward strand.
AGTGAAGGAGAGAGCAGAACGACGCAAGTAAAGTTAAAAGAAAACCTAATTTACTCATTTTTAATGTGCAGTGAGTCAGTCACTCAATTGCGATGTCTACTGAAAAAGATGCAAATCACTTTTATTTTAGTAATCTGAAAGCAAGACTTTTGTGTGTCAATACTTTAGATAATGTATATCCAAGTAATACCTAATGCAACTAAGAAAGGAAACTAGTAATTTCTGTACCAACTTATGAACTGTTATTAATCACCAAGCATGTATCTGGGGCATTCTGGGCTATTTATAACTCGTCTGTAACTAGCATTGGTCTCTAAATCAGTTTTTATTTTTCAAAAAAAACAAGAAAATTATACTCTGAATATGGTGTTTCTTAATCAAAATGAGTTGTTTATTGGTTGTACGCTATTGGCAAACAATTGCTAGCATCGAAGCATCAGCATGTAGTTCATCTATTAAATCGGTGCAAAGTTTGTTTGTCCTTGACGCCAATTTTGACTCACTATAATTCGGAAATGGTGACATCTTGATGTTATGTGATGCAACCTCAAATTTATTCCCAATGCAATCGCAATAATTCCTAACCAAATTAAATGAATAATTTTATTTGGTCAAATGAAATTAATTGAATAAATCAACTACATAAAAACTAGTGCACCGTTCATATGTTGTGATCATAAAAAACTACTACTATTATTTCATATGTTAGGACCATGACTACGATGAAAATTAGTTATATATCACGACATAAAGTACCTTATGATAATCTTAAAACATGGATCCGCAATACAAAACCCACTCCTAATCATACACCCAATTCTGATTGCATTAAAATGCTGTAATGGTAACGGAGCACCAAACATGGTGCGGATTGATTAGTTGTTTCTCATCAAAAGTGAAAACTAAATAAAAAGTTGATAAATACTTCAATACAGCTTGTAGATTATCTACATAAGAGAAAATTTAAGAAAGTTGATAAAAATGAAAACACAATCAAACGAATCAAAGCCAACACACAAATTAGTAAATAACAAAAGAAAAGGCAAAAATAAGTTTAAGAAAGTATTACGCGAAACACAAGACTTTAAAAGTATTTTCTACTATTTGGTGCGAATAAATAGAAAAGAATGAAAAGGACTTAGTTACAAAATGGCAAATCCACCCAAATGACTAATAGTTGCCCAAAATAGAATTTAAGTACTTAGCTCAGTAATTATGTAACTAAAATACAATACGATATAATATAAATAATTTTTTAATAAAATAATTTGGTGCAACATCATCAAATATCATATATCTGTCCAGATGCATGCCTAAACATAAATGGACAATGAATCAATAATGCATCCAGTTTTACTGTGCTAGGGAGAAGAGTAAGAATGTCATAAAAGGGGATGGCATTAAATTGCAATTACCTAAAGTTTGGATGCTAGAGAGTCGTTTATAGTGTGAATCGTAGGCACATAAGAGAAAGAAGCTGCAAAAGATTCATATACCATTCCGAATGAAACAGTAAAACAGAACAAAATTCAGATATTTAAAGGTTCTGTATTCCAGTACCACTTACTTCTCAGTATCCCTAATCATCTACTGCTGCTGCTCATAAATCTGCATGTACGCCTCGGAAAGGGCCACCATCTGCGGCAACGTCTCTGACACATGGAGATCCTGCATCTCATACCTAGTAAACAAGCAGGTCAAAGGGTAAGGGGATGGATCGACACGCACCTACTCTCAATTTATATTAGACTTCGAAAGCCACTCAAGTATTTACCATAGCTCTTCTGACTTTCGCTGCACAAATACTCTATATGATCCTCCACCTGGTTTACCATCATGAACAATATTAGCAATTAAGTCGTACTTTGATCGCAACTTCTCCTTATCCTTCGGTACAGGAAGGGGAATGTAATCTTTCAGTTCAAGATTCTTCACAGGGAAATTAACTGCGCCAAAAATGTCCAGATAAAAAGATAAGAGTCAGGCGAATAATACTCCACAGATAGTTTTACATAGAAGAAGACAACAAACACCTATTTGTAGATACTGTCAACTGAAGCAGAAATACAGAATTTGGTTCAATCACATACTCCATCCGTCCCAATTAAGATGGCATGCTTTACTTTAAAATATGTCCCAAATAAGAGGACACATTTCTATTTTTGGAAATAATGAAGTAACTTTCTTTTTTGGAAATAATAAAGTTAACTTTCTCTCCAGTTAATACACCTAGGCACTTTTTTCTCTCCATTTGATATTTAAACCCACGTTTTCTATCTCCAGTTAAGTAACTCATAAAATCTCGTGCCGGCTAAGAAATGTGTCATCCTAGCTGGGGGATTGAGTCAACATCTAATTTCTGCAATTCCAGAGCCGCAGGAATCAGGTAACTTCTAAACTACAGACATGAATAGTATTTGTACAGACAAATATGAATAGCACATCCTGTCTACACACTAGAGAGTACACTCTGCAACTGATCCAACAATAGCCACTTACTTAACATGTACTTAATAGTTACTTACCGAGTGTAGGATTTTTCTCGACAAAAAAATTGTTTCTTGTAAACCGAAGCATGTGGAGGATAAGATACTGTGGCAATTTCGTGACACGGTATCTCATTCTTGCTGTATCAGGGCGAACCACCTCAGTCACAGTTTCGCCGTCAAACTTCTTGAGTATGTTGAAAAGTGGAACCTAGAAACATTCACAAAGTCAAGGGAGAGAAAAATACCAAATTAGTGTGACATAAAGCAGTCATGCAGTGTGGAATCTCCCTTAACTTGCGAAATGAACAAACATACAAGTGATTGATATGTAGCTCAATCCAGAATATGGCCAAATATGAAAAGCTAACACCCAGTATAATCCTTATATTCACCAAAAACTAACGGAATGCAGCATTCAGACCCTAAAACATGGCGATCATTGTGAAGGAAACTGAAAGAAATTTCAATAATTGACAATAAAGAAATATTATGTGATCAACATTTTTTTGAGGATACTGAAAGAATGAAAGAAAATAAATATAACATTGTCCTAGGCCCCTAGCACATGAATTCTCTGGCTATGCATCCAAAAGTGAACATGTCAAACAGTCTCCATATCCACAACATATAAATTAAATCGACAAGTTTGTTAAGGAACAGCCAATACAATTCTACATTCCAAGTTTAAGATATAAATGCACCTGTGGAATAATGTTCTTCTCCATAATGTCCTTAAAGAGTGGAGGTGGTGGCAAGTCCAGGCCAAGCATTAAGAACGGCATTTTGCTCGTCTCTAATATGACATTACCTGCATCATTTCCATTGTCCCCATTCTCTTTTTTCTCTCCTATATGCTTGCTATGGATCTCCTTGACAACCTCCAGCTCACCCTATACAAGCCCAAAATATTAATGAAAGAACAAGAGACGAAAGAACATAAACATAGAAAAAGGAGAGGGGGGGAGGGGGAACCTGAAAGCACTGGTGAATGATGCTGCTGCCCTTTTTAGACCTTCTAAGATCTCGATGCAATGTTTGAAGAAGCCATGAAATAAATCTAACTGGATCTGATTGAGCACCTATTCGGTATGTTTTCCCACTAGCCTTCATAACTGCCTGGAGAAATTCATGTGGACTGACCTGCAAAACCATTCAGCATCAGCTTATAAAAGGTCAAGAACCAATAGAGAACTTATGACTAGGTTTAAGATTCAACCTGTCCTTTAAAGTTCCTTGCATGCCAGATCTTTCGAGTGAGCTCTCCAAATCGATGAACAAGTTGGGATTTGCAATGGGCGTAGTTCTCGGGTATAAGAAAGAAGTTCCTCAAGGGAGTAACACGCATCAAAGATTGAATGGTAACATTGACAAAATCAGTCTCTTTGATATTATTTAACCCCACCTACAAGCATTTTAAATGGAAAAGATCAACATGGTTAGTATGTTTCAGCACACATCACATGAATAATTTTGGAATAGAGACAGCTGTAACACCCAAAGAAAGGCTCAATCAAAAACCATTCCGGGAAGATAATCAGAACCATCAAGCGCCCTGGACCACTGACGATTCTGGTCAATCTGGATAACATTTTCTCTTGAAAACCTGTACAATTTACAAAAAATCAAGGGATGGTCCAGAAAGAACTTATCAGGATGAAGCAAGAGATAACTAAAAGAATAAAATAACAGCACAAAGTGAACAAAAATGCAAATGTTACATAATAACAGCCCTGGACACTAAGAACGTTCCCTCTTCTAATAATTACACAGAAGGGAAAGTGAAACCCGCTAAAAACTAATAATCAAACAAAGAAACCATACATACCTTGGGTTTAGTACATGGCGGATGTCATCCAATGATGGGTCAATGACTTCATAACCATCAGGAAGACAGTAAACTTTCTCTGTACAGAGATTAATGTAGACATGGTGGCCAGCTTCAAGACTATGGGTATATGCGTGAGATTTTGGCCCTCTTCCCTGGAAATACTTCCCACACACTAAACATGCGTAGACATTCAAGTTTGAAAGGGACACTGAGCAAAATTTCTCGAAATCAAAATCTAAAACCTGAAAAATAAATGCTACATGGATTCAGAAATTGAATCACGAACAAGGAAAGTATCAGCTGATAAATAATTAGTATTTAGCAAACTAGAGAATATGAATATATCAATGAAATAAATTAAATCATAGAGTACTCCCTTTGTTCCGCAGTAGTGGAGTCATTTTGCCATTTTGGTATGTTACATAATAGTAGAGTCATTTCCTTTTCTAGCAAACGTCAACACATTTCTTCTCTCTTACTTTACTCACCCTTAGTTCCTTACTTTATTCTCTCTTCATCTCTCTACCGTTTTCATTTTCTATTTCATTCCTCCTTTACTTAACTCACTTAAATCGCGTGCTGAAAAGAAACGCCTCCACTACCGCAGAACGGAGGGAGTAATATTTTGATACTTTACTCACCCTTAGTTCCTTACTTTATTCTCTCTTCATCTCTCTACCGTTTTCATTTTCTATTTTATTCCTCCTTTACTTAACTCACTTAAATCGCGTGCTGAAAAGAAACGCCTTCACTACCGCAGAACGGAGGGAGTAATATTTTGATAAGAGTACCAGTGGATCAAAATGATGACATATCAACCATTAAGATGCCAGAGAGCACAGCATGTTAATGGTTCTAATTAGACACTAAGAAAATTACTTCGAATTGGAGGATACCAATGTATTTAATTTACAAACCAAGAACCTTCGCAGTGCTTTAGATAGCATCAATTGGTCTTAGTCTCACACCACAAACTAGCAACACACGAGTTGTTACTGACTAATTTTTCTGTATGTTGCATTGCTTGAGAGGCTATATTTTTCAGGGTCAAACAGTGCAATTAAATAAATAAGGCTAAAAAAAGTACATAGCAAAGCCTCAAGCATACCCGAGTGTGGATACAGCCAGAAAGCCTAAGAACCACAGAAAGGGTGGGTTTTAAATAAAACCATTAGTGATCAAACAGATAGGTTTTACAATCATTTATGTAGGATCATATCATTACAACATTATTTCTGGATATGTGCGTTTGATGATATCGATATTTATGGTTTCAATCTACACTAATAACGAGGCAACAGTGAGCATTCACTTAAAGCTGATAAAAAACAGTGGGGCGTGTTTTACTCAAGATAGATAACATACATGATTGAATATTTTTATCCTCATTGATGAGATTTCTCCAATTCTACCCCCTTTCCAATTGAATTTGAATCAAGCCATTTAGTACAAAATGTAGAAATTATCAAGGCCTTAGATATTCCAAAATTTCAATCCATCTTAGTAAAGAATGGATTAGTGCATAATCGTACTATTCATATCTATCTAGGTTTATTTTTAACAGTAAACCTTAACGAAATCAATTCAAATCAGAATCAGAACCATCAAATAGACCAGCATACAATTAAAAATCGTTATTGCATAGAAGTAAAACTCAGAAAAAGTTAATTCCAATGAACTCAAACTTTAACCCAAAAAATACCTGTCTATTAACAGTATCGAGATACGGGCAGTCTCTTCTTACTTCAATCGACCGACTGCGCCGTCCCTGCTCTGCCCTACTTTCTTCATCGTCTTCCTCATCATATTCATCTTCAATAAGCGCGTTTATACCTTCCAATTTGCCATCATTTACATCTGTAACCCTATCCCTATCTCTCCTCTCTTTCACTTCTTCATCATCGTCGTAAGAAGCAAGCGGAAGGAGCGGGTTTTCGAAAGCAAGCTGCTGCGTAGATTGATCGAGTTTCTGCCTCTTCGCCGCGCTCTCTGCGTTAGCTGCATCCTCGGATTCTTCTCGTGCTGTTTTCATGGCTTCTAGGATTTCAGATCCCGACTAAGAGAATAAATTTTCAAAACGGTGTATTTTGTCTCCTTTAACTGTCATTAGTGATATCCACGTGAGGTTAGTAGTAAATTGAATCACACTTATCATAGCATTCCCAACTGTTTCTCTAAAACTTCCATTATTTCTCCCTAACTCCTTCCACATAGCGCTACATAGCACCATAATTTATCCCCAGTTTTTAGCCAACTTTTAGCCAATTGCTCTAATAGTTTCTCCCTTATTTCTCCCTAACACAACATATCATTTTTACATCATCACTAATTTAATTGTTTTATTTTTGTATATAATAAAGCTAGCTAATTTAATTAAATGAGATATCTCCTCGTCGGACCGAGAATGAGAAGACGATTCAGAATTCATTAAATATAGATGGAGAGAGAGAAAATAAATGAAGAGAGAAAGGGATGAGGATGAGGAGAGAATGAAGAGAGAAAAGAGATGAGGATGGGGAGTATTTATAGGGGGAAATTAAAAAAAAAAACAAAAAATATATTTATCGCCGAATTATCGCCCACAGTGGTCGGCGATAATCCGGCGATTTTTTGCCGGTTGGCGATAAAACGGGAGGAAAAATCGCCGAATTATCGCCGACCTCTCCCATTGGTCGGCGAAAACTCGGCGATAGACGGCGAAAAAACGCCGACTTTTAGCCGGCACCATTGGGAGTGCTCTTAACTAGTATCACCCCGTGCTATGTACATTTTTATTTTTCTCAAAATATGAAATATTTATTTAATCTAAGAAACCATATCATTACGTGGATCTAAAATTATAAGTATAGGTTTGTGTTAAAATTACAACAGCTTTTAAAGTGACACCGTGACACCACATATATAACAATATTATAAACGCTACATAACAATCTATAGATTACTGTATAATGTGTTGGATATTGCTGGCCAAGAAAAATTGATGTATAGTGTACATCATATTGTTGGCCGTCTTTTTTAGTTTTTTTTTTAAATATTTTTTGTCACGTGACAGCTTATTATTCATCCACGTGTACAAATGATTGACTAGGAATAGTGGTATGGTGTTATTTTAATAGGTGGTGGCACCCTAACACTCCCCTATAAGTATATTATACATCTAAAATAATACATTTGATTAAAGTACTCTATCTGTTTCATTAAAAATGAAACATTTTCCCTTTTGGATTGTCTAATTAAAAATAAAACATTTCCAAAAATAGAAATAACACTTTCAATACTTTTTTCTCTCTCTTATTTTAGTCTCTCTTCATTAATTCATAAATTACACTGCACCTTTCTTACTTTACTCATCTATTTTATAAAAAATTGTTGTTTAGTTTACCGGTTCTAAATTGTAGCCGTCTTCTATTTTATTTTTACAATATTATTAAATATAAATTAGTCTATTTACACAAAAAATACCTATAACTTCTCTTTTAATGTTTTACTTTTATTCATATTGAGTAAGCAAAATGTCTATTATTCTTTATTGTCACAAATTTTAAGACTCTTCCATACTATATTGTTCAAAATGGATTCCAATGGCATTAAAAATAAAAATAAAAATAAAAATAATGATATACTCCCTCCGTCCATGAAAATTCGTCCCAGTTTGATCGGGCACGGGTTTTAAGAAATGTAATGGAAAGTGAGTTGAAAAAATTAGTGGATTGTGGGTCCTACTTTTATATATTAGTTTTATAATAAAATGTGAGTAAGAATGAGTTAGTGAATATGGGGTCCACTACCAAAATTGGTAAAAGTGAAATGGGACAAATTTTGGGGGACGGACGAAAATGGAAAAATGGGATAAATTTTCGTGGACGAGGGAGTAATTATATAAAATAATTTCAACTTAAATACACGAAATTTTAGGACTTAACGGGGCTCGCCGGTTCCGATCATCGTCTGTTTCAGCCGATGGAACTATCTGACGTCTAACCAATCCTTTTCATGGCTGGTCTAGTACTTTCCTCGAAGGCCATCTCTAGATTCTTGTGGATTGTGTGATGTTCGGATTGTGAGAAAATGAGTAGAAATTGAAATATGGAAAATAAGCCATAACAAAGCTTAATAGAGATAATTTGTTTTTCATTCGATGAATTATCCAAATCTTTACAGAGATATATATAGAATCTAGAACAGGTCTAGCTATGCACTAAACAATCAGTTACAAGAAGTGGGTAAGTGGTATGAACGTGTTGCACCGTTACTAACTACTGCATCGTGACAAACCGCTCCAAAGCATTATGCAGCACATTCCACGTCACCCTTTTGACGGGTGTACCTCCGCTTCGAATTATGGTATCCATATGTCATACTCCATATTTATAGTTCAAATAGTGTGTCATGACATCTTTCAAAACCTTTTCATTTCCTTTTTTCGTAATCTTTGAACTTCCCTTAAAAAAATCATTCATTGCATTGCTGAAACCTAATTTAATGCAAAATATGAAAAGCCATTGTGCAAAACTGTCTGTTGTTACAAATTCATTAGGAGTAAAAAATAATCTATAAATATATAAAAGGAAAAATTATAAACAATATATACACCAAAATATCACACACAATAACAGATATGAACGCCATCCATCCCCGGCAACGATGCTATTTTGATGCTTTCTTTGGTTTTTCTACACATGTTAGGGGTTCGTGTTAATTAAAGGGAGTGCGTCCAACTGATCTATCATAAAAATCCCAACCTAGCTGAGTCGTTGGCACGACAACCGTAACCTGGCGCATCAAACAAATTCCTCAATCCACTTCTACTGGCTAGTATAGTGTAGGTAAGGGTCGAATCCCACAAGGATGGACACGTTTGGATAACTGTGGTGATACTCCCGGGTGGTTTTGTTTAGCTACCACGCTTCGGGTTGAGATTGTACCTAGACGGAATTTAAAAATTGTACTCTACTGATTAGTGGGCGTGAAAGTGACCGACATGTGGTTGTGTTCGTGGAAATAGGGAACAAGGTATCTCAGAGACATGTGGAAAGTAGACAGTTACTAAATGAGGAAACTAGAAAGCATGATATATTTGGTGGTTGGGTGGCTACTCTGACAGGTCTGGATGATACAACTGAAAAGTAAAAGACAAAAGCAAAAAGTAACTAAAAAGTAAAATGGTCCAAAGCAAAAGTAGATGGTGATGTTTTCTTCTTCAACAAGTATCAACAAAAATTACATGAATTCAAACTCCATGGATGAAATCAGATCAACAAAATTAAAACTCCAAATCCATCGAATAAAAGCTTAAAATTAAGATGAACGGCTAAACTGCAGATTACTCCTACTGGCTAACATGCAAGGTGGTGATGACAACGCAAATTATGAAACTCATGCACGAAAACTTAAACTGAAACATAACTTCAACTTCAATCAGCAACTCCAGATCTAGATTACTCAACGAGAACATGCGCAACACTTAGAAATTAAAAGCTACAACTAGATCTAACTTTCCTAGGCAGAACGAAGCAACTTCAAACCAAGGAGACATGCGAAATAGAAACTTCATAATTAAAAACGTTCGGATCTTCACGAATACTTCAAAAGGCAACAAGAATTAATGTTTGCAACAGATCCAACGAAGAAAACAAGTAAACTTTAAACTAGGAAAGCGATTAAAGATTGTTTATGCCACTCCGGGCGATGAAACTGTTGTACTACGACGACAAACTGGCTGAAACGATATGATGATGACTCTCCAGTGGACTTCTGGACTCCAGGTGACCATAGCTGTGGCGAGGAACGAGAAGAACTGGACAATGCTGAAGGAACTGATCTTCTAGAGAAAATTTTCACTAAGTGTAGTGGTTGGACTTTTGAACTCAGAACTCTTTCTCTCTTTCCAAATGGCTTCTTTTATAGGGAGGCTTGTCCTTGCTTTTAGGAGACTTCCTTCGCAATTTGACTTTTCTGCCCTTGTTTATGATCATCCTAGCTATCCTTCTTCTCCATCTCGAGCCTTCTCTTTAGCATGCATCCTGGTCAGTATTGCACCCTTCTAGCGCTCTTTTTCACCTGCGTCGTCCGAACTGTATAACTTGGACCCCTTTATCCTGCACACTTAAGCAATTGTTTTGCAGATAATACATGTCAATCACGACATACTGACCAGTAACCAAGGCTTAGAATACGACTTATCAGGCAGTGTTGGATTGATACGGCTGCTGCCACTCCACATAATTGAGTGTTTGGGTGGTCAGTTGCTGCCAATCTGTGTAAACTGGCTGTCTGGACTGACAATCGACATAGTTGAGTAAACATCATGACAGTAATTGGAGGATGAGAACTAATGAAAGCACCAAATGATACGAATAAACTCGTATCGGGGGATAATTGCGAGAGATCGCGGAGAAGATATTGGTTCGTTCGCGGGGAGAATCCCGTCGAGCAGCCAATTATCGTTCAACTAGGATTTTGAGCAAGAAAATAAATTGCAGGAATGAAAGAAACAATAAAAATAAGATAATTCTGATATGTTCATTCGTTGAATAAAATAACAAGGTCTCCTATTTATAATAAGAGTATTCTAACTTAATGAGAGAAATAAACTTAACTTACTGAACAAGAAATAAATATGCTAGAGAGATAAGATAGCTAAATAATTAATAAGATATGAGCAATATTCTTGAAGATATTCCTGTATCATAGACGACTGAAAGTCTGAATCAGAGGAGGGGCCTAATTTCGTGATTTTGGGAAGAGAGGGGCTGATTTAGTGAGAGGAAGAGAGAGACGATAGGTGGGAGGTAGTATATGGACTAATTTAGTTTTAAAAATGGGCTTATCTTTTTTACTAATTAATGGTTGGCCATTAATTTGATTAGAGCCTAATTTCGTGATTTTGGGAAGAGAGGGGCTGATTTAGTGAGAGGAAGAGAGAGACGATAGGTGGGAGGTAGTATATGGACTAATTTAGTTTTAAAAATGGGCTTATCTTTTTTACTAATTAATGGTTGGCCATTAATTTGATTAGAGCCTAATTTCGTGATTTTGGGAAGAGAGGGGCTGATTTAGTGAGAGGAAGAGAGAGACGATAGGTGGGAGGTAGTATATGGACTAATTTAGTTTTAAAAATGGGCTTATCTTTTTTACTAATTAATGTTTGGCCATTAATTTGATTAGAGTTGGATTCTTTTTAATTTGGTGAAAGAAAGTGGGCTAGGTTGTGGAAATTTTAGTTAGGCTGAAATAATTTGAGAAATGGCCCAAACTCGAATTTAATTACTTTTGGCCTAAACTAAAATGATTTAGTAAGATAAATAAGTTAATATAATTTTGTATGAATTTTAGTAAGGTGTAGAATGCCATTCCGTCGGAACACGGGAATAGCAAAGGAGACAGTAGTTAATAATATAAGCTTTTAGAAAAATATTCTTAAAGGTAATAGCACTAATAATAATTATGATCATAGTGAAAGAAATTGAGCTTTGAGACATGTTTTCTAGTTTAATTAGAGTAGTTTTAAGACTAAATTAGTACTACTTTCCTATTGTGATAGTTTCAAAAGGTCGCCTTTACAAGTAAAGTCGCAACGAAAGATTCTAAGTTAAGGAAACTCAACGATCGAGGTAAGCTTTCTTATACTAAAAATACAAAATTATATTTTATGAAAACTCGAAACATGTTCGTGATTTTTAAAGATGTTGTCTTGCCATTAATGCTTTGTGTATGATGTCTATCTGTTAACTAAGGCCAAGTGAATTATGAATAATGATATATAAGTCGAATTCGGGTCCCAGTGAGGGTGGTGTCCCCGCTCGGACTAGTGTACACGGGATACCTCTGACTGTGAACGGACGGCAAAGAAGGTGACCGTGGAAGGTGGCCACCTTTCCGGCACAAGGATACCTCTGGCATGTTTGGCAGAAAAGGTGACCGTATGAGAACACTATCTCAACGGCACAAGATGATCAGATATGGCTAAGTACAGGAAAATGAGCTCAATGTGAATATTTTTTGTAAGCTCAGGTCTTTTCAATAAAACCCATGAGTGTTACTGTGATGATGACTTGACAATATTTTCAAATGTATATGTGTATCTTTCGGGAATGTGTTCACTGAGTACCTTTGTACTCAGTCCTGCATATATTTTTAAATGTGCAAGTTGATCGTGGAGGGCAGGCTAGTAGCTATATAAGAATAAAACTCTCGGAGGTTCATATCTCCACTCATGAACCGCACTCTTTTGCTTCCGTTGTGCCGTTAATAAGGCCGCGCTTATTTTAAATTTCTAATTTCTGATGAGTTGAACTTGTAAGAACAGTTCCTCGAGTCCCCACGATCGAGTATATTTTGTTATAAGTAATTTCCTATATTATTATAATTTGTGTGTCTCGTTATGTCTTGATTTTAATTTCCCCTAATCTCTATCCCCGCTTCTTATAATCCCTCCTTAGTCACGGTTTCCCCGGGTTATACTACCCTTAGATAACTGCAGTCGTGAGACACACACATGTGAAAAGCAAGCATATTCCATGAGTAAATGCATACACACACCATGTAATCCATGAAAAGCATTGTACGACGTCTGAAACCGCAATTTTTTAATAATGTTAATAACAAACATATTCCATGTTAACCGACCACACAAACCATATTAGTCACATGAGCAAGCATAAACTATGTGAATATAGTGCATACACCATGTTAATAGCAAGCATAATCCATGAAATGCACACACAAATCATGTTAACAATAAGCATAATCCATGTCCATCAGCATGTAACTACGAATACAGGTTATATTAAAACATATACAATCCATATCAATTACATATATAATACAACAATGTAACTACATTTACAATCCATACCAACTACGATCATGTTAACTACATATACAATAAATACGTCATGTTATCTACAGATACAATCCTTGTCATATACTCCCTTCATTCCACAAAAGATATTACACTTGTGGGATGACACGTGATTTTAGAAAAAGAAAAATTATATCACCTGTTTCTGGCACACAATTTGGTACCATCTCATATCTCTTGATACTAAAAAACATCTGCCTACAGCCTAAATTTCGGCATTCCAGCCAATCTAAGTAAGTTCTCTCACTCTCCTCTTTTTTATTTTCTCATTTTTTTCTCCGTATCCATCAATTTCCATTCCTGAATATTCTCAATGAGCTACTAAACTGTTTGCATGTTCCATCACTTTGATGTCATATGAAAAATGAAAAGTTACTGAAGGTGCACAGGTGCTGGCCGTAAGCTAAGGTTGTATAAAAATTAAAAAGTGGTTTTCTTAATCTTCCCCATATCTTATATTCTCCCCGGTCCGCCATTAGGAGTCTCATTTATGGGTGCACGAGTTTTAAAAAATATTAAGTGAGTGGAAAAAAATTAGTGGAATAGGGGTCTCACTTATATATATTAGTTTTAAATGAAATGTGAGTGGAATGAGTTACTAGAAGGTGGGACCATATTACCATTTATAGTAAAAGTGAACTGGGACTCCTATTTGTGGACGGACTAAAATGAAAAAACGGAATTCCTATTCGCAGACAGAGAGAGTACTTTGTAGCCTCATCAATTTGATCAGATGTCGATCGCTAGTCCTTCAAATTTAAATAAATAAATAAAATCATAGAGATCATCTTTTTTGTCCAATTCATCAAGATTAATCACATTGTTGTATTGATAAATATAAATATAAAAACAAAAATTACTACAACATTGAAGGGTACTCTCTCTATCTCATAGTAGAATTCACATTTGAGAATTGACACGAAATTTTAAGAGGTGTTTTATGTGTTAAGTGGAAAGAGAATAATATATTTATATAAATGTGAGAGAGAACTTTTTCCAAAAAAAGAAATATGACATCTTTTGTGGGACAAATTAAAAAGGAAAGTATGACATCGACTATGGGACAGAGGGATTACCTATGTCTTCTCCCATGCTCTTATTTCATTCCCACAGCTCCTAAAGTGATGTATCTATAGAGAAGCAATGATGCCGTAGCTCATCAATGAGCCAAAAACCAAATATCCCCCTTGGATCCTGATGCATTATCCGCCTTAAAATCATAGCTCAGGAAGCAGCGTTTTCTTATTCAATTCCAAATAACATGTTAAATCTATACATTACGGCTTATCCAATAACTTTACCCAAATTAAGGGGAAAATGAATCCACATTTCGCATATCAATTCATACATGTACCAAACTATTCCAATCCATCTTTGCGAATGAATCCACAGTTAGTATGTGCTAAAAAAATCAAACGTGGAGAAGAGGCAAGAAAACCTGGCGTTGCCTGTGAGTTGAAGTGGTAAAAGCCAGAGATTACTGAAGGAAGAGTCAGAATTTGTGCCATTGCCCCTTGTGAGTTCTCGGGTTGCAACTGCGGGCCATATGTTTCTCATGGGCCAGGCTGGGCCCATAAAAAAGGTAAACCATTTCGGATTTTGGTTGTTGAACAAACCCAACCATCTTAAAAAGGGCAGGTCAAAATGGTCATTTGGCGAAAAACAAGACGCTTTTGTTTCACTCAACCTCCCTTTTCTTTTCTGCTTTGAATATTATTTCCTTTCCTCTTTTTACAAAAAACACCTCACTCACTGCCCACTGCATCCGTGTAGAGAGAGAGAGAGAGAGAGGGAGAAGAGTCAAGAGAGGGAGGGAAGAGCCGTTTGAGAGAGTGAGAAGAAGAGAGTATATAGTGTAGCCATGGTGACGGACCAGGAGATAGCGCAGGCCGTGGAGACAGTTCTCCGTCAGTCAGACCCCAACGCCGTGACTTCTCTAAACGGCGTCGTGCAACGCCTGGAGGCCAAGCTAGGGTTGAGCCTCGCTCACAAAGCCGAGTTCATAAGAGATCAGATCACATTCCTCCTCCGCTCCAACCCCGTTCCCAAAGACCAGCTGCCCCCTCAACCCCACTACCTCATTCCTCAGCCATTTCACCAACCTCCTCATTTCGC
The DNA here is from genome assembly GCF_029641045.1 of Salvia hispanica. Classification (NCBI taxonomy): domain Eukaryota; kingdom Viridiplantae; phylum Streptophyta; class Magnoliopsida; order Lamiales; family Lamiaceae; genus Salvia; species Salvia hispanica. The sequence continues at coordinate 4,495,072 of NC_142696.1, forward strand.
ACTCCACCAGCAAGCTGACCCTGCCTACACTCAGCCACCGCAGCCTTCGCGCCCTCCGAAAGAAGAGAATGCGGCGGCTGATACGCCGAAAGGAAGGTAATGCATTTCCTTTCTGGTTATTGTCTCTAAAATAATTCGCTTTTTGGTTAAGTAAGTGTTGCATTACGCATGAATCATGAGTTGCTTTATTTTGGCGAGTGTGGATTTTGTGGAAAATGTATAAATTAGTAGCCTTTTTTAAGATCCTAGTAGATTTTTCGGTGCATCTGCTCGTAGACTTACAATTTAACGTCACTATCAGTGTTTGTTGATGGGGGTTGAAATTGGGGTTTGTTCTTTGACTAAGCGTTATTCTTAATATAATCACACGCATAAAAATGTTTTTTTGTAAATTACAGTTTTCAAGCTGTTAACGCATTATGTATTGAAACAGTGCTTAGTTTTGTCGCCTATGAAACATGCAAATTAGTAGTTGTCAACATGCAAAAATGATTCTCAGTTGTGTTATTTCCCTGCTTTGGCACTTCCATTTCAAGAAACTTGATGTTTGGCATCTATTTCTTGAGAAATTTGTGATCAACTTTTAAATGTAATGTAATCAATATACTTTCTTTGTAGAGCCCCTTCAGGAACCAAAAGAAGGGGTGGTCCGGGAGGCCTAAACAAATTGTGTGGTGTTTCACCTAAACTACAAGCGATTGTTGGGCAGCCAGAATTGCCAAGGACGGAGGTTTGGATCGCACGAGCTAGCAGTTTATCTTGTTTTGGGATCACATCATACTATATTTGTCTGTCTAAGCTATGCATGATGCATTACAAATTGCTTTGTTGTCGATACAGATAGTAAAGCAGCTGTGGGTGTATATTAGGAAACATAATCTTCAGGATCCAGAGAACAAGAGAAAGATTATATGTGATGATGCTTTGCGATTGGTTTTTGAGACAGACTGCACTGACATGTTCAAGATGAATAAGCTGTTGGCAAAACACATTTTGAGACTTGAACCAATGAGTACGAACATGGAACTTGGGGCCACATCTCTAATATAATTTTATTAATAAATACTCTATTTATTACAGTAATCGTTAACTTCTTGCAGAAGAACCTGTTCAAGCCAAGAAATCAAAAGTTGAAGATGATTCTACAAAGCAAAAGTCCGATCCCAGTCTTCTTCCTGTGGTGATATCTGGTGAACTAGCTAAATTTTTTGGAACTGGAGAAAAAGTGATGCTTCAGTCGGAGGCTTTGGGTCGTGTCTGGGAGTACATAAAATCTAACAAACTTGAGGTACTATTAATGTATGCTACGCATGTTTGTTTATCTGATGTGGTATGTCTAGTTTATCTACTAATATTCTTTCTCTCCAGCCTGTCTGTTTTGTCCCCAACATTTAAGCGTTTTCCTGAAAATGTCCCAACAATTAAGATGCAGCATTTTGATACCTAATGATTTGAAAGTGTCACAAATGTCAAAAGGCCCTGAACCTCATTTTTTGCTCTTGGAAAATCAATGTGTGATGCTGGAGGCCTAAGTGCCTTGCAATCCTTGAATGCCAATCCAATTTCTAACTTCAAATTAAATTTGACACGTAGATTTTCTGTCTCAAGAAACTGTTCATGACATTTTAGTGATACTGTCTAAACATGAGGTACCAAATGTTATGTTTGAAATGTTGGGACATTTTTGGGTATGCACTATGTTGGGATAGTCTGAAATTTCCCTGAAATATTGTCTAAACGTTAGGTACCATAATGGGTTTGTTACTAAAGATCGCCATTACAAGATTTTCTTGACCTTGATTCTTTTTCATAGGATCCACTGAGTTCTATGGTTATTCACTGTGATGCGAAGCTTCAGGAGCTTTTGGGGTGTGAAAGCATTTCTGCTTTGGGAATTCAGGAGATGCTTTTGCGCCATCATTTACTTAAGCAGTGTTAATGTTTCTTTTGTGTGAATGGTAAGCAGTAAGTTGTCTTTGGTGCACGTACAACACATAGAACTAGGCTTCTACATTTTTTATCGGTGTACCTGCTCATTTGTTACTCTTTTAGACGACCTTGCTCTTCTAAGACTACTTTTTTCTCTTCTCTCTCCACCCTTTCCTTTTCTAGTTTGCATGTTGCCATATGATTTATAGTAGAAAGCTATTAAGTAGTAATTGAATCTAATTGGTTGAGATGATCTTGTTGCATTCGGCTCTAATCCTCCTCTGTCCGTTAATATATACTAGTATATAGATATTGTTGCAATTCTTTAAAGTGCTAGTAGCTCACTCGAGATGAGATCACCCTATCCCTAATCAGATAGATGGATAAGCCCTTTATAAAGGGGAAATCTGATGACTAAACGAGAGATGGTGGAGTTCATTAGATCTGATGTGGTTCTGTTTTTTCACCAGTTGTTTTTCTACTTAAATCAAAAAGCTATTGTCCTCGTATTGTAGCAACTGGTGGCATAGCAGTGTTCTTGATTTTCCAGATTATGTGATTCTGCTACTTGTGCTGGTTGAAGCAATATTATGATGATAACTTCTTTATGATATATTTTGAGCATAAGAGGTGTGTCTAACGGTGAGCAGGATGTTGAATAAAAGAACAGTAACAACACGATAGCAGCTTAGAACTTTTGATTTTACTTGATGGAATTCACTAGGAAATAACACCATTGAGTTACGATAGCACAACGATTGACCACCAATTTTGTTCTACTTTTGCAGGTCTGTTGATGCTGTAGTTTGCTAGTTGTTTATGATGACATGACTGATGCTGCCAAACGGAGATGTAATCCTAGTTTCTTTTGATTTGTCTAATGTTTAGATGTATGGAATCACTCACAGGTAGCGACTATAGTTGTAGTGCGACTTGGTTCCTGAATGTAGGCTATAATGTTTTGTAATTATGCTGCTGTAGCTTGTTTAGGATGGTGTTAATCTATTTGCCTTCTTTCCCACTTGACCGCTGCTGGTGTTCAAATGCCCCTTGTATCACACATGTTTATCCAACCAGTTCTAAATTCTAATGCCTTCTTTTCTTGCGATGAATTTTAGTTTTAAGAGGACTTACCGGTATACAAAATGAGATGCTATACTAAATTATAAATGCAGAAGCATGGGGTTGTTGGTGACGTGGTCTGTTATTTGAATGAACGTACAAGTGCAGCCAGGAAGAGAAGGGTGAACAAGATGATTACTGCTTTTCTGGCCCTCTTCTTCAACCTTAACTGGGGATTAAGCTTGTCTATGGCAGCCATCACCAGAGTTATCAGTTCCTGCCCAATCATAAAAACAAAACATGACCTAAAGATATGATTAATCAATCGGCTGATGACCTACTCTTGCTTGATTCCAGATTCTTACCAGTCTTAGTGGCTCCATGTGAAGTATAGGCTCCAGGAACATCTCCACATTCCTAGATAAACAAGAGTTATCAGTTCCTGTCCAAGGAATATCATTAAGATATGAGGCTTGTGTAAGTTTATGACCAATGACTTGCCTTATCATCACCTTTCCGTGGTAAACATGGCATGTATAGAAGCTGAAACCTTTCCCGAGACGCAAGGGTGCCTTATTCCACTCTGAAGAAAGAGAAGACGCCAGAGAAGGTGAGGAACTGCTATTATAAACAAGGATGGTTGTAAAAGAAAGAGGAGCTACCTAGTTTCCAGGATACACCAACCACCATCCCTTCATCCGATGTCTTTTGCACCACGATTTCAATGTTATTCCCCAAGTATTTCATTAGAGATGAGAAGAAAACCATGACTTGCTGAGTGACATGGAAAAACATATATTAGTATCATTTTTTGCAATTTATTTTGATGAAGACATTTGAAAATCAGAGTTTATTTGAACAAATGTACCTTCTTACCAAGATAAGGTTGGAAGGCGGAAACAAAGTTGGAAATGCACGAGCATTCTTCTGATATTATATCTGAGACTTGATTAACATTTTTATTTTTGATCGCTTCGTAGAGCTTGAGCACTGTTTCAAGAGCTCTGTAGTCCTCTCGAGGCCCCGTGTCATCGTTGGTGCAGCAGGCCACCGCCGCCGCGTGGGTTGTTTTGGTGAAAAGGTTAGGGAAATGTATTGGTTGTGAAATATTGAGTGAGAAATTTGCATGGCGCCACAGCTTGATTGTTAGGCCAGATTCATGAGCAATGTTGGGTGCAGGGAGAAATGGAGTGGAATTTGTGCAGAAACGTAAGGTGGAGGGAACTGAAGTTGAGGCCATCTAAACATCACGCGTGGAAGTTGGCTCTTTATATTTGAGAGAGAGAGAAAGAGAGAGAGAGAGAGTAGGGAATAAAGGTTGAAGGTGGAGTGCAAGCATAGTATCTTGTCAGCTGGTGGCGGGCTATCTTTGCCTTTCGCATGCTGCTGCATAATTTATCAAGCCTCTTTCCAAAACAAGGCAAAATAAATTGTTAGTAATTTTTAATTAAAGTTTTATTGATTTTGACACAGGATTAAGTTATACGGAAATGCTGATTTATGCCTTAAAATTTGACCATGGAACTGAGAATTTGGATTTAAAATGAAGGTTGTAATTTTAAATGCATAGTTTAATACCATAAAAATGTGAGAGTGAGAAAGAAAGAGAGACTGATCTTTGCAGTTTTTGTGTTGATCAAGCAAAGCTTGTTGTGTGCCTGCCTTGCTTGTTCCCTTCTCACCGCTGTAATGTGTAGGGCAGGCAGAAAGTTGTCGTGGAGCCATTGATGTGGTGCACGTTGTTCTGTTGCCGTTGCTGCCTTCTGCTCGCCGCCAAGTCCCTTCTCTTTCTCTTCTTGTTGTGAAAGTGAAAGAAGAAGGTGAAGGCGTCGCTGGATCAAAGTCGGAGTAGCTGTTGGGTTTGAGCTGCAAGCGCTTGTTGCAATCTTTTTTCGGAAATTATATGATAACTGTAGAAATGATAACAATGTAGGATACTATACATTCAACACGATGACCACGCGATCGCTCTCAGGCTCACGTACTTGTACAGTTTCATGAATGAATGTATATGTTGAATTGATCCTATTTAATATTTATCATTTTTCCTTAAGCTTTCAGCTGCTCTTCATTCCACCCTCCATTCAGTTCAGTTGTAGTAATTTGTAACTTCCACCGTAACTATCTGATGTGGAATCGGTTGGGAGTTCGTTAGACAGGTGCTTCTCTTCTTCCTTTCACATTTTATTCCTTACAAATGATTTGTGTTCGTATACGCCATAACGGGCTGCTGTTATGTGAGTACGAGCAGGTTAAGAGTCCAATTTCCATTCGTTTCTCTTGCAAAAAATTGAGGATAACTCATATCCCAATTTGCAACGTTAATCGACATTGGAAATAGCCACCAACATTAGATGAGTCAGTGATTGAATAAAAGTGGTAGACTGGTAGTACATGTTTCAAAATAATCTTCCTCATATTATATTTTTGTTTCCCAAGTATTAGTCATAACAAAACAATTTTGTGAGATACAAAATCGAGAAGTACACATTGTAAGGAAAAATTCTATTGATCAACATTTTTTATGTGTTGAAGATTTCTGCTTCTTTAATGATGTCTTATTGATTGAATTTGTTTTTGCTTAATAGAAAATAATCAAAAACATCATTAATACAACCATCCAATCAAATCCATCGTTGCGGTGCCGGTAGATAATGAAGTGCGTTTTCAAATGAAACTACTAGTATCACGCCACAGATCAATATATTTTAAAAAAATTAATTTTAAATTTTAAATTTTAAATTAATTAAACAAATTAGAATCAATATTAACAATGAACAATATGTATAACAATTTTAGTTATACGAAAATAAAAAATCTATACAAATCAACATTGAAGCATAATAAATTTGATACAAATCACATAATATAATATTTAAACAATAAATCATGGAATAGGAAGATAAAAATCTATCACAATAAAGAATTAAATACAATGGATAATTGCTCATCATTTTTAAACTTCTTTATACACTACATTAACTTTAAAATTAAAATCAATGTCATCATTATAAACTAAAACCTTCAATCATTCACAATTTGTCACTCTTCAACAGAACTTCCGCCTGCCTCACCTAAAACTACAATAAAATAAAGAACAAAATCAATAATCAATATGTATTAAAACGATCATCCGTAGAGCAAAACATAAGACGTATGAGACCCACGAAAGTACACAATCGAACAATTCACACCACATAATTTTGTGGAGGCTTCCCTAGCCATCCAAATCAAGAAGATAAAGCTATAGTGACTACAAATTAACATCAATCAAAATGGCAAATAGATAATAAAAGTATTTATTTACCTGGGAATAGGAGAAGGAGGGAATATGTCTACTGTGTGAGAATATATGTAGCATAAATGATTCCATGAATGTAACCAAAAGAAGCGTCAATAAGAAGCAAATCCAAAACTCAACCTGTTAATTTCATTAAAATCAAATATAAATATAGTAGTAATTGTATACTATCAAATTAAAGAAAAGAATATTAATTAGAAAGAGAAATAGAAGTACCCCATAGCCAAACTTGAGGAAAACACCGAGTGGAGGAAGAAGAATAGCCACGATAATGTCGATGAAAGTTGTTGCATTTACTGATTAAAACTTTGCGGAGATCGGGGAGGTGAAAGAGGATGTGTGTGGTGATTTCCGATGGTAGAATTTTGAAGAAAACACGGCGACGGCCATCCATGTTTAGAAGAGGCAAAGCAAAGCAGAGTATATTTTGTCAATTCAAAAATCAGTGAATCTCCTAATTACAATTCAAAAAAATTGAATCAAATTATCTTTGCTAACCTCCTACTCACTCACGTGTATATGAAATATGGGGAAACTAAAACTAATCTCCACTAAACGTGGGAAACCAACTAAGTAGGATTATATATTTATTAGAATTAGTTTTTGAATTTTATATTAATTGCATTTACATCCCTCAGCATAAAATGATTATTCAAAACCTCCCAAAACTCTCCTTTTATATATTGTATAGATTTAAGAAAATTAAATCGAACTAAATATGAAACCTTAAAATCCTGCGCGCAAGAAAACCGCGACATAACTATTTAGATCACTTCCTCTCCAACCTCCTCGTACACAGTTCCCTGCAACTTACTTTCATGGCAAAGGAGATATCTTTTTCTCAGGCCATCCACGTCTATGTCTCAATACCGTCTCATCCCTTCACTATTCATGGATCCCACTGCACTTTTTATCCCATCTCTTAACTAAGAGAAAACACCTACAACCCTCCATCTCTTAATCATCTCATCCTTTAACTATTCGTTCAATTTCATTTTTTATTTTTATTTCCAACAAATTCAACTAATATTTCATTGAAATATTAAACTAATACTAATAATTCATAAAATAATTAAAAACCACGAAAATAATAACATCAAAAAATACGAAAAATGTTTGAGATGAAGAATGTAGAGTGTTTGAGTGAGAATAGAGATTTTTTTATGGTGGATAATTTGTGGGAATGATTTGATATTTATAGAAGTGATAGGGGGCTTAAAAATAGAAAAAAAATTTAAATATTGAAAAAAACGGCTAATATTTTTGGGGAAATTTATTTTTTTTTCCCGATTTTTTTCAGAATTTAGAAAAAAAAACATTTTTTTTTTTAAACGGATATAAACGACGCCCACTCGCGGGGCGGCGAGTGGACGTCACGGACGAACGGGAGCTCGCCAGATTCCTCTCCGCGGAGGGACAGGGACAAGATGGGACAAGACGGAGTACCCGCATCGCCGTTTCGATGCTGTCTTGTCTCGCCGAGACGAGACCGAGCCCACATCGAGACAGCGATGCGGGTGCTCACAAACAACGAAGCCTTCTTGATTGATTTTGTTGTGATCTAACATCCAAGAAGTGGATATCAATGTTATTCCAGGATTGATTATAACAACACATAGAGATTTTATTAAACTCAACAACAGTGTATACGATACACCAAATACATGACACAGTGGCAACGAAAGACCCAAGTGGGAACGGTCGACCCCGAGTCGGTCCATGAATGCTGTTGGAAAATAATTTTAATTAGTTCGCGACAACCCGAAGGTTCATTCCCGACGAGAGATTTCAGAAAAAAAAAAGATCAAAGTCGCTGACCTTTTGAAATTTAGAATTAAATTCGTCGATTTTTCAGAATATGGGAACAGAGCATGTGAATTTTTCAAAATTAGAGAATTTTTGTTTTTTTTCTCTCTTAATACTCCTTTTTTTCTTATTATTTCACTCATAATATTTATGAATTAACAAAAAAACAGAAATCTCTTATTCTGAAAAATCTGCATGCCCGATTCTATATTCGAAAGGTCAATGAATACAATCTTAAATATCGAAAGGTCAGGAAATTTGATCCATTTTTCAAATCTATCCTTTTCGACCCTATGGCAGTGCCTCAAGCGTAGAGAAACATAATAGTGAAAAGAAAGAAATACATATAAATCATCAAAGGAGAAGAATGAACTTGGTAAGAAATATCATCAAAAGGAAATCAAGATTGAAAATTTGGAAGCAATTTAGAGGATAGGAAGACGAGAGCTTTGGATAATTCTACAAATAGAAATTTGGAGGAGAAAGGGCGTTTGTTAAATCTATCTATACAATATATAAAAGAGGAGTTTTGGAGAAATTTACAAGATTGCCATTTAATTTAAAAAATTATATTAAATTAAATGTATATAATTTAAAGCCAGTGGAGGGAGTGAGAGATTTTATATAGTTATATATGATTAAGTGGGAGGCTCTTATAAAGATGTTGAGGTTTAAAAAAGTCGCATGAGGAATCTTTAAATCCATTTGTAACTTCCTCCCCATTCTCACTTTTCTTCTAAACATTTCTACATTCCTATCTTCTTTTTATTGGAAATTTTTTAAAAAAAAGAGAGAGAGAAAAGAAAAATGGGAACAACAACTTTCATCAATATTATCGTGGCTATTCTTCTTCCTCCACTAGGTGTTTTCCTCCCCTAGGTGTTTTTCTCAAGTTTGGCTATGAGGTACTTCTATTTCTCTTTCTAATTAATTTTCTTTTCTTTAATTTGATAGTATACAATTACTACTATATTTATATTTCATTTTGGTGAAATTATTGACGCTTTTTTATTACATTCTTGGAATCATTTATGCTATATATATTCTCACCCAGTAGACATTCATCTCTCTCTCCCATTCCAAGATAAATAAATACTTTTATTCTTTATTTGTCACTTTGATTATGTTAATTTGTAGTCACTATAGCTTTATCTTCATTCCAAGATAAATAAATACTTTTATTCTTTATTTGTCACTTTGATTATGTTAATTTGTAGTCACTATAGCTTTATCTTCTTGATTAGGATGGCTAGGGAAACCTCCACAAAATGGACTGTTAAACCCTAGGGGATGATTCAAACTCCCCACGCTTGGTGATGGTTTTGTTTTGTGAGTGGGTATTACAACCTAGCCCCATGGATTACTAAACCCAAAGGGTATGGATTCAACTTCCGCCAAACATTATGAGGGGTTATAAGCTGCACTTTAATTCAATGCATGTGATGGTACTATACCCTAGCCCCATGGATTGCCCTAGTCCCATGTGGTGGTACTATACCCTAGTCCCATGGATTGCTAAATCCTAGGGGATGATTCAAACTCCCCATTATTGGTGATGGTTTCGTTTTGTGAGTGGGTATTACAACCTAGCCACATGGATTGCTAAACCCAAAGACACACCTCTATCTAGATGAGTACACATCTCACTCACTTCGCTTCACTCTTCATACTTACACTTCTTTTATACACACTTAACACAAAATGACCTAGTGTCTATATATAGGAAACTAAGTCAAAGTTAATAACCGACACTACCAAAAACTAGAGAGTTCTAAATATAAGTTCAACAATATTCTAATAATTTAGAGAGAAACGCATTTTTTTTATCTCTAGATATTGAACTAATATCATCTGCATTCCTATTTTGAAAAATATTACCAATCATCGCTAGACATTGATATAATATCGTCGGAAGGGCTTTTACACATTTGGAGACTTTTTTCGAACCAAAATACTGTTGTGATTTTCAGGGTGCAAATTAGGTTGACAAAACAAGTAATAAATCCCTAAAGATATTACTTCTAAGAATATACAGATGTCCAATACAGTGTAAAAGGTGTCGAATCCACAGCGAGGAGACTAATTGCTAAAGCTACAAAATCTAACCAAAAAGTAGTAAATTTGTTTGATTTTGGATTATTGATCTGAGGCGAGTGAAGGACGAATCGAGAAATCGAAATGCAAGGGAATCACGATAAAGAGGAAGACTATTCCTAGCTTGTTTCGGGTCACTTGTTCACGTGAATTCTAAGGTCTAATTAATTTATTTATCAGGATTGTACTGATTTTACGTTCTCACGAAGCTAGTCACTGATCGTGGAATTTTACACCTAAGATAAGTTGATCACGTCTCCTAGGCTCTACTCACCAGCCACTTGCTCCTACAAGACGCATAGTAATCTCAAAGTTGGCTTCTACGTACATTCAACACCCAAGAGCCACTCCAAACTATCCCCTGGTCAGTTTTAGCCATATGATTCCTTATCTATGTTAGCTTTCTACTCCAAGTTAAAGAGACATTGAAGTTAGGGCCACAAACGGATTAAATTTGCTAGCAAAACCTAACACGGATTGAAATAAACACATTATTAAGAACGAAAATATGAAAGTCGATCAAAACATAATCATGGATTTATATTTACAAGCTCCCCTAACTAACTAGGAGTAACTCCTAAAATCAAGACACTCACAGTGGACAACAACTATATGAGCAAGATTATGGAATGATTAGCCTCAACCTTGTTCTCCTTCCACTAAAAAATTGACTCCAAGCCTCTTTCTTCCTCTTAAAAATGCCTCCAACCGCCAAAAGATAGTTTTTGAGTCGTTCCCTAGCTATTTTAATTGATGGAGAGAACAACAAAAACGAATTAAATTGGAGAAAAAAACATTAAAAACTATTTTTTTTTAAAAAAAAATTGAAAATGAGATCGGCGCACGCAATAGAGCGTCGATCGAGTCTCCATCTTTGTCCGGATATGCCCGCCCCAGTGGCGCACGCCGAGCGCTATCCAACAGCTCCCCGAAATAGGCACTGATGGGGGCACCGATCGTCGCCCCTATTGTGAATGCTCTTATGTCAATAGCAAGTTTCTCTCTCGTCTATTTTCTGTGTCTTCTCCTTATCTCCTTCTTGTCTTATTTCCTATTTGATATAAATGCAAATAGATAACTGAATTATAGTACTAGCTACACATATGCAAAAGAAAATACAATTTCAAATTGAATTATAAATAATTGAAACATTGTAGGAAAGGAAAGATATAAATGGACGACAAGCAAAATTCTCTATTTTTCAGACGCCCGTAGCAGTAGTTTTTACTCTCACCGTCTCATAGAATTATGTCATTTAGGATTTACATGAAGAGAATGAGAAAAAGTAGCTGAAATTGTGTAATGGATGGTGGAGCCCATAAATAATTAAACGATAAAGTAAAATAGGAAGAAAATAATTTGCTATAAATGGATATGGACTATTTCTACGACACGGATGAAAAAAGAAATATGACATATTCCTATGGGACGGAGGTAGACGTGCCCAGGTTTACCGAACCGGCTGTTAAAACCGAAACCGTAACCGTAACCGCCGGTTACAGTTTTGAACCGAAATCGTGAGAATTTATCCGAACCGAAATCGTCGATTTTTGAACCGTGGTTCGGTTCAGGTTCAAAAAATTTTGAACCGAAACCCTGCCGGCACTGCGAAAAATAGCCGAAAAATCGTGAAACCAAGCCCCGCAAAAAATCGACGGTTTGGAACCGTGAAAAACCATAAAAAAATCATCGAAAACCGCCTGTTCGGAACCGAGGCCGAAACTGAAACCGGCGATTTTGGAACCGGAACTGTATGCGCGAAACACCTTCGCGTTTCGGTTCCGGTTCGACAATTTCCAAAATCGGAACCAGCGGTTCTGAAACCGTGGGCACCTCTAGACGGAGGGAGTATTACTTTAAATTTAGTGATGGGAAAATATTGTTTTCGGGTCGTTTCGTTGCATTCACTTACAACAAGAAACTTGTACAAATCTTTCCATTTTCCAAGTCGATGTTCCATTCGACCTGTTAGGTCCCTACTTAACCTCGACGACCACATTTCCACCAAAATTTGATTAGTTATGCATCTCCGTTCTTTCATAGCTGAGTCATTTTTCCGTTTTAAAAAGTTATTTTATAGTTGAATATTTCCATATATGGTAATAATTAACTCAAATTTTCTTTTCAACTTCATTCTACTCTTACTTTATACTCTATATTTTATTAATTTTTCAATTTTATTCTTTCTCAACACACCTAGGTGGTGTTCGTTTTGCAAGATTGTATCCGGGATTAAATTTGTAGTGTGTTTGGTTCATGAAATTCAACCTCACAATTCAATCCTAGATGATTAATCATGAGATAATTAGTCATAGCTAATCCCCTATGACTAAAATAATCTTACAACTCAATCCTAAATTGTATCTTGGTATTATTTTATCATGGAAACCGAACACCACCTTAATATCTACTTCTTCCGTTTCTGAATTTTTTTTACTTATTTCTATTTTTGTCTGTCCTTAAAAATTTGTCACCTTTAATTTTTATTTTTAGCAGTGAATCCCATATTTTATTAGTATAAAATTAATATATAAAATAGGATCACGTACTACTAACTTTTTCCACTCACTTTTAATTAGTATTTCTTAAAAATCGTGTAAAGTAATTGGTAAAAATTATTAAGAATGGAGGGAGTAGTTTTAAACTTAGTATAGAAAAGAGTGGCTAGGAAACGGGATGAGTATAAATTAAAGGCTAAGCCCAACAGTGGAGTGCGATTTCATTGGGCCCATTACTGGAAATCGGAAACTAAAGATTTAAGAATTTTAACTTTTTGAAGTGATCTCGTCGAGTTCTGGTAGAAGTTTAGAGAGTTGAGTTTGCCGAATCCGAAACCTTCCGAGATAAACAATGGCGGAAGATTTGGTGCTAGATACGGCGATCAGAGACTGGGTGTTGATACCATTATCGGTGGTGATGGTGCTCATCGGCGTCCTCCGTTACTTCGTATCTAAGCTCATGCGTTCCGATCAAGTTCCCGATCTCAAAATCGTCAAAGAAGGGTATCTCGAAACTTTTATTTCTTCTTTTTTTCTATAATTGCTAGTCGATGTCAAAAGCTTGTGACCAGCTATTGAAGTTTTCTGATTGTTTTTCCGGTTACAGGCAAGTGATAATTAGGGCGAGGAATCTTAGGGCTGCTGCTAATTTCATCCCTGCCAAGTCGTTCCGTGCTCGTAAGCACTACTACAGCAATGAGGTGACAGAATTTGTTTACAATTTTCATTGTATGTGCTTGTGGTTTGGTAATTAATGAGTACACATGTATTGAAACTTATTACCGGAATTGTCGTTATTCTTTTCTAGGTCTCAGCTAAAATTTCCATGAAGATGATAAGAACAAATATGACTACTTTGATCACTAAACAAAGAGACTTAAGTTAAACAACCAGCCTTGTAGCTTTGTTGTAGTATTCCTCCCCTTCCCCTCCTAATTCCTATGAGAGCTCAATGAAAATCTCAATCCTCCATCTCCAACTCAAACAAAAAGTATGTAGGTTGATAGGAGTATTAATTTTTGTTGCTAGAATCTGAACTTTGCTATGGTAAATATTTATGCTTGACCTGACTAAGAAATTGTCAGGGAGCTCTTGTGAAATCTACTGCCATTGGCATTCATAGATGACTTTAAAGACTTTTTGTGACAGCTGATTTAATGTACTCCATATAAAAACAACTGGTCTTCCCTTTTAAAAGGCTTAAACGGTAACAATTGAATTCCTCTTTTTTCCTTTCATGTGCCTTCCAAGAACATTCACCATGAGAACCAACCACTGAATCCATGTTTATCCAAAAACTTGTTACTTATCAATTATCATACATCTTCTATATAGCCTTTTATGTTTATGCACTTATTGTCTGATGCGCCAACCTTGATTGACTTAAGATGTAGTTTTTCTTATGATTAAATATTGGACTTCAAATTGCAGGAGAATGGATTATTACATGTACCCAAGGGTCAAGCTCAGAACCCACAGGCACAGATGTTTTCAGACCCAAACATGGCTATGGATATGATGAAAAAAAATCTCTCGATGATTATTCCACAGGTGAAGATTCTGCTTGTTTCTTTGCGGTGATACTTGTATTTTGTACAAGATCTGTCTTTACTGACGTGCTTGCCTTTTCTGTTGAACAGACGCTTACGTTTGCATGGGTCAACTTTTTCTTCTCTGGATTTGTAGCAGGTGTGTCTTTTTTTCCTTTTTCTTTCATTCATTCCTTAGATTTTGTGAATGTTGCACAACCGGAGATACTTTCCATGTGGAGAATTATGAACACTTCATATTGATTTTTGTGTCCGACTACTAAACTCAAATATCATGTGTCAATGGTGGAATTTTGGTATTGAATTATTTATAACCTAGCTAGCCTGGCATAAATGGTGCACATCTTGTTTTCGCAGCAAAGATCCCATTTCCTCTTACTCAGAGATTCAGGGCAATGCTGCAAAATGGCATAGACTTGAGCACTGTCGATGTTAGTTACGTCAGCAGTCGTTCCTGGTATTCTCCCTACTCATGTCATGAAAAAAAATCATATCACAAATTCACAACCACAGTTTCTATTGATTGAATTTGTGATTGTAGCTGATGTATAAAGTAAGTGATTAACATCTTTCTCTTGGCAGGTATTTTCTAAATCTTTTTGGGCTAAGGGGTCTCTTTAGTCTTATTCTTGGAGAAGACAATGGTCAGTATTCTTGACCTTTTGCCAATCCTCAATATTGTATCTTAGTTTGAAACAACACTAGAGCAATCATAGAACCAACCAGATATATATCTATAGACTATTTTTTATTAGGAAACTAACATGAGTACTTGATCTTCACCAGCAACTGATGATACACAGCGCATGATGCAAATGGGTGGATTTGGATTTGACCCAACCAGGGTAAGGCTATGCATTCTATCCTTCCCCCCTTCATATATGCTTTTATGAACAAGAACAGCTTATTTAGTCTCCAATAAACACGTTTAGGTTATATGAAACCATTTTCCCGAAGTCAATAAAGTGGGTATGATATGCTCACATGTTCTTTTCTGATTTATTTTGGGGGTGGCTGTGGAGGGGGAAAAAGTTAATTTTTATTCCAAAGAGGTTTTTTTGTTCTACTTTGAATAATGGTTTCTTGAGGAATTGATGAGTAACTAATTTGTATTCTCAATTTTATGGGTGCTCAAGTATATTCTTCAATATGTAAATATTTAGGGTTTTTTAAGTTTTCAGCATTTGATCAACTTTTACCGGGTTCAATAATTTAGCCGGTTCACAACTACTTTCTCTGTCCCAATGAAGATGACATATTTCTAAAAATGGAGACAATACTATCTCTCCACTTAACACACAAAACTACACTACATAAAATCTTGTGTCGGCCAAGAAAGGGGTCATTTTCGTTGGGACTGAGGGAGTATATGTTTATAAGGATCTCTCCATTTGGAATGCGAATAAAGTATTACTATAATTTATAATTTTCATCAGTGTTTCAATTATTGACACTCAAGCAGCCCTACATCAGCATGATTTTCTTGTAGATGTGGTCATTGTTTAGTGAGTGCCTAACTTTTGAAAAGCTCACTGACCAAACATTCATCTGTCAATTTGGCAAAAGAACCAATTTGTCAATAGGTTCAAGACCATTGTAGAACTTGACACCTTATAATGAGTCATTGTTAAAAATATCCATTCTTATATATAGATAATTAGATATTAAAAAAGCGACAATGTTATGCTGTTTCTGGGGGGAAATTAGAAGTGGTGTCTGTCTTTTTTTTTAATAAATTCTGTCATCACGAATGTTTGTTTTGATAGCTCCATATTTTTCTTGTTGGATCAGAGTTTGGGTGCAGAGAAAGATAATCTGGACATTGTCCAACATGACTGGGCGTTGCCAAAATTTGAGCAGCGAGCAGAATCAGTTTTGAAGAAACTTGTCCAGAAATAACCGAGTACATACGTTAGTGCTATTCTGCTGCTATCCACCATGCTCTTCTTGGTGTCTATGCGCCGTGATCCAAGTACTTCAGAATGAAAGGGTGTCTATTGTCGTGGATGAAATCAGCCAAAACCGCATGCCTTACATTGTTTGCCCCCCTTTTTAGTTAAAGAAACTATCTTTGATATTGGTTAATGGTAATACTGTGCCTAGCTGCTGACATCTTATGCCACGGAATTAGAGTATTGTTAATCTTAAGGAATTTCCCAATCGTACTACTGTAAAAGTGTATTTTTCTTTTCGTTTAAAAACATGTCTCCCTCCATTTTATAGTAGTGAGTCTAGTGACCATAGCAGTGAGAAGAAATATGTTGATTTTTACTTAAAAAGAGAAATGAGTTTACTAATGGAACATATCAAAATGACAAAATAACTTCACTTCTATGAAACGGAGGGAGTACACTTTGTCAGATAAGAGAGTGTACTACTCTCTTTATAGGATTGAGTTTTAACAAGTAAATAGTGGTGGCTTTTCATGGATAATAGATCTCACTTTTATTATAGAGGTACATTTGTAAGTAGATAATGGTTACTTTTGGATTTGTTGTAAATAAATTATAATGATGGAATAAAAATGTACAAGGATACTTTGCAAAAAAAGTACTTCATATTGCTTATTGAGTAGGAGTAATGTTTTGTGGGACAAACTAAAATGATAAATTGAGCATATTCTGTGTAGAAGTCAAATAATTTTTTGAAACTCTTGCGAGTCAAAAAGTACTTCGTATTGCTTATTGAGTAGGAGTACTTTAAATGGTGAACGGAAGGAATATTATTTCGTGCAATGAATAGTAATTGAAGTTGGGAATGGGTTTATGAATGTGAATTGGTTTTGGCGCGAGAGACAGGAGTTGGGAAGTGGGGCAAAATGCAAAGGGTTGCGTGGTGATGAAATAATGTGGAAGGGAAGCAGTGACAACCTTGGACTTACACATGTCTACCAAATTGCAGCACTAATGATGCCCCAAAATCATCTTGGCTTCAGGGGATATGTCAACCTTGGACTTACACATGTCTACCAAATTGTAGCACTAATGATGCCCCAAAATCATCTTGGCTTCATGGGATATGTGTCCCTCCAGACACGCTTAGCTTATTCATTTAATACCGCCTTTGATTTCTCCAACTTCACAATCTCAATTAATCCACTATTATGGAATAATTTATTGTATTATTAATGTCGACTAATTGGTATGCCTGATATTTAAGTAATAGTCCTATTCCTACATATGTGCTTCAATTTGTTGAGTGAGGTGACTCTTGAACGTCTACTTGTAATATTGGCCCCTTTAATCAACTGATAGCTAGCGTGACCCTTGACACTTACTAAAAGAAATCAAACACGTACATAATTTGACAAGCATGATCAATCAGTGACTCATCCATTCCAAATTCAAAATCGTCGTGGATTCTAATAATATCACTCGTCAATTTCGATTAGTGAGGCCAATATTTCCTTCTTAATTAATGTACAGTATTCATTTTAACATCCAAACATATGTGGAGCCTAAATAGTGAATTACTACAAAACTCCAAAAACTAATCTAACTTTTGAAATGCGAATCCAACGCTTCGTGAGTTTTACGTATATAATACAAAAAGAAGTCCATATTCATATTAGGATGGTAATCTAAATAGGAGTCAAATATGGTGACTCAAAAGTTGATTAGTTCATATATACAACATTAACACAATAACGATGAACATGTTAGTCATTCGTGTTCATAACAATTGTAACAAAATGGAGTATAAGTAATACTCCATATTTCTTCTTTCGTCCCTTTAAGTGTCTTATTTCATCCATCCTATAATAATACAATGCCAAATTCTTTACATATACAAATTTAATGCAGATTTTTAAAAAGTATTTACCGGTTTGTTGGCAATGAAAGAAAATTCAATTTTATAGTGATTTGGAAAAAAAGAAGTTTGCCGAATGAGAAATTTTTTTATTTATATTCTGGCTATTGGCGTGCTCAACTTTTATTATATTTTTAATTTTAAATAAAATACGTCAATGGTATTGGTATTTTTTCTCTCTAAACACAAAATTGAATTTTTTTCCCAAGTCACCCTAAAACCGAATTTGCCCGATCACGGTATTAATTAATTGAATCATAATCTTTAGTTAATAAATTAAGTATCCCTAGTGAAGGTTTATTGGAACATGGCCAAACAAATCTCCATCTTCGTAATATAAGATGTGGAAAAAAAGGTGACACTTGCTCAATAACGGTATGTCGGTATACTCACATAGAGTGTAACATTATATATATGTACAATTCAAATTCAATAGAATCGACCAAACATATCAATGAATCAAACACGATTGAGAATGTTAAAGGTTGCTTCTCACTATCGTTAGTAGAAGAGTTTGATACGCAATATTAAAAGAAATAGATGAATCCTCAAGCTAAGACAAGTGACAACTCTTTACTTTAGTATGTCCTCTTACATTTTATTTGTCGTAATATATATGACCTTATACAAATTGAGTGGAAATGTATAAGGACCTAATTTGTCTAATATCATTATCTTAAAGTTTTAAACCCTTACATAGATTTTCTTTGGTAACCGTTTACTGTATTAACCTCTCATTTGTAAGTCCTTATTTAAACAATCCCGAAAATGATATTTTCATCTTCACCATCTCATGATTTTTGAACGAGACTAAAGAATCTATATTAATATGCATATTGCATACTCTCCCCGTCACATCATAAACGAGATGCTTCTTTTAAACACTTGTTTTGCGAAATGATCATGAAGAAAGTAAAGTAAGAAAGAAAAAATAATATAGAGAAGACGGATCGGAGGGAGTTCTACAGACAAATATCACAAAAAATATGTCAAGTTTAATCCACGGTATATCATAAAATTCAATCATTCAGCAATAAATCTATGATTAAGTTGTTCTTAAGCGCACACATAAGCACTACGCAAAGTGCGTACTTTTAGTTAAAATGGTGTTGCAATATGGAGCATATTTTAAGATACTTAGCTTGTTCCAAGTTTTTATAAACTAAATACATGTTGGGATCGTCGACTGCACATTAGTTTGATATTGTCCGCTTTGGATAGAGCCAAGCCCGCACGGATTTGTTTTTGGGTCACTTCCAAAAGACCTCAAACTAATTAGGGATGTATAGCACTTATATACTAATCCAATTTCGCTCACTCATCCGACGTGAGATAGGTTTGACCCAACAATACATTACGGAAATATTTTGGGATATTTTATTGTTCTTATATTTGGATAGGAATATTGGCGTGGCCTTCTACATTTTTACTTATTAATTCCATCATCGTTTTTCATAAGAGAATGTAGGGACAGATGTCACATAAAATAAAATAGAAGTCGGGGTAGCAAAGAATCTTTGTGTGTGGGTGTCCAATTGGGGTAGTGACGCCCAGGCAAAAGGCATGGGCCACACCACAATACACGTAAATCAAATGAAAATAAGTCGGACGGGGCCCACCACCAATACAATCGTGCTCCGCCTCCACGACCCTAATAGCTACTTATTCATTCACTTTAGGCTTTAGGGTATATACGCTTTGGGCTTATCAGACTTTCTCTACAATATTTTTCAAACTAATCCATCCCAGCTCTATATTATTATTTTAAAATATCCTTTATTATATATTATTTTATTCATCTTAAAAATATTTATTTTAATCCGTCTCACAAAATTATTTTTTTCTATTACACTTGCTTCAATTATTTTCCTCTTTATAATTCGTACTACTTTACTACTTTCGCATTAAAATTTATATCGTCTAAAAAATCTTTATTATTAGGGGATGAATCTATTTATAGAACATTCTCACCACCTTTTCTCGTTCTCTTTACCACTTTATCACATTTTCTTTTTCTTTCTCATACTTTAGCAATTGGATAATAAAATATGTTACGTTCACAAGTGAAATTATTATTTTTGAATAAAAATATCTCATTTTACTTAGTCTATTTTTGATGTCACGCATTTTACTATATCAATCAACTTATATTTTATAATAAAACTAATATATTAAAACAAGAGTAATATTCCACTAATTTTTTCACTCACTTTTTTCATATTTCTTAGAACTCATGTCATGTCAAATTTAAGATTTTAGTCCTTTCTATTTAATTTTTTTGCGTCGGATTATAATTGACAAATTGTGTAATGTGAATGGAGATAATATACAGAATCTATTAGCTTCCACGTATTATAGAATTTATAGCAATTGGTGCATTTGTGTTTCTTTTTTATTCATTAAAAAGTGGCTGGGCATCAATTACAATTATGCTACTTGTATTGAAATTGTAGGTGATTCGATCTCATGGCTCAAGCTATATATTGAAAAGTGCATTTCTATTTGACAGGGTGTTTTTTATTAAGTGATAAATACACATCTATACTCTATAGGCCACCATTTTATTGATATGCATATAATCCTGGCAGTCTTAATTCTTGGCCGCTTAAATCCGTGAAATGATCATCTAATCTTCTTATGCTAAATCATGTTTTAACAATTAACTAATTCTTTAGAATCAAATGATTTGGATCTAAAATAGAACAATGACCAGATTCTTGATTACACAATTGGCCTGAGATACTGCGCACATTTCTTCCTATCTCTACAATTAAATATTCCCTTATCTAATGATTTAACAACCCACAATATTTTTGTAAGTAGTATGTATTCTTGCTAATGTCTGTCACTTTAAATAACTGTAATAATAGTACTATGAAAATTAACTTAAATCCTTCAGTTCTTTAACAATGATACATACATATGTATAGAATATATAACTAATACTTCAGCGACTCACGTTCCTTTTGGGACGTCCTAAGATAAGTGAGTCATTTCCTTTTTTGGTATTCTCTCTTTTAGGCCATCCACAATGGGGCGGACGATGCGACGGACGATGCATTGTCCGCCCCTTAGTCCGCCACTGCAGCACCACGGACTATGTGATTTCCTTAGTCCGCGCCCTATGCATCTGGTGCGGACGATGAATCATTTTTCGCATAGTCCGGCCTATAGTCCGCCCCATTGCAGGGGGCGGACTATGCACACATTTTTAATTTTTTTTTGTATTTTCTTCTATATATATCACCAATTTTTTAACTTCATTTCACACCTTTCACTCCACTCTCTTCCCCATCTCAATTTCTCTCTAAATTCAATAATGAATTCCGACGATTTCCATATTTGCAAGCATAAAATATAAAAAATAAATATTGACAATAGGATATGCCTTTAATTTGTGGTGTTTTTATATTTTTATTCTTGCTAATTGATATATTTGCAAGCATAAAAAATAGGATTAATGAATTTTTTTAGTGTTTAAATATTCAAATAATAAATAAAATGCTTAGGGCGAGGCTTAGGGTGGGTTATAGTCCGCCCCATTGCAGGTGGAAGGAGCGGAGGATAAAATGCTGATGTGGCGGTGCATAGGGCGAGGCTTAGGCGTCGTATAGTCCGCCCCATTGTGGATGCCCTTACTTTTTCTCTCTACTTTATTAACTCTCTTACTTTATTCACTTTCCACTTTACTAACAAAAACTCCGTTTCCTTAAATCCCATGCTGAAAAATTTGTGCTCACTTATCTTGAGACGGAGAGGGAGGACTGTGTATTATATTTTACTTTTTCATATGAGTAATGATAAACAACCAAATTTTGTACAACCAAAACAAGATGATATTAGTAATTTTGATGTGTTAATTAAATATTAAAATACTAAATATAGTTGGTTAACAAATTAAAAATACTTTATTAGTTTTTGGCCTCATTTTCAATTTTTTTATTTTTATATTTGAATTATTTCTCTATTATTTTTCAAATTTGAATTAAAATATGCATTAATTATATTTTATGATTAAAAAAATTTAAAAAATTATACACAAATACCATAATATTATGAACGTTCCCTATACTATATATATGTCTATACTTTTTAATTAAATGCATAAATAAATTATATTTTTTTTTAAATAAATCAATTTTTGGTTATACGAAATTTGGTTGCATAGCTTTATTGTTTTCATATAACTAAACATTTTATGTTGAAAAAGAATTAATTTTGCGAGATCAAGCTTTAAAACCTAACGGTATTGAGCAGGAGAGAGAGGGGAGACAAGGACAGGAATTGAGCGGTGATGACTGCGATCCAGCGTGGCGCCATCTGACGGCACGTATGTGGGACCCATGTCACGAGAGTACTTCTCTTGGAAAGCAGCATTTGGGTGGACCCCACGGCTAGTGGACGAGATTGAGATATCGAAAAGGAGTCCACGTCGGCCGACTGCTGGGTCCCATTTGCTAACGATCATAGCTGGCGCGGTGGCCCCCGCACTAAAGTAACGCCACCGGCCTTCGTCCATTATTTGGCCCACATACACCAATTCTATGCACACATCAATCCTTAACTTTTTTCAATCTTTTAATAAACTTTCCCATTGACCATTCTCGATCTCACCCTTCATTTCAAGTTTCCAATTCATCTTTAAAAAAACAATTTCTTGAGTTTTGATGAATAAATTATACCAATTTTAATGCAAAATACATAAAGTGTATAAAATAAGAGAACTATACAGATAAAATAGGAAAAAAGAAAGATAAAATATACTACCTCCATCCCCAAATATTGTCACACTTTGACTCGGCACGGATTTTAAGAAATGTAATGAAAGTGAGTTGAAAAAGTTGATGGAATGTGAGTCCTATTTTTAAAGTATTAGTTTTATAATAAAATGTGAGTATGAATGAGTTAGTCGAATATGAGGTTTACTACCAAAAATGATAAAACAGTGAAGTGTGACAAAATTTCAGGAAATGACCGAAATGGTAAGCTGTGACAAACTTTCAGGAACGGAGGTAGTAATAAAATATAAAAGAAAAAGCTAAAAGTAATAATAAGTTCAAAGTAACTTTCCATTTTTAATACTACTATATGACTAATTTTGGTGAACGATCGGAGATGGAAAGATAAGATTATATTTTGTGGACGGTATTTGATCTGCGTCTATGTTTCAGACATGAGATCATGAATTTCATTCGTTTCAAACTTATGGAAGAAACTAAGCAAGAATATCCAATTTTTCATGCGGCTAAGAATCCAACCATTAGTACTGAAGTTGTTTATATTAATAAATAAATTAATGTGACACTAGTACAATAAAATTAAAACAAAATCGTATGTGTTTAATTTAATAGTACTACTAAATTTTCAAATTATTATAGGAAATAATCACCATGGAGCAGTATATATTTGACAAAACATGATAAGAATCCAACCATTAGTAATGAGGGGGATATAGCTAGGTGTCATGCATTGTCTATCACTCCCAGGGCCCCACTAGATCATGGGTCATCTAGGCCCGACCCTTTGGTCACATAAGGTCCAACCCAAAGCCACTTTGGCTCTGATATCAGTTGTTGGGATCATCGACTGCACATTAGTTTGATATTGTCCGCTTTGGATGGAGCCAAGCCCGTACGGATTTATTTTTGGGTCATCCCCAAAAGACTTCAAACTAATTAGGGATGGATAACACTTATATACTAATCCAACTTCCCTCACTCATCAGATGTGATATGGGTTTGTACCCAACACTTTCCGCCCTCTAAAACTGAGTTATTTTTTTTATAGTAAAAATAATGCTCCATATCTCTTACTTTATTTTATTATTTATCTCTCTACTTAACTCATTTGAAACGATTTTTTTTAAATATGTGTTCAAAAGAAATGCATCCAATAGAGTGACCAAGGGAATATAATTTTAAAAAAATAGGCTCTAGTCGCATACATATGCCCTCTCCACGATGCCATAAGGAGCCATTCAAGAAAAGGAGAGTTAAAGAAGAAGATACACATGAATAGGCAAAATGTGGAATTGGCCTCCACCATGTGCCTTGCCCTTTCCAAATTAATGAAATATAAAAGCTCGCTGCATCTAACTACTACTCCTATTATTATGTACTACTATTACTAGCAAAGATAAGCTAAATTAACTATTACTTCCTCCTCCGTTCACTATTAGGAGTTCCATTTGAGTTCGACATGAGTTTTAAGAAATAGTATAAAAAAATATGGGTAAGAAAATAGTGAAACGTGAGACCCATTTTTATATTAGTTTTATAATAGAATGTGAGTGGAATGAATTAGTGGAAAGTGAGGTGTACCTACCATTTATAATAAAAATGTACCGGAACTCCTAATGGCGGATGGACTAAAATGGTAAACCGAGACTCTTAATAGTGGGCGTAGGGAGTATTTATATTTTATTTTATGTAGCAAAAGTATAATCAAATACAACTAAGCATGACTGTGAATCACCATCATCTTATGTGTCAGTTTGTCTCAAGATTCTCTATTAACATTATTATATGTTTTGAAGTGCTTGATTTGAACCCCTATAAATACCCACTCTAATCCACACTTTCATATCATCACATTCACTAGCATTTTAGCTTTCCAATTCCTTCTTCTTCTTTAGCTTTCACTCCTTCACCACTCTTCATACTAGAATGGCATCAGTTGAGGTATACA
This sequence comes from Salvia hispanica, assembly GCF_029641045.1. NCBI lineage: Eukaryota > Viridiplantae > Streptophyta > Magnoliopsida > Lamiales > Lamiaceae > Salvia > Salvia hispanica. The sequence continues at coordinate 4,519,809 of NC_142696.1, forward strand.
CACAATCATGATTCGATCTGCTCTAGCTCTTAGTCAAATTGATTTGTTCACTTTGCTAATTTAGTCTCTACCTGTTCCTAGTTAATGGTTTGGATCGAGATCATCAAATTTATTGTTTTTACTTCATGGTTTTTAGTGTGTACACGAGCTTGAATCAATGTTGATTACCCTTCATTAATGGAGAGGTTCAATCAAAAATGATTCTCTTACTCGGGAATGCTAATCTCAAATCCTAAAAAAAAAAAAAAAAAGGTTAAGGACATTTTTAATGCAACTAAAGATTCTAATTTTCATTTCTAAATATACCTTAAAAAATGTCCTTATTGTTGATATTCCAACTAAAATTAGAGGACGCAAATGGAAGCGTCCTAAAAAATTAAAATTTTAAATTAATTTGTCCTTAATTTAGGACCGCTTTCTTTTAGGTCATTTTTCAAAATTTCGAATGCAAGTAATTGCGTCTCGTCAGAATTTTTTTATAGTGATGGCCATTTAAATATATGATCAACTTCAAAAATTAAGCAAAAGCAATCATGATGAGCAGGTTGAATCAGTTCCAGTGGCGGAGATCGTGGCTCCAGCGGAGACACCGGAGAAAGTGGAGGTGAAGGAAGAAGTAGCTGAAGCCGAGCCAGAGAAAATAGTGGCGGCTGTGGAGGAGCCAGCTGTTGAAGCTGAGACGAAGGAAGTTACAGCTGAAGAGACAGAGGAGGTAAAAGAAACCGAAGAAGAAGCCGTCCCAGAGAAAGAGACGGAGGCTGTTGAGGAAGCCGCCAAGGAGGAGGAGGCGGCTCCCGTCTCAGCAGAAGAGGTTGCTCCAGCTGAAGCCGCCAAGGAAGAGGAAGTGGCTCCCGTTGAAGCCGTGGAAGAGGCTGCTCCAGCTGAAGCCGCCAAGGAAGAGGAGGTGGCTCCCGTAGAAGCCGCGGAAGAGGAGGTGGCTCCCGTAGAAGCCGCGGAAGAGGCTGCTCCAGCTGAAGCTGCCAAGGAGGAGGAAGCTGCTCCTGTTGAGAAAACTGATGAGTGAAGAGCAGCTATACATATCACAGAAGTTGGCAGTATTTGAATCTTTTATTGGTATTATTGTTTATTTCTCTGTTATTGTATTAGTACTATCATTCAAGTTTTCTATCTTGGGGTGTTTGAGAGTAATTTGAGGATGAATATATTTCGAGTTATCAAAGTAGTCTGCTTGGTTTATTGGAATTTGGAGTTTCATCCTTATATTTGAATTAATAAAATTAAGTTATACTAGTAAGTACTTATTTGTGTTTTGCAAGTTATCATCCACAAGAAAATAATTCAATCTTATGACTTGAGTACTTTTTTTACTCCTACTTGAAATCTTGAATACAGATGACTATAATAATTTTTCTTGTTTGCATTTGATGTTTATTTATCATCAGAGTAACACTCAGATAATTATGTTGTCAACTTTTACCAACATAATTACATAAAGCATAGAAGATATACTATCGAATAAGCTGTAGGAGGAAAGTATTTGTCTTGCAATATTTTCGAATTTATTCTCTCTTCACAATGACTATATGATACCGATCTACTTTCGAATAGGAGAGTTGATTCTTCTCTCTCTTGGACCATAGAGAGAGAAGAAGATCATAACGGGGAACCATGTATACATAATTCCCATCATTCTCGCCATCTATATACATATAAGTTACCCATATCCACAGTTTAAACAGAGGATGCTACAAGTTACAATCGTTGTTGTCGAAGAAAACATGACAAGTAGCTACACCTCCATCTTTAGATACTCGTCAACTTGCCAAAACAGTCAAAGTCTCCAGAGTCATCTATCACGATCCCCAAATCCACATATTCTCACCATGTGCCAAAGCTGCAACCCACATGCTCCTGAGTGATAATGCTAAGACGGTCGTGCATCATGTCATTGGTAGGGTATGCAGGGAAACACAACCGGTAAAAGCATGTATGGAACGAAGGAAGCCGCTCAGAGGATTCAGAAGTCTTGTAGATAGAAAGGCCTGAAGCCAAACCACTGAAACCTTCAACTGGTAAATATTTTATCGAAGTCCATATAAAGAGTAGAACCTTTTTATCGAAGTCCAAAAGGACGTTTCAGGATGAGTACTTTATCAAACATGCCCAATAAATGAAGATCAACTTGTTCACTCAGACAGAGCTCGGATGCAATTACATGAGAAATTTTGTGACTGTGGAATATTTATTGTACATATTTGCACTATCCTACCACATTCCCCTCTAACTAATGACATGCTAATATTTTTTTATTTACTGGATCATGAACAAGTTCAGTCAATTTGCAGCTCATAATACCTATCTCAGGTGATTGATTTTTAGTTAAAGTGACTACAGTTCATCATATCTGAAATCATACATGTTTCCATAATCTTTTGACTTCAGTTCGTTCAACAGAGACATGATCATCAGAGTCACCAGTTGTCTAAGATCCGACTTCAATGCTATCGTCCTCTGTGACTGCGACTCCTTACAAGCATTACCTCTTTGAAACGGCTTACACCAAGAAAATTCAAGTAGATACTTTAATGATGGCAGGATCAACTGAGGCTAGAGTTTGGTTGTTGAAATCAAAAGATGCTGGCCCTCCAAAGAGCTTGTGGAGGCTCTCATAAACATCGTCATGGAAGAGTTTCATGGTGGTCTTTGTAAAGAGAATGAATGGCTTGCTAAACTTTCAGAAAGTCCGACCGGCCTTTCCCGGTCCTAATCATGGGGCCATTCCCTCAGTTGATGGTTTGGTTCCTTGATCGGAGTTCGAGTGGATCCTTCACCGGACTAACACCAACATAATGTACTACTTGTAACTGATTTGTGGAGAAGAGATGGAAAGAACAATCTTTATGGAAAAGGTATGTAGTTCTCAGTATTTCATTTCAATCAATCCCGTCAAGATTTGAGCCATAATTGGCCATATATCTCATTTGTTCCCTCTTGTTTAGTATACTAGAATTAGCCCAAGAATTGATCCAAATATTATATAAAATAAAAACTTTGACTTAATAGAATTATAGATTGACAAATTTATCCCTTCAAGTGGAAATATGGAAAGGTGAAAAAGTGAAAAAGTGGAACAAATGTGTAAAACCAAATCCATTTCTTGGTGCATTTTCAATGCACATACAAATCTTACCAATTTTGCAAGATTAATTCTTCCTCAATTAATATGAATAGTGCGGACCCCACCTCAATTGTAAGGCCCCAACAATTAATTCTGGAAAGTGAAAACAAAAATTGGCCCAATTCTTTCAAAGTGAACCCATCCGTAGGATATCATTTTGCTGATAGATGAAGCCTATATGGGCTTCAGCCTTGTGGGCCTCTCGTGATTCGTGAAGCCTGTAAAACGGAGTCCATCACGAAATTAGTTTCAGCCTTGTTCGCTTGTGATTAATATTGAGAAAATGCCAACTCAAAAGAGGATTTTTTATAAAAAAAAAGAAAACAAACTAATCCGCAAAGCTATGTTGAAAACGGATAAATAAAAAACTTACACAGTTTGACATGGTTTAATGATTAGTTATTATGAAAATAAATTTCAGTACTTGAATATAGTCAAACGATTTACACACAAGTCATATTTACTCGATTAATACTAGTTAAAGTTAACTTAATTCGTCTCGGCCAGTTCATACACAAAGGGATACACCTGGAATTATTCACAGACAAGCCTCTAAAGAAAATAAATAAATAATAATGTTATGTAACATGTGAGAGGAAGAATTAGTCTATTCATTTGCCCATTTTATAAATTAGAAACAGACCTACTATATGACAGGTAGTGACGTAATTAAGGTATGTAGATTAAATGACAAAGCCATAGAACAAGTGGGATTTCAAGTTGCGGACGTTGTTTTTTTTAAAAAAATTTATTATTATTATTATTAATTTTTTTTATATTTTATTTTAATTAATATTGGGGGTGAGGTGGTGGCTGGATTAGAACGAAACTGAGATGTCCTTATCCAATTCAATACCAAATTAAGCTAGACTAATTTCGGCATGGTCACAAATATGGTGAATCAAACATATCATTATCATCTTTAAAGTTTATATCGTAAGGTCACTAACTACTTACGATCAAATTATTATTAAAATTTTCTCGAATCTTATCACGAACTAACAGTAATATATTTGGCTAAATGTCTGTATACTACAAGGTCGACATGGACAGAGAGTTCAAATTATATTTTTTTCGTGTAAATTTCTGCGTGAACATATGTAATTTAACTACCATTACAATACTTATAAAATTATTTTTAATTTTATATATGATATGTGAAAATATTTTAAATCGAGAGAGTTATAAAAAGTTTAATTTTTTATACTAATATTTAACTTCAAGAATTGTCTAGCTAGCATTGAAAGTAAGATATGTCATTAAAATTTCAAAAAATTTACACTATTATAATACTGAATGGAGTTCATTTGTATACACGACATTAGAGAAAGTCATCTACAATGTTATTATATAAATCTTCTAAAAAAGTTGATTCTCTTATTTATTCTTATTGTATAAAATAAATTATAAAGATTTCATCACCCTATTCTAAAACTATAATTTGACCTTAGTTAGTTTTGGTTGTTTTTTCTGTTCCCTTGCCCTGTGTTTGTTTGAGAATAGCGCTATTATATTTAGCATAATCTCGTAGGAAAATATTTCAAAAATTAAACTGACTTTATAGGATGGATTTGACATTTAAAAATTGGTTAACACTGAATTATTGAGCTTTCAATTTGAGTCACGAAAATCCAATTCGAGTTTTGAAATCTCAAATTGGATTATCATCGATTACTGGCTATGAGAACCTCTTTGTTTTCGTCGGATATAGCTAAACTACGACTACCACAAACGCTAGAATTAGCCTTTCATATGCACAAGGAGTCCAAACCAATTAAGTGTTTTTTTTTTTTTTTTTTTTCTTTTAGTTGCAACGAACCAAAGTGTTAATAAAATATTAGTAGTACTTTTATTTTATTTAACCATAATTTGGGACACATTCGAGAGAGGATTATATGTGGTAAATATCAGAATTCTCTATGCCCTTTGAATCAAGGGACACACTTAGATTCTATTTCAATAATTACATACATTTACCAAATGAGCAAGTTCGAATAGTTATGCTACAATCTTATGGTTGTGCCTTTTGGAATATTTATAGGGGTCACATTTTTTTGAGGTGTCGAATATATGTATGAAATGTTTTAACATCAAGCTGTTTGGGCCTACTGAGAAGTGCATTATTGGATAATGTTTTGAGGAAGAAAATAAGTGTTGGTTTATAAAATATAGACGTCTCCAATCCAACAAGTAGAGGTTATATTGTTATTTCAGGTCTCTTTCGTTTGCCACGTTGTACTTGGGGTCGGATCGCACCTACCCAGTTTGCACCTGCTGGAGGCTGTCATTACACAAAAAATTCACTCTAATAAAAATAATACTATAATATATGATCACAAATACTCATATAATATAAGTGGAGTAGTAATAATACGATGATATTCACCTTCATAAGTGAATTAAGTGATCTATCTCCTCTAACAATATAATTAAAATATTTGTGGAGTGGCCCATCTTTTTTATTTTTGTACTTCTATATAAATACTGTTAGTAGTTTGTTAACTTTGATTAGTATGGATTTTTGAAAATATTTAACTAATTTAAGCTTCACTGATCAAAAGTGAAAAAGTTCCCAATTCTCAACTCATATGAGTGCAATATTATGAATTTATGATGATATATAGCTCGTTTGTTATACTACAACTAGTGTTAACCCACGTGCGATGCACAACAGAATATTTTTTTTCCATACAGTTTTAAATCGTTAATTGGTTAAATAAAATAAGAAATAATATAACTATTTAATATTTAAAAAATAGAAAAATATACTATATAATAATAATAATAATTGAATAAATATAAATTCATTTTACACCTAAAGACATAAAATTAAACATATTTGAAATGGAATCAAGTTAAACACAATTATTTGGACAACAATAAAGAGACTATATCAAGTATTGACACTTTTGAGAAATATGTTTAAAACGATCCTTCATATTTCTCTACTAAAAATTAATGTAAATCACACTTTTAATAAAATAATAAATAATAACTCATAATATTCAAAACGTTAAAATTATGACCTAAAAAAATTCAAATGATAAACTACACAAAAAACATGACATTAATTGGTTGAATTAACATTATTATATTAATGAATAATGATAGCCCCTTTGAACGTTGATGCGTTTATCTTTATTTATTGCACTTTTAAACGTGGCTTATTGGAACATGAAACATACATACTATTTTGTATGATACTTTACAATTCTGAATACTGCAATTTTTTTTAAAAAAAAATATACTTAATATAATATACTATATTTTACTCAGTATGATCACCTATAGATAAGATAATTAGATTCTCTATATAAAATTAGTTGTATCCCAGAACAATTAAGTCTAAATCCTAATGTTAACAATAGTATTATTAGTAAACCATAATTTGGTAGCAGACTATTTTATTTTGTTTGAACAACTAATTATTTTATCAACTCGATTTTGATAGGTTTAATTATCTCACTACAAATGTACATATTATGCACCACTTATTATTTCATCATAAGTGATAAAATATTATTTTTTTTGTGTGACACTACTTAATATAATTATAGCGTCAGTGACAATATAAATATACAAAAACAATAAATTGTATAAAGATGAAGATAAATATTATGCATGTTTCAAGTTAAGGATGTTTACAATTCTTCTATTTATAAGAATTGTAAGATATATTAAGTTAAAATTCTTGAACCATATACACGTGGTACTTTAACTATTGTAATCAAAGAAAAACAACAACAACAAATGAAATGGAAACTACATTCAAAATTATAAAATAAACTGAACCATAAATATAGTCGAGAAAAACCCTCTTTCTGCAAGACAAATTGCATCACTGTTAGTGCTTTCGAATTGACGTATTATCCCCAAAGACGAAACGACTTCCTCCTAACGTATATAACATCTCAAACCCGCTAGGTACCGATGAATTTGATGGAGCTCCAAAAATTGAGCAATACAATGTTCTTAAAATATACAATAAAATGTTTAGAGTCTGAAAGTGAATGAAGAATACTTTTGTTGGTGTGTAATTCATCCACAACTCTATGCATTTTATAGGTACAAAATTAGAATATGAGATCATGGAATTAAAATATCATAAATTATAAAATTAAGAGAAAAGAGGTTACAAATTTTATTAAATGGTCATTATCTTATTTAAAAATTTGTAACTGCTTACTCATTATATTGCTTTAAAAATTAGTCAAAGAATTTAATAATAGTTTTTATTTATTAAATTTTCATCCTTTGCGCAATTAATTATTCAAATCCTCCCAAAACTCGTCTTTTATATATGTATAGATTTATAATTTAACTATATTTTCTCTGCGTCTGATTAAAGCAATGATGTGGAGTAATTAATAATTAGTTGAATCCATAAATTTAGGTTGATGTATTATAAATTAGGCAAATACGCCTCGACCAGCTCCAAACAGTTTGGAGAACAAAGCAATAATTCTCGAGAAGAATAAGCATTCCATATGTATGAGTATATTCCACTGGTTACTTGTTAATTGGCTTACATTTAGAATGATTATAAATTAAATCACTTTATTATTGAACAAAAGAAAACTTAATCTTTCCGAGGTGCAATAATGCTCAGGTTGGTGCCAACTGCCAAGCCACGTAGTGTTAATCACTTAAGTAAATTAATGGAATTAGTCAAACTTAATCCCTTCTTACTTACGTAAGAATAAATATTAAATAGTAAAAGTACAATTTGATTATTTTTCTATAGCGAAATCGTTCTAAGTATACATTTTGGTTCTCCATATTTTACCAAATGATGTGACATTTCACATTTGTATAAAAATATATAGCGATACTTATCGCTAATCATAAATTTTGAATTAACTATAGTTTAACTAAATTTAAAATTTGATAATCATGAAGTTTTATTTTTTTTATTGATATGAAACATTTCTCTTACAATTATTGGTCTAAATAAGAATATCACAGTTCAACTCATACCATATACGTTTATGTGTACAACATTTAATGATGTAACAGTTTTAATTTTAGTGGAGCCCTCATACCATAAGCAATCATCCCGTTGGGCTCACATATAAAAGCAAAATTATGTAGCTATAAAAATATGTAATATCCTTCTCATTAGGCCTTAAACAAGTAGTACTAGTAATTAGCTGTGTCATATTACTGTTATCGGTCTTATCTTTCTATCCAGAAATTAGTCATTATATACGACCTTCCTACTATAAAATCAAACCAAAAGAAAAATAGAAATTGGAGACTGACAAAATACCAAAATTGTAAATATATACCGTCCCTGACTGGCGATGGCCAAATGCAACTAAAACATTTCCTCTCACAATTTAGCAACATATGCCAGTTTTTTAGTTGAAAAGAAAAAAAAAATACTACAAAATAAATCATTTATCATTTCATTGTATACATTTTTCTTTTCTTCTTCTCAACCAAAGATGAAGAACAACGGCGCGGCTGACGTGGATGACCCGAAAGCCCCACTTCTTCCGCTCCAAGATCCGTCTGAGAGCGGATCGCGGGGCTTCGGTTCAATCATAAGATCCATTTTGACATTGAACAACTTCTTCATCCTGCTAGGTCCGTTACTCTGCGCCGTGGTATGTCTGTGCGTGAGGTTGAACGGCGGCGGCACCACCAGCCGGAATATGCTGGGGGTGCTGGCGTGGATCTTCACGTGGTGGATGACGGAGGCGGTGCCGATGCCGATAACTTCGATGGCGCCGCTCTTCCTCTTCCCCCTGTTCGGAATCTCCTCCGCCGACGACGTCGCCCATTCCTACATGGATGACGTCATCTCCCTCGTGCTCGGCAGCTTCATCCTCGCCCTTGCTGTTGAGCATTACAACATTCATAGGAGATTAGCTCTCAATGTAAGCCCTCCCAATTTAATCCATTTTTTTGATACAGACCTATTAGGAGAGAGAGCTCGTTTAGTTTATATACACCACATCAGTTGTTCTCACAACCGATGTGGAAATTGAGTCTGTAACAGTATTGGATTAAATTTGTATTTATAAATGGAAATGGTGCAGATAACAGTATTATTCTGCGGCGAGCCGCTGAATCCTCCGCTTCTGCTGCTGGGAATATGTGGTACGACAGCATTCGTGAGCATGTGGATGCACAACGTGGCAGCGGCGATGATGATGATGCCCGTGGCAACCGGAATCCTGCAGCGGTTGCCCACGGGCGAGGCTCAGTCGGAGCTGGTGTCGAAATTCTGCAAGGCGGTGGTGCTTGGGGTGATATACGCGGCGGCAGTGGGCGGGATGAGCACTCTCACAGGGACAGGTGTCAACCTCATATTGGTGGGAATGTGGAAGAGCTATTTTCCGGAAGCCGATCCCATCAGCTTCAGCACCTGGTCTTTCTTTGCCCTTCCTCTCGCCTTGCTTATTTTTGTTGCGCTTTGGGCCATCCTCTGCTTGCTCTACTGCAGAAAAGGCACCAGCCTCGCCCTCTCTGCTTACTTGGACAGAGCCCACTTGAAGAGCGAGCTCCTTCTTCTTGGTACGCTCTTCTTAGATATGTGTGCGTGTGCTGGCCTTGTGGTAGAGGGGTTGTCAAACCTTATGGTAATTTTTATATAATGCAGGTCCAATGGCCTTTGCAGAAAAGATGGTACTTGTTCTGTTCTCGGTGAGTTACACATTTTCAAATTGCAATTCCATCTGGTTACAAAGATTTTAGTTAGAAATGCATAGGAAAAAATTAACAAAACTCTTTCTTGACATGTGAATTCAGCTTTTGGTAGTATTGTGGATGACGCGGAACATAACGGACGACATACCTGGCTGGGGATCTCTGTTTGGCGACCGTGTGGGCGATGGAACTGCCAGTGTAAGTGTTCTCAAGTGAAACAAAGATAACTATAACAATACGGCAGAGAGAACTGAAATCACTATATAAGTATAATTGACAAATTCTATCACCAATTTAGTTTTAGGATGAATTTCTACAAGACCAAAATGTATTCAAGTTTAGTATGTGTGAGCAGGTGATGGTGGCGACGCTACTATTCATAATCCCAAACAAAAAACAGGCAGGTGAGAAGCTAATGGACTGGAACAAATGCAAGAAGCTGCCGTGGAGCATTGTTCTGCTTTTGGGGGCAGGGTTCGCCATCGCCGAGGGTGTCCGGACGAGCGGGCTAGCAGACGTGCTCTCGGAGATGCTCGGGTTCCTGGAGAGTGCGCCGTACTGGGCCATAGCTCCCGCGGTGGGCATTGTGAGCGGCGTCATCACCGAGTTCACCTCCAACAACGCAACCACAACTCTGGTGGTGCCCCTGCTGATCCAGATCGCAAAGAGCATGCATCTCCACCCGCTCCTGCTCATGGTCCCCGGTGCTATAGGCGCGCAGTTCGCTTTCCTGCTGCCGACGGGGACGCCGTCGAATATCGTGGGGTTCAGCACAGGTCATATTCAGATAAGTGATATGGTGGTAGCAGGGACTCCCCTCAAAGTTGCTGGAATTCTCGCTCTTTCAATTATGATGCCTATCCTTGGTAATTCATATTTTTAATTTTTGACGATTATGGTATAAATTGATCGTGTTCCTTTCAATCAATCTCAGGTATTTAACCATGAAATTGTGTGTTACATGTGCAGGGGCGTATGTTTTTGGTACTGATGAGCCAATGCTCAACTTTTCATGGAGTAAAATGTAACAAATTCGGTGTTCAGGTGGACGAGAAGTGCATTTTACCAATTAAATTGCGTTTCATCTTCTAGTTCCAAGCTTTTGTGTCTCTTTGTGCCTTGGGATATATAATGTTTTTGAAAAATCATTGTATGTATTCTTTTTGTAATTTCTAAATTATGTCCGTTGAAAAATTATAAAAGAAAAAAGATATAGAAAAGATAGTCTCAGTTCAATTATTTTGTAAGGTTTGAAAAATATTGCCTTGTTGTTTCTCGGACTGCGGAAATCAAACACATTTTGAAACTATATTATGGATTGTAGGAGTAACTTGTTAATATATAATGACCCTTTTTTGTGATATTTGTCATATCAAGTACTGGGATCATTCAGCCAGGCTATTATATCCAAGAATTTAAGTTTACATCGAGGAATCCAGCTTCTTGTTGGAAGCGTGGAGTTTAAATGGTTGTAAAGGCAATGTATCTAACCTATTTATATGACTTTTTATATGTGCAGTGTGTGCTAGTTGTTACAATAATTAATATTAATAACTAATAATATAAGCATTCAGTACTGAAATCAGCAGTTACGCTGATTAGAAGATTTAAAGTTTCAAAATAGTGATAGGATTATTACTTCAGCATTAATTCTTAAGAATATTTATTAAAATAATTTTGTATGTCATCGCTACATATTTCTTTGTAATTTATTAAAATGGCTCGAACTAAAACTAAGCAATAAAATTCTGTATGTCATCGCTACATATTTCTTTGTAATTTGTTAAAATGGCTCGAACTAAAATTAATTAGTAATTAAATAAAATTGACATCATGAAATTAATACCGTTCTATATAAAAACAATCATGATTACAATAAAAATAAACTAAATAATTTTGTATAATAGTTAATCATTATTACAGCTAGTTATTATTATTATTATTATTATTATTATTATTATTATTATTATTATTATTATTATTATTAAATAAACTAAATAATTTTGTAACGGATTCTAATTGGAATTATTAATTCAGTTTATAACTGAAAGTTGAAGATCACGATTTATGCATCAATGATGATTTGTATCAATGTGTGTTTCACGTTATTAACAACTAGTATCTCTCCCGTGCGATGCACGGCACATTATATTTATTTGTAAAATTGAATATATTATAAAATTATTATACACTAAAAGGAAAAAATAAAATTTTGTAATATTAATATTAGTCTACAAGTATTAATTAAAATCTTTTAGATATCCAATAAAAAAAATGGAAATGCACATTACCAACATATAAAAATTAGAGTTAAGAGTGTATTTAAGGAAATAAAATAATACTAAGTATTAATTAATAAATTAAAGAAAAAAATCAACCACAAAATCAAATTTATATAAAAACAATTTTTATGGAATTACTACTAGAAATCTAACATAAGATAATATAACATATACTCCTGAATAAGTGAATAAGTTGATATAGGATAAGAAGTAAAGGATTAATATTGGGGTAGTGTCCAAAACTGAAAAAATAAATTCTTTGTGCGAAATGACAAAAATGGACTTCCGTTTCCTCATAAAGGATAGATAAACGTTAAAATTATAAGCGGTTAGATTTGGGGTAAAGAAAAGGATTAGTGTGAGTAGTTGGGAAATTGAGTCAAATTAAGTGTTTAGTAGTGAGAAATATGGAAGTCTTCCACGAAAACGCAGTTTGAAATGTTAGTTTTATAATATCAACCTATAAATTCTGCCCAATCACTATTAGTCGGAGCTTCTGATTACGCTATTGTTCTCCAATTAAAGGATGATATCTCGTGTTCATTTTATTTCATACTATTTTATTTTAATAAATAATTTAGCTTATCCAGAATATAGTGACCATGATATATATTGATGCTATCGTGATATCATTAATGAGATAATGGAATGCAAAATTGACACAAAAGTTATCAAGTACCCACGATGTCGAGGTGTAAATAATTAAGTAAACTTGATAATAATTATTTGCGGTGTTCGTTTATATAACGTAGTAATTAACTAGTACATTTTGAATTTCAGATCAATAGTAGTAATATTATAACAATATCTCATTATTGCTATCGCCTATCAACAACAAATAGGGAAAAGAAAAAATATTACCCAAATCAATATTGCATGTTATTTAGGTTACGTGCCTCTATTTTTCACTGCCAACAAAAAGTCGTAATCTTACCAACTTCTCAACGTATAAATTAATGGATAAAATAATACATATGTCGCTTCTGACCAAGATTTTTTCTCTCATACTATCTCACAAGTTCTCATGTAATTATATTTGTCATTTGTGATTGTGATATGTTCTTCGATATAGTATTTATTTTAGACTACATGTTCAAATTCAATAAGATAGCCCAGTTAAGTTCAAGAATGGGAAAGAAAAAAATAAACAAAATTACGGAGAAGAGAAAATGGGATAATGATATCATGCTCTGTCATGCTCACTACATCTACATTTTCCTCACATCTAACTATAAACTATATATAAGCATATTTAGCTACTATTATAAATGTATATAGATTTTTTTTTATCTTTACATTTTCTTGGTAAAAGCTAAGGATTTCATTATTAAGACACAGAGTTTTATAGTACTAGTGTGATTGTATGAAATAAAATAGTACTTAGTACTATATTATACTCCCTCTGTCCCACGTTACTTGAGTCATTTCTTTTTTGTACTCGTTTTGGAAAAATAATAATAAATAGTTAAAATAGAGAGAAAAAAAAGTAAGAGAGAGAATAATGTAGAGAAGAGTCTTAACTATATTATTCTTTTTTTTACTTTATTTTCTCTCCACTTTAATTATTTATTATTATTTTTTCAAAACAAGTGCAAAAAAAAAATGACTCAAGTAACGTGGGACGGAGGGAGTGTAAAAAAGTAAATTAACTGAACAGAAATATATGTGGTGTAATAGTTTTTTGTATTTGCTATTTAAAATTTGTCATTTGATCCGGCGGAACAAGTTTAATCAATTAGCACCACCAAATTAAAACTTTTGTGCATATGTCTTCTACCATGTCAACATTTACGTGTGTCCGCATAGAAAAGATATGACGGAGTACAAGGATTACGTTAGTGTGCTAACTAAAGATTTATAAATTTATGTTTTTGTGTTAATATTTTTAACATAGAAAATTGATATTGATTATTAATTATTATTGTAACTTAGTTAGTATTTGATCACACTTAGAGGTTACAAATTATCACATGTTTCTTTATATTTAATGTGCAACAATTAAACAAATCACAAGGTAATGCTAAACATTAAAACTGTGATTTTGATGCAATTAACTCTTATTTATAGAGAGAGTCGATAAATTTTTTTATGCACAATTCTATGTTAAACCATGTTAGATATTTGAATTTTGAACCATAAACTTGCTAATTACAAGATTACATACTTCATTATATACGCTTAGTAAACTAACACAAGCGTTATTCGTGTGCTCGTGAACAAAAAAGTTACCCGCAAAGGTATATATACTTTTATATACTTTTTCACCGAAAAGGAGTTTCAAATTTGAAAAAAAAAATGTATAAATATGCGAGCTACGCGGTTTCTAATAATTGAGCCATTTCAATTCATTAATATAATTATATAAATATAGATAAAGAAGCGTAGTAGATAAAGAAGCAGACAAAAACATCTTCCTAAATAATCAAGGCTGTAAACATCAACCTAATTATCACAAATCTTTCCATTTGTTTTGTATCACACATATAATTTATTAATCAATTATTTTAAATATATTTCTAAAGTCGAGAACAAGTGAGAGACATAATGTAATACCCGAGGAGGTACTGTGAGAAGTTGATTTGGTTTAACCACTTAATAATGTTGGGTTCACAACTATTAGTAGTACTACTTACTACAAATCATGCACCTAATCCAACATATAATATACAGTCTTACACATGCCACTTTAATTTACAAATAATTCGTTTATTTGTTTTCTATGCATATAAACTGGGTATGTGCTTGTGTTTAAGACAACTTAATTTACAGTGTTAGATGTAATTGGTTAAAATGGTGAAGTAGTTAGCCATTCATACTTTAATCAATGTAATATGCATCGCTTTTATTGGTCTTCCAAGTTATACTTACAACACATTATTTCGATGAAATTACCGAACACCAATATTTTTTTTGAATCACTTTATTCTAGTACAGTTGTAGTTGAAGTTAAGACCTAAACAATGGTGGTTGTAACCTAAACAAATTAGGAATCCAAATATTGCTAATTGACAGGTGCAATAATCTCAAAAAATCACAAATTATTTCATCACACATCTCTTACCAAATTGTAACTATCATGTCCCCACCATTCTCTTTTATAAAAACACTCTCTCCCTCCATTCAAATGATCAAACTCAATCACCATAAAATCAAAAATTTGAATCCTAAATCAACCTCAGATGTTTAGGCCTGCCTTAATCCCCTCTCTCCTCCTCTTCATCTCACTCTACACATCCTCATCCCACGCACAATCATGCACCAACTACACCTTCACCGGCAACCACATATTCAGCCACTGCGCCGATCTCCCGAACCTCAACTCCTTCCTCCACTGGAACTACGATGAATCCACCAAAACGGCCAATATCGCGTACCGCCACGTGGCGGTGGCAGCGTCGAGATGGGTGGCGTGGGCGATCAACCCTACCGGCAGAGGGATGATCGGAGCGCAGGCGCTCGTAGCGTTCCAGAAATCAGACGGCACCATGAGGGCGTACACGTCGCCGGTGAACAGCTACCAGTCTCAGCTGGCAGAGGGGGATTTGAGCTTTCCAGTTTCCGAGTTGTCGGCTACTTATGCCGGGAATGAGTACACCATCTTTGCCACGCTCAAGCTTGATAATGTGAGCTCTGCCTTGACCCAAGTGTGGCAGGAAGGCCCCCTCTCCGGGGATTCCCCGGCTCAACATCCCATCTCCGGCGCCAATGTCCAGTCCACCGGGAACTTCAATCTTCTATCCGGTCAGACGGGGAGAACGTCGGGAGCCACCGTCATCGATTCGAAAAAGAATGTGAGTTTTTTTAAAAAAAATTTATCCTTCCGACAATTAAAAAAAAAAAAACTTATCTATTAGGGACACAAAAATTGAGACGCAATTACTAACATTTGAAAATTTTTAAAAATAACTAATTTAGGATGCAAAAGAAAGCATCCCTAATTTGAGGACAAATTATCTTAATCTTTTGCTTTTTCTATGACGTGTTGGTGGTATAATTAGAGTAACAATTAGCGTCCATAATAGCATTAAAAAATGTCCTTTATCTGATTTTTTTTATTATAGTGCAAACACGAAATTAAAGAATTGATATTTAAAGGTTAAGTGAAAGAGAATAAAGTACGAGACATAATGATTTTTTTATTAAAAAATGAATTGTGCAAATAGTTTGAGACGGACCGAAATGGAATATGATGCAGATTCACGGAGTGCTGAACTCAGTGAGTTGGGGAATACTACTGCCAATCGGTGCTATCACAGCGAGGTATCTAAAAGTATTTCCGGCAGCCGATCCGACATGGTTTTACCTTCACGCTCTTTTCCAGAGCTCGGCCTACATCACGGGAGTGGCAGGCTGGATCACCGGCCTCCAGCTCGGGAGCCAGTCTGCTGGAATCACATACACGGCTCACAGGATCATCGGCATTGTCATCTTCACCCTGGCGACCCTGCAGGTGACGGCTCTGCTTCTGAGGCCGAAGAAGGAGCACAAACTGAGATTCTATTGGAATGTGTACCACCACTTCATTGGATACTCTGTTATAGTCCTCAGCATCATCAACATTTTCAAGGGCTTCAACATCCTACATCCTGATCAGAAATGGAGGACTGCCTATATCGGGGTACTGATCGGCCTGGCTGCTCTCGCTGCCATTCTCGAGATCTGCACATGGTGTGTTGTCTTGAAGAGGAAGAAGTCGAGCCGCCCTGACAAGATGTCAAATGGAAACCATGGCTATAATGGATATGGTGCAAGTGGTCAAGATAGGGTTTGAAGTCTTTTGTAAAGTTTATGGCTCTTGTTGGTTTTTCCATGTTTTTCAGCTCAGTTTATTACTTAGGGTTTGTTTGGGATAGTTATATATGTTTATTATTTATGGTGCATAACATGATTTCTGAACCCCCATTTGCTTCAATTTTCAAAAAACAGAGATTATATATATAACACAACATGCTAAAGCTTTCATGATTCATGAAAGGTGAGGAATTCTTCCATAACAGATGATTTAGGTTTAGTTGTGTAAAGTGTAAAATTATGGTGTGTGAGAAGAATTAGCAAGCAAGTACTCCATATGTTATTTAGTGTTACAGAGTATAGTGTGGCAAGAAACTAACCTGGCAAGAAGAAAAATATGGTGTAGGACTCGATCTCATTGAGGTTCTTATAAGATGCAGAATTACATCAACAAAGAATGCATGAAGCAAATTAGTGAATGAATGAGTATAAGTATAAACAAGTGCTTCATAGTTCCTTAACCAAATACTTGACTACACACAGTATATCAGTCTGTCAAACAATCACTGTACTGCAATATAATATGTATAGTTGAGTACCTCTGTTGCAAGTAGGAACCTTACAAGCTCGACACTGCATATTCAAAATGTCATTGCAGAGATCACACCCACCATAAAATTGATTTGAGGAGATTTTAATAGAATTTCCATTGCGAAAAGCATATTTTTTTTGAATGAGTTAAGTAGGAGTACTATTTTGGTCCTAAACATATGATCGATTTACGATTTTGATCCAGAACATTCACTTTTTGAAAATCAATTACTCCCTCCGTCCCAAAGGTATTAGACCAACTTTCCTTTTTGGGATGTCCCAACATATTAGACTCATTTCCTTTTTTAGCAAAAAGCATCTATCTTATTTTATTCTCCACCTACTTTTTTCTCTCTTCTCTTCCCTACTTTTTCCCTCTCTCATACTTTACTCTCTCCACTTTAACTATTTAAATATCAATTCCTTAAATCATGTGCCCAAAAGAAGTGAGTCTAATACTCCGGGACGGAGGGAGTACTATTTAATGATTCATAATCAGATCTTGGTAAATAACTATTTGCAATTTGACAATTTAAAAAGACTTTTCAAGTAATTAAATGTCAATATTCCTCAATCGATGAAAATAAAAAATTTATAACCCACATCCGTGCAGTAACATTATTTTAATTTGAATTGGTATTTTACCCCAATAATTGTAAGAAAAATCTACAATAATGAATCTTGGACAGTTTATTTGTGAAAAAATATATCTAGCCAAAAACACACCACGCCTAAAATTAAAATCGGGTCAAGTTATACTTGTTCAAGTTGACTCTCGAATCCAAAACATACGAAAACGTTGTCGAATAGGTCCTTTTTTGACGGCTTACATCATTTTTGACGGTCAACTGTCAATTGGTCCATATTTGACCCGATTAGACTTAATATGAGATTATTAGTAGGTTAATGTTAAGCTAATTATTTTACTAAATAACTCAATTTTTAATATTTGAATTTGAATAAAAAATCTTCTAAGTTCACTTAAAATATCTCTTAACTTTTCATTTGAGAAAAAATGAAACGTCAAACTCTCTCTCTTTTCTTTTGTCACTCTCCTAAGAAACCCTAGTTTCGATTCCGATCAAGAACGAGCCCGATTCCGACCGATTATTGTGTTGGTTGCCATGAGTTGGAAGTCGTCGTACCCAAACTTTCGTTCCAGCGATGGTCTCGTCGACATGAACGTTGCATATGCGAGGAAGAGAAAGTTCACACATCCGCTTGAAAATGAAGTCGAAGAAGGTTCGTCGGCTACTGGTAGTTCTGAAAAGAACGATTCTTTGAAGAACAACGAACAAGGCCCATTGGCGTCATCGGGGTTTCTAGGTTCTTCTAACCCTAGTTCTCATGCGGAAGTCCATTCTTCTCCGATTCCAGAAGTTGAAGACGACATTGAATACTTGGTTTCGCTTGTGTTTAAGTTTTGATGGTTTTGATGGTGTTAGGGTTGATGCAGTGCCTATAACAACAATTTTTTTGGATGTAATCCGGCACTGGTTGTGATTAAATGTTCATGAGCAATTCAAAGTAGAAAATGAATATGAAGGACTACTTTATCTTGTAATTTATTGTCCAATTATCGCCTCAATTTGATGTCAGTTTATTGACATAGATTATTGCCTCATTGTCGACGAAGAAGCAATCACATAATTGTTAACTTGTTATAACTATGCATAATGTATCAAACCAACAACCACCGGAAAAGTTTTTGGCAGTGATACACTATTTTTTAGCACTAAATAAACCTGCAAGTATACAGAGTATATATAGTATAGCCAAAGGTCAGTACCGGATATCGAACACGGGGAAGGCAAACACAAAGTGTTTATCCTCTACTAAGACTCAATTACTATCTGAAAAAGCAGTAGGTTTTGGAAAACTTTTGAAAACTAAAAACAATAAAAAGCATATAACAACTAAATGCAAATAAAACACGGAGATAAACGATAGAGATAAGGGAATCCCAGGGATGTGCATTCACAGTTATGGTTATACAAGTTCCAAACTACAATACCCTAGCATAGTTTATACTTTGAAAGGACGAGTCACATAGATTATGCTCATGCGATACAAACGTTGATTACAAAATTAGGGTTGTCAATCCTAACACGTAACTCCAAAAAGCTCCTAACACCCTTGAAAAGTCATTACTCTCAATTAACAGTGCCGTTTTAAGGGAAGCTAACTATAGCGTCTACTAAGTGAATCTAACTCGCTAGAACTCTGTCACAGTTATGAAGCAAGCTATATTAAATCATACACGATTGTGGCACTCAATCATGCAGCATCAAAACTACTTAGGTAAGAAACAAAGTAAAAACAAAACGGATATTAAATAGAAAAAGGAATTGTATAACCAAAGTCGTTACTAACACATCCCTAGAATCCTATGAGTTTAGTTACACACGATAAAATAAGCTAAACACATAGATTGAAGGGAAAACAATTTGAACATAAAACTGGTAGGTTGAATCCTTGTCATTCTTGATGTTCTTGAAATCCTTCTCCAACTCCTTGCACAAGTGAAGTACTCTAGCTCTTGATCTCTATGAATTATTTTGCAAGTAGAAGCTCTGAGGTCTTATTTATAGGGGAAAGCCAATCCTTGTTGTAGAAGGAAAAGATCTCCAAAATATGGTAAATCTTGGAGCAAATCTAGGGCATCTTGGATTCACCGCCTTTCTCTGGCGGGCCGCCCACCTTGGTCGGCGGTCGCCGCGTTGGACTCCAGAGAGTCTGTTTCCTCGGCGGCGGACCGCCGCACGACTTTCGGCGGTCGCCGGGCAAGACTTCTCTTCCAAGCGTATTTTTTCGAGGCGGACCGCTGCATTGATCTGTCCGCCACTGCACACATCCGCGGCGGTCGCCGGTCGCTGTCTGACCCCAGATTTCCAAATTTTGCGTTTTGGCTTCCTTTTTCGGCTCAATTATGCACGTTTTCACAAAACACGTCAAAATACCAAAATAGACAAAATATGCAAATAATGGACATGTAGAGTGACTTTGACATCAAAAACAGATCAAACAACGGCCTTAAAATAGTGCAAAATCCGAGCGTATTAGGCAGTAAGTTTGCATTGGGTGTGGTTAAATGTTCAGGACCAATTGGTAGTAGATAATGAATATGGACTACTTTGTCTCGTAATTTGTTGTCCATTTTTATTTCACATTTACATGTAATTCCAAAAATATATTAAAAAAAATCAAAATTAGATACAGTAATGAAAATCGGCTAATCGGGTCAAATTTTTGCTAATTGATGGTTGGCTGTCAGGAATTAACGGAACCATAAAAAAAGGAGCTAAACGATAGTGTTTTCGTATGTTTTGGATTTGATTTTCAAAAAGTGAATGTGCTGGACCAAAATCTTAAATCGGTCATATGTTTAAGACCAAAGTAATACTTTACTCTTCATGAATTGCTAGTAAAAAGCTGAATATCAGAAAGTATGAGAAACTGGAAAAAAATAAACTCTTTTAAAATTGAAATTTAAGTTGTATACATTGTTATACCCAATAACATAATTTATCAAGATAATTATGAAGTATGAACACTAAGGAATAGAAATCTTTGTGAATAGCTAGGATGAGAAGATTGTGGAATATGAGGAAGTTTTTGCAAAATAGATATGGATAAAGTTAGTTGTTCCATCCAAAGGATCACACCATAAGCTGCCGTTATTTATTCTCCATGGATTTATACCTATAACGTGAGACTAACAACACCAGAGTCTAGTGAAATGGCTGAACATAAAATGGAAAATTATTTAGGAATCAATCAAAACAGACCTTTCGTTTTGTCGCAGTTGCTGTTTTATCATTCAGCAACTAAGATTCATTGTTGGCCCTCCCTTTCCTACTTTGCACAATTTGATTTTTTTTAAGGAGCTGGCAAACTAGTTTTTGTATGTATTTTATTTTCTCTTCATTTTTCTATAAAAAAAAACCTTTTTAATTACATTTTTGCATGAATTGAACACTTGAGGATGTGAACCAATAACCAGTGACAGAGCCAGAACTTTAATGGTGAGGGGGCCCAAACTACTACTAAAATTTGTTGAGTTTGTTCAGTGCTAATGAAACGGAAACGTGAGCCATATAAAAACCACGCGTGAGAAACGGATGGTGAGAAACTAATTAGTGAGTAGATTTTGCAGAGCATAACATATTTTACTAATATTATATGATATATTTTGATATTCATTAGATTAAAAGTTATTTTCTATTATAAAATTTTCATAGTAAAGAGCATCACATTAAAATTTATTTTTATAATCATATAATATAATAAATTATTTATGAAATCAAAGAATTATTTTATTTTCTTAAATTATAAAAATCATTCTTTTATGATTATAAATTAAAAGTGATATATATACAAAATTACTAGTGAAAATCAGTAAAAGTTACAAATGTGAGAAAATCCATAAAATATAAATGAATATGAAAAAACTAACAAAAATTACTAGAAAAATCCACAAACAAAATACATGCATAGCATCAAAATCAAATTTCTTATACGTATTATATATTTATAATCATTAGTTAAAATTATTTATAAAAAATTACTAATATTAATAAATAAGCACTAATCAACCAAACTAGAAGAAACCGACTAAAAAAAATAGAATGTTCCATACAGAAGAAACCAATTCAAAAACATATAACGTTCTATGTATAAATATATGGTTTGACTGCTTTTGATGAAGTAGTTGTTTGGATTAATTTTGTCTAGAATAGTTAGTGCCGGTGGAAACAAGGGCATGTGGAAGATTTGTGGGTGCTTCCAGACCCAGAATCACTTTTTAATTATTCTTTTTATTTTCAAAAAATTCATTCTTCGTTATGAATGAATAATGATACAATTTGGTAGTATAAGGTATAATTTTGACATTTGGTGGTATAAGATGATTTTGACATTTGTAGTGTGTACTGATAATCAGTCAAATATTTTTTTTTCTTATTTACTATATTGACACCTTTTAACTCATGTAGTTACCCTTTTTTTCATGATTATTGGTACACACATACTTCGTTTGGTAGGATAAGGTTGTAAATAAGGTTTGTACTTTGTGGAAAGAATAAAACTTGAATATAAAGAGCTTGAAATTAAAAGAGAGATATTGTAGTTTCTATCAATAATAATTAAAGACTCCACACATATTTATATTATGGGAGGCGCAAAAAAAATCTTTTATAATAAGACAAATAAATCAAATCCTAACAAACTATATTCTAGATTTATGGAAACAATAGAATACAAACTATATTCTAGATTTATTGAGAAAATTAGACGAAGTGGATGCCATACATGGATTTGCATGGTTCTATTTTCCTATGTTAGTATTTTGACCATTTTAACTATTTTGATATACATTGAACTCACAAGGAATGCAGAAGTTGAAAGTTATCTATAAAATACTCCCTCCGTCCCAAGGAAGATGACCCCTTTCTTGGGCGGCACGGGATTTTATGCAGTTATATTTTGTGTGGTAAGAGGAGAGAGTAAAGTAAGAGAGAGGGAATAAAGTAGAGATAAATGTGTTTCCATTTTAAGTAATAGGTCATTTTGATTGGGGCAAACCAAAAAGGAAAGTGGGTCATCTTCAATAGGACGGAGGAAGTACTGCTTTTCTCAAGCAATACAAAATTCATTCATCTAATTTGATTCTAACTCCAAATTGTGAGTCATTTTGAAATTGTTGTGTATTTAATTTTAAATCTAGTTCTATATAATATTTTATAAAATCGAGCAAAAATGAAGTCCACTCGCACGCTCAACAAGTGAGCATCACAACCACGTTCCATTGTGAATGGCGAGGGGGAAGAGGGCATGGAGGGACAACCCTCCCCTGAGTCCCCTGGTTCCATTCCTCTAGGACATAGAAGTGTCATCAGTGCCAAATTGCCAATGATATTTTTTGGCTCGATCATAAGAGATAATTTAACATTCCGGACGGTCCGGATGAGTTGACTAAGGTCTCCGCCCTATTTAAATATGTCCATGTCTACATTCAGATAGTTGGAATTTTTTTCTATTTGAAAAAGATTAATAATGGTTTTTCATATAGAGTATCTATCATAACTAAAACCCTCTAACATATAAAATAGATGAAATGTATTTTATCAATTAAATTGCATTTTATCGCATATAAATAGTGGGGTTTACGGATTTCGATTTTATTATTTTCCTCGTGGAAATTTCAATTATATACGATGTCAATGAAAGCAACTATTTTAAAAAAAAGGTATTCCTCACAAGAAACATCAGTATTGATAAAAATGTAAAAATGGAAGACGACTTTACAGTTTTTATAGGCAAGCGTTGCATTCTAAGTACTAAAAATTTGTCATTAATCATTAGCATCAGCAAACATTGGATCAAGAAAAGTTAACAGGATAGACACAAAGATTCATATTCCTTGTTTAAAAATGACGGGAGTGGATTCCCTGTTGTGGTGGGAACACGGGATGGGGATGTTGTGCTATTAAACGGTGGCGTATTGGGACAATTATTGCATTCCTTTTCCTTTTTCAGTTAAGTTTATTAAATATTACTTGCTGCCGTAATTTTATATGGTCAAATATGATATCAAGGTGAATCAGTGTGTTCATATTTTTTTAATGTTAATTTTTAGTTATTAAACTTTTAACATTTTAAATTATAATTAATATAATATTAGTAGATTATAATTTGAATCATAATTAGAGCTTATTGATTAAGGGTGTTATTAACTTAATTCTAATTTTGTTTTTTACTAAAAGTTAAATTTGAATCCATTTTATATTTAAATTTAGAGATAATTGTTATTAAATCATAGTTTTTCGTTGAATTTTAGCTCATTACACAATTTTGAAACTCAATTATAACATTTTAATTTTCTCAATTGTCCCATGTGGGTTAAGTAAAACTAATACTCTTTTTGTTTGCCATTACTTGTCACTAGTTTCCTTTTCGGTCTGTCAGCCAATGCTTGTCACACCTACTACTTTTGGTAATATATCTCACACTCCACTAACTCATTCTTCTCACACTACAAAAAATTTATCATTTATGGACACAAAAATTGAGATACAATTACAGTGTTTGGAAATTTTTAAAAATAACTAGTACTACTAATTTAGGACGCAAAAAAATGTTCTAAGTTGAGGGAAAATTATCTTAATCTTTTACTCCTACTTTTTAAGATGCTTCTATTTGGGTCGCCTAATTTTAGTTAGGACACCAACAATAAAGACACAGTAAATAACGCATTGGTGGTATAATTAGACATAGGATAGGACGGAGGGGGTATTAATATTACATTAAAATAATTTAAAATAATGTTTTATTTGCAACAGATAAGATTTAGCTATGATTTTAAATATAATAATTTGTTGATATTAAATTAATTTGTCATAATATTAATACCTTAATGAAATTGAAATGAGCATGCAACTAAATATAAAATTTTGAAATTTTAATTAGTGAACTAAATAAGCCATAAGTTTTAATGAGTAGTTCGATACTAATTAATCGTTAATTTATAAAACTATTTTACAAAATAAATCACTAAAATAAAGTATACTATAGAAATGGTTAGTGAATCATGAGTTAAACTATTTGGATAAAGTAAAGTTTGTACAAGTTGACTCAATACGTCGTCGTGTAAATAGCACAGCATCCATCCCCTGCTGTGTTCCCACCATAGCAGGGTGATCCACTCCCAAAAATGACGCTGCAAGATGAAATAACAACTAAAAAATAATCTGACAGGGAGCACTTTGTAGATCAATTTCTCAGTATTTTACAACATTGAGATCCGATGCGTTTTAATTAACAATTCCATATGGAAAAGAAAAAAAAAATACTATCACAACTAGAATTACTGGTACAAGGCAGTCATCGCAGCTGATGCACTTAAACAAGAGGTCGCAGCTGATGCACTTAAACAACAGGTGAAATCATGCCCGCTCTTTAGGCTCAAGTGCAGCAATTTCTTTGACAACTTGCGCTTTATCAGCCTCAAATTGCACATCCTCTGCAACCAAAGCAAAATTTCAAA
Organism: Salvia hispanica; assembly: GCF_029641045.1. Taxonomy (NCBI): domain Eukaryota; kingdom Viridiplantae; phylum Streptophyta; class Magnoliopsida; order Lamiales; family Lamiaceae; genus Salvia; species Salvia hispanica. The sequence goes on from NC_142696.1 coordinate 4,545,250, forward strand.
CAAAGATATTCGAAGATTATCTGCGTGAATATGTCATTCCACATTTTTACCTTTTTCTGTCTTGAAATCAGCAAAAAGGCGTAGTAGCTTGCTTTTGTTGGTAACGAGAATACTAACAATGTCCGGAGGTTTGTTCTGATTAGCTGCAAATAACTGCACATAGTTGTATTGCAGAAAACACTTTCAGTTATCCATGTCTTTCCACTATATGTGACAAGCTTGGACAGCAATATAAAACTGTACCTTGAAAACATGGAATGCTTCAATCTGTATGCTCTTGCTCGACTCCTGGGTAAGGCAACGGTTCAGTATTAATATAGATGCAGTTTCAAGTAAAGACATCAAAGAATGATATGGTTCAGAACGAATTCCTTAAAAAATTTATTTAACATGTTCATGAGGGTTTTCAGAATATGGCAATTCAGCAAACATCAACAATAAAAACCATAAAATAGTGCTCTTTCAAGCTCTTCCAATATTGATTGTCATAAAACAAAACAGTCTGAAGTACATGATAATTATATTTGAGAATGAGTAAGGTCTAATATCAGATCATTTAGTTTATTGAGATAAATTTAAATAGAATTTACCATGCATTTACCTATATGTACTTCTCCCTTCCTCATACACATTTTTCAACACTTCTTCAGTCATTTTAATAGCAAGGAAAGTCAGGACTTAATCTAAAAGTCAAGAATGTAACATACCCTGAGAAGATTCATGAGGATCCTCAAGTTTTCCCTTGAACTAACATATCGCGTCATTACAGCTGAATTCGACCGATCCAGCAAGATATCACCCAAGAGCTGAAAGGAGTGTATTGAGAATCAGAATCATAACCATACAGAACTGTGCATGAGGACATATCGAATAATAAGAATTGATCAACTCTTCATTTGCCTGCCACCATCAAGCGTTTTCATCATTTTTCGTACAATTTTCAATAAGAAATGGTGGTTCCGCATTACCTTGACAGCCTGCCTCCTAGTAATGTAGTTAGTAGATTCTAGCAACTTCGAGTTGTACTCCGCAAAGAACTATGAGGAAAAGATGACAAAAATCAGGATCAGGTGTGAAACTCGTGAAGGACTACAAGAAACAACATTGTTAAATTCCAGGGTAGGACACACATGAACATATTATGAGACATGGGAGGTTCCCAAAGTAGTAATGAATAACGAGCTTAATGTACAAAAGCCTGCAGGGATAATTTTCAACGCCCCATGGCAGAAATATCATGTCAGGACATATGCGGCACAAAGAAGAATATTAACTTATCTAGCTGCTTAATGCTGATGCAGCAAAACTTACCCAGTCATAATTTTTAGAAAGGAACTCGGCAACTGTTGATTTGTGCCTAGTCAGTAACTCCTGCAATAAGATGTCAATCCTGTTATATAGACTTTAATGTCAGTATCTATACCAAAAAACACCAAAAAAAAGGCATCATTGAGGAGCGCAATCTAGAACTTGCATGTCCTAAGTTTGAGCAGCTTAGATCAAAAGTGCCTCGAGAAAATGGCATACAGTGCTTAACATAGATCATCTAGGTGTTGGACATGTAGTAAGTAACCCAATCATGTAAGAGCACATGAAGAAAGATATAGGGTTATAAGATAATGCTACCCAGCTTAACCACCGAGTCGCACATCCCACTGAACATCGTAAGTTCACTTTCACCATTACCATCTATAGCACATTCTCAAATCATAGTAACAGGAAAATATACTCTGAGGCATTAAATCAAAGACATTTTTTCAGTCAAATCCAAACACCCACAATTTTTTTAAGCACAATGCCAAATGAGGGAACGCTATATTTAACACTAACTGCGTATTAACCTTTTGTGACCAATCAAAATGTAAAGTGAGCAGACCTATCAATCACTGATCAACTACAGAACACATATAACGCAACAAAATGATGGATAAACCAAATAACTGAAAAAAAGAAAAAAAGAAAAAAGTAATGTGTAAAGAATTTGCTATAGAATACCCAACCTTGAAAGTGGCAGCAGCATCAGAGGCAATGTCAAAATTTGGAAGTTGAATAAAGTCAAAAAAACTCTTCATATGCTCTGATTCCAAAACATACCTATAGGACAAAAGCAGACTTTAAAATTAACATTTAACAAAATGTTGGTTTTCATCTGCAGCACTTAGCATTGATGTAACCAGTAAACTTATGCAATAAAGGACACAAAAAAGCAGCCAATGTAGTCGGTGACTTTATATGCGATAGAATGATTGGCACAATAATATCATAAAGCATGAAAATTGAGTGATCTACTCACTTTGCAACGATTTGATGGCGTATGCATTCCCTCAACATTGCACCATAGTGTAAAGCCAGCTCAGTGTTCTCATAACTAGACACAAACAGAAACCCAAATTGAAGGCTATATTGCAAACAAGAACATCAGGGAAACCTCTCATACAAGCAATTTCACAATTATCAGATTAAATCCCAATTCGAGTAGAAGCCTGGAAATATAAGTTATTTGATCGAACAATCCAGAATCTAATGCAGATTCTTTATCCTAACATACCCTGCTATCAAGACATCCATGAGATCTATGTTCTTTTCCAAGTAATCACACGCAATCAACTTTGACTGAACCTGTTGCCTCTGCAGATTTGCAACAACCTGAGTAGCATCTTTGCGGGTCTGCAAAATTGTCTATCAGTCAACTCAACTCTCCCTTAATTCTTATGGTAAAGAATTAGATTGAACAACTATCAATTTGTCAGATATTCTACACCAAGAAGTAGAATATTGTTCTTGCATTATGTCCAAACTCAACACACTCAATTCAATCCAACCATAAAGCATAATGCACAAGGCAGAATTCTTATAAGTTGTAGTGACCAAATTAGGGACTGATCTACAAGTACCTCTAAATTCAACTTTGGAAGACATGTAATTAGGAGGCGAAGAGTGTCCTCTCTGAAAAACTCCTGAGTCAACTGGGTACATGCTTCTGCTACTGGCTCAGATAACTTGTTTCAATTCTCTCATTAGTTTGCTCAATTCCAGCATCTACACAGTAAAATTAGCAAAAGATATAACACTAGAATCGGAAAAAGGACAGTAAAATCGTCTACTCTACTGCATTCCAGTTGCTACCCTATTAAAACATAGAGCAGACGTTTGAAACACAATGAGTCATCGACTATACTATCAATGCAATTATGCAAAGGTTCCACAAAAATGCACAAGATAATAGGTGAAACAGTAATACCGCAGTTAAATAAAACTGCAAATCAGTACTCAGTAGCACCCACTATTCACTAACTAACAACAATTTGTCATATATACACATTAGATGACAATGTCAAAGTACAAGCACCACCAGATCAACCAAAACAAAACAAAAATTCATGCATAGGGTAATTAAACAGGAGAACCTTCTCGTCTCGCTTGCTTTCCTTAGTGTCAGGAGCTCCGAGATCGGCGAAGATGAGTAGATCGCGCGTCTGCCGCACCAAATCAGCCGGAGTCCTCGGCTTGGACTTGAACAGACTCTTCATCTTAGCATTATCCGCAACTCCGTCGGTGGTATCCGGTAGCGGAAGCCTTCGGACAGCCGCCTGTAACACCGGCGGCCGCTGCGCCGGCGGTTTACCGCCGGAAGACAGACACCCTCCAATTTTGGGAAATTGTTAAACCCCCAAAATTAGCCCTTGAATATTTCTTGGCGATTGGTTTAGGGATTCGGATTCCGATTCGACAAAGCTGATTTTTCGGTCTGTATTTTCCTAACAGAAAATTTTCAAGCTTTAGTGAATTTGCGGGGGTTTTAAATTTCATTTATATATATCGACTGTGAACTGTGATAGCAGATCGTTTTCACTTGTGGGCCTAACTTCACTTGAAAGTATTATAATTTTCCTTTTTATTTTACTTTTTTGAGAATAATATAACTTGGTATAGTTAGATTTGTCGATGTGAAAATCGTTAAGATAAAGACGAATATCTGATTACAAGGAGTACTTAATATTTAGTCAACTGATCCAACAAATTCTATTTCTATCAAAATTAGAAGTCCATTTGAAGCCAATTAGTTAATTATGATAGTATTTGAATTCAAATTTTATAAACATTCTAAAATGAAATACTATGACTATTTTTTTGTGATCTTAACTTGCACTAGAATTAAATGGGAATTGAAGATCAAAAAATTTCGAAGCTATGAGAGGTAAATTCGTTGACCACCTTGTGAGTTGCTAAACGCGAAATCAGTTAAAATGTTAAATTCAGTACATTATATACCGAAGTATGATTTGGAAGATGAATAGCAAATAAAATGTAATCGGACTATATTATTCAAATGTTATCTCAACTACAAACGTCGATTTAAAGGGGACATCCTAGATATGCCATAACCAATTCATCGATTAAATCAATGTTTAAGGAGTACTAATTTGTGGCCACTTGAATTGATCATTCTATTTTACTTTGCTAATCAGTCGATTAAATTAATCTACTACACTTTGGGGGTATTAATAAAATCATTCCCTTTTTTTATTTTCATCCAATTCATCAATTAAATCAGTCTACATTACGCTGCTTAATGGCACTTTATTCAGTCTCCAAATCCAAATTTGGCAATTAAAAACCAAAAAAATAATTGAAAGAAAAGCTCGTGATATTTTTAACATCATAATTTAAAATTCGTGTCTAATCATCGGCTCAAATGCCTAACATATAGCATGATTTTGTTTCTGGCTGTATTAAAAAATACTAACATACAGTGGAACCAATAAAATATTGCTCTTTTTGATTTTTTTCGAATTAGAAGTTTACTCTAGATAGACTTTTTTAATTCAGTTAAATTTTGCTGCACGTTGACGCATAGTTCCTGCAACTGTCTTTACTAAAAAACATTGCCTCCATCACTAAAAACTAAAAAGGAATATTTGTACCGATTTATTTTTGTCATTTTAGTCCGTCATCAAATTACTCCCTCTCTTTCTTCATAGTTGAGTCATTTTTTCATTTCGGGAAGTTTCTTCGTAGTTGAGTCATTTTCATACTCCTTCTGTCCCATTAGAAGTGAAACGTTTTCCTTCTGTCCCATTAAAAATGAAACGTTTCTAAAAATAGAAATAGTACTCTCTCTACTTTTTCTTCTCTCTTATTTTACTCTCTCTTCATTAACTCACAAAATAACACTACATAAAATCTCGTGCCGAAAAACAAATGTTGCATATTTAATGGGACGGAGGGAGTATATAGTAACTTTTTTCTCTTTCTTACTTTACTCTCTCTTACTTTATTCTCTCTACTTTATTCATTTTATACTTTATTCTCTCTACCTTTTCATCTCTCTTACTTTTTTATCTATTTATTTAACACACCCAACATTCATTTCTAAAACTCCGTGCTGAAAAGTTCCGCCTCAACTATGAAGAAACGGAGGGAGTAATATATACTCCCCCCGTCCCCGATTAAGAGTCACATCTTTTCATTTTAGTCCGTCCCCGATAAAGAGTCAGTCACACTTCCTACTTACTATATTTGGACATCAAAAATGTCATTACCTAACTCCATTTATTACACAAAATTTCATTATCTAACAAATTTGTTACACACAAAAAGTCAAAGAGTGTGAATCTTAATCGGGGAACGGAGGGAGTATTTTTAATATCCAATTATTTCCACTCTGTTCAAAATTAATGTACATTTTTAATATCCAATTATCTCCACTTTGTTCAAATAATATTTCGACAGAATATTCATTTGAAAAACACCTATGGGACATATTTAAAGTTAGGTCTCCTCTCTAAGCTAATTTTCTATTTTTATGGTATAAGTTTATTTCCCTCCAGAAGATGTGTTCATTACAAATTCGGAAGGTTGAAATTTTGTGCAACTAGTCATACACTTCTCCTCTAAGTATACTCAAAATTATTTTTCGTTTTCCAAAAAAATGAAAAAAAGGAAAGCAAATACATATTAAAGAAAATTTATAGTTGCCCATCTAGTTCTGAAAAGATAACTTTATAATATACTTCCTTTGTTCCTAAAATAATGTTTCAATTTGCTATTTTAGGACATCCACAAAATTAATATAAAAGTATGGACTTACTTTTTCTTTGCATTAACTTTTCCACTACTTTTTTTCACATTTCTTAAAATCTATACCGAATTAAAATGAGATAATAAATTGTGGATGAAGAGAGTATGATATATCCATAATAATACTAACAAAATCTCTAAACGATGGAATTTCCAATCAAAGTGTGTTATTCACGTAGAACTCAAAATTAAGATGGTTGCGTGACCATTTATCTTTAGTTGAATTTATGCTTCTCTTTATTTCAAAGAAACATCAAATAAAGAAGTCTTAAAAAGTCATAAAAACATGTGAAAATAGACAGATGGTCAATTGCCGTCACTCGTGAGTCGTGACTCTACACGACAGAAACACGTAGATCACGAAAACATATCTTTTTTCATTTCTCTGAAAATTGTAAAAGTTCACCACAAAAATCACTCAACAAAAATCCAATAAAAACTTGCAAATCTTTAAGCAGATACAAATATCTCGAAAATTTATTTCACTTCATTATCTGATACCGATACACAATATCTGGCCATTTCTAATTTCTAAAATCGGCGATCAGTCTTTAATTTTCTCGAAGGAAGTGAGCTTAAGGGACTTCGGCCCAGGCTTGGAGTAAACGACGGCGGAATAGGTCTTGGGCGCGGCGGCGGAGGCGTCCTTGGCGGAGATCACGAGCCTGTAATTGATACCAGCTACCACCTGCGACTCTCCCTTCACCACAGACACCAAATCCAAGGCCGTCTTCTTCTGCTTGTTGTATTCCGAAATCGCGAATTTCGCAATTTCGACAATCTCCGGTGCGTTGGGATTGTCGATTGGCTTCCATCCGCCGACGATGTGGCCACGGGAAGCGGCTGAGATGGGAACCAGCGCAACCGCCATGAGTGAGAGAGCAGCGAGGAGAATGTGAAGGGATTTGGGTGCCATGATTTTGAGTATGGGTGGGTGGACCGTAAGGGGGGACGGTTATATTTATAATTGGGGAACGGGGACGCGCAAATACGAATTTATTGCGACCAATATATCTTAGTCCAGAAGGTTCCATTTAATGGAGGGGTAAATATATTGGCACTAGTAAAAATATTAATTTTTGTTATTATTTGAAGGAGTAATTACCTTAAATATCATTTGTTTTCAATAATTTTTTTTTTATTGTAGTACTACTTATTTTCTTTATCCCCACATATATATTAACCGTTACTTTCCATTTTTTTTCTTTGTCAACTTACATTAATATTTTTGAACCAGAAATTTTTTTAGGTGAAGCTATTAAATATAATAAATTAAAGCGAGACAATAGTTGGATATGTGAATGAGAGAATGAAAAAATTACATCTTTTTTAGTACAAATTTTTTGTTCTTCACTTATTTGTTTTATTCCCATAGTATATAAATATTAACCGTTCCTTTTCATTTATTTTCTTGGTCAACTTTCAATAATATTTCCTTTGTCTTATAACATTATTACTTTCATGAAATAGGCAAAAGTTTAGGTAGAGTTAATGAGTGTAACAAGATAGGGGGAATAATACAGTTGGATATTTGAATGCGAGAATGAAAAAATAACATCTTTATAGGTAGGAGTACAAATTACAAATAAAAATACACATCTTACAGACTGATAAAGTACAGATTTAAAATATGTGACACTATTGAAGAAATAGCATATTTACTTTTTAAAAACATTATGTCTTGCAGTATTTTGTTTTGATGAGTTTCCTATCCAATCGCCTGATGAGGAGTGAGTTCCAACTAGATTTACTAATAATTAACGAATTCAGCCATGACTAGGGTGAGCCTTACTGTACACAAATAGGAAATGTGCGTCATCTTTCGTGTTTTTGATACTCGCGTCGTCTGCCTCGCATGTCCTCAACTTTCTCGGAATGCTTTCGTGCATTTAATAAATTAGTTCTAGAAGTACTTAAATTAACTTGGAAGTCAAGAGAAAATAATAAAAGGTGCTCCGCAAAAAGAAATGAAATTGGGCCCAAAACATTTTATAAGCATCAACCCAAAGCAAATAAATAACTGGCCCACCCAGGAGCCCAAATCGACTACTTGCCGTTGTCCTCCTCTCCTCCACGCCGCTGCCGTTCAAACAGCCGGCAGCCCCCCAAACTTTAATCAAAGGTAATCCTTTGTTGCTTAAATTTCCGTTCTTCAGTTTCGAGACAAAAGTTGCGTCTAAGGATTATGGTTGGGAAGTTATGATCATTGAACGGTTTCTCTAATAATTTGAGTTTTTCCATGGTTGTATGAGATTCATGTTTCTAAACATGATGGATACCTTTGGTGAAAATTGAACTTTGTGTGTCAAAAGAAAAGGACTCCTTGCTATTTCTGCCATGGAAAACTCTTTGAGTTTCACTATTTTATAGGCGTGAACTGCAGATTTAGGAAAGATAAGTGTAATTGAGATTTTAATTGGTGAATTTTGATTGCAGATTAAGGGGATCAGAAGTCACGTTTCTGGAGAAGAAGATCATATCTTACGTTCTTCAGGGAATCGTACACCATACAAACTACGATAATGTCGGAGAGATTTTCTGGTACGCTCAGAATTGGCGACTTGAACGATTACATAGCTCCATCACAAGGCTGTGTCATTAAAACTGAGGTAACTAGTTCTTTTAATCAATAATCACCAGCTAGGTTTTTGAGAATTGTGATCGGAATTGCTCCCTGCTGTTGAAATTGTCCAACTGTTTGCGTTTTTGTTAGAGTGTGGTAAATATTTCCAGTTGGATTTTATTTTGACACAATTAGTGAAGGTCACTACATAGTTATGATGCTCTCTCTTTCAAGTATAATATCAATTGAGATGCCTGTTGGAAGCATTGGTGCATGATCTCCAAAATGCATACTTGTTTAGTATGATCTTGTTTGTTGCCATTCTTTTCTTTGTAGTTATTCTAGTTGCTGCTCATGAACAGAATGCTGGGAAGGATGGCTCCTAAAGCGGCTCAGACGGAGCCTCTGAAGATCTCACTCAAGGAGTGCTTAGCTTGTAGTGTAGGTAAATACAACTATTGGTTCTAGTTTTCAGGATGAATGTGTTTGTTTTTTTATGACCACCGTTGCTAGATATAGTAACTTAGGGACTCCTCTGCACTAGTGTGTGTGTGTGTATGTATGTGAGTAAGTTCAGGGGAAGAATGGAGGGAGGAGAGAAAATTGAAACTGGTACACTAATATTCATGATTCTCGTGCAGTGGGTGCATAAATTCTGCAGAGACAGTTATGCTTGAGAAGCAGAGTTTAGATGAGTTTCTTTTGAACCTCAACAAAGGGAAATCTGTAATTTTCTCCCTTTCTCCTCAGTCTAGGGCTTCTCTTGCTGTTCATTTTGGCCTTTCTCCCCTTCAAGTAAGATTTTATATGTAGAAATCATTGTTGTACTTTATTTATTTTTGCTGGGAAAATAATTGTTGGGTTGTCTATTTTGGGTACATGGTCCTGGCACTACCAGTTTTTTCATGATTTCAGGTATTTCAAACTTACAACATTGTTGAAGTCTTTGGGAGAAAAACCCATTTTTGATACTAGCAGCAGTCGAGATTTAGCACTTATTGAGCCTTGTAATGAATTCATATCTCGTTATAGAGAAAGCAATTCAGCTAGTGAAGAGAAGTCAAAGTCAGCCCTTCCTATGATTTCATCTGCATGCCCAGGTACTAAAATAGTACAAAACACTCTTCCTGTGTGCTATAGGTGCAAATATTTTCTCTTTTCAACCTAATAAACTTTGATGACCACTTGTTATCTGTGTGCGGTTGTGTGTGGTAGAGAGGTAGGGGGCGTTTTGGGAGGTAGACCTTGTATATTGGACTTCTAAATTACTCCCTCCGTCCTGCTTTAGGAGTCCCGGTTGAGTCGGACACATGTTTTAAGAAAAAAGTGTTTGAGTGTGTAATGAATAAATATTGTAGTGGATGTTGGGACTCACTTTTAATTGAGTGTCCAATAAATAAATGTTATAGTAGATGTTGAGACCCACTTTTAACACTTTTTTATTAGTTGTAGTGGATGTTGGGACCCACTTTTAACACTTTGTAAGAATTTTTTATTAATTTATCTCAACCGAGACGGAGGGGGTATTTCATAAAAATGTCTTCCTTGACTGTAATTTGTAATTGAATTTTCCTTGATATGCCTCAAAGATGCTTTTTGGGAAGGAAATTGACGGTCCTCTTGAGTATAAGAAATGTAAGGAATGCGGATTTTCGTGAACTTACTTTGGAAGTAAGTTTAATATTCCTTCATTCAGCAGATTCGCCTGAAATTTTAAATCTGTATTTCCTCTCATATACTTGGTTTACCTTGATACTTCTTATTCCTTGTTCAATGATGCTTCATACGTTCCCCTGGTGTCTGTTTTCATCATTTCACCTTCCTCTGTAGCATACATGCAAGAATTTGTATTTGTATCTTAGTTGTTCTTCACTATAGACATACTTGTTACTTCACATAAAAAATAAGGGTAACCTTGTGTTCTTTTTCTAAGAGAATCTCTTTCTAATGCAGGTTGAGGGTAAAATTGTGTTGAGATTTGCACTGTGTTATGACTTCTGGATTTAGAAACTTGCGAAACATTGTTACAAAATCAAATTTGGAAAGTGTGAATATCATTTTCTAGAGATAATGCTTGCCCTTCTGGTATTTTTCTTACCCACCTTCTAATTTTAATTTAGGAGTGTAATTGATGTATGTTCATCTGAAAGTACTTCTGTTTTCTTAATGTTTGCACCAATGACTGGATGCCTAAATGGCGGAGGACAAATCAAACCCAATCCTGGTCAATCTGCAAAAGATTTGATTCATTTGTTGGAAGCAACATATTCTGAAAATGTAAGTTTGTTTATTTGTTGGTACCCTTTTTGGATTGTGGTAATATTTTGTCTGCTGATTATATCGAGTGTCCGATAACTTTTACTTCGTGGGAGAACAATGTCAAAAGATGGGGATGGAATTGGTGGGTTTAGATTTCCTGAATCCCCAACTTTCGGCTTTAGGAAAAGGAAGAAATTTTCAGTTCCTTGATAACCTAATAATACGTTGACACCCTTCTGTAGTTTGATGTCTCAGCTGCTGGGGTAATTTATTCTGATGGATGCTTATCGTGTAACGTCCCAAAAATGACCCTAGGTTATAAATGGTTTTGTAGTAGGAATATTAAAAACAATTACTACCTCTTATGTACTAAATGGTGATGAGAATGTGTTGCTACATGGGGAATAATATAGATATTAATGTGACAGAGTCCTATTATTCACAAATCTAGTCTTAAAAACCGAACTAGAGACTAAATTAGAGCCTTTAAATCTAGTTTTTAATGGATGAGATGAGATGATGTAGTGAAAAATTTCGCATTCATTAGGTAGCCAAATTACTTCAACCGAGAGTATTTTTGTCAAATTACATTTATAATTTATTACTTCATCCAGTAGATTTATTACTTCATTCCACTTTGAATTTGAATTTGTTTAACCTTTTTACAAAATTTAAAGCGAATAGACTATGTGAAGTGTTTTCAAAATGAAGTATTTGTTCTTTATTATGATGTATGTCAATGTTGATGAAGTTATAACCTCATTTAATAAGGTAATGGACTGAAGTAATAACTCAATTGAAGTTCAATGAAGTAAAATTCAATTATGATGAAGTTGTATACTTGTTGAATGAAGTAAATGCACATATGAATGAAGTAGTGATCACTCTTCCTCATATGCTCAAGAATCCCTTAAAGTAATACTAATAACTTAGTCGAATGAAGTGATAAAACTATTTAAATGAAGTAATAGAATATAATAAAATGAAATGTGATCTAGTCAAATGAATTAATATAAATAGTTAAATAATGTAGTAATAATCTAGGTGAATGAAGTAATAATGTAACTGAATGAAGTAATAGTCTAGTTGAATGAAGTAAATATAGAAATCTAAATAACAATGATTTGTATACATTTTCTTCAAATTTGTAGCCAATCAGTACAATTTTCTCAGAATTCGCAAAAACAAAAAAACCCAAAACTCATCGTAACCAACCGCCGTTTCCCGTTCTCAATCAGATAAGCGGTGAAACCGATTCATGGAGAAATATTCCAGTTTCTCATTGTTCTTCAAGAGGCTGAACAAGAAGGGGAGCAGCAGCAGTTGGAGCGAGAGCGGGAGAAGCACCTCCTCCGGCAGCGGCGGCAGCGACAGTTCGTGGTGGTGGAAGTTGAGGAGCTCTGCCGCATTGCGGTGGAAGAAGAGGTTCAATCTGCACCTCTGGTTTATAGATGACGTCCTTTTCAAATTCGTATCCGCCTTCGAGGCTGTGTGTTTTGTCTCCGCGCTCTGCTTCTTCTTCCTCTGCTGCGGATGTCCTTTCTGATTTGTCCAATGATGGAGATCAATGAAGATTGAAGGAGATTATGAGAAGGAGATCGATGAAGATGAAGGAGATTGCGAGAAGGAGATCGATGAAGATGAAGGAGATTGCGAGGAGATCGATGAAGATTGAATGAGAGATCGGCAATTGAAGAATTGAGAGATGGGAAGAAACACGTATTTTATGTTTCATAATATATTGATTCCCCAAATACCCTTCAGCAAGTTTTTTGGATAAAATAATGAAATAACGGTAAATTAATCCTAACCACAAGATTGAGAAAATGGATGGACAATATTTGGTCTCTAGTTCGGTCTTTAAAAAGGATTCGACATTGATCGCAACTCTAATGTGACATGTCTATTTATTTCTAATGGAAGTACTTATATACTACCTCCGTCCCTGAAAATTTGATACAGTTTACTATTTTGGTCTGTCCCTTAAAATTTGATACACTTCACTTTTACCATTTTTGATAGTGGACCCCATATTCCACTAACTCATTCCTACTCACATTTTATTATAAAACTAATACTTTAAAAGTAGGACCCACATCCCACCAACTTTTTCAACTCACTTTCCATTACATTTCTTAAAACCCGTGTCGGGTCAAAGTGTAGCAAATTTTGGGAGACGGAGGTAGTATTTGTTTTTCAATTTTGATAGTGGGCGTGAGATGTAAACAAAACTGGAGAAGTGAGTTTTCAATGCTTTGTCTATGTAGAATAATCTAGAGAATGGTTAAATAATTGTACTAAACTAGATAATGACATTTGTCCACTCTTACCTTGATAGGAGTTCATATATGTGTATACATAATATAAAAAGAATAAAAAAATGTTGCTAGAGAATTCTAGAAATAAATTTAGCAAAATAAAGAGCCTTTCTATTTCCTCATTTTGGGGACTCTCGGTTCCTCTTTCTCCCAAAATAAGAACATTTTCAAAATAAATTGCAGCTACATTTCAAAGAGAATTAAATATAAGATCATGTCTTTGGAAGTAAAGTTAAGTAGGGTAGGGTAGGCTTATACAATTTTTCAGGTACTGGTGGCTGATCCTTTTGAAAATCCAAGAATCAAGTCTATATAATGAGTGGCTTAGGCAACCTGGTTAAGAAAATGTGAAAAGACATCTTCGTACTGAATACCACTTTGTCGTGAAAAGTATTTCCTCTCAGTAGCAAACTGGTAGAAACAATTGTTTTGGCAAAATTAACTTCAATCAAGCATACGCCAACCCGATCAAGTTTTGCTAGGTTGTTTTAGCATACGTAATTTGTTTAGATGTCGTAAATATATTTTCCGTGTTGATGTAACAACAGAAAACTGTAACAACAGAAAACTTCAAATCCAAGTTCACCTTGGAAGAGGTGTCAAAACCGTCTCCTTTATGGGGTTTTGTGTTGTATCAATGGGGAGTGGATCCCCTGCTGTGGAGAAAACACAGCAGGGGCTGCTGTGCCACCATACGACGACGTTTCCATTCAATTTTGACAAATTCATATCTATCCAAATAACTTTAAGTGACATTAACCATTTCATTGTAATCATTATTTTAGTTATTCACACTGAACTATTATTTCACTATTAAATAACAATTCATTGGGAATTTAGGAGTGTTGGACTAGTCATTATAAGTTACAGTTATATTATGGTAAGTTAATTTTAAAACATAGTTAGATGTCATCATTCGTCAGTTGCGATCGGGAGTTATCAATTAGAGTTATAATTTATTTTTATAAAACTTTATCAAATTCAGCAAGTAGTTTTATACTAGTAGTAATATTAATCTCAATTATTATATTCTTCCTCCGTCACATGTTACTCGCACTTTTCTATTTCAGTTTGTCTCAAACTATTTACACTATTTATATTTTAAAGTGATAATTAGAATATTTAATTAATATATTAAAATTAATTAGTGATCTTTCATTATACTTAAAATACAAATGTAATTACACTAAAAATCGAACCCAATTTACAATCTAAAAAGAAAAGTGCAAGTAACATGAGATGGATGGAGTACTAATTTTATACTAATTTTTTTAAAAAAAATAATTGAAACTTCCTTAGTATTATTTTAGTGTAAATTAGCATCTTTTAATTGAAAGTTGATAATTTAAGAGATAATTGTCATTCAAATTACTATTTTTGGAGTGCTAACTAAGATAATTTGATAATAAATTAATAATACGGTACATAGTTTGTTGCCATATCATACTTTTGATTTTTCCAAATTAGTTTTAATTTTAACTATCATAACACAATTGAGAAAATTGAAATGTTATACTCCCTTCGTCCATAAAATATTGTCCATGGTTGACTCGGCACGGTTTTAAGAAATGTGAAGAAAAATGAATGGAAAAAGTTAGTGGAATATAGGTCCACATTAAAATATTAGTTTTATAATAAAATGTGGGTGTAATGAGTTAGTGGAAAGTGAGTCCATTTATAAAAAATAGATAAAAAACAAAGTGGACAACATTTCACGGACGAACAAAAATGGTAAAACTGGATAATATTTCACGGACGGAGGGAGCATTCGAGTTTCACAGTTATGAAATTAGTTAAAATTTAATGAAATTTGTGATAACTTAGTTAAAATAAATTATAACTATAATCGATAACTCCTGATTGCAACTGAAGACATCTAATTACTAGGTACGATTTAAAATTAACTTAGCTTAATATTACACTTTAAATAATATTGAAATAAGCATGTAACTGAATATTAATTTATGAAAATTTAGTTAGTAGTATTATAAACAATTCAGAAATTAATGACTAGTCCAACACTCCTAAATTCCTAATGAATTGTTATTTAATAGTGAAATAATAGTTCAGCGTAAATAACTAAAATAATGATTACAATGGAATGGTTAGTGTACCGTCAGTTAAAGTTATTTGGATAGATATGAATTTGTCAAAATTGAATGGAAACGTCGTCGTATGGTAGCACAGCAGTCTCTGCTGTGTTTTCTCCACGACAGGAGATCCACTCCCGTATTAATGAGAATATTGGAATTCTTTACACAACGTTAAGAGTATCTGATAATATTTGGATACACCATATTTTAAACTGAACTGCTGAAGCATCAATTTCTACGTTTAATGATTCGGAGTTTGCAGGCTATTGATGGATCACTGTTGATTTTTCTTGTTTTTGTTAATAGTAGTATACATTATTATATGCATTGAAATGACATGGATTTTGATGCACAATTAGTAAAGTAAGAAAGAGAGAAGGAAAAGGTGGTGGAAGTTGTGTTAGTGAATTGTGAGGTCCACATTTAAAATGATATGTAGATTATATTTGTTTAAAACATTTCATATTTATAATTGGTCTATTTTTGGTGGACACCCTAAAATGGTAAAACTAGTCTATCTTCTCTAGACGGAGGTAGTGTATCTCGTGTAACATATGAAGGAACTGGCAGCGGAAGCGGTGCGACGGATTAACATAATTTAACAATTATTAATCACACAAATAAATCACATAATAATCAGATCTATTTAGCATATTATTTAGACAAAATCTATTCGCGTAATTCTCACATATATCATGCTCATAACTTGAATTAATCATTGCTTTAAGAATATTGAAACCTAAAACATGCTTTTCTACGGAGCAGAAATAATACCTAATTAATTCTCCAAAGAATTGAAGATGGCTAGCAGCTTCTCCACGTGACGCTTTGAATACTAGACCATAGATCTTCTCTCTGGTTCCCGAACTGTACTCCGATATCAGTGTGGGCTGATCTCACCAGAATACTAGGACTTAGATAAAAGAGACAGAAAAACTACTCCTAAGAGGAGATGGAAATTCGACCAACTCAATATCAGGGGGGCGAAATTTTTGAAAATTTTATGAATAAAAATTGTGATCATTATGTCTCCTTTATTCTCCTACTTATATTAAGTTCCTTTTGGGCCCATGATGCAATCAAATATATTATTAATATATCCCACATTACTGCCTCGTTTGACCTATCATTTATTTAAATGCATTCATTTCTTTCAATATCTATACATATATAAAAGACAAGTTTTGGCCATTATTTGGATTATATATAAGTTTTGGGCAATATCTTAAAATTTAGAAATTTTGGGTGATGGTTATAAAATGTTACATAACGTTTTATTAAAATCACATAATGACTCCCTAAAGTAAATGTCATTTATAAAATAATGTAGGAATATGTAACTGCCGATGGTTGGGGGAAAAGATTAAAACTGATAGACTTTTGAAATCTATGGCCAAATTAATGTTAATACCATTAATAATATAATGTAACCCCATATGTAACGGCCGATTATAATGTGATTATGGTATACTAAATAATTCTATTTAATGATTTACGAGGAATTTTCTATGCGTTTTTTGACTTTTCAAATCTATGACTAAATGTATCCAATTTAAATCATAAATTAATATTCATTTTAATTATTATGGATTACCTAAACAAATGCATTTTTGTTTCTAGGATTATTGGTAGCCTTAAGTTTTTGTCTATAAATACATGTTCTTTCATTGTAGAATTATCTTTTCAATGAACATTAGATAAATTTCAAAATTGCTCCTCAAAGGATTCAACTTCAGCGATCGACGACGGGAGCTCTTTTGCAATAGTTAATGGAGACGGAGGCGGTGAAGATATAGTCCTGTAAAAGGCGAAGAACCGAAGACACGAGTCGGAAGTTGTGGAGAGAGGGTCGTGTAAGAGAAGGTGAAAAGAAAATAGCACTTTTAAATCTTATTTTGAGGACCATTCTCTATTTGAATGTTTTAGTTCATAATTAAGTTTTTTCTTATTGTTATTATTATTTTTATTTTTTTTTTAATTTTTGAATATTTTTCATCTTAGCTATAATAGTGATTTTTTCTCAAATAAAGAAATCGCAGAAGCTGACTATCTGTAATATTTTGAAGCTGAAATTGTACGTTTGTCCCTACTTTCATAGGTTTCATGCAAAAAAAACATCCAAAGTCAACAAAATGGAGAAAGGGAGCAAAGAAGATGAAGAACATAAAATATCCCATTTTTTTTCTCACTACATAAATCATTAGTTTGGAGATTAAGGAGGAAAATAAAGTTGAAGTAAAGAGTCAACGATAATTCGATAGGTTTCATGCAAAGAAAATACTCAAAGTCAACAAAATGGCGAAAGGGAGGAAAGAAGACGAAGAATATAAAATATCATATTCTTTATGCGCACGTACATAATTATCAAATTGGAGACTAGAGAAGAAAATAAGGCCGAGGGAAAGAGTCAACGATAGTTTCGGCCTTTCGTGTATAAATAAGCAGGGAGAGGAGTTGCAACGCGCGCTGATAGTGAGTGTTTGGTTTGGTCTTTGTTTTACTATTTATTTTCTTTATTTTGCTATTCTTATTAATGTACTTTTAAGGTTGTTTACAAATAGGAAATTTTTTTTCCATAACTTATAAATTATTGTTTTATTTACTTAATGTTAAGTTTTATTAATATTGATATGTGTGCTTTTTATTTGTTCTGTAGTTCATCATTTTTATCGTTTTGCGATGATATTATTGTCTCCTAATATTTTATTTGTATATTAAATATTTTATTAGATTTTATACTCTTGGTATATACTCCTACATTTTTTAATCTTATGTAATGATATTGTCACTTATTTTATTTTATTTATTCATAAAATCAAAATAATAGTACGAAATATTCTAAGTCGCGCATAGTGCGCGTGGGTTAAAACTAGTTAGCATAAAGATAGACATTACATTACATTTTCCAATTCGTCTTTTACTGTAGGAAAGATGTAGTATTAAGCTTTTAGGAGAAGACTTTCAAGATTGAGCATTGAAGAGCTCCACCATTTTGTTAGCGTCCAACAATACCCTCATCATTATCATTGCCGGAGTCACCATCTCGCCCAATTGGAGGCCAAAAGCTTAGCCGGCAATCTGCCGTGAGTTTGCGAGCAACTCCCAGTGCGAGCAGCAGCGTGGAGGGCAGAATCTCACCGGAGACCCGCCGGAAATGCACGCCCAATGCTCCGAACAGCTCCCGTTTCACGCCGCAGCTGCAACCACCCGCCCGGGTGAGTTTTACACCAAAAATTACACTCGCCCGGGCTGCTTCGTCAAGGCGTAAGGAGTCCAGAAGGTGTAGAATTTCTATCGCCCGGCCGGGTGAATTTTTAGCTTCAAAATATACCCGGTCGGGTAGAGCAATTCTAACTGCAAATTGGCAGTTTCTTGCGGCAGTTTCATGGCCGATAGTTGGGCGGTTGCATGGAAGAGAGAGAGGAGGAATTGAGATGCGGGGAGAAAGAGAGAGAGAGGAAGAAAGAGATTTCATCACTCAACCTTATTTTCTCCTAATTATTCCATGGTTTCACTCATTATGGTTGTGCTTAATTTAATCATGATTGGCTAAAAATCTTGTGTTGCTCCAAACATGTAATCGGATAATTTGTTCGTGTGATTTATGCTATGTTCTTCTTTATCTTATGATCATTTTTACCACAATTTAATTACTTGAATCTATTACTTTTGATGCATCAATAGTAGTAGTTCCATAGTCTTATTTAAATGTCTCTTCAACTTTAAATAAGATGGATCTTTGTGGTAATGAATTATCAATTAGAATTGTTTAGATGATAATTTGATAATGGATTTCATGAGCTAATAGTAATTAATCTTTGATTCTCGCGCATCCGTAGGATTCTTAGATTAATGAAAGCTAGTTTAGAATATGTGTTCAACTATTCTTAAACTATTGTATGTCAAGCATGTTCAATGCTAGCATCGTGAATAGATTTTTATAGTCCCGTAATTCATAAGATAGAATTGATTATTCTCGCGCATCCGTAGGATTCTTAGATTAATGAAAGCTAGTTTAGAATATGTGTTCAACTATTCTTAAACTATTGTATGTCAAGCATGTTCAATGCTAGCATCGTGAATAGATTTTTATAGTCCCGTAATTCATAAGATAGAATTGAATATTAGAATAAATCATTGTTTTATCCGTGAATGTTTGGAGTAACAATCTCATCTCTTGTTTTGTCTTGCTAATTTATTTCTTTTAATTGTTGTTGCTTATCTTGAAATCAAAATCTTCAAACCAAATTACTTTTTATTATGTATTTTGTTTGCTTTAGAATTAAATCATCTTTGTCTTCCATGTGGATCGACACTCGAAGTACTACATTTGACGTTGTATTCTTGCACTATCGTTGTAATATTAGAGTTATTTTAATTAAACTTGTGTGATCCTGCACTTGATATTTGAACTCGAAAATTACGCACCAGCCCAGACAGGGATCTATGGAAGGTTTTGGATATGAGATCATCCAATTTACTTTTTACTAATTAAATTGAACCCATAATTTAATATAAGCTTAATTGGAATATTACGAGCAGCCACTACAGAAGTAATATTGAACTCTCCCCATCCAAATCCGAAATTATAAGTAATCCGGGTTTCCGTTTTAACTTTCATTTCCCGTGCTTAAGATAAAAATGTCCATTAATTAATTAATGTCTGCTATGAACTTAATTAATTAACTTCTTATTAATTCCAAGAGTAGACTTAGCCTGAAACGCTTTTTATTATTCATAGAGTAATCAAACTCCAACTAGCTAGGTTCCGAATAATAAAACCTTGTTTCGCGCTCCTCTTGAGGACATTATCAAACGAGACTCTCCTCGCGCACGATTCAATATAATAGCTATCCTAGCACCGCTAGATATTAATCACCACTACCCAATATATCATGTTTATTGGGTTACGAAAAACCCGCACCATTTGATAAGTCAAAGTAATGCATAATCAATACCGTATGCTCAATGCTAACCTACATTGATTAAGAAACAAATATATATCAAGACCTCGCCTTTCAGTAGATAGCCTTAAGGACAAGTCTTGTTGTTAGATCCGTTCAGTGCTATACCACACCAATGTCATCTTATTTCAGTAAGGCTTAGAAATATGCGGACTGACATTGCAACCTTTCTCGATAGATAGTTTAATTCCATCTAGTTTGTGAAATTCTTCTTTTTCTTTGTTTAGTACTGACCGTGTTACCTTAAAGTGGACGTCTCCCACAGCCGGTCTACTAAAACAAAGACTTAGACCTTGTTAAGTTAAATTATACATTTAAACATGCAATTAACATCCATTAAATGTAAAACATAACAACATTATGACAAAAATAATCTGTTTTATTTCTTAGAAAATAAAATAAGAGTTTTACAGTATTCAACACTCGAAACGTGATTTCTAGTATACAAACTCTAACAACATAGCCATATCTTGTCTGGTTTTAATGTTTGGCGGAATGATATAGCCTCTGTTACCGATTCCACTTCCCCAATTCTCTCTCTCTGCGTGCTACAGATCGAGCAAGTCAGAGACGCACCGATTCCACTTCCCCAATTCTCTCTCTCTGCGTGCTACAGATCGAGCAAGTCAGAGACGCCACAACTGAATGGGGCAACCTCCATGCCTTAGCTGATTGAGCAGCGTGGCAAGTCAAACTCAAGTCATCTTGGCGAGCAAGTCAAACTCAAGTCATCCCGCTATATAGTTGTGATTCATGGAATTGGTTGTAGTTCAATTTCTTTATTTGCATTAGCTAGAAGTTAGAATTGTTAAAGAGTTATGTGAAGAAGATGTTAACTTGTCTACAGAGTATTAGAGGTCAGAGGAGAAACAAATAATAACAATGTCCTTTGCAATTTTTTATATACTCTCTCCGTCCCATGTTACTTGAGTCACTTCTTTTTCGCACTCGTTTTGTAAAAATAATAATAAATAGTTAAAGTATAGATAAAGTAAGGTAAGAAAGAGAATAATATAGTTAAGAGTCTTTACTATATTATTCTCTTTCTTACTTTACTTTATCTCCAATTTAACTATTTATTATTATTTTTAGAAAACGAGTGCGAAAAAGAAGTGACTCAAGTAACGTGGGACGGAGGGAGTATTTGTTATAAGAAGTAATTATAGTACTCCCTTCATCCCTGGAAATTTATCACTTATTTCCATTTTCGTTCGTCCCTAAAAATTTGTCACCTTTCACTTTTATCATTTTTGGTAGTGATCCCACATTCCACTCACTCATTCCCACTCACATTTTATTATAAAATTAATATATAAAAATATGATCCATATACTACTAACTTTTTCACCTCAGTTTCTATTACAATTCTTAAAACCCATACCGGATCAAATGGTCACAAATTATGGGGGACAGAGGGAGTATTTGTTTTTGAAATTCTTGATCTATCCGCAGAAGTAAATATAAGCTACACCAGCTTCTTGACAAACATCAATCGTACGAATAAACATTATGGAAATATGATTCTCGCCTTTATCATATCAAATTGTTGCATTCCTTTCAAGGTATCTTTATTCTTAGAGTAGCGGAACAGCCATATCACAGCCACAAAAATTTGTCTGCCTAGTCAGTACAAGGACAAAAAAACTTGTCTGCTTAGTCATCAAAAATAATTTAAGAAAATGTGAAGAAAAAATAAAACGTTTTTGACCGCAGCGGCAGTCTGGGCGGCTCACAATAGGCCACCGCAAAACCGCCGCTCGCCTGCCGCCACCGCCCCGTCCTCACCACGGCGCTCCCCCGCGCAGCAATAGGCGCTGCGGCGCAGGTAATGTGGACACTCTTAGGTTCTGCACCTTTCTTCTTTTGATTTTCTCTTCACTTGATTTGTCACGACCACTCTTTCTAAGGATAAAAAGTTCGGTTGAATCGTTACTAGTGGGGAATCTCATAAGCAGGGAAGAAAAAGGGTAAAACAATCAATGGACTCACGACATGAACTCAGTGAACTTATATCAAAAATATTTTCATAAAATAAAGTCATGCCATTCCATCTTTATGTAAACTTGGGTTTTACTTTAAAAATGTCGAGAAACACAAACACATAGAATCTATCAAATATAATTGCAGATTGACAATAATACTTACGACTATTTTGATTTTATCTTTCAGCATTCTTATTTGAGTGCGTATAAGTATAATTCTATATGTTTATTGAAAATTTTGTTTTTTCTTATAATTCATTTTCTTAAAAAATAAGTTTCATAAAATTTAATTTTTGGTCATTTGTACTCCCTCGGACTGCGAATATGTACCAGATATTTCTTTGCAGTTCATCCGCATTATTCTATTTACTTTTTATATAAACCTTCCAAAATGGAATGTAATGTTTGATGGTTGGCCAACCCAATTTTATATGTCTGGGATTCAATTTGAGCAATTGTGATGACTGTGAATTGAGAGAGTTTATTTGGTGAACTGAGACAACATGTTTGACATTTGCAATAAAATATCCTTCCTATGTTAACTAGAGTGGTGTTCAGTCTACTATAGATAAAATAATTATTAAGGGTTAGTTATGACTAATTATTCCATGATTATTTATTTAGAATTGAGTTGTGAGATTGAATCTCATGAACCAAATACACTACATATTTAATCCCGGAATACAATCTTGCAAACCAAACAACCCCGGGAGTTCGAAGAAATAAACAATATGAAAGTGTTATGATTTCCCACAAGAACTATACGCATAACTCAAAAGTCTCAAATTTGCAATTTTCAAATTTAACATTGCATTACGATAAAAATATGTACCACCTCTCCAATATGCAATCATTCATGAATGTAAAATCCAGAAATCCTTCGTTGACTGCATGCGAACTGATGAAGAAAATCCAAAATTATAGATAAACGATATATAAAATACGTATAGATATGAATTATATTTATCTGTATTTATAGGTCATGAAGCGGAGGCAAAATATCCATCGCGAAGATACAAATTATACAGGTTTTTCGGTAATGGAAAATACAGTTAATTGGAAATTAGTTTTGAATTGGGTCGAAGGAACGGAGAGATATGGATCCCGCGAGGCTGGAATAAACAACGGTGGAATAGGTTTTTTCAGCGGCGCCATCCTTGGCGGAGATGAGGAGCCTGTAATTAATGCCAGAAACCACCTGCGACTCTCCCTTCTCCACAGACACCAACACCAACGACGTCTTCTTCTCTTTGTTGTATTCCGCTACCGCGAAATTTGCGACCGCAACCACCTGCGCCGCGTTCGGATTCCCGATCGGCTTCCAACCGCCAGCTCGGTCTAGGGATGTCGCGGCCACCACCGCCACAATTGAGAGAATCACCAACAAAATGGGAACAGATTTGGATGCCATGATTTTATGATTATGATTTCCTGTGGATCAACCTTCTATTTATATTGGAGAGAGCCTTAATTAACATCTTTTTACTTAACAATTAAAACTCCATAAAAGTAAAATTTTTATTTTTTTTAATATAAGAATTTGGTGGCTATAAGATTAATAAATAAGGCGGGCTCTACCCACGCATTATTTATTTTAAAAAGATTTACCATTTTTAAACTCTCAAAAAAATGCCTTTTTTTTAAAAATAAAATAGAAAAAACGACTTACTCAAGTATAGGGTTATAAATCAGTCAACTCTACTTAGAGGTGTTCGGTTTGCAAGATTATATCCGGGATTAAATTTGTAGTATGATTGGTTCATGAGATTCAACCTCACAACTCAATCTTAGATGGATAATCATTGGATAATTAGCCATAGCTAACCCCCCCATGACTAAAATAATCTCACAACTCATTCCTAGATTGTATCTTGGTATTATTTTATCTTGGAAACCGAACACCACCTTAGTTGTGAAATAATTAGGTTAATTTTTATCACATTAGATAATTTTAAGTCTAACTTCTAATGTTAAGTTTCAGGTAGCACAATCAAGTTCAAAACTAATGGAGAAAATTAATATGTACTCCATATTCTTTTTGTTCTTAATAATTCTATATTTAATAAATTGGCATATAACATAATTAATACTAACATAAATAAATGATAATCATATAATTCAGATAAAATTGTTTTCTATGTTGTTGGTGCGTGCATGCCTTTTATTTTATGGTTGACAGATGTTTGAAAATCGATCTCCTAGTTTCTAAGATGGCTGAAAATAGAACCTCCCAAATTCATTGTGAGCCAGGGATTAGGTTTCCATAGTAAGTTATCGTATTGTGCATAACCACTAGTGTTATTGTTAGTTAGGCTCCCAAATTTTGTCAATTGTGTGGTATTCATTTGGCATAACTACGTTTAATTATGCTGCGTTTTCTTGTTTTCAATATATAAACATCCAATTTCAACTGTCTTTTTCACATTCTCTTTCTAACCATTTTTTTTGCTTTCTAACTCAAAAGTGTCTTTTGTAGCTTATAAGCTCAATTATTCAAAATTGTTCACAAACTTATAAGTTATAACTCTTTTGACATTTTATCTTATAAGCTTCGCTTCAAGAGCATATAAGCTCTCTAAAATAAATCTAATTGAACGAGTTCATTAATATTTTAATTATTTTAGAAAGAACTTATAGGATGGCCTAATGAACCCATGATTGGATTGGGCTCGCTTGTTGGGCCAAATGTATCCAACTAATTAGTTATACTACAAATTTTGCAACTAGAGATTTGAGTACAAATTCATTATTGATGATGCATGCGTCTTAGTAGTTTTAAAATCAGCATAGGAGTAATAGTTTAAAAATACAAAAGTAGAGAATTGTAATATAATGGAAATATGGTTTTAGGCATATAGTTTCAAAATTAAGTGTTTTGATGGATTTTATTTATGCAGAATGATGATGTTAAAATTCACACACATCCTATAATTGAATTGATGGGTGGGATCCAATACGGATGCATATATTATAACTAAATTTTTATATTTTTTACCCAAATCAAACACACTCTCAAGGAGTTTTAATAAATTATGTAATCGATTTTTAAAAAGATATAAATAATAGTTTTCACTGATAAGATAGTCACAATTTTATTTCATCTATGACTTTCATAATTTTTCAACAATCATGCCACTGCTACATTATGTTTTGTAGTGCGAGTCCATTTAAATTCAATTTTAACGATATTGTTTATTGAATTGCTTCTCTTCACGAGAGAAACATAAATGCTAGTTAAATTATATGCCGTTACACAGACTAATATTACTAAACATCACAAAATCAACATAAGAAGATATGAAATTAAGCATATACCAAAAATAAATAAAAATAAAGATAAAAGGGCACCACATTTTAATATACCTTACTTTATTTTCAACATTACAAAATTGTAAAACCTCACTACCCTTTAACAAAAGAAGTGAGTTTGTTAACACCCTTGTCAACAGAAACATTAAAAAAATACTCGTTTGAATCTTTGTCTTCGGCTGCAACGATCGCAAGTTCAAAATTTTTTCCTATTTGTATCGCCTCTGACAATGAGGAGAGGGCTATCTTGGTGTTCTGTGCTTTATTGAATTCATCAATTGCAAAATGTGCAAGTTGTATCACCTTAGGGTCTTTTATATTTAAGTTGGTAAAACCCGAGTCGGCCGGAATTGGTGCGGTGGCGGAAGTGGAAGCCAAGGCTTTACGACCGCCAAATGTGGCGGCGGAGGTGGAGGCCGCCGTGAGACTTAAAATCACGAAGATAGAGAGATATTTGAGCTCCATTTGATCGACTACTCTGTGGCTTAATATTTTTTGTTGTGAGAATATAGATCTCTTCTTGGTATGCTATTTATAGGGCATCAATGGATGAAACGTATAGGTTTATCATAATTTGCGGTCAAAATCTGATAAAGTTAAATACATAAATGTGTTATAAGATTGTGGTAACGTAATAGTGATTGCCGTGTTATGTATGGAATTGGTGGATACGAATTATTACGTTAAAATAAAAATATATGCATTTGAAATGGTACGAAACTTAATGCACAATTAGTAAGTAAGAAAGAGAGTAAGAATGATAGTTAAAGTAATGTTAGTGGATAATGAAACTCACATTATTATTAGTGTTTAAGGGTGGACTCTAATGATATATTCATCCGTCCCAACTAAGTTGAGTCGTATTCCTCTTTGGAATGTCCCAACTAAGTTGAGTCATTTCCTTTTTAAACAAGAAACAAAACATCCAATGACTCTTACTTTATTCTACCATCTACTTTACTCTCTCTTTATTTTTCCTACTTTATTTCTCTCTCCTACTTTTCAACACAATTTCTTAATCTCTGAGCCCAAAATATTTGTCTCAACTTAGTTGGAATGGAGGGAGTAAGTTATAAATAAATTGATGTATATAAGTAATGAGTTGTGGACAACTTTCTATAAATAGAAGTACTAACATCTTTATAGAACGGATGAAAATGAAAAGTGCATATACTTTTGTGAGACGGAGAGAGTAGAATAAAGATAAACTGACAAAAATTGTATATATACATATTATCCTATAAATCTATATCTATATCTATATACATATATAAAAGGCGAGTTTTGACTTTAATATTGAATTATTTTTAATTTTGGGTATAAATTTAAATATTTAAAACTTCGAGGCAAATATAGATATTTGTAGTAACTGGAATTAATATTTACGTGTAATAAATGTCATGAAATAAATTAGTCTAAATTGTTATTCCTATTTATAAAAATTATTAATTTCCTCTATATCTATCAAGTACTACTAAATCATGTAACGGATTCCATGGCCACAATTGATGTAACCGCCAATGGTGTGGGAAAATAATTAAATGGCCTTAATTTGTAGACAATCTATACAATATATGAAGGGCGAGTTTTAGGGGTGTTTAGGAAAATAAGAGAGAATTTTAGGGGTATTTAGGGAAATGCTCATTTAAAATAGATATTAAATAAATTAAAAATATATAAAATGTGTGATTAAGTGTTAATTGGTTATTTAGTTTCCATAAGTAGTGGATTAGTGGTATAGTTAGTGGTAATGTTGCACAACAACATATAGCCGAAGAAAAGCAAGACTTGAAAACAAAACATTTTCTAACTCTTAAATATGTTTCATGCTAATGATGTTGGAGTTCAAGATTGGAGGGTTACAATTTATTCTCTTCGTTCGTGCTCTCAAATACAGTTTTGAGTAATAGAGATGCTAGAGAAAGAGCAAATAATTTCGTACTTTGCACGAGTTGCGGCTTCACCCATGCAGTTTTATCTTTGATGTAAGTACGCGGTTTGTTTTGTTCCGGGCTGTAGTTTTTGTACACTAGATAGAGTTATATAACCAAATGCACCACACATCTTTCTCCACATTTTAATATGTGTGTTTTTCCGAAGTTTGTTAGCCATCTATTTCTGCATTCTTTTACAATTTTTTGGTTAATAACGGGAGCTTCAAGTAAATTGATGTTCAATTATCGCATTATTGTGTGTAAAATTGTTAGGGTGGAAATTAATTTTTTATGGAGTAAATTTAAGAATTAATATGCCACCAATTTGCAGCATAATCCTAATATACTTTTTTAACTATAAATACTACTACTTCCGAATTGGATTTTTACATTCCAAGTTGATCGACTGATTTTCTAGAGTAAATTTAATTTAATATTCTTCATGTATGTTGTTTTACATTTGATTAGTCTTCTTTTTCTATTTTTATTGCAGATCAACGACGGACTCAAGTGAAGTTGGAAAACTTCATAATCAACATTCAAAAGACGACATCTTTGCCTTCAACCCTACAACAATTAAGAATAATAGAAAGGGAACAAGAAATAGAGATATTATTGTTGTTTAGCAAATTGGAGAAGAGAAACTTAGGGAGAAGTACCGTGCAATCAGCGAGGATGAGAAAATTTGTAGAAGAAAAATGGATGTAAAGCCTCTTATTTCTTTTCATTTTTAATTTTAAGTTGTATTTTATATTTTATTCTATGAATTTATCTAGCTGTCTCATATTTGTATATATGCTTACTTTATTTCATTCCTTTTTTTAAATTATTTTTCAAATACTTACAAAAAAAAAGGTTTTATTTATATCCAAAGAAGTGGAAATTTATAGCGTATATACTTAAAATTCTTATTTACTCAAAAAATGGGCTATTAATTTTTAATTTTGAATCTATACATATATAAAACAGTAAAAGGGGAGTTTTGGAGAAAATAATAAAATTGTCATTTGAACAATTTTATATTAATATTAAATAAAAAAATGTAAATGCCACTTTAATAGTTATAAATTTTTGCAATAAATAAAAAAAGTTTTTTTTTATTGTTATGATGAATAAATGGGGGAAGTCAAAGGGATGGAGGAAGTGAAAAAGGTTTTGGAAATAAATTTTGATGCTTATATTTGGAATATAAATGGGGGAAACGACCCATAAAAAGATTGCAAAAATTTCAGCCTAACGATAGTGGGGTTTAGTTGCCACCTGCTTCGTATCTGCAATGAGATTAAAAACAAAGGTACAAGAAATTTGTTTGATTTCCTCACTTTTCCGTTATTTGTGAGTATTTAATTGCGTTATGCATTATTGGAATCAACTAAGCTCAAGTTTAACTATTTGTCTAATCATTTATTTATACTGATTGGACTTAAAGTTATACTCGCTCCGTCTATTTGTCTAATCATTTATTTATACTGATTGGACTTAAAGTTATACTCGCTCTGTCTATGAAAAATAGGGCAATTTCATTTTTGCACTCATTTTGAAAAAATGATAATAAATAGTTAAAGTGGAGAAACTTATCTATATTATTCTCTCTCTTGCTTTTCTTTCTCTTCACTTTAACTATTTGTTATCATTTTTTCAAAACGAGTGCAGAAAAGGAAAGTGCCCTATTTTTCGTGAGTGGATAGAGTAATTTTTAACAAAGCTTAAATTTTTTGTAGCCCATATAACAAATTGTTTGGCCCAAATTTAGATTCCTACGTACCCGGCCTAAACATAGAAGGATTAAAGGCATAGTTCTATTAGAGCTTTCTTTTAAAATTTTGATATCCACTTCTCCACTTATTATCTCAGTTTTCTAAGCCATCATATCATACAATGACATAAATCTTAAACTGAATAGTATCTACAAGACTACCATACTGAAATCTTTTTCCACCTCAAAATAATAATTTTTTGTTTTTCGCATCTAAAAATACTACTGTATTTAGTTTGCAGTGCTATCACACTATGTGGCATTTGTCATGACTAATAATCATGAGACTATTCATCTAGGATTAAGTTGTAGGGTTTAATCTTATGAACCAAACATGATACATATTTACTCACGAGATTTAATCTTGACAACCGGACACCCCCTATAATGGCAATTTATAATACGTCGATGTCTTTTCCAATCCAACTACACAGGCGATATAGTCATCTGTAAAATTTACCAATATCTTCACTAGGCACAAAGTTTTGACGCACCAAACCTGGAATGTACAATAAATAACACACATTTCCGTCTCATAAACAAACAACTAACCCAATCATAAATAAATAGCACAAGACTACATGAAATAATATTTGAAAAAGAACCTTACAAGGAATTACATCTATATATATTAATATGCTGAGAAGGAAGAAATAGCTCTATTGCAGTTTCGAACCATCTTTGTTCTAAAAAAAGCAGATTTAACTTAATAATCTGCTTCTGGATTAGAGAAATCGAGCTATCAGCGGCCCATTCGTGGCATTCTCTTCTTTATATCCTCATCAGCATCAGTGTCGCCGCCATCACAATCATCAGTGTTTGATGTAATATCATAGGATGTCTGAACACCGCGGTGCTTCTTGTAATTATGTTCATCCTTTCAGTCTGGATGTTGGTCTTCATCACCTCTATGATTTGGCGCCAGATGCATAATATCATAGGATGTCTGAACACCACAGTGCTTCTTGTAATTACGTTAATCTTTTCGATCTGGATGTTGGTCCTCATCACCTCTATGATTTGGCGCAAGATGCATAGTATATTATAGGATGTCTGAACACCACGGTGCTTCTTGTAATTACGTTAATCTTTTCGATCTGGATGTTGGTCCTCATCACCTCTATGATTTGGCGCAAGATGCATAGTATATTATAGGATGTCTGAACACCACGGTGCTTCTTGTAATTACGTTCATCCTTTTGATCTGGATGCTGGTCCTCATCACTTCTATGATTTGGTGCCAGATGCATTTGTGCTGGTGATCAACGCATTCGTGTGCAGGGGAGGATTAATTTCTCCTTCTGCAATTGAATGACCATATTTTCTCTTCCAGGATTCTGCCAACAGAGAAAGAAATGGAATGGAAACTGAGCAGTTGATACATGTGATGCTTCTCCGTCCCACAATAATTGTCCCTCTTATTGTGGGCACGGGTTTTAAGAAATGTAAGGAAAAGTTGGTTGGAATGTGAGACTCACTTTTTAATATTGGTTTTATAATAAAATGTGAGTGAAGTGAGTTAGTGGAATGTGAGACGACCTACTTACCATTTATGGTAAAAATGAAGTGTGACAATTATTGTGGACGGAGGGAGTATTTTTTTCCGATTGGTTAGCTGCCTTACCTAATCTTTCCCTTATGGCTGCAGCATTCATAGTTCCACTACTTGTTTGAGCAAGAAATAGCAAGTCCTTGTACATTTGAGCAGAATGTGGAACTCCTGCACCATCCATCCATTGCATCACCTGCATCAAATCATGTTCCAGTTATGATGAGTGCTAACACCAGAAAGAGCTCGTGTTGGATGGTCACAAGCTACAAGATATCATCATGGAGAAATGATCTTCCTTAGACATTTTATGTAGTAGGATTAAAGTTTATCGGCAGCATTTTCAAGGGTGTATTCACAAACTTTGTACAGCCAATAAAGTAGTAAGAAAAAGGGATATAAATTTAGGCAAAATCTGGACATCAGAGCAGCAGAAGAATTCTGAGTAAGTTTGAGGTTATTACCTCAATATATTTTCTCCAATTCCCAGCAGCTAAAAGATTCTTCAATAATACTGCATAGGTAGTTGAATCAGCTTCTCCACGTGATGAAACTATCTTCAGGAAAAGCTGCAGAAGTGATCAGAAGGAAGAAATCAACAAATTTTCGACTTGATTTACAAGATCTGGTTATTATCTTTTGACCAGAAAGAGTTACATAGAAATGTTTCTAACATTCTGCTGCACACCCTAGTACAGTATACACATGCAACATGACAAGTAACGGAGGAGTAGTCCCGCTACAATTACCTTCATCATGGTGTCAATCTTTCCTACTTTTCCAAAAGAATGAAGAAGATGGTTCAGAGTTCCAACCGAGATACTAGGAAGAGAAGTTCCCATTATTTCGATAACTTCAGTTAAGGTCTTCCACTCTCGCAAGCTTCAACAAAAGGTATAATGCTAAGTTTCTTGGCACAGTAATGTCATAATAAACCCAATGGAATTCATATTTTGTAGCCTCAGGACATACATGGTACAGGCAGAAACCATTTCAAATAACACTGCATCAATATAAGGAATATCTTTCTCTCTCATAAGCTCGGCAAGAAGCAAGGCTTTGCCTGGTTGACCCCCTCGGTTGAAGGCTCTCATAAGGGCTGCACAAGCTACTGAGTCGGGCTGGACATTATTAAGCTCCATTTCTTGAAACACTGCCAAAGCTTCCTCCCAGTGTTCTGGCAAAAAAAAAATAATAATAATTGCAAGCTGAGACTATTTTCTTAATCTGCACTTTCACAATTGAAACGCTTAATTAGACTCACCAGCAACACTATAAGCATGCAGCATAGCTGTATATGCAATGACATCTGGTTGCAAACCATCTTCTTTCATCATGTTGAACATTGACTCAGCTTCAACAAGTTGACCCTGAAAATATAGTTAGAATGAAGAAAGAAGACAAGGTGAAATAGGACTTAATAACGTATATTCACATTATGAATATAAAAGTATACCAATTAACACTTGCCTGTCGACTATATGAGCATATTGCAGAAGAATACACCTCTTTTGACAGAGGAATATTCATATCCCTCATTTCAACAAGAAACTCTAGTGCCTCACTGTACTTTGACATCTTGCAACAGCCACTTATTAAAATATTATAAGTAACAGAATCAGGTTTAACTCTCTTTTCCCTCATGTTGCTGTATAGACCCAAAGCTTTCTCATATTCCCCAACATTCATATAACTTCCAATAGCAGAGTTGTACGCAATGGTATTCAATTTAATGCGTCGCAACTTAGCAGCTTTTAGTACGGAATCAATCTTCACATGTTGACAGCAACGGCCACAAGCTGCCAGCAATGTACTAATTGAAACAACATTTGGTTGTAGACCGGCTTGCTCCATTTCACGCAACAGATCGACAGCCTCAGCTAGAAATCCATTGGATCCATAGGCATCAATCAGAGCATTGTAAGTCACCAAATTTGGTTTGCAATTGTTTTTCCTCATCAGATCAAATACTTCCTTGGCCTTCCATGGTTGTTCTGATCTTCCAAAAGCGTTGAGTAAAGAAGTGAATGATACAACATCTGGGAGGAAGCCATTCTCTTTCATTTCACTGAAAACTGATGATGCCTCTTCGCTCAGACCAAGTGAGGCATATGCCCCAAGTAATGCATTATATGAGACAATATTAGGTTTTAGACCTCCTGCAACCATTGTGTTGAAAACTGAATGACAATTTTCAACCTGCCCGCAGCTAGAGTACATATGCATAATACTTGTATAAGTCACAATATCAGGAGAACAATCTGATCTTTTCTCTCTCATTGCATTAAAAACTTTAATAGCTTCTTCATAATTTCCCAGTTTAGCCAGACAGTGTATCACAATATTAAGTGTTGTAGTGTCAGGGCGAACATGGGTACTCTTCATTAGCTCAAAATAAGAGAGTGCTTTCGCATACTGTGATCCAGTTTTATATGCGGATAAAATGATATTGTGAGTTACCAGATCAGGCCCAACTCCATTATCTGTCATCTTCTTACAGAGTTTCAGAGCCTCCCTCCAATTACCACTTGATCCGCATGCATTAATCAGATTGTTATAAGTTGATCTACTTGGAGGAATCTGCAGATGAAATAGGTCTGATGAGGCACCACCAGAAAACATTATTCACAAACTACAAAAAGTGAGACAAGTTCAAAAACACATAGAACTGATTAGCAACAGTAAAAAATTTGTCTTTATTTTAGCTGAGACATGTTTTTATCCTTCATTTTGAACACTTGAGGCAATCTAAGAGTGAAGACTTTGAACAAAAACCAAGAAAATGCATGAGGCCTTGGAAACCATGACATGTGGAGATAATGATTGTAAGCCAGCAGCACTTTTTGACTCAACGGATGAATGATAGTAGGTCCATCAGAATCAAATGGCTGCTACTCCTAGATTTTATGTTAAGGAAGACTAACTTAATGAAGATAAATAGATGATAAGAGTGAAAAAAGACTGAGGAAGCTCACATAAGAACCAGAAAGACTGAATATGAAGTAAAAATGTAAATACATACAGCAGCACGAAGCATGTCTTCCATAATATTCATTCCCCACCGCCATTGACCAGCACGCCCATGAGCATGAATGAGAGAATTGTAGGTTTCAACATCAGGCTTGCACCTAGAAGCAATGGGACAAGATCAACATGAGAATTGTTTTAATGGACATGAAAGTGGGAAAAGAAAGAAGATCGAGACATGAACCGGAAGAAAAACTGCATCGGCAACAGAGGGTATTAATAACAATGGAGAGAATGAGCATACCTCCATTTTTGCATCTCAAAAAATAGGCCACGTGCCTGGTCAACACGATTATGCCTTGCATGCAACCTAATCATCATGTTGTAAATATCATTTCTTGCACAGTAGTTTTTTTGGTTCTTCATCCAATTAAAAACTTGGATGCTATGCTCTATAGAACCGGTGTTCGTCAATTCCTGAATAGAAAAAGGACAAATTCAAAGCTTCACTAAAAATTGCATCAGCAGAAAAAAGAAAGTACAATGATTAGCAAAAATTGGTTCATAGGTCGGAAGGCGGATAGCAAATACGATATTGCAAATATTAGTTCAAAGTGTTAGGAGTGAGGGTATCTTCATAACAAAGAATTCCTCAGGCGTTACAGCAAACAAAAGGATAAAAGGTTACATAAAATGGCCTAACTAATCAAGTAGATGTATAATAAAGTGAAAATCTGATACCATAAACTTTCAAAGTTGCAAATTTATGTTATTCAAATTCATCCAATACCTTGATAAATCTGTAAACAGAACTAAATGCAAACTACAGATAGCAACATTAAGAGATTGTGCAGTAGCAAAACACACATTTGGTGAGAAAATTTTACCCTAATGAGAAGCGGAAAATTCTTGCGCGCAAAGCGGCCGGCCCACCGGTTGAGCACACTGTCGATATCTTCCCAGTGATGAAGCTTAAGAACCATGTCGACCACCTCTGATAGGCTCCAGTCCTTCTGAAAGCGGTCGCCCTCCACCCGCAAACGGTTTCTTTTTGGGAGGTCGGACTTCCTGAGACCGGAGATGGTGGTATGCAACCTATGGGTCCCGGCATCGTAGTCGACTTGCGCCTGCTTAATTTCCTTATATGGGTCGGAATTCTTCAATTTGGAGCAATGGATTGTTGATGTGATGGTGTTTGGGGCGGGGTGAGGTCTTTTCCGGTGGTGGAAGAGGGGCTGGTGATGGTAAAAGGTTGCCATCGCAGATTTTTGCGGCGGTTACAACTCCATAACATAAGCTTCCAAAATCATATTTACACCAATCAATTAGCGTAATTCTAAACTCAATTAAATACATCAGACTAAGTTCTCTAATTGATCCCAAGGTCTTAGACCAAACATGATTCCTCTCCAAAGTTCTAGTTTTATTTTCAATTCATCTACAATTTACAGGTTAGAGACTAAATTAATGCCCAAACCAAACAATTAGAACAAACCCACCAAGGCAAGTACTGATCGGTCCTATTCATTCCTTTCACAAGAGTCTGAATTCATCCATTTTAATTCTGAAATTCAAGCATAGAGGATAACATAAGTGAGTTAGGATCAGCTGTTACCTTAATTTCACAAGCTTTGGGATTGGAGGTGTTGAAATTTAAGCTTTAAATCCCACTTCCATGGAATTAGAAGAGAAGGAAGATGGAGATAGGTCACATTGACCAAAGGAGGCCAGCGGCGCAGCGACGTCTTGCCGACGAGGCAATAACGGCGTGACGGGTTCACGTTATAAAAGAGAGCCGAGTGATTGGATGAAGATGCTATCCCCTGTTGGTGACAGATCTTTTCTTTCTCCTATCCGTTTCTCTATTTATTTTTTTCTCATATTTTAATTTTCCTTTTCTTTAATCTGTTTTCACAAGATTTTGAGATTTAAATGACCTTTTTCAATTAATCCTTTTTCTCTTTTCTTTCTTAATTATTCATCATTCTTTTTTTCTAGTTTACAAATTTTTTGGGCGTTACTTGTCACGTGCATATGTCTATTAAGTATATTATTCCCACTCCTTTATTCTCTATAATATTTTTGGTCCTTTTTCAATCACGTTTCGATTGTTTTTAATTTTTTTTTTTACTAATATTAGTATATTATAATGATATTTAAATATAAAACAACTTTATGACTTTAATATTTTTTTATTAATGTGAAAGAGAATTTTTTTATAAATGAAAATGTAACAGCTTTAATGAGACAAACTAGAAAGAAAAGTGAGATATTTTTTATGGGATAGAGAGAGTGTAAATCTCTATATTTATGAAATTTAAATTTGTTTAGTTTCTGAATTTACAATAAAAACACTATTCTCCTATTTGATAATTCTATTATTTCAAAATTGATCGTGATTAACTTAAATTTCGAAAATGATGATTACTAAAACTAATTAATTTGTTGGTTTTATATTATTATTTAAACATACACTAATATAGGGGACGGAGAGAGTATTAAATATACAAAACAGTCAAACATGTATAATAATTTAACTGAAAATATACATCCAAAATGAAATAAATTAATTAAAGAATATATAAGTTTTTTTTGCATCAAATTAATTAAAATTCTCAATCTACGTCAATTGACGTTCTACGTTAATTCATACTCATACGCTCGAGTATGTGTTATATGAATTGACGTAGATTGAGAATTTTAATAGTAATTGAATTAAAACACTTATCTCGTCACATCCTCAATATTTTGTGTTGCTTACTTTTAAAATAAATAGTAGCATGAGTATTAATTAAAATAAATAAATAGTATCATTGAAAATTTAGATGATATACTTAAATAATTTTCATAATTGTAGTTTAATTAGCTTGATTAATTATAGAATAGCTATACTATTTGTTTTTTTTTTAACCTTAAAAATAACATATTTTCTTCATCCTCAAAAAATAAGAAAACTTTTAAATGTCACAGGTCTAATTGGTAAAGTAAGAGAGAGAGTTAGAATTTTTGGAAGGATAGTGGAAGTTGCATCAGAGGATTGTGAGGTCAACATAATTAGTGGTGCTTAATTAGTTAAATTTTTTTCATATTGATACTTGATCTAATTTTAGGGGCAAATCAAAATAGTAAAACTAGTAGTATTTAGAATGAGTAGTTTTTATAAATTACAATAAGCATCTTATCAATTCCCTCATTGTTTTTTCCCAAACTAAAATTCCTTATTTAAATTACAATACCTATCTGACCAATCCGCTATATAGATTTTGGAGCAGTTTTTAATAAATACTAGGAGTAGTATATTTTTGCTCAACTTGTAATTTCTTGATAATTTAATTTTTAGAATGTTATAGTCGAATCTCGATAAGAAAATACTCATATTTTCTTAACTCATTACGTAGTTAATATTTTCTTTTTTTTTTCAGAAAATATTAGTTCTTAGCTCAATTTACTATATTATGAATAAATTAAAATTTGATGTATAATGTGTTAATACTAATTGAGTTTTATGGTTTTGATTTTGAGAATTTCTTAATTTCAATTTTAATTTCTTTAAGTTCATAATTTTTTAGAATATTGTAGTCAAGATTCAATAAAAAAATAATCATATATTTTTAACTTGTCTATGTAATACTCCTACTATAAATACTCCTACTATAAATATATTATTACAGAATTTTGCCAGTGTAAGAAATAAGATATGACCAAGGTCTCTTAGCATCCTTCCAAGTGAAGCATCGATCAATTCGTTCTTCATATCGAACCTTCGAATTATTACCTCCGAAAATCGGACAAAACTGCATCTTTTCGTCGAGTGGAATCGCTTCGTCTCTGTAGGATGGATTCTCTTTCCTTGGATGATCAAAGAAGGGAACATTTTTCCACCACAGCTTCGCAGCCTGCAATAAAATGATCAAACATATCAAACAAATTGAAAAAAGTAAGAAAACAAGACCTTATAATATCATAATTATATAAATAACTTACGTTCCAATAGGCCATGATCGAGACTCGATGAGGCATCAACCAGAAGAATGCCTCAAGATCATCCGCTGAAATGGGCATCGGAGTTGCGACTTTCGTGGCCGTGAAGGAGGCTCGGAAATAGGTTCCGAGCTGCGGGTGTTCGACTGCGATGAATGCGAACAAATTCTCACCGGGTTCGCTCACTTTCAGCCTCCAGCTCCCAAGCATGTCCTTCAATTATTGGTGGAAGAAACAATTTTGAATCAATATCTTAATGTTGATTTATATTTATTTTGAATAGTGCATGAATATTCAAGAAATTTGATGAAAGGACTCACCATGAATGGGCTAATGTACTCGGATTTTGGGACTAAATCAGAGCTTGGATTGAACACAAATGTGACACTTTCACCCCATGGTGTATTGCTGGCCTGAAACAATAGTTAATTTTGTCCCATGTTAGAGAGAGAGAGAGAGAGAGAGAATTTTGGTTTAATATTAGGGTGTTACCTCAACGAGGCATTTCTTGAGAATTTTGGTGGAGCCTTCAATTTCATAGCAATAGTAGTAATTAACTGGACTTCTTTCATATCCGAGACTTGTTGGTATCCTCAGAAGATGTCTGTTCGATCCAAAATATAAATATGTTAGAGAAATAATTTAGATAAAAAATTTTAAATGTGTAACTTATGATATTGTTACAAATAAAACGTGGCTCGAATATGGATGAAATTAGATGAAGTAGAAAGAATTATTACACGGGCCCGTTTGTCTTGGCGGCGCGGCGGGCGTCGTCGGCGGAGAGGTAGTTGGGAGGGGAGTAGGGCGGGCGGTCGAGGTCGATTAGAGCATAACGAGCCGGGAAACGGAAGGCGTTGCGGGCCGGGTGGCGTCGCTCGTGGTAGACTGTGCCTTCGTATAGTGCGATGACATTTCCGATCTCCTCCGAGGTTTGGGCAGAGGAGATCCGGCGGAGGAGGAGGCGGAGGCCGAGGAGGAGTGATAGTATAGTTGAAGTAATAGTGGTGTAGATTATGTAGCATAGCACAAATAGAGGAGTCATTTTGACTTGGAGTAGGAGTACTATTTCAGGCTTGGTCTAGGTTGGGACTTGGGGTGTATGACTGAAATCTCGTGCTCTCCAATTTATAGTAGCATGATAGATTGAGACCTTTTCTTTTTCTTTTTTTTTTTTTATGTCAGACTATATAACAAGACAAATAACATAATTTCTAGGTAGGTTCTTGGTCAACTTTTAGGATTTGTTGTAGTCCAAACAATATGGTCTTCTAATGTTTTTAAATTTAGTATAAATATTAAATAATACTCCTACTAGCGTGTGTGTGTGTGAACACTTGATAATATAATTCGAATTTGAAATAGTAGTTCATGTGAAATACATGAGGATTATTTTATGCCACCTTAAATAACGACAACTTTATTCAAAGAATTTTTTTTTAAAAAAACTTTATTCAAAGAATTATTCAGATTAGAAATCAAAAAAAGTAAGCCAATAATAATAATAATAATAACAATAATAATAATAATAATAATAATAAATATTCCATTCGGCGGTAGAAATTCAATGTTAAAAAAAGTAAAATATAAAATATATCCAATGTTGAATAGTACTATATACATTTCAATATTTAGTTAACCAGATTATTTGTTTTGGAAGACGTTCATTGTTTTTTGGAATGACACATAGTAATAGTATACTTATTTTAGAGTGGTTAGATGGGAAAAGCTACCATTATACACTGTATTAATTTATTAAGTAGCACTCTTGACTGACTTCTTCTTACCAGCCCATGACTACAATACATGCCTTTTATGGCACTTAAATTATCATGTTCAGAGAGCAGTGTATTATTATTTCCTACCTACTATACTAAATTAATAAATTAGTCCATAGTATATTTTGAATTATATGGAGCGCGTTTCATGCCAATGTCAATACATGTCAAATATGTGGTTGATTAATACTCCTTTCGTCTCTTAAATTTTATCAAATTTTAACTGGACACGAGTTTTAGGAAATGTAATAGAAAGTTAATTGAAAAGGTTAGTAGAGACTGAGTCTCAATATATTAGTTTTATAATAAAATATGAGTTGGAATGAGTTAATGGAATATGAGGTTCACTGCTAAAAATGATAAAAAGTGAAATATGACAAATTTTATAGACGGAGAAAGTAATAGATAGTTATATACTGATGATGATATTAATTAACGCGCCTCTAGCATGTTAATGATTCTAATGTGTAGTCAACTACCTAGTCAATAGAAGGTGTTGATACGCTCGGATTTTGCACCATTTTAAGATAATTTTTTAGTCCGTTTTGAGTGCCAAAGTTGCATTACATGTCCATTATTGCATATTTTATCCATTTTTGTATTTTGACTGTTTTGTGAGAAATGTGCAAAATAGAGCTGGAAAAGGGCATAAAAACGTCAAATCTGGAAGCTGGAACTTAAGCGCAACCCAGCGGCCCGCTGGACCCATGCCAGTGGTCGCTACAATGAGTCCAGAGAGTTCTGGAGCTGTCCAGCGGCCCGCTAGGACCTTGCCAGCGGCCGCTGGGCGTGTTCGCGCACGACAGCCCTGTTCAAACTCAATTTTTCGACGATTCTGAAGTCCTATTAGAGCATGCTATATACCATTCTCTTCGTCTTTAAAAGAGCTTCACGTTGGTACCTTGATCATCTCAATTGAAGTTCTGTAGAAAAAGTTATGGCCGTTTTACCAAAGTCGCGCAAAACTATCAAGTGCAGAATATATGGAAATTCAAGGAAGGATAGACGACATTACCTTGTGAAGCCAAATCGTTTCCTTAACCTATGGGCACGAATATTCCATATTTACCATTGCTTGGATGAGACTTTTTACCAAGTTTAAATCCCTTTTCAAGTCTATAAATACCTCATAACCTAATTCATATTATTCACCAATCTTAGAGTCTTAATTCCATTCCCGACTTTACACATAAATTCCTCCATCTTCTACAAGGAGCATAGAACTCAAGGGAGATCAAGCAGGAGCAAGATTAATTCTTCCGGGTTTTATCTAGTTTTTGTTAGATTGAACATGTCTTATTTTGCTTATATTTATTTAGATTATCTGTCTATGGATAACTAAATTTATAGAATTCTAGGGGATGAAAGTAATTGATATGTAGTTCTTGTTGTTTGTTTAATGTTCAGAACTCGTTTTACATTAATTATTCATTGGTTTATATTTAACTGCTTGGTTGTTACTTTGATTATTGTTTATCGGTGATGACTTTGAGTGGTTTATATTCTATGTGTCAA
The DNA here is from genome assembly GCF_029641045.1 of Salvia hispanica. Lineage (NCBI taxonomy): Eukaryota > Viridiplantae > Streptophyta > Magnoliopsida > Lamiales > Lamiaceae > Salvia > Salvia hispanica. The sequence goes on from NC_142696.1 coordinate 4,586,299, forward strand.
TACAATATTGGTGACATGAGTGTTGATACATAATAGGAATAACTCCTAGTAGAGCTTGAGTCGGATGAAGATAGAACTAAATAATTAGAATTACTAATGAGTTGATGAAATCACTACCCTGAGATTCCCTTGTATCATCTGCTTTCTCAAACCAAGTTTACTACAATTTCGTTTCATTACTTGCTTTCTTTATTTATTTCTGTCTAGTTAATTACTCAACCCAAAAAATCATGTTTTTCCAAATAGTATTTGAGGCCGTGTATGTGGTAAACAATCTGTAAATTTATTTCCCGTGTTCGATATCGTACCGACCTTTAGCTATACTAGATCTACTTTGTATACTTACAAGTATTTATAGTGCTAATAAAAAGTGCATCAAGGAGTCGTGGTAATGAAAACTCCAATTTATCATAATTTTGTTTTATAATCTCTAGATTAATGAAAACTCCAATTTGTCATAATTTTGTTTTATAATCTCTAGATTCTATAAAATAATGTACATTTTTTGTGCCTCCCAACACCAGTACTGTTGCACACGATTCTAACATCGAACAGTTTGAATCGTTTTCACTTTCAATTGTAAAATGTATATCGATACATACTATACTACTAGTCTATAGAATATTTTGAATCATACGAAGCACGTTTCATGCCCATGTCAATACATGTCAAATCTGTGGTTGGTTGTTAATAGATTGTTATTTAAATTTATATATATATATATATATATAAAAGTTTGTGTTAAAATGACAACCCCTCTTAAATGACAACGTGACAACGCTTATACAGCAATATTATAAACGTTACACAACAATATCCAACACGTTAGACAACAATTTATAGATTGCTGTCTAACGTGTTGGATATTGCTGTTCAAGAAAAATTGCTGTTTAAAGGCCAGCATATTGCTGCCCGTCTTTTTTGGCGTTTTTTTTTTTTGCCACGTGTCAGCTTATTATTCGTCCACGTGTACAAATGATTGGCTAGGAATGGTGGTATGGTGTTATTTTAAGGAGTGGTGGCACCCTAACATGCCCCTATATATATATATATATAGGGTCTTGTTAGGTTGAGATTTTTGGGCCTAATTGAGAATTGAGATGCAACCACAACCACTCATTCGCGCGATGTCAACAGCCTGTAGTTTATGTCAACAGGGGGTATTTTTGTCATTTCAGTTCTAAAATGTTTAAACTATATTCTAAATACTCTGTAAAACTCTCGAACGGTTTCTCAAAGTTCTCTCCCAAGTTTCTGTCGCGATTCATCGCGATTCTAAATACAATTTTGCATCTTCTCTCCTCTTCGTCGCGATTCATCTCCTAATCTTAGATTTCGGTCAGTTTTCTATCAATTAATTTCGAAAAATGAGGATCGAAGAAATAGTTGAAGCTGAAGCGGCGATTGCATCCAGAAAAGACATTCCAAATCGGCGGTCGTTAAAGCGACTTCTTCAGGTTAAGAAATTGATTCAAATTTTAAGTATATTGCTTCGATTTTAGTGTATTACAACACATCTGGATTCGTTTTCTTATGAAATCAATTTCTGCTGATTTTTTTTTGTTGATTAGCGATGGTAGAATCAGAAGAGATGGAAAGGAACAATGCTTCTGGAAAAAACGGAAGAGGACAAGCATCACGTTCCAGTTAAGGATTTGTTTAAATTTTTAAGATTATTGACATTTTAAATTTATCACTATTGACGTAGCTATAATAATATACTATTGACATAGTGTACGATTGTTTGAATGATTGTTGACATAATTATATTGACATAGTGTATGCTTGTTTGACAAAGTGTATGCTTGTTTGAATGGCTGTTAGGATGGTTGTAGAAAACATATGTATGGCTGTAGTAGTATGTCAATAGATATTGACATAGTGTATGTTTGTTTAAATAGGTGTTGACATAATTATATTGACATAGTGTATGCTTATTTGAATGGCTGTTAGGATGGCTGTAGAAAACATATGTATGGTTGTAGTAGTATATCAATAGCTATTGGCATATTGTGTGTTTGTTTGAATAGTTGTTGACATAGTCATATTTATGTGAACAGGGTATGCTTGCCATGAACTTTATAAATATCAACAGGGTATGTCAGTATTATAAACTTTAACTATTAACATAATAGTAATAAGATAATTGTTCTTGCTATATATGGGATATACCTGTTCATGACAGAGTATACTTAATGTCTGAACTTCTGTTAATTGTGCTTGGTATATCTATTGACGTAATTTTAGTAATATACATGCACTTGCTGTCAACAAAGTATACTTGTTATTGTCATGATATTGTGTATAATTGATATAGATTTATTATGTTTGATTTTAAACCAATAACAGAAAAATATCAAAGCGAAAAATGAGTACTTCACTATCTCCGAAAGAGTTAATGATTATTGAAAAAAAACAAAAGAAAAGGGTAAAGGATGAAAAACTGATTGAGATTGCTGAAAATTTATCTCAAAGGCTTCTAGTGAAAAGGAAGCCGTTGTTTTTTGTTGATACAATAAGCAAACTGAATTAGGAACAGATTAATGTTGTGAAGGAGTTGGGTTTTGAGAGTGTCCTACATTTCAACATTGATTACATTCCTAGTAGGTTAGCATTCTCATTATTAAAAAGTTTTGATGAAAAAAAGTGCAAGATAAAGCTTTATAATGAGAAAAAAAATTCATATCACTGAAAAGGATGTGGAGCTTGTATACAGATTTCCAAGGGGTGACATTACTTACTCCAGAGATAAGTGGAAAAAGTAATGCACCTTTCATGAGAGAGATAGCAGAACAATGTAATATGAAATCAGAAAACGTGAACCATAAAGCTGTTGAACAACTTATGTTAGCAGATCTTCAAGGAGGAACACAGTTCAAGAGAATGTTCTTGGTCCTATTAGAATCAGCATTGATTGAGCAATCAACATGTAGAATGATAAATTCTAAGATTGGAGGGATAATTGATGATCTGGATAACGTGAGAAATATCAACTGTTAATCATATACAATGTTTGTGCTCAAGTTTGCAATGAGAAATTGGTCGAAGACAGAGAAGAACGCCTTTGCAGGACCACTTCCCTTCCTTAAGGTATGTTTTACATTTTGTATTACAGATTATTAACCGTTAACATGATTACATTGAGTTGTATGTGTAGTTGATATAGCTTGTACTATAGTTGACATAAGTTGTATTAGTTATTTAAGTGGCTTGTGTATTGAGTTGACACTACACACTAGTAATTGACATGCATTTTTTAACATATGCAACTCTGTTACTTAGACAGAGTTACACAAGACAAGCGTTCTGTTTCTCCCACATTTCCATTAATGAAAGGATGGAAAAGTGAGCATCTTCAGGCTAGAGAAGATAGAGAGACCAATGCAGAAGTTTTTGGTTTAGGACGTATAAAGAAGAGATACATTCATAATGAGGAGCATCAGCAAGGGAATGAAGAACAAACTCTTGATGTAGATGACAGTGGAGTTGGGTCTTCTTCTCAGAACCTACTCCCATCAGATATGGTGACAAATGTATTGCTACACGATGATTGCATCAATTTACAATAACTAGAGGTTGCAGCGATGTTACAACTGGCTCATGATTGGATAGAAGCAAACATGGACAAATTGCTTGAGCTAAACAACAAGTACAAGGAGTTGTTTAGTCGTAGAAATAAGAAGTGAACAAAAAGTGATTTTAATGTCTGATGTTAACTTATTTTTTGGATGGGTTTTAAAACTATTATTGTGGATTCTGACTTTTGAACTTATCAGTTATATCAAATGTTAATCAGTTCAACAAATTATATTGAAATGTAAACAATCTATAACCAAATGTCAACAGCTTGTATAAAGTGTCAACAACTCGGAAAACAAATATTATAATTAAAAAGAAAATCATACAATAGATGTCAATAGAGAGCAAAAATCAAATATCACCAACTAATAAGAAAATGTCAATAACTTGTAGTATATGTTAACAACTAATAAAAAACAACTCTGATTGTTGTTGACATGGCTTGTACGTGTAGTTGACATGACTTATAATTGTTGTTCACATGTTTTCTATGAGTAGTTGACATGGCTTGTACGTATAGTTGACATACTATGTAACATAGTTGACATGACTTGTATGTGTAGTTGACACGATATGTACCGTAGTTGACATGACTTGTATGTGCCGTTGACACGATGTGCATCATAGTTGACATAATTATATTAGTTGTTGACACGTCTAGTATATATAGTTGACATGATTTTTAATTGTAATTAACCTTAAAAACATGAATTGTATTTGTAATTACCCCTCCAGGCAGGATTGGGGCAGTCTGGACGACCGCATCAGCGAGGAGCACGGAAGGAAACCTGACTCCAACTTGCATTACACCACAACAACTGAGTTCTGGACACCACCGCATTACACAACATAAATTTTCAACGAATTAGGAAATCAATCAGCGTAGCAAAACTCAATCCGGTGTCATAATCTACTTGCGGTTGATATTTCGAAAATGTTGTGGATTATGTCAACTATACACATATAATGTCAACTATAAGTTGTTAACATTTGATGCAAGCTATTGACGATAATACCCCTAGTTGACATAAACTACACGCCGTTGACATCGCGCAAAAATTGTGAATGAGTGGCTGCATCAAATGTCAACAACTTATAGTTGACATTATATGTGTATAGTTGACATGATTATGTCAACTAGGGGGTATTATCGTCATTTCATTTCTAAAATGGTGGAATATCAAATGTCAACAACTCGTATTAAAATGTCAACAACTAAAAAATAACACTTATAATTCACATATCAATAGCCAGAATATCAAATGCCAGAATATCAAATGTCAACAACTTAGCTTTCACCGACGACGACTTCCATTCATGCAATCAACGATTTCTCGGTCAACAACTTATAGCAAAATGTCAACAACTTATATATCAAATGTTAACAGCTTGTCAACAACTTCTATATAGTGTCAACAACTCAAAAACAATTCTTGCAGTTAAAAACTAACAACTATTTTATCTTAATTTTTTTATTTGACACAAGTTCCGGCATCATGATCATACAACACATGTCAATAGCCTGCATATTAAATGTCAACAGCTTATCAACAATAAATCTAGAACTTTCCAACAATCTCACATTTCCGAATCAAAAGCAAAATCGTTCAATTTCACAGCCACGAAGCTTGAATCAGAGACATATGAAGCATCAACTACTCTTGGCGCTCAAATTCGTCACTCTAAGTGGCGCGTACATGTTCACGTGCTCCTGAACTCCAGTGCACAAGCTTCCACCTCAAGTGAAGAAAATTTTTGACCTTTCATCATGTAAGCACTCGGTTCCATATGCAAAGTAGTCCGAGGCCTTATAATATGATATCCTTCTTAATGAGCTGGTCAAGCATCTTCACACCTCTATCATATTGACCAGTCTAGCAACAATTTTCAATCAGAACACCGTAATGCCCTGCTTCTGCTGGAATACTCAGCTTAATCATCGCCTTCAACACATCAAGCAAAATTTCATTTATCATTTATTTAAGGGAGGAAATTTGGAATTAATACCTGCCACAATAATGTTCTACAAATTCAGACAGAAAAGCTATTTGCTAGAAGAAGCTACAAAGCATCAGCTCCTTTACCCCTAAACCTATCCAAGAAAAACAATTTCAATTCAATCCATACTAAAACATCAGTTCTTGAACACACACACTCACACAATCACACTAAAATTTTCAATTCAATCCATACTTGACATTATACGTGTAGTTGACATCAAATGTCAACAACATGTCAATAGCTAAATGTCAATAGATCTACATTTACTCCATCCTAATAATCAACATTCTTGAGATTGCAAATAGATTACAAAATAATCAACATTTTTTTTTCAAATAATGCAATTTTCTTCAAATAAAAACAAATGATTCACAGAAACAAATCTGAATTCAATTCTAACACATGATTACACTAAAATTTTTCCACAATTTTGGATTAATGCAACAAAATCATAGCACAATAAAAGGTCAACAAATCGATCGAATCAGAAACACCACCTGCAAAATTCTCCCCTTTATCTTCCGGAACGGCTTGCTTACTTGAGTTTAATCCAATTGACGCCGACGCTTGCCCCCTTCTTCACGAAACTCTCACTGAACTTCTTTGACAGCTTCGGAGCTCAGAACAATGACCAACCTCAGAACAATATAATATCAGAATTCTAAAAGGCTTTTCATCAAACAAGTAATGAGCAACAAATTACAAATTGCATTCTATCATCACAGCAACTGAGTTCTGAACACCACCACATTACACAACATAAATTTTCAACGAATTAGGAAATCAATCAGCGTAGCAAAACTCAATCTAGAAAAAGAGCAAACTATCATAATTCATCAAATACGAATGCGTAATTCAATGATTCCTCAAAAAAACAACCAAAATCGCCACCAAAAATTGCATTTAATACTCGGATTATAAAACAAAAAGATTAGTTTTCCGTTACCTCTCGCAAAATTTGTACAATAACTACATATGGATTGAGCTGAAATTCCTTAGATTCATGAAAATATTACTGATATAAATAGGAAAAAAAAAGCTGTGGGAAAAGCAGATGGTTTCCACAATGAGTGGAAATTGATCGCAGTTGACGCTTGCTGCTGCGCCGGAATTGCCATAACGATTTTGCAATTGGTTTCCCCTCTTCCTCTTCGTTGGCGGAGAGGAACTGACGAGCCGCTTCTTCTTCAATTTTTGTTGTTTTTGTTAAAATTACTATTCTTCCCTTTCATATTAAATTAATCTAAAAATATTTATTGTGTGGCAAAATCTGGACCACTCATTTAATAAAAATGAGTGGTTGATATTGCATCTCATTTCTCAATTAGCCTAAATAATCTCAATTGATCATGATCCTATATATATATATATATATATATATATATAGGGGTGCGTTAAAATAACAACACTCTTAAAATGACACTGTGACACCACGCTAAACTGCAATATTATATATGCTAAACTGCAATAGTATAAACGCTAGACTGCAATCTATAGATTGCAGTCTAGCGTATTGGATATTGCAGTCGGGAAAAATTGCAGTCTAGTGTATTGAATATTGCAGTCCGTGAAAATTTACCCTTGAGCAATTTTTATAATTGCCACATGGCAGCTTATTATTCGTCCACATGTACAGATGATTGGCTAGGAATGGTGGTATGGTGTTACTTTAAGAGGTGTTGTCATTTTAACACAATCCTATATATATATGGTCTTATTAGGATGATATTTTTGGGCATAATTGAGAAATGAGATGCAATCTCAGCCACTAATTCACAAGAATAACTTAATGTCAACAACTATCACATTATGTCAACACGGGGGTATAATTGTCTTTTCATTAAATTGGATTTGAAATCATTATCTAAAATCCTCTTTAAAACTCTAGCTGCAAAGTCTTCAAATCTTCAAATCTTCAACATTCAAATCTTCAAATCTTCAACATTCAAATCTTCAAATCTTATCAATATTCAAATCTTCAAATCTTCAATATTCAAATCTTCAAATCTTCAAATCTTCAACAAAATAACACTTAATAAAATGTCAACAACTAAAAAATAACACTTATAATTCACATATCAATACTGAGAATATCGAATGTCAACAACTCGTATTAAAATGTCAACAACTACAAAATAACAATTATAATTCACATATCAATACCGAGAATATCGAATGTCAACAACTCGTATTAAAATGTCAACAACTAAAAAATAACACTTACAATTCACATATCAATATCGAGAATATCGAATGTCAACAACTCGTATTAAAATGTCAACAACTAACAAATAACACTTACAATTCACATATCAATAATGAGAATATCGAATGTCAACAACTCGTATTAAAATGTCAACAACTAACAAATAACACTTACAATTCACATATCAATACCGAGAATATCGAATGCCAACAACTCGTATTAAAATGTCAACAACTAACAAATAACACTTACAATTCACATATCAATACCGAGAATATCGAATGCCAACAACTTGTATTAAAATGTCAACAACTAACAAATAACACTTACTATTCACATATCAATACCGAGAATATCGAATGTCAACAATTGGTATTAAAATGTCAACAACTAACAAATAACACTTACTATTCACATATCAATACCGAGAATATCGAATGTCAACAACTCGTATTAAAATGTCAACAACTAACAAATAACACTTACAATTCACATATCAATACCGAGAATATCGAATGTCAACAACTCGTATTAAAATGTCAACAAGTAACAAATAACACTTATAATTCATGATGTGAGCTTCGTTACGGGACGAAACTCACGTGCCCAGGATACGATTCACGGACCCAAAGTTGAGTTTTCTACAGGTTGAAAACTCGTCGGGACAGGAACTATCGCGCTGCTGCAGGCTGAACAAACAACAGCCTTGAAACTTCGTTGGAACCTTTCGTCGAACAGGTGTGCGCTGCCTTTTCTTATGTAAAAACCTGCTGCAGAAACGAATTTAGCAGCCTCCAGACGAACCGTGCGATCTGGAATGAATGTGAGTCTCGTAGAGACTCGGAATAATGACGGAAACTGGATGTATTCGATGTGAATAAGTATTGATGGATGGAATGAATGACGCCACGCTCTACTATGGAAGATTGAACGATAAGTCGATAATCTTGATTGAAAACGAACACGATGCTACGAGAATTCAATCAAGGAAGGGGCAGAATCGAATTGACTCTAAAACTCACGAAATTTTATTGCTCAAAAAACTCTCCGAAAAACAATGCAAAGACTCCACCTATTTATAGGTGTAAAAGTGACGAAAAATCTAATCCTAATCCTAATCCTAAAAGATATTGAAAAATAATGGAACTAATTAAATCTTAACCAACTAGACGCCCTAATCCAGCTATCCTTAAGGGATTTAGCTTTCACAAAAGATAATTGCGAATTTAAACTTAAAAGAAATAAAGAAAACAAATCAAAGCAACCCTATCTTCAAGCCTTCACCTCAATTTCTAGTCTTCTCTCTTCGCCTTTGTTGCACGCGATCCCAGCCCAAGTGTACGCTTTTTTTTGAAGGCCCACGCTTGGCCCCATAAGCCTTCGTTGCATTACCAAGCCCATACGAAGCATATGGGCTGTCAAAACCGAACTGCCCTCCATGTGTTCGATGAAATGCCTGAAAGTTGTTATGCAGATTTTCAGCCATCTTCTTCCTCTTTTCTCGGTTCTTTGGACTTCGATTCATCCTCGTGCGAGCACAACACATTCTCAAACACCCTACTCGACATTTTCCTTTATTATGCGCATGCCCTCATTGGCGCGTACTCGAGCTCACATCAATTCACTTATTAATAGCGAGATTATCGAATGTCAACAACTCTATAGAATTGGGTAATTTCTATGTTATATTATTCACAATAGAATGATACATCATATATAGGCTAGAATAATGCTATACAAGGTAAGATTTCCCTCAATCATATCTCTCTAATTCTAGGTAATAATATTGTCTAATCTTGGCTGATATTATGCAATCTTTTGTCTTGTAGAATACTCCAGATCTTCCAACACTCCCCCTCAAGTTAAGTGACGGGATTACTGAAGCTTAACTTGCCCAACACTTCCTGAAATGACTTTGCCGAGACTGCTTTGGTCAGGATGTCAGCCAGTTGATCTTCTGATTTCACATATGGAATTTCCACTATCTTCTCCTCAAGGTTCTCCTTTATGAAGTGTCGATCAATTTCTACGTGTTTTGTTCTGTCATGCTGTACTGGATTCTCCGAGATACTTATTGCAGCTTTATTGTCACACAACAATTTGCAAATCTTATGTGGTTCCAAGTTTAGTTCTTTCATCAATCTCCTAAGCCACTTTTTATGCCTCGGAACTCGGCTTCAGCACTTGAGAGTGCCACTACCTTTTGCTTCTTACTCCTCCAAGTGACTAGATTCCCTCCAACAAAGGTGAAATATCCACCAGTAGAACGTCTGTCGACTAAATTTCCTGCCCAGTCAGCATCTGTATATCCGTGAATATCTAAGTGTCCATTCTTTTGGAACAAGACTCCATGCCCGACAGTTCCCTTCAAATAACGAACCACTCTAAGTGCTGCCTCCCAATGTTCTTCTTGAGGGCCATGCATGAACTGGCTAAGAACTCCCACTGCATATGCAATATCTGGCCTGGTATGAGACAAATAGATGAGTTTCCCAACCAGTCTCTGGTATCTTCCCCGATCAGTGGAGATTGCCCCTTTGATGAGCTGAAGTCCGTGATTCTGAATGATTTGAGTGTCTGCTGGCTTGCACTCTAACATCCCTGTTTCTGCCAGAAGATCAAGAACACACTTCCGTCGGCTAATAAAGATTCCTTTTCCTGATCTGAGTACTTCAATGCCGAGAAAATATTTGAGATCGCCAAGATTCTTCATCTCAAATTCTGTAGCAAGGTGTTCCTTGAGTTGTCGTATCTCCTCAACATTGTCTCCGGTAATGATCATGTCATCTACATAGATGATAAGGCATGTGATCTTCTTCCCTTCCTGTTTGATGAAGAGAGTGTGGTCAGAATTACTTTGTCTGTACCCATATTTCTTCATCACTTCAGTAAATCTTCCGAACAAGGCCCTTGGAGATTGTTTCAGCCCGTATAGTGTTTTCTTCAATTTGCACACTTTCTCTCGCCCGAATTCTTCTGAGAATCCTGGTGGAGCCTCCATATAGATTGGATCTTTCAATTCCCCATGGAGAAAAGCGTTGGTCACATCATACTGATGAAGTGGCCAATCCCTATTCGCCGCAATAGAGAGGAGGACTCTCACGGTGTTCATCATTGCAACGGGAGAGAATGTCTCAGAGTAGTCGATTCCTTGAGTTTGAGTGTACCCCTTTGCTACCAGTCGAGCTTTGTATCTCTCAATACTTCCATCTGGTCTTCGTTTAATTGTGAAGACCCAGCGGCACCCAACTGTATGTTTTCCATCTGGCAACGGACTGATCTCCCAAGTGCCATTCCTCTTTAATGCCTTCATTTCAACTAACATTGCCTCCCTCCAATGTTTGATTTTGACTGCCTCTTCAAATGTGTGAGGTATCTCTTCCTCGTATAATGAGGCATGGAACGCCCTTGCCATTTCGGAGATGTTGGCCTCAGTGAAGTTTGTTACAGAGTATTGACTTTTCCGACCTATTCTTTCAGGAGAGTATCTTTTGGGAGGAATTCCTCTCTTGCTCCTATAGGGAAGTATATACTGCCCAATATCTTGATCAATAGTAGTATCCTCCTCTTCTGTATCAGGGGGGTTAGGAGCAATAACTGTACTTTCACAATGTGAGCCAGAGATTACCTCGGATTCCGGTACGGTTGGATTAGAGGAAGGCGGCGGAAGCGTCGAAGGGCTCGTTTCTGTAGATGAGGTTGACTCATGGATAGTGCCAACTTGCTCTGGTGGTCTCACATCAAAGTGACTTGGCACATGCCACCGAAGGGAGTCGCTTTCTTGGGTCTCCCCCTGTCTCTCACTCTCCCCCTAAGTCCCAAGGTGGTAAAAGAATTCTGTTTCGAGGAAGTTGCAATTCATGGTGGTGATAACTCTCTTGGTTTTAGGATCGTAACATCTATAGCCCTTTTGATTGATCCCATATCCCACAAATACACACTTAATTGCACACAGAGAAAATTTGGTTCTTTCTTGTTTTGGGATATGTACATAGACCGAGCAACCAAAGATTTTGGGTGGAAGGGATAAAGCCGCAGGGATTTGTGTTAAGGTGGACAGGTGGTCTAATGGGGTTTACGATGTAGTGTTTTTGTGGGGAGACGGTTGAGGAGGTAAATGGAGGTGGCGACGGCTTCGGGCCAAAAACTTGGTGGAACTTTTGAATCAAAAAGAAGTGCTCGAGTCATTTCAAGGATGATCCGGTTTTTTCTCTCTGCTACCCCATTTTGTTCTGGTGTGTGAGGACAAGAAGTTTGGTGGATTAACCCATTATCCCTAAAAAACTGAGACATAGAATTATTCACAAATTCCCCCCCGTTATCTAAGCGCAAAATCTTAATGGATGTTTGAAATTGGGTTTGGACCATTTTATAGAAAAAAATAAATTTTTCAACGACCTCCGACTTATGTTTCATGAAATATACCCATGTGGCTCTACTGCAATCATCGACAAATATCCAAAGTATTTAAAACCAAAACTAGTACCAATAGGCGCAGGGCCCCACACATCAGAATGTATTAAGGAAAAGACAGTCTCAACACGAGTATCATTGGGTTTAAAAGAGTTACAGTGGCTCTTGGCCAAAACACATGATTCACAAGAAAAATCCTTTGGAACAAAAAGTTTGGGAAATAAAGATTTTAGATAACCCAGAGAGGTATGACCCATTCTTCGGTGCCAGAGCCAAGTCTCCTGAGCGGTGGGTCTGTGAGCAAGCATCGCCGCACCATCTTGTCGAGCAATCTCGTCTACAAAATAGAGTCCACGGCGCTCAGTGCCACGTCCAATAATCTTCCCCGTCCGAATATCCTGTAAGAGACAGAAATTTGGTTGCATCAGCAAAGTACAATTTAATTCCCTAGTCACATGACTAATTGACATTAACTTCTGAGATAAGTTCGGAACATAGAGACAATTTGTAATCTGCACATTCGGGAATATTTCTATAGTCCATGCCCCTTCAATTGGAGTCATTCCCCCATTAGCTGTTTGAATATGTGACTTATGTGTTTCATAAAATTTCACAAAATCGCTTTTATCATAAGTCATGGTATCAGTGGCCCCACAATCAAAAATCCACCCGGTATCATCGAACCATCACAATCCTGGGCCTCAAAAGCATATGACAAATTTTCCAAGGGAGCAAAGGAATTCTTACAAATAATGGGGTCATTTTTTAAAATTCTCCTAGTCTGGGGGTTCTTTTTATGCAAAGAGATAATTTAGGGCACATTTTTTAATTTCCCAACAAATTGGGGATTAATGAATAAAGAAGGATTAATAGGGTTAGGGTTATTTCCCCCTAACCCGTTACCTCCATCGGCGCCGCTTTCCATCTTGAGAGAGGCGACCATCGCCTCAGCCGTTCTCCCCCCGCCGCCGTCGCCACGCCGGCTACCGCCGGTCGGGAGGCCACCGGTTTCAGGCTTCCGTTCCTGGAATTGCACTGCCTCTCGGTTTCCTTCCGCCCCTGTTCCAGGTTGATTTCGTCCTTCATCCGTCCCGATCGCAACCTTCACCTTCGCCGCCTTCTCCTCCTCCCACCAATCAGGATATCCGATTAATTGGAAACATGTTTCTTTCGTGTGTTTGTGCATTCCACAGTGGGAGCACCAAAGCTTCGATTTGACCGGTTTGGTGTTTCCCCGGCGGTTAGCATTGGGGCGCGGCAGCGGTGGTTGGCTCCTGTGTTGAGGCTGCGACTGGTGGTATTCTCTAGCTCCAAAGCCGAACCCTACTCCCGATGATGAGTCGCTTCCGACGGCGGTGGTGGGTGATTCGGACGCCGGTGACATGATTTTCAATCGAGCTGCCTCCCGTTTCACCCATCCGTACGCCTCATCGACTGAGGGATATGGATCCTCCTTGAGGATTTCGCGTCTGACCCAATCATACCTCTCGTTTAATCCGGTGAGAAATTTGAATAATCTTAGTTCCGATTTGATGCTTCGATATTGTGAAACTCCTTTATCGCAGCAGTCGACCGTTCTATGTGGACACCGATCGATGTCCATCCACAGTCAATGGAGCCTACTCCAATAGGCCTCCAAACTCATCTGTCCCTGCATAACTCTGCTCGCTTTGTCTCGTAGGTCATAATTGAGGTACGAGTCGGCTGAACTAGCGAATGTTACGGCCAACGTATCCCAGAGCGATTTTGCCGTCTGGTGATGCGCAAAATTGGCTATTATATGCGTCTCCATACTAGGGGTGAGCAAAAAATCCGAAAACCGAATATCCAAACCGATCCAAACCGTAAATTTAAAATTCGGTTCGGTTTGTTCGGTTTTAAAAATTTGAAAATTTTCGGTTTTTCAGTTCGGTTCGGTCGAAAAAAAATCGAATAACCGAATAACCGAATTATATTTAATTATTTATACATTTATATGCTATTATTTAATTGTACTCAAAATTGCAGCCCTAAATTGAAACATCACGTTCTGTGAATCAGTCCGCCTCCTCCTCTTCTCTCTCTAACCCTAAATCCCTCCACGAATCCACCACCAAGCCGTCGCCCGTCGCCCCTCCATCGGCCAGCTCCGGCCCAAAACCCCTCCACGCCGTCAGGGAGAGAGCTCAGAAGGTTTGTCTCACGCACCAAGCCGTCGGACCACGCCGACGCCCCTCCACAGCTTCACGTCGACGCCCCTCTACAACTTCACGCCATGGTCTCCACATCTCCAATGTTATGCCTCCATTTGTGGTGATGCCTTGAAACTTTCTGTTCTGTTATCAATGTTATGGTTTGTGCTTGTTTAACCTTTTTGTTCTTTTTTTTCTAGATTTTCGGTTTAGATTATTCGGTTTTTCGGTTTTAGATTTTTCGATTTTTCGATTTTTTATATAATTTCAGTTTTTTGGTTTAATTCGGTTTTCTTAAGTTCGGTTTTCGGTTTTTTGGATTTGGATTTTTCAGTTTTCGGTTTCGGTTCGGTTTCAGTTTTAGAGCATCTCCAATAGCGGCTAGCCCACCGGCTAGCCGATTCGCGTCTCTAGCCGGTCGGCTAGCCGAACTATTGGAACCGGCCAGCGGCATTTCGGCGTAGAAACTGGCGAGCGCATGCCGATTTCCAGGTGCTGGCCGATGCGCTGGCCGCCATCGTGGCGTACCGATCAGCGAGCGATCGGCCAGCGCCCATTTTTTATTTTTATTTTTTGAATTTTTTTGAAAAACTATATATACGCGATTTTAGTTTCATTTTCATTTGCACCACTTGTTTTAAAGAGTTTTTTCTCTCTCTCTCTAAATTTCACTACAAGAGCAACATCGAGCGATGGACAACAACAACAAGTCCAATCCGGCGACGAGCGGATCTCAGACTCCCACGGTACCCGTGGGATCTGGATGGAGCCAGATGGGCGGGCATATGGGCCAAGGGTTTAAAGTCCCTTGTCAACAGTTGATGGGGATGATGGCGGGAGCGCAGGGGGGGATGCAGGGGGGGGGGGGTGCAGGGGGAGATGCCGGGCGAGGGGCAGGCCAGCGGCGGGCAGGCAACGCCGGGGTGGGGAGGTATGCCCCAGATGCAGCAGCAGATGCTGCAACAGATGATGGGGATGATGCTGGTATGGCAGGGAGGGATGCATCCCGGTATGCATCCCGGGATGCAGGGGTCACCGGGTGGAGGGACACGGTCTATCGTCCCTCTCTTGATTTTTTGGCGGCTTCGTCTCACACGTCGACTCCTGTGGAGACGCAGTTCATCGGGGATGACCGTTTCTCATTGCATGAGCTGGGGATCGATATCGAGGAGGCGGCCACTCCCGTTCCAGCGGGTCGGGCCGCGCCGGAGAAGAAGAAGAAGACTAAGGGGAAGAGCAAGGTGGTCAGCGAGTCGTCGCAGCCGGCTGATGACGACACTCCCACGCGGAGGAAGTGGACGGAGGATGAGTACGTCGGCCTGGCCAAGGCGTGGTTGTCGGTTTGCGACGATCCGCTGGTTGCGAACAACCAGCGGATTGTCAACATGTGGGCTAAGATTAGAGCAGCCTACAGGAGGAACTGCCCGCACGGAAAGGACTATAGCGGGGAGGAGTGCCGGAAGGGGTGGGAACGCATCAGGGCCGCGGTCGGCCGATTTTCGGGGTTGTACACCAACGCCCTCCGCATGCTGACTAGTGGGCAGACTAATGAGGACGCTCGGAGGATAGCGGAGAGTCATTTCCCCGTGAAGGGGACTTATAAGGAGTTCACCTTCTGGGAATGCTATCTGGTGCTGAAGGACTCCGAGAAGTTCCGGGCGAGGTGCGACGCTGGGTGGCCGAAGAAGCAGAAGCTGAACTATTCCGGCGATTACAGCGGCAGCAGTGGCGGATCCCACGACCTCCCACCGGATGCTGAGGAGTTTCCGTCCCCTCCATCCTTTGCTCGTCGCTCTCGCCCGGTTGGCCAAAAGCGAGCGCAACGGGCAGCGAGGGGATCCTCCCCCCTATCGCCCCAGGAGGTCATCTCGGCACCCCCCCACGCGCGTACACCTTATTCTCGCGTCAAAAAACGAAGGAACGGATGTACAAGGTCTTCCAAGAGTGGATGGCCGCAACTGACCCCACGGAGAAGAGGTTTCTTCGCTCGATGCTCGACAACATGCAAGTCGATTTGGATGCCACGAGGGCACTGATGGAGGGCTCAGATACCCCCACCGATGTGGAGACCCTGGGTGGCGGCGGCGAGGACGGCGGCGACGATGAGAAGTAGAGAGTGGCAGGGCTCGTGTTTGGAAGCCCGTTTTTTTTTAAAAAAATCATGTAATTTTTTTATCTATGTACCTCTTTTTTTTTAATGAAATGAATGAATTTTCCCATATATGTCTCGTATATTTAATTCCGTAATTTATCGTAAATTTAATTCCGTAAATGTAGTTGTTTTTGAATTATTTTTATTGCGGCTAGCCTGTGGCTGGCCTTAGGCTAGCCTATTTGATTAAAATGCTGATGTGGCAGGTGTAATTTTAGTGCTGATGACGTGGCAGGGAGAGAGAGTGGCTAGCCTGTGGCTGGCCTATGGCTGGCCTATTGCCACTGTAGATGCTCTTAGCCTAAATTTAGTTTTTCGGGTTCGGTTCGGTTTGAGCAAAAAACCGAACCGAAATCCGAATGCACACCCCTACTGTGAACTGTATATCGATGGTTCATGTCGAACACAACCATCTTTGCTTCGAGAAGGGAATGTCCCTCGTCAAATGTTCTCATATAATCCCTCCGTCCGGCATCAGGAATCCCATTTCTTGGCGGCACGAGTTTTAAAAAAATGTTAAGAAAAGTGGGTGGAAAAAAAGTTTAATTGTGAAATATGGTTCCCACACACACACACACACACATATATATATATATAGGATATATATATAGGGATGTATTCAGGTCAGAACGCTAAGTATAAGTAAAACTCAAAACACTTGCAGTCCATTGGATCTTATGATCTAACGGTTAGATTAATGCCACGTGTCATCTAATGATGTAGAATTTTAGACTAATAATGTAGCTCGGATAATAATGTAGCATTTTAGTTTAATAATGTACAATTTTAGTCTTACAATGTACATTTCTAGTCTAATAATGTACCTCGGCTAATAATGTAGATTTTTAGTATGATAATGTAACTAATCACAACCATCCAATCTAATGATCCAAGGGCTGTGATTAGTGCTGTGTTTTACACTAAGATGCTGTAAGGACCCTAACACACCCCTATATATATATATATATATATATATATATTAGTTTTAAATGAAATGTGAGTAGAATGAGTTAGTGGACTGTAGGACCCTTTTACCATTTATGGTAAAAGTGAACCGGACTCCTATTCGCGGACGGACACGGAGGAGTATATATTTGCATAAAAACACACACATGATAGGTCAATTGTTAACTGGCTTAATCTATTAATTTGTAAGTCTGGGTGTTAAAAATGTCAACACAAATTTTGCCGACATACTTATGTCTTTATGTCAGTGACACAAAGACATAAGTATATCAACACAAGGACATAAGTATGTTAACCAAAGCATACAAATATTATCGTGTTAACATTTTTAAACACACGACCCAATTTACAAACCAAGCGCACTAATTAATTAATGGCCACAATCGTAGTCCGTAGCCCCGTTTCAACCCCTCGTAACGCTGGGCTGCAAATGAATGCAACCAAATAGTTTGGAGTTCGGATCCATATAAGTTTTGGATTGAGAGAACATAAGTACAAAGAAGATATAATAATCGATATATATTATTTTTGTTTACGTGAATGTCTCTTTCTAGAATACAAACAAATTAATGCATTTATGACTAACCATGTGAAAGAAAGGAAACAAAGAACTAGCATGGCACCTCAGAAGAAGAAGAAGATAAATAAGAAAATCATATATTTTAAATCTCATTTTAACTTAACACAAATCTCATATAGTTTTGATTTTTGAAATGAATGGCGCCTGGTTATCTGCATCTTGTACAAATATTTAATACACTACATAATCTTATAATTTTGACGTTACTTAAAATCTCATTTTAACTTAACACAAATTTTAATAAATTATTTGACTTTTGAAATAAAAATAAAATTAGTTGAATATGTAGTCTACCTATCTAAAATACTAAAATACTAAAAGAAGGTAAATGTAACATTAAATTAAGGACACCCCAAAATATGGCAAAATGGAACATTTTTTACATACAGAAAGAGTTTTTTTTTAAGATACAAACATTACTTCAGTACAAAGATTAGGATGCAAACAAACAACGATCGTTTAGATTTGTATATCTTAAGTAAAAATTTTAAAAAAAATCATAATTTCTCAATCATATAAGATTTGTATAGGTCGCTTTGCTAGTGGTTATGGATAATTCCAATTATGTGAGTAACATAGCCTCAAATCAAACTGATTCAAATTAATGAAATGTCAGTATAAGCTATTGTTTATTTACTAGTGTAATGTTTTACTACTAACTTATTCATGTTTACTATAATAAAGTGTTGGGTCAGGATTGACCTAATCGTATATGGTCAACCGCTAGTAAAGATTTTGATATGACCACACACCCAACCCTAGTAAGAGGACTACATGCTATGTGGGAAGGAATAATTACTGGATTGCTAATGTCCATCTTCATTGAGAGTATAATTCCGATTACTATATATTTTTTAAATGTAGTTTTCAATTAAAAAAATAAGAAAATAAATAATATTCCATAAAACATACTATCTTTTTAAATAGTAAAAAGATTAAAGCTAAAATTGGTCTTAAACATATGACCATTTTATAATTTTGGTTCATAACATTATGTTTGGAACCTTCGTGTCCCTAACTTGTGAAATTGGTTCATTTAACGGAATTATAAAAAACTAACAGTCAACATGTTTTTGAAGAACTTATTATACCAATATGCCTAATTGGACACTTAAACATCATGAACTAATTATTTTATTTTTATATTTGAAAGTTGAAAATTTTGAATTCTTCTTTAATATATGCACATCACCAAACGTCTTCTTTATCATTCTAGAGATATGGAGACGTCTTTAACATTTCTAGCTTAATCAGATTTAATTCTAAACATTCGGTAGGTTAAGCAAAATAGTTCATTATCGACAACATCATATTACAACACAATTACAAATTAAGAACAATTATGATCGACACCATATAACAATATAGGCTAAGACAAACAAGTGTATCATGATAACCCAATTACAAAAGGTGTTTCATGATAACAAAAAAGTGTATTAAGCATGTTTATCATCAAAACCATCTAAACTAACATGGAAATGCTTTCAATGATATTTATGTCATCTTCATTAATTGATGAGTGTTGTCGAATGACCACGCCATCCCTTCGTCCATCCATCCATAGTCAAATCTAGCTTGAGGAAAGAGTAATCCACAATAGTGACACATAGACCAAGCTTTTGAGAACGTCAACCAGTTCCAATTTCGACCATCTATTAGGGTCACGTTTGTGTATGTACATTCCACAAGACCATCCAGATATTACTTCCTGCACATCTTCTTTCCCACCAGCAAACACACAAAAACAACAAGAATATTCGAATTAGGATCATATCAACCAATATATAACAATATTATAACACACAATCACAATATATAACAAAATATAGAGTATTTAGACCATTGTATTCCACAAAAACGTGACCACACTCACTTTTCAAAATTGGAGGATGACTTTAATAGGCCATAAATACTCTCCATGAATGTAAAAGAAAATGAGAGTAATTTAAGTCCAACTAACTTTCTTTATTTTCAATCGGATTTGAACTTTTTCCTCCTCACACAAGAGAGCCGAATGTGGTGTATGCCACCAGGGGAATGATAAAAGGGGAGCGTCGACTTCTAACTCATGGAGAAGATGATTCCCACTAGCGATTGACCGTTAGGTTCAACAAAATTTACAAACAAAGAGAACTAGGGTTTATTTAGTGTTCTTGGGTTTTATGAGAAACAAGGAAGTGGAATGAGAAAAGGCTAATTCTTTATGGTTGGAGTTAAATATTTTCATTTTCAGATATATAAATAAAATGATTATTTAATGATGTTTAAATGTCTAATTAAGCGGATTAGTATATGAAGTCGGTAAAAAGGTGTTGACAATTAGTTTTTCATAGTTCCGTCAAAAAAATGGAAAAAGACATACTAATTTCATAAGTTAAGGACAAGAAAAAAATGTCTTGTCGTTCGGTTGTGTCCCACAACATCGGTCGCACTCGGTGCTGAACCACTGTCCAGGTCAGGTATCCCACCCGTCCAGCGGCCCCAAACCACTTCAGATAACATCTTCAACAGTGAGTATCATCGCCTCACACCTAATCACCCAAATGCTATTAATCTTGATTACGGTTTCTCATTCGAGTGTAGCCATAGTGCGTGTATAAACAGCCTTAATTTTGGTTGGTGGACAAAATATTACTATCTGCATAGTAATTCTATCATGTAATGAATTTTATCTAGTTTTCAAATCTACAAGTACCCATTACCTTAATTTTAAGTTTTATTGGTTTTTTCATTAGGATTAACAAAATTATTTAAAAATATCTTTGAAAATGAATTAATGCTACAAAGCTAATCAAATACTCTAAATATGAATATGTTTTGAATGAATTAAAAAATACTCCGTACAAATTTTTTTGAAACCAACCTAATTTGGGACATAAAAACACAAGTTAAAACAGATGTTTTTTGCGTTTATGTTCGGATTTGGGTATTAATGAATCTTTTTTTTTTTTTTTGGTAGCCTATGTTTTAGGAATATTTGTGTAATGCGTTTTCTTTATAATACTATCAGTTCAATTAAATAAGTCGATAAAATTTCACTTAAAAACGTATATCAAACAGGCTCCCACGTTTTCTAAAATCACTAATTAACACCATAATGAGTCCTTCCAGATATTGAGTGAACACGGTTCGTCGGTTCCACTTCCATTATTTTGAATTGACATACACATGATTATTGCTTAATTAATGTGGGACTTCAAACTTATTTAAAGGACAAAATCAATTATTACCGCCACTAAGTATGATGCTTAAGTTCTCTAGCTGCATAACTATTTTACCAAATAAATTCTCGAATTATGTTGTGTTGTCAACTCTCATATTTTGTTTTTTTTGTATGTATGTATCACTGTATGTAACACAATCATAGACCAATCAATTCAAGTTAGATTCCAGTCTTTATCATGAGTCCAACTCTAAGAAATACAAACTGATCGAGATTGTAATCGAATTTATAGTACTAATAACAGTACGCATCATTATTATTGTTACTATTTTAATTTATTGTTGTTCAAAAATATCCTTTTTAATTCATTATAATTCATAAGAGGGTAACGCAGTTATTTTATTAGTTATGTCAGACCCAACGTGAAAATCTTATTTGTGATGTGTGAATAAAATTCTAGGTCGGGCTTGCTTTTATTTCAGATTAGCCTGACTGTTACTCAGACTAAAATGAAACCAATCAAAATAAAATATTGTGCTAAATGAAATATATTTTATTGAAACTTAGTTTCCGATCCCTAATTTTGTTGGAATAATGCAAATAAAAGATCACATGTGAAAAATATGGATATTTCGAAAAAGACAAAATTATGTAGTACCTTTTTAAATTGTTTTAATGCAAATAAGAGATCACATATGAAGAATATGGATATTTAATAAAATTATAGTATTACTTTCAATATTTTGATCAAATAAGAAAATAGAATGTTAAATTATTTTGTCTTTTATCTTAATTTTATTACGATCTAATCTCAATTTTAATGTAGAAAAACTATCAAACAAGTAAAATGACATTTTTTATTTGTTTAAAGTGTAGATTGTTTGAAAAAAATAAAATATTATCTATTTTTGGTTAAGTCCGCTATTTTTAAAATAACCAATCATATACTTTTTTTTCAACTGTTTTATTGATTTGAATTTTAATACTACTCTATTTGTTCCCCATTAATTATCTATTTTTGTCATTTTCGTTTGTCCCTCATTAATTGTCCACTTTCACTTTTATTATTTATAGGCCTTGCATTCCACTAACTAATTACACTCACATTTTATTATAAACTAATACACAAAAATGAGACTCATATTTCACTAACTTTTTAAACTTACTCTTCTTTACATTTCTTAAAACTCGTAACAAAATTAAAGTGAACAATTATTGAGGGACGGAGGGAGTAAAAATTAGAAACTGAATACATATATATAAATTGAAAGCTCATGAAAATACTTTAGTTGACAAAGCTCATCTCAATAGGTGTTTAATTAGGTGTGTTATAACATTGTTTCGATGTCTGAAATTTGAAGTCGTTCTAGTTGATATTCGACAGTGCAACACACATAAATAAGTGGTTTGAATATGTTAACACTAAAATGCTGAAAATCATAACAAATAAATTGTCAGTTGCAAAGTAAAAACAAATTAGTAGTAGTAATCCAATAACTTGCATGCATATTTATAAGAAGTAGCAAAACACATCCATTTGTCCCTTCAGCTTAAAAAGTGACTTCATTTTTGTTGGCATCCAATAGCGCAATATAAATAAGTCATTGCATTATGTTAACACCAAAAAAAATAATTGATAAGTTGTTAAAGCATGCCAAACAAATAATATGGTAACAAAACAAAAACAAAGTAATAATTCAATTACTTGAGTTTAACTTTATATCTATGGTGTCGTGCGAATTTCAAGTTAACGTGCAAATTTCAAGTCATTTTTTCATAGAAGCGGTGCAAATTAAATACTCATAAATTATTCAATTATTAACGTTTAGTCTTATATCTATGGAATGTCAGAATGACTTCTTGGCTCGATTTGTTAACACCGTGCAAATTTCAAGTCATTCTAACACATAAATCCTAGTTCCATCAGCACTACACCAAATTGTTGCACGTCAGAGAGAGAGAGAAAGACAAAGATACAGAGAGATATTGATGGAGAATTGAACTAGGACATTAATTACCCGACTTAAGCTTTTATATGGCTCACGAACAACAACATTCTTACATTTCTTCAGCCACTAAATTCTAAAACAAGATATGTTAAAACTAAATCATTACTGTATAATGTTGATCAATGTAAAAAGTAAAGATACTGGAATATTACTCACGTGGGTGGCAAAATGAATCAGGCGTTCTACGGACATGCCTAGGAAGATGAAGACGATGCATACTATTGCAATTGCCCACATCGCCGTTTCCAGCAGAGATTTTTCGGCTCCTCCTCCTGCCATGATGAATTTCAAAATCGGGACCTCCGGGGGAGTTCTAAGTGTTTTGGCATTTGCAATTTGTATATATTTATATGCTTATATATATAGACGGTTTGTATTAGTGGTTCAATTAATTGAGTTTGCGTAGAACTAGCTAGTACATTAGATTGGGTGCAAATATATACGCCCCCCATCCTCGCAAACGACGGCGTGTCGTAAGCATACTACTTCAGCAGTTTTTTTTTAAGGATACATATTAAAATAATTAAGAATATAATTAGGAAGTAAAAAATCATAATTAACTGTTTAATTTGGTCAAAATCGGGATTAAACCCGTTGACCGTTAAAAACTAACTGAACAGTTAGTGCATGACCAATTGTGATCTGAGTTGAAACGTTCAGAATGCAAAAATTTAAAAGATAAGTATAAGACCAAAATCGTAAAATAAGCATATATTTAAGACCAATTTTAGCCATTACTCTATATTATTAAATTGGAAGATAGATTAAAGGATGATAGCTTTGTAATCGTCTTCCATTGACTGCCGTATACACTTTTGAAAATTGAAGGAACTTTTTGTTGATATATGAGTTTGTTATAATCAAAGTAAACCATATGCATTTATACGAAAAGTAACTCATGTCTTTTGTGTAATTAAAGTAACACATTTTCTAAAAATCTTAACATAAGTACTTAAAATGTATCACTCAAATCCATGTTCACACTAGTTTTCTAGTCCACAAATGTCTATATATTAAAATCTTGGTATATAATTAATAAGATGTGAGTAAAAAGTAAAAATTAAAAAAATAAAAACTAACCGAAATAAAACTCAGGCGTAGAGTCAAGTAATCGACTTTTGCGACAGACCGGAAGAAACGCCGGAAAAAACATTTCTGCCACAGAGGCAAAGGAAATGTGAGATCTCTAGATAGAAAATTGAAATAAAATTAAAAATCTAGAAAATTTTGAATATAGTTAAATCCAAAGGTGAGCAGAATTTGCGGCAAAACTACTCATAAATCTCTCCGGATCTATTTCATTGGAAGCTATATGTTATAAAAATATGAGTGTGATCAATACCAAACCAGTTTTAAACCTTAAATGCCGAACAACATCATTATAAGACAACCTGAAGTTCATTATAATTAATGAACTAATGACAAACTTATAATGAACTTCAGGTTTTTAAATTATGCTAGACGATGTCATTGTTTTTAAATCTTTGAATTCCCTATAATGAACTACAAATAAAGTTGTAATGAACTCAGCGTTATTTATAATGATGTGTTTGGTGTTTAGCGTTTAAAACTAGTTTGGTATATAAAACAATCCTACATGAATAGTACTATATATGTATATGAAATACTAATAGTCTACCGCTTGATTTCATGTAGACGTAGTGTGGAGTTTGGGTCTCCTTTTCCCAACTTTTTTACCTCTTCATCTGTACATGTTTGGCCAAAAATAAGTTAATTTATCAACGATTTCAAAGTGATTAATTAAGAGATAAAAAAAATAGTTTAATTAATTACCTTAGCCCTTCCAAAGGCCATGGTGGTCAAGCTATAAATGATTTGCATTGCTGCTACCACGAATATGTCGATGTGAATTTCATGCATACCCTCTATGGATATCAATGAAATCTTCTCCTATTATTCCACCAAAAATTATAAACTTTCCAGAATAACAAATACTAATTAACTTTAAGATTATAGCTAGGAAACTAGGTAAATGGAGTATTATGGACTTTAAGATAGCCCATTTGATATATAGGTACACTGATATAATATCATGCGCTAATCATCTAAACAGATATATAGGCTATACTGATAGAATTTCTCAATCAAACTTTAACATTATAACAAATTCCAATAAAATCATGACATGTACTAATTTAATTCTGGAAAACACATATATTCAACCGTAAGTAAGTATATCAAATAAAACTCACAAATCCAATATCACATGAAGTTTTCGGCCATCACAATATTCTAATTAAACCATGATTTCTAATCAAATTTTTAAATGCAAAAACATGAACTCCATATTACATCCCGGAACATAAATCTATAGCAACTTTAGGCTATAGTTTCATCAACTTGAAACAATACTGAAAACATGATTTTTACTATCTTATCCCTAACCTTACATCCGCAATAATCCAATGCCTTTGCATGTCCATCTTCTTCTTTGAAAATTTTGCTGCACGTGAGCATAAACTCGGCCGCTCCACGCTATACACATATTTTGGATAGAGGGTCTTGTGTCACTGTTAAAAACAGTGACATAAACCCTAGTTCCATTAGCACTGCACCAAATTACCAACGTTAGAGAGAGAGAGAGAAAGACAAAGATATAGATAGATGGAGAAAGACAGAGATACATATATGATATAGTAGGGACTTGAGGGAACGGATCATAGATACTCAATTAAATAATTAAATTGAGGGATGATATGCGACTTGATAGATTTTTATTCATATACATAGTTATAAAAATTAGTTTTGATTTATGTCAATACTAAATTATGTCTAATCGCCTAAATCAAACACTCCAACTAAAATTCGAATAGTAGAGGTAGTAGGAGGCGATGAATCCGAGGACCGACTTGATAGTGTGAAAAGAATGAGTTGGCATTGAAAGCCGAGCATGACTAAACCAGTTTGAAGAGCTACCCGACAATATATACAATCACTATTTTCTTGTATAGCATTTATTCATATACAGATATTTGATCGATTAACTAATAATGTGTGCATGAATGTGTTATGTATACTATAATATATTTAATATCTCAAATTTGATGTGTCGGAAACATACCCTTGAGATTATAACTTCATAGTATTTCATTGATAAAATGTAGTATTAAAAAAATATACATATTTTATTGGAATAATTGAGTGAACAATTACATAAAGCTCTCTATAATGATTAACCGAGAACGACGGAGAAGGAGCATAAACTGTAGAGCGGAAGCGTACCTTGATCCATAACGAATTGAACGGCGGAATTGCTTTGCAGCGGCTATGGATCTTCCAAACGATCAGAGACATTCTTTGCAATAGTCTGCCGAGAGAATACAGAGAGAATGTTCTTCTGACGTCTGGGGACCATAACCCTAGCTTATATTTATATTAAATATAAACTCTTTTATTTTCTATTCGGTCCCTCATCAAATAGAAAATCACTTTATGGTATCTACACTTATTTCCATAACAATTAAATACACTTTAGCCCAAACTTTAATCTTTATTGGATCACTTTAATTGGACAACTGAAAGATAGTCATACACATTAAATTAGTCATGTGGAAGCCCAAATTTCTAACAATCTCCCACTTGGGCAACACATGACACCAAATAAATGTGTACAAACCAAATGAGCGCTCAAAAGTGCTATCACATAGTGTATTTCCGAACAATCTTATTATCAACCATATCAACATAGGACTAAAGGGGCAGTCACCATATATATATATTTTTTTTATTTTTTTATTTTTAACAGCAAGCGGTGGAGGGTTCGTGGGTCCCTCATCCCTATATTTCTTAACTCAAAATGATACAATACTTGACCCCGCCCAAAAGTGACGTGCTGGAAACAACATTTTACAAAAGAATTTTCACCCGAAAGGAGCAAAAGATGCCAGCTAATTAATACACCTAAGAGTAGATAGGGGACAATCCTCCCCCTAGGTTCGACACCCATGTACTCTAAGGTAAGGAGGTTCATTCTCTTGTTCGAGGAGACACTAAAATATCCTCCTCCTCATTGATGTGGATGTAGGGAACCCCTTGCTGTTCTAATTTGATGATAGCCCAAAGAACCCTCGGAATTGTCCGGATATTTAGTCTTCGAAGAGGACCATGGATGGTGCTCATAGTTGCAAGGTGAGCCGCTTGTTGCCTTCCTTTGGACATGAGGTCATTTTAATCATGCAATCCTTCCGAAGGAGAATGATACGAGCCAAAGTATGTCTTGTTTGAGCTGGCCCCTTCTCTGTTGAGTTGAGCAGGGCCGTCACTTGTGGAGCATCAGATTCAATCCAAATGTGGCGGCCAATTTCTCTCGCGAGCTCGAGTCCTCGAAGGAGTGTCAAGAGTTGTGCTTCCAAAGAGGAGTTGACAGTTAGAGGGGTGGTGAAGGCCTCCAAAAACTCCCCTTGATGTCCACGCACAATACCAACCCCACTTGCCCATCCCGAATCTGCTTTGTAAAGCCCTTTAATGTTGAGCTTGATCCATGGAGGATCCGGGGGGATCCATCTGATTTGCTTGACTAGTTGACCAGCATGTCTTTCCCTAGTGTGCACCTAAATCCGACCAGTCAGTTCAACTCCCTCCCATTGTTTAGAACAGAGGCGTCCGGAGCTGATGAGTTTGTGGATGTGCATTTGGATTTGCCAAATTACATTCTGTGCCTTGTACCTGATATCATTATGCCGGCTCTTGTTACGTTCCGCCCACAAAAACCATAAGATGAGGCAGGGGATGACTCGACTTAGATGGTTCTTCTCCGTCTGGTGAATTCTATTCGCCCATTCCTCGAGTCGATCTGGAATTGTGTCTCCAATCCACAGAAGATCTGTTGTTCCAGCAAACCACCCATCAAATTCCCTCCACACAATCACTGCACCTTGCCCTTGAACAAATAAATGTTGGAGAGATTCAGTGCTAGGCCGAAGAGGGCAGCAAAAGCATTTCGAGGCTAAGGCAATGTTCCTCCATTGGAGCTTTGTGTCTACTGGTATACGATTTGATAAGAGTCTCCACATAAAGATAGACATAGACCAAGTCAGGCCCTCATTCCATATATCTCCCAAAGCCGGAATGATTGGCCGTTGAGACCGAATGGTTTCCCAAGCCGAGGCGAGCGTGAAGTTTCCACGGCTGGATAGGGACCATCTCGGAGTATCCTGCCCATCTTCAAGGATAGGGACCTGAATAATTTCGTCGATAACCTGCTGCGAGAGACCAGCTTGCCTGTGTAAGCGTTGAAGTTTGGCCGGACTCCATTGTCCATCCTGCCAGAACTCCGCGACACGGGTTGTTGCTCTCATCCTTTCGTCTAGACATAATTCTCTCAAGGGGACATCTTTGAGCCAAATATCATCCCAGAAAAGAATATCACCTTTTCCAATCATCCACCGGATAAAAGGTTGAGCCTGACCCCAAGCTTTTGAAAGTCGTTTCCATGTTGGGCTGCTTCTTCTCGAAACCGAGGAAGTTAGAGGTGATTTGCTTCTACAATATTTGTTATATATGTGTTTCGCCAATAGGGAGTTTTGCTCCCTGAACCTCCACCATAGCTTCATATTAAAAGCTCTAAGGACCTCCTCAAAACGCCGTATCCCGAGACCTCCCTCCGTCGTTGGGAGGCACACCTGCTCCCATCCGATCCAATGTGTCCCTCGTCGTTCACTTGTCGCCCCCCAAAAGAATCTAGCAAGTTGTTGTTCAAGCATCTTGAGAGCCCCACTAGTAGGTTCAATAGCTTGAAAAATATGTAGAGGGATTGCCTCTAGTGTGTTTTTAATAAGGGTGAGCCTCCCTCCAAAAGATAGGTGTCTATGTGATACGCCCGGATTTTGCACTGTTTTAAGGCCATTATTTGGTCCGTTTTTGTTATCAAAATCACTCTACATGTCCATTATTTGCATATT
Organism: Salvia hispanica; assembly: GCF_029641045.1. Lineage (NCBI taxonomy): Eukaryota > Viridiplantae > Streptophyta > Magnoliopsida > Lamiales > Lamiaceae > Salvia > Salvia hispanica. Next base: position 4,615,460 of record NC_142696.1, read on the forward strand.
CTATACATTTTGGTATTTTGACGTGTTTTGTGAGAAATGTGCATATTTGAGCCGAAAAGGGGAGTAAAAACGCATAGTCTGGAAATCTGGAGTCAGACGGCGACCGGCGACCGCCGCGAAGTTGTACGGCGACCGCCGGCGCCCGGCGGTCAGAGCTATGTGGCGGCCCGCCTCGGAAATTTACGCTAGGAGAAGAGTCTCGCCCGGCGACCGCCGGAGGACATGTGGCGGTCCGCCACCGAAGGGTCAGAGTCTCTGGACTCCAACGCGGCGACCGCCGGCCAAGGTGCGGCGGCCCGCCGGAGAAAGGCGGCGAATCCGACCAGCCCTAGATTTGCTCCAAGATTTACCAAATTTTGAAGATCTTTTCCTTCTATGATGAGGAATAATCTTCCCCTATAAATAGGACCTCAAGCTTCATCAAGAAAAGAGTTTTTTTTCCGACACACAACAAGAACACATTCATAGAGATCAAAAGCTAGAGTACTTCAATTGTGCAAGGAGTTGAAGAAGGATTTCAAGAACATCAAGAACGACAAGGATTCAACCTACGGGTTTTATTTGCTTTAGTTTTATGTTCAAATTGCTTTCCCTTCAATCTATGTTTTTAGTTTATTCAGTCATGTGTAACTAAACTCATAGGATTCTAGGGATGTGTTAGTAGCAACTTTGGTTATACAATTCCGTTTTCTATTTAATATCCGTTTTATTTTTACTTTGTTTCTTCCCTAAGTTAATCATGATGCTTCATAATTGAGTGACACAATTATGTATGATTCAATACAACTTGCTTCATAACTGTGACAGAGTTCTAGCGAGTTAGATCCACTTAGTAGACACTACAGTTAGCTTCCTTTAATACGGCACTGTTAATTGAGAGTGAGGACTTTTCAAGGGTCTTAGGAGCTTTTTGGAGTTACGTGTTAGGATTGACAACCCTAATGTTAGTAATCAGCGTTTGTATCGCATGAGCATAAGCTAGGTGACTCGTCCTTTCAAAGTATTAACTGTGCTAGGGTATTGTAGTTTGGAATTTGTATAACCATTAAAGCAAAAGCACATCCCTGGAATTCCCCTTATCTCTATACTTTTCTCTCCGTGATTTGCTTGTTTTTAGTTGTTTACTGTTTTTAATATTTACTGTTTTCAAAAAGTTTCCAATAATTCTTGCTTCTCCAGATAGTAATTGAGTTCTAGTAGAAGATAGACACTTTGTGTACATCTTCCCCGTGTTCGATACCCGGTACTAACCTTTTGCTATACTATACCTACTCTGTATACTTGCAGGTATTTATAGTGCAAATAAAAAGTGCATCACTATGGGCCCAGCCACTAATTCTTCTAGCAATCTTCTCGCGGATGAAGAGGAACATGTCTGTTTTCTTGACACCCTGATAGATTGGGACACCCAAATATAAGAAAGGGAATGAGCCTTTTGGGAATCCTCCCTCCGTTTGTATATCGGATGCCCAGCCTTCGTTGGCATCAGCAATGTAGAATGTGCTCTTAGAAGGACTGATTTGCTGCCCCGAAACTGCTTCATAATCGGTGAGGCATTCCTTGAGTAGATGGAGAGAGTTAGGATTGGCTTGCGTGAAAATAAGAATATCATCCGCATACGCAAGATGGCTAATTTCCCCGCACCCTCTAGTTGATTTGAAGGTCATTTCCCCGCAGTCACCATATTTTTTCATGATTAAACCCATCAGTAATCACATATGCAAATATAATCAACAACAGATCAATTATGGAGTGTAGCATGAAAATTTCATGCAAGGTGATCATACATGCCTATTTCCAACTGGTCCTCCCAAATTGAGATCAAACCAAAATATAATGGACAAAACATAATACTTTATTTCTGCAGAGAATAACATGAGTTTTATAACTACATGTTCAAAATACAATATAGATCAATAACCAAAACTACTCCCACTGAACGGAAGTATCCTTAAACAACATAACACCCATTTGGGCTACATGCCCATGAAAGACCTTGGGTGATAGTCCTTTAATGATTGGATATGTAATCATCAAATCCATTCCCTTATGCTCTATAGGTATTTGTCCATTCTGAACTTTTACTTGCAACCAAGAAACTTATGACATAGCATAGCTCTTGTTGTTTAGAATATAACACTGCAGAGTTATTGTCACGACATAACTTAAACGGTCTTTCAATACCTTTCAGTATACAGCCTAGTGACAAAATTTCACAGTCATATTCAATAACTAGATGTCCCAAAACATGTTACGAATTCTGTTGTCATGGCAAAAGTATCTACAAGTGTTTGCTCAGCACTTCTCCACAAAATAGCTCTACAGCCAACAAACACACGTAACTTAAAATGGATCATTTACTGTATTGGCATCTAACAAAATCAGAATCAAAATTCCTAAAGATCTCTCCAAATGATCTGATTTTCTGTATGCGAGCATGTAATGCTTAGTTCTCTATAAATATCTCATAACCCGTTTTGCTGCTTCATAATGGTCCATATCAGGTTATTGAAATATCTGCCCAACATATAAACAATTAAAACCAAATTGGGTCTAATACACACTTGAACACACATTAGGCTCCCAACACCCAAGCATATGGAACCTTTTGCATTTTCTAAATCTCAAGATTTATCTTAGGGCACTGAATGAGACTAGGTTTGTCTCCTTTAGTCATAGGGGTATTTCTTTACTTACAATTATGCATCTCAAATACTTTAGGCACCTTTTCATTATATCCCTTATGTGACAATCGAAAATTATTTCGTTCGATTCCAAATACAAAAGAGACTTCCCCAAGATCTTTCATATCAAATTTCTTCGAGAGAAAATTCTTGGTGTTAGTGCAACATATCCTTATCGAAAGTTATTTCTTTCGATTCCAAATACAAAAGAAGATGCATTTGCTCCCACTGAACTTGTGATACACACAACCATCAATAGCATTCTTTCTGAATCCAAATGAAAGAACTACTTCATAAAATTTGTGGTACCATTGACGAGAGTCTTAATTGAGGTTGTTGAGATTGACTTTAAATGATATCATCCGCATGAGATTGAATGTTTACAACAACATCATCTTGAGGTTCTTAATATGCTTCTTCTTCAATGATAGTAATTGATACCTGATCATTGTCAGAAGCAGTAGTAGGTGTCAATACAGACTCCTCCTCAAAAGTAATGTTTCTTAACACATTCTTCCCCCCAAACTCAACATCCTCAAGAAATACTATATTTCTCGTCCCAAAAATTAGTTCCTTTTGTGGGATCATAAAATTTAAAACCCCCTAAATTTTTCTGGAAGACTAAAGTGAGAATATATGCTACAGTCTTTAATGCCTCTCCCTAAAGCGAATGCGACAAGGAAGAATGATAAATCATACTCCTTCACATATCTTTAAGAGTTTTATTTCGTCTTTTATCTACAACACTCATGCTAGGCGATCCCGGCATGGTGTACAAAACGACGATCCCACACTCTTCCAAATAGAAGGCAAAAGGTCTTTGACACTGTTCACCTGAGCAGTCATTTCTATCGTAGTATTCGCCACCACGGTCAGATTTGACTTTCTTAATGCCTTTGTTGAGTTGGAGCTCAACATCAGCCCTGAATATTTTGAACTTGTCTAAAGCCTCAGACTTTTAATAGATTAAATGTAGGTGCCCAAAACAAGAATATTCGTTTGTGAATGATATAAAAATATTGTTGATCATTCCAAGAAACCGAAGTGAATGAACCACAAATGTCTGCATATATCAATTCTAAAATGTATAGCTCTATTGGCACCTAATTTCTTAAGTTTGGTCTGCTTTCTTTCCTTTCCTTCGATACATTAAACACACAAATCAAGTTCTGAAAAGATAAGTGTATTCAATACAACATATGACACAAATCTCACAATCCTTTATTTTGAGATATAACCAAAACACTTGTGTCATAAATTAACCAAATTCTAATTATTTAATGTGCTTAGTCCCTTTTGATTCAACATGTAAAGCTTCTGAATATGAAGTAACATAATTGAGCATACAAAGATTGTTATATGCACTTAAGGAAACAGTGCCCATAATACTATAATTATTTGAAGGAAGAACTTTACTATTTCTGAATGAACAAGAGAAACCAAATTTGTCCAAAGCAGAAATAGAAACCAAAATTTGTCTAAAAGACAGTACAATAAAGTATCCTTCAAAGACAGAATAATTCCAGTCTTTAATAACAATCTACAATGCACAATAGTCTCTACTTCCACCGATTTGTCATGTCCCACATAGATGTATCTTTCACCATCAATTGACTTTCAGTAGCTCAGACAGTCTTGCACTGATAACCTTATGTGAGTAGTAGCACCAGAACCTACCCACTAAATATCATTAGAGACTAAATCCAAATTAACTTTAGAACAGACCAAAACAAGAATTGTAACTTCCTTTGCACGCCATGCGTGATATTTACAATTCATCTTTTTATATCCATGTTTACCACAAAAGAAACAACTATCATTTTCTTTATGTTGTTTCTTTTGCGATCAACCCTTATCCATAGTAGCATTCTCAATACACTCTCTTAATGCCCTTTACTTTATTTCTTGAGATACTGACCAGATGTGCAACACCAAATGCACATACAAGTCTTTAGAATTCAAGTTTAATTGAAGCAACGTGAGACATTTTCATAATGTGCTCCCTTATGTAGCCCTTGCCCTTATATCCTTTATTGAGATCAAGCACGCTTGTCTCAACCTTATCGTTTTTCATAAAACGTTCCTTATTTTGGCAAGGTATTCACTGGCCTTAGTGATATACTTAGATGCAGTACCTCGAAAAGCTTCTGGGATGCTAAACCTAATGATCAGTAGACTTACACAATTCGAGTATTCCTACTTCTCGTAGTTTCTCCTTAGATAAGAAGTACTACCGTCCGTAGGAGAAGTAGGTTGTTCAATCCTTAGCGCGTAATCCAGATCCATGCAACCCAGAGCAATCAAAATATAATCTTCGCAATCCTTAAAATTTGACCCATTCAACACTGGCATATTGTTCATGTTGGAAGAAACTGCAGAAGCAGACATCATAATTGAACATAGAACAAAACCAAATAAATTGTCATGCTCACATCATAAAATTCAAATAAAATGGTAACATCTCGAGGTACCGACACAACATTCATACCAAGTCTTTGGACAATAATATGAACTTGTAAGTGGTAACCTCTATGTAGTGATCAAACACTGACAATAAAATCATGTCAAGTAATGTCCACCTTTGGGCATCACAATTACTTACACAAAAACTGGATAATTGTCACCCATTTATCACCACAAATATGTATGTATCTCGTGCCAAATAATAATCTTCCTTTGGGCCGACTAATATCCGCATTAAAAATACACACATCACCGTCCTAATATTCGCAATAAAGAAGTCTAGACAAGAGAGGTTACTTTTGCAACGTCTTGCTTCGACTAATCTACTTTGAACATTAGTAAAACATTACGAGGTTCCGAGCACAACATCCACATCAAGTCTTTTGACAGTAATTTGAACTTGCAAGTGGCAACCTCCTTATAGTGATCAAACACTAACAATAAAATCATGTCAAATAGTGTCCACCTTTGGGCATCACACTACTTACACGAAAACTGAATAATTGTCACGTATTTATCACCAAAGATATGTGTGTATTTCGTGCCAAATATTAATCTTTCTTTGGGCCGACTAATATCCGCATTAAAATACACACATCAATAAAAGGAACATGAGATGCACCAAAATTATTAAATTTAAAATTTTAAAACTGAATACAAACACTCGCAAGGGAGTCGTTTATAATTTTCTGGAATATAGTGGCTAGCCAATGAGTCACTGGGTTCGCATACCTTGCGAACTCAGCAAGTCGCTAAATCCTGACGGCCAGCCCTATAACTCCCCAGCAAATCGCAAATTACTGACTCCTAATGGTAGGCCTGCTTATTCGGCCGGTTCCGGTTCTACCCGGTCCGGTTGACCGGGTACCCGGTTGCAAAATCTCATGAATCTTGGAACCGGAACCGGATCCGGAACCGTCCGGTTCCGGTTTGGAACCGACCGGGTAAGAACCGGCCGGTACCGGTTTCGAACCGGAACCGATTTGTAGTTTTAATTTTAATTTAAGTATACTAATTAACGAAAAGTTGTTTATTATTTACCTAATTTTAATCTGACACCAAACTAGATTTAACTTATATATAACAACAATTACATTATCTCCACTTAGTATGAAGAAATATGATTCTCACATTAGCCCACGAGTTATCTGTGATGTCAAACCAGAATTACGGTATATTCTTTCGCATGTTTCCTCAATTGGTAACCTCCACCTTGACTCCTCTAAGAGCTTTCATGATCTGTTAAAATTATTTTTGTTTAAAGAACTCAAAGTATAATGGTAAATAATGATCCAAACACATAAATTGGAAAATTATATTGTCAAACCAAGAGTAGCATTTATTTTAAGCAATATCAAAGTAGCAAAGGAATACATTCAGTAATACTAAAGAATCAAAACCAACCTTGATAATAATAAATGAATTACCGTTAATTACTATACTTCAATTTTAGTAAAAAAAAAATTAAATTTAATATATATTATTCGGTTCCGGGTAGGAACCGGTCGGTTCCGGGTAGAACCGGAACTGGAATTTATGAAAACATTAGAACCGGTATCGGAACCGGAACCGGATTCTTCGGTTCCGGTTCTTCAATTACCCGATCGGTTCCGGTTCCGATTCCGGGTACCCGAGAACCGGAGAACCGGTTAAGCAGGCCTACCTAATGGGATATCATATAATTTTTCCAAATCCGATTTTCATTAAAATCGACAAAATCCAAATTTTGATGTTTCCCAAAATTGCAACCAACAAACATAAAAATATTCAAAAGCAACATCAAAACAACCAAACAATACCATATAGCTCAATTCATACCATGACAATGAATTACCAATAAATAGAATTCCTAATTTTTCATTCTATCATCCGAAGTTCCAAACAAATACTGTATACGTGTATAAAAAATGCCGAAAAGGAATTCACGCAGCACGAATTCATAAACGTATATGCATGCTACAACAACAAATATATATACATATATATATGGCAACTTGAATCATACAAATTGATTTATCAACACAATCTATATAATATATGCATATATATAGAAATAATAGATTTCTTCCAAACCAGGCTGGACTAAAATCTCAATTAATAAATCCCAAAAGAAAATAAAACAACCATGCGTCCTTTTCAGCCATTCATACTCAAAAAAACCGTTACAGAGATAATAGAAATTATTAACCAAAGAATCAACAGTCACGGACAGATTATATACACAGAATAATCGTTCTTAGAAAACCGCGACAGAAGATACACATAATCAAACAACCAAATAAATCCACAAAACATAAATCTAAGTTTTATGGATTCAACGAAAGCAAGCAAGAACATAAACCTAATTCTCCTTTTCCAATTCTCAGAGAATCATCAATAGAGTGGCTCTGATACCACTTGTTGAAATAATTGAGTGAACAATTACATAAAGCTCTCTATGATGATTAACCGAGAACAACGGAGAAGGAGCATAAACTGTAGAGCGGAAGCGTACCTTGATCCATAACGAATTGAACGGCGGAATTGCTTTGCAGCGGCTATGGATCTTCCAAACGATCAGAGACATTCTTTGCAATAGTCTGCCGAGAGAATACAGAGATATCGAATGTTCTTCTGACGTCTGGGGACCATAACCCTAGCTTATATTTATATTAAATATAAACTCCTTTATTTTCTATTCGGTCCCTCATCAAATAGAAAATCACTTTATGGTATCTACACTTATTTCCATAACAATTAAATACACTTTAGCCCAAACTTTAATCTTTATTGGATCACTTTAATTGGACAACTGAAAGATAGCCATACACATTAAATTAGTCATGTGGAAGCCCAAATTTCTAACATATTTTTCTTATCCAATTGAAAAAAAAAATACTTGACAAATCAAAATAGAATCCAGATTTTGCCTAAAGAAACCCCGAGCCTGTTGCTCCTAGTCCAGCCATGGGGTCCACCGTCGCATCGACTAACAAACAGTCATCAGTTAGTACGGATGAATACAACATCAGTGAGATGGAGTCGTCGCCCAACAAAAGGACAAGGGCAAGGCTACAACAGCTATTGATGATAGCGGCCCGAAAAAGGACAACCTCGAGGGCACCTTGTTTTATTGCCAAGATCTTCATCGATGTCTCCAAGGACCACATCATAAAGTGTATTGGGAGTAGGTTGCCGATAAGTTTAATGCTGGTTGACCAAGAGGGACGGTTGAGCATGACTACGTGAAACGTCGGAAGCACTGGCAACGAGTTCAGAGGGACATATCGAAGTGGAATGGCAAGTGGACTAACGTGGTCTGGATGTGGCCGGGTGGATGCAGCGAGACGGACCTCATGTAGAAGGCCAGCAAGGAGTTCTACCTGGCTGGGAATAAACACTTCAAGTACTACGACGTCTGGAAGCTTCTCCAGAAGAGCCTGGATATCGCCGAACCCAGAGTAATTCTTTTTTATTTCTTTATAATTTTTGAGTTTTGAGGCCTTCTAATTTTTTATTTTTATAGTTTAGAATTTTTAATTTTCAAATGAATAATAAATTTTTAATATTATAGTTGTTTAATATTTTAATTTATATGATAAAAAATAGATTATATTTATGAATAGTGCAATTTAAAATTGCCAGGATAGATTGTCCACAGTTGGGACTTGAGGCCTGATTGTACATTGGGACTTTGAGGCCGGCCCCCAAACGGGTCATGGATTTTCAATTCAAAAATTAAATTGAGGGATGACATACGACGTCGTCATTGCAGGCAACAGGCTCGGTGAATTAAATGCCTCTATACCGTGACGGCACCCGACACTGATCGCAGGACGATGCGGGCCCGACGAATAGGCATGGCCCAACCAACCCAATCCACTCAAACGAATATGAATTCTTCCTCCTCCCACACAAAAACAGAATAAAAAATTAAAATCCATTTTCGTAAATTAGCTTTCTCCTCTTCTATAAATCCAACATCATTATTTTCTCTCACTACAGTCGGCCATGAAAATTCCTTGAACTTGCCAATCTAGGCTACTCACTCGCCATGGTCTCCGTAGATGATTCACAGTCTAATCCAAACATCAATGCCCGTATCAACTACAACCAAGCTCGGCCCTACTACTACTACACTCCGCCGCCCTCATCCGCTACAGTTACCCGCTCTATGGGCCGCTCCATGCGCACAATCCGCTCCACCATCTTCGACACTGACCACTCCCTTCCGCTCTTCGACAAATCGCCCAACCTATCCGAGAATCTCACCGACTCCGTTATCGACCTACGCCTCGGCGAGCTCGCCACTAAATCGTCTACCGATTCTAAGACCCACTCCGACGATACGCTCGACATCTCACGCGCCTTCACCGATTTCTCCGCCTGCTCCAGCGACATCTCCGGCGAGCTTCAGCGCCTCGCAACTCTCCCGGATCCCACTCTCAGTCAAGCCTCGGCCGCTGACCACAACCAGGAGCCTTGTTCCGGTTTCCTACAGAGAGAAACGTTTTCTACGGAGATAATCGAGAGCATCTCGCCGGAAGACCTCCAACCGACCGTCAAGCTCTGCGTCGACGGCTTGCAGTCTTCTTCAATTGCAGTCAAGAGGTCGGCGGCGGCTAAATTGCGGTTACTGGCCAAAAATCGGGCCGATAATCGGGCTTTGATTGGGGAATCGGGCGCGGTGCCCGCTCTGATTCCGCTTCTCAATTGCTCGGATCCTACGACGCAGGAGCACGCGGTGACGGCGCTGCTCAATCTGTCCCTCCACGACGGCAACAAGAGCGTGTTAATCGGAGCCGGCGCAGTCAAATCCCTAATTTATGTGCTGAAAACGGGTACCGAGGCGTCGAAGCAGAACGCTGCCTGCGCGCTGCTGAGTTTGGCTCTGGTCGACGAGTACAAGTTGTCGATTGGGGCTTGCGGCGCGATTCCGCCGCTGGTTGCGTTGCTGATAAACGGCTCGGTCAGAGGGAAAAAGGATGCGCTCACGACGCTTTACAAGCTGTGCTCCGTCTCGTTGAATAAGGAGAGAGCGGTGAGCGCTGGTGTCGTCAGGCCGCTGGTGGGGCTGGTGGTTGAACAGGGGACTGGATTGTCCGAGAAGGCGATGGTGGTTTTGAGCAGCCTGGCGGCGATTGAGATAGGGCAAGAGGCGATCATTGAGGAAGGCGGGATTGCGGCTTTGGTGGAGGCGATTGAGGATGGGAGCAGCAAAGGGAAGGAGTTCGCAGTGCTGACTCTTCTCCAGCTTTGCGCCGAGAGTGTTAGGAACAGGGGATTTCTCGTCAGAGAAGGGGGCATTCCGCCGTTGGTGGCGCTGTCACAGAATGGGACGGCTAAAGCTAAGCATAAGGTCAGTTGATTGTTCTTTTCAAGATTTCAATACTTTTCAGTCTCAGTTAGATTATCGAATTTTAGAGCACTCCCAATGGAGTTCCCTAAAAACTCCCTTATTTCTCCCTAACTCCTGCCACATCAGCGCCACATCAGCACCAAAATTTATCCCCAGTTTTTAGCCAAGTGCTACATTGGTTTCTCCCTTATTTCTCCCTTATTTCTCCCTAACTCAACATTTCATTTTTACATCATTATTTTTTATATTATTTAATTTTCCCTACAAATGTATTTAATAAATAGACTAATAATGAACAATTCATCGTTGTATTAATCATTGGAAAATATAATACAACGAGAAAAAAAAAACTACAAATAAAAAACGCAAATAAACAAAGATTTAAAAAAAAAAAATCTAAGACGGAGGGGCCGGAGGGGCGTCGGGATCGAGCCCCAGCGTACTCTGCAGGTGTTGGATGCATTTCCAGAGGGCCGCCTTTTCTTCAGGGGTCCCGCCGCCGGTGAAGTACAGCGTGTACATCTGGGTCAGATTGGCGACATTGCTCGAATAAGTGGCTTTTTCTAAGTCGATGACGGATTCCGACGCGACTTCCGACGTTGCGCCCTTCCCCTTCCGCCTCCCCTTCGCCTTCTTCACTCCCTCCGGGCGCTCGTGCGGACCATCCCCACTCAAGTCGATGTGGGCCGCGCTCCCCTCGCTCTCCGAAACGCTAAGTCGCGAGCGCACCGATTTCCCGTGCAGCGCGTCGTGCATTCCCGTCCGGAATTTGGGGAGATCCTTCAGCTTATCGTAGATGTTCCAATACTTGAAGCCCTTCGTCGACAAGTACTGGCTACTATACATCCGGATGGCCTCATCTCGGACCATGTGCTCGTTCTGGCCACTCGTCATGTGAGTCATCAAGTTAGAATAAATACCGTTGAAGTGCCCGCAGTCCCTCATGAGGCGCTCCCAATGCCGACGGATCGCCTCGCTGCCATGGTCCTTCATTGAGGCAGTCTTGTGGCTCCTGTACTTCGCGGCAATCCGCTCCCAGAATATGATCTCAGTCTGGTAGTTGCTGCGCTCCGCGTCCTGTGACGTGTCCGCCCAGCAGTCGGCTATCAGCTCGGACTCTTGCAGAGTGTAAGTAGTCCTTACCCGCTTCGGCCTCTCATCGGAACCCGTATCAGTCGCAGCCGACGACGCCGGCGCCTTCCCCCTCCCGCTCCTAGAAGGCGGCTCGGTGGGCGTTTCTTCCACCTCGAAGTCCTCCGCGCTCAGTGTCGCGGCCTGAGATTCTTGGTCGCCTGGGGTTGATCCGGGGGTGTCGAACTGGGGCCGATACACATCGTCGGCTGGAAAGGGCATTCTGCCGGCAGAGTTGAAGTACGGAGAAAGTCTCCGCGCCGGAGGAGTCTGCAAAGGAGACGGACCCCCGTATGGAAGTTGGCCGGGAGGAGAACCCATCGCCAACAACGACTGCATCCACTGCTCGTTTGCTTCATCCGTGTTGGGAATTTGTGAACTCGACTCTTTCCCCTTACCCTTATCCTTACCCGATCGGGAACTTTTCTTCCAAAAGCTCATAATTTTGATGAAAATTGAAGATTGGGAGAAGAGATTGAAAATGGAGAGAATGAAGATTGTGGGTGATGAATGGAGGAAGTGGAGGAAATATTTATAGGGGTGGAATGTAAAATAGCCGTTGGGTTCAAAAAAAAAAAAAAAAAATTTTAATTATCGCCGATTATCGCCGAGCGTCGCCACAGTGGCCGGCGATCGCTCGGCGATAATCCGGCGTTAGAACGCCACTCGGCGAAGCAACGGCAACATTATCGCCGAATTATCGCCGACTTCGCCACAATGGCCGGCGATAATTCGGCGATAACCGGCGATTTATCGCCGAGAATTCGCCACCTCCATTGGGAATGCTCTTATGTGTTTTTGGGATGACCTGTTTTGCAGTATTCATTTGGGATCTTGGATATTTTTGCTATAAGTCAAACATAATTGCTACCAGATTACTCCCAAATCCGTTTGAACGTGTAATTATCCTAATTATTGAGAATGATTGTGAAAACGAGGGGACATAGATATGTATTTGAATCTATGATAAAAGGGAGCACCACTTGCTAATAATAATTGCAGTTCATGTCATAATCTTTCCTTCCAAAGGCTAAATGATCAGTTCCTTGATCTTGATGGGTTGGTGCTAATCTTGATTGTTTATAATTCTAGTCACTGGTGGTCTTGGTATCTTATTCTTGCATTATTTAGAGTATCTGTAACTGCTCAAGTGTTGCTTTCCTTGCTCGGCTACAATTTGCGTGTAGCTTTTCTAACGTTTTTATATTAAAAGCTGCCATTTTTCATGCTGTCATACTCATACAGTTGTAACTTACTCTGTTTTAACTCTTTTTTTCAGGCTGAAAGGCTTCTTGGTTACTTAAGAGAGCCAAGACAAGAAGCTTCTTCCTCAAGTCCATAAAAGGGTGGGAGAGGTATAATAAATGGCTTATTATTATACTATGCTTTTGTGATGGCTTGCTGTTGGCTGTATATAGCATGTGTTTTCTTGGACTTGTACATAGAGTGGTTGAGTAATTTAAACAAAATACCAAGAAAAAACAAATTAAGAAGCTACTAGTTAGTGATAAGAAGCTGACCTTAGTAGTTGTATTTTATGTTTGGTTGACTGGTTCTCTTCTGGGGAGGTCTTCACCCTGATCGGGTGATCCATCCCTTTTTCTGATAGCTCCATTTAAGTATTTTTTTTTCCTTTCTTGAGAGTCCGGGTCCTCATCCTTGGTTTTGTTGGATGAGGCCCAAAGGTAGTCTGATTCGGATTTCAGACTAGGCATAAGTTTTAGTATGTGCTCAGGCTTACTTTGTTGTAATATCGATGTTGTATTTATGTTTTACGTTCATGTATCGGTGTGCAGGGGCGAGGAGGGGCTCCCTGCAAGCCCATTAGTTTGTATTGATGTGAATAATATCTCTTATATCTTGAGTACTAGACTCTTTTATTTACTTTCAGTTGAGTGGATGTGTGATCCTTTGACCTGTTTGTTTATAATTGAAAAATAAAGTCGAATGTAGGAGAGATAAGGTGCTGGTTAATCTGAATTAAAGGGGGAAAACTATGGCAAGAATATGGTATGGAGTGAATTGAAACATAAGCATGGAGGTGGGTGGGGCCTGAGTCTCTGGTGTAAAGTTGGTCCACCAACAACATGCAGTCGTGCAATTTAACCATGATAGGGTCCAGCCACCGAACCCACACCCAGATTAAGTAGTTAGGTGGTGAATCTCCCCCTCTCTCTCTTTGGGCATCATTTCTTTTTTTTTTTTCCTTCTCTTTATTATTATGGCCATAGCTGGCAGAAGCAGGTATATTTTGTCGCGCAGTCCATTTTTTTAATCCCAGCCTTTTTATTTATTTATTTTTGGTTTTTGTTGCTAGTGTCGGTGTATTTAGGATGGGGCAAAAGTAGGAAACCATGGCATGCCCATCTTTATTCCCAACTTGGTAGATTCCATTTCATTGTAAAAGCTTTTACATTTGTACCTAATCATGAATTTCACTAATTTAATCGAGTTCGAGTTTATTCCTTTCACCCTCTTAATAATCACCTTTTGTTTCAAGTTCAATTTCATCTGTTAATAGCTCAAGTAGATGGGCGATCAATACTCATGATAATGCAAATCTATCTAACTTATAAGCACTTGGTGGGCATAAATATATCACACTAGTAGAAAGTTAAAGCATAATAAACACAAACTAGTTGCGTTCAACCGCGTCGCCTTCATCCTTGGAAGAGCAACATAGCTTGGGTCTGAAACCCTTTTGCAGCATCTTCTCCACTTCCTCGAACTGCAGCCCCTTGGTCTCAGGTACCAGGAAATATATGGCTACGAGTCCGATAGCCGAAAATCCCGCAAACAACAGGAATGTGGCCGCCGGACCAAGCGTTTCTGTCAGAGTCAAGAAGGTCTCGCTCACAATGAGATTTGACACCCAATTCGATACTGCTGCGATCCCCCCTCCGATGCCTCTGTATTTTAGAGGATATATCTCTGAGTTGACGATCCACGGCACAGTTCCCATTCCGGGTGAGTAAGCTATGATGTACAAACCCAACAGAAGCACTGTGTATATCCCAAACTTGCTCGGACAACCTTGCGTGTACCACGTCCGATGTTCCGCCCCACACATGCCTTTTACTGCGTCCGTCACGCCCAAGCATGCTCCCGCACGATACTAATCACAAACAAACACAGGATTCATACAAGCCATACATAATAAGATCTTAAAATCTTGAAAAAAAAAGACTTACTTTTCCGTTAGCACAGAAGGCGCAGTCAGAGGAGGATTTGAGGCAAGTCATGCAGTTCCAGTTTGATGGCTGGGAGGCCTGGACATATTTATAACATGTGGCGTTCGCGCCAAAGTGAAGAGACTCGAGGCTAGTGACAGGTGGGGCGTGCTCGGAGGCCTGGTGGAATAGGGCAGCCAGCACGACGAGGCAGCTTATGATTCCAAACATTGATATGATCATCAGCTTTCTCCTACCATATCTGTCCACGGTGAACATGCTCCCGACGGACCCGACTGCGTTTAGGCCGGAGGTGATGAGAGACAGCGCCATGGCTGTCTGCTTCGAAGCAAACCCTGCGAACTGGACTATAGTGGGACTGTAGTACATCACCGTGTTTATGCCTACAAACTGTTGAGCCACCTGCACAGTCACGCCTGCGTACAGCCCTCTACGCACCACGTCGTTACCCCAAATGTGCTTCATCTTTGCAATTAGAGTGTCTCCCATGGAACCTTCATCCGCCTTCTCAGCCTCGACCGATGTCTCCAAAGCCTTCATCTCGTCTTCAACTTCATCTGCAGGGTAGATTTTCTCCAAAATGCCCCTAGCTTCTTTCACATTTCCCTAATCAGAACATCAGGAATGTCACCATTTCTCCAACGAGAACGATCCCAACATATATCAAAGATGCAGGATAGTAATGTGTTACCTGCCGATATAACCATCTAGGAGACTCGGGAAGTGACAGCATTAGGAAAAACTGAAGGAGGGCCGGAAGTCCAGCTATACCGAGCATCCATCGCCACGTTCTTGGTGCCTTCAAACACATTCATTCATGTTAGTACAAAAGAATTAAATTCAATGTTGGCCAAGGCTGGAAAACTACTTACATTGGTGAATGCCAGATTGATGAGATATGACAAGAATTGTCCTCCTGTGATCAGGAGGCCATTGGTGCTGACAAGTGCTCCCCTGATTCTAGCCGGTGATGCTTCCGAGATATAAAGTGGCGACGTCATGGACGCCATCCCGACACCAAGGCCAACAAAAATTCTTCCCAGGATTATCATCCAAGGAGCTACAGAGAAAGCCATAACAATGGCACCAACAAAAAACAGTATATCAGCCAACATAATTGATTTCTTTCGCCCATACTTGTCGTTCAATACACCACCGAATCCAGCACCAACAATAGCACCGGCTACAGCCATGCTAACTATTGTTTCCTGTTGCATAGGTGGAACATACAAGGTCATTGTACCACTCCAGACATAGATGAAAAAAATAGGCCGATAAGAAGGGAAGCGCTCGCCTGCAACCATGTCTTCTTTTCGACAGCTTTAAACTCCTCGCGAATATAGAGCAAGGCTCCAGAAATAACACCTGAGGTTAAGCAACACCTTTCATTAGTCAAGAAATGATCGATGCAAGTTCACGGACAGTGGAGAAACACGATCGTTATGACAAGTCGTTGCATATAAAGAAGAAGGGTAAGTATTGTATACCTGTATCATAACCAAACAATAGGCCTCCAAGACCAGCTGAGAAGGCAAGCCTCATAATATAAGGTTTCTGCCATGATATTCGCCAGCAATCCGTGAACGCTGTTTTATCCGGTTTAACAACGCCGCCCTCCATGTTCACCGGCTACCTACAGCCAAAGATATTGGCCAAAACAAATACTACTAATCTCAGTGAGGCATGTTACATACTCCATAGACAGGTGATCCAGAAGAAAACATATATACCATGATCATTCTAAATTTTGTACCAGAAAATTCATAGGGATCAAGAAATAAGCATGAATCATGGTATCACCAGTCACATATAATGAATATGTCAACATAAAAGAAGACAGGCATCTAAATTATCTGATCCCAATACCTTTTTATTCCAAATTGTAAGCTTTCTCTATATTCATCATTCTAGCATCAAAATCCCCTCTTTTTATAATACTAAAATAAAAAATCCCTCGAAACAAAACCAATAATTTCTCCATATCTCATCGAATCTGGAATTTATGAGTGATTAAAAATACTAAAATCGATTACACAAACACCAAAAAATCAAATTGAAGAGATGTGTTGATAAAAAACAAAGTCCAAAATCAGAAACAAATGTGACTGTATACGGATTAGCATCAAACAATGCCGTTTGGGACACAAAAAGATTAAAAATGAATGAATCGTTTGAAACGATGAAAGAAACAGAAAATTGAAGAAGCAAGGTTGATGGATAAACGACAAGAAAATAAAGAATTGAATGCTGCAATGAATACCTCAAAAGAGTGAGCGATGTTTGAGAAGTGAGAAAGTGGATAGCCAAATAAATAGAGTGAATCACAGTTGACTTGGATAGCAGCACTGCAAATTTCTTCTTCGCGATTCTCAAATGATAATAATTCCAAATGATTATGACGAATAAAATTCAATTTTATTTATCTCTTGTATATTCGGGGTTAATGATTCCCTAAAAGGCTGTTGTTTGGCTAAGGATGTCTTAATTTCGTATCCGCAAAAATAGAGATTCGCCGTATTTATTTGATTTTAAAACGGCAACAAAAAATATACTATCCCATTCTGTTACTGTTGTGAGTTGTGACCATTTTAATTAGTCAATTAATTATCTATATTTTATTGGCAATAAAAAATACTATATGATGATTTGAAGGTTGGACTGATTAGTCAGTCTTCTGGTGGAAAAGTATTGATGTCATCCTTTGAAAAACAGTATTCATCTTTTGAATTTTAATGTTGCTTAATCTCCACAAATTAAAATTATTAGCCTTGTGCGGGTCCCACCTCCTGACTCCTTTGAATAGCTAATTTTATCTTATATGGATATGGATCACGATTCACATATTAAAATCATTATTTAATTTATTATTTTATTGTTCATTTATTTTATTGTTTGGAACCGATTTAGTTGCTCTGTTAAATTAAATATATTAGACTCCGCGTCCTTTTTAATCTTTTTAATGCTTATAATATCACAATTTAGAATTAAGACTAAATTTACCATCTTAGATTTTAAATTGAATAGATGAAATTAAAGTTCACAAATTTAAATATATAGTAGACAAAATATCAATAAAAGAGTGATATCGTCATTATGTTATCATATGGAGTAATAATTTTCGTGGGTATTTTTTTATATCAATATGGTGTATTAATGAGATATCAACACAAGTACAAGAAAATATCAACACATTTTTTTTTATATTTTACCTACACTATATTGAGATTTTGCATACACTATATTGAGATTCTTTTTTTACATTTGTTGATAAAATTTGTTTATCAACATGTACAAAAATGAAAATATAATTTATCAAATTTCATCACCTGAACATCATCGGAACATATGCAATTGAGATCTCGTTGGAATCCTTAAAAAATTATCTTTAATTTGATATATTTTCTACAAAAAATAATTTAAATCGAGAGAGTTACGTAAATTTAAAGTTTTGAGATGATTTTGATGAGATAAAATTGACATTAATACCCCTTTAACTTTATTTAATAATTTTTTAATTTTAAATACAATCGCATTATTTCAACCATAAAATCTCTTGATCCAAGATTTGGTCTCCACTCCCCCTATTTAGATATTGTAAAATTTTGTAGTATTGGCTAATTTCGTGAAAGTTATTGAAACTGAAAAAGATTGTGTCAGTTAATAAAAAGATATAACATAAATTATACCTCAAGTTAAAAGGACAAATGCAATTTCATTTGTAGTATTTGAAAATGATAAAAACATAAATATGCTATATATTGCGAACGAAAGTTCATTCAGAAATCAATATAAGTAGCAGGCTATTAGCGGATGTTGTTACAATTTTGGAGGGACGTGTAATCAACCGATGTAAATGATGTTTTTTTATACTTCAGTGAGACATAAAATTATAATTTAGTGTAAAATCAAAGTAAGAAAAATCTCTACATGAGTTCATTTGACATTTTATTCTTCAGCCAAAGTAGATAAAGTATTTTAAATATTCATTTTAAAATAAGTAAAATATAGTATAAAACATATTATAAAGTTTTAAAAGTTCATTTTGGTACGCTTAAGATAAGATGCAATATTATTCACCAAAATTATGTATTTTAAGATAAATAAGCATTTAAAAAATACTTTAACTAAAATGTATGATTAGAAACAGAAATTTTTTTTTAGTAAGGCATACTAGAATGTATGATTAGAAACAGAAAAAAAAAATTTATCCAATTAGGAGTTTAAACAAAGACCTTTGTTTTGTTAGTTAATTACAAAAATGATCCATGTATTTTTCCATTTGCGCGTACAGCAGTCTCTAGATTTTAGAAATATTATTTGCGATCTCTAACTTTAATGTTTGCATGTTATTACGGCAGTCTCTAGATTTTAGAAATATTATTTGCGATCTCTAACTTTAATGTTTGCATGTTATTGCACTTTTTTCATTTTTTTATTGAAATGCCCCTGTTGCCACAAAACATTTTCATACTCTTGTTATTTATATCAACTCAATAATATTGACGCAGTTTATAATTTCTCTTTCCCTCTCTCTTTCTTTTGCATTTAAATAGTTTTATAGAAAAACACTTTTCTTTATTAACTCCTTAATGTTGGCATACTCATAATTTTCAATCCATCTGCTAATTTATCTCACCAAGATTCAAGAATGAGTCTTAATCAATTTTGTTTCCTTCCACATTTTAGTAAATAAAAGTGATATATACATATGCATAATAGTGGAGTACTAGTATTAGTTACTCCCTCCATCTGCAAATAGGAGTCTCGTTTTTTCATTTTAGTTCGTCCACGAATAGGAGTCCCGATTCATAATTACTATTAATGATAAATGGACCTCATATTCCACTAACTCATTCCACTCACATATCATTTAAAACTAACTCCTATTCCACTCACTTTTCTAAACATTTTTTAAAATTCATGCCGAAATAAAATGTGACTCCTATTTGTGGACGGAAGGAGTATTGGAGTAGTACAATTTTCCTCTAGTTACAATTTCCACATTTTGAAGCAAGTTTTACAAATCGATATTTTCATAAATAAATAATTGTTCCCTACGGTAACCAAATTTGACTGAGCACATTTTAACATATTTAACACTATTACACATAAATGATTAATAAAGATGAAAATAAGAGATTAATACTAATGCAAAATAAAAATATTACTAAAATAGTAATACTACTATGAAAATTGAAAAGTGTAGAGAATAAACTATTTGAGTTTGAAAGAGAGAGTATCAATGAGTTGATTAAAAATGGATTAAAATCGTCTTTCATTGCTTGAAAGCATTTTAGTCTGAACAAAAGTGTAAAATTATAAAAAAACATGCAAACATCAAAGTCCAGAAACACCGCGTACATGCAAACGGCATAGTCCAGTGGCCATTTTTTAAGTTTCTTTTATTTCTTAAGTGGTGTAATAACTTTACCAAGTCATACATGTATTGACAAGAAATACTTATAGCATGTACTTGATTTTAATCTATCGACCATGGTATTTTCTAGCTCGATTTAAATGTACAAATGGGTTCTTTAGATGGTCCAAAATCTAAATGTTGGTCGCCCCCTCCTCCCCACCTAAATCTTCCACCGAATATAAGAAGACAAATTTGTCTACAAGTGATGCTATTTGGCTATAATGTGTTTTGCTACTGATACAATTTAAAATAAAAATTAATTTATTTTGTTGGTGGTTCAAAAGAATATCTAATTCACTTAACAACATAATTTCTTTATTTTTGGTATGTTTTTTCTATTTGAATCAAATCATAATTTCTCTAAAAGTTCAAATGGATGATAATATAAATAGATTTGCAGTTAAAAAATTACTAAAACGTGATCATTTTATTATTTAAAATTTAAAAAGTACAACCTTTTATGGATAAAGCTGCTTTTTCTAGATCTTATTGTCTGCATTTCATTAAGGAAATAAAATCGGTTTATGGAATTTCCGTTTTTTGATTCGCCTTCAACAGCATTGGCCGTTTTAAGAAAATTCTACTACTATTAATTCATTAAAAATTCGATACACATTAAATACGTCAGACACTTATGATTATTTTGGATTTTTGGGGATATTCGATTGCACTTTTTCGACTAAATATGAGCATTACTATTGTATCTCAAAACAATTTGCTCCTTTCATCCAAATCTCAACTTAGTTGATAACAAAACACAAAATTTTAAAAATTGAGAAAAAAAAAAAGGAGAGAGTAAAATTTAAGAAAATAATACTAACATTTTTTGATAAAAATGGAAATATCTAATTACTTTGAAATAATCCAAAAAAATGAGTACTATATACTACTACTATTATTCAATTGTATCTTATACTAACAAATACTACAAAAAGAGAGGAGATATTATGATATACTACTAAAAAGGACTCGAGGGATCAAGATTAGATCCGTTGATTATTGAGTGAAACCATTCAACTTTCTTTTATTGTCCAAATATTTAGTCGCGGTCATGATTAGCACGTGCCATTGAGAAATCAATTTAAGCTTTTTCATTTCGTTTTGCTAAAGCTCTTTAGGTCGTAGCCAATCATCGTTAAGTGATATCTTATCTTTATGATAAAGGAGAAAAATGTCTCCAAGATCCAATGGTACTAAATATTCAATTTTTTCAAATTTATTCTGGCTTTAGAAATAAAATTTTAAGATATGATCATAAATAAAACTGAGGAAAAGAAACTGAATTCAACTTCACATTTATACAAATAGTTAGGGATTCATAGTCAAACTAGATTTATAGTTTCAATTTCAGAATCGCAAGTCATAACTATCTTCATGTCTTTATGCTGACCGCAACCAACATATAACCGTTGATTTTAGGCTAAAATAGTAACCAAAAAATCATTGAAGATCAAACAGTTGGAAAAAGGCCAAAACAACTCCAAAAACATTGATTTTGGAGAAAAACTAGAGCCTTAACCATGATCACAAATTTACTTGATAAACAAACTATAATTCCGCTTCTCTTAGAACCATGACCATTGATTTGATAATTTATAAACAGGTGGCATGCCTATAAACGATAAGGGTAATTGTATTTTTTTTTTCAAAAGAAAAAAGAAAGGCGAATAAAATGTGTGTATATTAGAAATGGTAACTCACCCCTTAAAAAGCCTGATAAGGGGGAGAATTATCCATATTTTTATAGATGAGTTAGAATCATTACCAAGCCGATATGGGACAAGATATTAAGAATTTTAACATGGGGAAGATTATCCATACTTTTATAGGTGAGCTTGGTATGTGGGACAAGATATTAAGAATTTTAATAGGGGAATGTTTATCCATACTTTTATAGGTGAGCTAGGATCTTTACCGTCCATACTTTTATAGGTGACCTAGGATCTTTACTGTCCATACTTTTATAGGTGAGCTAGGATCGTTACCAAGCCGATGTGGGACAAAATATTAAGAATTTTAATTCGCTCCCACACGTGTGGGCCGGAATGACACATCGGACTTCCATCACGTGGGTAGGCAAGAGAAGAGATAAAGAGATAAATCCATCATTGGCTTGAGCCCGCTCTGATGCCATATTAGAAATGAGTCACTCACCCATTAAAAGACCTTATGAGGGGGGGGGGGGGGGTTATTCATACTTTTATAGGTGAATTAAGATCATTACCAAGCCAATGTGAGATAAGATATTAAGAATTTTAACAGTATAATTATAAAAAAATTTAATAATTTATTGTAAATATTATTAACATTTATAAATTGAAAGGGTGCTTATTGAGAATTTTTGCTTTAAGGTCAAAGAGTGGACTTTGACTGCTAAACCATATGTAGAAAAGATGTTGTTTCCACTAGGAAAATTATGAATGTTCTCTGATGACCATATTATCTATGAGATATATCATGAAGCGTGCATAAATCTTTTTTAACTCTTATTATTGTTTTATGAATCATTCTTGTAACTGATACATGTTATATTTCTTTATAATTGCATTGATTTTTTTTTTCTCTTTAAACACACATCCATGCAAGACTTTTCTTTCTCTTACAATAATACATTTTTTTAAAATATGAATTAAATGTGTTTATATATGTAAATGTAATAGTATAATTGTTCTTTCAACATTCAAACGCTAAGATCCCAACTTGTTAAAAATGAGGTGATTTAATACATAACCATATTTCTTCATCCTACTCAAGATACACAACTACACAAGCATAATATATAAATCAAACTGTAGTCTTCAATTGAGTATACATGTTATTGTATTAAAACTATTTTTATAAGATAAAAAAATTATTATATGACTGATAATAGATATTATTAAAATCATTAATTTAGTAGTGAAACTAGAACGAGTGTGTATTTTAAGAGAAAAGAAATAAGAAAATCAATGCAATATTAAGGATTTGTAAATTTTTCATGGCATCAGAATTATTTTATATGTGATTTTTTCTTGTTCAGCTTTCTGAAACCTGAATATTTCTATTTGAAGAATCTAAAAAGATGTATTTAAAGTTATACGCTTAATCTAGAGAAATGCTTTTCAGTGTTCTCGGTAGATACTTCTGTATATTTCAAAAGGTATCTGATATCCGAAAATTTTCAAAATTCTCAATACCCGATCCCGATCCGAAAATCAATTTTTCGGGTTGCAGGTATCCAATTATCCGATTTTTTCAAGTTTGGATATCAGATATCCAATACCCGTTATCCATTTTGACATGCCTACTCATAAATATCTTTCCACCTTTGAAATGAAATTTGTGTGGTCCATAAAGTAAAGCGAATGGGCCACACGACAAACTAGTTTATGGGTCTAATGAATATTTGGGCTCTAAAGCCTCTTTTGAAAAGCAACTTGGAGTCTTTCTTGATTCTAACACTTTCCGGTTGTTCCTCATCTTTTGAAATGTCGCTGCTTCTTCTTTCCATATTTTATTCATTTTCAAAAGTTTGGAAAGAGCAAAAAACTTTGTCCGAAAATGATTACTCGTATAAGGCTGCTTTAAAATACTAGAAGCATGCAGCATTTCAAATCAATTTTCCATTGTTCTGAGTTATAATTTTTATGCTATCCACATATATTAAGTAGACATTATTGACATTATATTTATAGATTTATCTCTTTATAGATAATTTAATATATTTATAGTAAGTATTTTAAGCCAATTATGTGAGGTTTGATTACAGGTTTGAGAATATCAAACTTGAATACTTGATAATAAAGTGCAACACCGCAACAAAGATAATGGTTATACATTAATAAACAAATAAACATGTAGTACTACTATATCATAAACGAAATTTTAAAATCAATAAACTCTCCAACAAAGATAATGGTTATACATTAATAAGCAAATAAACATGTAGTACTACTATATCATAAACGAAACTTTAAAATCAATAAACTCTCCATCTCTCTGTCTTGACTTGTCTATCTTTCTAAGATCTCAAAAAACACCCAGTTTTTCGATGAAGCAAAGATCTCACGCATGTTGGTTGAATCTCATACACTGCAGAGAAAACCATGGACATCTTTGAAGCCTGTATGAATATGAGTGAAGATCTAATCACTACCAACCAACAAAATTCATTAAGAGAAATAGTTGATAGAGGCACAGCACAAAAAGGTACGCCCTCAGGATGCCTCTACCTGAAGATCTTGTATGCATCGAGTGTTAAGAGTTCGTATATTGTAAAACCTAATTTTCAAGTCTGAATGGTTGCTTATATAAAACAAAGAGTAAAGGCCAAAATTGGTCCTAAACATATGGTCATTTTACCTTTTTGGTCATAAACTTTATCTTTTGGATTTTTTGGTCCTGTATATATGGAAATTTGATCATTTTGGTCCTCCCGTCAATAATTCTGTTAAAAACTAATGGTCAATGGATTTAATCCCGATTTTGACCAAATCAAACTCTTAATTTTGATTTTTAAGTCACTAATTAATCTCTTAATTATTTTAACAAATATCCATTTAAAATTAGAATTAAATCTTAGGTTTTTATTGTTGCTGGAGACGTTGTAGAGCTCCAGAGTCGATTGGTTCAGCGGAGGAATCTCGCGGGAGAATCGGTTGGAGTCGAGCGGTTGTGGTCGAGAAACAAGGTTTTGAGGTTTAGGAGGGAGTAGAAGTCGGGGATTGGGCCGGAGAGGGAGTTGTTTCGCTGAGGACGCGGAGCTGGTCGAGGCCGGCGGGGGAGGCGGCGGAGACGGTGCCACGGAGGGCGAGGCTGTTGACGTCGTAGCGCACGATTCGGCCCTGGGCGCACTTGACGCCGCTCCAGTGGCAGCAGTCGAAGCGCTTGTTGGTGGTGTAGAGGAGCTTGCCGTCGAAGTCGGCATAGGACTTGAAGGCCAGCAGGGAGGCGGCGTCGGGAAGGAGGGTGCCGGCGGCGGCGGAGGTGAGGAAGAAGAAGAGTGTGAAAAGAAGCATTGTGTTTTGAATTTTAATTTTAAATGGATATTTGTTAAAATAATTAGAAGATTAATTAGTGACTAAAAAATTAGAATTAAGAGTTTAATTTGGTCAAAATTGGGATTAAATCCATTGACCGTTAGTTTTTAACGGAACTATTGGCGGAGGACCAAAATGATCAATTTTTCATATGTGCTGGACTAAAAAATCCAAAAGATAAAGTTTAGGACCAAAAAGGTAAAATGGCTATATGTTCAGGACCAATTTTGACCTTTACTCTAAAACAAATTCTATACTCACTTTTATGAAAAGAAGTAATTTTATTGTATTGTGTTTATCTAAAAACGAATAAATCTAAGTCTTTTTATATTGTAGACTTCACAAACATAACCCCCCCCCACCCCCTTCAGTATTAATACTCCTTCTCCTTCCGTCTCATATTACTCGCATTTTTCATTTTAGATCGTGAATTCGGATTACGTAAATAATATAATTAAATACTAATATTTTAATTTTTAGGTGTAATAAGAAAACACTTAATTAACTCTAATATCTTAATTAAATACACTAATTTTTACTTAAAATCGAAATAGTACAAATAGTTGGGACGAGCCGAACCAGAAAAGATGCTAATAGCATGCGGCAGATGTAGAATTATATACTACTCCACTCCATTCTATATGAAAAAATGTTTTATTTGTGGACAATAAATTTTAATATATAATTAGTAGAAAATAAATCGAAAAATTGAAGATAGAGTACGAAAGGGAAAGGGAAAATGTGGTGAAATAGTTTTTAAAAATAGAAATTAGATATCCATAGTATAATGAAAAATGTGATTATTTTTTTATTGACCGATAGAATATATTATTTGCATATATTGCATTTGTAATCAGAGAATCTACTTCTTTTGTCCACGATTAAAGTTACAATTTCATTCGATGAAAATTTTAAGAAAGGATTTAAGTTAAAGTCGGTGAAAAAGATTATGAAATACTTTATCCGCCCCATAGAAATAGGTCATATTTCATTTTTCGTTCGTTCCATACAAATAGTTCATATTTATTTATATCAACATTTTTCTCCTTTTATTTTACTTTGTTATTTTTGGATCCCACTGATCACTATATAATTTCAACTATTTTTTTTCTTTTATTTTACTTTACCAATTATGCATTAAAACTCATGTCAATATCAAATGATCTATTTTTATGGGACGGATGATTATATGAATGGTACATCTATACATTCAAAATAGAAAAAGTAAATAAAACTTTGAACGGTCAATGTTTTAAATGGTAAAATAAGATTATTTCGTGCATAGGGAAATATAATTGTTTCAATATCATTTAAAATTGTTTGGGATTGCTAATTTTGTAGTAGTAGTCAATCTCTCTAAGATCATCAAATTGCGGTAGCAATATGGTAACCCGGAACCATTTGTGCGTTCCATCAAAGCATTTTAATCTGTTTAGTTTTTGTCCCGACCCAAATCGTCAAACCTAACCCTACTCTTTTCTAAACCCAGAACAGAACCGTTACAATTGTTTGATCCTCTTCCTCTTCCCCCTCTAATATCTCTGCAATATATACATTTTATCTTCCTTCATCTGCATTTCGAAATTGCAGCATTGGTTGTTTGAAGAGCGGGGTATGTTTCAATCTTCAATTTTCAACACCATTCAATTTTCTCGTCATTTCAATCCATCTTTTTTTTGTTGTTTTTGATACGATGCCTTGAAATGTGGTGATGTTGATGTATATCATCTCTTCTCGGGGAAATTTTTTTGCTATATATTCCGATGCGAAAGCGCTGAAATGCGATAGGTCTATTTCAATTCTTTTCTCTCAATTTGAAAGTTCGTGATGATTGCCTTTATTTTATTTTTTTAGGGAATGGTTTGATAGGATTTTGTTGGCGCTTTTTATTGAATGGCTTGTTTTCGACATGCAATTTGCACTAATCCTCTCTTCAACTCAGCTATTACTTGTTTCATATATTTAGGATACAATTTGTAGCTTGAAACGTTCATTTCCAGCATGATATGGTTTCCTCCTTCACTTTGCTGGATTTTCTCTGCACATCTAGCTTTAAGATTTTTGGCAGTAAAGGTCTTTTACCCTTCTGTTTGTTGACTGTGCCTTTTCGATTCCTTTCCATTTGTTTTCCACCTTTTCACTGTGTGCTTCTGCTTCCATTGCACAGCACTGCATGTCATGTACTCATGTGCCAAAATTAAGCTTTTCACAAATTGGTAATATCTGTTCATATCAATTAAAAAAAACTACAAATTCATGCTACATGTAGTGTCATTTTATTTTTAATGCGTGTGTTGGTAACTCGTTTATTGAATTATAGCATACCTCAAACTATAACTATAACTAATTAGTTTGTCAATTAGGTGTATGTCTACCAGTGGAGTTTCATTAGAAAATGACTTGCGTCCATGGTTTTTGATACTTACTCGTTTCTTTCATGCGTCTTTTGTTTCTTATCAGCCAATAACTTGCACCATAGATTTTCTTGTCACTAGTGAATTACAATACTTTCCATGGGTTTGATTTCAAAGGAAGAGTGGGGATGCAGTAGGGCAAAATTAGCATGAAGGAGAGAGATATTTTGCATCTTTAAAGAAGCGCTTCGTGTGTTTAATCTACTAAGTAAATTTCAAATCCCACTTTTGGTAATACATCTCCAAGGATTAGAGAAACTTATTTTTCTAATTCTATACTACATTTTAACTGCTGGTTTGAGTTCAAGGAAGAGGAATCTATCATAAGAAATAGGCATTTCACATTTTTGAAGAAGCATATGAAACAGGAATCTGTCATAACAAAATAGCCATATTAACAATAACTAAATAAATAAAAAAGTGTTTGAAAGAATTTCAAGATCTTTTTTCAAGTAACTGTGTAAACTGTGGTATTTTAGGTTTCTAATGTTTGCTTCGTGATGCAGGTGCCTTAACATTCAGTTGTTCCTGAAAGATTAAACAGAGATATATGATTTTTCTGCAATAGTGGCTAGTGGTAAAGCTGCTATTGAAGGGTTGAGTAGCCGGTGATTTGTCTTCATCTTTCGTGTGCACGTATAAATTGCAGGCTCCTTCCTTCGGTGCTGGAGTGCTGCTTCATCATCATTATAACTGACCATTGTCACAGTATTCTCACCTGCCTAGTTTTAAGTTGTAGTTTGGCATTTCTCGAGCTGTGGCATTTATAAGGACCCTTATTTTGTTGATATATATGCAATAGCAAGATATGTTCTTTGGCTGTGAATAGACCGTGTAAAGATGGCGAATCCAGATGAGGAACAACCACAAACACAGCAGCAGACAGAGGATTACCTTTTCAAGATTGTTCTGATTGGTGATTCAGCGGTTGGTAAATCTAACTTGCTCGCAAGATTTGCTCGAGATGAGTTTCACGCTAATTCGAAGTCTACTATTGGGGTAGAATTTCAGACCCAAAAGATGGAAATTAATCATAAAGAAGTTAAGGCACAGATATGGGACACAGCTGGCCAGGAGCGGTTTAGGGCTGTGACATCTGCGTATTACAGAGGCGCAGTCGGAGCACTTCTGGTCTATGACATCAGCAGACGCCCCACATTTGATAGCGTTGGCAGGTGGCTTAACGAACTTCAAAGTAAGAAACTTGATGTTTTAATGCTGCATTTAAATTTGTTTATGGATTTGTCATTCCTCATACATGGATGTGTATCACTATTATTAGATGGGCAAAAACTTGTATACATTCTCAGTAGTTATGATTCATTCAACAATCCGCAGTTAGGGTTTATTAAACACAATTAGGATTTAGTTAGGGCGGATGCATGAAACTGTGCCTCGTTAGAATGATAAAGCTTTATCTTTTTTCCATAGTTGCTCGTCCCGCAACTTATACTTGCTTCTTACAATGCTTCATTTTAAACAGGTCACTCCGACATGAATGTGGTAACGATATTGGTGGGCAATAAGTCTGATCTAAAAGAGGCTCGGGAGGTGACAACCGCGGAGGGCAAAGCCCTGGCAGAAGCACAGGGACTGTTCTTCATGGAAACATCGGCTCTTGATTCATCCAATGTTAATGCTGCGTTCCAGAAGGTGGTGAAAGAGATCTACTATATTTTAAGTAGGAAAGTTATGCAATCTCAAGAACTCAAAGAGAAAGATCCGGATTGGATGGGAGATGGGAAAACAGTGGTTTTACAGGCTGAAGAAGAAAAGAAGCAGGAAACAGAAGCAAAAGCTAAAAAAGGTGTGTGCTGTTCATCATGATTTGGCACTCTCATTTTAGATATACTCCAATTTTCTTCAATACTCTTGAGGGAAAAAATCTATTTTTCTACCATAATCTGTAAATGGCTCAAAAGGTGTTAGAAAATTTTCTATCAAGCATTTACCTTATTGCTTTTCTACTCCTTCAAACTAAGTACTTATCTTTTGCATATCAGGTACTATAACTGATATAGATGTGCATACATACACGTCGATGACGTGCATGTTTTATTTAGTGGTTGTTTACTAGTATGAGATGATAAAGCATGATATATTAGACTTGATATTTTTCATAGTTTATCAATGTCAAGTTCGGTAGGAAGCATTAATTTTTTTTAAAATGCTACAATTACCTTATAACTATACTTAACTGATAATGTAGTGATGTATGCCAGTATGATTTATGTTCAATAGTACTGTATTAAGTATCCCACTTGAGATAGATCTACATCGGACATTTGTTTTGGAATAAAGGTTCTTGTTTATCAAAATCAAAGATACAAAATAATAAATATTTTAGTGAATAATATTTGTACAGTCACATTGACTGCACAATTATTTGCCTTGTTTCATTTTCAATATCAATTTCAGTGTATTTCTTTTTTGGGGGGTGTGAAAGGCGCACAGTGCAATAAATATAGTGGGGTTTTACCATTTCAGGCAAATTATTGTGAATTTGTGATCTATGAAAGGTTGCTTTTAGATTACAGTGGGATTTGGTTGTTTGAAGATGTAATAGTACTATATATAGTAGTTGAATTTTTCTGCTAGTCAAATTTTATGAAATAATAGCACAATTGACAAAAGGAACGAATCGTATACTTTTATCATACTAGTAATATGTTATAGGAAATGGAAAAACGGACTTTGTCATGCTAAATCGCCTTGTTCTGCTAATATCTTATCTAAAACAAAATTGTGCTGTCACAATTGATGAGTATAAATTACACCAAACTGTTTCAGCAGGAAAAATTTTGAACTATACATAATTAGAAAAGGGTATTGGCATGTAATATCACGAAACTTTCAAAAAGTTGGGTTTTTTCCCACGAACTTTAAATTTGGCAAATAATATCACGAACTTTGCTACTTGTATATTATTTCCCACCCGCTAGCTGAGCTGGCAAAATCAAGCATAAGTGGCTTGCCGGAGGTTATCGGAAAGTTGACGTGGCATTCGCCGGAATTTCCACAAAACGATGTCCTTTCACTTATGAAATTTTGCACTCTTTCTTATGTTCTTGAACGATTTTCAATTCTGTCAAAACGATTTTTGGTTCTTTCAATCTGAAAATCGATTCATCCTTCAATTTGCTCGCAGAATCTCAGAAACATTTCATCGTTCAATCTCAGAATCGATTCATCTTTCAATCTCAGAAACATTTCATCCTTCAATTTACAATTTAGGGTTCGCAATTTGGTTGGGGATTTGAAGCCCGACATCAGAGGAAGAATCTGCTCTCATCTCATTTGATTTTCCATCGACGACGTCGGAGGAAGAATTAATGAAAAACGATTCTTCTATTCCTATTGAAGCCCAATTGTGTCGCCTTTCTGTATTACGTAGGTAGCTCTCGTACTGAGAAGTGTCGTTCGATATCCTCACAATTGGATATCAGACAAGAGGGAGGAATCAACTCATCTGTCACCATTTCAATATCCTCACAATTGGATATCACACATCACCTATGTGAAGTAAGCTTGTTCTTCTGTTTCTCGTTTGCATTTCACAGCTTTTTAGTGTTGCTTTTGAGCTTGATATTTAGGATTGACAAGAATGTAGTGTAGTTTTAATGATTTGCATTGATTTGTGAATTGTATAACTGAGAGCATCATTTCATCTCAAAGATTGAAGGCTGTAATTGTAATGGATGAATGAAGGTTGTAATTGTGTTGAGTTTCTAATACATTGCTTTTATGAACTACTCTGTAGTAGCTGATTTATCTCAAAGTTGGTATTTTTTCTGTTGCAGATACATTCTCGGTGTTGCAAACGCGAGAGGGACCACTGCTTCTTCCACTCGCCAGGTTCTCGCCTTCAATGTCGGGGGACCGCTGCTTTCTCGCCTTCAGTGTTAGGGACCGCTGTCGGAAGAAGAAAGACGAGAAGAATGGGGATGGTTTTCGAAAAAAATGTCAAGCTGTTGGCTATTCATCGAGTAGTTTGCCAAATATGATGAATAAATTAAAAAAAATTGCCAAGTAGATTGACAAGTAGATTTAATTTGCCAACTCAACATACATGTCATTTTACTAATAGCCGGAAATTTAGCTGGTGGGAAATAATACACAGGTAGCAAAGTTCGTGATATTATTTGTCAAATTTAAAGTTTATGGGAAAAATCCAACATTTTAAAAGTTTCGTGATATTAGATGTCAATATCCCATTATAAAACTATTTTAGTGAACATTGAGCAAATTTTCTGCCTTCTGTTTTTGCGGGTGTTATAACTTTTTAAGTCCAAGATATGATAATAAAGTCCTTTGGAGTAATTATTTTCATAAATCCAAAAAATCGAAAATTCAAACCGTTAAATCAATTTCTGTCTTAAATTTAAATCATTTGTTGGTGGAAAATATGTAGTATATATACTATGCATTTGTTTAAGGATATTGCTTGATTAACCTGTGGCTTTTGTCAAATTTATAGCATACTTAACTTATTAATTATTAGGCCATTGGATATTAATTCACCACTCGTTAGTGAATTTCTACTTTTTTTATATTTAAAATAGTTACCTCTAAATACATCTATCCTGAAATTTCCCACAAATTCAAATTCCGATAAAATCGAAATGTACTGCGCACTGAAAATTGACAATGTTACGTCAAAATAGATGATATCGCGAGTCCAATAATAGAAACATAATAATTGGGCTATTTGAATTAATAATAAAAAATAAAATTCACCTAATAACTTGAATTTGTGAAAAGTTTCTAAATACTGTTGTTTTGACATTGATAGAAGATTATGGGAAAAATCAAGATTCGTTATTGGTGGATTTATAGTTATAGTCAATTAATTCTATTTTAGTGGTTAATTAATTCTATTTTAGTTAGTGGTTTTAGACTAAGTTGTGCTGGATCATATTGGTTAATCTTGATATAAACTTAAACTTACACATTCTGTAGATTCTATCAATTTATTTAATACTATATATATGTTCATTATTTCTATTAGAAGATTTCATATTTTATAACAGTTCCAATATTTCAAAAAGAATTGTTAATTGCATAAAATTAATTAATACTCGAATAGTTTGTGGATATGATTTGGTAGATAAAAAAAAACTACTAGTATTTATCTTAATTGTAATAAAGTAATAAAATAATATTCAAAATATTTTGGATACAAACTTCACCCCCATAAGTCCATAACACGGATAATTAGGGATCAAATATTGATAGCTCACTCTATATTTATTTTTTTTAAAAGCACACATACTAATATAAGTTATAACCAACAAAACATCCCTTGGTTGGATGACTTATTTTGTACAGTTCCACTCCTTGCACTAAATCTTTATGGGTAAAAGTTTGTGGAAACAGAGAATATTGGAAAGTAAAAAATTATCAGTTTGAAGAAGAAAACAAAAGAAATACTACTAATAAAGATGTGGAAAAGCATAGCAGGATAACAAAGGAGGACATGTCAGGACAAAACAAAGGATGTTCTGAAAATGATTCTTGTGTTAATTATTTGTGTGCTGACCTAAAACCTATATATAATAAACAGACTTGGTGTTTATTCCATATTTTATTTGGTTAGAATATGATTCTAATAAATATTGTATTCTTCATCAATTTCCACAGACCACGTCTCCCTGTATAGATAATAGATGCACTGGGTTTCTTTCTTTACCATAATTTTACCTCCTACCATAAGTTAATAAACTCTTTACCATAATCTCTGCATATACCTTAATATGCAATCAAACATAGTATATGCTTATCTCATATGAGAACAGGAAAACAAAGTACATAATACACAGCAGAATAAGGCAAGAACGAAAGAGGATGCGACGTGAGGGAAGAAGACGTTATATTAGTGAAGTGGGATGGCTTAGCCAAGCGAATCAAAGTGTTGTTTCCGAGGGGCTTACAGCACAAAAATGATAGAAAAAAAGTCTAGGCAAAAGATTGGAGGCTTCTCATCTCAATCATAATATACTTTCTCTTTCTTGAGTATATCCTGCAACTCCTTTGCGCATCTCAAACAAATTACCAAAAACAAAACACCCTATATTCAAAAACTCAAGTTCAAACCTTACATAAAATCTTCTTCTTGACTTGTCTAGAACAAGTATTTTCTCCATGTTCCTCTCTCCTTTTCTTCCACTTGTATTATATGGCCTCTACAATCTTTATGTATCCATACCGTAATATGTTCTAGGCTGCAATCCCTGCTTTAAACAAACACGTTATGTACGTACAAAGAAAACAAGAATATATAAGCAAATGAGAGTATAGAGATGATAAAGTCTGAATTGTTACCTCTATTAGACCTAGCATTAACGCTATAACCTCCAACGTAACCAACAGAATTGTTTGGTGCTGCATCTCCACTCCCACCAAGCTCATAGCCAAAAGGTACGGAACCATCATGCTGAGGAGAGGATGGTTGCCAAGCATGATCCCCATAAAAGGACTCTCTCTCGTACAAGTTTGCCAAACCCCCATCACGAATGTTATTTGGGGCAGAATATGAAGATGTTGTGCCAGCAATGCTACCATTGTTTCTGCCATAACCAGCTCTACCACCAAAGTTCATATCCCGGATGCCATAGCCAAAATTTTCGGAGTTAAAGGAAGCATTTCCTCCAGCTTGAGGTATATTAGGAGTGGCGCCCCAAATTTCCCCAATACTTCCAAGACCACCAACTAAACCAGCATTTCCAGTTCCCGAGCCAACAAATGAATTTGACATCATTGAGTTTGAACCATAGTTGGGATTCCCGATGCCCCATAAATTTCGACCATTGGTATTCAACATAGGCCCATTTCCAATAACACCCCCATCATAGCGAATGGGACTACCAAAACGATCTGTATTACCACTATAAAAAGAGTTCATCCCACGTCCATAGCCAAAGGCAGAATCAGCACTTGCCCCACTGTTTAAACTAAATCCAGTGTCTGAATTCAAACCCACATTGAAATTAGTCGTGTTGTAGGGAGAAGGATATCCACTCCGACCTACAGCAACAGGACTGAATCGACCTTCCATTCTCATCCCGTAACCACTTGGTGAGCTAACATTATGTCCTGGACTATAGGTATTAAGGAAACTGTTCACTCTGCTCAGCCCGTAGTTATAGCCACTGGACTGGCTTCGTGTAGGTCCAGGTGATAACTCCTTTGGAACAGCACGCTTAACCTCGACCATCTTTCCATTAAGTTCATGAAAAGTTTTGAAAAGGACTTTATCCACTGCTTCCTCCGAATCGTAAGTGATAAACCCAAAACCTCTAGGCCTCTGAGTATTGTGGTCATACATCACAACCACATCTGTTATTGTTCCAAATTGATCAAAGTACCTCTTGAAGTCACTTTCGGTGACTGAGGATGCTAATCCCCCCACAAAGATCTTTTTTGTACGAACAGGACCAGGGGATCCCTGGATGCTGCCCTGAATGCTGCCATGGATGCTGCCATTGTTTCTGTTGAAGTTTTGATGATCATCCCTAGGAACAGCCTTCTTTGCCTCCACCTGAGGAATGAACAATAACAAAAAAAATTATCTTCTGCCAAATTTGCATTCAACTCAAGGAAGATAATCCCTAATTCCTTTGAGAACAAAGCAATGATAGAAATAAAATGCATTTTCACCCATATAGATGAAAAGGTGGCACGGATTAATTCATGTTAAAGTAAACCTACTGACATAGGCTAGTTTTCTTATGTAAGCACTTCAAAGAACATGGTACCAGGACACTTTCCAATGTTAGTCCCTTTAAATATAAAAAGTTTCTCATAATTTAACTATTTTCTTCATGTTTTAGCAACAGTATGTTGATGTTCATACAAATAAAAACCTACTGGCACAGCCTAGTAGAGGGAAATGCATCCAAAATCTTGTTTCTTGATTCCTAGTCTTTAAACAGTCTAAATCATTTATTTTGAAAAATGGTCCATCTTTTCCAAAGGTGTTCTCACTATATACATACATCGTTCCATGCCATCACGACTACTAGAACATTAGAAACAGAAGATCGTTTAAGAATCTGCATTATCATGGAACATAAGCCAGCGTACAACAATTAAAATGCAATAATACATGTACATCCAAAGAAACACTAATCAAACACTGCACATCACACAAACAGGAAGACTTTTCCTCCTATCATCTTCACTTCTCTATTTGTTTTATCAAACTGAACGACATTGTGTATTGCCATTGGTACACACATGCCAAATTTATGACAAACAAAAAAACATCACCGACAAGTTGGCCATCTTATGCAACGGCATTGAATGGATTAAAAAAAACAGCAAAGCAATGCAGCGGTAAATGAGGATACACAACTTACAGTTCTTCCGTCTATGACATGCCTTTCCTTGACAACTTTCTCAGCGACAGAAGCATTAGCAAAAACAATGAAACCAAAACCACGGGCACGGCCAGTGGTGCGATCCTTCATGATCACAGCTTCGACCACTTCACCAAAAGTTTGAAAATACTCTTTCAAACGCTCCTCGCTCGTGTCCCACGAAATCCCACCGATGAACAACTTCCCAGGCTCCATTTCCATTATAGCAAACACCTGATTTCCAATCAAACAGTCAGCTAGTAGTAAGCAATTCAAATCATATCAACATTCATACACATATACATAATCAACAATGGAAAAGAATAACAAAAGAGAGATCCATCCACTAACAAGTGAATCTAGATCAGTAAACAGTTGATATAACAATCAAATTCGATATACGGAATCAGCCATTGCAGCAAAGAAATACAATCATTGCGAAACGCAGTAATGCGGATGAGTAGAGAAAAGACTACCTTAGAGCAACAAAATACACGAGAAACCTACTTAGATGAGAAAAGGGCAATCTGCTGTGTTCAACAGGAGTCCATCTGATCTTCAACAGATCGAAAATCAAGAGCAGCCGCAATCCAAAACCCCCTGCAAAAGAATAATAAAGAATCAAACTTTGACTTGGAATGAGCAGGAAAGATCGATAAGTTAGATGATATGGGCTTGTGTTTACCGAACAATCAGAGGCGGAGAAGGAAAACGGATTGAATTCAAGATCTGAGAGGAGGCATAGATAGGGAAGCAGAGGGCTGAAGGCCCTCTTCTTTTCTTGTGTTTTTCTTTTTCTTGTTTACCAAAATTCTCTACATGTTAGAATTGCAATATAATGAGAAATTACATACATATATGGAGTATTTATTTATATATATTTATTCTGTTATGTGATAGAGAGAGAAAACCAAGATAGTGTGGGCCGTAAAGATCGATTTTCACATCCAAAATGGGTAAATATTGGAGTCCATATATGGGTATGTTGAGTGCGAAATAGTAATAAAATAATGTATGTATTGGTGTATATTTATATGATACTAGTACTGCATATACATATATTGTGTGCGTGTGTATGCGTGTGAGAGAGTGCTATCATCTCTCGTGTAAAAGATTATAGGAGAGGAGAGGATGGATCGGTGACTAGGGTTATTTCTAGATTTTTAACAAAATTTCTAATGAATATTATGTTAATAGTATTAAATGGTATGTGACCAATCAATTTCTAATAATACCTATTTTCTTTTGTGCCTTGTTTATTTCAATATGGAGGTCACTCATTTTCGAGGTTGATTGATGCCAAGTCTAATGGGCAAGCTGCTTTCACTCACTCAAACATATATTTGAGTTAAATTACCGCATGCTTGAGACCAAGTATTCGAAATTAGATTCATTTGTGTACTCAATTTGATATGATAAAATCAGTTGTAAAGGAGATTATACCATGTAAATGTTGGTCGTGTGGTATTCAGCCTCTGCTTAATCTGTTGTTCATTCGCAATAAATATTGTAACGACGTGAAAATATGGAATAAGGGCCCAATTTTAAAATCCAATCCTTCATAATGTGGGCCTGACAACCAATAAGGGAAATCTCCAAATAAAATTATTAACAAAGCATGATCGATTCCCTTTTCCATTTATAGCATAAAA
Source organism: Salvia hispanica (assembly GCF_029641045.1). Lineage (NCBI taxonomy): Eukaryota > Viridiplantae > Streptophyta > Magnoliopsida > Lamiales > Lamiaceae > Salvia > Salvia hispanica. Next base: position 4,653,127 of record NC_142696.1, read on the forward strand.
AACGTGAAAACTGCTTTCATTGAGAGTTGAACTCAAGACCTCCCGCTTACTAAACGGGTGCTCTAACCAACTGAGCTATGAAAGCTTTTCTTGTTGCTTCCGTATGCGGTTTCATTTGATATAGCCACATATATGCACACACCTTGATCATAATTTAGGATGACTATTGTCTTTTCAAATTATATAGAAGCCAGAAATATATGTAAAATCAGTTTTATTAAAATTATTTCTCAAATTAACTATCAAAGAGCATTCTTTTTGACAAAAAACAAGTTGGAAAGAAACAGGGCAAAATACATAAGCATAAGAAAAGGAAAAAGAAAGATGAGTAGATACGATGTGTAGAATTATACAAAAACCTAGGTAGATGGAGAATTCCATGACACCAAAATCTCTCCTGTTTTGTGAGCAAGCTGCAGAAATTGTTTCAATTTGCTTGACTTGCTCATAACTTTTGCGTTGGCTCCACTTCTTGATGAGTTTGCCAATTCAACTTGCTGTGTCAAAAAAAGTGAGCTATGACATTCCATTTGTGTTCATTCAGTTTTTATTTGAGTTCTCAGTTGGGAGTTCCAACCTTCCATTATTAGCAAATATCAAGAATGATTAAATTGCTCCTTTCCCTGATACTGTATACACATCCACATGGCCATAGAAAACTACAAACCAACTGAAAATAAAGTGGCAAAGAATGTCAAATTTTGGCCACTGATGCCCCATACTACAACGTGTTACATGTATGTCCATATGTTGGAAAAAAACAAACACAAACAGAAACACACTTGATTCCCTTTACATACAGAGTCAACTCTAATATAAACCTACAAGTATTATTCTCTTCACACAGGGACAATCATCACCTCCATGCCGAAGTTGTAGCTAAAGCTCTATTCTTCCATCCAAGATACAGAGCACCATCGCCGAGGTCCGCTATTCTGTAATTCGGGCTATACGCTTTCAACATGTCCCTCACCGAGTTACTAACCGCCGGGCTGAGTCTGAGTTGGGAGAATCCCGCCATTCCAAGTCTCATTCTCCACTTACCGAACAGCTCATGCCTTTCCACTCGCTCGATCCCCTCGCACGCTATTATGTTGACCACGTCCTTTGCCACACAGTGCTCCTCCGCACTCATCCGTTGTCTGTCCTCCCTTGGCCGCCCCGCGTCGATAGACTCAAACATTGCTGTATAGTAGTCTAGGGTTTCGCAGAATCGCTGCGCAAAAGTGGAGGTATTAGTGTTGGATTCCTGCTCAACAAGGGTCACGATCTTCGGTGACAAGCTTTTGACTAGTCTGAGGAGGCGGTCGCGATGATTTGCAGTGCTCACGCTCTCATCCGGCATGTGGTGCAGTATGTAGGGAAAATTCACAGCCAAGGCTTCCCCGTGACGAACTCGAAGATGCTCCAGTTGGACTTGGCAACCCGACATAGCCGCACCATTGAATTCAAATACAACCCCACATGACTCAGCCACTTTTGCTAGTTTCTGACCAACTAAATCAAGTCCTCCGCCTCGGGCATGAGTTGATTGTGAATCATCAACACCGGTGATGCGAATGTACGGTGGCCCACCAGGCCGACGAGAAAGAGCTTGAATCAAGGATATCCACTGACTACCTTGTGCAATCTGGAAATCAATTATGTGGATCCTGTTTTCATTCTCCATGGCTTCCCCAATGATAACATTTGATGACATGTAGGCGAACTTGTAGTACGGGCAGATTTGATAGAGGACGCCCATGTAAGACATCAATTCGGAACTCGTTGGCTCCTTGCACTTCAACTTTTTGTAAATTATGCTTCCCGACGATAACAGCCTTGCCCTGAGTCCTTCCAACATGTACGCGCCCAATCTTTGTGCAGGCTCACCAGACACGGAAACGTTCTTCTCCAATATTTCCATCAAAGCTTCTGCAGCGGATATCGCAACCTGCCTGTCTGACATAGATATGGTATCGGCTTCCGATACTATTTCAGCACAGGCAACAAGCAATTGTATCAGGTCCATGTGAGGGGCCATTTCCAAGATTTTGTTATATCTTGTGAAGGTAGAAGGTTGTGTAACTACACCATTAAAGGTTCCACTATCATCGGTGTCAGATTCAGGAACCGGAAGTTCGTTCCTCAATACCCACAGCGCATGCAGCAACTTGTTTTCATCATCAACCCCAGAAGCCCCACTCAGAGGTGAACCGTAAGTAACATCAGATGGCTGATAAAGATCGGATGCATACGATTGAGAACCCTGGGGAGAAAATGGACTTCTGCTTGAAGAGACACTTACAGCTGAAGGTGAACTGTATGTAGCATAATCAGTCGCAGGAGTTGATTCCAGAGTGAAGAACTGATCAGGGGAAGTTTGAAATGAAACTTCAGTTCCCTGGCTTCTGCTACCAGTTGAGTCATTGTTCAGAATTTGAAAGGTGGAACTGCTGTACGGGTCGATCTGCTGCATAGGCTGAATGTAAAAGCTTTGGAAAGAGTTGGATGTTCGGGATGTTTGCATCTGAAGAAAAACTGGAACTAACTTCACTTAAGCTCGGGCAATTGGGCACTTTCTGCGTGGTGCACTTGGACAGAGGATACAGCAATATGACTCACAAGCTACGTCATTCACATCTAATCGGCATCTGCACCTCAATTGATAGCAAGAGTTCCTGTGGAAACAAAAGGAAATAGTATTGTGTCTAAATAAGCTATAGTCACTCAAAAACTTGAGGCCTTGATGGAGAGAAATGAAAACCATAAATATTGCCAATATAACCATCAGCAGAAGTTCTTGATTCCACTTGGACAACAAATTTCTTAAGCCTTCCACTACCCTTAATCACACTCGTGACTCGCCTATTAGAATTTATTGTGTAGAGATAATCAAAGTAATTACCTTAGCTAACATTACTAGAGCCGATAAGGGAAAATGATTCTAATCAAAAGAATACATCATAGTCAGCTTGCCAGCAAAGGAAAATGAAATAAAACTGGATCTCCTTTAATAACTTGGTACTAGTGATCCTTTTCTTATTATGGGAGAAAAATATAGTAGTACTACCAACTACCAACATAGCTTTCAACTAAATACGATAAATGCAGATGCACAACTAGCAATCTAAAAAGCAAAACCTCAATAATTCCCGGAGTAATTATGAAATATATCAAATAGATAAACCAAGTTATCTGCACACTAAAATTCCCAAATAAAGAAATTTATAATGCATTCTAAAGCTCAAAGGTAAATCGTCCAACAAGAAAAATAAGAATACAACAGTATATTTCCAATTAGCCTTCAATTGTCAAATTCCAGAAATGAAAGTAAAATAAATTACTGCAAAACCAGAACATATTCCGAATTAGATAATATTTCCTGTTACGTATCTTCTAAGAACAATTTTAGTTGTTGTCTGGTTTACACTACTATTCTAACAAAAAAAATTAAAAGAACCAAAGAGTAGCAGCAATTCATGGTAACCTTACAAATAATTCCCAAAAAAAGCTAAAATTTTAAGATACAGAAAATCCCCATGCTATTCCTCAATCCTCATAAATTACATACTAAATCACAAATATAGAGTCCAAATCAGGTAAAAATTTACACGTAGATACAAAACCACAAAAAAGGATGAGCTCATCACAAAAAAAATAACAAAGTTGCATCGAAATAGCATACCTGAACAGTTGGTGGCCGTAGAAAATTTCAGCAGGAATGGTAGTTGATGAGAGAGGAAGTTCCTTTTCAGCTGAAACGCAGGATATATAGAAGATTAAAGTAAGATAAGTAATATAAATGGAAAGCAATTAAGATGCCCTTTACTCAAGTTATTACATAAATGCCACTAGCAGCGTGTAAGATAGGCCCCGCCGCCCTGATAGTTACCACACGTGGGGTACGGATCCTTAGCAACAACTCTTTTAAATTTTACCCTCTCCGTCCCACATTTGAAGTCACATTTAGTTATGATATACTCTCTCCATCCCGGAGTATTAGACTCACTTCTTTTGGGCACATGATTTAAGGAATTGATATTTAAATAGTTAAAGTTGAGAGAGTAAAGTATGAGAGGGGAAAAAGTAGGGGAGAGAAGAGAGAAAAAAGTAGGTGGAGAATAAAATAAGATAGATGCTTTTTGTTAAAAAAAGGAAATGAGTCTAATATGCTGAGACATCCCAAAAAGGAAAGTTGGTCTAATACCTTGGGACGGAGGGAGTAGAATTTAAGGAATTGGTGAAGTGTGTAATTAATGAAGTGAGATGATGGAGTATGTAATAAACGAAGTGAGTTGGTTGAAGGTGGATCCCTTTTTGACTTTATTTTTTATTTTTATTTTGGTTTATTTTAATGTATATAATGACATTTTGATGTAATTTTGATGAACAATGGAGTAAAATTGTACTCCCTCCGTCCCCGATTAAGAGTCACACTTTTCCATTTCGGTCCGTCCCCAATTAAGAGTCACACTTCATTTTTACCATAAATAGTAAGTAGGTCTCACATTCCACTAACTCAATTCACTCACATTTTATTATAAAACCAATATAAAAAAATGGGTCCCACATTCTACTAACTTTTTCAACTAACTTTTCTTTACATTTCTTAAAACCTGTGCCCGGTCAAAATGTGACTCCTAATGGGGGACGGAGGGTGTATGACCCAATATGAAAAATTGTAAATGTGACTCTAAAACTGGGACGGACTTTTAAGGCAAAATGTGACTCCAAAACTGGGACGGAGGGAGTAGTTTCTATATACTATGAAATTTCACATCTTTTAATTCTAAAGTCAACTACAAAAATAATGTTGGATAATAGAGTTTCATGTCTTCAATACAGATTCTTGATATAGGAGTAATTATATTTAAGATCCTTGATATTTTTGTTTTATCCCATGCAATAGGATTAGAATCCCATCATATCAATGTGTATGATAAAATATTTTCTCTTGAAATCATGTTTTTTTTTTGAAGAATTATTATGTTAAATTCTATAAATTATTTGATTATCTATAATCCGTCATTGTCATTATTAGCATCATGCATTCTTTATTCTTATTGTATCTTAAATACTCAATTTTGTGTATATTTAATTAAAACTTATAATTTTTGTACTATTCTAGGATAGCAAAATTTTCGTTAATTAAGGAATTCAAATTTTTTCTTTACTATTTATTCCTTCCAACCACAAATTGTGGGCCTGATGAATTATAACGAGGAGGCCACTGAAATCAATGGGCGGTCTAATCGTCAAATGGTATAACTGTAATAAGATTACAAAACTAAGGGTATTGATTTTAGCGCCGTATTTTATTCGAATTTTTAATCCAATGTCAGCCACTTTCGTAGAAGCAACATAAATTTCAGCATATGTTTGTTTTCTTCTGATAAACAAATGTAAGTAACAGAGTTGCTGCTCAGATACACTTCCTACTTATTTTATAGGATTAAATTAGTCCTTCAATTTTAAAAATGAAAAATATATTTTTCCTTCATTTTAGTTTTGTGTACTTTATGTAAATATTTCATACCAATATCTAATTCATATATAATTTCCATAAGTTGGATGTGATAAGGTCAAATTTATTTGTAGTGACAGAAACATCTAGAGTACATATGCGATGTGCTTTGAGGCGATATTTTATTTTCGATTATTAACTGATTTCATCATCTGGACTTGCTTGAAATGTGTTTAACCCACTGTCGATGTCTCACAATTCCACATTGAGAATATATTGCTTATTACAAATCTAATTTGGAGTGTATTTTTCTTAAATCATGCTAATATTATAACTATTTGATCTATTACTTATATATCACTCTATATACATAATCTCAAATTGTCCTTTTTACTCTGATTACCCTATAATTAATTAATAATCGAAATCAATTTATTTGTTAAGGCAAAGCTCGACGGTACTTGGACCACACTTTTGATGACAGTGTATGAATGATGATGCTACTAAAGCAAAGCAAAGTCGATTTTATTGGCTGCATGAAGAAATAATTGTAGTTTAAATGAGCGTTTTAGATGGTTGTTAAATACAATGATACATAAAGCAACTTATCAAAATATCAAAATAAGAAGAGAATCTTGATACATTTTTAACTCGTTTAAAGGGTATTGACCTTGGCCTACAATGCTTATCTATTCATCCTATATGCATAATTGTTTATGAATACCAAAAGTTTGAGGTTCATATAAAGAAATAATTATAGTTAGTGACACATTTATTGTCGTTAATGTATTGTGTATAGTCAATCATCAACTAAATTTCAATCACCATAGGCCTACGCTTATTAGGTAACCTAACATGTGTCAAATTGATTAAAACTATATCAAATGAAAAGAAAAAACATTTATTCGGCGTACCCGGTTAATAACTTTGATAAAATATTGAGTGAGATAGCGACAGATCATGAGTGTTGCGCATTGAGGTTAGATCTTACTACAATTAATTAACCAAGACATCTTAAGTTTGAAGTTCATTAATATAGACATATAGTCATATCAATCGGTCGTAACATTTTGAGGAACATAACTACATAAGTAATGTGTGTACTATTATTATATTCAAAACTTGTTAGCCCTTTTATAAAAATAAGGGACTATGTAAATCTTTCAGATTTTATATGGCCATATTGCATCACCAAAAAAAAATAAATTAAAAGTTCGATATGCCTCATATGGAATAATGAAATTAATATAAGCGGAAAAGGGCGTAATGTGGGAACCACATACTAGTATAGAATTGTAAAGGTCGATTCATTTCATTCCCACAGATTTTTTAGAATATAATGTTAATTCCACGCATACGAATTATATTCTTGCAAATCTCCAAAAAGAATAATTGTCGAGGGAATTTTAAGAAAATAAAATAAAATTGTAAAACAAATCATACTCCAAATGAATACTAGTGGTAACTTTAATTAAAGCAGAGGATAATCTTTCATGCGTCACTGTTAGTGACCAAATCAACATTTCTGACTAAACTTTAAAAAGTTAAAAAGGTTGAAATTGGAGGCTTTATATATTTATTTGCATATCACATTATCACATTCATCTCCATTCTCTTTCTTCTCTCTCATGCTTTGTGGATGAGTGATGACCATCCATGATCTATTTATGCTGACGTTGGAATGATGAGCTCAGTTGTGGGGTGGAGGAATCTTAATTATGTCGCCTCTGTTATAATTACTCCACATAAAATGCAATGCTAATTAAATTGATTATTTAATGGAAATATTTTGAAATTACAAAAATATCCAATCATGTGTTGATATATTACGTTCGCTTAGCAATTTTTGCCAAGTTGAGTTAAATTAATGTGGTCTAAAGAGATGCTGGCCACCTGGATATAAAATTAGAGGATTTTAAAAGAGTCATTAAGTTAAAGTTAACTATTCTGTTGCCGGGCCTTCAATTTAAATAATTTACTTATATGCAAATTTGCTTTGCTTTATTATGCAGCTTTTTCTAAATTAGTTGGTCGGTGACTTTATGATTAATCTACGATTTATCATTTAAATCGAGTAATAGAAAGAAAAGCGTCGCGTCTTCGAAAATTCTAGATTAGTAGACCAAAATCGAATCGCGTTTTCTATATGTGGGTTTAATTAATCTAAGAAATGCATTTGTGAGTTTCTTCAATAAATATCATCGCAAATTAGTTAAAGAAGTAAATTTAATCCGTAAAATAAATGTGTAGTTAAGAAATGAAATTAGCCCTATTTCGCACATACTACTTGGATAGTTGCAATATGGAAAAAACCCATCGAAGCCAACTTGGCCCAAAGGATAATTAGCACCAAATTAAAGGAATAATATTACATCGATCACTCCTCTCTATAAATGTTTCATAGTATTTTTTTTATTTGGATGGATTCTAATAAATATCTCAATTTATTTTTATTAATCTAATAAATTAAGTAACATATCACAACTCATTTTAGTCACAATTAATATAAACTACTACTAGTAGGAATTTATTTTTTACCAACTTTCTTTTACAAATTCAGACAGTTTCTTAAAATTTATATTAGCCAAATATGAGTTTGAGAACTGAAGAAATTTTTTAGTATTAAAAAGTTGATTTTTCTGTAAGTATAACTATTGGTAAGATGTTTTGTCTTTCGGTATTAAATTGAAAGGTGTCAAGTCACCGTATGTGAGTGTGATTGTGAATGTGTAGTTTTAATAACAACATAAATAGTAATTTCAAATTTGTTCCTTTAAACAGTTGAATTCATAGATTTATCCACATCCTTGAACATCCAGATAAAATATAATACTAAGAGATCTGATGAGTGTTCTGAGTTGATTTAACGGTAATGTTTAAAGTTAAACTGTTTATGTTCTAGTCTATTGTGATCAACTTTTAAATTTTTATTTATCTAGTATTAAAAAGGAGAAGAATGAATATAAAGTGTGATACGTTATTTCGCACCAAGATTTTCAAAATTAATCTTTATATTTTCTAAATTCGTCATAGTATTGCTTAATTATATTAGTAGGCCAGACTAATTATTAACGTCGACATTTTATACTCCATCCGTTCTCCATTAATTATCCATAGTTTGCTATTTTTGTCCGTCCACCATTAACTATCCACTTTCACTTTTTACAATAAATAGTAAGTAGGTGCCACATCGCACTAATTCATTCCACTCATATTGTATTATAAAAGTGAGACTTATACTCCACTAATTTTTTCAATCCATTTTCCTTTATAATTATTGGGGAATAGAGGGATTATTAATAGGCCATGACTAATTTTAGTAGAATTGTTTTTTTTTTTGTAACACTAGAGTCTACAAGATCATGAATATGGTTTTTATTTGGAAGGCGGCATGGCCCAATTTGTTGTATTATTGGGTTGGGCCGGCTGGGCTATGTAATCAGATTCACTATCATCATGGCGACATCGTAACGTTCATGGTCTGTACGTTTTAGCTTTCCTTATGTAAATACTGTACGTAGTAGTATGTAAATATGTTCCCAGTATCCTTTGAGATAAGATCAAATAAATTAATTAGATGAGTTGTACTAAAAATCTTGTCTTTAATAATAGTTTCCAAAAGGATGGATGTAATTATTGTACAAACTCTAAATATTGTATAAACTTCAAACTATAATTTGGTCTGTTAGAAAATGTTAATATATGCTAAAATAACATCAACAGAAAATTTCAGCACAGTGTGAACGGTTGACACTGTGTTCAATGTGTTGGCAATTTCTGTTGATGTTATTTTGTCATCTATTGATATGTTATAACGGTCTAGATCATAGTTTGGAGTTTGTACAATATTTAGAGTTTGCATTTTATCGTTACCCAGTGTCCAAATATGTTATACATATGTGGTGGTCACTTTTATCATGGTTAATTCCTACAATTTGGAAAATCTTTAAAAGGTTGCATGCAAGTGTAGATAGATTCTACTAATAGGAAGCTTACAAAAATAAATATAGTAAATATATAAACGTAGCACCTCGACATACAAAACCAAAATTCCAACAACAGCATGTATGAGTTGACCAAGTGATAGAGTATTTGACGTTAAATTTCTAGTCATTTACGTTAAAAAAATAAAATGAAAAATCTATAAGTACAAAAAAAAGATAGATACGCATAAATAATTACATACCACTTCAATATACAAAACCATAATTTCCTAACAAAAAAATAGATAAACAAACATAATCTTGATAGATTCTGAGATAATTAGTCTCATGTGTGTGTTTGTGTAATTGTGTATGGCGATGTATGCTCAGAGATATAAATACAGATAAATTTATTAAGTTAAACTTTATGACATGTTAAAACTTAAAAATTTTGAATTAAAACAGTACTCCTCTTTCTTTTGTGTCTTCCCTCCCTATTGTCGATTGTGGCATGATATTACCAAAAAAAAGTTGTAACATACTCGACAACCGTAGTATGGATATTCATGTAACATAAACAGAATTGTAATGACGCAGTAGTAGAGTGGTATAAACGCATTTTTCTTCCATATGTATTTTGAATCTTACCTACGTGAATGGATTAAATCATAAGTATATCGAAACAATGCCTAAAACAAACAAGCATTCACATATTCAAGACCATGAATTATTAGATATCCTAGTGGTATAAATAAACTAAACAAGAATAGGAATATGACTTACCAGTAAATTCCTAGAACAAACAACATACAAATTTTAAAAATGGATACTACAAGCTAGTAATTCAAGTCACAAATTTTGGTTAAATTCCGATAAATCCCATGTACAGACGTACTGAGAATATATAAAATCATAAAGTTTCAATTTTTCTTATACAAAGTAAATGTCTCAAACCGAATTAAAATTACTCTGATGGAGTCTTCCTCTAGCTCCACAATCTCATTTCACACGTAACTACTAATGGCGTCTTCCTCCTTTAATGTGAATCTTCTAGATTGAAGACTCATGAACATGCCCCGGACTTGTTCTTGTAAATAAACCCAGTAAATAAATAAGATAAACCAAGAAATGGAACAAGAAAAATGGATAAAAGGATAGATGATGGATTAGTGTTATGATTTAGGTGAAGAACAAGAAAGAAATCCCAAAGGCACTTTCACATACAAACACCTAATGGCTCCACAAACTAGCAACACAAGAACTAGCAAGCATACCTTTACAATCAACCTTAGCCCGGCAAAAGATCGAATGCAACCCGAAGGAATTTGATAAGTCTTCAAAAGATGAAGAAGGTGAGCTCTCAAATATGGAGAAATTGTCTCTTACAAATATTCAAAAGCTGAGAATGAAACCCTACAAAAGAGTATTTATACTAAAACCAAAGTAATAGGGAAAATAGTCTTTAAAAACTTAAAAAATGGCATTTTCGGGCAAAACGCCCGGCCCGGGCGTTTTGGGGCCTTGCCCGGGCGTTTTCTCTGTGGCCGGGCATTTTTGGCAGCTCTGCGCGACTTTCGTCAAACGGCCATAACTTCCTCATCCGAGCTCCGATTGAGGCGTGTAAGGTACTCACGCGAAGCTCTTTTGACGATGAAGATAATGGTGGTCTTAGAACAACATTTGGACATCATTTTGATAGGCAAATTCTGGTTTGAGTCAGACCTTCGAATCCGGCTTGGCTCCTTGCCATATCTCCACCTTCTTTTCGGACCCCAATCAACCCATGGCCCTCGATGTCGTTGCATCCTATGATTGTGAATACCCGGATTCACATCATCCTTCGACCCAAGGCAGCACCGCTGATCTGGCTCGTCGGGATCGAGAGACAGTTGTGCTTTTTGCTCACGTTGGTGCCGTACAGTTCCTTCTGAATCACCAGCTTGCTGCCGTAAGATCCTTCCCACGCGCCATCTCATGAATTCCTCCGGCAGTGGCGGAGGAGGATTAGGCGGCGCTGCTTTCTTGGATGCGCACTGCACAGTGGAGGTGAGGACGTCGAATTTGTCTTTCATTGTCAAATCCCTAAACCCCATGATTTAGGGTTTTTCGGAAGATTGATTTGATTTTTGTATTTAAAGAGACAAAATGATTATGAAGACGATAACGAAATACACCAGAATCCTCAATTAATTACAAAATCCTCATCAATTAACAACAAAATACTCACTTACACCGTAATACAACCCTAATTAAATTTGTTCCCCCAAATAAGAAGCAATTCTATTTGAAATCAAGGAATTAAACAACAGATATACATAAAAACCCTAAACCCAAAACTCAGGCGCCGAGCGAGCAATTCCCCGGCGGCAGGCGCACGAGGGCGAAGCACAACTCCCGATCAACTCGGAAACACCACAATTGCACCACCACGCCAATCCTCAACTTATTCTTAGCCACAATAGCATTCCACTTCCCATTGATAACGTAACTGGACGACGTCTTCCCGCCGTCCTTCTTCGCCATGTCCCACCGCGAGAACTTGACGGTCTCCGACGCCGACAGAGACGGCCCTACCACCTTCACATCCAAGTACTTCTTCTTCTTGCTCGTCGAGTCGTAGCCGCGGAGGTGCTCCTTCTCTCCCTCCGTCAAGAAATCGTCCGCGATCTGGTTCATCGGGATCGACAGCCGGTTGTGGCCGCTGCTCAGATCAGTGCCGTAGAGCTGCTTCTGGATCACCAATTTCGCCGGCGCGTCCGCCCCACGCGACATCTCTTCGATCGCAATTTTGAATTCCTCCGGCAGCGGGGGGCGTTCGTTGTTGTGGATGATCTTTCTTCGCTTTGCGTCGGAGAAGGAGGGTTTCTCTATTTTGAATTCCCCTGGCAGCGGGGGGCGTTCGTGGTGGCCGGTCTTTCTTCGCTTTGAGTCGGAGGAGGGTTTCTCGATTTTGCGCTTCGGGCGTGGGATTTGCTTTGATCTCTCGCTCTCGAGAATCTCCGCGGCTCGTTCCGTCGTGGCGAGGAGAACGTCGAAGAGGCTGCCTCTCATGTCGAGTTTGTGTTTCATGTCGTCGATTGTGATGTCTCGGATAAACATCTTGCTTGCTTTCGTAGGTGTGGAGAAATTGTGAAACGGTGAGGGAGATCGGAGATTGATGGGATTTTATAGATGTAATGAACTAAGGAGTACTATGTTTTTACCGTTGAGCGCATATGGAAAGAATTGGGAATATGGTAAGTTTTTTCCGTTGCATATGTAAACAATTTGTGATTATATGGTAATATTCCTAGCTAGTGGAGATGGGAGAAGAGTTTTTAATTTTAATTCAACTACGCTCTTTCCTTATATGTGTCATATTTTTGGTAATTAGGAGCATCAGAAGCGCGGGATCTACTTGGTGGGAATGAGGGCAATTGCCTATCTCAATATATTTCACTTGTACTATTTGTTAATTAATTTATAAAAAAATTTAATTTTTTTTATAACTGTCCTATTTCAAACTATTAAAAATTCTTAATTTATTTATTTTTGTCCTGCTGAATTGAATTCCTGGCTTTGTGTGAGGAGATAATTTGTGGTTATAGTATTATATATTTCAAATATAGTTTCCGTGTGAAAAATAGGGTTTAATTGGATTATATTGCAACATATGATTAATTATAAGGTAATCAGGAATATTAGTTAAAATGGCATCAAAATTATGAAATTAGTTAAATTTTTTTAATCAGATTATGTAGTAATTTTAAAAAATACTAAATAATTATTTAACTTTGACATTTTTCTTAATTGTCCAATTAATTTAGATTTGGGATAACTTATGTATGAAATGAAAGCCATAATATTTTAGTCTAACTTATAATCCCTGTGTCCAAACTGCTTAAGACATTTCTTTTGGACACTAAATTTGAGAAATGTATTTATATATTAAGTGGAGAGAGAATAAAGTATGAAAGAAAATAAATAAGAGAAAGTGAAACAGGACAAATAATGGAATTTGTGCCAAAAAAATAAAAAAATACAAGTATCTTTGGATGACCCGAAATCGAATTTGATGCAAGTAGTTTGAGTTTTCATGCTAAAATTAATGACTTTTGTGATTGATATACAAATTTTAAAAATATCATAGAATTGGACTTTTAATTTGAATCTTACACATTTCCTCCAAATATAAATTAATTGAACAATTGAGAAAACTGTCATAGTTGTGTTGTAGTTAGAATCATGGAGTATATAATTTCTGCCAAATCAGTATTTGCATGATTTAAATTAATGAACTCATAGTGATAATTTATTTATTTATTTTGGTGATATTCTCTGGAGATATGCTACATATTTATGTAATGATGAATGATGATGTTATAAGTATTCATGCTTTTGGATAAAATGTCTATGTTATTCATTGTTTAGGAATGGAGAAAATGTCTTTTGTTATGCATAGTATAGTTATAGTAGGAAAGAATGTCAAAATAAATGACACCTAAATAGATGAGTTTGACGAATCTGTTTTAAACTACACTAATTCGAATTGTGCGGTCAAACCTGTAATCCATATAAAGTGCAGAATAGTAAGATTGGAATCCCAAATCAGAAAAATCTACAAGACTGTAGTCTATAAAAGTTGACCATGTAATATAGGGGAACAAACATCTCATGCACTGAACATCTTTAGGAAACACAAAGTATTTCAAGTTTCACTTCGAAACATTAGCTACTGTTTTAAGAGGAATGTCTCTTTTTCTCTTACTTTCATACAAAGTTATTGGTGGTAACATGCAGTTCAGATGATACAAGAGAGGAGCTTAAATTTAAAAGATGTATTTTCAAATTTATTTCCCTAATACCACACTATATAGCTGTATCTGCGAAGCAAGTCTCATAGCTAGGCTGGTGGCTGTTGCATTTGATTGTTTTAAATTTGCTGGGAAACGTGTGCATGCTTGTTTCTTTTTTCTTCAATATCTTGTTGCTCTACATGCATCCAAATCTTATTTTTCAAATTTTTGGTCATAAAGCTCAGGTGTGTTATACTACTGACATCCACTGGTGATGTATATACAAGTTTGTACAAGCTTTGCTCGAAATAGTGACAAGTGTTGCTTCTTTTTCAATCGTTAAAATATGGATATAACAATTTTATTTCACTTTTTTTTTCAGTTTCATCAGATTGCTCTAACTTCCATAGCCTAACATTCCATAAAATCTGTTTGAACATTGAAATTTTTCCCAGTCATCTCAGATAGTGCTCCAATTTTATCCTGCAGAAGTGCAGATCATTAGTGGCATATTCAAATGGGGACATCCTCTGGACCTCATATCAATGACCAATCATCAACGCTGCCTCCTCGACAACAGCCACGGTCTGTAGGAGGTGGGCTTCAGACATCCCTCTTGTTGGTCTCTTCAGATGCCTGTGGATCCCCAAATCTTCATGAGCGCGGCTCAAATTCTGATCAGGTCCGCAAGTCATCATCTGATAGTGCTAGTTCCCGGGAAACTTGGCCCACTGCCGATGCTTTGGTAGCCAAGAGACTGGAGAAGGAAAAACAAAGAGGGAATGGTTTCGCAATGCAGTCTGTCATGCAGCATGTCGCCAGTTCAAATAAGTTGTCTCTTATGGATGTAGCTAGACAAAAAGTGGAAGTTATAGCAGAGAAGATGCAAAACCTTCTGGAAAATTTTTAAAATGAGCTTCAGGCCTCTCTTGAAGGATAAGGTGGTTCGCAACAGAAAGAAGAGTTCCTATTTTTCCAGAAGTTGGTTCAGAGTAGGGGTGATTTGACAGAGAAAACACTGATTTTGGCACACAGGGTTCAGCGATGAAGACTGGAATTCAAGCATTTTTACATCCTAGCGTCAGTCTATCTCAAGCTTCTCTTATCGATATATTCTTAAACAGAAGATGCAGAAACATAGCATGCGGAAGCACCTTACCAGCAGAGGACTGTGCCTGTGAGTTTTTCCATAGAAGAAATGGTTTCTGCAACCTCTGCATGTGTGTGATCTGCAACACTTTTGATTTTGAGGTTAACACATGCCGCTGGATTGGGTGTGATTCATGCTCTCACTGGACTCACACCGATTGTTCTATTTGAAATGGACAGATTGGCATTGGTCCTTCTGTTAAAATTGGGGAGAGCTCAGCGGAGATGCTCTTTAGGTGCCGAGCTTGCAGTCGGACATCTGAGTTATTTGGGTGGGTAAAAGATGTCTTTCAGCAATGTGCACCGAGCTGGGATAGGGACATGTTGATTAAAGAGCTCGACTATGTATGTAGAATTTTCCGTGGGAGTGAGGACCAAAGAAGCAGGACATTACTATGGAAATGTGAAGATATCATACAGAAATTGAAAATTAGGGCTGCTGAACCTATTCCTTATAAAGTAATCTTGATGTTCTTTCAAGGTAGAGCTTCACTTATTGCCTTATTACGTTTGTTCTAATTGAATACAATTTTCTGTTTATAGCTCCTTTTCTGCTCAAAGTGTTGTTACTCATTTCCATATTAAATCTTGATGTTCTTTCAAGGCAGGGCTTTACTCATTGACATTACTATGCATGCATCTCTAATTGAATTCAATTTTCTACTCAAAATGTTGTTTCTTCAACAGAGCTCGAAGATTCGTTTAAAAATCAAGTAAGTGAAGAGGTTGGCAGGATGCTGTCTCCACAGGAAGCATTCAATAGGATTGCGCAAGTAGTGCAAGAAGCTGTTAGAAAGATGGAAATGGTAGCCGAGGAGAAGATGCAGAAGGTCAAAAAGGCTCGATTTTCTTCGAGGCTTGTGATCAGGAGCTCAAAGATAAAGCGAGGGAAGTTTCTGAACCGAAGACAGAAAGGCAGAGAAAGAAGACACAGATCGATGAGCTCGAGAGCATTGTGAGACTCAAACAGGCCGAGGCTGATATCTTCGAGATGAAGGCCAATGAGGCCCGACGAGAAGCTGAGAGGCTGCGCAGAATTGCACTCGCCAAGACTGAAAAGTCTGAGGAGAATTATGCTAGTAGGTATCTGAAACAGAGACTGCATGAAAGCCGAGGCTGAGAAGCAGTATCTGTTCGAAAGGATCAAGATCCAAGAGAGTTCAAGAGCATCACAGAGCAGCACCGGTGCTAACGAGTCATCTTCATGCGTGTGAATAAAGGCAAGTTGATTGTTTGTTTGTTTAAGAATAGGAGAAAAGGGAAAGGATGGGTTGGAAGTTGGAACAGAATCTTTACTTTTACTACTTTTATTTATGTTTCCTTCGCAATTAAGGCGGTGTCGATGCTCTTAACAGCACGGTGTATTCTTTTCCATAATAAGCCGTCATGTGCAAATACACTATTGAAGATTCTATTCCCCTAAAAAAAAATACTACTCCACTAATATGTTGAAAACAATAATATTTGAACACCAAAATGTAATATGGATATAATTTTGTTTAGGAATTACTCTATGCGTATGACTAGTTCCAGTCAAACACAAAATCTATATAATGAAAGAAATGCAATCAGCATAATAAATGGCAACTGATTACAAACGTTGAAGAATGAGAATTGGAGTAATTACTAATTACCACATTCCATTTTTATCTTTTACGCTGATATGTGCAGAAAAAGCTAAATTTATTTAACCTCCACATCCATCTTTATATAAAGATAGGAGTTTTGCCTTTGAAGCCACCCCCCTATACATTTTTGTAAAACTGAAATCATTTGTGATGAAGATGTTGATCAAGGCTCTAATCGCTCTCTTCTTCCTGCTCTCGCTATTGCATAATTCTGGTAGCATTTTCTATATTTATGCCGATTTACACTGCTTAATTTCAAAATGAATGAGGTGGAGTAAGTATTAATTATTGGATTTATTTTGCGATGGTTTTAATTAGATGGACAGTTCCAAGACTATTGCATTGCGGACGAGCAAACACCCGAAGATGTGCTCGAGCAAGCCATGAAGTGGGCCTGCAGCAATGGGGCGGACTGCAGCGCCATCGGAGAGAATGGGCCGTGCTACCTTCCTAACACAGTCAAGGACCACTCCTCATATGCATTCAACAGCTACTATCAAAACATGAAGCACAAAGGAGGCAGTTGTTATTTCAATGCTGCTGCACTTATATCTGATCTCGATCCAAGTAAGATCAATATATTTTTATTATAATCTAGGTTTTATAATTTGCTTGCATTTTAAGATTATTCCATTTGCCTGTTTAGATCAGGGAATTCTTTATGTGGACATGACAGCTTTTTGATAATTAAATACTTTCATTTTGAATTTGAATAAATTAATTTCTTCATGAATTGACTGCAACCGGATTTTGAAATTGGAAGAAATTAATATGCATCACAAAATGTGGATTTTCACAGTAGTAGAAGCAACATACCATGTTATTTGCCTGTTGCGAGTTTCTTTCTCATTTAAAAGGAGAAAAAGGAGAAAGGGGAAATTAAAGGATGGAAAAAAATATTCTGCTCAATATATTTATCATTACTAATGATTTATAGTAACAAGATCTCTGTTTTTCTTTTTCTTTTTCTATGATTTATTGGTTTGTGTAATAATCTATCTATACATATATAAAAGGGTAGTTTTGAGGGTAATTTAGGTAACTGAGAGATGTTTTTGAAGGTAATTTAGGTAGCTGAGATATGTTAATGCCATTAATACACGACTCTATCAATATTGTAACAATAATGTTACAAAGACTAAACCTCAAATGACTCTCCACTAATACACGACTCCATCAATCATTTTAGAAATTAATATAGTAATAGTAACTATTAAAATTTAATTAGGATAATTAAATACTATTAATGCATTTAATACCCAGAATTTATTCAAAGTTTATTATGAGATGCGTGGGTTACTTGGAATACAATGTGCCACACTGGCTCATTAAAATTCACGAATGAGAAGAATGCTAAAAGTCATTTAAATTAAAAAAAATTAAAAAAAAATCAATAAAACCTAACAATATGGGTAGTGGTTGAACTTCTACACATTTTTGGTTCAGATTAAACAAAATCTTCCATCGAGAACGGTTAAACATTTCTATGCCATTTATTACTACTTCAATTTATAATAAATTATACTTGGATCCCTAAGAGTCAATAGAGAAGAATGTAAAAGGCATTATCGGATTAGAATGTCAAAAGCTACTAAATTTTCTATAAATATCAATTCTGTTAATTAAAATTGTCATGGACTCATGAGCGTGGTGGAAAAAAAAATGTCTAGCTTTGCATTTCATTTTTTTAGCTTACGTATATGTATTTCATTCCTTCTATTACATCCCCTAAACATTCCTTTAGTAGGATAACCCAAAAAGGAAAATGTTGCATTTCTAATGAGACAGAGGAAGTATATTTTAAAGTTAAGGGTTTAGGATTTAACTTCTAAGGTTTGGGTTTTTAGTGTATAAGATCACTATATTGCAATGAAATTCAGCTCGACTAGGAAGTTTCTCACCAATGGAATCTTAAATTATAGCTTTTGATAAACAATATCTTAAATCTCATTAGGAGAAATGGTAATTATACATTCTTTAGTGTATTTTTTTTTGTTTTGTGTGATGGAAATTTGCTTTATTTTTTGGTCTCACGGTCAGAGTCATTTTTCCATTTTACAAAAATAATAATGTACAATATGATTTTCCACGTATTTATAATTTTGCTGAATCTAACTTCATACGTTTGTTTTTACTAAGCGGGCATATTAAAACTTAAACTAAAAACAACCGTTTTTCTTAAAAAATGGAGTAATATATTTTAAATGCAAAACGATTAATTCATATTTACGATTAAAGATCAAATGTAAATTGTGGGATTAAGAGACCTCTAAAAATATGATTATATGTTAGAACGTATGATTAGTGGAACTCTAATAACTAATAACATATTTTCTTTAATAAATGGAAGACACTCACCATTGAAATCAAATTTAATTCAATTAAACTTAACAATATGAGTAGTGGTTGTAATTTTATTTGTTCGAATATTTAATGTTAAGAAATTACTTATAGGGGCATTGGGGTTTAGCCGTTTTATAATTTTGGATTTCTTTATCTAATTTGGCTCAATATTCAATTTTTTAATTTGGCAAAATTATTAATTTCTGTTTAAGTTTGGCACGATCTATCCCTATAGTTATGGATTGATTATATTAAATGTCTTGTGTTATATTTAATAGAGATAAATAAATTATTAATTTCTATTTATAATAAATTGGTATGGATTTATTATATTTAATAGAGATAAATCATTTGCTATCTATCCAACTATGGAATTCAAATATGTATTCTTTAAAATTTAATCGCAAATTATAAAATCGTATTCATAAATTCATTTAACAATTAGAAATATGTTGCTGAAATAGAGTAGATCTTAGCCACCCAAGCATTATTTGATTATATAGTTTTTATTGATATAATGAATTGTTATTGTATTTATTTTTGAGTTTAGAAATTGATGTAACGATTTTGTTTCTCATGTCTTAAATATGAATTCACAATTTTGAATAAGTTCATATAGAAAATTATTTCGGCCGTGATACTAGTTTATTGTTAAAACCTCTGTTCTGTGAAAGTTTATAATGCAAATGCTCTGAATGACAGGTCACAATTCATGCAAGTTCGAGTCTCTCCCTTGAGCCATGTTACAAGCTAAAAGTAGTGATCAAAGGCTTGTTTGGCATTCAGGATAGGATAATGTGTAGTGTTGGTATATTTGAATGATGTACTCTTTTGAAGTATTAATATTATGATTGATAATATTAAATGCGCAAAATTATCTTATATAAAAATTAATTCGTGGCAAGAGGATGATAAAATAAAGATAGTTTAATCTATTGATAAATTAATTAATGAGTACTATTAAATTTTTTAGGTGAGATCCATGGTAGGTCGTTGATTTATTGACAAATTAAGAAATGGCATAATTAAGATTTGTAGGTTAATATATAACCTCGACTGGAATAATATTATAGCAATACATGATTTAAAAAAAAATATTAATGTTTAGCAAAAGTGTTCAAGAGTCGAATGACGCCATGTATGAAGACATGATGCATCCAAACACTATTCTATCAAGACATTCACTATCTTTGCTCAACACCGCTCATTGTCATTATCGTTTAACCTTTAAAACATATGCAAGCATGGCAAAGAATTTGATATACTCAGTGAACACATGCCGAAATATAAATTTTCTTAAAAATATATGGAATGCTGCCATTGAGTGATCTCAGGATTTTAACTTTATATATGTCCGAGTCACCAAAATATTTCATCGTAAAACATGGATGCACATCCCATTACATCCATTATCATCCTTCCATATCTGAATATACATGACAAAGAACGTGGTCACTTTCCAAGTAACTAGACCGACCAACTTAAAAGATGACGCCCGATCTACTTGGTGTACACCATTCCGAGTAGGGTTTGCAGCCATACTAGGGCCCATATTCATTAAACATACTCCCTCCATTTCTCAATAGAAGTCTCATTTCACTTTTACTATTTTTGGCAAAAGGACCCACATTTTACTAACTCTCTCTCTCACACATTTTATTATAAAATTAATATTATATAAAAGTAGGTCTCACATTCCACTAACTTAATCTACCACTTTCGTTTACAAAAGTTAAACAATTTTTTAATACATGTCCAGTAAAAAATGTGACTTCTATTAGGGATCGGATGGAGTACATTGCAAAGCCACAGTTCAATCAAAACCAAAGTATGACATGACAAACATACCCCACATCACTTTTCATATGAAAACATAGTATTTGAAACATGGTCTCCTCAACTCAGATCTTTCGTTCCGCTCTCCAATAGCATACTTGAAAAACTCTTTATTAAAAAAAAAGATATACCATACTAATCAAACTTTAGGAAAAAATTAAACTTAAAAAATAATGCACGCATCCTACATTAGTGTTCGTTTTATTTTCTTGCTTATACTCAGGGAATTTCTGAAATTCTCGTATATTAATTAAATCATGAAATTGATATTGCCATCTCCAAGTCCAAATATGATCTAAAAATGATACTACTAATTCAAAACTTGAATATAATTTTGAGGCCTCAACTAAACCATACTCTTCTCATTAAAATAGCCGGCCCAAATCCTAATTTAAAAATAGATGGCCCAATCTCGTCAAAAATAAATGTGGGAATTGTTGGCTTATTATTATTTCACTTAATTGTATTTTGACATCACATTTGCGCATCTGTTTGTTACATTCTCCTTCAACGTGAACAACTTGCTCTTCGACTCTCCCGCGCCGTTCACGCCGGAGTTCTCCGACGCCAGCCGGCCACGCCTCTGTTTCTTCACCTATTCATCCCTCCTTCTCCATCATCCACGAAGAAGTATATAAAAGCTTGAAGCTTCACAGTCCACACCCATTGCGAATAATTGGTAAGAGTTTTTTTATGCATCTTATTCCTCTTGTATTCTAGTAATAGCAGCAATATTTGCCCAGTTTTTCCTTGTTGAGTTTTATCGAGTAGGCA
Source organism: Salvia hispanica (assembly GCF_029641045.1). Lineage (NCBI taxonomy): Eukaryota > Viridiplantae > Streptophyta > Magnoliopsida > Lamiales > Lamiaceae > Salvia > Salvia hispanica. The sequence goes on from NC_142696.1 coordinate 4,675,001, forward strand.
AGTTAGTCAGACTAGGAAACCCATTGGAATACACACCGCCTTTCAATCCCCTTTTATAAATCTTCAAATCCCTAATTCCGCCGACTCTCCACCTTCAACTGGAACGCACGGCCGTCTCATTAATTATCAATCTTTCGTTTTTCAGGGACTGCGATAATGTCGGAGAGATTTTCTGCCACGCTCAGAATTGGCGACTTGAACGATTACATAGCTCCATCACAGGGCTGTGTCATTAACACTGAGGTAATTAATTGCTTCTTTTAATCAATAATCATCACCTAGGTTATTGACAACTGGTTTGGAATTTCACAAATTTTTGCTCCCTGTTTTTGTTGAAATTGTTCAACTGCAATCACTTCTGTTAGAGTTTATTAAATATTTCCAGATGGATTTTGCAATCAGTGAAGTTTAGTGCTTGGTTATGTTGCTCCCTTTTTCAAGTATAATATCAATTGGTGCATGATCCCCTGTGAAAGTGGCATTCTCGTTTAGTATGATCTTGTTTGTTGCCATTCTTTTCTTTGTTTGTCATCTTCGTCTAGTTTATGCTTGTTAACAGAATACTGGGAAATCAAGGATGGCTCCTAAAGCAGCTCAGACGGAGCCTGTGAAGATCTCGCTCAAGGACTGCTTAGCATGCAGGTAAATACAACTATAGTGCTAGTTTTCAGGATGGACGTGTTTGTTTTTTTATGACCACTGTTGCTAGATATAGTCACTTAGTCCTCCTCTGCACTTGCGTGTGTATCCGTGAGTAAGTGCAGGGGAAGAATGGAGGAAGGAGAGAAAATCAAAACTGGTGCACTAATGCATGATTTTCACGCAGTGGGTGTATAACTTCTGCAGAGACAGTTATGCTTGAGAAGCAGAGTTTAGATGAGTTTCTTTTGAACCTCAACAAAGGAAAAGCTGTAATTTTCTCCCTTTCTCCCCAGTCTAGGGCTTCTCTTGCTGTTCATTTTGGCCTATCTCCCCTTCAGGTAAGATTTTATATGTAGAAATCATTGTTGTACTTTATTTATTTTTGCTGGACAAATAGTTTTTGGATTGTCTATTTTGGGTACATGTTCCTGGCACTACCAGTTTTTTCATAATTTCAGGTATTTCAGAAACTTACAACATTGTTGAAGTCTTTGGGAGTGAAAGCCATTTTTGATACTAGCAGCAGTCGAGATTTAACACTTATTGAGTCTTGTAATGAATTCATAGCTCGGTATAGAGAAAAGAATTCAGCTAGTGAAGAGAAGTCAAAATCAGCCCTTCCTATGATTTCATCTGCATGTCCAGGTACTAAAATACAAAACACTCTTCCTGTGTGCTATAGCTGCAAATATTTGCTCTTTTTAACCTAATAAAAATAGGATGTCCAAAAGTAGTTATCTATGTGCGGTTATGTGTTGGAGAGAGGTAGGAACGTTTTGGGAGGTAGACTTTGTATATTGGGCGTCTAAAATTATTTCATAATAATTGAAATGTCTTCCTTGATTGTAATTTGTAACTAAATTTTTCTTGATATGCAATGGCAGGTTGGATATGTTATGCTGAAAAAACTCTTGGATCATATATTCTTCCACATATTTCTTCAGTGAAAAGTCCCCAGCAAACAATTGGTGCTGCCATTAAGAACCACATCTGCCAAGAATTATGTATCAGGTGATTAGCGATCTAAAAAATTGTAATGGACACTTTTGGTTCCAACTAATATAGTTGCTTTGTTATTGCTTGTGAATGGTTATGCATTTGTCCCAGTACCTTTGGAAATTGGAAGCACCAGTGCCGTGATGGGATCCATGAGTAGTTGCTTGATTGTCCTGTAGTTTTATGATATTTAGAAGTTGTTAGTCAGGCTTTTTGTTTAGAATTGATTTATCAAATCATAGTATGTGCCCATTAGAAACCACTTAAGAAGTTCTTATGCCTCCTAAATTTATGAACTTTAGAGAAATGGTTTTTGATATTGGGGATATACCGTATGTGCAAGCAGGCCAGAGGACATATATCACGTGACTGTGATGCCCTGCTATGACAAAAAGCTTGAGGCTGCTCGTGATGACTTTATGTTTCAGTCAGATTCAGATGCTGAAAGAATTACAGAGGTCGACTCAGTGTTGACAACTGGAGAGGTTTTAGATCTAATTAAGGTATATTTTCTGTGATAGCAGTCTGATCATCCAGTATTTATTGTTTAATATACTGTTTATCTAAAATGTAAATTACGTATCATTGTCGCAGATGAAATCAATTGATTTTACAACCTTGGAGGATTCTCCTCTGGATAAATTGTAAGGGTTTGTTGTTTATAGACTATCTGAAGCAGGTATGATGGCCTGGGACTGATCAAGTGATAATTTAATCCACAGATTGTCTAATATAGATGAAGAAGGCAATCTCTATGGTGTTCGTGGGAGCTCTGGAGGTTATGCTGACACACTTTTTCGTTATGCCTCAAAGATGCTTTTTGGGAAGGAAATTGATGGTCCTCTTGAGTACAAGACTGTAAGGAATGCGGATTTTCGTGAACTTACTTTGGAAGTAAGTTTTATATTCCTTCATTCAGCGGATTCTCCTAAAATTTTAAATCTTTATTTCCTCTCATACTTGGTTTACCTTGATACTTCTTATTCCTTGTTCAATGATGCTTCATACTTTCCCCTGGTCTCTGTTTTCATCATTTCACCCTCCTATGTAGCATAATGCAAGAATTCGTATATGTATCTTAGTTGCTCTTCACTATACACATACTTGATACTTCACTATTAAAATAAGGGTAACCTCGTGTTCTTTTCCTAAGAGAATCTCTTTCTAATGCAGGTAGAGGGTAAAATTGTGTTGAGATTTGCACTGTGTTATGGATTCAGGAACTTGCGTAACATTGTTACAAAAATCAAATCTGGAAAGTGTGAATATCATTTTCTAGAGATAATGGCTTGCCCTTCTGGTATTTTTCTTTCCCACCTTCTAATTTTAATTTAGGAGTGTAATTGATGTATATTCATCTGAAAGTAATTCTGTTTTCTTAATGTTTGCACCTATGACAGGATGCCTAAATGGTGGAGGCCAAATCAAACCCAATCCTGGTCAATCTGCAAAAGATTTGATTCAATTGTTAGAAGCAACATATTCTGAAAATGTAAGTCTGATTGTATGTTGGATTGTGGTTATATTCTGTCTGTTAGTTATATCGGGTGTCTGATAACCTTTTACTTCGTGGGAGAACAATGTCAAAAGATGGGGATAGAATTGGTGGGTTTGGACTTCCTGAATCCTGAACTTTCAGCTTCAGGAAAAGGAAGAAAATTTTCAGTGCCTTGACAACCTAACAATACATTGACACCCTTCTGTTGTTTGATGCCTCAGCTGCTGGGTAATTTATTTCGATGGATGCTAATTGTTTAAGCTTTTACACATCTTTTCAGGTATTGGTGGCCGATCCGTTTGAAAATCCTGGAATCAAAAGGCTATATAATGAGTGGCTTGGGCAACCTGGTTCAGAGAAGGCGAAGCGACATCTTCACACCGAATACCACCCCGTTGTGAAAAGCATCTCCTCTCAGTTGCAAAACTGGTAGAAACACTTATTTTGGCAAAGTAATTTCAATTAAGCATATGGTAATACGGTTCTCTACCCGCTCAAATCTTCTAGAAGCATTTATGTGCCTGATATTCTTTTCAACTTATTTTTTTTCTTTTCAACTTATTTTTTTTGGGTAGTCAGGCATATAAATATATGTGAAATGCGATCATGTTTTGCTATAGGTTGTTTTAGCATAGATAATTTGTTTAGATGTCGTAAATATGTTGTCTGTGTTGATGTAAAAACATCAAGCTTCAAATGCAAGTTCACCTTAGAAGTCTCATTTGATGTGTTTTGTGTTGTATATTAATGGGAACATTGGATTTCTTTACACAGCCACAATATCTATTACTTTGGATACACCACATTTTAAATTGAGGTATGAATTCCTTTATGTAATGATTTGGTTATGCAAATCATCTATTGACCGTAACAATTTTATTTTGAAGTATGGCTATTGCTGTCGAATTTTCTTATTTTGATGAATATTATTATAAGCCTCGAGAGTTATGTTATACATTCTCGTGTAACACAGCCATATGTTGTCTAGTTTTAAAGTTTGGAGGTAAAATGATATTGTCTTTGTTGCCCATTCCTCTTCCAATTATCTCTCTCTACTCGTCTGTCTTACCTGTAAGCTATGAACCCGACTCTAAACCCCACCATCCCCGTCAATTGCACTTCGCCTTCACTGTTAACGAAACCAATTCTTCCGACCGCATGTTCCAGATCGAGATAGTAGACGCTGCACCTGAATGGGAATCTTCACGCCCTAGCTGATTGAGCAGCGCGGCTCCGCCTCTGAGATGTTGTGGAAAAGCATCCGGGCTAGCAAACTCATGGTTATAGATTCATGGTTTTGGTTGTAGTTCTTTTCTTTGTTTGTCTGGGTGTATTATTCATGCGTCATTTCAATTAGCTTTCTAGTTTGAAATTATGATACTCCCTCCATCCTCGATTAGGAGTTTGATCGAACACGAGTTTTAAGAAATGTAAAGAAAAGTTGGTTGAAAAAGTTAGTGGAATGTGAGACCCATTTTTTTATATTGGTTTTATAATAAAATGTGAGTGAATTGTGTTAGTGGAATGTGGGACCTACTTACTATTTATGGTAAAAATGAAGTGTGACTCTTAATTGGGGACGGACCAAAATGGAAAAATATGACTCTTAATCGGGGACAGAAGGAGTAATTTGTATTGATATTTGTATGTTTCATCAATGGACAGCATGTCAGCATTTATAATGCTGGAAGAATAAAGAAACATGATTCCATCTCAATCTAATTGTTCCCTCACTTATTTTTTTTGATCCATTTTCTTGTTGGAATAAATAATTAAACTTGATTTTGTAGTAGAATTATTTAGATATTAGTAGGTATTAAAATATCTAGATATTTTAAGAGAATTCTCTAGATTATATATATTTTGTAGAATTCTCTAGAATTAGGATGTATTAAAATATTTGGATATTTCAGTAGAATTTCCTAGAATGTTAGGAAAATATCTAGATTTTTATGGAGAAAAAATCTAGATATAAAAATATTATAGAGAATTCTAGAATATGAAGTGAATCCCTATAAATAGGGAAAGTTATAATATTTTGTATAAGTTGAGAAGTTGAGTGAGTTGAGAAAGTTTGAAAATAAAGAGTTCTTAGTTTTCCCACGTCACCTCTCCTAAATTATTTCCTACATATTCCATCCATCCTCCTCTCAAATATTTTCTCCAAACTAAATTACTCCTCCGACATATATCTTATATATATTCCAACATTTCTCTTCCTCTATTTACTCTGGAGAAGCAACAAATGAAAATATTTGTAAAATAAATTGGTTTATGTCCGCATTGCCTGCTTGTGCGACATCCACAAAAAATCATGGATTATATTAAATATGTCATGTCAATTTAAATCATGGGGTATATAATTAAATTAGCAATTATGTACCTTTGATGATTTTTTTAAGTAGTTTTAAAGTGAAGAAAATGTTATATTTGACCTCAAGTTCATGATTTTTAAGATTTTTCTCACAAATGTAAAATATTCATACTGAAATGCAAATAGTAAGACTTTTGAAGAAAAGAAAATGTGATACTTGTTCATAAAAAATTAAAATTAAAGTAACTCATTTACTGTTATCTTATTCTCTTTTCTACTTTGATCTCCTTTTAATTATTTATTTTATTTTCTCTTCACTTAATACAATTTATTATCATTTTCTTAGATTATATACTAAAAAAGTTTACCACTTACTAATAACGATTGGAGTATAATATTGCATATTTATTTCAAAATTTTTGTGTACTTGCAATTCTCGCTCGAAAGGTTGGCAAAGAATTGACTCCCAACATTTTAAAAATAAGATTGTTGATATTGTTATGAGAACTTTGTAAAATTGAGGTTGTCAATAAATACTGTAAATGTGTATTTGTATTAATTTTAAAATATTTAAAAATTAATATTCTTTCTCTTTCTGTACCATAAAAATAAAGACTTTGGGATTACACAAGATTTGATGCAAAATCAGTAGAATATAAAGTAGGTGAAGTATTTTAGTGAATAATATAATCCATATTATTAATATTGTAATGTAATGAATTTGTTTCAAAAATAGAAATTGATTAATTTTATTGGACGGCCAAATAGCAAAAGTGACCTATATTTTTGGAACAAATGCGTTTAATGATTAAGAGCATCTCCAACCATTCCACTAAACTCTAACTCATTTTAGTGTAAATCTCACAATAAATATTGATTTTAGACCATCTCCAAGGGTACACTAAAACTTAAAATGGGATAGGTATTTAGCTCCAATAGTACTCAAAAACCAATCCTATTTTTGGTTTTTGAGAAAAAAATACCTATCTTTAGGTTTACACTAAACTCAAACCCAAAACTTTTTCAAATTTTGTGAGTAAAAAGAGCATACTAGAGAGAATATTCTTTTAAATTTGAGTTTAGTGTAAATGGTTGGAGTAAAATCATATTTGGTGTGACATTTACACTAAAATGAGTTTGGGTTTAGTGTAAATGGTTGGAGATGCTCTTACTCCAACCATTTACACTAAACTCAAACTTAAAAGAATATTCTCTATATTATGCCTTTTTTACTCACAAAATTTAAAAAAAATTTAGGTATTGGTTTAGTGTAAACCTAAAGATAGGTATTTTTTTTCTCAAAAACCAAAAGTAGGATTGATTTTTTAGTACTATTGGAGCTAAATACCTATTCTATTTTAGGTTTTAGTGTATCCTTGGAGATGGTGCAAGCCCAATGTATAATTATGAGATATATTATTGTATGCTAGTTTGGAAGTTGATTACATTTTCCATGCCTATTATAAAATGGTTAATTTAACAAAGCGATCCCTTTGATTGTCAAGAAAATCTTACCTTCTTTTCTATAATAAAATTACTACAACGAATCTTCGAAAATATGAAAACAATTGGGTAGCTAGTGGAGTATATGTCTGCTCAAAAATCATTTCACATTAAACAAGTATTTATTGAAAATTTAAAAGAAATTATTCTACATAAGTGAGTGGGGCCCAGCTTTAGGTAGCAATAAATATGAAATGTGGTGCTAGGTTTTATATGCCAGGACGGGACAGGAGAGTTAATTCTGAGACAAGGAAAACATTTGCTTCTCTCTATTCGAGAAGACCTTCTTATTATTCCGAGACAAGAAAAAACTCTGCTGCTGCTTCAGAAATCCAATTTTGCAACATGGTAAAATACTCAATCCCAATTCCATCTTTGAAATTTTTTTGATGCTGTTTTAAGTTGAAAAGATAGCTGTTCGCTGAGATTTTCTGCAAATCAAATACGGAAATGTGTTGGCTTTTGTTCTTCCGGAACCAACTGCGCTGCCCCTGCAGACATATTAGCTTTTGTTCTTGTTTTTAAGTTAAAACATATTAGTAGTGAAAATGAGTGATGAATTGGAAGCAAGGCAGGCAGGCAGGCATTAGTTATTTTTTGTTTTTTGTTTGTTAATTTGAACGTGTGAAACAACTGGTGCTGCGTTGGCGTATTTTGGAATGAAAATGAAACTAAGTAGGGTTTTCAAATTTTGAATGTGCGCAGACGGTATCGAAGCGTTTGGCGGAGAAGAAAGTGGCCAAGTTTGAGAAGAATATAAGTAGGAGAGGAGTGGGTCCCATCTCTTCCAACAAGACCACCTTGGAGCCTGCTCACGTTGTTCTTATTCTCTTCGCCGTCTTGGTCGTCGCCTCCTGTAATAACTACTAATAACCTTTCCTCTCTCTGTCTATATATATATATATACATTTTAATATATATATTGGTGGTGGGACTGGGATTTGCAGTTATCTTTCAGGTGGTGAGGATGGCCATCAATGGTGGAATTCCTGCAGAGCAAGATTCTTGAGGAATGGAAAACCCTCTTTTTCTCACTGACTTAATAATGTCACTGTCGCTTATTCAACTACAACTTTTTTGATATAAAATGGCCTTTAATTTTAACAAACCATTGATTTATCCTTGTTTATTGGAGTAGTAATAAGCATTTGTTACTACTACTTATTTTTTCATGGATTTGAAGTCTGATTTGTTTTGATTAACATCAAGCCATTCCATTGTAGTTAGAGAGTAATTCATTGTGTAGTCAGAAGCTCAATGTTTTGATCCTACTCTCATTTCATTGTGCATCAACTTTGCTCTCCAGTATTCGGTCACTGCAAAACTTGATTTCAACCAAATAAAGTACTCCCTACGTCCCTCTGTAGTAGAGGCGTTTCATTTTCATCACTCATTTTAGAAAAATGATAGTAATAATTAAAGTAGAGAGAAAGTAAAATATGAGAGAATAATATAGACAAGACCATAGTTTAAATTGAAGAAAACGTGCAACTTCAAAGATCCAAAATCGCATTTATATACTTTTTGTTTTTTTGGAAGTTGCTTACTTCACTTCATTCTTAAAGCGGGTTTTGATCCGCTAAAAAGCTCACTTTGAAGTAGCTGTTAAGTCCTTTCTTCTTTATAAAATTTTTGATGAGCTTATAAGAAGTGTTCATATATGGTTGCTTATTATAATGAAGGTGATTTTATTATTACAATGGCTAAAACCTGCAGCTTGTTTTTCCATCGTAAGATTTTGTTTTTGTAACAGAAAAAACTATGAACTCTTAATGAATAAAATTTTTTTATATCTCCATTTTAACTCAGCAAGACATCCGAGATTAGAAATCAATTTAGGATATGTAACCTACTAATTTGTTTTTCATCAAATATATATAATAGTCATGATATGAATTATATTCAGCAAACAAGCCAACATGTATTGCAAAACTTCAAAAAAGCTCGGCCAAAATTGGGTTCTTATTAATTATGCTTTAGATGATGAACAAAACTCGAATATTGACAAAGTGATACATGTGGGTAGATATATCATAGTGCTTGTTGTCACATACAACTAAGCTGAAATGTTTCCAACACACTGAGGTTTCAAGAACTTGTAACGGCAGATGATATAGAGAGACAGGTGGCAGATTAGAGAGGAATTGGAGAATCAGAATAGTCTGTGATGCATTTGGTTCCCATGTGTGCATCGGGTGTCACCGGAACAGCTAGCAGCTCCCGTGACCAAACCCTTGCGCACCTTGGATGATTGGGAACACTCAGAACTTCTAGAAAACTTCGTCCCACATGTGTTATAAACAATCTCAGGAGATGATCCACCATCAGTGGGAGAACCGTATATACTAAATTCCTACAAAAAAAACATCATGTTATCCATGTTATGTACTAAAAAATATCATGTTTTGCATACCTTAGATTTTGTCCTGGAATAACAAGGTGTGAGGCAGGGATTTAAATCTTTCAGAAACATGTCATCTGGGCTCTCTGGTGTCGTGTAATCCCCGGAGCTATATTCTTGGTTGAACTATTCAAAACAGAAAACAAGGTAAGATAAAATTTTGATAGAGAACTAACTACTATATTGTTAAGTTGATTTGAACACAGCCATGGATGCTAGAGTTGAGAATTATCGATTGCAAGTCAAAAATAGGTTCACCAGGCTTAATTAGAATTGAAGAACCATCAAGAATTTCACATTATCTGAAATTGGAAGAAGAAAATTATGCATTGCTGAAATATTCAGTGTCAACAGCAACAGCCAAAAGGAGTGAAAACTTGATAGATGTGACATTGTTCTTACTTGAGAAAGTAGGAATAGATGATTGATTGTATTGTTTACCAGAAAATTTGATGCAGCATCTTCTTGATCATATGATGGAGTCCTTGGGGAGTTGAAAGGGCTATCATTGAATCCTCTTCCAGAATATTTGTCTGCCTTCACCTGTGACCAAAGAGAACACAACATTGTCCCACATTTGATCGTTAATGAATAACAATGATAGCATATACGAGCATTAATCCAAATGAACTTTGTTGGCAAGTTTTTGACAAGCCAAGATTCTGTGTTACTATATGGATCAACACACAAATATGTCAACATCAAGCATATTTTGCAGCTGATCCCATGTAGAAGAGAAAACAAAATGCTCGTATTTATTTTTACCTGTGCAAGATCTTCAGCAAGAGATTGCAGCTGTCCGGTAAGAGAAGTAACCTGTCTTTGAAGATTTGGTATGAGTTGCTTAGCCTGTTTCAGCTCTGATCCCTGCTTCTCCAAAATGTTCTGAACTTGCGAATTCATAACATCTGGGAAGAGAACAGCACTTTTAAGAGACTTTATCTCTTCCCTTTGCTTCAAGCACAAGTCTTTCAATTTTTCAACCTAAAAGTTGCATAATGATTAGTACTAACATTCAAGAATAGCCTCATCTTAGAGCATATACAGCATTGATTCATAAACACTACTCGAAAGATTAATACGTTTAAGTTGGGTGTGATGTGAAATATCTTGTACGACAAACTAAAAAGGACCGCAGAGAAACCTCATAAACACTTGATATTACAATGATGACATTATGTAAAACAAATGAAGACAAGTTCAAGTGGGATTAAAACAATGTTACCAAACCAGTTAAGCAGCAAAAGCTACTTCATAATTGGCAATAGAGAGCTATTAACGTTCTGAGCCTCCAATTAATCATCCTCACCAAAGTACTGATAAAAAATCTATTTTTTTCTTATTAAGAGAACAAGACATTGTTACATTGAACTCCTGCATTTCTCATATAACTTTGTCTTAACACATCCAACTTATAGTGTTCTTGTACTAGCACTAACACTTCAAAAACTCCAATTATGTGCTTGTCCAAAATATTAAGAAAATTAGAAATGTTTACTTGAATTGGTCCAAGCAACAACAGCTAAATAAGCAATAGCAATCAAGGAAGAAAGTAATTACCTCTCTGTTTTTGTCCTCAAGCAGAATCTTGAATTCAGCAATCTGCTCCTCCTGCTCCTTATTCAAACTCAAGAGCTCCCGCTCACTCCTCAACACCATCGCCAGGCTCCTCGTATTACTTTTAACCTCCGTGAGAGCCTTCTTCGAGCTCTCCTCTCCCTTCTTCGCCGACCCCTTAAACAGCTTCTTGTGAAGTCCACTCAATCCAGCGCTCTTCTTGCCTCCTTTCTTCAAATCCTCCGCCAAGAGATCAGAGGCAATCACAAATGCCGGATTTTTGACCTTCTTAGTCTCCACCAATTTCTTGACCATGGAGCTGAAATTGAGGTGGTTGGCATCGGATTTCTTGGCAACGAGGGCGCGTGAATTGGTGGTGCCACGCGAAGAGGAATTGGAATATTCGGCGGAGGAGGAGGGGTCGGATTTGGTGGAGCTGTTAAGGCTGTTGGACTTGTAGCGAGTTGCAGGCCTGATTGAAGAAGCCATTAATAAATCTTGAGAAATCTGAATTAATTTCGGGGTTTTTGGGACTTGGGATGTGGGAATGATTAAGATTTGAATTAAGGATTTGAGGAGTTGTCAATTGAAGAAAATCCGGTGGATTTTTGTCTGTCTGGTTTCAAATTTCGGCATGCCAGTGTGGGAAGACTAAAATGCCCTGAGTAACGGCGGGCTTTTCATTTTTCAAACTAATTTGTGTCTGAAAGAGGACAACTATTTAATCATTTAAATAATCATAAACGAATTTAATTAAATATCAAATTAGTACTTCAATTTTTAGCTCAATACAATAGTAGTCATTGGCTAATATTGGAGTAAGCATTCTCTTCGAAAACTTTTGTCTATGTAATTCAATGTGACTTTTGGAAAGAAAATGACGTGGTAAATAATTCCAAAACTCGTCTTGTCATCACCCACAATTGCCAACATATTTGTTAAATACATTTGTTAAGAGAGTCCACAGTAGTATAGAACAACCACACCACAGTCACAAAAATTTATACATAGAAAAAAAAAAAAAACTCTTCCGTAATGTCATCACAAAATAAATTAAGAAAAAAAAAATGGAAAAAGACTACCACAGTAAAGGTTCACAATAAATGATGTATCTTTTTAATGGACGGAACCGTTGAAGCCTCCACCCGCCTCCGCGGCGGGCCTATCGTGGACATTCTAGTAATACTAATATACTACTAATATAGAATGAAGATATATATTTTATATATATTTAAACTAACATTCCTCCTTTTACACCATACACGAGTATTATATTTTCAAATAGAATGAAGATATATTTATGTAAATTATTGCACATATCCCATAATTTTAAATACCAATTTTTATTTAAACGTGTTAGGTTATTAATTTTATCGTAATGATTAATCTGCCCTTAATGCTAGTACTTATTTTGGACAGAATCAAGATAACAATGATTTTTCTTTTTCCATCTATATGTTAGAAATTTGTTATCAGTAATTGAATATGTCAAGTCAATTTTGTCAATTATGATGATGAATTAAAATAATATTTAGAAAACTGCTGTAAATTTACTAATAGTAATTATAATAAGAAAAGAAGAAGATTAAAATAAAACACTAATAATGAAATTATTTATTTTAATTTATGAAAATAAATGGAGTATCTTTTTTTATCAAGGTAAGAAAGGATTTTCCCCTTTTATGGAATTGGATTGTGAATGTCCTTTTCCTTAATTACCGTAAATAGGGTAAATATGTAAAACGAAAATTCAATAGAAAATGTATTAATATCTGAACTCTCGAAAATTAATAGAAATGACAAAAGAAGCTCAACTTATACAATTGTGTTAATTATCACTTTTCTCTAAAATATTATAGTTAGGTAATTTAAACTTTCGAAAACTAATAAAAATGACAAAAGAAGCCCAACATAAATAATTAACCAAGCAAACTTCCGGCACTGGGAGATTCATTATAATCAATCAAGTAATTTCAATTCAATTCCTTCAATTCAAATTCTAAAATTTCAACTACAAATTTCGACAAAATACTATCAACAGACACTTAAGCTAGGGAGGAAATAGACAACATTTAAGTACAGTTTTGATTTTTGTTTTTTTTTTATTTATATTATACTCTCTATGTGATAATCTCTATGTGATAAAATGTAAACTTATAAATTGTACAAACTCCAAACTTCTCAACACAGCTTCAATACAATATCAACACAGTGCAAAATTTTAAGATTTTGATGTCAACACAATATCAACACAACATCAATCCTTGACTGCTGTTGAAATTCTGTTGACATTTTATTGTTAATTTTTTTTTTGATCTGTCATTTGACATTTTTTAGTGGTCCAAATCTTAGCTTGAAGTTTGTTCAATATTTAGAGTTTGCATTTGATCTCATTTCTATACTTCCATACTCTCTCTGTCCCAACTAAGTAGAATCGCATTCATTTTCGAAATGTCCAACAAAATTGAGTCTTTTTTTTTACAAAAATAAAACATCTAATTATTCTTTTTATTTTATTCCATCACCTATTTTACTCTATTTGACCTCTCTTATTTTTTTTCTCTCTCATATTCTATTTTATTTTTATTAATTCATTTAACATAATTTTTTAATTTTTTCGCCAAAAATTTTACTTAACTCAGTTGAGACAAAGATAGTGGGATACTTTTTTCGAAGAGTTATGATGCTTTGTGATGGCCCAAGTTAAAGGCCCATTTTCACGAAGGCTAGCACCCGCTGCCCTACCCTAACCCAGGTGCATGTTCCAGCTGTGATCCACGTCCTTTAGAGGCTAGAGCACCCATAAGGCCATAACCGTGGTCGCTGAGGAGAGTTGAACATTAATTATTCACTAGTATCTACCCCGTGCGATGCACGACACATTGTATTTCATTTTAAAAGTATATAATATCAAATTATTATGTATTAAAAATATAAATTTATAAACTCAATTACTTTCGAAGTATTTTAACAATTTTCAATAAAATGCAAAAATATTACACAAAAATTTTAGTAGATAAAATAGAATGAAATGATTGCAACATACATACTTTCTTTCATACATTCTTAGATGATTATCAAAATGTTAAATAGTAAATAATAATAATAATAATAATAATAATAATAAAAAAAAGCATATTAACAATGGTTTGTAATAAGAGTCTGGACTCTATTTCTTCTAAAAAAAAGCAAATAGAAACTATCGATCATTCCTAGTTTGATCACTAAACTTATTTTGTAAAATGCAGGAAACGTTCCGTGAATCCTATTGTCCTTCATGAAAAAAATATAATAATTAATAGTTTATATAAATAACTAAAAAATGTAATAAGATATGAAACAACACTAGTCACTTACACCGTACAGCCATGGAAAACACATTCCAAGGAACTTACATCATTTGCCTTTGCGTTTAGTCATTTCAAAAACATGCACATACCCGACTTTGATGGCTGGTGAAGTATTGCTAGGCTTTAGATTATTGAAGAATGTTAATTTCATTGTTTTAATTTTCTTCCTCTAGTAAGATCACAATATTAGGAACATATATAATCACACAAAAAGAGAGCTTAAAATAGATGACTATAAATATACTGAAAATAGTAAGAACCATACAAAAAATAAAGTCTTCTTTTATAGAAAATCCGTGATGCAGCGGAGGAGAGTCTTGTGGAAGTGAAATACTCCATAAGCTAGCAAATGGCATGTATTTATAGACAAAAAATATCAAGTCATTATTATATGGAGCAATTAATTTGACAATTTCAAAACATATATCGCACGACATGGACAACATATTCATATTCACTAAATTGTGAGTCTTAGAGAAATTAATAGTATAATCATATCATATTAATAAAAAACGCCACAACATGGAGTAATTTATTGTTTTAATTCTAAGGTAATATGGACTCTTATTTTTGTAACTGAAATAGTAAACGGACAACGGTTACATTCCATCTATTCCATTTTCTTCAATACATGGCCTAATTAGAATACATGACCTAATTATTAGTTGTAACAAAGAACAACGGTTACATTGGCACAGTCAATACAGTAGATTATGAAAGGACAATGGTTTTTTCAGTTATTGCATTAAAAGTTGACACACAAATTAAATAAATAGTTACATTCAAAATTTATAAATATTCAACATCTTGCTCAAAACTTATAAATATTGAAATCCATACCCAAAATTCATAAATATTCAAATTAAGGCCAAAACTCGCCTTTTATATATGTATAGATGTGTCTCATCCTACTTTTAACTATTTTTTATTCTAAACTAAGGGTGTGTTTGATAGCATAAGTTGGAAAATGCTAGAGAAGAAACTACATCAGAAAATAATCCAAATTATGTTGGCTTTTCTTTTTCTCGGTTATTGTTTGATACCTTTGGAAATACTATATGTTTCTTAAATAGCACTCAAGTTTGATACCCACATTAACAAATATATATATTGTGTAGACATTCTAGCCCTCAATATTTTCTATTTTTCTCCAATGTTTGTAATTCCACCAAATTGACAGTAATACAGTTCTTCAAAGATGGAGAAAAAGAGCCCTCTGTGTGAATAAATCTTCTAGAGTGGTGCTGCACAAAAACAGGCAGCCAATTTAGAGAGATAAATTCGTAGTAATTGAAATTGATGTCTTAAATTCGTGTGGTGTGGTGTGGTGCTGCGCCTCCATGACCGAAACACAAAGAGGAAAAGGGAAGAGATGGTGTTGTGATGCTACAATTCCGACGGGAAATCAAAGAGCAAAAGGGAAGTGGTGCTGCAAATCTAACCAATTATCAAAGAGAGAGAGGGAAGAGAAGTTTGTGAACTCTGCAGTTCTGAACGAAATGAAAGAGAAAAAGGGAAGAGAAAGATGGAAGAGAAGAGAGAATTGGGCATGAGAGGGATAATTTTGAAAGGCATTTATTTTCTTGACCCAAATTTGAAAGCTGGAAAACAAACCTTAGCTTCTTCACCGATAAGTTTCGTCCGAAATAGTGGTTTACATTCTTGGGCCATTGCGGGCCGGGTTATTTCGCGGGCTTCTGCTCCAAAATTGAAAATGTATCGAACATTAGAAAAGCCTAGGAAAAGGGTCTTTTCCTTGGTTTTCCTTGGCTATCAAACACACCCTAAGAGACAACATATACAACAATTCATATCATCCTTTAACTATTCACGAGTCTCACTATTTCGTATTCCCTCTGTCCCACTACAAGTGAGGCATTTTTTTGCCGTTGTTTTGCGAAGATGATAATAAAAGTTAAAGTGGAGAGAAAGTAAAGTAAGAGAGGGAATAAATATAGAAAAGAGCCGTATATACATTATTATCTTACTTACTTTACTTTATCTCTATTCTAACTATTTATTGGAGTACATCATTTTTGCAAAACAACGTCCGATTTGGAGTGCCTCACTTGTAGCGGGACAGAGGGAGTATCTTTTTATTTTATTTTTTCGAACCAATTTAATTTTTATTTAAACTTATAAAATGACATTTATTTTAAAATTAAAATTAAAATAACATAAATGAAGTGCTAAAATTACAATTTATTGAAAGTGAGAAATAACTTTTTTGATCTAAAAGAAATAGATGATAAATGAGATATTTATAGATGGTTTTATGCGATGAATTGGAAGATAAAAAAATAAAAATAAAAATTAGAAAAGTGGTAATATTTGGGAAAGTGAGATTTTTTTTAATTCGTCCATCTCTAAAACGTATGAACTCTTTCGTTTTTAGTCCGTCCCTGAAAAATACTATGAACTTTCTAATTTTGTAAACTTCTTTTTCTTTAATGAGGTGAGACTCATCCCACTAAAATTACTTTAAAAACTTTTTTTTATTTCTTTCATATTTTACCAATCATGCATTAAAATTTGTGTTGAACCAAATGTTTATATTTTTTAGGGAAAGAGAGAGTATATATATATATATTTTCTAAATTAAAAAAAAAAACAATTTTTTCCATTCTTTTTCTAAAAAAGTTTCCAACAGTAAAAACGATGTCCATTTGGGGAGAGGGGGGGCGAGTGGGCGTCATTGCCCTCTCCAAGCACGCCACATGTTCCAGGCGCATCGTATCCCCAGATAGAGCCGTGGTCTTCGCAGCGGGCGTCCCTAGCGGAGAATCGTCTGCAAACAGTGTCTCATTGTAGAGACCACGTTGCGAATGCTCTTATATCCTCAAGATAAGTTTAAGAGCTATTAATGAATTTTAATATTTATTGATCTGAAGCTTATTAATTAAAGTCATAGAATATTTAAAATAATCATGAATATTTATATTTTAAACGTAAAAGAGTAATTAAATTAAAAAGAAATCAGTAGTAGTAATTAAGGATTATATTTAAATTAGTTTTATAGTAATTATTATAGTTTTAATGATGTAATCATTCATGCAATAAATTTCATTTCTTTATAAAATAAATTTTACGGAGTATAATTAATATTCTATTCATTTTATAAAAATAATCTTCTTTTTCTATTTTTGGACGATCCGACAAAATTAATCTCCATTTTCCACTAATGTCTAATACTACTATAATTACTTTTTTTTAATAATTTTTATCGTGTAAGTAATAAAATATTTATTAAAAAGTTGATTTTTGTAAATTTATTCCCTACTTTCAAATTTATTAAGTATAATAATCAATTTTGTATCTCAATAACAATAACACTCACTTCGTTTCCTAAAAATAAATTTTTTCATGAATTTTAATATTATAAAATTAAAATTGATAAAGTAAGAGATATAAAAGAAAAAAGTGTGTTAGTTAAAAAGACACACCTCATAAATAAATTTTTTTTCCTAAAATATACTAATTAAAAGTTTCTATATTTGAAAAATGACAATAATGAAAAGAGTGAGAAAAATGGAAGATAATTATATTCACAAAATTAGCTTACTACTAAATCATTTGGAATAACGAAGCTGATATGTATGTCCACACAAAGAAATGAGAATAGATTTCATCCGCGCTATTTAGATTTAGATAAGGCAAGAAAAGAAAATCCAGCAACACCACCCATATAAATTACAATCACATCTCATCTAAAATATCCAGCAAAGATGAACACAATCAGAGTGGAGCTGCTTCACTTGAATCCCTTAAATTTGAGAAAGCAAGCTACAAATCCCCCAATTAAACCCAGACTCAATCTCACAATCCCCTCTTCAAATTATGCCAAACATTCAACAAGAAGGCGCGTCGACCTCATCGCAAAATTATCAGCATCTGACAAAGAGGAGACCGTTTCAATCGTGGGCGGCGTCGCTTTATCGGAAGAGAATTCGAGATTAATGGTGCTTGCCGCCTTATCTGTGGGAGTGGCTGTTTTTGTGATGGGATTTAGCGATGAGAGGGCGCTGGCGTTGGGGCCGGAGGGGCCGCTGATGGAGGATTTTTGGGACAACATGAGGAGATATGCACTCTACGCTTTGACGGTCAGCACCGGCGCTCTTTGGGTGCTTCTCGAGCCCATCGTTGAGTTGTTGAAGAACCCCATCTCTGCCCTTCTCCTTATCTTCATTTTTGGTGGTTCCTTTTTCATTCTCTCGCAGGTTGTTACTGCCATGATTGGCATGTCCGATTTTTCTTACGAATATAGCAACTAGATTCTTATGCAGATCTGTCTCAATATATATTACGTTACATTTTCATACTTATGTCTTGTGTTTTGCTTTTAATACTATCTCTGGAAATTTGTCACATATTTTTTTTTTCGTATGCCCTGCAATATTTGTCATATTTTACTTTTTATTACTATTTTGGTTGTAGACTGCACATGTCAATAACTTATATCTACTCACATTTTATTATAAAATTGAATAGAATACTATGTCCACGAATATGAGTTTCATTTCATTCAACACATGTTTTAAGAAATGTAAATAAAAATAGGTAGAAGAAAATTACTGGAATGTATGTCTGAATTGTATAATTAGTGTTAAATGATACGTGGTTGAAATGAGTTGGTGGAATGTATGATCTCTTTACCATTTATGGTAATTATGAACCGGGACTCCTAATCACGAACAGACCAAAATGGAAAAATGAAACTTCTATTCGCGGACAGAGGGAATATTCTATTAATTTTTTCAACTCATTTTTCATTACATTTCTTGCACAGTCTAATGGTGACAAAATTTTAAAGGACGGAGTGAGTTGTAAGATATTGTCCGTTTCCGGTCAAATCCCAACGGTTTTTCACACTTTCAAAAAATCATCATAGTAAATGTGGTTGAGATTATCCTTATATACTATTTGTAACTTTACATCCAACCGATTGAAATGATTGTGCAAGGATTCAAACAATGCACACCAGAAGTGCGATATTGTCTGTATTGATCTGATTAGCAGGCATGCAGCAACAGGAATTCACAGACTATGTTAATACTAGTAATGTTTTATTTAAAGTGGTAGTAGTAAATAAAAAAGATGATTAACAAGACACGGAGGAGACGGCAAGTGGATACTTATAGGTCTCGGCGTACTGAAAAGAAACGGTTTGGCCGGGGTAGAGAGGCTGGCCGTCGTTGACAAGGCAATCGTCATAGTTGAGGCGGCGGAAAACAGCCGGGTTGATGGTGCGGGCAGAGCTGAACCAGCCACAGCTGAGGTGGATGTCGGAAATGCTGCAGCTGTCGGAGATGCAGACGTTCTCGATGTCAACGGTGTAGGTGGGGATGCCGTTGGGGAGCGGAGTGGTTTGGCCCTGAAACACCAGTATGCTGTCCTTAGAACACTGCATCTCGCCGCCCATTCCGATGCGATCAGGCAAACCATAGTCTTGCGTGGTAATGTTGGGAGAGATGAGTAACCTTCTAGGCATGGCAGCATTACTTTCCTTGGGAAACACTATTTCATTACTGCTGTTTCGATTAACTACACCATAAATTCCAACCACTGCACCAAACACCAAATTACAGTTATTAATACTCTTCTTCAAACTAGTTTACTAATAGTAATGCATTTGTGAATGTAACATGCAATTGATGTGCAAAAAGGGATTATACCAGCCGTGAAAACAAGTGCGAAACCGCAGAGTATGTAGGCGGTCGGGTGTTGAGTTTCACCTTTGTTTCTCATGATCTGCACATAAAAAACAACAATTTAGTAGTTGGTAGTGAAGAATGAGAGTAATTTAGTACTAGTAGTTATAGTTATGTGAAGAAAGCAAGGAGAGTAAAGTAAATGCACACCTGAATAAAAAGCAGAAGAAAGGTTGATAATCGGAAGAATGGTGTGTCCACATTTTATAGCAGTCGGAACCATTGCATTAGTAATTGCAGTGAGGCACTACGTGGCTGCAATCTTCATGCCACTATACTTTAATACTCCATCAACTCTCCGCATATTGAATTTCGTAACAAATTAATGGGATGGGGCACTCTTTTTTAATACTCAATTAATTGTTATAATAATTTTTGTTTGATTTGTAATCTAGTGTATATATATGCAAGGTCTGCAGGCAAATTAAAGTATGTTACTAGTAATTTATAATTAATTTAACTATAAAAGTGGTGGTCGCCAGCCAAATAGTGGATCAGAAAATTTTGCTACTGCATTTACTCTTATCTTTTCATTTTATTGTAACAATTAACAAAGCAACCTTCTCATTAGAGGGAAGGGTGTAATTAGTATGGTTATATATGTTATCATTAATAAAATTTGGATAAGACGAATGAATTGCTCCTCAGTCCAATGCATCATTTATAGTGAATAATCTTAACGTGGCTTTGTATCAACTTTCAACATTGAAGAGAAAAAGAAAAAGAAAAACACAGACATTCCTGGACCCGCGTCATTCAATAAATATTGACTCAAGTTGGTTGGCATTCACTCTTCAATTAAATAAGTATCACCCAAGTTTAATTCGTTTCCCAATTCAAAGCATTTAATTTCTCAATTACAACGCGCAAATACTTAAATATTACTAATAAACTTCTACATTTTTAATGATTATCGCAGATTTCCCATATTGGAAATCAGGTTGGTTAAGAAATTCAACATTATAAACAAAAAATAAATTCGACGATTGCAATTTCCAGAGGATCAGAGTAGGTTTTGGACCTGGCTAGGCCTAGCTAGCTATAACCTTGAGTTGTTGTAGAAATGCACAATTTATGAAGAGCCATTTTGTTTCTATCAAAGATTGGTGAAGTGGAAATCATCAACAAATGAGATCTACATCTTAATTAGGTTAGCATGCCATTTTCTATTCACCATCTTGTAGCCTTGTCACTTGTCAGGATAGGAAATTATGCGCTTCATGTTCATAAATAGCACATTCATACAAGATCAATCATCTTTTTTATTTTTGTCCTTATTTAGATTATTCTTAAGGGTTTTTGGCTTTTTAAACTAAAACATTTCCCCGAATTTCGGTTTTTCCCATGAACTATGAGATTTGTTTTTAAAACCACGAACTTTCATTTCGTTGGAATTTTCCCCCGGCGGGTCAACGACGAAACCCGAGTTGTCTATATGTCAATTTTAATCCTATTTGTCACTAAATTAATTACTTGGATCCTATTTGACACAATAATACATACAGCCACAATTATTACATAACAAATGACAACTTTTGAATAAACAAAACACAACTTTAACATTTTGAATTATGCTATTCGGGTCGGAAATGTACTATTCGGGTTGGGTTGAGAAAATCCTAACAAAATGAAAGCTCGTGGTTTTAAAAACAAATCTCATAGTTTATGAAAAAAACCGGAATTCAGGGAAAGGTTTTGGTTTAAAAAACCAAAAACCCTATTCTTAAAAGGCTACCCCAGACGAATATCTTTGTTAGATATTTGAGGAGATATTGATGTTATGAAATATTTGATTATCAATGCCGATTCTTATCTGCAAGAGTGTAAAATTATACTACACCAATTTGGTCTTATCGATTATCTCTCTCCAAGTAGGGATGTCAATGTAGCCCGCAACCCGTGGGCCGGCCCGAATAGCCCGCCAAATTTTCAGGGTTAGGGCTGAAAATTTCTAGCCCGATAAAATTACAGCCCGATTAGCCCGCACCCGATTAACCCGCAACCCGTTAGGGCCAGACCCGAAAACCCGATGGGCTGGCCCGAAAACCCGATAAAATTTCTATCGTTCTATTTGTTTGACTCTAATTCGACACTTCATTGGATATTTTATAATATAGATTACTAAAAAATAACTTTTATTTTTATATATTAAATATATAAATTATATGTTAAATTTTTATTAACATAATAATAGATATATAAATTAGAAACTTCAAATTCACTAAAAAAATATATTTAAATTTCTAAAACATGCTTTAAAATTTCTTGATGTTTATGTTTTATTGTACATAAATCTCAAATATTAGTATTTGATCATGTTTATGTTTGAGTTTAAGCATATATATCAAATTTATCATAATTAAATATTTTACATTCTATAAATATAACTAATTTTCACTATTATTTATAGGATTGAACGCATGTTAATTTTATCGGTAGCAACCCGATTAGCCCGCTGGGCTAGCCCGAAACCCGAGCTTTTAGGATTAGGGTTGAACTTTTGTAACCCGAAAAAATCACAGCCCGATTAGCCCGCACCCGATTGACCCGCAACCCGAATAGGGTTGGCCCGAAACCCGGTGGGCTGGCCCGATTGACATCCCTATCTCCAAGTAATGACAACTCGTGCGTTCTACCTTACACCAAGAAAAAAATTATTAATAGCTGTTGTAAGTTCTAAATATAATTTAAAAATATGTTCTTGTGTGATGTAGCTCATTGGTTAAGGCTTTTATTTAACATTAAAATTTGGATAAATTTTAAAGACTGTATAAAAGAAAAAAATAATGTGTTGTAAATCAGGGCTAGAATGAATCCTTCATACCCAAACATGTGTTGAAATCAGGGCTATCGTTATCTTAGAAGAAAAAACAAGCGATCACACACCTCCAGAGAGGATTTCCATGGCCGCGACCTGCCAGTAGTTTCTTCTCCTGTCCTCGGAATACTGCACCGTACTTCTCATAACAATCTTACTCCTAAATTATATGGGTGGCCTCTCATTCAGTTATTGTTCGTCTCCCATTAGTTCGTACGGTGTGCAGCACCACAACCGTGCATCTGCACCTGGAGATGAAAACAACATCAAACATGCATGATGGACTTGAATCAATGACTTCAACCAAATCAAAACAATGCAAAACCTATGATTTTTGATAGTTCAGCAATAAGCAAAATCTAGCCACCATCAAATGCCCAAAATGGTGAGAGCAAGCTTACCTATGGATCTGGATCATATAATTTGAACCTCTTACTCATTATAAACTAGTGCAAGTCAACTTGTAGATGAAAAGCAACCAATGTCCACGTCTCATTAAACTCTTCAATAAATGAGTGCTTAACAGGAAACCACTCTCAATTAGTGCTTAAGCATCATAGATTCATAGTCCACAAACCTTTGCTGCCACCCAAAAGCCAATTTAGTCTATGCATCTAGGCAACACTCTACCACAAGCAAAAGAATGACCAATAATAACAACTGAGATGACAATAGCATCCACAAGAATCAAGGTAACACCAGAAATTGTTTAGTTTATATCGATTGTACAGCCAATATAGAGTATGTAGTAAATATGTACAATCAAGTCCTTCCAAAAAACCTCTAGTGTAACCACCAAAATTTACTTTTCTATGCTATCCCTGCCAATGCTATTTAACAATTACCTTCAGAATGAATGAATGGCTCCATATTAATAAACAAGACAAAATCATGAAAGATCTCAAAGTATCTAGGCACTAACAAATAGGCTAGTTAAGAGAAACCCTTTCTTTCACACTAAATTTGAGATGGTATCAATGGTATAACTAACTAAAATAATAAAATAAGATGGAAAGAAAGAAAGGGGGAAAAACAATTTCACCCAGTTAAGTTGGCTCAAGTTCTGGTGCTGTTTTTTGCTTTTTCCTTTGTATGGTTGGTATCCACAGTCATACAAACTCATTCCATAAAAACTCATTCCAAAAGGAATCTGGTCTCAAAAGGACTGAACTAGACATTCCCTCCCTATGTGTTATTCTCAACAAACACGATATAAAACCTATGTCTAATCTGACATTATTATCCTCATCATATCAACTTTTAGAATAGTATCATTTTACTATAAAACCAAAAAAGTAAAAAATTACTAGTACTAAAATCATAATAATATGTCACATAAAAATACATCAAAATAAATAGAAACTATAAAATATTTCAACTATTTCATTTAAAAAACTTCTGTTATAATATGTAATTTAGTGAACCAATTCTTCATCGACTTTCAAAAGATTATACTTCATTCATTTCCTATCATCATTCAATTCCAGTGTTATCTCGTGCATATGAAATACCTCCTTATTATCCCAAATCATCCTTGCTGTAACACATGTTAACAAAATATAATCAACAAATAAATAGTTATTTTAAAATGCAGAGGATAACGAAAATTAGATTAAGAAGACCACAATGCAGTCAAACTGTCAAAGCAATCATAAGAAGCTCCATCTTTTCAGATACATCAAAGAAGTGTACCCAGGAAAACTACCATCTACACTAACCTCTATTAAAAAGTGCAGGGAAAAGTCCAACACACAGGAACGAGAAAAAACAGATTCTCGACACTATTTTATAAGGCGAAACTAGAACCTGAAGGGGAAAGAAAAACTAAGCATCGGACTAACAATAAAATATGAAGCAAGCAAATGGTATGCTGTGGTAGCATGGTTCTTTGTGTAAAAAAATAGACAAGATCTCAAGGTGATAATAAACAGCAGGTAAAAGAACAAAGCAGTTGTATCAGGAAAGAAACATGAACAAAAGAGCAAAGCATTAGATTTAGTTCTCCTTGTCTTAGTAAACTAACCTCACATTATCTACAAAGATGACGGATCTGGATAGGCATTATTTTTGTTGTCACTCTTTTCAACACTCGATTATGATGCACAGTGACAATCACAGATCAGGGAAACTTTCTGAGTATCCCTCCCAATTATATTTCTCTCTGATAATATTTTCGTAAGTGCTTGCAGTTCTCAGAGAATCACAGTCATCAAGGTGGAAGACAATTTCACAGAATACTCACTGTCACTACTTTCAACACTCGATTATGATGCACAGTGACAATTACAATGCATTGGTCGGTGACAGAGTGACATCTGTAATTCCTTCATCCCCAGCAGGCATATCTCTCACTTGATTCGTAAGCCTTGCAATCTCTTTAGTAAGTTCTCTATGAACAACATCAAATCTCTCCTTTGTCAGCATTGCTTCAGAGAACAAATTCCCAGTGAGAGAATGGAATTCCTTATACCACTCATCCTTCATTTTTATGTTACTTTCTCCATTGTAACAGAATAATGAGCTTTCTCGGCGCCATCGATTCAAAAGATATTTGCTTGGAAGCTGAAAATAGTTCTTAAATAACAGCACACGAAGTGCATGCCTGCACAAAATTCCAGTGGACTCAAATTGCTTGCAGGAGCAGTGAATTTGTTCATCTTCTGGTAACCATATCACAAGACGCTCAGCGTCGACCTTCTTGAAATGGTGTACAAGATATGAACCATTAGCCATTTCAGATGCAGCATACTGCATGGTTAACACCATTTCTTGTTGTAAACGGTCAAATGCAAAAGGAGTAAGAACACTACGTGCATTTTCTTCTATGGGTAAGCATGTTTTGAGATGCATATACTGTGTCTGGTCGTGCGACTTCATTCTATAATTTGATGAAAATAATCCTGTCTACAAAGTCACAAACCAGAATCTAGTTAATACATACCACAAAAGACACAGCAGAAATATCCTCAAAACTGCCCAAAATGAATGCTGAATTGTTATTTTTCTAGACTGATAACATACCTGTTCCAACAGGCCACGCAAACAGGTCTGTGTATTAATCACTTCTTTCAAAATCACATCTAAGGATTTCCAGTATGATGGAGAATCCATTCTAGCAAGAAAGCAACCCCTAATGTAAGGTAAAGACCAACACATGCGAAGAGAGAAAAGTAAAACTATGTGCTTATCTGAATTGAGTTCAAAGTTTGAAACCATCTGATTCCACCGAAATTCAAATTCATCAGTAGTTTCTAGATGGCACAACTCTTCAAACTCGTACTTAAAGCGAGAGAACCTTGGGCCAAGTGGAGGAGAGAACCAGCAGGATATCCTGGGCAGGATATTATGAAAGGAGATGACATGCTTAGTATTTGGCATTTCACTTCTGATGGCTTCTCTGAGACCAGGATCAATATCGGTTATAATTGTTTGCGGATATCTTCCTTTCATGAACCTGAGGAAAGCCTGAGTCGGCATTTAACAAGATCAGTAAAATAATCATTTGCATGTATAACATGAATGAAAAGACAATATATTCAGGGGAAACCTGTAAAGACCAAGCAAGTGACTGGGGGGTCTCGTCCTGCATCAATGCACAACCAAAGAAGAGAACTTTTCCATGGTTGTCAATGCCAAACCATGCTCCAAAAATCATACCATACACCATTGAACTATATGTCGAGTCAAAGTAAACAACATCACCAAACATGTCATAGGCATGAATAGAATCGCTAAAAGACCAAGCAACATTCTCGACTTTATCATTTTCGTCAAGAGCAACATCATAGACAAAAAATGGATCTGCCTCTTTATTTGCCCGGCAGGCTGCAAGAACATCCATGGTGTCATTTTCTCTTTTCTCAGTTAATAAAGCATCATTCTCTAGTACAACTTTCTTGCGGTTTTGGATGAAATTCCTGACATCTCTTTCCAAAAATGAGAGCTGTCCGCCCTGAA
Source organism: Salvia hispanica (assembly GCF_029641045.1). Lineage (NCBI taxonomy): Eukaryota > Viridiplantae > Streptophyta > Magnoliopsida > Lamiales > Lamiaceae > Salvia > Salvia hispanica. The sequence continues at coordinate 4,701,745 of NC_142696.1, forward strand.
TCCCCTTTTCCAGCTCTAGCACCTTGACAATTCGGTTGATCGGAAAACCAGCTTTTGAAAGAAGAAGAATCCGTTCTTGGTCTGCCTCATGAATTTTGCGATAGGCTGGGAGCAAACGAACTTGATCATCCTCTAAAAGCTCGTGATTGTGCACATTACTGAATTGTACAACGAACCACTGAGAATCCCCATCTACAACCTCTTTAGACAAGTACATCTTTGCATCACAACCACACCTAACAGATTTCCTTTCCCTCTGAAGCTCTCCAGCTTGTTTCTTCCTAGGAGGGGCAAAGCCTGACCTGTAGCAAACAAAATCCCTCTTGTAAACACCCAATTGAGGACTCAACCTAGACCTCTCTTTCCTGATCGAAAATCCATTATTCCTAGCAAAACTCCCGTAATACTCGAACGCTTCGTCATCACTCTTAAACACCATCCCAACGTATGGAGACACCATAGTTTCGGTTGGTCCCAAATCATTTTTGATTAATTGAGACCCGACACTACCTTCGTCGGTGTTTCCCTCATATGTTACAAAGCATTTCCAGTCACCACATGGGCATTGCTGCCTTTTCATCCAAACACTCTTAGACTGTACAGACACCATCGATGATCAATCAAAATAGACGAATTCTCATATGAATAAGACTAGCTAATTCAACTAATTCTGTAAGCCCCCAACGAAAATTGATTGTTGCAGCAACACAAACCTGAAACCATAAACAGTTCTAGAAGTCAATGAAACGAAAGAAAAAACACTCAAAAACTCAATCTTTCCTGGCCAGAGATAGATTATCGAGAAAGAAACTAGAATGGCAATGGAAGAATTCGTCAAACACCCAGAAAATATCACTATGCAAACCTCAATATCTCGATAGGTGCTTCAATCAGATTATTTTGAAAATCCAAAAGAGAAAAATAAGGAAATTGACATACCTTAAAGCATAAACAATGAAGCTTCGGATCGTTTATTCCTATTTCTCAGGAGTCAGAGGAGTAACTGAAAAATCAGAGATTGTGCCACCGGAAAAATTCGATGATAAACTCATTTTGGGCTTAATTTGGGCTGGACTTGTCCGATTCTCGCCGCAACTTATCAACTAAGGCCTAATAAGGAAATATTATTGATTTTCTTTTTAATTTAATTTACTTTTATCTTAGTATCAAAGAGTGATATTATTACTGCAACAAATACGTGGAAATGTAGGAAGAGCCACCATTCAATCTATTAGAGCATCTCCAACGGTGCATAGGCCAGCAATAGGCTAGCCATTCTCTCCCCTGTTATGTCAGCAATACTAAAAAATTCACCTGCCACATCAGATTTAGGCCAGCCATAGGCCAGCTGCAATAAAAATAATTCAAAATATACTACATTTACGGAATTAAAATTACGATTAAAATACGGAATTAAATTTACGACACATATACGGGAAAATTAATCCATTCCATTAAAAAAAAGTACAAAGATTTTAAAAAAAAAGTACATGATTTTTTTTAAAAAAAAAGGGCTTCAACACACGAGCCCCGCCACTCTCTACTCCTCATCGCCGTCGCCGCTGCCGCCGCCACCCGTGGTATCTGAGCCCACGTCGGAACCCGCTAGCCGCGCCCTCGCGATTTCCAATTCAACCCGCATGCTCTCGAGCATCTCGTGAAGAAACATCTTCTTCGTGGGGTCAGTGGCGGTCCTCCAATCTTGGAAGACCTTGTACATCTGATCCCGCGTATGGTTACGCGAATGGAGAGTGTACTCGAGTGGGGCGGGTGGGAGGGCGGAGGACTGGACCTCGCGGGGCGATAGGGGGGATCCGCCCCTCGCAGCCCGTTGCGCCCGCTTCTGTCCAACCGGGCGGGGGCGACCAGCAAATGAAGGAGGGGATGGAAACTCCTCAGCATCCGGGGGGAGGTCGTGGGATCCGCCGCTGCTGCCGCTGTAGTCGCCGCTATAGTTCAGCCTCTGCTTTTTCGGCCACCCAGCGTCGCACCCCGCCCGGAACTTCTCGGAGTCCTTCAGCAACAAAAAACACTCCCAGAAGGTGAACTCCTTGTACGTCCCCGCCAAGGGGAACTGACTCTCGGCTATCCTCCGGGCGTCGTCCTCATTCTGCCCACTACTGAGCTGACGGAGGGCGTTGGCGTACAAATTCGCAAAACGGCCCACCGCGGCCCTGATGCGCTCTCACCCCTTCCGGACCTCCTCCCCGCTGAAGTCCTTCCCGTGCGGGCAGTGCCTCCTATAGGCAGCTCTGATCTTCGTCCACATGTTAACGACCCGCTGGTTGTTCGCAACCAGCGGATCGTCGCACACCTCCAACCACCCCCTGGCCACCCCGGCGTACTCATCCCCCGTCCACTTCCTCCGGCCAGGGGTGTCGTCAACAACGGGCTGCGACTCGCCGACCGCCTTGGCCTTCCCCCTCGTCTTCTTCTTCTTCTTCGCCGCGGCCCGCCTCGCTGGAACGGGAGTGTCCGCATCCCCGAGATTGATCCCCATATCATGCAATGACAGAAGGTCATCGCCAGTGAACTGCGTCTCCACTGGGGTCGACGTGTGAGACGAAGCCGTCAAAAAATCAAGCGAGGGACGATACACTGTGTCCCCTCCCGGTGACCCCTGCATCCCCCCCTGCATCCCGGGATGCATACCGTGCTGCATCCCCCCCTGCCACATCATCCCCATCATCTGCTGCAGCATCATCTGCTGCTGCATCTGGGGCATACCCCCCCACCCGGGCGCTGACTGCCCGCCGCTCCCCTGCCCCCCGCCCGGCATACCCCCCTGGTTCCCCCCCTGCGCCCCCCCTCCCCCGGCGCACCGGCCATCATCCCCATCATCTGATTCCAAGGGATGTTAAACCCCGGGCCCATCTGCCCCCATCCAGATCCCACAGGTACCGTGGGAGTCTGAGATCCACTCGTCGCTGGACTGGACTCGTTGTTGTGATCTATCGCTCGATGATGCTCTTGTGTAGAAAGTTAGAGAGAGAGAAAACTCGTTAAAACAAGTGGTGCAAATGAAAATGAAACGAAAATCGCGTTTATATAGGTTTTTTTTAAAAAAAAACAAAAATCGGCGCTGGCCGATCGGGCCGCCACAATGGCGGCTAGCCGATCGGCCAGCTCATCGGCCAGCCCACGCCGGTCCGCTCGCCGACTCCAATGGTTGATCGGCCAGCGCGACGAATCGGCTAGCCGGTCGCTAGCCGACCATTGGAGATGATCTTACCCCAGTATGACCCTTTAAAATTTAAATATTTTAGTCCCTCTTATTTCCGTATTTTATTTTCTATCAAGAACTTCCCGGATAGTACTAATTATATCGATTTAGTAGCACTTTTAAAATAATTTTTGTTGTTTTATAAATTTGCAGTGTATATAATAAGAGTGCATGCGAATTAATAAACCATTGGAGCCTTGAAAATTGAAATGCACGTGTCCCTTGACCCTCGAAATCGAAAATAAGTACTAGTAACATGCAATAAAATAACGAACTTAACGTACACGATACCAATTTGAGATTCAAACTCTGTTGAAACATCATGCATTACTCTATCCCTACTCCCATCTCCAAATATTCACTATAATTTCTAGTTTCAACAGTTATTTTTATCCTTAATTTTCCCTTATTTGATCTGTACTCTCTTCATTACACACTAACTTCCTATTTATAGCCCTTCGCCATCATATATTTCGGGTTTGCTTCTTCCCAAACAGTGCGGTTTTAATGTTCGAATCAATCTGTGGATCCATCAGGTAATTTCACATTCGATCCCCATGCAATTTCACAACTTTGTCTCTCTTTTCTTTAATTCATTTACTGTTAATGTGATTTTCATGTTTATGTATTGAACTGTTCCAAAATCATTGTGATTGCATGAAAATCATGTTGCTCTTTTCAAATTGGAATTGAAATCACTCACTTTACCCACGATTGATCACATTTACACTGAAATTAAAACTTGTTGAAATCGAATCAGGAAAAGCATAAAAGTTAGATTCTCATTATCATGTTCATATTTTTGCAATGTTAATGAATAGTAATATATAATCAACCTATACTTGCTCCTACTTTTCTTCTTCTGTTATATTTTTCTGCTAATACTTTGTATTGTTTAGGGGAAAAAAACACAAGTTCCTTTCACCATTTCTTATGGCAGACAGAAGAAACCTTAATCAAATCGCATCGTGTTAGAATGACTTATTCTGTTAACTTTTGTTGAGGCATTTGATTCTCATTGAAGCAACCAGAATCTTGTTACTGTATCCCTTGCTCTTAATGGAAATGTGAAAGCTGGTAATTTTTTAATTAGTTCTATCCTTAGAAGTCTGCAATGGCAAAGAATGAAGCTGAAAATCCATTACTAGAACAAGCTGCAGAATCTTCACACCCGTCTAGTCGAAGCAATCCCTTAATGAAGAGAAGATACCGCTCCAGCAAGACCGTTCCCGACCAAGCCTGCCCTGCAGAGCAAAGCCACTCTGCTTCACTTCAGCATCCGAACGCAATCGCTGAGAACAAGGTGGACGTAAAGCTAGTCCTAATGATCTTGTTGTCATACATCACCGCAGGAGCCCTCTGCTTCTTCCTAGTCAGGTATCAGATCAAGGGAAACAAGACTAATGGAGTTATTGATTCCATCTATCTGTGCATTGTCACCATGACAACTGTCGGATACGGAGACCTTGTTCCTGACAGCACCATGTCAAAGATGCTCGCTTGCATCTTCGTGTTTGTGGGGATGGCACTCGTTGGACTCCTCCTCAGCAAGGCGGTCGATGACATAGTTGAGAATCAGGAGATTTTCTTAGTCAGGGTGATGCACTTGCGCGACAAATGTGATACCATTGAGATGCTCAAGGAAGTTGAGACCAACAAGGTCAAGTACAAGTTCCTAACACTCCTCTTTTCACTCGTGATGTTCATGGCCGCTGGAACGCTGTTCTTGTATCAGAAAGAGGGGTTGTATTTCTTTGACGCGGTCTATTGTGTCTGCTCCACCATCACCACTCTCGGATATGGAGACAAGAGCTTCTCCACGCCTGAGGGCCGTGTATTTGCTTCCTTTTGGATACTGATGAGCACCATTTGCTTGGCTCAGTTCTTTTATTCTTTGGCTGAATTGTATACTGAACGTCGTAGGAAGTTGCTGGTGAAATGGGTGATGAATAGGAAGATAACGGCTTCTGATCTCGAGGCAGCAGATTTGGATCATGACAAAGCTGTGAGGCAAGTTTGTTGGATCACATTAATTCATCTTTTGAAATATCATCATTTTGTGTTTCCTCATGTCTAGCTTGTCTTGTTTGTTATCAGCGCGGCGGAATTTGTGGTCTATAAACTCAAGGAAATGGGGAAGATCCGGGAGGAAGACGTTGCGGTGGTGATGGAATGGTTTAAAGTTCTTGATGTTGATCACTCGGGGACACTTACGCAAACTGACTTACGGAACGCTGGAGCATCCACTTCTTAGGAGCCCAACATTGTTAGACACACACATACATAATTTTGTTTGATCATTGCTTCTTCTTATATGGTTTTAGATGGTTTTTGTCCAAGAATGATTTGAGTATAGAAGGCTCGAGGCCAAAAAGAGTGTTGTATAAAGGATTTAACAAGTTAATAAGTATGTATGTTACCTTAATTAATCACAATTTCATATCCATTTTTAAGTAACATAGCTTGATGTGTGAATATGAACTTTTGTTAATACTCCTACCATTTAAGTTCGAAATGACATTTTTGTGAGGCTGAATTTAAAATCAAAAACAAAATTAAAAATTTGAGCGTACAAATCATTAAATGAATATCCATTTTCACACAAGTACTGAGGATAGAATTAAAAAATGGATGACAATATAAATTATATTTTAGTATTTGACCAATGAATTTGCATAGAAAGAAGAATAATTTCCAACCGATTAGGTGATTCTGCAAGTATTATAAAACAATACAGATTATGCCCCATCGATTCCACTAAAAAGGCAGTTGATATGGATTTTGGGTGTGAAACGCATAATATATAGTTGAAGTAATTTATAGAGAATATTTTTTTCCAGACTGTTGATGAAGCTGATTCGCTCTACTTTAGTTAAGTTGTAAATAATGTAGTTGCCTTCTTTAAGCTTCGCTTATGCTTAATTTCAAGAATCAACTGAAACTTTTGCTTACATTTTCTTATAATTGAGAACAAATCTTTATTCTTGCTTTACAGAAATAAAGATAAATAAAGGTTAGTTGCGACTTGCGAGTGACATTGCTTTACTATCCATGGATTTTTTTCGTTATTTCGGTAAAGAGTGTTAATCTCAATAATGTTTGTATGTATAGTAGACATTATAAAAAAATTAAAAATAGTAGTAATGGAGTAGTAATGTTAATACCCTGACAAAAATAAATTGATGCAAAGGCCGCCACAAGCTGTCACAAGAATATATCGAAGATGATAATAGTGTGGATAAAGAAAGAAGATTTTTTTTTTTTTTTAATATTTTGGTAACTATTTTATTTTTAAAACCAAACACCACCATTATATACGCTGCTCAGTCCTAACACTCATTGAATGATTGAATATACAATATACATTACACACATAAACACACAACACACATAAATTCACACATAACACTCATTGAATGATTGAATATACAATATACTTTACGCACATAAACACACAACACACATAAATTCACACAAAACACAGTGCACACACATAATAGTATATAAAATCCGTGTAAATCGTGGTCATGTATATTCGTTTTATAAATTGTACTAATCGATAAATAAATAATAATGTCAAGATATATTTGTAACAATTTAAAAGGATTGCAAATAACAGATGCACCCTTAGTTGTATGTTAAGATATTTTATTCTTACGGACTAATGCTAATTTTTTTGTCTAGGAATAACCCCAACTATTTTCTTAATTAATTTGAGCGATGTCTGTAATTTGATTGGGTTGTTTATTTGATTGTTACTATTTTAACCGAACCAAAAATATGGTTAATCGATTAAAATTCATCAAATTGCCAGAAAAATCATACAATTTGATCAAATGATTAATTCCAGAATTTTCAAAAATATTTGATTATACTATAATTTTGATATTTTTCTCAAGAGTGTTCCATAATTTCATATTTGAAGAAAATTGCAACAAACAAAAAATACTCCTATATGGACAATATATTCAGCTACGTACCCGACGACGTTTAACACATTTAGTCAGCCACGTTTTTAATTTTTATTCATCTACGTACTATGTTAATAAATTTAGACATGTAGCATGACATAAATTTGTATCATAGGAAAATTTGTAAAAAATATCAAAATTATAATATAATAAATTAACCCTTTCTTAAAATTAAGGAATTGATCATAATTTGACAGAATTAAACAATTTATTGATAAGATTTTGCCTTGACCGAAACCGAATCATTAATTACCAAAAAAAATAAACCTCAAATTGACAAATAAAAAATGAATGAATATACTATGTACTACTGCTTCTTTTAAAATACTTTAAAACTTCTCACATGCAATCCACCTAATAAAATATGACGATGTCACTAATGCATAAAAACTCCACACATAAATTATAATCCATTTAATTTATGTGATCAACACATATGTGATTTACATATGAAACAATATCTCTCTTATTAAGCTAATTCTTTGAAATGATTTATTTGTTTGGTCCACACTATTAAGTATTAAGACAACATACGAAGTGGGCGGAGCCAGGGGCCCATTGACCCCCACCGTTTGAACACTTCCTATATGCGTATATATGCGTGATTTACAATATCGCTAGATAGTTTAGTTGGTGTGAGACTGAGCCATTTATTCACGAGGTACCAGGATTGAAACTTGGTAATGCAGGGGTGCATTTATTCACTAATGCTTTAAATTCATATTATAATTTTTCAGATTTTTATAGATAATTATTTAACTCTACAGCAATATAAACAATATAATAATATTAGTAAAATTGATTTTCAAGGTATGTTTATTTTTAATTTTTTTTAAATTGATTTTAAATTTATGTTTAGTAAAATAGAGTAATTGTTAGTGATTTTTCTCTCATTCATTTTAGAGTAATATTGATTTTCTCGCATTAGCATTTTTAATGATTTTCTCTCTAGTAATTTTTCACTAATGCTTTAAATTCACTAATGCTTTAAATTCACTAATGCTTTAAATTCTCTAGTAATTTTTCATAAACGATTTAAATATGTATTCATAAAGAAAATTTAAGAATAGAAAATAAATCTATATAAATATATAATCTAATCCTAGTAAAATTAATATCAATGCTATGCTCTTCAAAAAATATTCATATTTTTCTCATCATCTATTTCTCATGTACGACTTTTTCTATAGCTTAGGTTCGAGTTGTTTCCGAACACTGAACATACTCAATAAATTTTAAAACTCTCTCCGTTAATGAAAAAAGTTTTATTTTGCCATTTTGGGATGTTCATAAAAAATAGTTCCATTTATAAAAATGGAAAATTTTCATCTCATACTTTACATGTTTTTACCTCATCTGTCTTACTTTATCCATATTTTTATACATTTTCTCTCTTATTTTACCATGTTCTCTTTAAAACTCGTGTAATTTACAAATGAGCCTATTTTTTCCGGATGGAGGGAATAATTGTTTGGATCCCCCATCATTAAAAGTCTGGCTCCGCCACTGAACATACGTATTATTATTTTTTCAAAATGAGTGCTCAAAATGAAATGCCTACGTGGAACAGAGGGAGTATATTACTTAATGGGTTTAAATTTTAAACACCGTTTACCAATAAACTTACCAACTAATTCCAAAAGTTATGCAAACAGCTAATTATCGGTCTGACCGGAAGCCAGTTAGTGCAAATTCCATTAAGACCTAATTAAATGATAAAGATTAGGTAAAATACAATTCTTTCTTCATAATCAGTATATTTGGTTTGAACATTGAATTTAATCTACTCCACTATCTTTGTCTACTTCTCTATTTATGAATTATGAAGATTGGATTATCATACTACACTGGTGTAGGTAGAGATGTTATCTTCCCTTTGTCGCCTCATCAAAACATACTGTTTTTCCATTAACAATTGCCGTATGGCAAGTGTCCTCCACCTGTTTGATTATATTCCTCTTAAATTTTATACATACTTCCAAGCAAAGATCATTATGATATTGTGTTAAAATCTTAAATACTTTTAAGCCACCTCAATACAGGGGATTTATAATCAAAATTTAAATGAATGAGCTGCCACTAAAGTGCTTAATCAGCATTTATTTTAGGAGGGTTTTACGCTTAAGCAATTGAATTTCGTCCTAAACTAGTGCTTTCCCATCAACTTTAGACCACATTGATTAATCTTCTCATTCTTGTCCTTTACAATCTTCGTTATGATGAGTGATGACCCATTTTTCAAAAGCTATACGAAGATGTGGTTTTTTTTATTGTCATTTACACGTTTAGAAAAATTTATCCTTTTGGTGAAAAAATCATTAAGTGGAGTTGGTTTTAATTATCATAGTCTCTTTGAGCAAAATTTGATCTTTCATCAGAACAGATGAAAATACTGCTATGTGCCATATTATTCTTCAATTTCTTGAAACTAGATGAAAAGGGGAAAATATGTAGTAGGAGTGTATAATGTGTGTTTGTTAAAAATGTAACTGATGATGATTGGAAAAGGAGGGAAAGAAGGGGTGAATTTGCGGCCTTGAAATTTTTACTTTCGGGAGTTTGCTTCAGAAGAGGGAAATCCATTCCCTCTCTTTGCGGTCAATTTCTTGCAAGAATGGACTCTCTCTCTATCTCATTCAGGAGTAGGAGAGTCTCTCTCCTAAGCATAACTAAACCCTTAACAACTCCTCGTTATATTACTCAATAAAACCCCTTCGATTTTTGTAATGTTACTACAGACATATTCTTTTTGAGCAGCCATTTGTTGCAATAGAGAGACATAGTCCAAGAAACATGCCAGGCTTCCAAGCATTTGGCGGTGAAGATGTTTCCCTTCTTTCTCATCCCGACCCTGTTGTGTTGGAGCTCAACAGATTGCAGAATCAACTCAAAGGTTCGTCATCATCATCTCTCTCTTTCTTTGCTCTCTTTGTATGTTTATGCTGCTTCAACAACATTTGCTATTGAGTGTGTCATTTTTCACCAATGAAATTATAGTATTGAGATACTAATAACAGAATAAGTTCAGAGTTCCTGTTACATTTGACGTGGCCACTGTTTCATATTGTCATGATCCCTACATGAAAGTTTCATATGCTTATGGAATCATGTATGATATTTTCTCTGTTTCTGAATCAACAATTTTTTGCCATATTGCCAATCTGTTGCTACTGAGGTATCATTTTGCATGGTAATGGTAGGCTATTTGGCTCACGTACAAAGAGAAGTTTTACCTTAGTCTCATTTAGTTCTTGGTAGGACATCTATTTGAAGAGCTTGGTTGCAAGGGATTAGCCACTGTAGAACTACAATTCAAACTTGTTTTTCCTTGACAGTTTCTCTCTCTCTGGTTGGTAGTGGAGAGATTCTAGTTTCGAATGCTTGCTGTCTCTGGAAACATTGCGTTAGATGTTGTTATAGTGTCTGATGGCCATTCTAAAACAAGATAGAATGTGAGCGAGCATTCCTCTACGAAAGTAGATGTTGTCTGGACCCACCAATAATGTCATCTAATGTCGTTGCTCTGCTTTTTGTGTATCTAAATCAGAACCAAGGCATTGCTTCCTTATTTAGAAGTAGCCTTCATGATGTTGTTAGATCGTAGTTTTCAAAGTTTTCTTGACTCTCTCCGAATGACTTAGGATGAAGATATGGGAATATGCTATTAGTTCATAAAATTCTGTTTGGAAACCATAATGCTGTGTTAAGCAACATTTTCTCATCGGAAAATAAACAAGTTGGAACTTGATTTCACTAGTTTTCTTGCACGCTTATATGGTTTATTAGCGGCATTATAGCTCAATCAGGATATGTTCATATGCTTTGCAATCACATTCGAAATTCTCAGCTTATTCCATGGAGATCCTCGTTCACAATGTTCTTTCTACTCTTCTCAACTCATATTTATGAATGCAGAACAACAAAAAATGAGTTGAAACGGCCATCTTAACATTTTTTTCTGCAAAAGGAAGTGAGGATGGATTTCTTCTTGGATGTCTTTAACACTGATAATTAATAATGGCACAGACATTATAAGCTTAATTTTGTGCCATTGCAGAGAAGGAGAGGGAACTGGGAAAATCTCAAAGTGAAATTCGAGCACTGAGAGCAACTGAAGCACTGAAGGATAAGGCTTTGGAGGAGGTAAAATTGATCTGTTTCCCCATCTCCTTGCAATCTCAATTTGGTTCTGTATTAAAGCAAAAGAGAGCTAACCCAGATATAATATACTGTATTAGTTTTAATGTGTATATATATGAAGTGAATATTATAATTGCAGTTGATTCTGCAGTTTAGAAAATGAAAAAGATTTTTTTTAAGCTTATCTCATCGTCCCTAGAAATATCATCATGATTGCTTTCTCACGTGTGCGCTATTCGATTTTCCAGCTTGGAAGTGAAGTCAAGAGGTTGGAAGAGAAGCTAAGATTGAATGGAAACCATCTTGAGCAGAAGGTGTGAATGAATTTATGGATACACCATACGTTGCATATATGTATATGTCTTGTTTAATGTAAAATCATTTTGCTTGTCTTTAAAAATAACAAACTGAAATAGAGGTGATTGCGCGTTTTGGGTGTACTTAATGCAGCGTCTTGACATCAAGAAGCTCACAGATGAAAAGAAGGAAGCACTGGCTGCACAATATGCAGCTGAAGCAACTCTTAGAAGAGTTTACGCCAATCAAAAAGATGATGATTCTATTCCCATCGAGTTAGTCATTGCGCCTCTAGAGGCTGAACTGAAGATTCATAAAAACGAGGTAATAAAGATGATGGTAAAGAAAATTTCTTGCCATATGTCTTCCTATATCTTCACCAGTGCACTATAAAATACCACATTTTAGTGATGTATTGAGATTATATTAGTTATTTTGAAACATTTTTTCAGGTTGCAGCATTACAGGAGGATAAGAGGGCACTTGAGCGTCTTACAAAATCCAAAGAAGCAGCATTGCTTGAAGCTGAGAAAATACTGAGAAGTGCCCTGGAAAGAGCATTGATAGTCGAGGAGGTCCAAAATCAAAATTTTGAGCTTCGGAGGCAAATTGAGATATGCCAGGTACGATATATATAGATCATATCAATGAGGCTTTTATATAAGTGCAAAATCTCTAACTAGGATGCATATATACAGGAGGAGAACAAAATACTTGAAAAGACAAATAGATGTAAGGTATTAGAGGTTGAAAAGCTTAGCCAAACCATCAAAGAGCTCGAGGAAGCCATACTTAATGGTGGAGTAGCAGCCAACACCATCCGTGATTACAAGCGACAGATATCTGAACTTAACGTAAGGAAGAATCTTTTCTAAGGAAGATCCTCTGCATTTGATATATCATAGTAATTTAAATTTATCGATATATTTGTAGGACGAGAAGAGGACTTTAGAAAGGGAACTTGCAAGAATAAAAGTTTCAGCAAACCGAGTAGCAACAGTGGTGGCTAATGAGTGGAAAGATGAGAACGACAAAGTTATGCCTGTTAAACAATGGCTAGAAGAGAGAAGGCTGCTGCAGGTATACCAGATCATGTCAAGTTTTCTATCAGCTTGATTAATATATAGCTGAATCTTGCCAGTTTATGAATGCATTGAATTTGTAGCTTTTTTTCTTAATTGTAAGATTTCTATGTTGTAGGCAGAGATGCAGAAGTTAAAAGACAAATTAGCAATCTCAGAGAGAACTGCCAAGGCAGAGGCGCAACTCAAGGTGACACTTCAGATATTATTGTGTTAATAAAGATTCTACTATTTTGTTGGGACCTAATTATGCAAAAACATTTTTGCAGGATAAGTTGAAGTTGAGGCTGAAGACAATCGAAGAAGGATTAAAGAATGCATCTTCGTTCTCTATAAATACTAACGGATCCTACAAGGATGTGAAGTCTAGCAGCTTCTTTGGAATCCTGTCAAGTAATACCAGAGCAAAGAAGAGATCCATGTCACAACCTAGGGGATCTACCATCACTAAAAGCGCAATGCAGATGCTGGATGAAAAACAGATGGCGGTCAATGCTGAAATGAACCATATCAATAGCTTGAAGAAGAAAAATCCCATATCTGAAAGTTTGTCTAAAAAGAGTCTGTGGGCTTCTCGAAACAAGGTTATTGGCAATAGTGGAAAGGAAAATGCAGAGACGAACAAGAATGCCATGGTCAATGACAAGATACAGAAAAAAGACGATGTTACAGAAATGGGAAACACAACGGGTATAACCGGTTGCAACAATGATATGAAATGCTTGGAGATTGCTGATATAGATGGTGAAGATATGGTATCGGGAGTTTTGTACGACAGGCTTCAGAAAGAAGTTATACATTTGAGGAAGTCCTCTGACTTGAAAGACATGACTCTGCACTCTAAAGACGAAGAAATCAAGGTAGATTTACTAGCAATTCCTCTCTTTCTCTGACACACACACACCATTGTAATATCTATGCTTTGAGATAGGCATTGAATCATCACACAAGGTGCATCATTTGGGTTGCAGTTTCTTATGAAGAAGGTCGAAACACTGGCTAGAGCCATAGAAGTGGAGTCCAAGAAAATAAAGAGAGAAGCAGCAATAAGAGAGAAGGATTCAGCATTGGTAAAGCTGGATGAGAAAACAAGGAGCCCAAACTCATCCAAAAGGTAAGCATTGTAGTACTAGACTTCCCCATGCTTTTCCCTCTTTACCTCGGTGTTTCTCATGGGACACGCCAATTTTTTTTTATCGGTGACGGTTATTTGTTACGATTAATTAGGTCTGTGAGTGCCTCTTGAAGATACATTGCTGGGACTGAGGAAGTCTCTAGAACAATAGACATGGTTTAAAGATCTGTGATGTAAATAGGCAGCTTCATTTGCATGAATGCCAGATAGCAGAAATAATATTAGAGCTGTGAAATGGTGAGTGCTTAGCTACTAGCTAGCTTCATGAGTTGTAGGGTGTGATTCTTCCCTTAAATTATCTGATTTTCCTGTATATATCTGTACAGAACTATTTTCCTCAGCAGATTATTGAATAAATTATATGTTTATTTACACAACAAGAAGCAATAAATATCCCATCTCAATACTATAATTCAAAATCTTCAAAATGACACTTATCTTAAGAACTACTACTCCGTTTACTGTCTAGATAGAAATAGAATACAAGACACACCACCTCTCAATTTTCATCACGGAAAACCAGGGTTGCAAAGCTACGGTAGCTAAGAAGAACTTGAAATTCCAGTTTTTACTCTACAACTCTGGAATTGTAGCTAAAGATGGCCTCCATTTCCTACACCTTTTTCCTACTGACCGAATCACAATGTGCGTCGACTTGAGCTCTTCCAAGCTTGAGATTAGGAGCTGTAGCTGTTTCCTGTTCACCACTATCTTCATTCTCTGGAAACTCTGAGGCTGCATTTCTCCTGACTTGAGCAATGCAGACTGAGGCGACGTTTCCCCGCACAGTGTGGCTGTCTCCAAGCCACCTGTGCTCTGCGAATCCTCGAGTTGTTGATCATCCTCAACAGGTCTAACTTTCTTGTTTCGGGAAGGCAGTGCACATGCTGAACCAATGCAATTCCCCATTTTGAATATGTGCAGCTCAGAATACAAAAGTGTGTGTATATATATTGACTGTGTGTGTGTGTGAACTCTTATATCACGTCTCAGCCACTAAAACAAACGTGCATACCACCTTGATGGAATGATGGTTGTTCCAAGGAATTTAGTGGAGAAGCAAATAATAAAATAAAATTTTCCAGGAATTCTGTTTTTAAGTATTATGGCAATTAGTAGTTACTTAAGCGACCATGTGAATTGTTTATTTGAAAGAGGCCAAATTGGCTGTCCGCAGCTCGAAGTATTTAGAGGGGGGGAATGCACCTTTGTGGTTGACTCTTTGAGGCATAATTAGTAATACTATTCCATCTAGAGAGTCAAACTCTTTGGTGATTGGCAAAGTTCACGTTTAACTCGAAAGTCAGATGCACTAGTGTCTATCAACGGTGGAATTGGAATTGTTAGGGAATGTATAGTGGCGGATACAGGATTTGTCATTTGGGGGTACGAGATGAATGATAAATAATTAAATAAAACTAAAAAAAAACAGAAAATAGTGGTAAAATATTTGAAATATTATTCAATTTTTAACCCGTGTATTTTAAAATAAAATAAACCAAAAACTATACATAACATCTAATTTATTTTTCTACAAGTCTTCATTTTCTCAAAGCGATGGGCTATATCATCATCAGAGACTTGTAGAAACATTTTTTTTCTCATTGTAAGTCACCAAACAATCATCAGGTTGATCACCAATTCTATTTCGCAACTTATTCTTACAAACGTCATTCCAGAAAATACTCTCTCTACACTTGCGGTAGCAACTGGAAGAATCAAAATCAACTTGATAAGCAAAAAGACAAAGGGGTAAGCCGCATCCCTCTTTGTTTCAACAAGCTTCATTGAAAAAGAACTAAGAGCTTGCAAATTCTGAAAGCCATTATCTCTTCTCATATCCTCCATGAGTATAACAAGTTGACAATCAAGAGACCTCAAATCAATGCTTGAAAAATTAGGAGGATAAAAACTTGCAAGTTTGAGTACAATTTTCTATGTCAAAAGAAGAGAAGCCATCTCTAGGAAGCAAGCTTATATTTTATTTTATTTTCTTAGATGATTCTTCCTTCAATATTCATAGCTATCTTTTGGAAATTTTATAAAATACATTACTAATAAAATTATATATATAATAATAGTAGTGAAAAAGAAAAAAATTTGGGGGAACTACCGTCCCCCCTTGTTTTGAATTGCCTCCGCCAGTGGGAATGTAGGGAATGTCAGAATGGTAACACCAATTTTTATTTTTTTTTATTAAGGATCCCATTTTTTTTGATAATAATAATAATAATAATAATAATAATAATAATAATAATAATAATAATTTAATCTATCAAATTATGTATGGATTCAATGTGAAATAGAGTAAAGTTCTCTCAAAAATACAACACTACAAAGAGCCTGTTTTATCGAGCATACAGTTTACGTGGAAAATACGTGCATTTTTCGAGCACATGCTACACTGCCGAATATTACCTATGCATTTGGACTAGTTGTTCAATCCATGTTGAACATTTATCAAGTATCAACCTGTCAACCACGTCTACAAATTAGACCTGTCAACCGTAATTTTATAATGACACAACAATATCGAAGCTCTTTTATCAATTTTATACTACTCTCTCCGACCTCCGTCCTATAAAAATAGTGCTGAATTTTTTTTTCCGACAATCCTATATAAATAGTCTAAATCTATTTATGAAAATACTTTCTTCTTCTCTTTTACTTTATTATTTATAGGTCCCACCATCCAGTGCATTATTTTAACTTACTTTTTCTCCTTCCCTCTTTGCGGAATCGGCTATGATTTACCACCAGTTTTCGAATACTCTTAATGGTTGAAGACATGGGCGGCTGGATCAATTCAATCGGTGATCCAACAATTAAAATCAAAATTAATAAACTACTCTCTTTTTCTTCATACCTGCTATATGCATCACTCCAAAATTGATGGCTGAGTATGAAGGCATGTGCTATGCCATCATTGAAAATAGAGTACTCCCTCCGTTCCCGATTAAAAATTACATTTTTCCATTTCGGTCTGTTCCTAATTAAAAGTCACACTTCATTTTTACCATAAATAATAAATAGGTCCCACATTCCACTAACTCAATTCACTCACATTTTATTATAAAACCAATATATAAAAAAATGGGTCCCACATTTCTCTAACTTTTTCAACCAACTTTTCTTTATATTTTTTAGAACCCGTGCCCGGTCAAAGTGTGACTCCTAATCGAGAACGGAGGGAGTACTACATATTATGCTATCACTCAGTGTGATCAGACACAAGAGATAAAGTTGTCGTCGATGTCGTAAAACTAAATTGGCGCAACGACAATCACTATCAAGGAGTAACATAAGTAAAATGAAAGAGTTGGGGAAAAGCCGCCTCATCATGGGATTAGTGGCAACTCTTGGAATTTAGCGAAATTTTGCACGCTCGCAACGGGTGATTAGATTGGTCGATCGTGATTCCACTAGAATCTACCATCTACTGAGAATTACTCCCTCTGTCCCATTAAAAATGAAACGTTTTCCTTTTTTGGTTGTCCCATTAAAAATGAAACGTTTCCTAAAATGGAAACAATTCTATCTTTACTTTTTCATCTCTCTTACTTTACTCTTTCTTCATTAACTCACAAAACAACACTGCATAAAATCCCGTGCCGATTCTCAAATATTGCATTTTAAGTGGGACGGAGGGAGTATTATATATTAGAACTTTTTCTTAATTTCTATTATATTCTTGCAACTCATTGGAAAACAATTTAGTTCCATGTAACTTTTTATTTCTTAGTATAAGTATAGCGGAAAAAGGAAAGAAAATAACCAAGTAAACAATAAAAGTTGAAGAATGATAATACACAGAGAGGGCCAGCTCGCTCCATCATCTTTGAAAGATTATTATTTGGTGACGAGTTTATCTTCAAATAAATTTTTTCTGGTTAAATGATATACACGTGGACAGAACAAGAAAAACAAATTCGCTCTGAAATTTAAAAAAATATACTCCAATATTTAATTAAAAGGTAATTCATTATGTTGTTTTGTCCAATTTAAAAAAATTAAATCGAACGAAAAAAATATAAATATGCAATCAAATTTAGAAAAACTAATACTAGTAGTAGTTTATTATTAGAATAAAAACTATTCTATCTGTCCCAACTAAATTATGACATTCCTTTTAGTCACGAAGATTAAGAAATTGTGTTGAATGAGTAATAAAATAAAGTACGAGAGAAGAAAAAAGTAAGAGAGATAAGAGAGATGGAGTAAAGTAGGTGATTGAGTAAAGTAGAAGTAATTATATGTTTTGTTTTCGTAAAAAAGAAATGATTCAACTTTGTTGGGACCTCCCCAAAAATGAATATGACTCAATTTAGTTGAGACGGAGGAGAGAGTAGTAACTTAGTTGTTGTAATTTTGTTATTTATCTTTTAATTTGATTTTATTATTTTGTGGAGTCAAATGAGTTAATCCAATAATTGTTTTGTTAAGTTGTAAAGTACTCCTATATCGCAGAATAATTTTAAGTGAATCCAATTAATATCAACGTCACATTAATTAAATAAAGCCATTTATGTAAGTGGTACAGTTATTTAAACAAAATAAATTAATAATCTCTATAAATAAAATTAATCAAACTCGTACAGTTATTTAAACAAAATAAATTAATAATCTCTATAAATGAAATTAATCAAACCCATTTTAAAAAGCCCAATTAAATGTAACCTAATAATCAAACACACTGCTATCTTCTTCTGAGCTATTTTCTTTCCTTTGCCCGATCTGAATTTTTTTTTCTTCTCGATGCAATCCATCAATTTTAAAGTGATTTTATTAATTATTCTACTCTTTTCTCTATTAGTATTAAGTTTCTCTCTACGAATCTATAATAGACATAACATCTGGACAGGAGCGGCCATAGCCGGGTAATAGATCTAATGCCGACCCACTGAAGAGGCGACCTTGATTGCACATTTATTTCAATTTTACTATTTTTTTCTCAAAGTCACTTTCTCTTTTAACTTTTAAATGGTTAAATAAGTTGTCCAATTCTTTATATAATGTGAATTAGGACCAAGTGTATACAGTGTTTGAGAATAAAGATCTTAAATTTGTTTCCAATTCTTTATATAATTCTTAATGTGAATTAGGACCCAAGATCTTAAATTTATTTCCAATTCTTTATATAATGTGAATTACGATCCAAGTGTTATACAGTATTTGAGAATAAAGATCTTAAAAATTTGTAAGGAATCATTAATATATTATATAGCGAAATAAACAAGTGCATAATAACATATTTAATAATGTATATACATTAGAGATTTTATACATTATAGTTTTCGAATACAATTTATAAGGAGATAATAGATATATAAGCAAAAGTAACAATGTAAACCGATTGAATCTAAATATATATTATATGGAAGCCAAAATTGTGTTCAACTATTGAAACATGAGATATTTTATATGCGCAGTTGAATAGTTGTGATCGTGGATTGATTAATTTCTTTTAATGCTCTATACTCTATCAGATTATATTGTTTAAATCATTCTAGAAACTAGTTTATAGTTCTTTGTCCTTCATAACTTAAAAAAATAAGTAGTAGACCAATTTTTTCTTTTTTTCCTCTGGACATTTTTTCTTCACACATTATCCTCATTTTATATACTACGTATTTTATTTGAAAATCATCATTTATTTCCACTATTTTTTGGCTAAAATTACTACTTTTGTTTGGAGGAAGAAATATACAAAGTCCATCTTAGTTGATCGAGTTCCTGGATTATTTAAAAACTGGCTCTTCATTCTTCACATATAGACAACGCCTTATTAGCTTTACATTTCAATTTCCTGTCAAATCTTTCTTAGTAGGCGTTCATTTTTAAAAAAATTCTATTGTGTGGTTTTGGTAATGGTATAGTATTACTAATACGTAGTCCACCGCACCTCCACAGCCACAACCTGAAACCAGACACAAACGCCTCATTTGATCGCGGGTCCCAAACACCGACCATTTGTACGCATTTATTGCTTGACCCGGGGCTGCACTACCAAATTACCCATCCAAAACACACGTATGTTGTTTAAATTCGACATGAATTTTAATATATTTTCAATATTTCTAAATTTGCAACATAATCAACTAAAATATTGGAGAACTCTAACTAAGCTCGAAACAAATCCTTAAAATACAATTTCCTCTTTGAACAATGTGATTCCAATTGTCAGTAGTAGGCCATCCTAAAATTTCGGGTACCCGATCCCGAATTTCCTAAAATCTAATATACGATACCCTATCCAAAAATGATTTCGGGTACTCGGATACCCGACTCGGGTATCCAATCCCGATTTTGGATTTTTATTTTAATTCTTTTAATTATTTTTTTAAAGAAAATTAACTACGATCTTTTAGAAATATAAACATCACAATTCATACATTAACCCAAAATATGACTTAAGAGTGAAGGATTTTGGGAGTATATTTAATTATTTAATTTTTTAAATAATAGAATAAATACATAATATATTAATTTTTTTAAAAAAATTAAAAATTCGGGTAATTTGGGTATACCCGATCGGGTATCGAATTACCCGATAATCCAAAAATCCTATACCCGAACTCGATCCCAAAACCCAAAAAATCGGATCGGGTATCCAATTACCCGATATTTCGGGATTGAATATCGGGTATCTAATTCCCGTAGATACCCGATATCCATTTTGACAGCCCTAGTTGGTAGAAAATCAAATATCCCTCCCAAGCTAAAGATCACTCAATTCACTCACGCAAGGTGTAAGGAAATTTCTCACTCTCAATAACTAATAAAATTGCAATGTATAAGGTAGTATAACTTTATCACATATAGCTAAGGAGGGTCTTTGCATCGAATGAAATAGGGCTTTTGGACCATCTAATATAGCCAATTAGTAGATCATAGGGGTTGTAAGCAAGTGAAAGTGATTTATCAAAACATGTGTATTTCCAAAATAATCACAATTACCTACAATTAAATCCAAAAACTAGAAATGCACGCGTTTTTTTTCTTTTTATCATATATGCCTTTCCCTTGCATTATTCCTTTTCTTGATTTTTTTTCTTAATTTTTTTTTTTCATTTTCTGGCAGCTTCTATTTTCTCCTTTTTTTTTTCTTTTAAATCTATTTTTGTAGTGGGGTGCAGATTTATTTTTGAACAATACAAAACTATATACAAATACAAAATGCACTCTTCTCTAAAGATGATGATCATGTTGGAGTAACTAAGAATACTTTTTACACAAAGGAAAAACCATTTGCTAACTTGAAAGAGTTAGGCTTAATATTTAAAGTGACAATTAGAGTTATTTTCTTTTGGTTGACCTTTTAAATATTAGGCTTTTCCTAATATCCTTTATCATATGCTATAATGGCCAAATGCGATCATGTAAAACAGTTAAACACTCTAAAAAAAAAAAAAAAAAATCAATGTAAAAAGCGTTCTACTTTATCGCTCAAGCCTCACCATTTTTGTGTTTTAAGTTATAAACTCGCATCTATTTAGGTTAGATTGGTAGTTTGATATCCACAATGTCGAGCTTTTCAGGTTGAATCCTTAATTTCCAATCAATTATACGATTATAGCAAGTCTAACGAGTTTGTTGAAGATATGCTAATAATACAGATGAAACGAGCTAAAAAGACGAAGAAACAGACATCAGTAAAAAAAAATGTCAGTTTACCGACGGAAAATTTTCGTAACGAATTACCGACGGAATATTTTTCGCTACGAATAACCGATGTAATTACCGACGGAATATTCGGTCACAAACTTTTTCCTTTTTTTAATAAAGTATTTTCCATCGGTAATTCCGTAGGTAAAAAAAAAATTTACCGACGAGTTGTTTACCGAAGGAAAAATATTGTCCATCGGTAAAGAACTCGTCGGTAAATTTTTTTTGACCGACGGAATCACCGACGGAAAATACATTAATTAAAAAAGAAAAAGAATTAGCGACGGAAAATTCCGTCGGTAATTCGTAGCGAAAATTTTCCGTCGGTAATTCCGTCGGTAACTGACATTTTTTTGTAGTGCATCAGATGTCGGAAGATCCACTCGGTCTGAATGGTCTGGACTTCTACAGCCACTCAAACTAAGTGATACCAAGGCAAGGTAATACTCCATCCGTCGCAAGGTAGTTGAATCGTATTTCCTTTTTAATTGTCTTAAGGTAGTTGAGTCATTTCCTTTTTTGGTAAACCTTTATTCATTGTCTTAATTTACTCTCTCTTACATCAATCTTACTTTATTCTGTCTCTTACTTTACTCTTCCACTTTAACCTTTAACAAATCAATTTCTTAAATCTTGTGCCCAAAAATTGGCTCTGATACCAATTGCTGGGGTTTGGTGCCCCTTGCACAGCGGAAGACTTGTACAAAACAAATAAATCAGATACGGATCTATTTGACCGATTATGCGATTAATCAATTCACATGTTAAACAGAAAATTGCATGCTAGAACGCAAATAATTCATGCTCATAGAAAGTAAATCCTAAACATGAATACTACGGTTTAGAGTTACCGATTTGATTCTCCAAAGAATCGACGATTGCTCGCGCCTTCTCCACATGATGATCTTCAATACTAGACCACGGATCTTCTCTCTGGTTCCCGAACTATATCTCGATATCAGGGTGGGCTGATCTTATCAAAATACTAGGACTCGAATAAAGAAGACAGAAGAATTCCTCACGGAGGAGGAGCTGAAATTCTCACGGAGGAGAAAAACAATAAAATTTCGTCCTCCTTCAAGAATAGAAGGAACGAAAATTTCAGAAGAAATTAATGAATGATTCTGTCTCCTTTATTCTCCTATTTATATTAAGTTCCTTTTGGTCCCAGACAGAGATCTATGGAAGGTTTTGGATATGGGCTCGCCCAATTAGCTTTTTACTAATTAAATTGAACCCACAATTTAATACAAGCTTATATTGGAATATTACGAGCAGCCACTACAGAAGTAATATTGAACTCTCCCCATCCAAATCCGAAATTACAAGTAATCTGGGTTTCCGTTGTTTATTATTTATTTCCCGCGCTTAAGATATAAATGTCCATTAATTAATTAATGTCTGCTATGGACTTAATTAATTAATATCTTATTAATTCCAAGAGTGGACTTAGCAAGAAACATTTATTTATTATTCATAGAGTAATAAAACTCCAACTGGCCAGTTTTCCGAATAATAAAACCTTGTTCGAGCTCCTCTTGAGGACATTATCAAACGAGACTCACCTCGTGCACGTTTCAACATAATAGCAATCCTAGCACCGCTAGATATTAATCACCACTACCCAATATATCAGGATTATTGGGTTGCGAAAAACCCGCACCATTTGATAAGTCAAAGTAGTGCATAATCAATACCGTATGCTCAATGCTAACATATGTAGATTAAGAAATAACATTTTATCAAGACCTAGTCTTTCAGTAGATAGCATAAAGACACGCCTTGCTGTTAGATCCGTTCAGTGCTATACCACACCAATGTCAAATTATTTCAGTAAGGCTTAGAAATATGCGGACTGACATTGCAACCTTTCACGATAGGTAGCCAAAGCCTATCTAGGTTGTGAAATTCTTCTTTTTCTTTTGCAAAGCATTGCATAGATCTGACCGTGTTATCTTAAAGTGGACGACGCCCACAATCGGTCTACTAAGCAAAAGATTTAGATTTTGTTTACTTCTTATGCATTTAAATGTTTGTAAAACATCTTATAAATGCACACGCAAATACAATGTAATAATAATAGTGATTCTATCCGTGCGGAACTGCTCGAATAATACTGAATCGGGTTAAAAGTGGATTATAGAGTTTTATGTACACAAGCAAAATTTTATTCGAGCGAAACTTGCTCGAAACATGCTTTTCAGTATATCAAACCTATCAAAGACTAGCGTGCACGTGGAGAGATTGGGATTTGAAAAGGGTAATGCGAATGTCTCCAAGTGTAGATTAAAATTAAATATGTTTGCAACTTGCTAAAAGGATTTAATTCATAAGTTGAATTGATGGTTCTATAACATTGCATCCATTCACGCCATATTAGGATACATATATAGATTAAAAAAACAACTGATCAAACAAAATTATTAAACTAGTAGTACAGCATATATTGGCAGTTTGAATGAAAGGTATGAATTTTACTTTTTAGTTTTTATAATTTTATGAAATTAAAACGTAAGTGGAAAATTAAAATTAATCCTTAATTTAACCGGTTCTTCGGTTCTAACTCTTTGGTTCTCGGTTCTAACCGAGAACCGCCTAAACCCTAAATCCACTAACTAGAACCGAACCTTGACCTTATTATTTCGGTTCTTGGTTAACCGAGAACTGTTTCCCCACCCTTAGCAACCAATACAGAAGATTCACCCAGTCCGAGTGGAACTCATTTCATCTTGATTGAAGACTCACTTGAACCGAGTTTCAATTGATTTATACAGGAAAAGTATAAAATTATTAAAA
Organism: Salvia hispanica; assembly: GCF_029641045.1. Taxonomy (NCBI): domain Eukaryota; kingdom Viridiplantae; phylum Streptophyta; class Magnoliopsida; order Lamiales; family Lamiaceae; genus Salvia; species Salvia hispanica. The sequence continues at coordinate 4,726,054 of NC_142696.1, forward strand.
TAAAATTTAACTTTAGTCACATGACAATTTATATAAAATTATCACAGTAACAAAAAAACAAACTTTAGTCATGTGACAATTTATAAAAAAAAAATTAATCCGTCATTCAATGTCTCATTTTTCTTTTTTCGTCCGTTCGACTATAAATTTCTCATTTCACTTTTACTTGTTTTGTCCATAATTAAGTGTATCAAGTTTATTTTTTTATCCGTCCATGATCTGGTGTCTTATTTACTTTTTACTACTTTAGTAATGAGCCTTATATTCTACTACTAGTACTAACTAATCTCACTCATTTTATTATAAAATCAATATAAAAGTATGACTCACACTTCACTAATTTTTTTTACTCATTTTCTACTATATATCTTAGAATATGAGCGAGTCAACTAATGTCACTTTCTACAATCAACTGACTTTTGTTTTTTAAAATTAATTTATAAAAATAAGACTCATATTTAACTAACTTTTTGTATCCCTTTCTTTTATAATATTAAGTTATTTCTTAAAATCTAAGTAGATAAAAAAATTGGATATTTATTAATGAACGAAGGAAGTGTTATAACTACTATTTAACAGAAATACAATATTCGTAATTAACATATTGCTTCTATTCCCTAACCCTTAAAATTTTAAATTTTGAGAACGTACGGTCCAAATTTTATTGTTAACTTAGTAAAGTAGTATAAAATATAAAGGAATCGAAGTATATTAGTCTAATGAAACTCAATCATTATTTATATAATAATAATGTGTGTAAAATATTTCCTAAAAGTAGAAATAGACTAATTTATGAAGGGATTAAAATAGAAGTGTATTAATTTTATGAAAGTAAGAGCAAACTACATTTTGAAGATTGTGGTTTTTTTCGAGTGACAATGGAACTTGGAGCAACAAAGAAAAAAAATGTGCGGAATTATAAAAGCAGTAGGAAATGACAAATCAATATCATGTAGATGGAGGTGGACCCAAGCAATGAGAAGATGAGTCAGCAACGGGAAAAATTTCCTGCATCGCATTGAATACTGACACGTCAGATTTCACTGTCTGCATTCTTCCTATTTCTATTCAACTATTTCCATTCATCTCTCCCAAACAATTAAACAAGAAAAAAGAGTAAGATATGGGCGAAGTAAGTTCCATTTCCCTACATTTTAACCTTCTTTTTTTCCCCCTAATTATGTCTAAAATGCGTGGTTGATTTTGAGGTATTAAGATTCTTTTGAATGCATGATGGTGTGATGGGATGAAGTATATTGAATTTGGAGATTAATTATAAAACGCAATGTTGAAGTGTGTTTTGAGGTGTAATAATTGCAGGAGAAGAAAGAGGATGTGTCGGCGGAGAAGAAAGAAGAAGTAAAAGAAGAGAAAACAGAAGAGGAAAAGAAGAAAGATGAAGAAGAAGAGGAAGTTAAAGAGATTGTGCTAAAAGTGGACATGCATTGCGAGGCCTGCGCCCGCAAAGTTGCACGAGCCCTAAAAGGCTTTCAAGGTTTTTTCATTATTCTATCTTTAAAATAAATGTTTTTGAAGTGCATCACTACATAGTCGATGAAAATTGAGTATATTATTTCAAAGATTTAATTTTAGTAAATGGTTTACGAACTATTGACGCATATGCTCTATGAAAAAAACACTCCTACCTTTGAATTTAGTAGCGTTCCCTTTTAATGGCTATCTTAGATACTGAAGTACTACTATCTGATATTTAATGTTTTCTTAATTGGGATTATTGAAATACTCCTATGGGTGTCATAGTATATTTTTTTTTTGATAAATGTTATTAATTTTATTATTTTTAATAAGTAGCTAGATCTCATATTTAATGAATTAATTTCACTCACAAGTTTTATAAAATCAAATATAATAATTATGAATTTATTGTTAAATTGGTTATGAAAAGAATAATTATTTGAGTTTGATGGTAGCATTTGTTGTCATTACATATAAAAGTGAGTAAAAACAAAAAAATTTGCCGTTGAATTAGAATTTTAGTTGTTCAATTGGAAAAAGGCTTTGCAATGTATAGGAGTGGAGGAAGTAAGGGCGGATTGCAAGGCGAGCAAAGTGGTGGTGAAAGTGAAAGGGAAGGGTGGAGGTGCAGACCCTCTAAAGGTGTGCCAAAGGATTGAAAAGAAAAGTGGTCGAAAAGTGAAAATCATTTCCCCGCTCCCAAACAAGGAACAAGAAGACGATAGTAAGCAGCAAGTGAGCAATGATCCTCAGCCAATTCAAGCAAACAAACAAGAGGTACGTTCTCTCTTTAATTAATTAATTTCTTAATTACAAATCGTGTTTTGTCGTGACCTCTGCTGTGTGTGCAATTTGAGCTGACATGAAAAGCACTCCACATCAAATTGGGACACCCCACCACGTTTAACGATGTAGGACTACTTACCAATTTGTATTTTGTAGCCCCCACTCCATGCATTTGTTGATGATATTTTAATTAAAGAATCAACGAATATTAATTTATTTACTTTGAATCGATGAGATGCTTAAACATGTGTGTAAATTGGATTTATTTCTAGTAGTAGTAGTCAACTCTATTTGTAAGATGCAAATTGCTAAGTGTTCATTCATTCATAGGTGATTGAGGCCTGTGCTAAATTTACCTAATAGCTTGAACAGAATGGAAGATAATTGTTTATGACAAATGGACATCGAACATCAGTCCGATTATGTTGTTCTTGTTGTTGTCGTCGTTCATCAAGGTATTTCAACATAATTACTTCATAGTTGTGGAGCATAGTTGGGACACCCCACCACGTTTAACAATGTAACCAAATCGAGAACAAATTGTAGTACTAGTATTTTGTAAATTTAACCATGTCCTGTTTAATTCCCTGTTTCATTGTATCAATCATCAATAAAGATGTTTGTTGTTTTTCTGTTTCACATTGCAGCCTCCTCCTGTCATAACGGTGGTGTTGAAAGTCAGAATGCATTGCGAAGCATGTGCTCAAGTACTGCAGAAGAGAATTGGTAAAGTTCATGGTAAGTTAGTAAATTTGCAATACATTTCAGCATCTCTGCCTTTGATCATTCACAGATTACTAACCGAATTCTTGGAATTATACAATTAATTAAAAATGATAAAAGTAAGAGAATATACGGTTGAATTCAATTCATCCAACACCATAAAACTGGATACAGACAAGCCAACACAAGTTAGAAGGAAATATATTACTCCCTCCGTCCCGCTTTAGCAGTCCCATTGACTTTTCTGCCCTCTTTTTGTAAAAATGATAAAAAATAGTTAAAGTGGAGAAATGATAAAGTAAGAGAGACAATAATGTAGATAAGACTCTTCTGTATATTATTCTTTCTTTTAATTTACCATTTCTCTTTTTTAACTATTTTTTTTATCATTTTTACAAAAAGAGGGTAGAAAAGTCAATGGGACTGCTAAAGCGGGACGGAGGGAGTAGTACTAAAGCTCACAATAAATCCTCTTGCTGAAAATTGTTACTAATATGGACTAATAATTTCCTACCGTCTTATAATAAGACAGAAATAGGATAGCACTTTGAATTCATTGAAAGTTTGAAACCACAGTGGCTAGAATAGTAGAATGGGATGAAATGTGATGATTTTACCTATAAGAAAGAGATTACATGTGGATAAAGAATTCAATATAAGAAGTTTGAGAGTTGATTAATTTTGAGTTAGCAAGCTGAGTTTAATCTGAGACTAAAACAATGTGTTGTTGCAGGTGTAGAATCAGTGACAACAGAGATTGCAAATGATCGTGTAATCGTGAAAGGCGTACTGGATCCAGAAAAGCTAGTGAACGACGTGTACAAGAGAACAGGCAAACATGCATCAATAGTAAAAGAAGAAGAGAAGAAGGAAGAGGAAAAGGAGGAGGAGAAGCAAGATGATAAGAAAGAGGCAGAAGAGAGCAAGGAAGGCGAAGATGATAAGAAAACGGACATCAAGAAAATGGAGCATTGGCCCTCAAACTACTACCACTTGGAGCATGCTTATGCCCCTCAATTCTTCAGCGATGAGAATCCACACGCCTGCATTGTTATGTAACCAAATAATTAATATTAATTCTCCAAGTTTTATATGTCAATAACGGTGATTGAGTGAGGGATTTATATGTCTGATCACTGACAATATTCAGTTATTAATTATCCTGTGCACAGGAAGTAATAGATAGTCCATTATTACTATGTAAATAGTTGTTTGAGTTGTGGTTGTAATCTATTTTAGGCTTGTATGATCGATCGAGTAAGTTATAACGTGTTTATGTTTTAATTAACGAGGCCATGCTTTATTACCGATGCATGCTTTAATCAGTAGGAGTAGGAATATAATACTAGTAGTACTCCATAAATTTAAATTATTTGCAAAACACTCAATTATGATAAATATATTAAGAATGCATTTTCGGTTGTAGATTTATCATGCAAAAGTAATGAAAAACAAAATTCTAATTCTTTAAATTCCTCATCATTTCTTTTATCTCGATCTATAAACAATACTACATCATTTCTTGTTTCGTATTTCACTCCAATGAGGAAAACTATTGCTGTCATAACTAAGTTATAAGTATATACTATCAAGTTGAATGGTATTATGCTAATATTAAAAAATTATGTGCATATTAATTGATTTGGAACATTATTCTAACAAAACAATAACAAGACATTCAAAAGCTTTTTTTTTTTTTTAGGATAGTTTTCATTATATTTTAATTCTTTTTTCAAATTATACTTTTTCCTATTGACAAATACGACTATACGAAAAATATCTTTCTTAACTCTATAATATTTTTTAACCCTATAAATATTGTTTCTTGGATCCCTGATTGGTGTACACTTCATAGTTCATACTACTGGTGAAAAGCTTAATTTGGTTGGTAGTCTGAGTATAAGATAAGAAAACCACATGCAATATGTACTCTCTTTGTGCATGAAAAATAATCTCATTTTGCAATTTTAAGATATCCGCAAAAATTAATCTCAATTCTTAAAATGGAAAGTTTCTCCCTCTCATACTCCATCTGTCCTATTAGAAATGAAAAGTTTTCCTTTCTTGTTTGTCCCATTAAAAATAAAATATTTCCCAAAATGAAAACATTACTATCTCTACTTTTTCATCTCTCTTACTTTACTCTCACTTCATTAACTTATTGCATAAAATCTCGTACCGTAAACCAAATGTTTCATATTTATTGGGATGAAGGGAGTACTTTTTAAAAAAAATTCTCATATTTCTCTCATACTTTACCTACTTTTTCTCCTTATCTCTCTTACTTTACCCACTTTTTCTACCCTCTCTCTTACTTTACCAATTTCTCATTAAAATCCGAGTCGTCCACCAATGAGACTATTTTTATGGAGGGATGGAATATTACTTTTACTCAATTATACTGCCTTATTAGAGTATAACTGAAATTTTTGTTTGCATCACTAAAAACCTCATATATAGAGTTAGATTTTCTCCTACCCATTTAAGCACCTAGAGATGCCTAAGGTTCACGGTTCGGGCGGTTAATTGCGAAACTGTAACCGACGGTTACAATTCAGAACCGAAACTGTGAGATTTAAATGGAAGCGAAACTGTCACTTTTAGAACCGTGGTTTAGTTCAAGTTCCAAAATTTCAGAATCGAAACTGTACTGGAGCCGTAAAAAATCACCAGAAAACCATGAAACCGAACCATAACTGCAAAAAAAACACCACCGGAAATCGGTGGTTCCGAACCGTGACAAACTGTAAAAAGCAGCTGCAAAACCGCCGATTTTGGAACCGAAACTGTAACCACGAAACACACTCGTGGTTCGGTTCCGATTCGACAATTTCCAAAACCAGAACTGGTGATTTCGAACCGTAACCACTGGTTTCGGAAACGCCGGCATCTCTATGGGCACCCTTCATTAGAGGTGCCCACGGTTACAGAACCGGCGTTTATGGTTTGGAACCGCCAGTTCTGGTTTTGGAAATTGCTGAACCGGAACGAACCGCGTGGGTGTTTCGCAATGAAATTTTTTGTTCCAAACCGACGGTTTTTTATTTTTCACGGTTCCAAATTGCCGACTTTTTGCAGTTCTGACTTAGGTTCATGTTTTTTCGTTGGTTTTTCGCGGTTCTGGTTTGGAACCACCCGGAGCAGGCGGTTCCGACACGATTTCGATTTAGAAATTTTCGAACCTGAACTGAGCCACGATTCTAAAATCGACATTTTATGTTCGGGTAAATTCTTACGGTCCGGTTTGAAACCGTAACTGCCGGTTACAGTTTCACGGTTAACCACCGAAACTGTAAACCTTGGGCACCTCTACCTTTCATATAAACAAGAGCTATTTGCCAGTTAATGAAACAAATTTGAATTAGAAAGAGGCTGTTCAATATATACAAATGGGTAGAAATTAATGTTTAGCATTATTAACTTGTTACTATTACTCCAAATTCCTTGACCTTAATTAATCCAAGCAGGACCTAATTACCTAAACATTTCTATGGTCTTCATGGTCGAACCTCTCATCTGGATGTCAGTATGAATTATATACCATCTGTATCCACAATAGTGCATTTTTCGTCTGGACGAGGCCTTGTCCGGGCTCGTTCGACCACTATAAGTCGACGGACAAGCACGTGGACAACACGGCGTCCGGCGCCTTGTCCGCCCATTGCAGGCCCAGGAACGAGCGCTGATGAGGACGAACGACACGTTTTTTCTTTTTAAAATTTTCCAATCTATAAGTACATCTCATTTTTACTAATTTCACACACAGCACAACGTCCCTTTCTTCACTCAATCACTCAACCCAACTCTCACTCACATACTCTTCCAAAATGATTCCCGGTGAGGATCCAAATTGGCTATGGAGCGAATAATAATTACTTTGGGAGACCAGATTCTTGCTAGTATTCGTGCAATGCAAGAGCAGACCGAGGAGCAGGTCCCGAGGCCCATCCGTCGTCGGACATACATCCGCCGAGAGCATGGCATATCTCATCAACATCTATTCAAATACTACTTCGCCAATGAACCACAGTAGGTACCTACGGTTTTTCAAAGGTAGTTTAGGATGCGGCGAGAACTGTTTCTCCGCATGGTTTATACGTTGGAGGGGCGCGACTCGTACTTCCAGATGCGGCCGGCAGACCCGGGCTATCCCCGCTTACGAAGTGCACGGTTGTGCTTCGTCAGTTTACCTACGGAACCATGATGAACATGTTCTGTTGGAAATGGTGCAGCCTTTACACGGGCAACTCTTGCTATTACAAAAGAACCAAAAACTAGAAGGTAAATAAAAACAAAAGAAATACAATAAAAGAACAAGATGCAAACTATTGTCTTCTTCAAGTCGAGTCGAGGTAACCCTCTCTCCGCAAGACGAGATACGCCCCGACTAGTGCTCACGGATTGGCGCAACGTCCCCAAAGATGAAACGACTTTCCTCCTATCGAGTTGAAGCACCTCAAACTCGTAGGCTCCGGCGAACTTGAATTGGAGGCGAGAACCGAGCTATGCAATGCTTCTAAGATGGAACTAGAATGCTTGAGAGATTAGAGAGAAGAGAGAATGATTGTTGGTGTGTTCTCCTCTCCCAAACTCCACCTATTTATAGGATAGGGGAGACCATCTCAAAGGTCTTGACATTAAGGCAAACCATAATGCATTTGGAGGTTACCAAAAGATGAAAGGCCAAAGGCCTAGCCTTTTCAAATTTCCCACATGTTCCATGTTTTCCTACATGTTCATCGTGTATCTTCACGTCGGGGATTCAACTGGGCAGGAGTGTGGCGAAATTTTGTGAGTGTGTAGTGGAAGCATTCAACACCACATACTGCGCAAACCGAATGCCACTGATTGCCAGTTCCTGATGGACATGCAAGAGAGGGTGCACGACTTTCCTAGAATGCTAGGGAGCATAATAGATTGTATGTACTGGAAGTGGAAGAACTGTCTGACGGCTTGGAGAGGGCCAATTCACTAGTGGGTATAAGGGTACCCACCCAAAGATGATCCTTGAAGCCATCGTTGACTACCGTCTTTGGATCTGGCATGCTCGCTTCGGCATGACCGGGTCAAACAACGATATCAACGTGTTGAACACATCGTGTCTCTGCAGCGAGCAACACATGGGCAACAATCCGATTATCGAGTTCACTGCCAACGGACATCAACATCATATGGGGTACTCACTTATTGTTAGACCAGAGGGGGACCAACTTGGGGATTTGGGGGTTCCATGGAACCCCCACCCCACCCATTTGAGGTTTGATTATATATTATATATGCATACAAATTCGAATGACATTTCTTGGCCGAGATGGAGGACACGCATGACTGGAAACCAAGAGACGCAAGTTCGATTCATGGCACTGGCAGTTGTGCTCTACTTTGTTGTTGTAATTTCACTTAAATAATTTAGTTCATTTGCTTATTTAATTGGATTTTCTAGCTAATTAGTTTTTTTGCTATTTTTTCAAACTAATGTTTTTTGTATTTTTTTTAGTAGTGTAAATAATATCATTGTAAAATCATGGAGTAAGGATATTTATAATTTAAGAATAAAAAATAGTATTTAATTCTTGAGCTCCATAACTATCATATATAATTAGTAAATTTAATATTAAAGTTATGCTCTTCATTTAAAATAAATATTTTTAAATTATTTCGACACCTTTTTATTTGAAAAATCTATTCGTCAATTATTTTGACACGACACGGTAATTGTAGGTATCAATAACTTATATTGCTCATTTTCCAATTATTTCTCTCTCAATGTCCATGTCTCTATCGCAATTTCGTAAGGCTTTTCTGGCGTCGTTGACGCTAAAATTACACAATAATTTTTTTCATTAGTTTGGACCCCCCAGTATCAAAATCTTGGGTCCGCCTTTGAGTGAGATGGACTAAAAAGTAATACGTCTCACTTATAATGGGATGGAGGGGAGTACTACTTAGCAGATAGCATATACCCGAGATGACCAGGAAACCTGAAGACCATCTTTTGCCAAACAGATCCAAAGAGAGCTTTATTTGCACAGTTTCAAGAGGCTACACGGAAGCATGTGGAGCGGGAATTCGGTGTGGTTCAAGCACATTGGGCAATAGTGAAAGGCTCTGCTCATTCATGGTACAAACATCATATTGCCAATGTCATGACGTGTGCATCATAATGCATAACATGATTATCGATGAAGAAGGTCCAAGAGTTGGCGATTGATCCGATGACGAAGCTGGAATAAGCGCCGATCGTGCAACCTCGCCGGTCAATCGAGGATTACCATATGGAGTCAACCAGAAATTACGGGAAGAAGAGAACATGCGCAACCAACAAGCTCATCATGCACTCATGTCCAATGTGGTTGATGTATTTGCACGTAGGCTTCGTTGGAATTGTACCTCTTTTAATTATTTCTGTTGTAACTTTATTTAATATTAAGTATTGTATGTTTTGCATTTAATTTAATATTTTATTTTGCTATTAATAATATGTGAAAATAAAAAAACATCCAAAAATTAATTTAAATGAAAAATGGGTTTTAAATTGATAGGGCGGACACTAGGCCGCACCACTGCTGAAGGAAGGGCCATACTAAGAAATGATGATGTGGTGGACTATAGTCCGAGCCATTTTGGATGCTCTTAGAAATGAAATGTTTCCTAAAATGAAAACACCACTATTTCAGCTTTTTCATATTTCGTACTTTATTTTCTCTTCATTATCTCACAATACAACACTTCATAAAATCTCGTATCTAAAAATAAATATTTCATATTTAATAGAACGGGGGAGGATATATGAAAGCTGCTCTAATATGTCCAAGTTGATACCATTCTAGTTCGCATGCAGATGAAAACAGATATGGTTCACGCACTTGATCAAGATAAACCGTCAATGAATCAAGTAAGCTACTGACTGGTCGTTGGGTGAGCAAACTAAGAGACTTAGGGCTTTCAAGACCTTAACCCACAATATTATACACTAGTAAAGGGAAGGAAGGGTCGAATTCCTCTGGGACAGAGGCATGTCGAGTTGTGTTTGGGACATTGGGAAGGTTTGGCTGCTGCCACGCTTTACAGTGGGTTAAGTATAAGACTAAGAAACTGAACTGATCAAGTCACTAAACTAAGCTGATCAACTAAACTAGACAAGCTCGAAAGGGAACATAATGAACTGATCAACTAGACTAACAAATGTACTTCTGCAAAAGGTAACTTGGGACCACTGTCACAACAAAACGCACTACTTTAAAGCTGGAAACGATGAAAAGGTGACAAGTCCTGCTATTCTAACGAGCTACGACCTTCTTCTTCGCTAAGCAACTTAATGGAAAACAACTACGGGATATGATTAAGAGCACACTGACAACCATCCCACTACATATATTACAGGTGATGAGCCCACTGGTGGGGTTGCTTGATGAGTTGGAGCTGATTCTTGCTATATATTTTTTGGTACGATGGGGGAAAAGAGGAAGCTACATTGGATATCTTGGAAACAGATCATCAAGCAGCGAAACCCTGTTCTACTTGACTAAGCCCGTGCTCCTCAAAGCATGGAGTTTGCTTTACCGAACTCCCTTTTTGATAACAAGGCAGAAAGCCCCTACCGGACACTCATTAGTTTCGAATGAAGGTGCCATCCAATCAAATCCAATTCAATCGTTTACTCTCAATGATTCAATGAGTTAATTTTCAAACTCAAGCAAGCTATTTTAAAAATTTCAAGTTGATGAATAAAGATCTTGAGAACGTTTTTCATTTGTCGGTATTGCTTGATGGTGTTGATGGTTTAGTGTAGCTCTACTCCTCTCCTCCAGCCTCTTCTTTCTAACCCTCCTTGGATTGACCTGCTTTTTTATATATCTTTTGAGCCCATGGGGATTCGTCCCAGTGATTCGTCACAAGGGGAAAACACTAATACAGCGACTGCGGCAAGAGCAGCAAGGACTCCGACCCCTTTGACTTGGACATCCACTTTTATCATTTTCACTTAGTGACAGAGGGGGGTCTGGGTATTCATTGGTTCCGGGAGGTGGCAGTGGCTTTTGGATTAAGCTGTGGTGGAGGCTCCTTGCGCAGGATTCTCTTTGGGCCCAGTTCATGACCCAGAAGTACAATTTCCTTCCTTGTCATTTGCATACATCTGCATGTTGGTCACATGATTGTCCTACTTGGCGTCGTTTGCGTCGTATTTGGTCATTCATGCATGATTATATTCGTTGGTCCTTGGGCGAGAGGAAATCAGCTTCTAGGATGACGTCTGGCTTGGGGCTAGTTCCATTCGGAGTCTGTGCATCCCGACATATCATCCTCCTCAATCTCAGGCTGTTGCATTATATTGGCATGAGCATGCATAGGATGAGGATATGCTGCATGACTTGTCTTTCATGTTTGACATACCTCTTGATACGATCGATCAGATCAGAGCCACGCCGATCGAGGTAGGGGCGAAGGATGTGAGGCGTTGGAGTCTGACTAGCCATGACGAGGTCTCTGTGACCTCAGCCTGGGAGAGCATCCGGATGAGACTGCCAAAGTATGAGATTTTTGGACTGATTTGGAACGAGGGGATGATCCCCCACCATCTCGATCTTTATTTGAGGGTTATTTTATGGTAGGCTGCCAGTGGATGAGAAGTTGCAGCATCAGGGTGTTGAGTTAGCATCTAGGTGTCAGTGTTGTCGGTCTCCGTCTTTTGAGTCTTTTAGTCACGTCTTTCTTTCGAATCAGTTAGCGATTTTTGTGTGGGAGTATTTCGATGCCTGGTTCCTTCCTCACACACACCGATTCACACGCGCACTGATATTGCACTTAGACTAGGTTACTGGCGGATGTCCTCATTCTCTAGGGCTCTCACCATGCATATTAGTTTTATAATTCCATGTTTGATTGTTTGGTTTCTTTCGACGGAAAGGAACGACTGCAAGCATCGCGGTCGGCCTTTTCGTCATACTCATGTTATATGGCAAGTCACTCAACACCTGCATACGTTCGTGCTGGCCGGCAAGATCACCCCGGCTCACTGGAGGGGTTACTCGACGTCGGTGGATTTCATGCATTCTTCTCCCAGACAGCGTGTTCTGTGATCACTCATGGTCCTTTGGCATCGCCCGATGCCCCTTGGATGAAGCTGAATACAGATGGTGCCTTCTCTTCAGCGACATTGGAGGCGGGGGAGGGAGGATTGGTTCGTAGTACTGATAGAGGTCTTCTGTGGGCCTTCTATTTTCCGGTGGATGCGTCTTCGAGCTTTGAGGTGGAGCTTATGGCTCTTATTTGAGGTTTGGAGATGGCCATGGATCTTTTTACACACATCTGGATAGAGCTTGACTCAGCGACTCTGGTTACATTACTGTCATCTGGACAACCTGGTTCTGCGGATTTTAGGCATCATATGGCTTTGATCCGTAGAGTGACTTCACAGCGGCAGGTTTGATTCTCACACATCTACAGCTATGGAAACCGCGTTGCTGATTTCCTTGCAGGTAGGGGGTTCAAACCCCTACTATGACATATTATGATTCAGTCTGCGCCTCGATACTTGAAGGCGCTTGTTACGATGGACTAGCTGTGATATCGTTTCATTTCCGACGCAGAGATGTAGATTGACTGTGATTATATGGTTGTTCTTTTTATTTTAGCTCTGTTAGAAATAAAGGGATAAAATTCCCAAGCGGTTACAGGCGGTACTCTAACTATTACAATCGAAGGAAGATAATAACAATAAGTGGAATGAAAATTACAACGGAAATAATAAAACAAACCGAACTATAAGTCAAGTCGAGGGAAGCCCTCTTTCCGCAAGACAAATTACGCCCCGGCTAGTGCTTACAGAATGGCGTATTATCCCCAAAGATAAAATGACTTCCTCCTAGCGTGTAGAAGCACCTCAAACCCGCTGGGCACCGCCGAACTTGATGAAGTTCCGAGAATCGAGCTATGCAATGCTACTATGATGTAGAGAACTAGAGAGGAGAGAGAATGCTTTTTGTTGGTGTATTTTCTCATCTCTCAAACCCACCTATTTATAGGATAGGAGAGACCACTTCAAAAGTCTTGCCATTAAGATACACCATAAACCAAATGGAGGTTACATGACATGAAAAGCCGAAGGACACAAGAATGTGAAAAGCTTGAAGCCTTTCATATTATCACAAGTTTTTTCAACAAGCTCTTCCTTTTGTTCATTTGATTCCTAGTTTAGTTTTGATAGCATGAAGTATCCCGACTTGTGGGAACTTCAGTTTGTTTTTTCTTCATGTTCTTACTTTGGATTCTAATCACTTTTGGACTAGGATCATGTTTTGGAACGTTATATTTTGATTTTATTCACGGGTTGGGGGGGTCTGCCTATAGCCCCTGCCCACTATGGGCGTTTTTGATAAAAAAAAAAAAAAACTACGACAGATCTGAGCAGAGCATCTAACATAAAACAGGAAACAAACAAATCAAACACGAATTCATGCAAATCGAACGGAAAGAAAGCAGATCTACAACATCTATCCTTATCTCATGCAAGTTGATGAACTAAAACTCAGATCTACGTACCTCTAACTACGAGAAATCTAAAACAGAACAACTAACAATCATAAAAGCATAATCTAACCCAAAGATCACCAACTCCAAACCAACATGCATCGCAAAATCCATCTCAGATTCGGATCTAACATCCAACTCAGAACAAAACACTATCGATTGGCGAAATCATAACTAAATCTAAATAAGAAAACTAAAATCAGAGAACATCATATCCAAACCAGCTTGCATTAAAACGATCTTCAATAATCACAACTGAAACTCAAAATTCCAAACTCGGATTCAAAGATCGAGGAACAAACAAAAAGTAGCTAGATTTAACTAAGAGCGAAATATTAAAAACAACTAAGATTCGGAAAAGATAAACTATAAACTTAAGGGCATGTTTGATAAGTTAGTAATATCAAGATAGAGAATTATATATGGACATTTCTAATTGTTTGATATCATAGTTAAGTTTAACTCAAAGCCCAATATAAGACAAGGGCCCTCCATAATCTTACCAAAATTATAACTTTAACCATGTTTATGTAACCCACCAATTTATCAAGTTAAGTCATGTTATTTATCTTTAATATATTATACAAATTTAGATAATTTCTGTTCTATCAAACAACAACGAAAAAAAATCATATTTTTGCATATCTTGACATGAAGTCCATATTTCGTATCTTATTTTGCATATCTTCTCATATCTCATCTTTTTTATCAAATGAGTCCTAAGTGTATATGAGAGTGTGGTGACTGAGGATGATTATGGCCAATTCTCTCTTGTGTGCATTCTCTCCACTATTTATAGGATGTCCTTGGGCACAAATCCCTAGGGTAAGCTCATCCTGATTTGACATTAATGCCCTTGAGGTGACATCTTCCTTTCTCTTTCCTATGACTCATCATCTCATGTCTTCATGTGGCGAACTCCTCTTGAGCAACTCGCTTAGCTAGCCAGGCTCCATTGCTCTGCTTGTCCCCAACTGATCAATTTGTCTTCAGTTCTGGCCAGTTTTTCGCTCCTTTTCCGAGTTGGTCAAGTTGTTCCTACACTCTGCCACTTCAAACATTTTTTAGCAACTGTACACTTAAATTCACCACTTTTTCGCACATTAGTCATGCTTGGAACGCGCCCGATTAGTGTAATAATCCCTATAAAACCATGCTTGGAACGAGCCCTATCAATATGATTCATGGGATAAGAAAAGAAACATGAGTCATGACACAATGATACATATTAATCATATACGTTTCGTATCGGAGAAATGAAGAGAGCAAAAAAGAGAAATGCTTAAAATAAAGAGAGTGATCGGTTTCTCTCTGTATAGAGAGATTGTTTAAATAATGCGTGAATTTTAAATATGGCACATCATCTTTCACTATGCATAAAAATAATATATGATCTTTGTTTTATATCGTTTATGGTACTTCGTCACTAAAATACCCATTTTTAATTTCGGAATGATATCTATATTTCATGAGGGTAATTATTAATATCATTATTGTGGTATAGAGATGTATTTCTCTTTTGGAATTTATAACCATTCATTTTTCTTTTGTCTGTATCTCTCTTTCTTCTTTTTCTTTATTCTTTCTTTTGATTTTCACTTCTTCTCGCAAGTCCTCACTTCCAAGCCTAGAACCCAACACATTAACACCAATCCAATAAAAAAGGCCATCAATCCACACATCATTAGATGCAGAAAAATCCCCAAGACCAGAGAAGCGAATCCAACCAGAGTCATCTGCTAGAACGAAGGCCCTGACCTCCTGCGGCGTGGAGATTGATCGGGGAAGTCGAGGGGCGGCAGGGAATTCCGTCTGGAGTCACAATAGACACAATTTTTCGTGTTCCTAGTGTTGGCAATCGGAATTTGAATCGACACAAATCTTGAAAACAAAGGTGAACGGAAGTAGAATTCTTATTGAAACAGAAAGTTGAATTTGGGGATTTTTTACAGCTCAAAGACTTAACAAAATCAAGCTACAAAACAAGTATTTAAATCCCTAAATTGACTTCCAATGATGAGTTGGATCAACGACTGAAAATGAAAGATCCAAAATAAGTCCTCATCCAACGGCTCCTGAACGATCGCCAAATCTTACAATTCTCCACCTTGGCTGGTCAAGTTGTCTCCAAACTCCTGCACAAATGGACCAAATTCATGCATAGCTCAAACTTCTCTTTCGGCGGAGCTTTGGTGAGCATGTCAGCCGGATTCTTCGATGCATCAACCTTGACCCTCCCCTTCTCAATCTCACCCCTCACGAAATGTAGATGCACATCAATGTGCTAACTTCTCTGGTGAAAGATGGTGCTTAGTTAGGCTTGTTGCTCCGTTGTTATCACAGCCAATGGCTATCGACCCCTGCACTACACCAAAGTAGTTGCAATCCCTTTCAACCAAAAACTTTCCTTCACTGCAACCGTGAGTGCCATGTATTAAGCTTCCGTAGTGGATAAAGCCACCACCCCTTGCAAGTTCGATTTCCATCTGATTGTAGCTCCAAACATAGTGAAAATATAGCCCGTTTGTGACCTTTGAATATCCACATTTCCTGCGTAGTCACTATCACAGTAACCCACCCCCATCACCCTCATGTCCCTGACCACCATTGAATAGAATCTCATAGACCCCTGACCCATTTAGATATCTCAATATCCATTTCAAAGCTGACCAATGTTCTTTTCCAAAGTTAGTCATGAATCTACTAGTCACACTAATGGCTTGGGCTACATCCGGCCTTGTGCTAATCATGGCATACATAATACTCCCAACAACATTAGCATAGGGTATAGCTTGTACCTCCTGTTTTTCTGACTTACTTCTCGACCTTTGGAGCACAGAAAGTCTGAAATGTTGTGTCGGAGGTGTCCCTGTCTCCTTAGAGTTATGCATCTGAAATCTTTGAACAACTCTTGAAATGTAGTCACTTTGGTTCAACCATATCTGCCTTCTTTCTCTATTTCTCATTATGTTCATACCCAAGATTCTTCTTGCATTTCCCAGATCCTTCATGTGAAAAGTAGGTTTCAGATCATCTTTCACCTCTTGTATCTCTTTCTTGCAAGCTCTAGCCACTAGCATGTCATCAACGTATAACAACAAGTAGCAAAGTATGCTACTGGAACTCCTCTTTTCCTTTTGATGTATATGCACTCATCATATTTGGATCTTCTAGAACCATTTCTCAGAATGTGATCATCAAATTTTCTATGCCACTATCGGCTTGCTTGTTTCAAACCATATAAGCTCTTCTTTAACAGACATACTTTTCATCCTTCTCCAGGTTTGATAAAACCTTGTGGCTGTTGCATGTATATTGTCTCTTCAAGGTTTCCATATAGGAATGCGGTTTTCACATCTAGCTGCTCTAGTTCCAAGATGAATTTTGCTACAACTGCTTAGAGCATTCTAATTGAGGTGTGTTTAACCACAGGGAAAAACACTTCATTGAAGTCTACTCCATACTCCTAAGTGAATCTTCTAGAAACCAACCGGACTTTGATAAGTGAATCAATCTCTTCTATTATTGTCTTTAGCCACTGATCTTTCTCTTCACACTGCATAGCTGCTGCATATGAACTTAGTTCTTAATAATAAATTTGCTCAGCCACACATAGTGCAAAGTAAAGCATCTCTGAATCAAGGAACTTAGCTGGTGGTCTGATGTTCTGTCTGTCTTCTGACTCTATCTCGGGCCAATTGGTAATTTCTCAGACCATCTTGACCATCACTATCATTAGTATGATCTTCTTCCTGTCCATCCCCAGCTCCACCTTGAGCTGTATCATCGTTGGTCTGATCATTATCAGAATTAGAATCAGTGTTAGCTCCACCTTGAGAATTTCTTTCTGAAACTATTTCAAAACTTGGAGTCTCTTTTTGGATTTCCTTGTTGCCTTCTAGACTCTTTGCTCTTGTTAAGTGGCATCACATCCTCGACAAAAACTACATCTCTACTCACCACAACTCTTTGCTTCCCCGGCTCAATACACCATAGCCCTTTACTCCACCCTCATACCCAAACATTACACCTTAATGCCATGGCTTCCAACTTATTCTGTCTCAAATGTGCAAATGCTTTTCATCCAAAAATCCCGAGCTTAGAATAATCATCAGACCTGCCATACCATTCGAAGTTTGGTGTATCACCCATTATGCTTGAAGAAGGGCACATATTGATAAGTTTCACATAGTGGCCGCTGCTTCTGCCTAAAATTTTTTATCCATTCCTGAAGCAAATAATAAGCATCTGACCCTCTCCAATATGGTTCTATTGGCTCTTTCAGCCACTCCATTTTGTTGGGGATTCAAGGGAACAATTTTGTGCCGTTTGATTCCCCATTCAAGACAGAAGTTCTCAAATTCTCGGGACAAAAACTCTAGCCCATTATTAGTGCGAAGACACTTCAACACTCTGCCTTTCTCCTACTCCATCATCTTACACCATTCTTTAAACTTAGCAAAAGCCTCAGATTTTTCTTTCAACTCAAATAGCCAAATTTTCCTAGAGTAATAATCTATAATTGTCATATAATATCTCCCCCCTCCAACAGAATTCACAGGTGAGGGACCCCACAAGTCACTATGTGCATACTCTAAGGGGGATTGTGACGTGTGATTACGTCTAGGATAAGGAAACTTCTTGGATTTTGTTAAAATGCACTCATCACATGGTTCTGACTCTTGAATTTTTGTTATAGGTATCACCTTTTGTTTGATGAGTTGCTTTATTGTGCCATCAGCTGGATGCCCCAATCTCAGGTGCCAAGTTCTGATGGAGTTTGCATCAACACATCTCCTACTAGAATCATTGTTGTTTGTAGATAGTAGAAGCTTCCCCTCCTTTCTTCCCGCATAACCAATTCCCCATCTTTCTTGATGGTCATCTTCCCCTCAAAAGACTCAAACGAGCATCCTTGATATGCTCGGATTTTGCGTGGTTTTAAGGCATTATTTGGCCCGTTTTTAAGGTCAAAGTTGCATTACATGTCCATTATTTGCATATTTTATATATTTTGGTATTTTGACATATTTTGTGAGAAATGTGCATATTTGAGCCTAAAAAGGGAGTAAAAACGCGAAGTAGGAAATCTGGAGCTTCTCCGGCGACCGCCGCAACACTTCCGGCGACCGCCGGCGCTTAGCGGAGACAAAGACACGCCCGGCGATCGCCGGGAAGTGCGTGGCGACGGCCACAAGGAGTCAGAAGCTACTGGACTGCGCGCTGCGACCGCCCGCCGGCTAAGGTGCGGCGGCCCGCCACAAAAACGCGGCGCACGACAGCTGTCTTCAAACTCAATTTTTCGGCGATCCTGAAGTCCGATAGGAGCGTTCTACACACCATTCTCTTTGTCTTGAAAATATATTCAAGATGATTCAAGAATCAACTCAATCGGAGTTCTGTAGAGAGAGTTATGGCCGTTCTACCAAAGTCGCGCAAAGCTGCCAGCTGCTGTCTAGGCGTAAATTTGAAGAAGGAAATAAGATATTACCTTGTGAAGCCAAATCTTTTCCTTCTACTATGGGGAACGAAAATTACATATTTCCTAATGCTTGGAGGACACTTATTACCAAATTTAAATCCTTCTAAAGTCTATATATACCCCATAACCTCATTCATAGAATTCAACCCTTCCTTAGCCCCCAAAAGGGGAGCTTTCATATCTCCTCCTCCAACCCTAATCTTTCATCTTCTTTTTGCGAATTACTTCCATAGCATAAATTTGAGAGTTCTTCATTGTGCAAGGGGTTGGAGAAAGAAGCAAGAACATCAAGAACGACAAGGATTCAACCTACGAGTTTTATTTGCTTTAGTTTTATGTTCCAATTGTTTTCACTCCAATCTATGTTTTTAGCTTATTCAATTATGTCTAACTAAATTCATAGGATTCTTTGGATGTGTTAGTAACTTTTATTGGTTTATACAATTCCTTTTTCTATTTAATATCCGTTTTGTTTTTACTTTGTTTCTTCCCTAAGTAATCTTGATGCTGCATGATTGAGTGACACAGTCTTGTATGATTTAATATAGCTTGCTTCATAACTGTGACAGAGTTCTAGCGAGTTAGATCCACTTAGTAGACGCTACAGTTAGCTTTCCTTTAAACGGCACTGTTAATTGAGAGTAAGGACTTTTCAAGGGTCTTATGAGCTTTATGGAGTTACGTGTTAGGATTGACAACCCTAATTTTGTCATCAACGTTTGCATCGCATGAGCATAAGCTAGGTGACTAGTCCTTTCAAAGTATAAACTGTGCTAGGGTATTGTAGTTGGAATTTGTATAACCATAACTGTGAACACACATCCATGGAATTCTCTTATCTCTCATATTTTATCTTTGTGATTTAATTGCATTTAGTTGTTTGATTGCTTTTAATTGTTTTTACTTTCAAAAACCCAAAACTTCTCTTGTTTCTCTAGATAGTATTTGACGCTTAGTACATAATAGCCAGTTGCAATTATATTCCTCGTGTTCGATATCCCGGTACTGACCTTTAGCTATACTAGATCTACCATGTATACTTGCAGGTAATTTTAGTGCTAATAAAAAGTGCATCAATCCCTTGCGTTCAAGCAACCCAAGTGATATGAGGTCCCTCTTAACTTCAGGAATCAGCCTCATATCACTCAAGATTTTAATGGTCCCATCAGCAAGCTGCAATCTCAAACTCCCAACTCATTTGATCGTGCACACTTGATTGTTCCCAAGAACTACAAATCCACTATCCATTGTTTCATCAAAAGATTCAAACCAAGCTATGTTCGGACACATGAAAAACCAGAGTCAAGAATCCAAGAGACAAACTCACCTTTCATCATCACATTCAACACCTGAGGGACTTCATTCTCTTGCACATAATTAGACCTGCTAGTCCCATGCGTTGCTTCTTCCGCTTACTTTTTCTTCCAAGTGAAGCAATCCTTTTTCAAATGACCCGACTTCTTGCACCAATGACAAGACCGCGTTTCCCTTTGCTCCTTGAATCCGTTCTTGAATCCATCTATATCCTTCTTAAATTTCTTCTTCCCCTTAAATTTCTTAATGTTTAGGATTTCAGCAGCCTGATCTTGCACCTGACTTCCACTTCTCTGAAGCTCCTTGGCCCTTAGCGCCGACTGAAATTCAAAAAAGGTGATTGAACCTTCCCTACCATACATAATAGCATCTCGCAATTGCTCATGCGACTTCGGCAGTCATTAAGGAGAAGAATCGCTTTATCCTCGTCTTCGATGGTGACATCAATATTCTCAAGATCATCTATCGCTTTACTGAAATCCTCTAGCTGTTCAAGAATGCCCTTCTCCTCTTGGAATTTGTACGAATACAAACGTTGTTTCATGAATAGCCTATTCGCGAGTGGTTTCGTTAGATACAGATTTTCCAATTTCGTTAGAATCCCGGCTGCGGTAGTCTCCTTCGCCACCTCACGGAGAACTTAATCTCCAAGACACAACACCACTGTGCTATGCGCCTTGGCCAGCAATTCCTCTTTCTTTGCAGTCTCTTTTTCATCGAGCACCTCATCCGCCTTCGCAGTTGACAGCCGCCGCCAGCCCTTGTTGGATGAGCATCACTCGCATCTTGACTCGCCAAAGTCCGAAATCATTTTTGCCCGTAAATTTCTCTGCCTCAAACCTTGATGCCATTGATATCCTAGAGTTCGATTCCCCGATTCACAACACAAAAAGATGAACCTTCCCACAGATCGGCGCCACTTGTTGGCAATCGGAAATTGAATCGATACGAATCTCGAAAACAAAGTGAACGGAAGTAGAATTCTTATTGAAACAGAAAGTTGAATTTTGGTGATTTTCTACCGCTCATAGAGTATTTAAATCCCTAAACTGATTTCCAAGTATGAGTTGAATCAACGGCTGAAAATAAAAGATCTAAAATAAGTCCTCAGCCAACGGCTCCTGAACGATCGAATTTCAGCTGCCTGCATTTTATTTTGCTTCCATCACCTAGTTCTCCATATTCATGGTGGATCAGCCATTGGGCGTATGGGTGCCATTATGCGATGGATTATTTAGATATCTCATTATTATATTTTAACACGTCAATTTTTTATTGAAGTTCATGTTAGTTTTTCTATCATTTACATTGTTTTTTCACTACAAATTAGAACAGATTTCCATCAAACTTGCTGAGAAGAAGAATCTCAGCATACAATCATAAAGATTTTATCATTTCAAAACTAATTTAAAAAATATACGAACAAATATACTATAATTATAGTATGCGTATGAGCTGAATTTTGCAATTTATAAAATACAATAATTGTCTAATTTACTACTACAATAATAGATACACAACCAGTTTGTATACAGAATATGTAATGATTGAAATTAAATATAAATGCATCTGTGTTACACTAGTTATAATAAAAACACCACAAATTTCATATATTAAATACATACTATTTGCAAATAAAAAAAGATTTCCAGATAAGTGAAACGCAAAATATAAAAATTAAATATCAATTTTAGTTAATAATATACCGATTTTTATATCAAAGCTAATGATAACATCACATTACAAGTTCGACAATCAAATACAACAAAAAAATTAGAATAGTCTTAATAAAATACATGATGTTTAGTGCACCCAATCAAACGTATATTTCAAACCTCTTAGACAATGCATATCACTGATTAAATTTGTTTTGTGAAACACATCTTAACTGGAATGTATGATTTGCTTTTGAACATGATTATTAAGTTTAGTGGAGTATATTTCAATAGTCTTCTCATTAAAGCAATCTCACAACTTTCTTAACCAAAAACAAAGAAATCACAACTAAAATAATTATGATAGACAAAGGAAGTAATTTGATTGCTTGAATATTCAAATTTCGGTGTTGGTTTGATTTTTAATGAAACTAGAAAAGTATTCAGTTATGAGCACATTTTAGATCATCTTCCAATTAGTTCGACATTGATCACAACCCATCATCTATATATTCAGTTATGAGCACATTTTATATCATCTTCCATAGGTGGCAGAGCAATCTCTCTATTAGAGCATCCACAATGTGGCGGACGATGGCTTAACCATCATCCGCGCTCGATCGATCGTCCGCCACAGTGGCATCGCGGACGATGCAATGCGTTTTTGATTTTTAATTTAATTTTATTTAATTTTCAAAACCTATATATATTCTCACTTTTTTCACTCATTTTTCACTTCTTTCACTCTGAAATTCACACTACATATTCTACACTTCTAACAAAATGAATCCCGAAGATTACCCAAGTCCGAATAGTCCGATGTTCGGTGGTGCACGATGGTCGGGTACAGAACCCAACGACTACCGGCCATTCGACACCAACGCCCAGTACGATCACGACTTCAGCACGGACTCGTACGGGCTGTCAGACATGGAGCCTTCTCCGAACCGCACACCCGCGCTGCTCCTCGCGGCCGATCCGCCGCCGACGCCGCCGCGTCGGGCTCCGCCACCAAGAAGAGGCGGCCCAAGGCACGAGCCCAGAAGTTGCCGCAAACGGCAGTGTGTGAAGAGTTCGCTTCGGGAAGGACGAACTACGCCGCGGACGAATCCTTCGTCTTGACAAGATGTTGGATTGATGTGTATGAGGATCCGGTGTTCGCCAACAACCAGAAGGTTACGGCATATTGGGAGCGCATCGCCGAAAAATACAACGAGGCCAAGCCGCCCCACGCCTACAAGCGCCATAGGGAGTAGCTACGCAAGCACTGGGATCAAATCAAGAAGCAGGTCAATCTGTTCGCGGGGGAGTACGAAAAGTACGAGAGGGAGCAGGCCAGCGGCGAGAGTTTGTTGGATGCGTGCGACAAAACGGTTAGATCGTACACATCATTGTACGGCGAGTTCAAGCACTACTAGTCCTAGGCGATCTTGAAGGAGAAGCAGAAGTTCGTTGGTGGTATGATTCCACAATCGACGGCGATGAAGAAGAGGGCATCGAAGCGCACCTTCGCTGATTATACAAGCAGCGAGAGCGGCGCGTCTCCAATGGACCTCAACAATCCGGTGTTCGAGGATGAGAGTTCTGGCACTCCGATATCCCGGCATCCCCCTAGCATCAAGGCTGCCAAGGCCAAGGGCAAGACGACCACATCCGCCGCGGCGCCGCCTGACCATGCCGCAAGCCTGTCCCCGAGCTCGACCCCAAGCGCGACCCCGACCGAGACTTCGGTTGCGTCCCATGCCTACACCGATTTGGTGGCCTCCTCCGACTATAGGACGTTGTTGGATGCGCACAACGCCCTGATGCAGGCGACCAATCTGGCTCAAATCGAAGGCATCCAGCGGATGATCGATGGCCTCAGCCGTAGATTGGGACTACTCTAGACCGGATTTAGTGCACTTTTTTTTTTTTTTTTTCTTTTGTAACTTTTTTTTAATTTCTTAGTTTGTAACTTTTTTTTAATTTCTTATTTTGTAACTTTTTTTTAATTAAGTAAAGGTAGGATTTGTCTTAATTGTGTTGTTTTTATTTATTTATTTTCCTTGATATATTTGCATAAATTGTATACATATAAAATAGAAGTAAAATGCTTAGGATGTGGCTTAGGGCGGGCTATAGTCCGCCTCATTGCAGGTGGAAGTGGCGGAGGATAAAATGCTGACATGGAGGTGCATAGGGCGTCGCTTAGGGCGGGCTATAGTCCGTCCCACTGTGGATGCTTTTATACTTTTGTGATTTCCACCTTAGAGATATGTGTATTTCAACGGTGCTTGAGTTGATATGGATATCTGTTCCATTTCATCTAATTTTCTACATAAATCTAGAATATAGTTTTTATTATTCACATATTTTATCTCCATAAATCTAGAATATAATTTGTTTAAATTAATTTGTTAGGATTTGATTTGTTTGTCTTATTATAGATCTTTTTGTAACTCACATATTATAAATACGTGTGGAGTCTTTGATTATATTTTAGTAAGAAAAGAAAACATGATCTCTCATTAAAACTGAATGTTCTTTAATTTAGAGTGTTATTTTTCTCGCAAAACACAAACCTTATTCCATCCTTCTCCTATCAAATGAAGCCTATTTTGTATACTAATAACCATGAAAAAATGTCTCTAGTTAAAAGTCAATATAGAAAATAAGATAAAAAATTATTCACCAGATATTGTTTCCATATTATAACTACTCTAGACAATTAATCCAGATTAGCTGCTTGTGGGTAGAGTTCTTGGGTTGTCAGTTCCCATGTAATTTTTTTTCCATGAGAAAATGAATATTACATAAGTAAGAGATACATATGCAGTCAATCTTTTAAAAAATTAATTGTACAAGGATAGCCCGTCAATCTTTAAAAAAAACAATTGTACAAGGATAGAGCTAAGTTCTTATTACATAATTAGTCTTAGCATTTCAACAAAGTTGAATCTCTACACAGAAGTTGTTCTTAAAATCATTATTGTTTGATTGTCATTTGACAAACAGCCTTAGTGTAAATTTTTTTTGGATTGATTCGCAAATTAAACCTAACCATTTGCTATCATTCCAAGTTCACTGATTTAGTCTTAAACATCAGTAGCTTTGTAAGTATAGCAAATTATTTTCAAAATTTTCAAAAAAAATTAGGAATCACAAAAACCTTCTAGGCCCCTGTCCTCTATTATCATATTTATAAGCAACCACCCAACTCAACCCAACCACCTTTTTCAATAACTAATTAATTTTTATCTCCTCCATATCATCTTTCACATCATCAATATTCAACCAACCCGACCATACCTCAATGACCACCCAACCGCAATATTATATATTTAATTATATATTAAAATTTATTTATATAAAAGCATAATAAATGAGACTACAAAATACGGAGTAAGAAATTATACCTCAAAAGAAGGATTATTAGAACATACGATACTTTTTATGCATAGAACAATAGCAAATGTGGTCTTTATTTTTAGAGGGTGAGGAATTATGAATTTTGGTATAATTTTTAGAAGTTTTATAATATAATATATTAAAAAATACATATAATTTTTTTTCTAAATTATCAATCAATAAGATTGTGTCATTTGGCAAAATCTCTTGGCTGATTTATTAAATGAGTTGAGTGACCAAGTAGTTGGAGGTTGGCTTCTATGTAACCGAGGTCCATGAGGGAGGGCGATGATGTGTTTCAAAAAAAATTTAATTAACAAATGATATGGAGGATGGCCATTCTCCACTGATATAAATTGGTAAATGGCACTAGCATGTCTGACGCCTGGAAATCCCTTATCCCATAAAAGATGCATTTTTTTTTTTTTAATTAACAAATCTTAATGCATATTCTATAGCAAACTTTAAAATTAATTAATGTATATCATTATCTTAGACACGGCAATAAATTGGTAACCCGGTTTATTTAATATCACGGATTAGACGAGCGGTTGATCAATATTTCTTTTTCCATGATGGTATAAGATACTCTCTAAAATAGGTGCATGTGTGTCACCACCTCTTAAAATAACACCATACCATCATTCTTAACCAATCATTTGTACACGTGGACGAATAATAAGCTGTCACGTGACAAAAGAAAGAAAAAAAAATCTGAAAAACTCCGCCAGCGATTTGCTGCTCTTTATACAACAATTTTTCTTGTCCAACAATATTCGACACACTATACAACAATCTATAGATTGCTGTGTAGTGTTTAGGATATTGCTGTGTAGCGTTTATAATATTGATGTATAAGTGGTGTCACAGTGTCACTTTAAGAGGGGTTGTCATTTTAACACAAACCCCCTAAAATATACTACTTCCGTCCACCAAAAATTGTCTCATTTTGACCCGGCACGGGTTATAAGAAATGTAATGGAAAGTGAGTTGAAAAAGTTAGTGAATTGTGTGTCCTATTTTTATATATTAGTTTTATAATAAAATGTGAATAGGAACGAGTTAGTGGAATATGGGGTACATTACCAAAAATGGTAAAAGTGAAATGGGACAAATTTTGGGGGACAGACGAAAATGAAAAAATGGGACAAATTTTGGTGGACGACGGTAGTATGTTCCAAGGACATTTTAGGTATTAAGATTTCATGAACGTTCTTCCACTCCCTAAAATAGCGCCATTCCCATATGCTAAATTACATAACACCTATTTTTGTGCTTGACATTATATTTCATTCCCAAAATTAGATAGCTGCCATTATTGAAAATATTTGTGCATATTATATTGATCGTTTCACAAACCTTTGCAAATTATTGATATTAGGTTGCATTTTAATGGTTTAGTGGTTGCAATATTTTCACAGACCTATGCAAATTAAAGATAGTATGTTGCATCTTAATGTTTTAGTAGTTGCATCATTTTCCCAAACATTTGCAAATTAATGATATTATGTTGCATCTTAATGGTTAAGCGGTTGCGCATTAATTTCACATTTGAAATCAAAAGTCCACATTATTATAAGATTATTATAAGATGACGACAAAGAAGCCACTACAAATCCAAAGACAGTGCCATCTAAGTCATTAAGTGTAATTATATAACATGTAATAACTGAAATCCAAGAATAACCACTGCAAATCCAGAATTGCACATATAAAATGACTAATGTTACAATAAGAGCATTTTCAACGGCGGTAGGACGTCCGCCGTAGTGAAGAAAAAGGTAGGACACAGACGTCCCTTGAGGACGTCGGATGGGCTCGGATATCCGACCGACGGGCGGGCGGACGTCCGCCATTGTGGCGGGCGTCGAGGTCGGACGTCCGACTAAAAATTAATTTTTTTTTAAACTCTATGAATACGGCTCGTTGAACTTCATTTCATTCACACCACTTGTGTTGACAAGTTTCTCTCTCTAATCTACAAGTTTCATTTCTACTATAAATGGAGTACAATAGGAACTCCCCCACCACGAGCGGAGGAAACACACCCACGTTTCCCGCCGTAACGGAGGGAAACTTTAATGCGGGGATGAATCCCCAAATGGCAGGGATGGCGGGGACTCCCCAAATGTTCTACAATATGTACAATTTGATGAGTCAGATGGGTGGGATGATGCCCGGGGCAGCGGGGATAGGCGGTATGACTCCAAATATGGCGGGGGTGGGTGGGATGAAGCCCGGGGCCTTGGGGATAGGGAGTATGACGCCAAATATGGCAGGGATGGGTGGGACGATGCAGCACAAGAGCCCTCAGACACCTAGGGAATCTGTCTATCGCCCATATATAGATTTGTTTTCCGATGATTCCCCTAGTACTGTTCCGGAGACTCAGTACGCCGGCATCGAAACTTTCTCTTTTGAGGAGTTGGGGCAGGAGTTGGGGCTATAGCTGATCCGTGAGACTTCCGATTAGGCGAAGCCTGCTGCAAGGGGCAGGGGCTAAGGCAAGGGCAAGGCCAGGGGCGGGGGTAGGGGCAAGGGCAAAGCCCCGAGCTCTTCCTCGCAAATGGGGGCAGAGGAGGAGGGTGAGGAGGAGCAAGGGAAGAGGTTGATCTGGACCGTGGGGGAAAATGCCACGCTTGCGAAGGCCTGGGTCGGTGTAGTCGAGGATCCCTATGTCGGGGCGAACCAGTATATTGACCGATTGTGACATCGTATTAGTGAGGCCTACCTCACACTCAAACCAGCTAGGGTGAAGCCTCGCACTCCCGAGCAATGCCGGAAACAGTGGGATCGGTTGAGGCCTAAGCTAAGTCGTTTTGCCGGCCTTTACCAAAACAACCTGCGCATGGCAACCAGCGGCATGTCTGAGGAGGATGTGAAGAACCGGGCCTTGTCCCAGTACCCCGACAAAGAATTGAAGTTCAAAGAGTTTGACCAATGGGAGGCCTTTCTCGTGGTCAGGAGTTTGCAAAAGTTTTGTGCGGGTGTCGACTCGGGCTGGAAGCGGACGAAGATCAACTCTTCCGGTGAGTACAGTAGCAATGCTGGTTCGCACGAGCTCCCCGAAGCCGAGGAAGTGTCCCCGCTACCACAATCAGACTCTCGCCGTCGTCGTCGCCCGATGGGACAAAAGGCTGCGCAGCGGATGGCGAGGGGAAGCGGCAGCCGCAGCGGGTCCTTCGAGGTCGAATCGGAGGCCCCTGAAGCCCCAGTTGAACTAGACCGTCTCGCCCGCGCTCTACTAACGAAGACCCTGAGTCAGAACATGCATAGGTGGTTTAGCACGCACGATCTTGCGTACAAAAGGATGTGCAAGGATGTGATCGACGCATGTCGGCGTGATTTAGGAATGCCACCCATTGATGATTATGACGTCGAGATTGGGGGCGGGGACATCGGAGGCGGCTGCGGCACGGGCGACGGGGACGAGGACGAGGATGAGGAGGAGTGAGAGCCGAGTGTTGTATTTCTCGACTTTTTATGATTATGTAATTTTTAACTTAATTATGTTTTTTTTAAGTATTATGTAATTTTTTTTAATGAAATATTCGCATTTCCCCAATCGTATTCGTGTCGAAATTTTAATTCCGTAAATTTTAGTTTCGTAAATTGAATAATTGTGAATTTATTAATTTATTGCGGGAAGTCCTAGTGCAGGGGAAGTCCTAGTGATGTGGCAGTGGAATGAAAAGTCCTAGTGATAACGTCGCAGGAAGTTTTTGTGGGAAGGGCGCTACCGAAGATGCTCTAAGTAGTTTTTTTAGTGCATCAAATGTATTCATATGTTGATTTAATTAACATAGGAGCTGCATTCCGAGCAATAGTCACCAACACTACCAAATTAATGTTAATGTAATGGTTTGAACAAGTTAAGTAAATTCTCGCCCAGATTAAGCAATTAATGGTTTAAACAACTATTAATGCAAAATTTCAAACGAGTTAAGCAAATTATTGCCCCAATTAAGCAATACAACTTAAGCAAATTCTCACCGAAAATAAAAAATCTTTCATACAACTTAATCAAATTTTCATCCAAAATAAACAATCTTTTCAACAACTTAGGCAATCTCACCCAGATTAAGCAATATTTCGAATAAATTAAGAAAATTCTCAAAAAAATAAGCAACATTTCAAAGCAAACATTCATCAACTAAGAACGTGGAATAAACTCAGAACTAGCAGAAAATGCAACTTCATAAGTGTATCTCTCACACCCATTGTCAAAAATTCGCTTTCGGAGGGGATACAATAAGTGTCGCCCGTGCCATCTGCTCCACGCTTTTAGGTCGGCAGAAATCTAACGACAATGAAGTATTGTACTGAAGATGATATGAGCTTCTGAGTTGGAGAAGTGAATCGGCGGTGTAAAATGCAACTACTCCCACCGTCCCACTTAAGATGACACGTTTTCCTTTTTAGTTTGTCCCAACTAAGATGACAAATTTCCTTTTTTGGAAACTTTCCCTCTCCAATTAATACACTCAACCACTTTTTCTCACTCTTATTAAAATATTCATCTTTCTTTATACCTCTACTTTAATACTTACACCCACCTTTTCTATCTCCGATCAGTGGCGTATCCACGATTTTTAATTCGGGGGTACAATATTTTCATTACCTTAGACCTTTAAAATTTGATCGATCATTTTTATTTCATTTTGTTAAATAAAATACTAGTAAATCTTTTGATCATAAATTATTCATACAAAGTAAAGCTATTTTTGAAAAAAAAATAAAAAATATACTCCATAACTAAACAATTGATAAAATATTTGTGAATTTTATTAATAGGAATATAATAAAAAAAATTAAAATTATTTAAGAAAAATTTAGTTATTCATAACTAAGTACACCCTCCATCCCACAAGAATATGCACTCTTTATTTTTTAGCATGTCCTACAAGAATATGCACTTTCTAATTTTGGAAATTCTCTTCTCTATAATGAGGTGAGACCCATTTTCTCCACTAACAATACTTTAACTACTTTTTTTCTCTACCTCTTTCTTACTTTACTAATTATGCATTAAAACTCGTGCATAATTCAAAGTGCATATTCTTATGGGACGGATGAAGTATATGTTAAATACTTACAAGTCTTATATAGTAAAAATGTAGTAATTACAAAACAAGTAGAAATATAATTACTTCAAAATAGTAAGTAATATAAATTAATTACAGCAAAATACTTAAGTCTCCTATAGAATATAACTACAAGTTAAAAGGAGTAAAATTAAAATACAACTAAAAAATAGTAAAGTCAGCAAAATTAAAAGGAATATGTAGTTGAATCGAATAAGAAGGCAAATAGGCAATCTTCAAAATAGAATGGAGAAAATAGGCATTCTTCAAAATAAGATGAAGAACAAAGAAATGTAAGAAAATATAACTGTGAGAAGCCCTGGCGCAACCGGGAGTCAAACTTGGGTCTCTTTGTAGACTAAGTGGCTTTCTACCACAGGACTACAACGGTTTCATTATAATAGCATTACAATATATGGTTAAGGCAAGGGGTACAGCTGTACCCCTTGTTCTACACTAGATACACCAATGAATATATCAAGTTGTAACATTCTCTCACCTTCCCCATTATCATGTGTTCTCAATTTTATATATCACATTTTGTGTTGCAGTTAGCTAGCAATCCTCCTTGCAAAAGTCATGCACATTTATGGTCAAATTTGTATAATACATTTAAGATTCATGGCAATACATCAAATGTTTTTGTAAAGCAAGTTGCGAAACTTAAGGGTACTGCAACAAATGTTTTTGTACCGCAACTTGCACCAACCTATGGTGGCATGGCGGTTTTTGTTTAGATCACGAGCTTCCTCATACGTCCTTATTACATGGTACTACATCAAATATCTGTACTTGAAGCTGTTGTTCATATTAAGAGTGTGCAAAATGAAAGTACATCAAATGTCTGTATTGCTATGAGTCTATGACGAAGTCTTGGTGATTGGTATTTTCCAATCTCAATGTATAGCATAGGCATACATTGTTAATAAATACAATTCTTGGACTTATCAAACATGTGCAGATTTTTTGTAACCTAATAAACCTATATCCTAGATTTTGGTAATTAATTACTTGAAGGTGTGAGTTTTGTTATTGAACTGAATCGGTGCCTATGTGGTTTGATTACATATATCCCTAAGCAGTGGCGGAACCAGAAATTTCATCATGGGGGGTCCAAAATTAAACTTAAAAAGAAATTACATAAATTAAATTATAAAGTTCAAAATGTAAAGTTAAATGCAATCAAATCATACGTCTTCTATTCTTCATCTTCTGAAATTACTGCATAATAGTTTCATTTGTAACTTTAACAAACACATCATTTTCCATATAAGAAACTAAGCAATCATTCAATTGATGAAGAATCAACGGAAGAAAGTTTCTTGAAATAACGATCCATATACCTAGAAAAATAGTCAACACTGATTAAGTTTGCAAAATATAAATCATACACAAAAAAGGATAAAGTTCATCTTATGCTTTACAACTAAAAGAATAAAGAGTAAACAAAATATACAATATGCTCAAATCTAAAATGTTGCTGTCACAAATCAAATAGTGTAAAAGTATTAATACATACACATCAAATTAAAAATAGGGGTTAAAGAATTCCAACACAGAACCGCCGTAGCCATTGAATTACATAAGCTATCTTCTTTCTTCCCATTTGAATTTTATGTGTACCAATTTAGAGCTTGAATATGATTATTTAGGTCTCAATTTATATAACTGTTGCAGCCAAACAAAAAACAACACATGTAGAAAAATCAATTTAATTATATTTGAGTTTTAAAATATACTCCCTCCGTCCCATGTTACTCGCACTTTTACTTTTCGGCACGTCACAAACTCTTTATACTATTTATAGTTTAAGTTAGAATTAATGCATTTAATTAATATGTTAGATTAAGTTAAGAAGTCCTTTATAAAGTGATGTCTCATTACATTTAAAATTCTAATTTAATTACACTAAAAAATCAATCTCAAATTTACGGCCTAAAATGAAAAGTGCGAGTAACATGGGACGGAGGGAGTACCTAGTTTTATATAACTAGATTTCAGATTACACTGAAGAAGGAGTAGAATGGCGGCAGAAGGAGAAAACTAATTAAGAGAAAATGATTTTTAGAGTACTCCCTCCGTCCGCCATTAGGAGTCCCATTTATGGGCGGCACGGGTTTTAAGAAATGTTAAGAAAAGTGGGTGGAAAAAAGTTAGTGGAATAAGGGTCTCACTTGTATATATTAGTTTTAAATGAAATGTGAGTGGAATGCGTTAATAGAAGGTGAGACCCTATTACTGGGTAAAAGTGAACCGAGACTCCTATTCGCGGACGGACTAAAATAGAAAAACGAGACTCCTATTCGTGAATGGATGAAGGATAATTTTGCTGAAATGTATCTTTAATATTATATATGTTATAAATTATAATTAATGTGAAATTACTAAAATACCCTTAAGTTTTTTAAAAAATTAGTGGGGGGACCATGGGCCCCCCTGGCCCCACCCTCCCTCCGCCCTTGTCCCTAAGAGGTGTTCGAGAAAAACTTTGTTATTCAGAAACCGTACTGGTTTAGATTTAGTTCCAAGAATAATAATAAGTAAATGCATACAAAAATATAGGGGAGCACTATACTCCCTATACTCTTCTAGATCTAACATCCTACCAATCTGGGCGTTAGATATTGAGATGTGTGGTGATTATTCCATAAACCCGAGTTACATCGTTTCTTAATTATGTTGCATCTGAAGGGTAAAAGAGTCATTTTGCAAATTTAAGCGGTTCTTCCCAAATTGAGGGTGCGAGATTTCAAGGTGAAATCAATTAATGTCCCAGTCACTTCATATTTCATCTAGCCTTTGAACTCTCTCTCTCTCCTAATGATTGCCCAAATCCTTCCTAAATCTTTCCCAAAGATGATTAAACACTACTCTCTCCGTCTCGGCTAAGATGACACATTGCTTAACCGGCACGGGGTTTTAGGCGTTATTGGTTAAAGTGTTTAATTGGAGACAGTGGCGTATAGAGCTAAGAACAAGTGGGTACAACTGTACCCCCAAAATAATATGTTATTAATGTACAATTTATGTAGAAATTATATAATGGACAAGTGCTCTAGTGGTAGCTGTGGCACTTCCCCGTGGGATTCACCCGAGTTCGATTCTCCATCATGGAATATCCGCTTGTTCATCCTTTCATGTTTAACTCTTTTAGTTCAATATTCAGCTTTAAAGGCTTTTTTATGTTTTTATATAATTTAGGTACTAGTACTTAGTTTATATGTTTCCAAATTTTAAGTTTAATTTGTGAGTATTAGGCAGTACTATATTTTATTATTTATTATAGTATCTCATTTATATTTTAATATCAGTGTATGAATTTGTTTTTTTTTTCCTATTTTTTGTTTTAGATATTGGTAGTTGCATTTTATTTTATTTTTAATTATCATTTTAAGATTTTAGTATGAATTCAGAAATTTAATTAGTTACATTTTTTTTTCTATGGTTATATTAGCTGTTTTTTATGTGATACGAACACTAAGTTCAGTGTTCAATTATGTTGCGAAATTACTTTAAAATTGAATATTATTGTAAGATGTTATTTTCTATCACATTAATATAAATATATTTTTCTTTCTCTACTTAACACATAAAATAACATTTCCTTAACATCCATTATCTAAGTATGCCATTTATTATGGGATGGAATGAGTATTTTACATAAAATTCGCACCCACAATCTAAAAGTCTGGATCTGCCACTGCCGAAATCTGTATGATTTTGCAATCAGCAAAAGCATGCCTAATCTACAACATCTTCAAGTTTTTGCACATTGGATGGGAAATGAAGGACTTGAACTCATCCTTAACGGTTGTTCACGACTCGAATCACTTGACATTTGAATATGTTTTAATCTCGATCTAGAAGAGGATTTGGGGAAAAGATGTTGTCTGCAAATAAAAGATCTTATACTCCCCAATGACTCGATTAGTGATGTACCATGGCCTAATTGCAATAGTGGTGATCCTTTTAGTACTTCTGCCTTCTGTTTGAACATTATGTCTACGACTATTATAAAGATTACGTATACTACTATTATAACAATTATTATGAGCTAGCGCTTCTACTACAACTTCTTTAGACGATAAAGACACATGTTAACGTTAAAACTCACATTTTCCCCCTTTTGTTGGTTTTTGGGTTGATCTAGTTATTATAATATAATACTGGAGCTTTCATCCTATCTTCAATTTAACTATACTCTTTATTATCAATATACTTTTATGTCTTTATTTTGTAGCGTAATTTCGTAGCTGCCCAACTTAATGTATATAGATGTAGCAATGTGATTATATGATAACTCATACCTTCTATAATAACAAAATAACTTAGGACCCGTTCAGTTTCACAGATATGGTCAGATATGCCTCCAAATCTGCCCAAATACTGATGTTCACTTTCTAAGATATATTTCCGCCAAGCCAAAGATTGGAGCTACGGCCCGCATGTTCATGCGAAATGGACCATTTTTAAAACATAACAAATGAATGGTTTTTATTTCTGGGGAGCCCAGAATTGGAAGGAGTCGATGGTGAATAGACGGATTTGCCCTCCCAAAATTGAATTGCACGCCCAAAATCGACGCATTCATCTGTGTCTTTGGATGCGAGGATGTTTCGGCAGCGAGGTCCCAGAGGCAGAGTTCGCTGTCCCATGAGCCGGAGAGGGCGAACTGGCCGTCGGAGGAGAGGACGACGTTTTGGACGAAGTGAGAGTGGCCGGTGAGGCGGCGGAGGGCGACGCCGTAGGTGCGGTCCTCCTTGGTGACGAGATTGGGGTGGCGATGGCGGTGACCCAGTCGGTGTGGGCACGCTTGGTGTCGCGGATGATCAGCTGCTCCTACACCATCGGTGGGATTGGGGATTGCAGCGGTAGATTGGGGTTTCAGCGTGAAATCTGGGAATG
The DNA here is from genome assembly GCF_029641045.1 of Salvia hispanica. Classification (NCBI taxonomy): domain Eukaryota; kingdom Viridiplantae; phylum Streptophyta; class Magnoliopsida; order Lamiales; family Lamiaceae; genus Salvia; species Salvia hispanica. Next base: position 4,761,396 of record NC_142696.1, read on the forward strand.
GGAAGTGATGAGGGGTAATTTTGTCACTACACTTAAATCACATTATTTTAACTAGTAGAAAACACGCTCAAATCTAATTCACCAAACATCCTATTCTATTCATGTATGGTGGGCCACCCATCCCCAATTCTGGGTCTGTTTTAAAACTGGAGCAACACATTTCATTCAAACTGAACGGGTCCTTAATATGGGCCACACAATTTTATAATCTTAGAATAAATCCCTCTTTTTCTATTAATATTAAATATGAAAAGGGCAATTTTGACATTGAGTTATATGAAATCACACGGTTATTGTTCCAATTCAATTAGGGGAATCACTTTCTCTTTCCTAAAATAATTCAAAATTTTAGGGATATCCATCACTTTTAAATTCGCGAGAGTACCAAAATTTGGCAAAATACTAAATAGTAGTATGATTTTAGGTACCAATATCCATAATTTCTTATAAGTCTATTTTTGGGTTGGGTAAATTAACTTTGTTCGAGCCAATTTTATTGGGATTGAGGTAGTTTCGGGTCAATCCTATGAAGTTTGTGGGCTTTTTGTTTAGGTTCAGAGTATCTCCGATGGTGGGTAGCGGGTCGGCTAGCCGCTCCGCGCGCGCTGGCCGGTCCGCTAGCCGATCATTGTGACCGGCCAGCGCGAAATCGGCGAGCGAATCGGCTAGCCCTCGCCGATTCACGGGCGCTAGTCGATTCGCTAGCCGATCCGCTAACCGCCATTGTGGTATCTCGATCGGCGAGCGCTAATCTTTTTTTCGAAACTATATATATACGCGATTTTAACGTCATTTTCATTCACACCACTTGTGTTAACGAGTTTCTCTCTCTCTTAATTTCTGTACAAGAGCAATATCGCGAAATGAGTAGTGGTGGTAGAAGTGATGGTGGTAGTGGTGGGGATGCTGAGGAGTTCGAACGACGATTGAACGAAGAGTTGGATGCATATGTCCCGCTAGATAAATCGGCTGATACAAAGGGCCTTGCAGCCGCAGCAGCCGGCGGTACCTCGACCCATTGTCCACCGCCGAGCTGTGGTTGATTGGGATCACATCGCTGCACATCAGCGGCTATATGAAGACTACTTCGCTCTGGAGCAGCGGTTTAGGGCCAACCATTTCAGGCGGCGTTTTAGGATGAGTAGACCACTGTTTATGCGTATCGTTGACGCTTTAGAGCGTCGATATAGGTGTTTCCGGTTCAGGTACGATGCGGCTGGCAGACCCGACCACACACCTATACAAAAGTGCACTGCGGCAATCAGGCAGTTGGTCTATGGAGGCGCGGCAGACATGTGGGACGAGTACCTCCACATCGGTGAGACGACTGCCCTGGATTGTCTGAAGTATTTCTGTGGGGCGTCATTGAAATATTCGGTGATTAGTATCTTCGAAACCCTAGTCCCGAAGACTGCCAGGATCTGATGCAGACGCACGGGGAGAAGCATGGGTTCCCGTGGATGTTGGGCAGCATAGATTGTATGCATTGGGAGTGGAAGAACTGTCCCGCCGCCTGGAAAGGGTTCTACACGACTGGCTACAAGGGAAAGAATCCCACAATGATCCTCGAAGCCGTAGCTGATTACCGGTTGTGGATTTGACATGCCTATTTTGAGGTAGCCGGGTCGAACAACAACCACAATGTCCTCAACTCGTCGCTCTTTTTCAACGAGCAGTACCAGGGCGTCGGTCCGACCATTAGTTTTGTCACCAACGGCAACCAACATGATATGGGCTACTACTTGGCGGATGGGATATACCCTAGGTGGCAGCCCGTCTTTGTGAAGACGATCAGATGCACAGCTGATGAAAGGAAGGCCTACTTTGCGGAATGGCAGGAGTCGGCGCGCAAGGACGTGGAGCGGGCATTTGGTGTGCTCCAGGCTCGATGGGCAGCAGTTAGGGGTCCAACGTGTTTGTGGCATGTCGAGTGCATTGCTAATATAAAGTACGCATGTATTATCATGCAAAACATGATAGTCGAAGATGAAGGTGTACAACTGACTAGTTGGGCCAATGACGATGCTGATGCAGTCGGTCCAAGCCACGGCGTTGCCACCCCCAACGTGCGAATGGGGGTACCTCACGATGAAGTCGGCCGCCTCAAGGCACATACCGACATGCGCCAAGTGGATGCTCATATTCAACTTCAAAAGGATTTAATTGAAGAGTTGTGGGCGCGGAGGACTGCACGGCGATAGATTTTTTTTTAATTTTAATTATGTAATTTTTTTTTTGGATGTACTTTTTTTAATTTATATTAAATTATTGCATTTTTCCGTATCTGTGTCGTAAATTTAATTCCGTATTTTGCGTGATTGTAATTTATTTGTTTTTTTAAATTTTGCTAGCCTATGACTAGGCTATTGCTTGTCCAGTTTCTTGTCCTGGTGATATGACAGGAGGGGTTTCTTGTCCTAATAATGTAGCAGGAGGAGTTTTTGGCTAGGCTATTGCTGGCCTAAAGCCATTGGAGATATTATCTGAGAATTTGAAGTTGAATTGATATTAATAATCCTATTAAAATTCACAATTAAATCCAGGAAAAAAAAGGAAGAAATGAATCAACATTTAATGCTCAGTGGACTTTTTTGAAGCACCTCATTTTGAAGCACCTCATATCCTACTAATGTTTCCAATTAAATCTCGAAACCGAAAATCATTATGATAAACTTTGAAAGTCCAACAAAAAAGATTCAAAAAAGGGAAAGTGAAGTGGCGGATGAGCAATATGTGAGGTTTAAACCAGCCACGCGATGAACACAAGCTCTACGCACGAATTCAGACGGCAATAGTTACTAAATCTGCTGGTTTACTGAAGATCGCACTAACGGCGTCAAACAATCCGGCAGTTTGCTCATGTACACCACGGACTATTAGTCCTACGTGGCGCTTCCCCATTGGGTCCCACATAGATTCCATGAATCAGAGCGTGTCGGAACCAAAAAAAACACGAGCGCTCTCCACTTCAAAAGTATCAAACCTTCCGCCACTACCATTAATGGCTCATTTAATTACACTTATCACTTGATAACACTAATCATTTTAATCATTAAATTACAAATATATTTGGTCATATTATTGTCAAATATCTTTTCACATAGAATTAATTCACTTAATATCCTCCTATATATGATCATTGGAGATATGGACTGTCACTGACACTTTCTTTTCACACATTTTTCCTTCTAATAAATCATAACGTGCATTTTTTGATAAATCTCAAATAATTCATTTTAAAAAATCATTAGATAAGAATTTAACAGACACATAATTTTCGGCGAATTTACGTAAACACTTCATCTGTTATATTAATGACATAAATAATTATAGTATATCCCAGAAAAAATAGCTAGAGTCTTACATTCATGCCTTGTTTTAGTTCTGTTAACAAAATAGGAGTACATATATAAGGATAAAAATATAAACGTAGTTACCTTCATATGGAATTATATACTATAGTAGTATTATTTTTTGTAAAATCCCGGAAACTCGTGAACTAAGAAGTCTAAAAACCATAGTCATAACTGGTAGTGAATGGTCATAAAATAAGAGTAATTCATGATTAGAAGCTCAAACTAGCTTCTGAATTTGCTCACTTCACAAATAACTCATGACGTTGTTGTCAATGGCTTGATAATATACCAGCCAATTATGATTTTGCAGTAAAAGTGAAATAATGAAAATGACTACTTTTATCTTTACTTATCTTTAAGTAGTACAGTAACTATTTTAATTAATAAAATTAATTAAATCCTATAACAACCAAATCTAAAAGTGTATATTTAATGGACCCGTCTGACCCTTCAATATTGGCCTATATATATACTCCATATCTCAGTATAAACACAAATATATCAGAAGCCAATACCATAAAAGCCATCAATGGTGACCGATTCCGCCACCAACGCCAATGGCAATGAGGCAGAGAGATGCTCCGTGGAGGAGGTGGCGCTGGTGGTCCCGGAGACCGACGACCCGACTCTCCCGGTGATGACATTCCGTGCATGGGTGCTGGGCGTCTCCTCCTGCGCACTCCTCATATTCTTCAATACCTTCTTCATCTACCGAACTCAGCCACTCTCCATCTCCGCCATCCTCATGCAGATTGCGGTGCTCCCCCTCGGGAAGTTCATGGCCGCCACTCTCCCGAACAAGGAGTACACTCTGCTCGGGAGGTGGCGTTTCAGCCTCAACCCGGGCCCCTTCAACATAAAGGAGCATGTCATTATCACGGTTATAGCCAATTGCGGTGTCTCTCAGGGCGGTGGCGACGCCTACTCCATTGGCGCCGTTACTGTCATGAAGGGCTATTACAAGCAGACACTGAATTTCCTCTGTGCTCTTTTGATAGTCTTGACCACTCAGATGGTGGGATATGGATGGGCTGGGATGCTCAGGAAATACTTGGTAGATCCAGTTGAGATGTGGTGGCCTTCCAATGTTGCCCAAGTTTCCTTGTTTAGGTAACAAAACATGTTTCTTTGATTAATGTTGCCCAAGTTTCCTTGTTTAGGTAACAAAACATGTTTCTTTGATTCATTTCTCTTTCAATTTATCAGCTTTCATTCTTCATCACAAAAACAGCTGACTAAATGGAGAAATTCACGTTACGAATCTTGCTTTTTCGCTATGTTGTGTGTCTCCTGAGCTTGAATTCGACCATTTGTAACAGGGCCCTACACGAGAGGGAGTCTAAGTCGATGGGGATGACGAGGATGCGATTTTTCCTAATCTGCATGGCAGCAAGTTTCATCTACTACTTATTCCCGGGATACCTGTTTCAGATCCTGACATTCTTCTCTTGGGTGTGTTGGGTGTGGCCTCGCAGCATCACTGCTCAGCAGATTGGCTCGGGTTACCATGGCCTGGGTGTGGGTGCATTCACCCTCGACTGGGCTGGGATTTCGGCCTACCATGGCAGTCCATTGGTGACACCCTTTTCCTCTATCCTGAATGTCATGGTTGGCTTCATCATGTTCATATATGTCATTGTCCCCGTCTGTTACTGGAAGTTCAATACCTTTGATGCGCGCAAGTTCCCTATATTTTCGAACCAGCTGTTTACTTCGAGTGGGCATAAATATGATACTACTAAGATCTTGACCCCACAGTTTGATCTAAATATATCTGCCTATGAAAAGTATAGCAAGCTCTACCTTAGCCCTCTGTTTGCCCTCTCGATTGGATCAGGATTCGCGAGGTTCACAGCCACACTCACCCATGTAGCGCTGTTTCATGGCAGGTTCGGTTGCAACTCATTGGTGATGCATATATTGATGTCTTTGTTGATGGTTTCATAACTAGAGGTGTTTTGTGTTGGGCAGTGATATCTGGAAGCAAAGTAAAGCTGCAGTGAAGAACGCGAAAGCGGACATTCATACAAAGCTGATGCAAAGCTACAAGCAAGTTCCTCAGTGGTGGTTCATGGTCCTACTAGTTGGCAGCATCGTGTTATCTTTATTGTTGTCGTTTGTCTGGAAAGATGTCGTGCAGCTTCCCTGGTGGGGGATGCTCTTCGCGTTCGCCTTGGCTTGGGTCGTCACCCTCCCCATTGGAGTCATTCAAGCCACCACAAACCAGGTAAAGAAAGATTTAATCAGAACCTTGCACTCTATTATCCTCAACTAACTTTGTTTTTTATCAAATGATTGCAGCAACCTGGATACGACATAATCGCGCAGTTCATCATCGGATACATCCTTCCAGGAAAACCCATTGCAAATCTGCTATTCAAGATATACGGACGAATCAGCACAGTCCATGCTCTCTCCTTCCTCGCGGATCTCAAACTCGGCCACTACATGAAGATCCCACCACGGAGCATGTTCTGGGCTCAGCTGGTTGGAACACTAGTTTCCGGGACGGTGAACCTGGGAGTTGCATGGTGGATGTTGGAAAACATTGAAAACATCTGTGATATCGAGTCATTGCACCCGGAGAGCCCATGGACGTGCCCCAAGTTCCGTGTAACCTTTGATGCGTCGGTGATCTGGGGTCTGATTGGGCCCGAGAGGCTTTTCGGAGCAGGAGGCCTGTATCGGAACCTGGTGTGGTTGTTCCTGGTTGGAGCAGTGTTGCCAGTACCGGTATGGTTGTTGAGCAAAATGTACCCAAATAACAAGTGGATACCCCTCATTAACATTCCGGTCATCTCCTACGGTTTTGCCGGAATGCCACCAGCCACGCCCACCAACATCGCTAGCTGGATCCTGACGGGCACCATATTCAACTACTTCGTCTTCAAATATAGAAGAACGTGGTGGCAACGTTACAACTACGTTTTATCAGCTGCACTAGATGCCGGGACGGCTTTCATGGGGGTTCTCTTGTTTTTCGCACTGCAAAATGGGGGCAAGAATGTCAAGTGGTGGGGGTCGGAGCCCGACCACTGCCCGCTCGCTTCCTGCCCAACCGCGCCGGGAATTATTGTCCCTGGCTGCCCTGTTTTCCGTTGAAGTATATAGCAACTTTGGAACAAATTGCTATAGTCAGTTCTTAATATGGATGATAATATACTCGTTAATTTATTTTTCTACAAGTTGCTTCGGCCTTTCTTTGTAATACTGCCTTATAAACCAAATGTCCCAATGAAATACTACTCCCAAGTTTTGTTCCAATACGACCACGAAGCTGAATGCGACTACTTGGAAATATGATTCTGTTCTTTATTTTTGAGTTAATATATCTTTTTCAAATTTGATTGTAGCAGATATATTAGTGATGAGAATTGTTATGAATTAGAGTCAAGAAAGAGGCTTTTCATTCCACTCGTACACTGAGAAGTTTGTAATCTATGAAAAGTACACAAGTGCGGAAATTGGATCATATTTTTTCCTTCCAGAATTAACTCCACAGCAATACCAAGCAAAGAAGATAGATTGCAAGTGAGAAACAAAGCTCAAGTAATTGCACGTGAAAATAGATTTTTAAATATTCCTCGTATGGCTATTTTTTCAATCCAACATAAGCAATTTACCGACATGTATCTCTGATTGTTATCAAGTACATTGAGAAATCAAGGCTTAAAGATATGGCACAAATCTTTACCTCTGTATGGACTTGTAAAGTACCACCGTAACGTATTTGGAAAGGAAGCGATTTGTAGAACCTAGTGCCACGACAGATGGGCGGTTCCTATCTCTATGCATGTAAAGATGGTTTAGCACTACATGCTGCGGTCTCGAGTAAGGAGGCGGAATCTCCATCTGGGGTGATGGTGCATTCAATAATGTCAAATTTAGATGTGGTGGAACCATTGGTGGTTCCTTTCCAAAATCCTCTTGACCAAGTTGAGTATTGTTATAGCTAGAGTCTGGTGATTGAGGCGGTTCAAAACCAGAAATGCTATCGATATCTTCTGGAACATAATCCTGAAGCATGAGTTAGAAGAGTCAATAAGCATTGCAGCCACGCATATTTCCAAAACAATCGATAACATATGTAGAGATGTCCTGAGGGTCCTCTGGAAATCATTGATTCTTCATTATGTTTCAAGTTGCCACAGTTTCTATGCAAGAATAACAGCAGCAACAAAAACCGTAACAACCCAACAATTTAATAGTCATAATTAAAAATTGTTCCATGACTAAATCCTCTCACAGTTGAAAAGCAGTCTGGCATTACATCATACTACATTCTTACTTTGAGAAACTAGATATTAGCCTGCATATCAATAGTCAAGCACATTTATATTGACTTTAGTTTTTCCAGATATGCAAACTGATCATATATCAGATTTAATCTTCTAGACAAACTTATTCGACAAGCCAGACAAACGTGTTTTATACTATTGAGAGTGGAATTCCTAGGGGGTGTTCGGTTGGCAAAACTAAATCTCATGATTAAATATGTATCCCCCACAACTTAATCCTAGATGGATAGTCTCATAATAATTAGTCATAGCCTCTCCCCTCTAACTAAAATAATCCCACAACTTAATCCTAGATGGATAGTCTCATGATATTAGTGATGGCAACCGGACGCCACCCTAGAGTATTAATTTAGTCATACTCATGACAATGATGTGGTTTTACACATTCATTACCAAGACAATTGATCCAACAAACTTTCAATATCATTGTGCCCATCAACTTATAATATATAACTATCATGTGTGACCCAAAACAAGCAAACATAGAAAAGAAAGAGAAAACATAGAAAAGAAAGAGAAAAGCATCAGGGATTTAAAGCCTTTTAGCCTGCTCACCCACAGTGCTAGAGAGTAACAACAAAATAAAGTAACTTGTACTTCTTCCCTATTCTAAGAACAAATATAGAGGTAATAGCTTTCATGTAGAGCAAAATGACAGTATTTAAAGGATTAAATAAATGTTACCTGCAGATCTAAAACGTTATAAGTATTTCCTGAATCATCCTGCTCGCAAGGCAGATCTAGGGAATGCCTCCATTGTCCATCTACGAGAAACCTGTACTGGTAAACTCCCGATGGAAGTACCTTCATGATGGTGAAGTCTTTCCCCGATCTTTGCAAAGGCTTCCTGTCGAAGACGATCTAAAATGTGTTCTTTATTGAAGAACTAATCAAGTAAATAGATTCAAGAACTAAATAGAAAAGCAATAACCTTGACTTCCAGCCATCCCATGACCCCTCCACAAAGACTTCCTTGCCTCCGTAGCTCCATGTAATCATAGTTGGAATGCCTTGCTCATTATACAGATCCTCATAACCTGAGCTAGTCTGCATCCATGAAGGACTAGGGATGTTCAGCTCATCAGGTCTTTGCAGAGGAACCACTGGCATCTGAATTTAATCAAGATAGCATAAGATATTTGTAGCAAAAAATCCATGTGAACTTTCCATACCATACCATCCAATTAAACGAATAGTGCCCTACTGAATTAAACAACCTATACAGTTCCCCCTTGTAAGAACTTGGATCCCCTTGTAAGAACTTGGATCTAGTGCAGGTAATGCAACAGTCATTCATGCACACACCAAAATTATAGAACAATCCGAAATACCACTGAATACTACACATTCCACCTAAACCTAAACCCAAAAAATACAATCTTCACACAATCAATCTAATGAAATAAAGAAGAAATCCCCAACGCATTGAATCACAAGAATCGTAAAAACAAGGCAATTTTTGTGGATAATCTAAAAGGGAAAGAAATCAAGAGAATTGACCTGAGGTCTGAACATGAGAGGCGACTGAGAAGCCCTAGGACTAGAAGGGGGAGAGTGGGCGTGCACCCCATCCTGATCGGCCATGCTAACCTGCGCGGTGGCGGAGTCCTCGACGACGGATTGGGTGTCGCTGCCGCTCTCCTCCCTCCCATTGGCATTCCCCATGGCAATTAGGGAGGAATAAGAGCCCTGGATGTGAGAGAATCCAGAGCTACGGATTCCTGCTCAATGTAGTGTGGGGAGCATGGCCGAAACAGGAAAAAAGGAAAAGGGCAAATGGAGGAGTGTTGGTCCGATTTTAGGATTGAATTGATTGGGGATTTTTGAGGAAATTGGTTTGTTGATTGACGATGAATTGGGTGTTAAGAGTGGTTTAGGATTGAAGATTAAAAGTAAGTGGGATTGAATGTTGAGTTTGGAAGTATGTTGGTAATGGTGATGGCCTGATGGGTTTAATATGGCGAATAATGTGGTGGGGATAACCTGTGGGCCCTACGTTTCCCTTTTCTACCAGGTTTATATACGAATATATTTATTCTAATCGTCATTAAACCTGAAATATATAAAAATGAAAATATACGTGCTTAAGTTTTTGTTTCTTCCTTGTAAGTCCAAATCCAAAAAGAAAATTCATAAATATATTGCTATATTAAAAATTTTGTGAAATTTGTCAAATTTGTTGAAATCTAAAGTGTAGAGATCAATCAATACGGAGTAGTATATTTTAACTAGATGGTAGCAAAAGATATAAATTTGTGAAAGTCAATAATAAATATGCTCTGAGTATAGGAAACGATTAGATAGTCTAAGATAACTAAGCTATGATAGGCTTTAAATACAAATGAATCAAGATAATGATTTAATTGGTGTTGTTTGGTTGATAAGTTGAAAAATGAGATAAAATTAAATACTAATTGGAGTGCTACTGATAGACTAGAGATTGCTTAGTAGATAAAATAACATTTTTATCCTTTGAATTTATATAATTAATTTATATTTTTAATTTTTAATTATCATTAAAAAGCTAAAAGTAAGTGAGGTGTTACGGACATAATGTGAAATGACATTTTTGTTATTGTGCAATGTATAAATTTGTTCATGACACTTTAAAAAGTAAAATAAATTATCAAAATTTTGAAATATATAATTAAAATGAAAAATTACTTTCTCTAAGTTCCTTGAGCTATATTCTATTTTAGATTATCACAAGCTAATTAAACTATTTCTTTTTATGACTAAAAACAAAATATCAAATATTAGTTACTTTATTCTCTCATAATTTACTCTTTCTCTTCTATCACACTTTATTTTCTCTCGGTCATTATTTTATCTTTATTTAACTCAATAAGTACAACTTTCTTAAAATGTAAGTAACATGAAACTAAGGAGTACATAATTGAAATTAGGGATGTCAATTGGGCTAACCCGCTCGGGTTCGGGCCAACCCATTCGGGTTGTCGGGCTATTTGGGTGCGGGTTATTCGGGCCGTGGATATTTCGGGTTATAGATTTTTGGCCCTAACCCTAACTCTTCGGGTTTCGAGCTAACCCACGGGCTATTTGGATCAGAAGTGATCTTATTGGTTTCTTTCTATCCAATTCAATATTCTAACTTATAAAAAAAAACAGATTGTCGTAAATTGAAATATTATCAAAGTGATCAAGAGAAGGAAAATAATAGCTATTCAAAATTGAAACAAAACACATAAACATATTGCTCAATTAGTAGCACGTGTGAATCTGAATACAATTAAATGGAAATCATGCATTTCAAAAGGAGTTAAATAACGTTCTTAATTGTTACCCAAAAAATTAAATTCTAAGAAGAAAAGATAGTACATATAATTGTATGCCAAAAAATAAATTGTATGGAGTTTAATGTGATTATATGAGTACATATTATGATATTAGTATACTCTATATTTCATATAACCCTAAATTTTAATTTGAGAAGGAAGACATAATTACCATATATAGTTCATATGTCATATATATTTCATATATATAAGAATATAAACCCTAAATTTGATAATATTTTTTTTCAATGCTCAACCCATGGGCTAACCCGCAACCCATCCGGGCCAGCCCGCATAACTCGCAGACCCAAACGGGTCAGCCCGTGTAGCCCGGTTATGTATTTGGGTTACAATTTTCCAGCCCTAACCCTATGGTTTTATCGGATTATTTGGGTCGACCCACGGGTTTCGGGCTAGATTGACATCCCTAATTGAAATTAAAAAAGATACCCATTCAAATTAAAAATAGATTATTTTTCCATTAAGTGGGCAAGCCCAAATTTGTTTTAATGAAATAAAAACTGGTAAATCCAACGAAAAGGTCTAGTCACAACTGACCCAATGGGCTAACAATAACCAAAGTCATGGCTGAAATGAGCCCACACTAGGCCCAGTATATTCTGTTGAAGAGTAAAATGCCGAAAATAAAATACTATTGCAGAAAGTAAAAGACGGGGAGAACTTTAAAAACTACATTTGAATAATTTGGGTTAATTCTCTCCATGGTTACACAACCTTTTATAGGCTCTAATTCTAGTTATACATGGAAAATATATTCCAATTCCATAAATATCTCCTTGATTTGATTTTCCATAATCTTTAATTGATTTCCTTCATTATTTTTGTTATAACTTCATCTCTTGTCTTCTTGTTCTCCAATTAATTGATTTCTTTATTCCAACACTCCCTCTCAAGTTGAGTATCGAGTTTTTCGACACTTAACTTGCACGATCTTTGGTTTGATAAATAGTTTATACTTGTATTTAAGAGTTCTTCAATTTCCAATGACAGTTTATGCTCGTATTATAGAGCTTCTTCAATTCATCATTGATAATTTATACTCGTATCAAGGAGTTACTTTTTCTTCATTGAAAGTTTAAACTCGTTTCAAGGAACTTCTTCTAGGCTCTTATCAAGGAACTCTTCAATTTTTTGTTGGTAGTTTTAACTCGTATCAAGGAGCTTGTCTAAACAGTTTTAACTCATGTTCGGGAGCTTGTTTAAACAGTTTTTACTCATATTTAGGAGCTATCTTAGGTAGTTTTAGCTAGTATCCCGCAACCATCTTTAATAGTTTTAACTCATATCGAGGAGCCATCTTAGATAGTTTTAACTCGTATCCAGGAGCATTTTAGACAGTTTTTACTCTTGTCGAAGAGCTCATTCAGACGTTTTGACTCTTGCCGAGGAGCTAAATCATCTTTGGACTGAGTTTAATTTGCAGCCCAAGACTAATTTTGGGGAACCATTCTCGACCCATTCCAACTCAAATTATGAGCCCATTATTTTCATTTTTTTCTTCTTCTTGGCGACAACCTGTTCAACGACGCCAATTCCACCGAGTATTTGTCGAACTCCGCCCAACACTTTTGATTGACTCCTCCCTTTGCATGGAGGCATCTTTTCCAGCTCTTTTCGTTTGCAACGATGGTAATCACTGGGATGTCCCATTCACATTGGTTATGGATGTGGCTTCAATAGCTCCCAATTCTACCACCAGCTGTCATTTTCGCATCAGCCACAATGCGGCTTCTCCTCTTTCTTCTCCGGTGGTCGTTCCACCACTGGCATATTCATCTAATTTGACGGGGAATTGTCCGTTCGGAAACCTTATTCTCCTCCTCGGCCGGACGTTCCTTGAATTCAGATTTTATCTCCGGATCTAGGGCTTGCTGCCACCTCCAAATCAGCTAGTAATCCCTGAACTCCATGGAGCCTCTGCTCGGTTCATCCGCCGTCAGCTACTTGCGCAGATCAACACTTCTCTAGCAGCCTTTGTGTCCTTGCTACTGGCTCCACCACCTTCACCACAATGCCTCCTCTGCGGATTTTCCTTGGTGATATCAAATCTGTCTTCTTCCTCTATCCTTTCCCTCTGGATGGATATTACTCCCTTGCATCATCCTTCTATATCAAATTGTTCTTCTTCCACTGTTCTCGGCAGGAAGCGTTTCCCCTTTTTGGCATCTCCATCCAGGCCTCTCGATCTCTTCAACGGGCTGCTTTTCTGGAGCCTTCTCAGTGGCCTTCTCGACAGCGGACTTCTCTGCCCTCTCTCGAGAGAGGTTTAGTTCTTCTCCCACCGCCAGATCTTTCCTGAATTCGGAGGGGAATAGAGGAATTATTAGGTCTGAAACTTTTCACGCCTTCTCCGAACAATTCCAGATTGGTTGGTTTCTTGTGGTTATCCAACGAATAAATCCTTCTTCACATCAAATCATTGAGGGCTGTAACTATTTTGTCTATCAAATTGCTAAACTAAAGCATCAATCATTGCTATCGTAGAGGGCTAGCTATTTTTTTTTTCTAGAGCTAAGTATTGGATAAATTGTTAGGGCAAATTTGCCTACGGTTTTGGGAGTTCTTTTTTTTTTTTTTTTGTTATTTTTGATATAGTGACAGTGATCGATCCATGTGATCGAACCTGCTCTGATAGTTTTGTTGAAAAGTAAAATGCGAAAAATAGAATACTATTGCAGAAAGTAAAAGACGGGGAGAACTTTAAAAATTATATTGTTAATTTTCTCAATGGTTACCCAATCTTTTATAGTCTCTAATTCTAGCTATAAATGGAAAATATATTCAAATTCCATAAATATCTTCTTGATTTGATTTTCCATAATCTTTAATTGATTTTCTTTATTATTCTTTCCATAACTTCATCTCTTGCCTATTGTTCTCCAATTAATTGATTTCCTTATTCCAACATATTCTGTGTTCCATATAGAAGATGACACAAAAGTTTCATTACCAATCAAGAATGTATGAACTATGAAGTATACGCACATCACTCACTAGATGTAATTTACAACTCTCACCACTCTCCACATATACTGATAAATATCAAGAGCATAAACTCTATCTCAATCTTCTTTGTTTTGATGTATAGATAGATATATATATGTAGCATGTGGGTAGGGTGCATGATTGTGACTTTGTGAGTAAAGTGAGGAAAGAAGGAAGGTTGTAGGGAGTTTAGAGAGGAGGGGTGAGATGTATATTGTGGGTGGTATAGGTGCGTATGCCTTGATCAGTGGAGCTCAGCGAGATGGGCTTATTATGCTTTGCGGCGCAAGCTTTTCGACAAGGAGAAGTCGGTGGGATATGAACCACTCTCACATGGCAAACTTTTTCCAAGTTGGGCACGGCATGGAGATGTGAAGGAAGATCTACCGCGAACTTTCCAGAACCATCCGTCCTACCTTTTGCTCTTGGCCATCTCTTCACGCCACATACCACACTCACCTCTGCGCCTGCAAATAGAATATCCATTGTAAATTTTCATACTTGTTTAAACGAATAAATTCTACTCCCTCTGTCCCACAATAAAAGTCACACTTTGTCATTTTGGTTCGTCCCACAATAAGAGTCACATTTTATTTTTACCATAAATAGTAAGTAGGTTCCTATATTCCACTAACTTACTTCACTCACATTTTATTATAAAATCAATATAAAAAATGGGTCTCATATTCCACTAACTCTTTTAATACACTATATTTTTTACATTTCTCAAAACTCGTACCCACAATAACTCTTATTGTGGGGTGGATGGGGTAAATGACAATACTTGCTCCATTTCTTTTTTCTGCTTTTTTTTTTTTAATTTGGAGGCATGATGGCTGAAAATAAGGTGAGTAATCGATTTTCGGTTCAATTTTAACAAATTACTGCCCATCTCCGCTAAAAAAAAAGTCTTATTTTTGTTATTTTAGAAGTCCCTGATTTAAAATCTCATTTACTTTTTCTTTATCACCATTTTACTAAATAATTAAATTCATATTTTATTATAAAACTAATAAATAAAAGTGGCGTTTATTTTTCACCAACTCATTTCTCCATTTTTTTTTAAGTGAGAAAGTGTTTTGAAATCCATGGGTGTCAAAATAAGACAGGGGATGGACGGAGACTAAATGCAAGGGAGTTGGAGAGACGCACTCTTTAGTGTCTGATCACCAAATCATGATTATATTATACAACAAACCTTTTTCTCTTAAAAAGAAGTACTAACAAATAAAGAGTCATGGGATTCATGGCAAACGTAATATCAAGTTTATTAGATTACATTATACTATCAGTAAAAATAAGCACAACAAATAAATAAGAATGACTAAAATTAATAACCTGAGACAGGGTGCGAATTGGTGGAAGGATTCTGATCGGCGTTGCAAATGATTGTGCCGGAAATAACGACGGTGGAGAGCTTCTCTTCCCCATAACCAGCCCACTGCACCACCTCTTCCATAGCCGATAATTCACCCAACAAACTCGAACTCCCAAGGGAGGGACGTCCAAATATTAATACGACGAAGACGACGACAAACGCCTTTGGAATCAATAATCGGAGAAATGAGACCATATTTAGTATAAACTTTGTTACAAAGCAAGAATTGAATGAAGCGATAATGAGGGAATATCTATGGGTTTTATTTTATATGCACGGTTCACATGCCCTTTTCGTGGATTTGATATTACCATTCACCAAACTCTCAATTCATATTTTATTTTTTTAGTTATACACAGATTCAAATTATTTCGCTGACTATATACACAAATTTGGCACCACTTTCTAATGATGATTTTCTAAAAATATAATGTGTAGAATTTTATTGTAAATGCAATCAAGGTTGTGATTGGTTCCTTTCGAAGTGGTCTACTAGTCAATCCAATATTGGTCCGAGGTCAAAAGGATTTGTCAACTTACATCGAATTCTTTTTTTCTTAACAAAAAGTTGAAACGTATGAAATGGAAGGCTAACTGTTTTGGTTAGGTAGCCTAATCTTACCTTCTATGAATTACTTATATAATAAATATATACTCATTTTGAATTAGACTCTGACCTTCAATTCGGTAAACTAGCATTTCAACTTCAGTCAACTTGTCAAACCATCTCTAATATTCTTATAAATTATAATGATACTACATTTAAAGTTTGAATAACAGTTATTAAGTTTATTATTAAAGATCAAGACCACTTACAAAAGTGAGCTCATGCATCATCCTCTAGGCCTACGGTATTGGATTAATAGAGTTAGTGATCTACTCCTATTCCATTTTAGTGACACTATTTACGATATGGTCTTGCTAAGCAACTTTGTTTGGTTTTGGTCTAATTATTTTATTTTTATTTACAACATTAATTCCCAAATACGGATATAATTACGGGGTGCGTTAGGCTCCTTTGCACCCTAAGTGTCCTATTTTCTTCTTAGTCTCAGCCCTTGGATCCTTGAATTGGATGGTTGTGATCAATGCATTATTAGTCTATAATGTTGCATTATTAGCCGTTGTGCATTATTAGAATGAAAATGTGCATTATTAGTCTATAATGTTGCATTATTAGCCGCTGTACATTATTAGAATGAAAATGTGCATTATTAAATGACACGTGGCATTATTCTAACCGTCAGATGACAAAATCGTGGGGCTAGGATTAAGAAGGAAAAAAGACAAAAGATATGAAAATGATTTGAATACATCCATATAATTACTAAGAAACTATTTGTTTTAGGCATACGAGCCTTTTCTTCATATCAGCTTTTATTTTTTATCAGTAATTAGTAATCATATGATAGTCATGTTGATACATTATATATTGATCTATCTAGAGACTCAAATGTTGGATATTTTAGTGTAATTGGATTAACTTGATTGATCAGTTTTATAATAATGATACACCATATAAGTATGGAAGTGCGGAATGCACGCTTATTTGAATTCATTATGATGGACTGGGGTCCGGGGGCAGCGCCCCCGGGTAGCGGGGTCCAAGGGGCGGCAGCCCCTCCAAGGGGCAGAGCCCCTGGCTGGGGTCGAGTTGACCTGGTCAGTTTGGAAATTTTTTATTTCCAACGAAGTTGCTGTGTAAGAAATTCATCCGGAAATGTAATTTCTGAAAGTTAAAGGACTAATTTGTAATTTCGGAAACCTTTTGAAAATTAGTTATTTTTGGTTTTCCCCCAACAGCAACAGATGCACTGGTTCATCTTCTTCTTAATCTGATCGATTCTTTTGGTTCCATAATCTCTCGAACATCAACCTACAGAAGCTCTGATTTTCTCTGAATTGTATCCGATCCAATATTTTGGTAGAACCACCGAAATTGATTTGATCTGAAAGTGATTTATCACGACTTTCAGATTATCCGTTTTTGTTCAATATTCAAAATCTCCCTAACACCAAATGGCCAAATTATCTCTATCAATGAATTTCAAAAAATTATGGTCAATTTAGTTTCTGATCAATGGTTGGAACCCGTATCTATAACTAAGCTATGAAATGTAGTATATTCAGTTGGTTATGGAATTTTATTTTGTTATAAAATGAATATCTAATTTGTATTTTGTAGTACTATCATTCAAAGTTTAAGTTCAATTTTAGATCAAATTGTATCCCATACAACAATCGAAATACACGAAGAGCTTAGGTAATCCCATGAAGAAGAGGAATGTTTCGATTGGCAACCGTAGGTTTGTTTGGCTTTGTTACTTGATTGTGGAATGTGGAGTGTGCTTTGGGTGACTTGATCTTATCTCAGTTGCTCAAGTATTATTGTTTTCTATACTTTCTCAACGTGTTATTTTTTATTTCTAGTTGTATGCGGTTTATTTGTCAACATTTCAGTCTTCCCTCTCGTCTATGTCGCTTAGGCTATTGTTAGGAGGAGCGTTTTTGGGGGGTTTTTGACATACTATCCTTGTGTTTGTTTTTTTTTTATCTTTTCTATGTTGTGGACCTATTGCTCATTATCTAGATGTATCGAAAATAAATAAAATCTCAATAAATAACACGTCTAAATTAGGTAAGGTGGACGGACAACTACTAATATATTCAACCGACTACTTTACTTATTATGGAGACATGACATGAAGGGAATGATGAGTTGATGACATGGAGGGGACTTGAGGTCTGGCCCGGGACGGGGTTATTGTTGTGGATGCTCTAATATTATGGATTTTGGCATCTTTTCCTCCTTCAAAAATGATATTTTCCCCTTATACATTCATTAAATGTTTGAAAATGACATTTTTGTCCTCGAAGTGTTGTGCATGTGAAGCCGTCAAGTTAGGTCATTTGTGATGTCGTCAGGTTGGGCATTTGGGAGCTAATCAAGTCGGGTCAAACTCGGCTTGATGGAGCTCGAGTCAAATAGCTGCCAAATGCTTTTTTTAAATATGAATACATGAACTCGATGTTTTCCCATGTCCTGTCGGAAATGCCAATGTTGCAAACTAAACTGATCATTAAAACAATGTCTTCTTAAATAGAAGAAGGTTACATGAAATAAATATTACTACTATGATTGAAGTTTTCTCTGGTAGGAAAACTTGCGCGATTAATCTGGGCTCAAATTTTTATTACTGAATTATATTTAATATAAAAGTGTATAAATACATTTTTCTAACAATTATTAGGAATATAAAATGATTTCCACTCGGAATGAAAACATGTTTTGTATTTATAAACGCTAGAATTGATATTTTACGAAATTATTTAATATGTACATTGTTTGAAAGTTGTGTATGAAAAGCTCTCAATCCTAAATCCTAATCATAATTGTTGGGATTCGACCTGTGATTCAACGCACACAACAGGCAAGAAGTGAAACACACCAATAATTACGCGGTTTAGCAAAGTTTGCATACGTCCACGAAGAAGAACGACGGAATTTATTGAAAAAGTATGAAGAAGATGAAATCACTCTACAGTGTGAAGCGCTCTTTACTTTCTGTGCGTGTGCGTGTGCGTGCGTGCGCGCGCGCGCGTTACAACTCTACATATTGAATCAACTAGCTCAACCAACAAATTTCACATCTACCAAAAAAATCAGTTGTAACCGATTCTTCAACGGCTAGTTTTGGCTCAAAATCCCAGCCCATTTCTTTTCTCTCTTTCCCGAGTCCTAACCGACTTCTAGCTCGATGATTAACTCAGCATGTTTGTATGGGCATAACTCCACAATAATTGCACAAATTTCCCCAATAAATTGATCAAACTCATATTAATCTTGCAAATTCACCTTGCAGAGAAGTTCTGGTACCTAATCCCTTATCTACATAATGGCAACATTTTTCTATTTAATATTGTCACAATAGCTCTTCCGATGAACACATCAATTATAATAAAAACGATTGGCGGGAAAATAAACTTAAAATTTATGTATTTGAATTATAAATATTGCAGGGAAATCATAAAATGTCAGAAATTTGTTTATTTATAGACAATTGCCTTTTTCTCGTTTTCAATCGATTGATCTAATTTGCCACACTACAACTTTTGACAAACACGTAAAATTCACAAAAAAGTTTAGAAAAAGCCAAAAAAATTTAAAAGTTCGTGTATTTATAAATAAATAACTTTTTAATTTATAAAACTCCGTAAAACAATAATGGACTGCGCAAACCTTAGATGAGTAAATTATATTCATAGCCATCAAATAAAAAGTAGGTAAATTATTTGTAAAATTATAAAATTTGATCAAATTATGTTTATATATTTTAAAGTAAAATTACTACTCCCTCCGTCCCACATTACTTAAGGCGTTTCTTTTTGGCACGAGATTTAAGAAAGTTGTGTTTAGTTAGTTAAATAAAGTAGAAGAGTGAATAAAGTAAGAGAATAGGCTTAGATTTGAAGGAGTAGTGATGGATTTCCAATACACAATACATATCTTTTTTTTCGCTTTACACAATACTACTCCCTCCGTCCCACATTACTACTCCCTCCGTCCCACATTATCTTTTTTTTTTTCGCTTTACACAATACATAGAATGAGGATAGGAATATGAAATATAAGTTGGTTGAGACGATATTAACTACATCATCAGTCACACGTAAGAAACAAAAGAGATGGTTGCCAATTAATTACATATTTCCGAAATTTCATATTAATGCACCACCTCAATTTTACTTTTTCTTCTATTAAAAGGGGGCTTCCTATCTGCAAAGACTCACTCATTCTCACTCTCACTCTCACTCCACCACTGTTTAGGCTTAGATTTGAAGGAGTAGTGATGGATTTCGACCAAAAAGGATTCGCAGCGATAACAATGTTGCTGTTGTGGCTGACGGCCTTAGCAATATATCCTCATTTTATGCAGCCTGAACCTCCTGCTTCAATGGCTCTATTAATTTCTATTTTTCCCATGACTGTTGTTGTCTACTCCGTATTCATGGCCGTTTTTATTTGGTAAATCAACTCTCTTTTATTTTCCATCTTAAACAAATAAATAAATAGTATGCACCATGGTGTGTACCAGGATGATCAGTGAGAAATGATGTATGTCAATTTCTGTAACTCTCTCTATGAGATAAGTAAAAAGAAGGTTCTCGTGCTTTCAGTTATTAATTTTATGAATTATTATGCAATATTTTGACAATAGATAGATTTACATATATCATGTGTTTACTGTCGGGTGCATTTTTAATTCCTATCATGGCGGGTGCTCTAAAAAGTGATTTTCGGTCGTATTTATAAAAAAAGCGCGCTAAACGAGTCGCGACAAACATTTAAAAGAATCTATAATTATTGTTTTCTCGCATAAAATAGGCGCGAAATGATTAGAATAAAATAACAAATATCGTTTAACTCGTTAAAAACAAGTGCGAGACCCAGATAAGCGGACACAATAAAGAGGAAGGAAGGGCTTAAGTTACTGCCAATTTTTTCTCCTTTTTTTGCTTATAATTTTTGTAAATTATAAAAAAAAAATCCACTTTATTGAATAATACCTAGAAAATTATAAATAATACTAATAGAGTATCCATCGATATTTTTTCAAGCGTCCACTATTAGACACCACCACCATCTTTAAATGGTTATACGAGAAAATTTACAAAGATGCAATTTATAATCAAACTAAAATCAGTAATTAAGGAGGCGCCCAAATCATTTTGTCCTACCTATGTTTATCAACAAAGAAGAATTGGAAGACGGTATCAAAGGCCTTTCCTTATAGTTGAATTAAATCCGATGGTATGAATCAAATTTGCCAAAGTAATTAAGGAATAATAGTAAATAATCTCTTATTTTCTCTTTCGTATCCCCTTAAATAAGATGCACTATTCCCCCTTAATAAACATATTATAGTCTCAAATTAAATCATACTCAAAATTAAGTCTAGAGAAATCTGAAGATAGAAGATTCTCAGCATGTTTTTTTCAAAAATCCTATTATAAATTTTCAAAGCTCATCTATCCCTTTAACACTTTCCTTACTCCCGTGATTTTGTCTTTTCTTGAGTCAAGGGATATGGCCTGCAACGACACCAGTAACGGCTTTGTGCAACTTAATAGTTTCTTCCCATTTTAATTTAATTAATTTACTCGCCTCAAACCCTTGTTTTCAATTTTCGTATTGAATATTTTTAAATTATGGCACATATATGTATATATATTTTCGTGGTTTATTGCTGTATAGAATTATAAATCTCTAAACACTCGAACAATTAAGGGATATAGAATTAGATATGATGAGATAAGTTTGTTAAGAAAAGCAAATTTGTGGTTGAATGAACAGACTACCTTATTCCCAAGAATAACTGATTAGTTATTCTTTTGATGGTGCATATTACTAACTATTATAAATGGCAGATTAAATTAAATGCGTAGGCTATATAACTTTATCTTGTAATTAATAGTATTAGAAGAACACAAGTATGGTCTATGAGCAGCCTCCACATAAGCAGTTGCAGATGTATGGGTAAGAAAGAAGAAGGAAAAGTTATTCACGCTTCATAAAAACTTTACACTAATGAATTACAAATTTAGACAAATATGACAAAATTGCAAGTAAGCCATCATTCATTCCAGACAAAATAGCAAAACAATATACACGAGAAGGAGGAGGGGAGAGAGAGAGAGAGGAAATTATATATGTTGATGCATGTTCCCGTAGAAGAGAAGATGTATTGTATTGTAGTGAAGATAGATAGTGACATGATAATTTGGCAAAAGAGTATTCCTTTTCAGAGAAGAGCATTGAATTGGAACTCTAAAAAACACAGATGATGAAAGAAAAGCAAATTAAACATTAATGGTATTGAACATAAATGTGGTCAAGCCTCACACCACAGTGCTGCCCAACTGTGAACCCTTATTTCCCACCGGCGAATGCCCTTCTCTCGTTCGCAACGCCTCTTCGCCACGTGTCCTCTACACTCCTCTCTATATATTAATCCCTTCACTTCTCCTTTTATTTCTTAACAACAACACCTATACCAAAAATATCTCAACATGGAACTCGGAGGGAACAATGGAGGAGGAGGCTTCTTCCATGGCTACCGCAGGCTCCCTACACCTATACCACAGTTGCAGCCGTCGCCGGAAGAGAGAAGAATGAAGAAAGGAGAATGAGAATGATGAAAGGAGAACGATTATAGTTTACTCTTTTTTTATTTTATTTTGAGGTTAATTAGAAATGTTGGTGGCATTATCCTTATTTTGCTTTACACAATACAGAGAATGAGGATAGAAATATGAAATATAAATTGGTTGAGACTATGTTAATTACATCATCAGTCTCACGTAAGAAACAAAAAAGATGGTTGCCAATTCATTACATAATTCCGGAATTTCATATTAATGCACCACCTCAGTTTTACTTTTTCTTCTAATAAAAGGGGCATCTTATCTGCAAAGACTCACTCATTCTCACTCTCACACCACCACCATTTAGGCTTAGATTTGAAGGAGTGATGGATTTCGACCATAAAGGGTTCGCAGCGATAACAATGTTGCTGCTGTGGTTGACGGCCTTAGCAATATATCCTCATTTTATGGAGCCTGAACCTCCTACTTCGATGGCTCTATTAATTTCTATTTTTCCCATGACTGTTGTTGTCTACTCCTTATTCATGGCCGTCTTTGTTTGGTAAATCTACTCTCTTTTATTTTCCATCTTAAACAGACAAATAGAGTAAATAAGTATGCACCATGGTGTGTACCAGATCTCTTAGATGATCAGTGTGAGAAATGATGTATGTCCATCTCTGTAACTCTCTCTATGTCTGAAAAGTGAAAGGGAAGGTTCTTGTGTTTTCAATTTTTATCTGAATTATTATGCATTATTTTGACAATAGATAGATTTACATATATTATGTGTTACTATCGGGCGCATTTTTAATTCCAATCATGGCGGGTGCTCTAAAAAGTGATTTTCTGTCGTATTTATATAAAAAAAAGCGCGCTAAACGAGTCGCGGCAACCATTTAAAAGAATCTATAAATATTGTTTTCTCTTGTAAAACAAGCGCGAAATAGTTAGAATAAAATAACAAATATCGTTTAACCCGTTAAATATAAGTGTGAGATCCCGATAAGCGGACACAATAAAGAGGAAGGAAGGGCATAAGTTACTACCTAATTTTTCTCCTTTTTTGCTTATAATTTTGGTAAATAATAAAAAAATCCACTTTATTGAATAATACCTAGAAAATTATAAAAAATACTAATAGAGTGTCTATCAATATTTTTTTCAAGCGTCCACTATTAGGCACCACCACCAGCTTTAAATGATAAACTAGAAAATTTACAAAGATGCAGTTTCTATTTAAACTAAAATCAGTAAGGAGGCGCCCAAATCATTTTGTCCTGCCAATGTTTATCAACAAACAATAATTGGAAGAAGATATCAAAGGCCTTTCTTTAGTTGAATCTAATCTGATGGTATTAATCAAATTTGCCAAAAGTAAGAAATATAGTAAATAATCTCTTATTTTCTCTTTCGTATATATCCCCTTAAATAAGATGCACTTTTCCCCCTTAATAATATATTAATAAACATATTATAGTCTCAAATTAAATCATACTCAAAATTAAGTCTGGAGAAATTTGAAGAAAGAAGATTCTCGCATGTATTTTTCAAAAATCCCATTATAAATTTTCAAAGCTTCTCTATCCCTTTAACACTTTCCTTACTCCTGTGATTTTGTCTTTTCTTGAGTCAAGAGATATGTTGGATATTTTAGAGTAATTGGGTTAACTTGATTGATCAGTATTATCATAATGATACATCATATAAGTATGGAAGTGCAGAGTGAACGCTTATTTGAATTCATTATGATGGACGGGGGTCCGGGGGCAGTGCCCCCGGGTAGCAGGGTCCAAGGGGCATAACCCTTTTTTATTTCCAACGAAGTTGCTGTGTAAGAAATTCATCCGAAAATGTAATTTCTGAAAGTCAAAGGACTAATTTGCAATTTCAAAAACCTTTTGAAAATTAGTTATTTTCGGTTTTCCCCTAACAGATGCACTGGTTCATCTTCTTCTTAATCTGATCGATTCTTTTGGTTCCATATACTTCTCGAACATCAACATACAGAAGCTCTGATTTCTCTGAATTGTATCCGATCAAATATTTTGGTAGAACCACCGAAATTGATTTGATCTGAAAGTGATTTATCACGACTTTCAGATTATCCGTTTTTGTTCAATATTCAAAATCTCCCTAACAAGATATGGCCTGCAACGACACCAGTAACTGCTTTGTGAAACTTAATTAATAGTTTCTTCCCATTGCAATTTAATTAATTTATTCACCTCAAACCCTTGTTTTTAATTTTCGTATTGAATTTTTTTTAATTTATGGCATAAAGTATATATTTTCGTGGTTGATGCTGTATAGAATTATAAATCTCTAAACTCTCGAACAAGGGGTATACAATTTGACATGATGAAATAAGTTAGTTCAGTAAAGCAATTTTCGTATTAAGATTGAGTTTTACGTAGATCAAAAGTAAAGACTAATCAATATGTTTTAACTGGATGGTATGAATAGGAGAAAATTTTAATTTTGTAATCAATAATTCATAATTGATCTATGCTATTAGACTATTAGTATAGGAATGATAAGACAGTCTAAGATAATTATGCAATGATAGGTTTTAAAATGTGGGACTCTTAATCGTGGGCGGACCGAAATAGAAAAGTGTGACTCTTAATCGGAGACGGAGGAAGTACAAAATATGATAAGAATCAAGATAATGATTGATTTAATTGGTGTTGATTGGTTGATACGATGAAAAATAAGATAAAGTTAAATACTACTCCCTCCGTTCTACAAGAATATGCATTCTTTTTTTTTATAGTTCGTCCCATAAAAATATGCACTTTCTAATTTTGTAAAAAGAAATTCTCTCTAATGAGGTGGGGCTCATTCTCCACTAACAATACTTTAATTAATTTTTTATCTCTACCTCTCTCTTACTTTATCAATTTTGCATTAAAACTCGTGTCGAACCCAAAGTGCATATTCTTTGGGAACAAAGGGAGTGTATTATTCCCTCAATTCTATGTTTATAGAGTCATTTTACCATTTTGGAAAGTTTCAAGTTAATTGACTCATTTCTATTTTTGGCAAAAAGTAATCATCTCTGTTACTTTATTCTTTCTTACTTTATTTACCATCCACTTAATACACTATTCTTAAACTCTGTGCCGAGGGTAATACATTTGATAGACTAGATTGCTTAGTAGATAAAATAACATTTTTGTCCTTTGAATTTATATAATTTATATAATTATATAGCACTCCCTCCATCTCTCAAAATTTATCACTTATTTTCATTTTGTTCCGTTCGTAAAAATTTATCACCTTTCACTTTTACCATTTTTGATAGAGGATCCTACATTCCATTAACTTGTTTTCACTCACATTTTATTATAAAATACGCCACTAACTTTTTCAAACTCACTTTCTATTTCATTTCTTAAAACTCATATCTAAAAAATGGTGATTAATTATAAGGGAAGGGGGGGAGTATTACTGAATTGACCATTTTTTGGGCAGTTACATTAGCATGAATTTATATAATTTAAATTTTTAATTAACTTTTTTAAGCTAAAAGTAAGTGAGGTGTTATAGATAAAATATGAAATGACATTTTTGTTCTTCAATATAAAATTGTTCATGATATTTTAAAAAAGTACAAAAAATTATAAAATTTTTAAAAATATAATTAAAAAAAAAAAGTTACTCTCTTTGTCTTAAGTTACTTGAGTTGTAGTATACCATTTTAGGCTATCCCAAACTAATTTATGTCTTTTTTTTATGGCTACAAATAAAACATCAAGTGTCAGTTATTTTATTCTCTTATAATTTACTCTCTCTTCTTTTTTACACTTTATTTTCTCATATTTATTATTTTATCTTTATTTAAACCACTAAACATAAATATTATTTTATCTTTATTTAAACCACTAAACATAAATTTCTTAAAATGTCAAGTAACATGAAACTAAGGTGTACATAATTAAAAAAAAAAAAAAAAACCATTCAAATTAAAATTAGAATATCTTTCAGGAAGCGAGCCCAAATTTGTTTTAATTATATAAAAACTGGTCAAAACCAAGCAAAAGGTCTAGTAAGTAGTAATTGACCCGATGGGCTAACAATAACCAAAAATCACGGCTGAAATTCCATTGCCAATTAAGAACGTATGAGTATATGTACATCACTCACTAGGTGTAATTTACAACTCTCACCTCTCTCCACTAGGGGTGGGTCGATACGATATATCGTATCGAAAACGTTATATCGTGTATCGTATCGAAAATATCGATATGAAAAAATTTCATATCGTTATCGTATCGAAAGTTTCGATATATCGAATTTCGATATATCGAACTTTCGATATAAAACAATTTCATATCGTTATCGTATCGATATTTCGATATATCGTACCGAAATTTGATATATCGTTAAATATCGATATATATCGAAAATTTCGATATTTCGATATATATCGATATATATCGAAAATAAAATATCGATATATATCGAAAATATCGATATATCGAAAATATCGATATATCGATATTTTCGATATAAAATGATATATCGCGATATAAGGAAATTCATATCGTTATCGTATCGAAAACTTACGATACGATATCGTATCGTATCGAAAATTACGATATATCGAAAATTCGATAATTTTTCGATATTTTTCAATACGATACGAGCGATATATCATTTTTTCGGTATTTTTCCCCAGCCCTACTCTCCACACATACTGATAAAATACCAAGAGCATAAACTCTATCTCAATCTTCTTTGTTGTGATGTATAGATAGAAATATATATGTAGCATGTAGGTAGGGTGCATGATTGTGACTTTGTGAGTAAAGCGGGGAAAGAAGGAAGGTTATAGGGAGTTTAGAGAGGAGGGGTGAGATGTATATTGTGGGTGGTATAGGTGCGGGATGCCTTGACCAGTGGAGCTCAGCGAGATGGGCTTATTATGCTTTGCGGCGCAAGCTTTTCGACAAGGAGAAGTCGGTGGGATATGAACCACTCTCACATGGCAAACCTTTTCCAAGTTGGGAACGGCATGGAGATGCGAAGGAAGATCTACCGCGAACTTTCCAGAACCATCCGTCCTACCTTTTTTTTCCATGTCATGTCAGAAATGCCAACGTTGCTAATTAAACTTAACATAAAACGATGTCTTCTTTAATAGAAGAAGGTAATCGAGATACATAAAATAAATATTACTCCTACTATTGAATTTTTCTCCGGTAATGAAACCTACCCGATTAATCTAGGCTCAGAAATTTTTGTTAGTGAATTATATTACTAGCATATAAATTTGTATAAATACATTTTTCTAGAAAGCAATTATTAATATGAAAAATAAAATGATTTCTTATCACTACAAAAAAGGGCTATTTACCGAGCACTGTTACCAAGCACAGTTAAATATGCTCGGAAAATAGCGAGCACCTTCAACTATGTTCGGCAGCATGCCGAGCACAATTGAAGGAGCTCGACAATATAAGAAACGGGAGTGTTAAATCCGAGCAATTACGGAGCAGGTCACCGTGCTTGGCCTTGCAATCAATCAACAATGGCAAGCACCATATATGTGCTCAGAGAACGGCGAGGGCAAAAGATGTGCTCGGGATATATTAAAATAAAGACTTATGAAATTATTCATTGAATATATACATTTTCCACTTATTTAACTACAACAAGAATTTAAAACATGTCGATATTACATATCAATATTATGAAGCAATATAATATCTCGTAAAATTTGCATTCCTTCACCATAAATGTGTGTGAAAATATAAAAATTTATTATAAACATATAATATTAATATTTTCAAGCACTGCCGAGCACCACATATGTGCTCGGATAATGCCGAGTACCATATATGTGCTCGGAAATATACAAAACAAAAATCAATAATTATTCAACAACAAGAAGAATATAAAACATTATAAATATTACATATCAATATTTTGAAGAAATAAAATATCTTGGAAAATTTGCATATAGATCCTTCACCATAAATGTGTGTGAAAATATAAAAATTTATTTTAAACATATAATATCAATATTTTTTAGCACTGCCGAGCACATGTGCTCGGAAAATGCCGAGTACCATATATATGCTCGGAAATATACAAAACAAAAATCAATAATTATTCAACAACAAGAAGAATATATAAAACATTATAAATATTACATATCTATATTTTAAAGTAAGAAAATATCTCGGAAATTTGCATAAGGATCCTTCACCACAAATGAGTATGAAAATATTAAAATTTAATTTAAACATATAATATGCTAGTAATATATTTTTAAGAAATGCCGAGCACCACACATGTGCTCGGAAAATGCCGAGTACCTTATATGTGCTCCGAAATATAAAAAAAAATCAATAATTATTCAACAACAAGAAGAATATAAAATATTATAATATTACATATCAATATTTTGAAGTAAGAAAATATCTCGGAAAATTTGCATATGGATCCTTCACCATAAAAGTGTATGAAAATATTAAAATTTATTTAAACATATAATATGCTAGTATTATATTTTTAAGAAATGCCGAGCACCACTTATGTACTCGGAAAATGCCGAGTTCCATATATGTGCTCAGAAATATACAAAAAAAAAATCAATAATTATTTAACAACAAGAAGAATATAAAATATTATAATATTACATATCAATATTTTGAATAAACTATCTCGGAAAATTTGCATATGGATCCTTCACTTGAAAATATTAAAATTTATTTTAAACATATACTATGCTAGTATTATATTTTTATGAAATGCCGAACACCACTTATGTAACATCCCGGAATTTAGAACCCTAATCTTTGAGCCCTAGAATTAATTATGGATGACGTGGAATCGAGAATGCATTTATTTCATGAGATGTTATGGTCGATTTGAGTTTAGGGTTTGTGTTGAAAGTTTGAAAAGTCAAACTATTTGATTTAATGATGTGGCATGTGATTTATTTATTGGTGAGATTATGTGGCAATTAATTGTTTAAGGGTGAGTGAGAATATTAGAGAAAATTTCCATAAATACTTGTCACCCTAATTCTTGAAATTTTCGAACCCTAGACCCCTTTGAAGAGAAATTCTATTTTCTTCCGGAATTTATTTAATCCTTGGGATATTTATCCAGATTAAATTCCAAGAGCCAATTATTTCCTTGTTTAGAGATGTAAAAATCGAGCCCCCTTATTTTTCTAGTGATTTTCGAAAATCACCATATTTGGGAAGGAAGGAATTATTTTATTTGACTCCTCACTTGATTTCCTTCCATACCTAGAATTTAATTATTCTACCAAATCTTTCCATACCTCAAGAGATCTTACCTTACCTTATTCTAGGCAATATTTGAAAATCCATGCCTTATTTAATTAGGCATAGGAGGCGCCATTTTTTACTCCAAGAATAGGAGAATTCTTATTTTATTTTGTTCCATAATATTTTATTCTATATGGAAAAATACCAAAACAAAATCTTGGCTATTTAGAAGCCATAATTTTCGAAACCTATGGGATTTGCCCTAGGATCTATTTTTGTTAATTCTTCTTCCCTACTTCACAATATTATTTTATTTTATTTTATTTGGGGAGAATGAGATCTTGCCAAATATTCTATTCTAATTACCTAAAGATCTTGTTGAACTCTATAAATAAGAACCAAAACCCCAACCCTAGCCCCCATATTTTCGGCCCCCACCTCCCACACACTCTCTCAAATTTTCTTCTTCTACTCTCCAATATTTTGCTATCTTTTGGAGAAGAATTGAAGTTTAATCCAAGAACTTTGAAGAATCAAGGCTAATACTTGTTTTCTACCGATCGTTTTTCTCAAAAAGGTATTTTTGTTTAAGAGTGATGCTTGTTCTCCTTCTACCTCTTCTTTTTCTTCTTCTAACCGATTAATCGGTCTTCTTGAACCCTCATGCATCTTGGTTGAGTGAAAGAGGGATAAAAAGGGATGAGGGAACATGTGTATGTGTGTGTGCCGTGTGTGTGTGCGTGGCGTGTGTGTGTGTGTGCCGTGTGTGTGTGTGTGTGTTGTTGTGTTGTGTAGTGTGTGTTTGATGGTTAAATAATCTTGTGTGATAAACATGGTCTTGATTAATTGGTAATGATAAGATAAATCGTTGGGAAGAGGGAAAAGTAATGAGACATGCATGAGTAAGACTAGTATTGAACCTAATTTGCGATATGTGCCTATGTGATTAAAAGGTGAAACTTTGGTTGCGAAGCCGGATAACGGAAAAGCGAAACTACTTGAAAACTAAGCAATCGAGGTGGGCTTTACTCTTAAAACTCTCTTTTATTTTGTCAAAAGTATTGATTGGTGGTATAAGGGTGGTTTAACTGTTATGCCATGCCTATGTCTGTTTTATTGTGATATTGTGTGCCTGATGCCTAGTTTGTGAGTTCGCTCCATTGGGCTATATGGCTATGGATAAGTTTATACGAATTCGGGTCTAAGTATGGGCCGCAAGCCCTACCAGGCTGTGTACACGAGGGGATCGGGAGCCGTCCTTGCTAGTCGGCCGGTCTCGTGGGCGAAAAGTGTGGCCACATTTTCGTCGCACCATGGAATGATTGTGATTGTGGTTTATGTTGAGGAAAATGGGGAGTTATTTTGACTGGCCAGTCTATGGAAAATATATTTTGTGATACTCGTGATATTCTTTTATAACTGCTTAAAAACTCGAGTTCACTTGGTAAGGGTGGCATAACTTATAAAATGTTTTGGCAATGAGCTCACTGAGTATTTCAAAATACTCAGCCCTGCATGTGTTTTCCTTATGTGCAGGTTGAATGATTACGAGCGGTGGCGGGTGTTGAGCAGCTTAATTAATTAATATGGATATGTTGAACCCTAAGTGTAGTTGTGTCACCATACATAGCTATGCTTTTCTCTTGGTCGTTTTCCGCTGAATTTTTTATACTCTTTAGAACTTCTTTTTGGAATATTTGCATCTTACTTTCGGTTGTGGCCTTAGCCCTTTTCTCGTGATTTTGTCTTGGATACTATGTCGTACTCTTAAGGTTTTGACCATCATTTATGATATCTATCTTCCTTTGAACTTCTAGGTTAAGTTGTTGCATTAAATACTCTGATATTTCTTCCATTTTCTTTTGGTTAGTACTCTTTAAATGAAACCCTAGCCTATGTTTACTTCTTGGGAGTCGGTTTTGGGTAACAACAGCCGCATTTATTGTACCCTAGGAGGGCGGGCTGTTACAACTTATGTTCTCGGAAAATGCCGAGTACCATATATGTGCTCGGAAATATACAAAAAAAAAATCAATAATTATTCAACAACAAGAAGAATATAAAACATTATAAATATTACATATCAATATTTTGAAGTAATAAAATATCTCGGAAAATTTGCATATGGATCCTTCACCATAAATGAGTATGAAAATATTAAAATTTATTTTAAACATATAATAATGCTAGTATTATATTTTCATGAAATGCCGAGCACCATATAAGTACTCGGAGAATGCCGAGTACCACATATGTGCTCGGAAAATGCCAGAGTACCATATATGTGCTAGGAAATATTAAAAAAAAATCAATAATTATTCAACAACAAGAAGAATATAAATCATTATACATATTACATATCAATATTATGAAGCAACACAATATCTTGTAAAATTTGCATTCCTTCGCCATAAATGGGTATGAAAATACAAAAAATTATTTTAAACATATAATATCAATATTTTTAAGCACTGCCGAGCACCACATATGTGCTCAGAAAATGCCGAGTACCATCGGAAGTATACAAAAAAAATTATTAATAATTATTCAACAACAAAAACAATTTAAAACATTATAAATTTTACTTTGAACATCAAATTTAACATTTTTAAGCAATAATGCCGAGCACCATATATGCGCTTGGAAAATGCCAAGCACATTATTAGTGCTCGAAAATATTAAAAAAATATCCTAATAATTATTATTCAACAACAACAATAATGGTTTAAAACATGTCAATATTTTTTATTAGTGCATAGAAATATCTCGAAAAAATTGCATATATAAATTTTTGTGGATCATTCACAATAAATATTTAAATTTATTTTGAACATAAAATATTAACATTTTTAAGCAACAATGCCGAGCACCATATATGTGCTTGGAAAATGCCGAGCACATTATTAGTGCTCGGAAATATTAAAAAAATATATACTAATAAATAATATTCAACAACAACAATAATGGTTTAAAACATGTCAATATTTTTTATTAGTGCATAGAAATATCTCGAAAAATTTGCATATATAAATTTTTGTGGATCATTCACAATAAATATTTAAATTTATTTTGAACATAAAATATTAACATTTTTAAGCAATAATGCTGAGCACCATATATGTGCTTAGAAAAAACCGAGCATAATATATGTGCTCGGAAATATTAAAAATATATAATAAATAATATTCAACAACAACAATAATGGTTTAAAATATGTCAATATTTTTTATTAGTGCATAGAAATATCTCGAAAAATTTACATATATATATATATATAAAAATTTGCGGATCATTCACAATAAATATTAAAATTTATTTGAACATAAAATATTAACATTTTTAAGCAATAATGCTGAGCACCATATATGTGCTTGGAAAAAACCGAGCATAATATATGTGCTCGAAAATATTAAAAATATATAATAAATAATATTCAACAACAACAATAATGGTTTAAAATATGTCAATTTTTTTATTAGTGCATAGAAATATCTCGAAAAATTTACATATATATATAAAAATTTGCGGATCATTCACAATAAATATTAAAATTTATTTTGAACATAAAATATTAACATTTTTAAGCAATAATGCTGAGCACCATATATGTGCTTGGAAAAAACCGAGCATAATATATGTGCCCGGAAATATTAAAAACATATAATAAATAATATTCAACAACAACAATAATGGTTTAAAATATGTCAATATTTTTTATTAGTGCATAGAAATATCTCGAAAAATTTACATATATATATAAAAATTTGCGGATCATTCACAATAAATATTAAAATTTATTTTGAACATAAAATATTAACATTTTAAAGAAATAATGTTGGGCACCATATATGTGCTTGGAAAAAACCGAGCATAATATATGTGCTCGGAAATATTAAAAATATCTAATAAATAATATTCAACAACAACAATAATGGTTTAAAATATGTCAATATATTTTATTAGTGCATAGAAATATCTCGAAAAATTTACATATATATATATAAAAATTTGCGGATCATTCACAATAAATATTAAAATTTATTTTGAACATAAAATATTAACATTTTTAAGCAATAATGCTGAGCACCATATATGTGCTTGGAAAATACCTTACAAAAAATATTTAATTATTTAACAACAATAATAATTTATTTTAATATACAATATCAATATTTTTAAATAATAGTTCTGAGGACCAGATATGTGCTTGGCAATTGCCGAGTACCATATTAAGTGCTCGTTTAAAATTTATTTTGACTAGGCATACTGCAATTAGTTAATTTCCCGAGCATCATTAGGGTGCTTGGAATGCCAGTTAAAACCGCGAAATATGTATGTACATATATATATAACTCCTCTCTCCGCCGTTCTGGAAAACCGCCTTATCTTTACCCTCTCGATTTCTCTTCCCATCGGTCAATCGGCAGTTTCCTCTCATTTCTCTACCGCCATCACGAGCCGCCTTATTTTCACCGAGAGACTCCTCACCCAACCGGTCTCTCTCCCTCACACTATTTCTAAGCTGCAATCCCTTTCTCTCTTAATTTTAATTTTGCTTTGATGAATTTGGTTCAATTTCGTGTAATTTGAAATGCAATTTTATATAGTTGTTTTTTGATGCAATTTGTATGCAATTGTTGTAATTTCAGATGCAATTTGTATGCAATTGTTGTAATTTCAGATGATTCTCTAATACATGCTATTTTAGAGATGTTTGACTAGAGATTCTCACCGGATAATCTAAAGTGAAAACATACAACAATGAATAACATTAAAGAGTCAATGCTCTACCGGATAATCTAAAGTGAAAGCATACAACAATGAATAACATTAAAGAGTCAGTGAAGCAACTAAAGATGTACCTATGGAGGATGAATGGGGCCGCAAACTCATACAACTTGCAGATTGGAGAAGTGTGAGCGGATTCAAATTAGCTAATGGTGTAGGAGGAATATTATAATAAAGCAATTGTAAAGCTATTTTATTTAATTTAATGTTATTTTAATTTTGTTTTCTTCATTTATTCATTAAATTATTTTGATTTTTTTATTAATTTTTAAATTAATAAGTTGAAAAAAACAAAACAAAAATAACCTGTTCCGAGGACTTATATGTGCTTGGATATGTTTCAGAGCTATCAGCTCGAAAATTCCGAGCATATGTGCATGTAATCGGAATTTCCGAGCACATGGAGGTACTCGCGAATTTCTGAGCACATAGAGAAACTCGCGAATTTCCGAGCACACGCAAATTCGGCCGAGTATTCCGAGCACATCAAGGTGCTTGGAATTATCGCAGTTGACCAGTTTGGCGAGCACTATCGTTGCTCGGATAAAAATTCCGACGAAGCAAATACCGAGCACTTGAATTGGTGCTCGGTAAACACTGTTTATTTTGTTATGCTACTCGGAATGCAAAAACATGTTTTGTTTATATATTTATAACACTAGAATTGATCTTTCACGAAATCATTTACTAATATTCAACACATTATTTGAAACTTGGGTATGAAAAGCTCTCAATCCTAATCATAATTGCACAAATTTTCCATAGACCAAGCACATATTAATCTTGTAAATTTTCCTTGCAGAGAAGTTCACAAACCTAATCCCTCACCTATATAATGGCAATTATATTTTTATTTAAAACGCCTTCATTTTAATATTCCATCTAAATTGTCACACTAGCACTTCCGATGAACACCACACCAAATACAATGGAGTAAAAAAAGATTGGAGGATAAATTAAAAAAAAAAAAAAAAAAAAAAACACTAAAAATTTATGTATTTAAATTAGTTAGGGATATTGGCTCCTAATATCATAGAACTTTCACAAAGTTGGTTTTTTCCACAAACTTTCAAATTGGTAAAAAATATCACGAACTTTGCTCGAGTTTGTTATTTCTCATCAGCGAAAAAATTCGCTTTATTAATGGAATTAAGAAAAAATTTGGAGGATGTGCTTTTAAAAAAACTATACTCAAAGATTGAAGAACTTGAAGATCTCAAAGTTGTTGTCGAGAAATTACGAAAAAAAAATCCTTGTCATGATATTGTTTGCCGGAATTTTTTCGCCGGGGAAATAACAAATTCAGATAAAGTTCGTGATATTATTTGTCAATTTGAAAAATCATAAAAAACAATCCAACTTTTTAAAAGTTACGTGATATTAGAAGCCAATAACCCTTTATATTATAAATATTTGAGGGAAATCATAAAATGTCAAAATTTGTTTATTTATAGACAATTGCCTTTTTTCTCGTTTTCAATGATTGATCTAATTTGCCACACTACAACTTTTGACAAATACGTAAAATTCAAAAAAAAAATTAGAAAAAAGCCAAAAAAAATAGTACTCCATAAAAGTTCATGTATTTATTTAAAGATAAATTAGTAGTAGCTTTTTAATCTATAAAACTCCGTAACAAATTTTATGGGCTGCACAAACCTTTGATGAGTAATTATATATTTATATTCGTAGGCAACAAATAAAAAGACCATTATTAGTAAAATTATAAAATTTGATCAAATTCTATTTTAAAAAAATTTAAAAATTAATTATAAATTATGAATTTTATAAATTAAGAAATATTTATGATTTCAAATTTCTACGGAATTAGTCAATACCAAGAGTTACATCACAAAAAAACAGCAGAATAGTTGGCGGATTACCAGCGGCCAGCCAAGAATACATTGGATTAGCCGCTAAAAGACGCAGCCCATCAATTCATTTTTTTTATTTAATTAGAATCTGACTGAGATTTTTTTTTTCAATGTCATTCAATGGACTGTGAAATTGTGAATTCAATTTCAAAAGTTCAATTTGACAGTTGTGGAGATTGGAATGAAGTTAATTCAATGGCCTTTTTGTCTATAAAGCATTGAATTCGTGTTTTGGTGCCACTTTCCCATCTATATCTATAATTATTATTGAGTTTACCCCAATTTAATTACTATCTACAGTTGAAACCCATATACTCTTACTATTTGTTTTAGGCATACGAGCCTTTTCTTCATATTAGCTTTTATATTTTATAAGTAAATAGTAATCATATGATAGTCGTGTTGATACATTATATATTGATCTAGCTAGAGACCCAAATGGCCAAATTATCTCTATCAATGAATTTTCAAAAAATATGGTCAATTTAGTTTCTGATTAATGGTTGGAATCCGTATCTATAACTAAGCTATGAAATGTAGTATATTCAATTGGTTATGGAATTTTATTTTGTTATAAAATGAATATATAATTTGTATTTTGTAGTACTATCATTCAAAGTTTAAGTTCAATTTTAGATTATATTGTATCCCATTCAACAATCAAAATACACGAAGAGCTCAGGTAATCCCATGAGAAGAGGAGGAATGTTTTGATTGGCAATTTGTTTGGCTTTGTTACTCGATTGTGGAGTGTGCTTTGGGTGACTTGATCATATCTCAGTTGCTCAAGTACTTTTTTTTTCTATCCTTTCTGCAACGTGTTATTTTTTATTTCTAGTTGGTTGCGGTTTATTTGTCAACCTTTCAGTCTTCCCTCTTGTCTATGTCGCTTAGGCTGTTGTTGGGAGCATTGTTTTTGGGGGCTTTGACATACTATCCTTGTGTTTGTTATCTTTTCTATGTTGTGGACCTATTGCTCATTATCTAGATTGACTTAGAGCATTTTTAATGTATCAATAATAAATAAAATCTCAATAAATAACACGTCTAAATTAGGTAAAGTGGACATACAACTACTAACATATTCAACCGACTACTTTACTTCTTAAGGAGACATGACATTGAATGATGACATGGAGGGGACTTAAGGCCTGACCCGGACAAGGATTATGGTTGTGGATGCTCTAATATTATGGATTTTGGCATCTTTTCCTCCTTCCAAAATGGTGTTTTCCCCTTATACATTCATTAAGTGTTTGATTTGTCCTCGAAGTGTTGTGCATGTGAAGCTTTCAAGTTAGGTAATTTGTGATGCCGTCAGGTTGGGCAGTTTGGGAGCTAATCAAGTCAGGTCAAACTCGGCTTGATGCAGCTCGAGTCAAATAGCTGCCAAATGCTTTTCTAAATAGGAATACTCGAACTCAATTTTTTCTCATATCATGTCGGAAATGCCAATGTTGCAAATTATATTGATCATTAAAACAACGTCTTCTTAAATAGAAGATGGTAATCGAGATACATAAAATAAATATTACTACTATGATTGAAGTTTTCTCTGGTAGGAAAACGTGCGCAATTAATCAGGGTTCAGAAATTTTTATTAGTGAATTATATTACTAAATTATATTTAATATAAAATTGTATAAAAACAATTTTCTAGAAAACAATTACTAGAAAAATAAAATGATTTCTTATGTTACTCGGAATGCAGAAACATACTTTGTATTTATAAATGCTAGAATTGATATTTTACGAAATTATTTACTAATATTTACATTGTTTGCAAGTTGGGTAAAAAACTCTCAATCCTAATCATAATTGTTGGGATTCAACCTCTGATTCAATGCACACAACAAGCAAGAAGTAAAACACACCAATAATTACGTGGTTCGGCAAAGTTTGCCTACATCCACGGAGAAGAATGACGGAGTTTATTGAACAAATATGAAGAAGATGAAATCACTCTACAGTTTGAAGCGCTCTCAACTTTCACTCTGCAAGAGCTTTCCTATCAAACTTGTGCGTGCATGCGTGTGCGTGTGCGCGCGTGTTACAACTCTACAAACTGAATCAATGCGCACGCGCATTGCAACTCTACAAACTGAATCAACTAGCTAATATATGAGAGTTTACGAGAGAGCTACCAACAAACTTCACATCTGCCAAAAAAATCAGTTGTAACCGATTCTTCAACGGCTAGTTTTGGCTCAAAATCCCAGCCCATTTCTTTTCTCTCTTTCCCGAGTCCAAACCGACTTCTAGCTCGATGAGTAGCTCATGTTTGTATGGGCATAACTCCACAATCATTGCACAAATTTCCCCAATAAATTGATCAAACTCATATAATTCTTGCAAATTCACCTTGCAGAGAAGTTCTAGAACCTAATCCCTCATCTACATAATGGCAATATTTTTCTATTTAAAACGACATCATTTTAATATTCCATCTAAATTGTCACAATAGCGCTTCCGATGAACACATCAATTATAATAAAAAAGATTGGAGGAAAAAAAACTTTAAATTTATGTATTTGAATTATAAATATTGGAGAGAAATCATAAAATATCAGAAATTTGTTTATTTGTAGACAATTGCTTTTTTTTCTCGTTTTCAATGATTGATCTAATTTGCCACTCTACAACTTTTGACAAATACGTAAAATTCACAAAAAAAGTTTAGAAAAAGCCAAAAAATATAAAAGTTAGTTTATAAAACTCCGAAAAAATTTATGGGCTGCATAAACCTTTGATAAGTAATTATATTCAATTATTCATAGCCAACAAATAAAAAGTAGGGTAAATTATTTGTAAAATTATAAAATTTGAGCAAATTCTGTTTAAATATTTTAAAAATTAATTATAAATTAAGAATTTTATAAATTAAGAAATATTTAATTTCTACATAATTATATTAGTCAATACTCAAGAGTTACAACAAAAAAAACAGCAGAATAGTTGGATTAGCCCCTAAAAGACGCAGTCCATCGTCAATTCATTTTTTTCAATTTAGTTAGAATCTGACTGAGATTATTTTTTTTTCAAATGTTATTCAAGGGACTATGAAATTGTAAATTCAATTTCAAAACTTCAATTTGAAATTTGTGGAGATGGGAATGAAGTATTAATTTAATGGCCTTTTTGTCTACAAAGCATTGAATTCGTGTTTTGGTGCCACTTTCCCATCTATATCTACAATTATTATTGAGTTTACTCCAATTTAATTACTATCTACAATTGAAACCCATATATACAATACCGTGGCCTAAAATAATTCTAATTGAGAATTCAACCAAATTGAAATCCACAAGCATGACCAATTTCAGTGGGAAAGTTGGAACACTAAGATTAGTCTGAAATTTATCACGAGCACTGAAAGTTACAGTACATGACTTGTGTTGATTTAATTTTTTGACTGTCAAATGGCAGAACATGATAAGCACTTCAATTTTAATCATACATCAAATCAAATATTTCATGAAACCAATCATCACCAACATCAACATAACCATAGATTCGGTACTGATGGAGGTTGAGCACATACTAGGGTTTCATTTTCTTTATTTTATTTTGAGGTTAATTGGAAATGCAGGTGGCATTATCCTTTTTTTTTTTGCTTTACATAATACCTAGAATGAAGATAGGAATATGAAATATAAATTGGTTGAGACGATGTAAATTACATATTTCCAGAATTTTATATTAATGCACCACCTCAGTTTTACTTTTTCTTCTAATAAAAGGGGCTTCCTATCTGCAAAGACTCACTCACTCTCACTTTCACACCACCACCATTTAGGCTTAGATTTGAAGGAGTGATGGATTTCGACCATAAAGGGTTCGCGGCGATAACAATGCTTCTCCTGTGGCTGACGGCCTTAGCAATATATCCTCATTTTATGGAGCCTGAACCTCCTGCTTCAATGGCTCTATTAATTTCTATTTTTCCAATGACTGCTGTCGTCTACTCCATATTCACGGCTGTCTTTGTTTGGTAAATCAACTCTCTATTATTTTCCATCTTAAACAAATAAATAAATAGTATGCACTATGGTGTGTACCAGGATGATCAGTGAGAAATGATGTATGTCAATTTCTGTAACTCTCCCTATGAGATAAGTAAAAAGAAGGTTCTCGTGCTTTCAGTTATTAATTTTATGAATTATTATGCAATATTTTGACAATAGATAGATTTACATATATCATGTGTTTACTGTCGGGTGCATTTTTAATTCCTATCATGGCGGGTGCTCTAAAAAGTGATTTTCGGTCGTATTTATAAAAAAAGCGCGCTAAACGAGTCGCGACAAACATTTAAAAGAATCTATAATTATTGTTTTCTCGCATAAAATAGGCGCGAAATGATTAGAATAAAATAACAAATATCGTTTAACTCGTTAAAAACAAGTGCGAGACCCAGATAAGCGGACACAATAAAGAGGAAGGAAGGGCTTAAGTTACTGCCAATTTTTTCTCCTTTTTTTGCTTATAATTTTTGTAAATTATAAAAAAAAAATTCACTTTATTGAATAATACCTAGAAAATTATAAATAATACTAATAGAGTGTCCATCGATATTTTTTCAAGCGTCCACTATTAGACACCACCACCATCTTTAAATGGTTATACAAGAAAATTTACAAAGATGCAATTTATAATCAAACTAAAATCAGTAAGGAGGCGCCCAAGTCATTTTGTCCTGCCAATGTTTATCAACAAACAATAATTGGAAGAAGATATCAAAGGCATTTCCTTATAGTTGAATCTAATCTGATGGTATCAATCAAATTTGTCAAAGTAAGGAATAATAGTAAATAATCTCTTATTTTCTCTTTCGTATATATCCCCTTAAATAAGATGCACTATTCCCCCTTAATAATATATTAATAAACATAGTATAGTCTCAAATTAAATCATACTAAAAATCAAGTCTGGAGAAATCTGAAGAAAGAAGATTCTCGCATGTATTTTTCAAAAATCCCATTACAAATTTAGAAAGCTTCTCGATTCCTTTAACACTTTCCTTACTCCTGTGATTTTATCTTTTCTTGAGTCAAGAGATATGGCCTGCGATGACACCAATAACTGCTTTGTGCAACTTAATTAATAGTTTCTTCCCATTTCAATTTAATTAATTTACTCACCTCAAACCCTTAGTTTTCAATTTTCGTATTGAATTTTTTTTGAATTATGGCATATAGTATATATTTTCGTGGTTGATGCTGTATAGAATTATAAATCTCTAAACTCTCGAACAAGGGGTA
Organism: Salvia hispanica; assembly: GCF_029641045.1. Taxonomy (NCBI): domain Eukaryota; kingdom Viridiplantae; phylum Streptophyta; class Magnoliopsida; order Lamiales; family Lamiaceae; genus Salvia; species Salvia hispanica. Next base: position 4,803,049 of record NC_142696.1, read on the forward strand.
GAGAATTTGACATGATGAGATAAGTTCATTCAGTTAAGCAATTTTTGTATTAAGATTGAGTTTTACATAGATAATTGAGTTTTACATAGATCAAAACTAAAGACTAATCAAAATATTTTAACTGGACGGTATGAATAGGAGAAAATTTTAATTTTATAATCAATAATTCATAATCGATCTATGCTATCAGTATAGGAATGATAAGATAGTTTAAGATAATTATGCAATGATAGGCTTTAAAATACAAAATACGATAAGAATCAAGATAATGATTGATTTAATTGGTGTTGTTTGGTTGATAAGATGAAAAATAAGATAAAGTTAAATACTACTCTCTCCGTTCCATAAGAATATGCACTCTTTTCTTTTTAGTCCGTCCTATAAGAATATATACTTTCTAATTTTGTAAAAAAAATTCTCTCTAATGAGGTGAGACTCATTCTCCACTAACAATACTTTAATTACTTTTTCACTGTACCTCTCTCTTACTTTATCAATTTTGCATCAAAACTCGTGCTGAACCCAAAGTGCATATTCTTTAGGGACAAAGGGAGTGTATTATTCCCTCAATTCTATGTTTATAGAGTCATTTTACTATTTTGGAAAGTTTCAAGTTAACTGACTCATTTCTATTTTTGGCAAAAAGTAATCATCTCTGTTACTTTATTCACCATCCACTTAATACATTATTCTTAAACTATGTGCCGAGGGTAATACATTTGATAGAATAGATTGCTTAGTAGATAAAATAACATTTTTGTCCTTTGAATTTATATAATTAATTATATTATATAGCACTTCCTCCATCTCTCAAAATTTGTCACTTATTTTCATTTTGTTTCGTTCCTAAAAATTTATCACCTTTCACTTTTACCATTTTTTGTAGTGGATCCCACATTCCATTAACTTGTTTTCACTCACATTTTATTATAAAACACGCCATTAACTTTTTCCAACTTACTTTCTATTTCATTTTTTAACTCATGTCAGGTCAAATGGTGACAATTATAAGGGATGGAGGGAGTATTACTGAATTGACCATTTTTTGGGCAGTTACATTAGCATGAATTTATATAATTTAAATTTTTTATTTTTTATTGACTTTTTTAAGCTAAAAGTAAGTGAGGTGTTACAGATCAAATATGAAATGACAATTTTGTTCTTGTGCAATATAAAATTGTTCATGACATTTTAAAAAGTAAAATAAATTATTAAAATTTTAAAAAATATAATTAAAATAAAAAAAGTTACTCTCTTCATCTCAAATTACTTGAGTTGTAGAATACCATTTTAGGCTATCTCAAACTAATTGATATCTTTTTTTTTATGGCCAAAAATAAAACATCAGTGTCAAGTTATTTTATTCTCTCATAATTTACTCTCTCTTCTCTTTTACACTTTATTTTCGCTTATTTATTATTTTATCTTTATTTAAACCACTAAACATAAATTTCTTAAAATTAATTGTATTCAGTATTCCATATTCGATATAGAAGATGTCACAGAAGTTCCATTGCCAATCAAGAACGTATAAGTATATGTACATCACTCACTGGATGTAATATACAACTCTCACCACTCTCCACACATACTGATAATACCAAGAGCATAAACTCTCTCTCAATCTTCTTTGTTATGATGTATACATAGATATATATGTGTAGCATGTAGGTAGGGTGCATGATTGTGACTTTGTGAGTAAAGCGGGGAAAGAAGGAAGGTTATAGGGAGTTTAGAGAGGAGGGGTGAGATGTATCTTGTGGGTGGTATAGGTGCGGGATGCCTTGACCAGTGGAGCTCAGCGAGATGGGCTTATTATGCTTTGCGGCGCAAGCTTTTCGACAAGGAGAAGTCGGTGGGATATGAACCACTCTCACATGGCAAACCTTTTCCAAGTTGGGAACGGCATGGAGATGCGAAGGAAGATCTACCGCGAACTTTCCAGAACCATCCGTCCTACCTTTTTTTTCCATGTCATGTCAGAAATGCCAACGTTGCAAATTAAACTTATATTAAAACGATGTCTTCTTTGATAGAAGAAGATAATGGAGATACATAAAATAAATATTACTCCTATTATTGAATTTTTCTCTGGTAATGAAACATACCCGATTAATCTAGGCTCAGAAATTTTTATTAGTGAATTATATTACTAGCATATAAATTGTATAAATACATTTTTCTAGAAAGCAATTATTAATATGAAAAATAAAATGATTTCTTATCACTACAAAAAAAAAAGGGTATTTACCGAGCACCGTTACCAAGCACAGTTAAATGTGCTCGGAAAATAGCGAGCATCTTCAACTATGCTCGGCAAAGGTGCTCGGCAATATCAGAAACAGGAGTGTTAACTCCGAGCCATTTCGGAGCAGGTCAACGAGCTCGGCCTTGCAATCAATCAACAATGGCAAGCACCATATATGTGCTCGGAGAACGGCGAGCACAGAAGATGTGCTCGGTATATATTAAAATAAAGACTTATGAAATTATTCATGGACTATATACATTTTCCACTTATTTAACTACAGCAAGAATTTAAAACATGTCAATATTACATATGAATATTATGAAGCAATATAATATCTCGTAAAATTTGTATTCCTTCACAATAAATGTGTATGAAAATATAAAAATTATTTTTAACATATAATATCAATATTTTTAAGCACTGTCGAGCACCACATATGTGCTCGGACAATGCCTAGTACCATATATGTGCTCGGAAATATACAAAAAAAAAAATCAATAATTATTCAACAACAAGAAGAATATAAAATATTATAAATATTACATATCAATATTTTGAAATAATAAATATCTCGAAAAATTTGCATATGGATCCTTCACCATAAATGTGTATGAAAATATAAAAATTTATTTTAAACATATAATATTAATATTTTTAAGCACTGCCGAGCACCACATATGTGCTCGGAAAATGCCGAGTACCATATATGTGCTCGGAAATATACAAAAAAAAAATCAATAATTATTCAACAACAAGAAGAATATAAAACATTATAAATATGACATATCTATATTTTAAAGTAAGAAAATATCCCAGAAAATTTGCATATGGATCCTTCACCATAAATGAGTATGAAAATATTAAAATTTAATTTAAACATATAATATGCTAATATTATATTTTTAACAAATGTCGAGCACCACATATGTGCTCGGAAAATGCCGAATACCTTATATGTGCTCAGAAATAAAAAAAAAATCAATAATTATTCAAAAACAAGAAGAATATAAAATATTATAATATTACATATCAATATTTTGAAGTAAGAAAATATCTCGAAAAATTTGCATATGGATCATTCACAATAAATATTTAAATTTATTTTGAACATAAAATATTAGCATTTTTAAGCAATAATGCCGAGCACCATATATGTGCTTGGAAATGCCAAGCACATTATTAGTGCTCGGAAATATTAAAAAAATATACTAATAAATAATATTCAACAACAACAATAATGGTTTAAAACATGTCAATATTTTTTATTAGTGCATAGAAATATCTCGAAAAATTTGCATATATAAATTTTTGCGGATCATTCACAATAAATATTTAAATTTATTTTGAACATAAAATATTAACATTTTTAAGCAATAATGCCGAGCACCATATATGTGCTTGGAAAACACTTTAAAAATATATATTTAATTATTTAACAACAATAATAATTTATTTGATATAAAATATCAATATTTTTAAAGAATAGTTCCGAGCACCAGATATGTGCTTGGCAATTTCCGAGTACCGTATTAAGTGCTCGTTTAAAATTTATTTAGACTAGGCATACTGCAATTAGTTAATTTCCCGAGCATCATTAGGGTGCTTGGAATGCCAGTTAAAACCTCGAAATATATATGTACATATATATACCCCCTCCCTCCGCCGTTCTGGAAAATCACCTTATCTTTACCCTCTCGATTTCTCTTCCCATTGGTCAATCGGCATTTTCCCTCTCATCTCTCTACCGCCATCACGAGCCGCCTTATTTCCACCGAGAGACTCCTCACCCAGCCGGTCTCTCTCCCTCACACTATTTCTAAGGTGCAATCCCTTTCTCTCTTAATTTTAATTTTGCTTTGATGAATTTGGTTCAATTTCGTGTAATTTGAAATGCAATTGTATATAGTTGTTGTAATTTCAGATGCAATTTGTATGCAATTGTTGTAATTTCATATGATTCTCTAATACATGGTATTTTAGAGATGTTGGACTAGAGATTCTCACTGGATAATCTAAAATTGAAAACATACAACAATGAATAACATTAAAGAGTGAGGCAACAGAAGATATACCTATGGAGGATCAGTGGCGGACGCAGGATTATTATACTGGGGGTTTCAAACTACTGTAACAATTGTTACATATTTTTGGTGTCAATATAGGCAGAAACAATCCCAATACGAACAAGTATAATACATGCTATATTTATATGAGGCTAAATAATATTGAAGAATATTTTAAAAAATAAAAATATAACTTTAAAATTAAATTTACTACTATAGTATAATATCTCTGTTCTTTGCTAATTGAAACACTTTTTTTGGACACGGAGATTAAGAATAATGTGTTTAGTGAATGGTAAATAAAGTAAGAAAGATGAAGAGAGAATAAAGTAAAAGAGAAAGAAACTTTTTGGCATAAATAGAAATGACTTAATTATTTTGGAACTTTTAAAATAAAAAAAATGACTCCATTAATATAGAATGAAGAGAGTATATTTTGATGAGGCTTAATAATTAAAGTCCACAAAAAGCACAAATATAAATGTATAACAAACAATGAGAAAAAACTACTTCTACATGAAAATTAAAATACAAACAGCAAACATAGAGAAATGAGAAAGCTGAAAAACATAAAAAAAAAAATAGAACTATTTTCGGTGAACCCCAGATCTCTGGGATGAAAGAGCACCTTATTAACCAACTGGGCTATGTCGAATTTTGGTTAGCACTGTATAAATATGTAATATATATTTCAAAATTGTTGGGGGTTCCAGTGGACCCCCGAGGCCCTCTATATGTCCGCCACTGGGGAGGATGAATGGGGCCGCAAACTTATACAACATGCAGATTGGAGAAGTGCGAGCGGATTCAAATTAGCTTAATGGTGTAGAAGGAATAGTATAATAAAGCAATTGTAAAACTATTTTCTCTAATTTAATGTTATTTTAATTTTGTTTTCTTCATTTATTCATTAAATTATTTTGATCTTTTATTAATTTTTAAAACAATAAATAATAAATTTTAAAAAAATTAAAACAAAAATAACATGTTCCGAGGACTTATATGTGCTTGGATATGTTTCAGAGCTATCAGCTCGAAAATTCCGAGCATATGTGCATGTAATCGGAATTTCCGAGCACATAGAGGTACTCGCGAATTTCCGATCACACGCAAATTCAGCCGAGTATTCCAAGCACAACAAGGTGCTTGGAATTATCACAGTTGACCAGTTTGGCGAGCACTATCGTTGCTCGGATAAAATTTCCGATGAAGCAAATACCAAGCACTTGAATTGGTGCTCGGTAAACACTATTTATTTTGTTATGCTACTCGGAATGCAAAAACATGTTTGGTTTATATATTTATAACACTAGAATTGATCTTTCACGAAATCATTTACTAATATTCAACATATTGTCTGAAACTTGGGTATGAAAAGCTCTCAATCCTAATCATAATTGCACAAATTTTCCATAGACCAAGCACATATTAATTTTGTAAATTTACCTTGCAGAGAAGTTCACAAACCTAATCCCTCACCTATATAATGGCAATTATATTTTTATTTAAAACGTCGTCATTTTAATATTCCATCTAAACTGTCACACTAGCGCTTCCGATGAACAACACTTCAAATACAATGGAGTAAAAAAAGATTGGAGGATAAATTAAAAAAAAAAACTAAAACTTTATGTATTTAAATTAGTTAGGGATATTGGCTCCTAATATCATAGAACTTTCACAAAGTTGGGTTTTTCCACAAACTTTCAAATTGATAAATAATATCACGAACTTTGCTCGAGTTTGTTATTTCTCACCAACGAAAAAAATTCGCTTTATTAATGGACTTAAGAACAAATTTGGAGGATGTGCTTTAATAAAAACTATCCTCAAAGATTGAAGAACTTGAAGATCTCGAAGTTGTTGTCGAAAAATTACGAAAAATAAATCCTTATCATGATATTGTTTGCCGGAATTTTTTCGCCGGTGGGAAATAACAAATTCAGATAAAGTTCGTAATATTATTTGTCAATTTGAAAATTCATGGAAAAAAAATCCAACTTTTCAATAGTTCCATGATATTAGAAGCCAGTAATCCTTTATATTATAAATATTTGAGGGAAATCATAAAATGTCAAAATTTGTTTATTTATAGCAATTGCCTTTTTTTCTCATTTTCAATGATTGATCTAATTTGTCACACTACAACTTTTGACAAATACGTAGAATTCACAAAAAAAATTAGGAAAAAGGCCAAAAATAATAGTACTCCATAAAAGTTTATGTATTTATTTATAGATAAATTAGTAGTAACTTTTTAATCTATAAAACTCCGTAACAAATTTTATGGGCTGCACAAACCTTTGATGAGTAATTATATATTTATATTCATAGGCAACAAATAAAAAGTACATTATTTCAAAAATTATAAAATTTGATCAAATTCTATTTAAATATTTTAAAAATTAATTATAAATTACGAATTTTATAAATTAAGAAATATTTATGATTTCAAATTTCTACGGAATAAGTCAATACCCAAGAGTTTTATCACAAAAAACAGCAGAATAGTAGGCGGATTACCGGCGGCCAGCCAAGAATACACTGGATTAGCCGCTAAAAGACGCAGGCCATCAATTCATTTTTTTTTATTTAATTAGAATCTGACTGAGATTTTTTTTTTTTTTTCAATGTTATTCAAGAGAATGTGAAATTGTGAATTCAATTTCAAAAGTTCAATTTGACAGTTGTGGAGATGGGAACGAAGTTAATTCAATGGCCTTTTTGTCTATAAAGCATTGAATTCGTGTTTTGGTGCCACTTTCCCATCTATATCTACAATTATTATTGAGTTTACCCCAATTTAATTACTATCTACAATTCAAACCCATATACTCCTACTATTTGTTTTAGGCATACGAGCCTTTTCTTCATATCAGCTTTTATATTTTATAAGTAATTAGTAATCATATGATAGTCGTGTTGATACATTATATATTGATCAAGCAAGAGACCCAAATGGCCAAATTATCTCTATCAATGAATTTTCAAAAAATATGGTCAATTTAGTTTCTGATCAATGGTTGGAATCTGTATCTATAACTAAGTTATGAAATGTAGTATATTCAATTGGTTATGGAATTTTATTTTGTTACAAAATGAATATCTAATTTGTATTTTGAAGTACTATCATTCAAAGTTTAAGTTCAATTTTAGATCAAATTGTATCCCATACAACAATCTAAATACACGAAGAGCTCAGGTAATCCCATAAAGAGGAGGAATATTTTGATTGGCAATTTGTTTGGCTTTGTTACTCGATTGTGGAGTGTGCTTTGGGTGACATGATCATATCTCAGTTGCTCAAGTACTTTTGTTTTCTATCCTTTCTGCAACGTGTTATTTTTTATTTCTAGTTGGCTGCGGTTTATTTGTCGACATTTCAGTCTTCCCTCTTGTCTACGTCGCTTAGGTTGTTGTTAGGAGCAGTGTTTTTGGGGGCTTTGACATACTATCCTTGTGTTTGTTATCTTTTCTATGTTGTGGACCTATTGCTCATTATCTAGATTGGCTTAGAGCATTTTTAACGTATCGAAAATAAATAAAATCCAAATAAATAACACGTCTAAATTAGGTAAGGTGGACAGACAACTACTAATATATTCAACCGACTACTTTACTTCTTAAGGAGACATGACATGAAGGAATGATGACATAGAGGAGACCTGAGGCCTGACCCAGGACAGGATTATGGTTGTGGATGCTCTAATATTATGGATTTTGACATCTTTTCCTCCTTCCAAAATGGTATTTTCACCTTATACATTCATTAAATGTTTGATTTGTCATCGAAGTGTTGTGCATGTGAAGCCGTCAAGTTAGGTAATTTGTGATGCCGTCAGGTTGGGCAGTTTGGGAGCTAATCAAGTCGGGTCAAACTCGGCTTGATGGAGCTCGAGTCAAATAGCCGCCAAATGCTTTTTTAAAATGTGATTACATGAACTCGATTTTTTCCTATGTCATGTCGGAAATGCCAATGTTGCAAATTAAACTGATCATTAAAACAACCTCTTCTTAAATAGAAGAAGGTAATCGAGATACATAAAATAAATATTACTACTATGATTGTAGTTTTCTCTGGTAGGAAAACTTGCGCGATTAATCTGGGCTTAGAAATTTTTATTAGTGAATTATATTACTGAATTATATTTAATATAAATACATTTTTCTAGGAAACAATTATTAGAAAAATAAAATGATTTCTTATGCTACTCGGAATGCAGAAACATGTTTTGTATTTCTAGACGCTAGAATTGATATTTTACGAAATCATTTAATATTTACATTGTTTGAAAGTTGTGTATGAAAAGCTCTCAATCCTAATCATAATTGTTGGGATTCAACCTCTGATTCAACGCACACGACAAGTAAGAAGTAAAACACCAATATTACGTGGTTCGGCAAAGTTTGCCTACGTCTGCGGAGAAGAACGACGGAGTTTATTGAACAAGTATAAAGAAGATGAAATCGCTCTACAGTTTGAAAGCGCTCTCAAATTTCACTCTAGCAAAAGCTTTCCTATCAAACTTGTTTTTGTGTGTGTGTGTGTTTGTGCGTGTTACAACTCTACAAATTGAATCAACTAGTTAATATATGAGAGGTTTCAAGAGAGCTCAACCAACAAACTTCACATCTGCCAAAAAAATCAGTTGTAACTGATTCTTCAACGGCTAGTTTTGGCTCAAAATCTCAGCCCATTTCTTTTCTCTCTTTCTCGAGGCCAAACCGACTTCTAGCTCGATGAGTAGCTCATGTTTGTATGGGCATAACTCCACAATCATTGCACAAATTTCCCCAATAAATTGAACAAACTCATATTAATCTTGCAAATTCACCCTGCAGAGAAGTTCTGGAACCTAATCCCTCATCTACACATAATGGCAATATTTTTCTATTTAAAACGGCGTCATTTTAATATTCCATCTAAATTGTCACAATAGCGCTTCCGATGAACACATCAATTATAATAAAAAAGATTGGAGAAAAAAAAACTTAAAATTTATGTATTTGAATTATAAATATTGGAGGGAAATCATAAAATGACAGAAATTTATTTATTTATAGACAATTGCCTTTTTCTCGTTTTCAATCGATTGATCTAATTTGCCACACTACAACTTTTGACAAATACGTAAAATTCACAAAAAAGTTTAGAAAAAGCCAAAAAAAATATAAAAATTCGTGTATTTATAAATAAATAACTTTTTAATTTATAAAACTCCGTAAAACAATTATGGGCTGCACAAACCTTTAATGAGTAAATTATATTCGTAGCCATCAAATAAAAAGTAGGTAAATTATTTGTAAAATTATAAAATTTGATCAAATTATGTTTATATATTTTAAAAATTAATTACTATATAATTAAGAAATATTTATGATTTTTAATTTCTATGGAGTTAGTCAATACTCAAGAGTTACACCACAAAAAACAGCAGAATAGTCGGCGGATTACCGGGGGCCAACCAAGAATACACTTGATTAGCCGCTAGAAGACTCAGGCCATCGTCAATTCATTTTTTTTTATTTAGTTAGAATTTGACTGAGAATTTCTTTTTGCAATGTTATTCAAAGGACCGTAAAATTGTACATGAATTCAATTTCAAAAGCTCAATTTACAGTTGTGGAGATGGGAATGAAGTATTAATTCAATGGCCTTTTTGTCTACAAAGCATTGAATTCGTGTTTTGGTGCCACTTTCCCATCTATAACTTCAATTATTATTGAGTTTAACCCAATTTAATTAATTACTATCTACGATTGATGCCCATAAATGCATTACCGATTTACCGTGGCCAAAAAATACCTTGTTCCATTTATTTAAATGGACCAAAAATTGAACGAAGGCTCTGACCATTTGATTTATTCTAATTGAGAATTCACCCAAATTGAAATCCACAAGCACGACCAATTTCAGTGAGATAGTTGGAACACTAAGATTAGTCTTAAATTTATCACGAGCACTGAAAGTTACAGTACATGAATTGTGTTGATTTAATTTTTTGACTGTCAAATGGCAGGACATAATAAAATTAATCATACATCAAATCAAATATTTCCATCAAACCAATCATCACCAACATCAACATAACCATAGATTCAGCACATACTAGGGTTTCATTTTTCTTATTTTATTTGAGGTTAATTGGAAATGCATGTGGCATTATCCTTTTTTTGCTTTACACAAACGAAGATAGAAATTTAAAATATAAATTGGTTGAGACGATGTAAATTACATCATCAGTCACACATAAGAAACAAAAAAGATGGTTGCCAATTAATTACATATTTCCAGAATTTCATATTAATGCACAACCTCAGTTTTACTTTTTCTTTTAATAAAAGGGGGACTTCCTATCTGCAAAGACTCACTCACTCTCACTCTCACACCACCACCAGTTAGGCTTAGATTTGTAGGAGTGATGGATTTCGACCATAAAGGGTTCGCGGCGATAACAATGTTGTTGTTGTGGCTGACGGCCTTAGCAATATATCCTCATTTTATGCAGCCTGAACCTCCTGCTTCAATGGCTCTATTAATTTCTATTTTTCCCATGACTGCTGTTGTCTATTCCGTATTCATGGCCGTCTTTGTTTGGTAAATCAACTCTCTTTAATTTTCCATCTTAAACAGACATATAGAGTAAATAAGTATGCACCATGTTGTGTACCATATCTCTTAGATGATCAGTGTGAGAAATGATGTATGTCAATTTCTGTAACTCTCTATGTCTGAAAAGTGAAAGAGAAGGTTCTTGTGCTTTCAATTTTATCTGAATTATTACTATGCATTATTTTGCCAATTGACAGATTTACATATACCATGTGTTTGCTATAGGGCGCATTTTTAATTCCCATCATGGCGGGTGCTCCAAAAAGTAGTTTTATGTCGTATTTATAAAAAAAGCGCGCTAAACAAGTCGCGACAAACATTTAAAAGAATCTATAAATATTGTTTTCTAGCATAAAACAGGCGCGAAATGATCAGAATAAAATAACAAATATCATTTAACAAGTGCGAGTTCCCGATAAGCGGACACAATAAAGAGGAAGGAAGGGCATAAGTTACTACATATTTTTTTGCCTTTTTTGCTTATAATTTTTGTAAATTATAAAAAAAAAATCCACTTTATTGAATAATACCTAGAAAATTATAAATAATACTAATAGAGTGTCCATCGATATTTTTTCAAGCGTCCACTATTAGACACCACCTCCATCTTTAAATGGTTATACAAGAAAATTTACAAAGATGCAATTTATAATTAAACTAAAATCAGTAATTAAGGAGGCGCCCAAGTCAATCAGTAATTAAGGAGGCGCCCAAGTCATTTTGTCCTGCCTATGTTTATCAACAAACAAGAATTGGAAGATGGTATCAAAGGCCTTTCCTTATAGTTGAATTAAATCCGATGGTATCAATCAAATTTGCCAAAGTAATTAAGGAATAATAGTAAATAATCTCTTATTTTCTCTTTCGTATCCCCTTAAATAAGATGCACTTTTCCCTCTTAATAAACATATTATAGTCTCAAATTAAATCATACTCAAAATTAAGTCTAGAGAAATCTGAAGAAAGAAGATTCTCAGCATGTTTTTTTCAAAAATTCTATTATAAATTTTCAAAGCTCATCTATCCCTTTAACACTTTCCTTACTCCCGTGATTTTGTCTTTTCTTGAGTCAAGGGATATGGCCTGCAAAGACACCAGTAACGGCTTTGTGCAACTTAATAGTTTCTTGCCATTTTAATTTAATTAATTTACTCGCCTCAAACCCTTGTTTTCAATTTTCGTATTGAATATTTTTAAATTATGGCACATATATGTATATATATTTTCGTGGTTTATTGCTGTATAGAATTATAAATCTCTAAACACTCGAACAATTAAGGGATATAGAATTAGATTTGATGAGATAAGTTTGTTAAGAAAAGAAAATTTGTGGTTGAATGAACAGACTACCTTATTCCCAAGAATAACTGATTAGTTATTCTTTTGATGGTGCATATTACTAACTATTATAAATGGCAGATTAAATTAAATGCGTAGGCTATATAACTTTATCTTGTAATTAATAGTATTAGAAGAACACAAGTATGGTCTATGAGCAGCCTCCACATAAGCAGTTGCAGATGTATGGGTAAGAAAGAAGAAGGAAAAGTTATTCACGCTTCATAAAAACTTTACACTAATGAATTACAAATTTAGACAAATATGACAAAATTGCAAGTAAGCCATCATTCATTCCAGACAAAATAGCAAAACAATATACACGAGAAGGAGGAGGGGAGAGAGAGAGAGAGGAAATTATATATGTTGATGCATGTTCCCGTAGAAGAGAAGATGTATTGTATTGTAGTGAAGATAGATAGTGACATGATAATTTGGCAAAAGAGTATTCCTTTTCAGAGAAGAGCATTGAATTGGAACTCTAAAAAACACAGATGATGAAAGAAAAGCAAATTAAACATTAATGGTATTGAACATAAATGTGGTCAAGCCTCACACCACAGTGCTGCCCAACTGTGAACCCTTATTTCCCACCGGCGAATGCCCTTCTCTCGTTCGCAACGCCTCTTCGCCACGTGTCCTCTACACTCCTCTCTATATATTAATCCCTTCACTTCTCCTTTTATTTCTTAACAACAACACCTATACCAAAAATATCTCAACATGGAACTCGGAGGGAACAATGGAGGAGGAGGCTTCTTCCATGGCTACCGCAGGCTCCCTACACCTATACCACAGTTGCAGCCGTCGCCGGAAGAGAGAAGAATGAAGAAAGGAGAATGAGAATGATGAAAGGAGAACGATTATAGTTTACTCTTTTTTTATTTTATTTTGAGGTTAATTAGAAATGTTGGTGGCATTATCCTTATTTTGCTTTACACAATACAGAGAATGAGGATAGAAATATGAAATATAAATTGGTTGAGACTATGTTAATTACATCATCAGTCTCACGTAAGAAACAAAAAAGATGGTTGCCAATTCATTACATAATTCCGGAATTTCATATTAATGCACCACCTCAGTTTTACTTTTTCTTCTAATAAAAGGGGCATCTTATCTGCAAAGACTCACTCATTCTCACTCTCACACCACCACCATTTAGGCTTAGATTTGAAGGAGTGATGGATTTCGACCATAAAGGGTTCGCAGCGATAACAATGTTGCTGCTGTGGTTGACGGCCTTAGCAATATATCCTCATTTTATGGAGCCTGAACCTCCTACTTCGATGGCTCTATTAATTTCTATTTTTCCCATGACTGTTGTTGTCTACTCCTTATTCATGGCCGTCTTTGTTTGGTAAATCTACTCTCTTTTATTTCCATCTTAAACAGACAAATAGAGTAAATAAGTATGCACCATGGTGTGTACCAGATCTCTTAGATGATCAGTGTGAGAAATGATGTATGTCCATCTCTGTAACTCTCTCTATGTCTGAAAAGTGAAAGGGAAGGTTCTTGTGTTTTCAATTTTTATCTGAATTATTATGCATTATTTTGACAATAGATAGATTTACATATATTATGTGTTACTATCGGGCGCATTTTTAATTCCAATCATGGCGGGTGCTCTAAAAAGTGATTTTCTGTCGTATTTATATAAAAAAAAGCGCGCTAAACGAGTCGCGGCAACCATTTAAAAGAATCTATAAATATTGTTTTCTCTTGTAAAACAAGCGCGAAATAGTTAGAATAAAATAACAAATATCGTTTAACCCGTTAAATATAAGTGTGAGATCCCGATAAGCGGACACAATAAAGAGGAAGGAAGGGCATAAGTTACTACCTAATTTTTCTCCTTTTTTGCTTATAATTTTGGTAAATAATAAAAAAATCCACTTTATTGAATAATACCTAGAAAATTATAAAAAATACTAATAGAGTGTCTATCAATATTTTTTTCAAGCGTCCACTATTAGGCACCACCACCAGCTTTAAATGATAAACTAGAAAATTTACAAAGATGCAGTTTCTATTTAAACTAAAATCAGTAAGGAGGCGCCCAAATCATTTTGTCCTGCCAATGTTTATCAACAAACAATAATTGGAAGAAGATATCAAAGGCCTTTCTTTAGTTGAATCTAATCTGATGGTATTAATCAAATTTGCCAAAAGTAAGAAATATAGTAAATAATCTCTTATTTTCTCTTTCGTATATATCCCCTTAAATAAGATGCACTTTTCCCCCTTAATAATATATTAATAAACATATTATAGTCTCAAATTAAATCATACTCAAAATTAAGTCTGGAGAAATTTGAAGAAAGAAGATTCTCGCATGTATTTTTCAAAAATCCCATTATAAATTTTCAAAGCTTCTCTATCCCTTTAACACTTTCCTTACTCCTGTGATTTTGTCTTTTCTTGAGTCAAGAGATATGTTGGATATTTTAGAGTAATTGGGTTAACTTGATTGATCAGTATTATCATAATGATACATCATATAAGTATGGAAGTGCAGAGTGAACGCTTATTTGAATTCATTATGATGGACGGGGGTCCGGGGGCAGTGCCCCCGGGTAGCAGGGTCCAAGGGGCATAACCCTTTTTTATTTCCAACGAAGTTGCTGTGTAAGAAATTCATCCGAAAATGTAATTTCTGAAAGTCAAAGGACTAATTTGCAATTTCAAAAACCTTTTGAAAATTAGTTATTTTCGGTTTTCCCCTAACAGATGCACTGGTTCATCTTCTTCTTAATCTGATCGATTCTTTTGGTTCCATATACTTCTCGAACATCAACATACAGAAGCTCTGATTTCTCTGAATTGTATCCGATCAAATATTTTGGTAGAACCACCGAAATTGATTTGATCTGAAAGTGATTTATCACGACTTTCAGATTATCCGTTTTTGTTCAATATTCAAAATCTCCCTAACAAGATATGGCCTGCAACGACACCAGTAACTGCTTTGTGAAACTTAATTAATAGTTTCTTCCCATTGCAATTTAATTAATTTATTCACCTCAAACCCTTGTTTTTAATTTTCGTATTGAATTTTTTTTAATTTATGGCATAAAGTATATATTTTCGTGGTTGATGCTGTATAGAATTATAAATCTCTAAACTCTCGAACAAGGGGTATACAATTTGACATGATGAAATAAGTTAGTTCAGTAAAGCAATTTTCGTATTAAGATTGAGTTTTACGTAGATCAAAAGTAAAGACTAATCAATATGTTTTAACTGGATGGTATGAATAGGAGAAAATTTTAATTTTGTAATCAATAATTCATAATTGATCTATGCTATTAGACTATTAGTATAGGAATGATAAGACAGTCTAAGATAATTATGCAATGATAGGTTTTAAAATGTGGGACTCTTAATCGTGGGCGGACCGAAATAGAAAAGTGTGACTCTTAATCGGAGACGGAGGAAGTACAAAATATGATAAGAATCAAGATAATGATTGATTTAATTGGTGTTGATTGGTTGATACGATGAAAAATAAGATAAAGTTAAATACTACTCCCTCCGTTCTACAAGAATATGCATTCTTTTTTTTTATAGTTCGTCCCATAAAAATATGCACTTTCTAATTTTGTAAAAAGAAATTCTCTCTAATGAGGTGGGGCTCATTCTCCACTAACAATACTTTAATTAATTTTTTATCTCTACCTCTCTCTTACTTTATCAATTTTGCATTAAAACTCGTGTCGAACCCAAAGTGCATATTCTTTGGGAACAAAGGGAGTGTATTATTCCCTCAATTCTATGTTTATAGAGTCATTTTACCATTTTGGAAAGTTTCAAGTTAATTGACTCATTTCTATTTTTGGCAAAAAGTAATCATCTCTGTTACTTTATTCTTTCTTACTTTATTTACCATCCACTTAATACACTATTCTTAAACTCTGTGCCGAGGGTAATACATTTGATAGACTAGATTGCTTAGTAGATAAAATAACATTTTTGTCCTTTGAATTTATATAATTTATATAATTATATAGCACTCCCTCCATCTCTCAAAATTTATCACTTATTTTCATTTTGTTCCGTTCGTAAAAATTTATCACCTTTCACTTTTACCATTTTTGATAGAGGATCCTACATTCCATTAACTTGTTTTCACTCACATTTTATTATAAAATACGCCACTAACTTTTTCAAACTCACTTTCTATTTCATTTCTTAAAACTCATATCTAAAAAATGGTGATTAATTATAAGGGAAGGGGGGGAGTATTACTGAATTGACCATTTTTTGGGCAGTTACATTAGCATGAATTTATATAATTTAAATTTTTAATTAACTTTTTTAAGCTAAAAGTAAGTGAGGTGTTATAGATAAAATATGAAATGACATTTTTGTTCTTCAATATAAAATTGTTCATGATATTTTAAAAAAGTACAAAAAATTATAAAATTTTTAAAAATATAATTAAAAAAAAAAAGTTACTCTCTTTGTCTTAAGTTACTTGAGTTGTAGTATACCATTTTAGGCTATCCCAAACTAATTTATGTCTTTTTTTTATGGCTACAAATAAAACATCAAGTGTCAGTTATTTTATTCTCTTATAATTTACTCTCTCTTCTTTTTTACACTTTATTTTCTCATATTTATTATTTTATCTTTATTTAAACCACTAAACATAAATATTATTTTATCTTTATTTAAACCACTAAACATAAATTTCTTAAAATGTCAAGTAACATGAAACTAAGGTGTACATAATTAAAAAAAAAAAAAAAAACCATTCAAATTAAAATTAGAATATCTTTCAGGAAGCGAGCCCAAATTTGTTTTAATTATATAAAAACTGGTCAAAACCAAGCAAAAGGTCTAGTAAGTAGTAATTGACCCGATGGGCTAACAATAACCAAAAATCACGGCTGAAATTCCATTGCCAATTAAGAACGTATGAGTATATGTACATCACTCACTAGGTGTAATTTACAACTCTCACCTCTCTCCACTAGGGGTGGGTCGATACGATATATCGTATCGAAAACGTTATATCGTGTATCGTATCGAAAATATCGATATGAAAAAATTTCATATCGTTATCGTATCGAAAGTTTCGATATATCGAATTTCGATATATCGAACTTTCGATATAAAACAATTTCATATCGTTATCGTATCGATATTTCGATATATCGTACCGAAATTTGATATATCGTTAAATATCGATATATATCGAAAATTTCGATATTTCGATATATATCGATATATATCGAAAATAAAATATCGATATATATCGAAAATATCGATATATCGAAAATATCGATATATCGATATTTTCGATATAAAATGATATATCGCGATATAAGGAAATTCATATCGTTATCGTATCGAAAACTTACGATACGATATCGTATCGTATCGAAAATTACGATATATCGAAAATTCGATAATTTTTCGATATTTTTCAATACGATACGAGCGATATATCATTTTTTCGGTATTTTTCCCCAGCCCTACTCTCCACACATACTGATAAAATACCAAGAGCATAAACTCTATCTCAATCTTCTTTGTTGTGATGTATAGATAGAAATATATATGTAGCATGTAGGTAGGGTGCATGATTGTGACTTTGTGAGTAAAGCGGGGAAAGAAGGAAGGTTATAGGGAGTTTAGAGAGGAGGGGTGAGATGTATATTGTGGGTGGTATAGGTGCGGGATGCCTTGACCAGTGGAGCTCAGCGAGATGGGCTTATTATGCTTTGCGGCGCAAGCTTTTCGACAAGGAGAAGTCGGTGGGATATGAACCACTCTCACATGGCAAACCTTTTCCAAGTTGGGAACGGCATGGAGATGCGAAGGAAGATCTACCGCGAACTTTCCAGAACCATCCGTCCTACCTTTTTTTTCCATGTCATGTCAGAAATGCCAACGTTGCTAATTAAACTTAACATAAAACGATGTCTTCTTTAATAGAAGAAGGTAATCGAGATACATAAAATAAATATTACTCCTACTATTGAATTTTTCTCCGGTAATGAAACCTACCCGATTAATCTAGGCTCAGAAATTTTTGTTAGTGAATTATATTACTAGCATATAAATTTGTATAAATACATTTTTCTAGAAAGCAATTATTAATATGAAAAATAAAATGATTTCTTATCACTACAAAAAAGGGCTATTTACCGAGCACTGTTACCAAGCACAGTTAAATATGCTCGGAAAATAGCGAGCACCTTCAACTATGTTCGGCAGCATGCCGAGCACAATTGAAGGAGCTCGACAATATAAGAAACGGGAGTGTTAAATCCGAGCAATTACGGAGCAGGTCACCGTGCTTGGCCTTGCAATCAATCAACAATGGCAAGCACCATATATGTGCTCAGAGAACGGCGAGGGCAAAAGATGTGCTCGGGATATATTAAAATAAAGACTTATGAAATTATTCATTGAATATATACATTTTCCACTTATTTAACTACAACAAGAATTTAAAACATGTCGATATTACATATCAATATTATGAAGCAATATAATATCTCGTAAAATTTGCATTCCTTCACCATAAATGTGTGTGAAAATATAAAAATTTATTATAAACATATAATATTAATATTTTCAAGCACTGCCGAGCACCACATATGTGCTCGGATAATGCCGAGTACCATATATGTGCTCGGAAATATACAAAACAAAAATCAATAATTATTCAACAACAAGAAGAATATAAAACATTATAAATATTACATATCAATATTTTGAAGAAATAAAATATCTTGGAAAATTTGCATATAGATCCTTCACCATAAATGTGTGTGAAAATATAAAAATTTATTTTAAACATATAATATCAATATTTTTTAGCACTGCCGAGCACATGTGCTCGGAAAATGCCGAGTACCATATATATGCTCGGAAATATACAAAACAAAAATCAATAATTATTCAACAACAAGAAGAATATATAAAACATTATAAATATTACATATCTATATTTTAAAGTAAGAAAATATCTCGGAAATTTGCATAAGGATCCTTCACCACAAATGAGTATGAAAATATTAAAATTTAATTTAAACATATAATATGCTAGTAATATATTTTTAAGAAATGCCGAGCACCACACATGTGCTCGGAAAATGCCGAGTACCTTATATGTGCTCCGAAATATAAAAAAAAATCAATAATTATTCAACAACAAGAAGAATATAAAA